>NC_138984.1:23716871-25014122 GCF_964341445.2 Mesoplodon mirus | reverse complement strand
GACTACTTATCCTTCAATACCCAGGATACTTACTGGAAATTTTTCTTCATACCCAGGGCAGAAGGCATATTTGAAATTTTGCTCACTGACATATCATCACAGAAAGGACAGAGCCTGGCACAAAGTAGGTGCTCAATAATTATTTGTTGAATAAGTTAATAAATGAATGGACAATAAATAAATAAATCTCATTATTTCTATTCCTATAGCACCAAGGCATTATTAGTTAAAATGAACTTATTGGTCATTTAGCAATGGCTAGTAGTAGTTAATATAAGTATTTTAGCACTTGTCATTTTGCATTATAATTATTTGTTTCCATGACTGACTCAAGCTATGCCTTGTGTATATGTCTCAGTCTCACTCAATGCATGGCATATGGTACACATTCAATAAACATTACCTGAATGAATGGATAAATAGAACAAGCTATCTCTCAAGATTCCTATTTAATTTATTACAAATCTGATACCAATAAATTTAGATTATTTAAACATGATTCAAATACAGAAATTTAAGTGACTATTTCAATTCATGACAACATTCTCTATTGGCTGGAAAAACATAAATTCCATGGGGATAATATAAATACATCTGGGGAACATCATTCATTTCAGTGCTCATATTTCATAATCAAGCAAGTAAAAATAGATTACTTTATCAAGGTTTATGTTTGGATAAGTTCTTATGAGATAATATATTAAGGAAAATACTTTGTTTTAATTTAAATTATTGCTTACCAGTTTTACCATTACATGTCTGAATCCTGAAAGAGAGTCATTCAGTAAGGCATAGAATCTAAATATTGTCTATAGTGGTACCGTTGCCTCTGTGTCCTTTTTAAAGTATCAGTTACTATCAATGGAGTAGGATTTTATGTCTAAATTGTAAAAGTTCTAAATTGGATAAAGAGGAACTATAATACATATTCAAAAGGATTCAAAATAAGACATGGAGTAATTTAAAACCCATATTATATAATAGATGATTATTTTTCACAATATAAACTTGATAGGTTTTATAAATACAGTTGACCCTTGAACAACATGGGTTTGAATTAAATGGGCCACTTATACACAGATTTCTTCTTAATAGTATATACTGTGGTACTACACCATCTACACTTCGTTGAATTTGTGAATGTGGACCCATGTATATGGAGGAAGTGTAAATACAGAGGGCCAACTCTAAATTATACTCTGATTTTTGACTCTGATACCCCATCCTCCTCATTGTTCAAGGGTCAGTGTAATACATTTTGGAACAGATTACAATTACTAATTTTACTTATGCAAGTAATATGTGGGTTAAACACAAATGGAGGCATAAGTACATCAGTGAAACGTACTTTTCTAATCCATAATAATCATCTTGATATGTTATGACAGGTGGATTTGAAGTTTTCTGATTCATCACTGTAAAAATAATTTATAAAATACAAAAAATAGTAAAATTGTTAAAAATCAGCAAAATCATCCACATACACAAAGATGCCTATTGTTTGGAATTTATTGGTCAACTTTAGATACCATATGTGTTGACTGCTACACTTGAAGGAAAAAAGCATTATGCCTACAATTCAAAAAAAGTCTGAAGTCTGGAATATCTGGAGCAAAGAAAATGTGTTATAAAACTTCCAATACAATATGGAATCAGGAAGCTAATGGTTTATAATTTGAAAAAGAAAATGAAGGTATATTTTGGCATCTGTTATCAAGTTCCTCAAGAAGAGTGAAGGAGAAATAAATGAAGGAAAGAAAAATCTTTTTACGATACCCAGGATAAGATGAATTCTGGTTTGATTTCATCAATAGCAGTCATAAGGAATACCATTTAATGGATTAATATGGGATAAACATTCAAAGATTACTTAAAGTTGCACAGGAGGCAAAGTAATTAGAGCCTTCAGACTTTTGTGGATTAGGATTAATCATGGCACACGTGAGCCAGAGATTTGAAACACGAAGAATGGTAACAACATGAGATGCAATGGTGGAAAGGAGACCAAACGTTCTGAAAACCCCCAGATTGAGTAAAATTAAATGGATGTCCTTTCCTCAAGTCTACTCATAGCTTTTAATATGCAAAGCCTAACATACAAAATGTTCTAACTTACTCCATAAACATTTTTTCAATGAAAAGTGAGTAAAGCATGCAGTGTTTCTCAAACAGAATGCTCAGAAGAATCCCTTCATAAGCAGGCATTTGGGAAGCTGCCAAAGCATAGGGAAGCACTAATGTTCTAGAGAATGCTCTTTGGGAAGTGCTGTTCTAAACTGCTGAAATAATGAACATAATTTTGAAAAAAAAAACGTTTATAGTAAATCCATGTTTTTCGATGTTTTGCTTAGTTTGTGTTCACTGTGATTTTGGTGTATCTGTGACCTCTTTTCCAACAGTTTCCCTTTAATTGAGGACTTGACTAGCTAATTTACAATATTTATATAATATTTCTGCCTTCTTTTCATTTAGATATCAGGAGGCTATTATAGATGGAAGACAAACTTATAAATGTACCATTTCCCTTCAGAGTTAACGGAATCTATCTTCTTGATTTTTTTATTTCACCTTTTCTTTTGTGAGTTATATATTTTTCTTCCAAAATAAAACTCTGCTAAAGATCTCTTGAAAGCTCATAGATACAAAATGCACTTTCAACCAATATTGGTTTGAAGACACTTGATGTCAATGATGCAATTTTGCTTACTATCTTAAAAAGTCATTTATGACACAGACATATATTTCTTTTTTACTTTGATAGCCAAAACTCACAGACAAAATTTCAGTCTACTGTGAGGGCACCACACTGATCTGACCTATCTGAACTGCCAGTGAGATGTTTTTGCTTTTGTTAAAGACGTTCTTTCCAGTATTCTGAATCATAGCAGGACTGGAATAAAATGCTATTATTTGAATAATAACTTTTTAGTAAACTCATTCTAACTTTCCATGTTCCACTGAGGTTAGGCTTCACAAATATAAGCAAAATTTTCTTCAGGTCAGACACTTCTCCTTGGAGAGCAGTGCATCTCAAACTTTAAGACACCTATGAATGACCTGAGGATCTTATTAAAATACAGATTCTGATTAAGTTGGTCTGAGGTGAGGCTTGTTATTCCGCATTTCTTATAAGTCAATACTGTTGGTTGTGGACCACGTTTTGAGTGGCAAGGTTAAAGTACATGAAGTGTCACTGTTGACTTGGAAACAAATTCCCCCAGTTTCTATGGAATGTACTGCCTAACATCCAGCATATCACAACTTAAACATTGTAAGAATATTTATTCTCTTTTCCCCAAATACATTTGTATAAAGATTTATATTTTAAGAGTCAGACCTGGTCCAATGCTCTCAGAAAAACTACAAATAGCTTGGGTTACTCTCTTTTCCATTTGGGTTGTCATTTTCCCCCAAGGCATTCTTACCTTTATATCATTTACAAAAGAAAACACTTATACAATAGGATATGGCAAACCAATAAACTCTGCTCTTGGTCTATCATAACCTTTCTATTATACTCAGGGCATGATGACCCATTTTACAAAATATAATGCAAATATTGTTAAAATCACCCAGGACTAAAGAGGACAGCTTTCATATTCTACTAAGTGTGTGTGTATATTTGTAACTTATATTCAACCAATCCACCTTCACAAAATTGTAGATGTCACCTGTTTTTTAAAACTGTTGGCTCCTCTCTCAACTCTATTACAATGTTTTAGTGTGACTAGGTGTCACCAGGAAGATTATTTAAAATGCTAATTCCGTGCCTACCCCAGGAGAGTCTCATTCTATATGTCTGGAGTGAGGCCTGAGAATCCACATTTTAGCAAATACCTCCTGCATTTCTAGTGTAATCCAAAAGTTTGAGGAATACTGCCCTAGGAGCAATCCTGACCAAAGTTCCAACATCAATCCATCCTTGCTACTAAAGGCCTGATATTGTTCATTATTGACATTTTACACTGTTCCAAAGGCTCTGTTTTCAAATATACTCCTGATCCACAATTAGTCCATTTGTCACTGTTTTGATAATATCCCTGGTTTCACCATTCCTTCTTGGACTTAAGGACCTTAACTCATATGTCTTCTCTAGGGACTACAGTTTATCTTCCAGACCAGACACTTTTGAGAGAAATAGGGAGCACAATTAATAATTATGCTGGGATAATTGGAATGAACTGGAACCATCCTGAGCAGACTACATCATACTGATCTTGAATCCTAAATCAGGGAACTCTTTACGTAATACTTTTCTACACATACCCACACAACTCATTGACAGGTATAAACTCAAGCAACTGGGCTTCTGTTTAGGCATTGTATCAACACTGACTCATGTCCCTCTCCTCTAAGTATTGATTTATCTAGTTAATCATGGAAGGACATTCAGAAAAATAACCCTTTTCAATTGTAACAGGATCAAAGTACAATAAAATGGATGTTCCATGTTCACATGGAGAAACTGAGGACAATTCATGCAATGTAACGAGATTAATTATATAGAACATTAAGGAAAACAGACATACATTCTAAAGCTTACTTCATCCTTCTGCCTATTATATTAAGTTGGAATTTTTAAAGACAATTAAGATGGAGATACTACTTTCAAAAATGTTTCTATTGTATTAGATTAAAAGAAAGCAACAAACTAAGTTGAAAGTTTTAAAATGTAGTGTAGTATTAGTAAATCATATACTCCAGGCTAACCTTACAGGTATGTGTTACTTTTATAAATTAACTAGAACTGGTTTAACGCTAGGGTCAGGTTCAAGTGGTGTACACCAGCAGTCAGATTACAACTTGATGCAAATTTTTTTCTCATTAAAAAAGTCACACACTGCTCCACTTCATTTGCAAGATAATTATACATGTGGCCAAGGTCAGAAGATTTTCCTTCTATTGCTTTCACTGAAGGAATTCAGTTTTTTTTTTAAATGCAGCTAAACTGTGGGAAAGACTTCCTAATTTATTTTCATTTGAGGAAATAGCAAACTTCTAAAAAACTCAGAGGTTTTGTGCTCATTTTTGATGATTTTTGTTCTAAAAAAATCATATAAAAATCTGCTCATTTTAGATTTTGAGAGAGGATATACTGCACTATAATTCTATAGTAAAAAATAGAATTTTTCTCAGTGTAAAAAACTCTCATTCTATAATTCCCAGATAAAAAGAGAAAATTATTAGTGCCAAATAGCTAAAATTCCCATAACTTAGTGGTGATATGAATCTTAAAAAGTGTGTTTACATTGTGCTCAAACACACAAAATATGATAAATGAGTTCCTACTAGAAATGAGAGAAATATGGTACTTTTATTTATTTATTTATTTATTTATTTATTAATAGCTCTTGAGTATAATTGCTTCACAATACTGTGTTAGTTTCTGATGTACACCAAAATGAATCAGCCATATGCATACATATGTCCCCATATCCCCTCCCTCTTGAGCCTCCTTCCCATCCTCCCTATCCCACCCCTCTAGGTCATCTCAAAGCACAAAGCCGATCTCCCTGTGCTATGCTGCTGCTTCCCATCAGCCAACTATTTTACATTCGGTAGTGTATGTCAATGCTACTCTCATTTTGCCCCAGCTTCGCCCTCCCATCTCCTGTCATCAAGTCCATTCTCTATGTCTACATCTTTATTCCTGCCCTGCAACTAGGTTCATAATCCATATATATGTGTTAGCATATGGTATTTGTTTTTCTCTTTCTGACTTACTTCACTCTAAGTGATGGACTTAGAGATAACAGACTCTAAGACCATCCACCCACCTCACTACAAATAACTAAATTTCGTTTCTCTTTATGGCTGAGTAATATTCCATTTGTGCTTTCAGATCACTGAGATGTATCACCACTTTTAGGTTCTTGATTCAAATTTATATTCTAATATTCTCTGACCTCAAGATATTTTCAGTCACTTCCTTTTTCTATAGTTAAATACAATTATTTTAATATACATTTTTTGTCTATTATGTGCTACTAGAATTTTTCTAGGTGAACATTTATCTTACATACTTTATCTGAGTTAAGATTCTCAGATAATCACAGTTGATTTAACTTACAAGATTTATCAAGGTCTTAAAAATATAGAGAGAGCTCTTTGCTTCATTTAGGAGCAAATCACTTCCTCACTACTATGTTTCCAAATGTGTTACTTAATGAAGTATTTAATTTCATTATGAATCTTTAAAAATTGTTTTTCCCACAAATAACAAGCAGTTGATGAGAAATATGAAACAGAAACATTTGGATTTTTTAAATAAAGTAAAAGCTGATATTTGCTACAGAACTCTGAAATGAGAATGCAAAAATATTTAATATTATACAAAAATAGAAAATTACTATAGCAGGTATTTTTTTGTTGTCTAGGGGACTATACTAAGTATTGTTTAAGAAGAGAAACTGACTTTAAACAAGATTCTTTTAGCCATCTAAAATTGTTAGAAAGTAACAATTTTGAAAGTATTCCAGAAATGTCTTAATTTTTTTGATACGTTGTATTATTTGCATATATATAACCCATAAGGTATTTTCAAATTTTCAGTTTTTTTGCTGCCCTTTACTTTTCTTACTATTTAAAAAAAGATTAGGTTACAGTTTCACAGTCAAATTTCACTTCCTTTGTTATTCTTCAGCGTATGCTTTCTTCATTGATTCTAATAGCTCTTGGTTGTTCAATAGTAAGAGGCATCTCATATTAAATAGGCCCAGACTACCCCTATTTGATTAAATGACAAAGAAACTCTTTCCACACTTGAATCAGGCTCCTCGGAGCCCCCTGCTCTAGGCCCCAACCTGTCCTTGGCCAGCTTCATCCAGTTTCATCAAGAATCCTGCTGATTCAGTCTAGAAAAGATTCCCTCACCCTTGGTGTCTGATACCCAGGATATCTGATCAAATTCTTCATCTCCCACTTTCAATATCTTAACATTCTGGACTGCCTTCAGCAAGAATCCTGTTTAGTAGATCTAACAAGAATGCCCCCAGCCTTGATGTTTTCTCTTAGTAATTTTCCATTCATTAACCCCCACTCTGCTCTTTGGTTATAAATCTCCATTTGTCTTTGTTCTATTCAGAGTTGAGTCTGATCTCTATCCCCCATTGCAGTAGTACTTCCCTCTGGAATAAAAAATTCCTTACTGCCTTTAACAAGTGTTATGAAGTATTTTTTAAAACCAGGAAGACCCAATATATGCCCCATAAAAATAGTAAAAATAAAGCATTTATTTAGTCTTTAGCTACCTCAAATTATATTGCAGGAGAGCATGAATAAATAGAGAAACCAAACTGGTCAGAGGCTATCCTCATTCTCATCAGGTTGGTCTATGACTTAACCTTGAGTTTCAAAGAACTAGCAGGGAGCTATGGGGCAAGGAAACCAGTAGGAAATGGATAATCTAGAAAGTGCTATGAATCTTCTATGAAGAACAATTATAGAATTACTATATAATAATCAAGACTTTACTTTTTAGAGATAATACATTGAACGCATAGAAAACTAAAGTAGGTTGATTGGAGAGTCCTGAGAAAGTTAATCAGTAAAACCAGAGTATTCTACTGCCCAGAGGGATTGTTACTGGGAGACAATGAAGAGATTGTGAAATCAGGAATGGGAAGATTAATATCTGACAAGGTAAATGACTTCGGCTCTGTCAGAGAATCTACAGAGTTTAAGCTGAAATTATTTCCTTCCTGTCAAATTTGAAGGTGGTCCCTATAATGCATTCCTGTCCCACATAGCTCCAATAACACCGCAAAAACTCAGAGCCTGTGCACAAAGAGTAGGAATAGCCACACAAAGAAAGTCCACTCCTTGGGTAACTTGGCAGCAGTTGCAGGCATGTTTTAGAAAGTAAGCTAAAGTAGAATAGATCTATTTGTGATTCAGCATTGGTATGTATTTGCTTAAAATTAAAGCAGGGATAACTACAGCTACCTGAATAAAACTGTAATACAAATTTGAAATATGAACTTTGGAAAATTAAGAGATTCAGAATCTTCTGAAATTGAAGGACGAAAACTGAAAGAAAAAAAAAAGGGCCTTTCTACATCAAACCAGTATAGAAAGGATAGGACTAACAAGTGCCTCCACAGATGTAGAACTTGGTCAGTGTGGAAAGATGACCTGCAAAAATCAGTACAAACACATTTTCATGTAAAATTTAGATAACAGTAACACTTATTTTGGGGTGTTACTTTAGAAAATAATAATGATACTGAACACTTACTACATACTAGATTGTTACTCTGAGTCCTGTTAGAAGCAGATGCCGAGACTATAGTAGACATATAAGAGATTCATCAGGGTAAATGCCTATGAGGGAAAATACACAGTGCGTGAGACCATAATGCAGGTTTAAATTTGTAAGGAAGAGAGAGAAGGAAGGGTAATTGGGTGGAAGTCTTAAACTGCTGTGCAGTTCTAAAAAAGTTTCACAAAGCCAATGGTGAGTCCTGAAGCCAAAGCTGCGTGAAACAAGAGTCCCATATCTCTCAAGAATGCTTGGATTAGTAGCCATGTCATGCTTAGTCATTTGCTGGGAACCATCATGGAAAGTGTAGCTTCAGCATTTTAGCAGTCAAGAGTAACCAAATGTTGGAGACCTGAAAAGGAAATTTTCATGGCTGCCACATAGACATTGCACTAGGAAATTAATAAGCATTCGCTGCTATGATCATTTTTTAAAAATTATTTTCACACTATAAATTTTTATTCTTTAAACTCTCTGTATACTGACTCAACTTTGCATATAGCATATTATAAATGAACATTTCATGTTATCAATTTGTGCAACATTCTAACAGCTGGAAGTTTGCTTTCCAGGACAGTTTGCTTTTTTGAATATCAGAAAGGGTACAAATTTTGAGTATTTTAAATATACAGGTTTTTGAGTTGAAGAGATGCCTGAAGTTTGGGAAGGGCACCTGTCACTCTTCAATCACAATGGCTTCCTTTTTATCAGTTGAATATCCAAGTGTACTCTTGAGAAAGGATCCTGCGTCTAACAAAAGTCTGAAAACTATTGTTTTTATTGGTTTTTGTCCTGATTATTCCATGAGAGTTATTAATATTTTTAAATGTCTGCTTATTTTAGTAATAAGAATCATGAGTCATATTAACTTAATAAAAAGCAAGACAAAGATGCTGAAAGTCTTGAATCTTTAGCCTCACATTCATGAAAACAAAGCCGTATCTCTGTGTTTTCAATTATGAAGGGGAAATTAATGCCCCAACAGTACTTACTCCTGCCTGATGGTCCCAGATATTACTTTAATAAGCAGTATGTGCCATTTTTTACAAGATCATTAAACTTCCAATCTCTTTTATGAGTTATGAATAGATTATATTGTAGTCCCTAAACAATGACTTCCCATTATACAACACTGGAGTTTTATAAACATATTTTCAAAATACTACTCTTCTTATTCATATTTAGCTTCTAATTTATGAATAAAGAAGGCCCAAGCTTTTACATCTTCTATTTATGGGCTCTCTTTTATTTATAACTAGTGGAATTATTCCATTAATCTTTAACCCATGAATTTCTATTTTTTCTACTTGTCAAGTAACTCTCAATTCAAATGACCAACAATAAGCCCCACAGTACCAACCTGAAATTATGGTCTTAATGATTTTATAGATTGTATTTTTCATTTCATCAGCCAGGTCACCCATGAACATGTTCAATAATTTCATGTGTCTTTGGAACATCATTCAATATTCCCCTGATCTACAGCTCAAACCCAGGCTGACACTGAACCACTAATAGTACTCTTGTGACTTTAATGCTAATAGTACTCTTGTGACTTTAATACTTTTCTACATGAGAGTCTAAGTCTCAAGTGATTCCTACCACACACTTCCAGTAAGCATGTATCATGTGGAAATAAAGTCAATGCTGAGAGAGAGAAGTAAAAACTATCTATTGCTTTATCTATACTTGTCATTCTGTCACACTCCAGAGTATTCAGATGAAGTTAAATTATCTCTGTTCATTTTGATTCTAAAGAAATAGAAATAACACATGATTTCCTTGTTACAGTAGAACAATGTTGTAAATCACTATGTACTACCACATAAAATTCTAAATGCATTGAATAGAACAGAAATTTATAATAGGGTTTTTCTGAATTTGGAAGAAGGCCAAAAAAGCATAGATTTCTGACTTTTATAAGTAAAGGACCTAGAGAAAGCAATCCCTGTCATCTCATTCTAAGCACATAAGTTCAACAAAATGCATTGCAAAACAACCCATAACATTAGTATTATGCATAGTTACTTTCAAAGCTTTAATAAATTAGATTTATTTCTTGTCACATAAATACTGAAAAAGTACCATTCTTGATTCTGCAAAGAGATGCATACATTTCACAAGTCAGACTAGGTTATTTAAACTAAATTTTATGTATTAATTTTTCATGCTTAAGCCATATTTTATATTTCTACCTATGTTTACATTTACCAAATATTTATACTACTGTTTATGTTATGTACAGCCATTCTTGAGAACTCATTTCTTATAATAAATGATATATAAAGAATAAAATAATTCTAATCAAAATTATTTTTCATTTTTATATAATTGCTTTATCCTAAAACCAAAGCCTTGATATTCTGTTTTCCAAGGAATAAAAAATAAAGAATCATCTTAAAACCCTTTCATAGTACATGCCAGTAGTGGGAAAAACTTAAGAAAGAAAGAAAGAAATTGTGGTTATATACATGGGACTACCAATTTGACTGTATCACAGAAGAAGGCATTACATACCAGTAGTACTAAAGAAATACAAAGGAATTAATATCTCTGAGCTTAGTGCTCAAAAATAAATATTTAAAGCAAGCTTCTCAGCCTCTCTACTGCTGACATGCTGGAGCTGGATAATTCTTTGTCAGTGGAGCTGTCCTGTGCACTACAGAGTATTTAGCAGTACCCCTGGCTTCTATTCACTATATGCCAATAGACCCTCCCAACCCCCTCCTTCACTCCCCTCCACATGCCCCAAATTGTGAAAACAAAAAATGTCTCCAGGGCTTCCCTGGTGGTGCAGTGGTTGAGAGTCCGCCTGCTGATGCAAGGGACACGGGTTCGTGGCCCGGTCCGGGAAGATCCCACATGCCACGGAGCGGCTGGGCCCATGAGCCATGGTCGCTGAGCCTGTGTATCCGGAGCCTGTTCTCCACAGCGGGAGAGGCCACAGCAGTGAGAGGCCCACGTGCCACACACACACACACACACACACACACACACACACACACACAAAATGTCTCCAAACATTGTCAAATATCCCCTGGGGGCATAACTGCTCTCAGCTGAGAAACATGAGGTAAAGATAATAAAACAACTTATAACTTCAATGAGGAATAGCCATAATAATCACATAGCTAAATTTGATTCCTCACTATATGCTAGTCAGCCTATTGACTACTTTTATGAGTATTATTTAATTTCATTCTTGCAACAACCCTACGAGACTTCTACCATTATCCCATTCTACAGATGAGAAGAAGTCCCAGAGTTTAAATATATGCACCAAATCCCACAACCATTTGTCAAGATCAGATTCTTTCCCAGATTTTTCTAATTCCAGAGCCAGCACTCTTAGCCACTGTACTATACTGTACTATAATTGATCATGGGACAGTAAATGATGCCACCAACCTTAACTTATTACATAACATGCATTATTACATAACATGAAAATAGGACTTTTAAGAGTTCAAATAAACTGGTGTCCATTGCCTGATTCATTGGAAGAAAAGGAAATAAACTTCGTACTATACAATCAGCAGGACTTTTCAGGCTTAGGACTCCTTGCAATTACTTCCACTTCACTTTTTTTGTAGCCACTCCTTGTGTTTAACAGTTCTTACCTGTCCTACCTGCATGGCAGATAAGTAGTAAACTTTTCTCTTGAGACTGGAACCAAGTTACTATAAGTATGATTCAAAACTATTACTACAGTTATATTTTATGCTGACTTGTTACACTGAATATCATTTTCAAAGCTATTTATAACCATTGTAGATTTTATATACTATCCCCATCCCTGATTTCAAATGTTACATTCCTAATTTTTATTGTTACAAAATAATGAACAATGTCCTCCTCACAAGAAAGGGTTCCAGAGAATACAATAGTTATTTTTTTTGACACAATTTTTTCTGCTTATCTTCTCAGCCTTACTCTATAAACAGATGAAATACATAAAGATACTAATAAAACTAGATTATCTTGGCAAGAGGAGATGGTTGTCAAAGCTCAGAATTGTCACATACATATGCAAATATCCTGCTTCCTCTATCCCTTACCCCCAGGTAAAAGGATAGAAGAACAAGGAAAGAATTGAATGTCACCAGTACTTAACAGGATAAGTAATTACTGATTTAGAAGAAAGTTTATTTTGTTTATATCTAAGCTTTACCAAGGAGTCCTACAAACATCCCTAAATTATAGAAAGGAAGAAAGAAAGCCATTAAAGCAGGAGCAAAATTGTATGCAATTGAAAAACTATTTAGGTAGATATAAAGAGACAGAAGGAAGGAGGCTAGTATAATATTGCATATAAAGAAGTCCTAATTACTTGCTAGGGTAGCATACACTCTACATGAACTCTTGTAGAGTTCATGGTACTCTCTCATTCTGATTATGCTTTTGAAATCCATTTATGTTGCTTTATGTAACTCCTCCTTATTACATCTGACTGTTACATGATACACTGCATTACCATGCATATATCACATAACAGTCGTATACACTACTGTGATGATCACCTAGGCTGCTCCTAGCTTCTCACTACCACAAACAATGCTTCAATGAACATTATCAAACATACCTCCTGATAAGACCTATGTGAGAGTTTCTCTGATTTATAAGAATAGGATAGCTAGATAACATGGTAGTGGCATATTTATTTTCACCAAACTGTTTTTCTACCAGCTACTGCAACGGGGGAAAATCCATCAATTATGTAATTCACAGGATTCTTTGGATTAGTATTCTCCAAACTATATTACTTGAAAAAAGAGTCCCCAAGATGTTAATAGGTGTTTTATAGAAAGGGTAATTAAAATAGAAAAATGTACACTGGAGTCTCCAACAATGCGGAGAGTTAGGGGCACCTACCCTCCTCCCAGTTGAAAATCTGAGGATAATTTAGAACTGGCCCTCCAAATATGTGGTTCCTCTGAATCTGTGGTTCTGCATCAGTGGATTCAACCAATCGCAGATAGTGTAGAATTGTAGAATTTACTACTGAAAAAAATCCAGATGTAAGTGGACCTGCACAGTTCAAACTCGGTTGTTCAAGGGTCAACTGTATCTGCAAAATGTTTTCTTAACTAAAGAAGTTGCTCCACTGAAGAACTTCCCAGTGCATTTTAACATGCTAATGTTCACTGTAAATGTTCAAGAGGCAAGAAGGTAAGCCCGTTCTCCTGAATATATTTGAGCCCGAACCATAGATTTTTCAGATCTTTTTACAGACATCTTCTGACATATTAGTGATTTATGGAATACAGTTTAGAAAACATTGCATTAGACAAAAATTACTCAGAATGAAACATAATGAATCTTGATACTAACACCCAAAAGAGGTGTTCCTATAGAGTCCATGTAAAAATACTATTTAATGTAATTATCTATATCTTCAATAATCCCCTAACAACATATTTATACATTTCATAGTTTTTTTTTCCCAATATAAACTAAGTAAACAGAACTTTATAAGAGCTAAGCTATGGGTAGCTGACAAAATATAACTTAGATACATAGTTCTCTGGTAATGTGGCTTAACTTGGGCAAAGCATAGAGGAATAGATGAGCTGCCCAGACTTTAGCTAATCTGTTGTAAATATCGTTTCTCTTAGAAAATAAGTTTTTGATAGTTACTGGGTGGCATGAGATAAATACATATATTCCTGAGTAAATAACTTCATTACAGTTATTATATACCACCAGCTAAATTTGAAGCTATAAACTAAAACAATCACATAAGAAGAATTAAGAAATTAGGTAAAATGTGTTTTCATCCTAAAACTTGATTTTTTTTAAGTCATAAAAAATTTTATATTTAAATTTAAATGTAAATTTTAAAGTCACTATTTGGACAGAGATAATGTATCTCAATCAACTTAGTAAATTTGGACTTAAGAAAAACAGTTGTTCAGTTCTGAGGCTAATAAACTGGAAAGCAGAGGAAGGAAATTTTATTTTAACCCTCTGAAAAAGATACAGAAAGAGAACAATGTATATTTTCCACTACTCAACCCATTAGAAAATTCAAGATTGCATTTGCATTTAAAATGTGTGTTCTTTCAGAAGTCCAGGTATTAAAGAGTTTACTTAAGCTGATAAGTGAAATTTTCTCTAATATTAATTGCCTAGACAATTTAACTTCCATTTTAGAAACACACTCTCACAGGTAGAGATAGTCAGTTCTTTGTCACAGCAGATAAAATAAGCTCACAGCCAAGAATACCAGAGCACTATTTTTGTCAGGTGCATATCAACATTTATGTTGTCACCCTGTACCAGCAGAACATTTAACAGATCCACTGCATCTACATTTCCTAATTATCTGATATCTATTTTTATATTTCCTCAATGACTCTCCCCACAAAATGTCACAAAGTGACATAGAACATGAAGTAAAAAATATGTTTTTTAAACCAAATACATAATGTCCAGACTTCGTGTTTTTTTAATAAAACCTAGTCTAAAGTAATTAAACTTTCAATTCTATTTATTATAAATTTTGCTGTCTCGATTCATACCAAGCACTAAAACATATACTAAAATGAACGTTTACCTAAACCCTTCCTGAAAAATGGTACAAAACACAAACAAACATCACGTGGAAACAAGTAGTCAAGTTATGCTCTGTAGAAGTTTATTTTATAGCATTTTGTATGAACCTCTGCTATTGTGCCATTACACTATCTTAACTGTTGGTTTCTGGATCTATCACACAATGTATGTTGCAACTTTAAAGCATGGGAAGGACCCTATCAATTGAAATTCTCAAGGCCAATGAACTTGGGAAATAATGAAATGAATCAAGGGCAGAAGGAAAGAAATAATTAAGAGACCACAAAATAATTATTAGTTTTAGGTATACCAAAGTCAATTTTTCTTTACATTAAAACAAATATTTTTCCAGGCACCTTTGTGACAACTCAGTGTTTGGTTTGATCTGCACTTCTCATTAATGAAAATATAATCGAGTGGTTTCTGATACATGAATTAGCTTGGCTTTGGAGCTGATGGAACATGAACTTGTTTGGCACAGCCTTATCTAAAAAAGTCATATCAGATAAGCCTGAGTGCTAACACTGTACGTCACAGCATTGGGAAACATGCTTTGGCAAGCTCTCCAAAAGCCTGACTCTCTTCATGGAACTAATAACAAATTTCATGTTTTAGAAGTTTGATATGCAGATGATATATAAATACCAAAAGAAAAAGTGTACTTAGTGCTTTGCACTTAATTTATAAAAAACAACAAAAAAAGTAACATATAATGTTAAGACCTACACAAATGATGATAATTATTCTGGAATTATCCATGTCTTCAAAGACTTCCATCGTTGTCCTCTTGTGCTTTGTTTCTGGTAAATAAATACAACTTTAACTTGATGTTTTCAAATTATTCCTAATTTTGTGACTCAAAAAAATAATAGGGCATCAGAAAACACTAGTATATCCAAAATGAATCCTGAGGGAATAATAAATATCAGAGAGCTTTACAGAATGGACACAGTGTTCTCTTGAACACATGATTACTAGCTTTCCTTTTATGCCTATTTCCTTTAAGATTTGAAGAATTCATAAACAGAAGAAAAACCTGTTAATTTATTATTTTTTTTAAAAATTAAGTAATTCATAATATGAAATTTTAATGTCTTGGAGGTCATTTGGAGGAAAAAGTTTGAGAATAACTAAGATTTTATAATAAAATTTTAAAATACAGTATAAAGAGCCATCCATTCCATTCATCTATCCTTTGGCATCCTGGTGTCTAATCCCCATTCAGAATGTCCTGCTACATATTTTTGAATGGGAGGGGTTTTGTCAGTTTCCTTATAAACCAATTAAACTACAATACTTGCATCAAGAAACACTTCAGAACTTACCAATGAAATGAAATAATGATTTCACAATCAGAAAACTCTCATCCAAAAAGTTCACAGGAAAAGAAAGAAATGGTGAAATCCTGTCATTAAAACTGAGCTCACACCTTGAAGTTAAACACCTGGGTGTTTCACCACCAAATTTATATCTTTATGATACTGAGAAACATGCTCAAAAAAATCTCACCTATTTTGGTAAGGCACCTGCACAGAGAGCCACTTAGTCTCACATATCACTGCTGGAAAGTGTGGCCACTGTACCTCAAATCTTATCACTTTCCATGAGTTAAAAAGGTTCTCCAAGTCATCATAGAAAAATGAGAATAATGTAAAAAACACACACTGACTTGCAGAAGACTACAAAGAAAGGGGTCAGTGTTGTTACTTACAGCTAATAAGCCATGAGAAAGACTGCATCCAAGTATCCAAAGAAGATAAACTATTGTTTTAAAACTCAAATTTTTAATATATCCTCTCATTCTAACAAACAAAGAGTATCTGTTACAGAATGTGAATAAATTGTTCCTAAAAGTAAAAATGTGAAAATAGAAGAAAGTAAACCTAAAACTCAGCAGATAGGCTTGGCTGGAAATAGTTCAAAGCCTAGGGCCGTGTACTGCATGAGCCCATGGGAATAGTGTGAGTCCGTGTTTTTCTTTAGTGCTCAGTTTGCTCTATGTGACCAAACTGAGTTTAGTGCTCAGTTTGGTCATACAATATTAAGTTTTCGCCTCCCCAGAGCAAAGCCTGCTTTCAAAAACTGATTCAAAATCTGCTCATAATAACACTAATGATGACAATGAAGCTTCCATAATGGTAATCCAAGACTCAGGCAAAGGATTAGAGACTATAACTTGAATATTTAGAAAAGTTTTTAGCCAAAACACTGCTAAATTCACATTAGAAGAACAAGAGAGTCTATAAATAAGGCCAGCTGTATGGTGATCCTATTTACATACCTATGCTTTCACAATGTATGATTGCCCAGAATTTATTAGAAGATGACTTAATGAGTTTCAAAGGTAGTGACATAAGTATCATGAGGTGATATATCATGAGATGTCTTCAGAGGATGGGGACACTAATTTGAAATTTTTATAATAGAAAAATTAGGTTAATTATTCTCCATAAATCTTAGACCTGTGCTGTCCAATAGCCACTAGTCACATGTGGCTGTTTAAATCTGGATTTGTTCATTAAAATGAAATAAATTTTAAAATTCAGTTGCTCAGTCACATTTGCCACACTTCAGTAGTTCATCAGCCCCGTGTGACTAGTGGTTACCATATCAGACAGTACAGATAATGAACATTTCCACACGGCTGAAAGCATTCTAGAGTGTACACAATCTGTAACAGGAATACCTATGACAAAGAGTAACAGAAAACTTGACTAACAAAGATTCAAACTAGAGTTCATTTTTAATAGAAAGAAGTCCAGGGGTAGGTACTTGTGGACATTAGTTTGGGTGCTAAATAATGACAAAAAGAAAGCAGACTCTCTTGTCTTTCTCTTCTACCACCCTTGTAGGTTTTGTATGTTGTGAGTTTCTCCCTTATACTTTTTACCTCATGGATGCAGAATGCCTGTTGCAGATCCAGACATCTTTCCACATTCAAAACAGGAAGAAGTATATAAAAGGGAGTAGAGGCTGTAGCTAATCCTTAGTCAGGGAAATACTTTACTAGAAATCCCCTGTAGACTTCCATTTATACCTCCTTAGCAAAAACTATGCCATATGGCTACATTTACTAGGATAGGAAGTCATCCCAAGAAGACTGGGAGAACAACCCCAGAAAAATCAGTGTTCTGTAAGTAAAAAAGAAGGAGAAAATAAATTTTAAAAGACAATTATAGTGCTTATCACAGATTTTCTTAAGATCTGTTCCTAAGAACTAATGAAAAGAGGAAAAAATGAAGAGAAGTAAATATATATTTTCCCTCTCTGAGAAAAAAAATGTTTTAAAGTGGGAAAACTCATGCTGAAAATTTAACCTCTTTATATTTGGCCATGTGAGGAAGAAGTTTTTAAATCCATACAAAAAACTTTAAAGTTATTAGTGTAATGCATTCCAACAAAAAGTGCTGAAATTTAATCAAAGGAGATTAATACTTCTAATATGCTCTTATTTCTGTGGTTAATCTTTTGTGATATATTCCTCATGTAGTATTCTTTAATATAGAAATGAATTTTCCTACTTGCCAACATGACCATTTCTTTAAGCATTTGGGCTAAGAACTTTGCAAAACTATTCTTGTCCAAATAGAGCTAAAAGTCTCAACATTTACTAAGGAATAACTATTGTAAGGAAATAGGAAATAAATAAGATAAATTGTAAGGAAATAGGAAAACCGTTTGATTTTCTAGCCTAAAGAAGAACAGCATGGCGAATAGATATTGTAGAAAGTTCTGCATGAAAATTTATTATAAACATGTGTCAAAAGAGATACCAAATATTTCAAAAAGCAGTAAAATTAGTAAGCTAAAATTGTATTCCTTTCAAATCATCTATTTCCCCTGGTAATATTAGAACATTTTGAAGAGACTGGTTCAAATATGTCATGTGAATTCTATGGTCAGTAAAACACAAAAATTTATCTATTTATTGGCACAAACAGCTGCCACCACAGGCAATAAGACTGAATTTTAAAATCTGAGATTACTGTGTGCGAATTAATACAAATGATTCCAATTTGAAATAAAAAGCAAGGAAGGCAAAAATAGAAAATGTCTTGGATGTATATCTCTAGGGAGGCAGTAGATGCCAAGTGGAAAGAGAAGGCATTATTAGTTAGTGGTTTGAATAGTGTCCCCTAAAAGTTCTCCTGTTGAAGCCCTATCTCCCAGTACCTCAGATATAATTGTATTTGGAGACAGGGCTTTTAAAGAAGTGATTACGTTAAAGTGAGGCAATTAGGGTGGGGCTCTAATCTACTAGGACTGTTATTCTTACAGGAAGAGGAAATGTGATCACATAAAGAGACATCAGGGATGCATGGGAAAGACCATGTGAGAACAAAGAAGATGGCCATCTGCAAGCCAAGGAGAGAGGCCTCAGAGGAAACCAACCCAGCTCACATCTTCATCCTGTACTTCTCACCTCCAGAACAGATAGAATAAACGTCTGGTGTTTAAACCACTCAATCAGTGATATTTTGTTATGGCAGCCCGAAAGAACTAACACAGTGGGAATGACTGAATGTAGATGGAATTTCTCAGATGTTTCAAAAAATATGTTCTACATGGGGTGGTAGGGGAGTGGGGGAGGACTCTTTTTTTCTTTCAACATGTAATATAAGACTTGGGTTAATTATTCCTCAAAGTTTTTTGAGCAGTGCTGATTAAAATTTAGCCACTTAGCCACATGTAGCTATTTAAGTTTAGATTAATTAAAATTAAATAAAATTAAAAATTTAGTTCCTCAGCCATGCTACTCTCATTTCAGTTGTTTAATAGACACAATAGCTATTACAAGGAAATGTTCATTTGTGCAATAACTAAGCATATAATCAGAGCATGTATGAAAGAACAACTTGGCTACTATGGATTATACCAACAGAGGTAATCATGTTGCCAAAATCATACACTTGCAAATGACCCTCACGTAAATGAATTATCATGGTATCATCTTTCAAAGACAGTACTTTACAAAATAATAATAATGGGAGAGGAACCAAGATGGCGGAGGACAAGGACGTGCTCTCACTCCCTCTTGCAAGAACACCAGAATCACAACTAGCTGCTGGACAATTGTCAACAGGAAGACACTGGAACTCACCAAAAAAGATACCCCACATCTAAAGACAAAGGAGAAGCCACAATGAGATGATAGGAGGGGCGCAATCACAGTAAAATCAACTCCCATAACTGGCGGGTGGGTGACTCACAGACTACAGAGCACTTATACCACAGAAGTCCACCCACTGGAGTAAAGGTTCTGAGCCCGATGTCAGGCTTTGCAACCTCGGGGTCCAGCAATGGGAGGAGGAATTCCTAGAGAACAAGATTTTGAAACCTAGTGGGAATTGATTGCAGGACTTCAACAGGACTAAGGGAAACAGAGACTCCAGTCTTGGAAGGGACACACGAAGTAGTGTGCACATCAGGACCCAGAGGAAGGAGCAGTGACCCCATAGCAGACTGAACCAGACCTACCTGCTAGTGTTGGAGGGTCTCCTGCAGAGGTGGAGGGGGGAGTGGCTGTGGCTCATCGTGGGGACAAGGACACTGAAAGCAGAAGTTCTGGGAAGTACTCCTTGGCGTGAGCCCTTCCAGAGTATGTCATTAGCCCTACCAAAGAGCCCAGGCCGGCTCTAGTGTTGGGTTGTCTCAGGCCAAACAACCAATAGGGAGGGAATCTAGCCCCACCCATCAACAGTCAAGTGGATTAAAGTTTTACTGAACTCTGCCCACCAGAGCAACAGTCAGCTCTACCCACCACCAGTCCCTTCCATCAAGGCTCTTAGATAGCCTCATCCACCAGAGGGCAGACAGCAGGAGCAAGAAGAACTACAATCCTGCAGCCTGTGGAACAAAAAACACATTTACAGAAAGACAGACAAGATGAAAAGGCAGAGGGCAATGTACCGGATGAAGGAACAAGATAAAACCCCAGAAAAATAACTAAATGAAGTGGAGATAGGCAACCTTCCAGAAAAAGAATTCAGAATAATGATAGTGAAGATGATCCAGGACCTCAGAAAAACAATGGAAGCAAAGATCAAGAAGATGTAAGAAATGTTTACCAAAGACATAGAAGAATTAAAGAATAAACAAACAGAGATGGACAATACAATAATTGAAATGAAAACTACACTAGAAGGAATCAATAGCAGAATAACTGAGGCAGAAGAATGGATAAGTGACCTGGAACACAGAATGGTGGAATTCACTGCTGCAGCACAGAATAAAGGAAAACGAATGAAAAGAAATGAAGATAGCCTAAGAGACCTTTGGGACAACATTAAACACAACATTCTCATTATAGGGGTCCCAGAAGGAGAAGAGAGAGTGAAAGGATCAGAGAAAATATGTGAAGATATTATAGTCGAAAACTTCCTTAACATGGGAAAGGAAGTGAAGTGACTCCCAAGCAGGATAAACCCAAGGAGAAACATGCCAAGACACATAGTAATCAAATTGACAAAAATTAAAGACAAAGAAAAATTATGGAAAGCAGCAAGGGATAAACAACAAATAACATACAAGGGAACTCCCATAAGGTTAACAACTGATTTCTCAGCACAAACTCTACAAGCCAAAAGGGAGTGGCATGATATACTTACAGTGATGAAAGGGAAGAGCCTACAACCAAGATTATTCTACCCAGCAAGGATCTCATTCAGATTAGATGGAGAAATCAAAAGCTTTATAGACAAGCAAAAGCCACGAGAATTCAGCACCACCAAGCCAGCTCTACAACAAATGCTAAAGGAACTTCTCTAACTGGGAAACACAAGAGAAGAAAAGGACCTACAAAAACAAACCCCCCAAAATTAAGAAAATGGCCATAGGAACATACATGCTGATAATTATCTTAAACGTGAATGGATTAAATGCTCCAACCAAAAGACACAGGCTTGCTGAATGGATACAAAACAAATATCCATATATATGCTGTCTACAAGAGACCCACTTCAGACCTAGGGACACATACACACTGAAAGTAAGGGGATAGAAAAAGATATTCCATGCAAATGGAAATCAGAAGAAAGCTGGAGTAACAATACTCATATCAGAGAAAATAGACTTTAAAATAAAGAATATTACAAGACACAAGGAAGGACACTACATAATGTTTAAGGGATCAATCCAAGAAGAAGATATAACAATTATAAATATACATGCACCCAACATCGGAGCACCTCAATACATAAGGCAACTGCTAACAGCTATAAAAGAGGAAATCGACAGTAACACAATAATAGTGGGGGACGTTAACACCTCACTTACACCAATGGACAGATAATCCAAAATGAAAATAAATAAGGAAACAGAATGACATAATAGACCAGATAGATTTAACTGATACTTATAGGACATTCCAACGAAAAACAGCAGATTACACTTTCTTCTCAAGTGGGCATGGAACATTCTCCAGGATAGATCACATCTTGGGTCAGAAATCAAGCCTCAGTAAATTTGAGAAAACTGAAGTCTTATCAAGCATCTCTTCTGACCACAATGTTATGAGATCAGAAATGAATTAAAGGGAAAAAATGTAAAAAAAACACAAACACATGGAGGCTAAACAATACATTACAAAATAAACAAGAGATCACTGATGAAATCAAAGAGGAAATCAAAAAATACCTAGACACAAATGACAATGAAAACATGATGATCCAAAACCAATGGGATGCAGCAAAAGCAGTTCTAAGAGGGAAGTTTATAGCTATACAAGCCTATGTCAAGAAACAAGAAAAATCTCAAGTAAAAAATCTAACCTTACACCTAAAGGAACTAGAGAAAGAAGAACAAACAAAACCCAAAGTTAGCAGAAGGAAAGAAATCATAAAGATCAGAACATAAATAAATAAAATAGAAACAAAGAAAAGAATAGCAAAGATCAATAAAACTAAAAGCTGGTTCTTTGAGAAGATAAACAAAGTTGATAAACCATTACCCAGACTCATCAAGTAAAAGAGGGAGAGGACTCAAATCAATAAAATGAGAAATGAAAAAGGAGAAATTACAACAGACACTGCAGAAATACAAACCATCCTAAGAAACTACTACAAGCAACTCTATGCCAATAAAATGGACAACCTGGAAGAAAAGGACAAATTCTTAGAAAGGTATAACCTTCCAGGACTGAACCAGGAAGAAACAGAAAATAAGAACAGAACAATCACAAGTAATGAAATCGAAACTGTGATTAAAAATCTTCCAACAAACAAATGTCCAGGACCAGATGGCTTCACAGGTGAACTCCATCAAACATTTAGAGAAGAGCTAACACCCATCCGTCTCAAACTCTTCCAAAAAACTGCACAGGAAGGAACACTCCCAAACTCATTCTATGAGGCCACCATCACTCTGATACCAAAAACAGACAAAGACACTACAAAAAAAGAAAACTATAGACCAATATCACTGATGAATATAGATGCAAAATTCCTCAACAAAATACTACCAAACAGAATCCAACAACACATTAAAAGGACCATACACCATGATCAAGTGGGATTTATCCCAGGGATGGAAGCATTCTTCAATAAACGCAAATCAATCAATGTGATACACCATATTAAAAACTGAAGAATAAAAATCATATGATCATCTCAACAGATGCAGAAAAAGCTTTTGACAAAATTCAACACCCATTTATGATAAAAACTCTCCAGAAAGTGGGCAGAGAGGGAAACTACCTCAACATCATAAAGGCCAATACAACAAGCCCACAGCAAACATCATTCTCAATGGTGAAAAACTGAAAGCATTTCCTCTAAGATCAGGAATGAGACAAGGATGTCCATTCTCACCACTATTATTCAACATAGTTTTGGAAGTCCTAGCCATGGCAATCAGAGAAGAAAAAGAAATAAAATGAAAACAAGTTGGAAAAGAATAATTAAAACAGTCACTGTCAGCAGTTGACATGATACTATATACAGAGAATCCTAAAAATGCCACCAGAGAACTACTAGAGCTAAGCAATGCATTTGGTAAAGTTGCAGAATACAAAATTAATGCACAGAAATCTCTTGCATTCCTATACACTAATGATGAAAAATCTGAAAGAGAAATTATGGAAACACTCCCATTTATCATTGCAACAAAAAGAATAAAATACCTAGGAATTTACCTACCTAGGGAAAAAAAAGACCTGTATGCAGAAAACTATAAGACACCGATGAAAGAAATTAAATATGGTACCAACAGATGGTGAGATATACCATGTTCGTAGATTGGAAGAATCAATATTGTGAAAATGACTATACTACACAAAGCAATCTACAGATTCAATGCAATCTCTATCAAATTACCAATGGCAGTTTTTACGGAACTAGAACAAATCATCTCAAAATTTGTGTGTAGACAAAAAAGACCCCAAATAGCCAAAGCAGACTTGAGGGAAAAAAAAACGGAGCTGGAGGACTCAGACTCCTTGACTTCAGAATATACTACAAAGCTACAGTAATCAAGACAATATGGTACTGGCACAAAAACAGAAACATAGATCAATGGAACAAGATAGAAAGCCCAGAGATAAACCCACGTACCTATGGTCAACTAATCTATGACAAAGGAGGCAAAGATATACAATGGAGAAAAGACTGTCTCTTCAATAAGTGGCGCTGGGAAAATTGGACAGCTACATGTAAAAGAATGAAATTAGAACACTCCTTAACACCATACACAAAAATAAACTCAAAATGGTTTCAAGACTGAAATGTAAGACCAGACACCATGAAACTCTTAGAGGAAAACATATGAAGAACACTTTTTTACATAAATTACCACAAGATCTTTTTTGATCCACCTCCTAGAGTAATGGAAATAAAAACAAAAATAAACAAATGGGACTTAATGAAACTTTAAAGCTTTTGCACAGCAAAGGAAACCATAAACAAGACGAAAAGACAACCCTCAGAATGGGAGAAAATATTCGCAAAGAAATCAATGGACAAAGGATTAATCTCCAAAATATATAAACAGTTCATTCAGTTCAATATTAAAGAAACTAACAACCCAATCCAAAACTGGGCAGAAGATGTAAATAGACATTTCTCCAAAGAAGACATACAGATGGCCAAGAAGCACATGAAAAGCTGCTCAACATCACTAATTATTAGAGAAATGCAAATCAAAACTACAATGAGGTACCACCTCACACCAGTTAGAATGGGCATCATCAGAAAATCTACAAACAACAAATGTTGGAGAGGATGTGGAGAAAATGGAACCCTCTTGTATTGTTGGTGGCAATGTGAATTGATACAGCCACTATGGAGAACTGTATGGAGGCTCCTTAAAAAACTAAAAATATAATTACCATATGACCCAGCAATCCCACTACTGGGCATATACCCAGAGAAAACCATAATTCAAAAAGATACATGCACCCTAGTGTTCATTGCAGCACTATTTACATTAGCCAGGTCATGGAAGCAACCTAAATGCCCATCGACAGACGAATGGATAAAGGTGTTGTGGTACATATATACAATGGAATATTACTCAGCCATGAAAAGGAACGAAATTGAGTCACTTGTTGAGACGTGGATGGATCTAGAGACTGTCATACAGAGTGAAGTAAGTCAGAAAGAGAAAAACAAATATTGTATATTAATGCACACATGTAGAACCTAGAAAAATGGTACAGGTGAACCAGTTTGCAGGGCAGAAATTGAGACACAGATGTAGAGAACAAACGTATGGACACCAAGGGGGGAAAGCCCCGGGGTGGTGGTGGTGGTGGTGTGATGAATTGGGCAATTGGGATTGACGTGTATACACTGATGTGTATAAAATTAATGACTAATAAAAACTTGCAGTATAAAAAACAAACAAACAAACAAAAAACAGCTAAACTTTCTCTGGGTTATTTGTATGGAAATATGTTAATATAAATGTTTCAGACATTACATGAAATTTCTAAAAATCTTATATGTTCTGGTATAATGTTATAAGTCATAATTCTAGTTATTACTTTAAAATGTATATCTCAGAAATAACTAAATTTCCTTTTCAATTGCATTATTATGAACTTTCATCAAATCTTTAACCATGGTCATTTTTAAGTCTTTTGTCATTTACAGACAGTTCTGGGTGTACTCTGATGCTTTTGCAAAAATGTTCCTATAAAAGGGTTTCATCTTCAAGGAATTCATGGAGAAGACTGAAAAATACAGGTTTCTGGTAACTGACTATACTGCTGAACTGAAAGAATAAGCATTTTCAGAACTCTAATGGAAAACTGATGAATTCATAAAAGTGTTAACAAAAGATCAAGATAAAAAAGTTAATTACATGGGACTGAGTGAACTAATGAGGATGATTATAATTTTTGTGACTCTGTTTAAATTAAAAATAATAATAATAATAATAATAATAATAATAATAATAATAATGAATGTACCAGATATAAAAATAGAAGTCAAGATAAAAATCTTGACATATAGACTAGAGATTCTTCTTTGGGGAAAAAAACTAATAACTTATTAGGAGATAATTATCAAGCTATGTTGTTAGTTGAAACACCAAGTTAAAAATTCTTAATTAAAGAAAAGTTTGTTACTCGTTTAGATGCATTAATTGAAATAGATAAACATATATGTGTAATACCTTAAAAATAAGATGAATTTAATAAAATAAATTGAAATTTACTTGTATAATAGCACCATACTTTTGTGCAGCAAATCAAATTACTCTAAACCATGAAATGTAAGCAAAAATACATTTCACTAATAAAATGCTTGTTAACAAATCCATGGACATGTAGCATGCATATATGCTTGTATTTCATTGTAATTTCTGATACATAATGCACTTCTTGGGAGAGGTACTGAATCTTTGATTTTTTTAGTCATTCGTTGGAAGTGCAATGTAACAATGTAACCAAACCTAGATATTTCAAAGTCATTATTAATTTAGTAAACCTAATCTAAATGGAAATTTATTAGTATTTTTGTTAGCAGGAAGGAGTGATTCTGAGATGGCTATACGTATGAAGTTATTTATCCCTAAAAGGTCCATTTTATATTTATTTCAGGTTGGACATGAACTATTCCCTACCAGTTTTGAAACACTTTGCAATATCTTAAAGTAACTTGGAAGCTGTGTATATCAATAAATTTCCTACCTAAGTAACATAGAAAGTAGTTTTTTTTATTTAGCTCTCTCGTGATCACCCACATTGGGTGAGACATAAAATGAGTGTCTTCTAAAATTTGTCATTTGCTAACTTGATTTGAGTTAGTGAAAACTGGTACAGTGTTCTGCTTATTAGTTCCCAATGTGTAACTTGTGTCTGTTCAATAAACTTGAGCATATGGTGCCCCCCCCTCAAAAAAAAAAATCCTTTCACTATGGTGAGTTGCCTGGCACACTGGAAACTTCCATATTGCCACTTCACAAATCTAATTTAATGTTGTTCTGTGTCAAATGCAAACTCTTGGGGGATAACTATTTTATCAGCTTTGAATTATCTAGGAATGAATGCATGACCCTAAACTTTAGACCCAGGGTCCACTAAAAAATAATAAAATATTGATACAAATTATTAAAGATTATTTTCTAGACAGGTATAATCTATACCAGATATTTTGTTGTTATTATTTTCCTCTTTAAAAACTTTAAAAACTTTAAAACTTTCTACTCTAAAAATCTATATAGTGTCTCTGAACCTGCTCATTAAAACATAGTTCTAATAGATGTTTTAAAAAGGAGGAATGAAATCCACACTGAAATATATTTAGTAGGGCTTCCCTGGTGGCACAGTGGTTGGAAATCTGCCTGCCAATGCAGGGGATATGGGTTTGAACCCTAGTTGTGGAGGGTCCCACGTACCGTGGAGCGATTGGGCCCGTGTGCCACAACTACTGAATCCCACGTGCCTAGAGCCTGTACTCCCCAACAGGAGAGGCCACCACGATGAGAAGCCCATGCACCACAGCAGGGAATGACCCCCACTCGCTGCAACTAGAGAGGGCCTGCGCACAGCAAGGAAGACCCAATGCAGCCAAAAATAAATAAATAAAATTAAAAAGAAAAAAATATATATATATATTTAATAAAGCAGTGTGTAAAGGGGTATGGTGGTGGGGGGCAGAAATCTTGAAATATGCTGAAGAGTTAAGTAAGAGCCAAATCATAAGGCCTCTGGGATAGATTCAATAAATGTTCCCCATTATATCAGGACCATGTGACTAAGTCTGACCAATGGAATATGAGAGGAAATATTTGTTGTAATTTCTGGACCAATGCAGTTTGGAACCAATGTACCTCTTTCACTATTGTCTTTTCCTTATATGGTGATTTGGGAGGCCATGTGTGCTAGATAGTGTAACCACAGGTTAGGGAGGAGTAGTCAACATATACTGACCCTTTCTATGAGAGAGAAATAAGCCTGCACTTGGTTAAGCTTTGTTACTTTTCAGAATATATCCATCACTATAGGATTTATCTACTGCCTGGCTTATCTGACCAATGAAGGCTTGTTATTTATTTATTTTTATCCTACAAAAATATTTGTGATTAGTCTTTTTTCCACATGCAGTTGACTAAACAAAAGAATTTAATTATTGAATAAATGACTTTTAAAGCAGTTGTCCTTAAGCAGCTTCACACAGGTAAGTGTCTACATTTAGGAGCAATTTTAAATCTAGGTCATGTGACATTTTTGAATAGTTGAAGAGCCAAGATATTCCTGAGGTGCTTTGTAATTTGAGTAAGTCCTAAGTAAAGGAGACCAGAGCCTGAGCATAAGGATGCTACAGGAGAGAATAGTATATGGGAGTTTCCAAATCACATTCAAGGTATTCTACCAATTGGTATACTAAAGAAAAAAAAAAAAAAGGTTCTGAAGAACCTAGGGGCAGGACAGGAATAAGGTCACAGACATAGAGAATGGACTTGAGGACATGGGGAGGGGGAAGCATAGGCTGGGACGAAGTGAGAGTGGCATGGACTTATATACACTACCAAATGTAAAATAGATAGCTAGTGGGAAGCAGCTGCATAGCACAAGGAGATCAGTTCAGTGCTTTGTGATCAGCTAGAGGGGTGGGATAGGGAGGGTGGGAGGGAAACGCAAGAGGGAGGAGATATGGGGATATACATACATACATACATATATATATATATATATATATATATATATATATATGATTCACTTTGTTATAAAGCAGAAACTAACACACCATTGTAAAGCAATTATACTCCAATAAAGATGTTAAAAAAATGAAATATATTTATATCTAACACAAAGATGTACACATAAAGTCCACATTGACACACACACATATGTACACACAAACATAAAAACTTATATATATGCACTGGAAAACAACTTGGGTATTCCTGGGAGTCTCATTTTTACACCAGCATTTTTACAAAAGGAAAAGCTTTTTACCTTTAAATCTACCTTCCAGATCTGTTTACACATAGAGAATATGGTGGGTATTTGTTCCTGAAAACTAGCACTGCCATTATAGGGGTGTTTCTCGGGTCAAGAGATTCTTTCATGGGACTTTCATTTGCAGAAAGAGAAGCAAGGGAAGGTAACTGAAAAAAGTAAGTAGGTATAAATCACTTAATATTTCCAAGTGGCTTTTACCAATGGCAGTTTGACTTGAGAACACTAGTATATCTGTTGATTTTCCTTTCTTTTCTCTTCTTTTTTCTTTTCATTTGTTTGCTTTTTTTTTTTTTCAGGAAGTCCTTATTAACCATATATTGAATGCAAAGACTTGTGCTAGGCTTAAGAGTGTTCTAATGTCGAATAAGGCAGAAATCCCTGTCCTCAGGGAACAGTCAAATAGGGAAAATAAGACTTTGATAATTAATTTAAATTGTGTATCTTTATATCATTATCTATTAAAATTATCTTGAATAATTTTACAGTAAAATGTGACTAGTCAGCATTTAAATAATACAAGCTGTATTTTCAAGTTCAATCATTAATGGAATCCTTACTTCATAAATTACATTGCATTTGACTCTGTGTGTATCATTTTATTATATGTCAGCTCAGGTGTTCTTGTTACAAATTTTATGGACAAGACTACATCTTCAATAAAATTCTGAAGAATCATAACAGCTTATTTTATGTGTCTTAGGATTCTGTATTACAGGATCACAGCAAACTATCAACATTAAATAAACTTTATAATGGTCTTCTCTATGGTTAATAACAAAATAGTCTGTACTAAAATATGAAGTTTGCTCACTTTGGAAGCAAAAAGGGCCCCGATCTACAAACCAATTGAAGTCCTTAGATAGCCATTGAAGAATGAGTAACATTTGCTCAGCTTTAGCTTAAGAGTAATGCAAAAATCCAAGAGAGATAAGAAATCACCATGTTATAGCTTTAGAGCATAGCAATGCTGTTGGTTATTCTCATAACTGAGTCCATTTTTCCCAGCTTCTCAATATAAGACATATTAAAATCTTGTCTATCATTGTAATATACTCATAACCAGCTAGTCGTCTTGTCAGGATGGAGTTTATTACAGGATTTAAATAACTCCTAGCTTTTAAAGGGTATATGTTACATTAATTATGATGGGGTTAGAGATAGTGCAAGAAATCAAAATTTTATATTAATAAGCATGGTGAAAACACTGCCAACCTACACGTCATCTCTTCCCACCTTTCTTAAGAAAGTTAACCATGTCAACTATGAAAGGGATATTTGTAATGTGCAGCTTAGTCCCACTGGGGTTAAGGGAAAAGCACCAATTAAATGAATTCCCCTTTGTGTACAGTAATATGTTTCAAATAAACTCCCAGAGGTAAAAGTTATTGTTTATCCTTACAACTACAGTCAACTTTGAACATAAAGCAATTTGAACTTTTCTATAAAAAGCTGATTCTGTTAACAAGTCCAGTACCTTTAAATAATATTTATTAGTCTAAACTGCTTTTGCAAACTATTTCAGCCAGTACTTGAAGGGGGTGGGTAACCATTTTGCTGTCTGATCCTCACACAACTACACAAATTACACATATATTTTCAAAAAGAAGCAAGACATCATTAATCAAGTTATATACACTGCCATCAGCCATAGGCGGGGCCAGCTGGTCTGTCCCAGACATCCCACCCTAAACTCTGTTTTTGTTCACTTGAGTTTACAGAGAATAAAGTTTTGTAAAATCTTAAGGCTGTACTGATGGTACAATTTGTTTCTTACAGCTACTTCCCCTCCCAATAGCAAAGTTATTTTTTAAAGTAATCATCAAAAATAGACTTCAAAAAAACATGCCCTTCACAATTTATCACATAATATTTAAGTGTCTGAAACAAAAGTGTTACTTTTGCAATTTTCCCTGTGTGTCTATAAGTTAATACACTTTAACAACCTCTTTTTACAACTGTCTATATATGTTCTCTACTTTTAAATCATAATCTCATAGCATTTTTGTTTTGCAGATGAACAAACAGACTCACTTATGAACCATCCTTTGTTTGATAAACTGATCTAACCAACTTTTATCTTAGTAGTATGAGTGGTCATTGAACATTACCCATAATATTATTTTCTATGTGAAAATACAATGAAAATGTATTGATCTTGTTGTCTTTGTAATTTATTCATAGAAACACCTTATTGATTAATATGTGATGTTACATTCTCGATCTTATGAATCAAACATAAATGTTTTGTTCTAAATTCTATCATTTAAAGGACTTTAGTGGCCTAAGAAAAATTAATCTTAAACGTGATAATTTAAATAATAATATATGTAAAATAAATATTACATAAATTTGATACATAATGGACTATATCAGTGTCTTACCCTTCAAAAATTATATGGAGATGTTTGGTATTCCAGAAGATAATTCATCTCTTGGCTTTTGCTTTTCCTCCCATTTTCCCTTTGTTCACAACACAGATCCTTGCTAATATTATTTCACTCAGAACAAAGAATTTTAAAATAAAAAAGGATTCATTTTCTTTTAGTATTATATGGTTACCTCTTTACTATGATAAATCATAAAGTTTCTCTTGATGATATCCTCTTACTATTAATATAAATTAGTAAGACCAATTTACCAAACAAAAGAGTGTGTCTATCCATCTGTCCACCTGTGAAGCAGAAATGCTATGAGAATATGGCTTTAAAAATAATTAGAGACCATGTATAAGCAGTTTCAAAAAGTTAGTAAAGCATATTAACTATAATATATATCTATAATATATTACAGATAAACTGTGGAAAGCAGGGAAAAGATAAATTAATAGAAATTTACAGTAAATCTTTTAGAATTTTGTTTCATCAAGCTTTATATCTTGGAAATACTTCACCTTTTCTTTTTCTCATTTTTATTTCATGGAAATGTACACTTGCCCACAGTAAAGCCCAGAAACCGAAAATGGTTTCATAAACATATCCGACATTTTCCTTTTACCAGCTTCCTTACAATTGTTTAACCCTGAGTAGTACAGAAATGTAGCTTTCTGTCAAAGTACAGTGTGCTGCCCTGCACTGTGTGGGAGACTTGAAATTGTTCAGACATAGGGTCATTTTGTTACTACGTTACATTGTAAGAATATAGTAGGTAAGGGCAGTGGCGGGGACAAAGTATCCTTTCTGAGATGTGAGGGTATAGATAATGGACAAACAATGATGTATTTCATGGTGATGGATTCATTTGATTTCCACTGGCCTCATCCAGAACCCCCATTACATTACTCTTGAACAAAGTGTACTCATTCCTTTCCTATTTGTCAAAGTACATTTTCTAGGCCAAATCCTGCTTTTGAGGTCATTTCTAAATGGCTTCCTATAGATATGTTCAAGTTTCTCAAACAAATTTGTTTGACAGTAATAGAATTCAAACATAACAACTATTATTTATATTTCCATTTCTTAAAGAGTGGAGTCCTATCTTCCCACATATGAATACATTAAAAAAACAAAGAACTCTTTTAATCTTTCCAACAGAGGCATTCATAAAATGTTTAAGTGACCTGTGCTATTCGTTACCTTATTATTTTTAACTACTTCATATGCTTAAATATTTTATCATAATATTATTTATTTCCCTACATATTCTACATTTGGTAATTGGCAAAAATTATTTATTTTTAAATAATATAGTCAATCCTTAGCTTGATCCTGTTTGATAATATTCTGATTTAGCTCCTAAAGTATGGACAAGTACATTTGTATATCAGACAAGCAGTTTGTTTGAAAAATGTTGTTCAAAAAGTATAGGATTAAGGACTTCCCTGGTGGAGCAGTAGTTAAGAATCTGTCACCAATGCAGGGGACACGGGTTTGATCCCTGGTCTGGGAAGATCCCACAAGCCGCATGGCAACTAAGCCCATGTGCTACAACTACTGGGCCTACGCTCTAGAGCCCGTGAGCCACAACTACTGAGTCCATGCACCGCAACTACTGAAGCCCGCATGCTTAGAGCCGGTGCTCCGCAACATGAGAATCCACCCCAATGAGAAGCCCACGCACTGCAACGAAGAGTAGACACCGCTAGCCACAACTAGAGAAAGCCCACACACAGCAACAAAGACCCAATGCAGCCAAAATAAATAAATTTATTTTTTAAAAAGTATAGGATTATAAATGTTTACATGAGAACAAATTCTTATTCCTTGGTTATATCACTTATGTGGCACCTTAGCTAACTGTAATCTAGGTTTTCAATTTGAATCTCTTGATCAAGATTAGATTTTTCAACTAAAAATAGAGCTACCATATGACCCAGCAATCCCACTACCGGGCATATACCCTGAGAAAACCATAACCCAAAAAGAGTCATTTACCACAATGGTCATTGCAGCTCTATTTACGATAGCCAGGGCATGGAAGCAACCTAAGTGTCCATCAACAGATGAATGGATAAAGAAGATGTGGCACATATATACAATGGAATATTACTCAACCATAAAAAGGAACAAAATTGAGTTATTTTTAGTGAGGTGGATGGACCTAGAGACTGTCATACAGAGTGAAGTAAGTCAGAAAGAGAAAAACAAATACCGTATGCTAACACATATAAGTGGAATAAAAAAAAATGGTTCTGAAGAACCTAGGAACAGGACAGGAATAAAGATGCAGACATAGAGAATGGCCCTGAGGACACAGGGAGGGGGAAGGGTAAACTGGGACGAAGTGAGAGAGTAGCATGGACATATATACACTACCAAATGTAAAATAGATAGCTAGTGGGAAGCAGCCGCATAGCACAGGGAGATCAGCTCGGTGCTTTGTATCCACCTAGAGGGGTGGGATAGGGAGGGTGGGAGGGAGACGTAAGAGGGAGGAGATATGGGGATATATGTATATGTATAGCTGATTCACTTTGTTATAAAGCAGAAACTAACACACCATTGTAAAGCAATTATACTTCAATAAAGATGTTAAAAAATTAGATTTTTCATTATTAGAATTCTTTGTATACATATAGTTACTTTGTGTCAGCTATGAATCATTAATTTGCTACCCAACATGGTAGCATTGCATAGTCTTTAACTGGACTAAAGATAAATGTTGCCATTATCATCAACTTATTGAGTGGATTAAACTACAGAAGTAAAAAAAATATTCAAACTTTAACAATTTCTTAGCAACAAATCACCAGCATTAAATGTTGGATTCTAGATTCAAAATATTACTTCAATTATGAATCCTTGGGATCAAAAGATGTTTACAATACACGAAAAAAAGAAAGAAAAAAAAACTTGCACTGAATAGAGATTAAGTTAAAATAGTATATTATTCTAATTTGTGGCATGAGCAATTGGTTAAAATTATTCTACTTCAGCTGTCTCTTTGCAAAAACCAGTTAAAATCACTTATGAGAATTCTTCCTCTGGAGACCCAGAGGTTGCGGGGGAAATAAACCAGTACAACATCATATTTCGCCATAGAATTTCATAGTAACTATAGTTGTAAAAACAACATATCCTCAACAACAAGACCAGTTGTTAAAGGTCTTGACTCAGATTATCATCCTTTATTTTTTTAATACCCTGTATATATTAGACTAGTTCTAAATTTGTATGTGGCAGCAAATCAGAAATATTTGAATTAAAAAAAAAAACTTGGAGAGGTATGTATATCCCTTTCACGGAAAATTTGATGATCTGTATTAGGAGAGCAGTTTTCTATTCTGCATGAAGGTTTGGACAGGTATGTATCAAAAACAAAGTAGGTTTAGAAGAGAGTCAACTAATGAAATCTATACCAAATTGCTGAACATGAATTTCCAGCGCTTTGTTTTTAGCTAATGCATCCTGTTTTTCCTAGTCTCCATCCCCACAAAGAAGAAGAGCAGAGGACTAGTAAACACTGGCTTAATTATCCCCATCAGTCTCAGAGACAAGGCGCTTAAGAGTTTTAGCTGCTGTAAACACTCCCTTGATAGCAGATAAGGAATCTGCTGAAAGGCAGTTTTGTCTGGGAAAACCTCAGGGGCACAACAGTTAATCATTAGTGCAATACTGTATATGCATTACTACATCAAAGGAAACAAAACCCAATATTCTATTGTGAAGATTTTCTGTTTTCTTAAAGGTAAGAAAACTAATGCTAACAACAACAAAAAATTTTTAAAAACTACATTTGCTGCAGAAACAAAGCATGTTCTACTTTTCATTTATTTTTCTTTCTTCAAGAGAAAATGACATTACTGTGTGATGTGTGTGTGTGTGGTGTGTGTGTGTGTGTTTAATACGTGCCTTCAGGGATATAGAAAATTTCCACTGAAGTCAAAGATTCAAGAAGAATTGTCACCTTTGTATCTAAATGCATTGACCAGAAACAGAGAATATCACATAACATTATTTTATCACAATACTTGAAGTAAACCAATGTTCTTCTTCCATATCAGTACAGTGTTTGTCTGGGGATCTAATTGTGGAAAACTGACACCTTACTGTCCCTAACAAAGAACCTTTCTATCGTTTCAAAATGAAGGCATCCAGAATGACCTCCTATTCTTTAAATTTAATAGACTTCTCATAGTCCCACAATCAGAGAATCTTAGAGGCTTCCAAAGCCTTCAAAATATCCAGAGTTAACTTCCACTCTCTCAGCCCTTCTACCACTGTCTGCAAGGAAAATGAAACTTTTCAGTGTCATACCCTCCTCACCCTTTCCCACACCCTGGCCCTAACACACAGGATTTCTTCTGATCAGATGCCTGTCCTCCAGTTCCCATCTCTACAGATTCACCTTCCCTGGAAACTCCAAGTTTCATATTTGAATTGCTTCGTAAGCCATCTCTGTTCTTGTTTCTCTTATGCAATTGGAAGTAATCTCTTTTCTCCTCAGAATTCCTTTAGCAACTTTTTATCATAGTTATGTTTGTTCTAATATTTGGTACATTCTGGGCCATCAGTAAGTGTTGCTAAATGACTGAACTTAGTAGAAACTATTTTTATTAATCACTGTGGGTATTTCATGGGATTTTAAGGAGGGTAAGACAATCCTTTTTTTTTTTTTTTCTTTTTACCACAGAAAGTGTAGTCACTTTCAATATTTCTAGGTCTCCTAGAGAGGAAAAATTAACTGAATTTGTTGAGAACGTAGTATGCATCAGGCACCAGATTAAATGTTTTACATCTTAATAAATCTACCTAAGATTATTAACCTGTAAGGCTACCATTTTAGTGTGTGTCTAAAACCATCTGAATTCTCCACTTTTCATTTTTGATGAAAAATTCGGTGGTAGATACACTGAGGTTTACTTGATTAAATGGCTTGTAAATTAGTCATAGATGTCTCATTTTGGTATTGATAAGCTCAGACTTTGCTACTGTCACATCTGATATAGCCTCATTTTGTTAACAGACGTCTCTAAGAGGAAATTTTTAGTTTACCTCTTAAATTATGGCCAATTTGACATGGATTCTAAATGAGGCAATGTTTTGAATATGTATTCTATATAAAGTAAATGATATCATAACTGCAATTTTGACCTTCGAAAGCACATTGCACTGAAGAATGTTATTACTAATTCACTCTTTTGCTAGCACTCATATTAAATAATCAGAAATTTGGGCTATACTCTCTATAGTAGAAAACAAATTCCACAGTGCCTGAGAATGCATGGTTAGAAGAAAGCTTTTCCTTAGCAATGTAGAATAATGGTTAGTGCAAGGAGTCTGTAGATTGATAGCCACTAATACGAAATCCATTTCTGGCAACTGCTACCTATATTGCCTTAGGCAAATTATATAATCTCCACAATCCTTAATCTGTTCATCCACAATTAAGGAATAATAATATCTATCTGTCAATGTCTGGCACGTGGTCATTAAATTATCATTTGATTAACATGAAAGAGAGAAAGTATGAAAAATTCTCTATTCATTTGAAAAGAAAAGTAGAACAGGATAACCATTCTTTCTAACCTTAGATATTGAAGCAGAGAGACAGATTAATTTAAATTATACTGGCTTTAGGGATTGATCACAACGTAATGGACATGGGGTTCATTCTTTTTCTAGATACACTAATAAAAGATTATACAAAATTAACTTGGGATCAATATTACTAGTGAAATTCATTTCTTTATGCGTGTATATTTTGGACCATCAAATTGATTGTCTATGTGTAACAATACTCTGATATTTCAATTTCCTGACAATCCCATGTGTGTCAACATTTAGTATACAAAAGTATTTTTAAATGATCGATATATAACATTTAGTAACAAACATTTTTTTATTTTTTTATTTTCTTTTATTAGTTTCTGCTTTATAACAAAGTGAATCAGTCATACATATACATCTGTTCCCACATCCCTTCCCTCTTGCGTCTCCCTCCCTCCCATCCTCCCTATCCCACCCCTCCAGGCGGTCACAAAGCACCGAGCTGATCTCCCTGTGCTATGCGGCTGCTTCCCACTATCTATCTACCTTACGTTTGGTACTGTATACATGTCCATGCCTCTCTTTCGCTTTGTCACAGCTTACCCTTCCCCCTCCCCATATCCTCAAGTCCATTCTCAAGTAGGTCTGTTTCTTTATTCCTGTCTTACCCCTAGGTTCTTCATGACATTTTTTTCCCTTAAATTCCATATATATGTGTTAGCATACAGTATTTATCTTTCTCTTTCTGACTCACTTCACTCTGTATTAAAGACTCTAGGTCTATCCACCTCATTACAAATAGCTCAGTTTCGTTTCTTTTTATGGCTGAGTAATATTCCATTGTATATATGTGCCACATCTTCTTTATCCATTCATCCAATGATGGACACTTAGGTTGTTTCCATGTCCTGGCTATTGTGAATAGAGCTGCAATGAACATTTTGGTACATGTCTCTTTTTGAATTATGGTTTTCTCAGGGTATATGCTTAGTAGTGGGATTGCTGGGTCATATGGTAGTTCTATTTGTAGTTTTTTAAGGAACCTCCATACTGTTCTCCATAGTGGCTGTACCAATTCACATTCCCACCAGCAGTGCAAGAGTGTTCCCTTTTCTCCACACCCTCTCCAGCATTTATTGTTTCTAAATTTCTTGATGATGGCCATTTTGACTGGAGTAACAAACATTTTGATAGATAAAATATGTACAATAAATTGTTGTCATATAAAGCATATAATTTAGATACACATATATTTTTAAATAGTTTCATGTATGTAGGAAATTTTATTTCTAGGTTATAAAAATATTTGAGAAAACACTTTATTTGAATATTTCAAAGAGGTACAATAAATATCTCATTTCAATATACAAATATTTTTCTACTCTGTTACTGTAAAGTTTATTATTCAATAGCTATCATTTTGGTTTTCTGTACTGGTAAAATATGGCAAAATCATAACTTTCAAATATTTAAATTAATACTTCCAACAATATGCTAAAATAAAGGCTTAATAACTTGAAATGAAGTAGAAATAAATAAAGGAACAACCAAATCAGCTGCAAATTAAAAGAAGAAGACTAATAGGGCTTATAGTATATGCTTTTAGATCATCAACTATTATTAATTTTTCTATTTTTTAGACATATGCCGACAAATCCTTTTCTCTTAGCAACCACAAGGCCATTTTGATATGCTAAAAATTTACTCTAGCTCTTTAAAAATTAATAAAATCTCAGATTAATTACTAAAGAGAAAAAAGTACAACTGTCACTTAAGCTATTTAATGTAATTTTTTACCCTAAAACTGATAAATATGCTCACAGATGCTGATGAATTACATAAATAGAAAACTTAATTTTACCAGATAGAGACATAGTCATTGCCAACACAATCTTTATGAATAGGAAAATAATTCAATAGAAATGTTGAATACAATTTTGAAATACTGATCTCAGAGTAACAAGAATAAAGCTTAAAACACAAACACAACTGTACACCTAAATTTTTCTTTCATAAGCAAAGCCATCTTTTTTAAAATAGTTATAAGTTAACAGGTCTAATTATAAAACAATTGAAATTTAAATACGGTATGTAATTGCCAAATATTTTTAACCCACTACATCTCTTTTCTTTTCCCCATTTGGGCCGTGATATACTTTACATGTCTATAAAAACATGAATTTAAAACATGAAAATGTCTCTCTATTCACTGATTGCATATTATATATATATTCATTAGAAATTAACAACAGAGGGCTTCCCTGTTGGCGCAGTGGTTGAGAGTCTGCCTGCTGATGCAGGGGACACGGGTTCGTGCCCCAGTCCGAGAAGATCCCACATGCTGCAGAGCAGCTGGGCCCGTGAGCCATGGCCGCTGAGCCTGTGTGTCCGGGGCCTGTGCTCCGCAACGGGAGAGGCCGCAACAGTGAGAGGCCCGCGTACCGCAAAAAAATAAAATAAAATAACAACAGATATTAAATTTAACATTTTGTTCTATATCCTATTATAATTATAATAGCAGACATATGTGCTATTGTATGTTTATACTTTACATGATGTAATATTATATTTATATGATGAAATATTATACAATTTTTAATTTAAATATTGTTTTAAAATATAGTTGTTAAAGGTATATGCTTATAATCATGTGATGAAATAGTACATGCAGACTTTTTTTCCAAAATGTACACTATAAAAAGGATTTATGTTCATCATATCTGGTTAAGACATTATTAAGGAAAAGACCATTTTTATATAACTAAAGTTCGAATATGAAAATAAACAGACTTGACTGATATTTATTCCACTTCATTATCATTGAGAGCAAAATATTGTATGTTCTTCACGGAATAGTAAAGTATACATGGATACCTAAAACTAAATGAATATGCTAATATGATCATTATTTTACTGAATTGTTAATATTTCAAAATGTAACATTCGCATCTATCTGGAAACAGTTTCAAATTCAACAATACACTTAGATAAGAATACCAAAGCCAGCTATCTATGTAAATAAACGAAATAATTTACATCTGCCAGTAAATACATCTAAGGCAACTGCATTTGTTGCTTTCCTAAAAAATATAACCTTAAATATTTATTTGAGAAGCTGTTACTTAAAATATGTTAGATAACTCAATTTATATATGAATTTACACTAGAATATAATTTGGGTGCATTTTACAATGCAAGGGGACAAATAAAAATGTAAGCTTTGTCTACCTGACTAAACCAAAATATCAGTGGAATAATGTAACCCATTTAGCTGTGCAGAATAATTGATATTTTCATGTTTAAATGGCTATGTTGGCACCAAGTAAACAAAGGCACAACTATCAAGATTTAAAAAAATAAATACTTAATTTCTCAATTATAGGATGTTATAAAACACAGCTCTTGATATTTATATTTTAGTTTCTTTTTCAACCTAATGTGAAGCAGTATCACAGCTAAACAAGCCTCTATACAGGCTTACATATAGGTTTATAAAATTTTCAAGAACTACCAATGAATTTTTGCCCATGATTTCCACTATAGATTTGAACTTATGATTCACAGATACCAAACAGGTAATGGGACAAGAATCAAGTGTAGGAGTATTTGTGCTTACAGATGCTAAGGTGTTGAACGTTAGAAGAGGAACCATGAAAACCATCTAGCTGTAGAATGGCACAATTCCACTCTTCTTAAATAGATTGGGCAGTTTACGGAAGAATCTACACCAAATAAAAATTCACTTCAAATGTGGAATATTGCTTATCTCAATAATGAGCTATAAATTTCTTACTCCAGCTTTGTCGAGTAGTTCTAATTCCTTCTGCAATTAGCCATTCTTTTGAATCAACCTAGCATACAGCTAGTTGATTGTTTAGGGAAATGGAGGAAAGGGAGATGGGAGAATACCCGGGAAGTGATTCAGAGTATGTATTGTCAAAAATTCTACGCTGTGCATGCTATGCTTTTCCAAGTTGTCCTGTACCCAATTAGAACCTGAATTTTTTTTCTTTCAAAAAAAATGAATTTCTGTCTAAAGCCCTTTGACTCCTACTACTGCTAATAAAGAATTCTCAGTCAGCAATTTGCAGTGTAGGAAAGCCAGGGATAATGGAACTGGGCAGCTTTTACAAGCAAAACAAAACACCAAAGAAAGGAAATAAAAAGGCTGACAAACAATGTAAGCTCTCCCATTAGGCTTATACTTATTTTCTCCTCCTTTAAAGTGTACCATAAAAAAAGCTGAATTAGCTGTGACGATAATGATGCAAAGTTTTGATTATTACAGCAAATTATACCTTCACTATTCAGGAGAGGGCAAAAAAGTTTTGTGGCTCATCAAAAGAAGCTGGGAATAACAGCCAAGGCCACTGACACTTGTGGTGGCAGATTAAGCTGTGAGCAGACTCTAAATAAATTCCATTCTCCTCCATCCCTAAAATACACTATTCTGGCTTCTAAGACTGACTTGCATTCTATGCATGCCAGTACACTATCCATTCAGGATCACTTATTTCAGTGGGAGACAGGGAAGGCAGTCTTCTGAATTAGGAAGCTGTAACAGATTAGTTCTGTGTGAGTCTGTGTGTGTAACAGACTGTTAACTATGAATGATTACAGTCTCTGCTTCAAATTTAAATAAATCACATATTTTGTGAAAGTCAAAATCTTTTTAAGCGAAGAAAAAAAGAAAAATTGTGCACTCGTTTAATTTTTGAACCAGGAATTAGCCTTTCTGTCATCTAGAATATATAACTAACATCATTCTTTGAGAAAAACAAAATAATGTTTGCCAAGACATATAATTAAATCACCCAAAGTTTTCAAAGATACATGAGTTTACATAAGAATAAAATGCCCAAATTATCTTGTGAACTCTGATTTTCTTGATTAAATGAATTTTCTTTTTGTGCTGATAAGGTTTTTTAAAAGCTGTTTTGGAAAATGTATTTCCATTTAGAACAGAAATAAAAATATATAAATCATAAGACTTAGGGGAAAAACATGAAGCATATAAATTATAATAATGCAAAGAAAACCATAACAATTCTAAAATGAAATTATAGAAATGGAAACAATATTAAGGACAATAAACCAAATGTCTTTAAAAATGTTGACAATCTATTACAAATCCAGCATTATCATTCAAACTGAATTAACTATGAGTACAGGGAAAAAACCTCATTTTAAACTAATTTTAATAAAAATTATTCCTTCACTACAAACAATTTTATGAGGTTTAAAAAATAAAAGAACAAGTACATATAGGGAAGAGTCTTTGGTAAGTCAATAAAATCTGTTTCTTCCATATTTAATGATATCCTAGTTTCATTTTATACATGTTTTATATTTTTCCATCTACAAATCAAAATAATGTTTCCAAGCTAACTAGTACACAAAGAATCAAAAATATGTTCAAATTTATAAGAATTCATAAATAACCGTAGGTACATATTGAGGAGACTAGCTTCCTACTGAGGAAAAATATCTTTACTCAGTTTCAGTAAGTGTGTCTTTTTTTTTTTTTTTCTTTTTTTTTTTTTTTTTTTTTTTGCAGTACGCGGGCCTCTCACTGTTGTGGCCTACCCGTTGCGGAGTACAGGCTCCGGACGCACAGGCTCAGTGGCCATGGCTCACGGGCCCAGCCTCTCCGCGGTACATGGGATCTTCCCGGACCGGGGCACGAACCTGTGTCCCCTGCATCGGCAGGCGGACTCCCAACGACTGCGCCACCAGGGAAGCCCAGGAAGTGTGTCTTAAAGGCAAAAACATTCCCAATCACAACAGCCAAATCAACAATGGCAATTAAACACATGACAGACAAAGCCCTTCAAATCCAATGAAATGCCCTAGTATATATCTCATGTCGTTCAGTGACAGTGAAGCAAAGAAGACTCAAGGTACAGGCTCCTAAGGGATATAAATTTGATGGGCAAAATATGTTTAAAGATCATTTATGTTCTATTCACAGAATAAGAATGAAGTTGAAACAAGGATTAGAATATTATCTCTGAGGCTCATTATGGCATGACAGATATAAACTATGATCATATTAAAAATCTTGACATTTTTCATTCTGTGGTAAGATAAGATTGCAGGTATTGTTTTCTCCAAAATACAATAATGAATTAAAACCACAATTAGGTTATTATCCCAGCTTCACTGGACTGCTTATACAACACAGAGGATATAGAAATTAAGGGGGAAAAAAAGAATACTGACCTTCATCAGCTCCAGAGTACAAATTACATCCTTCAATGTTAAAGGTACAAAGATTCTTTAAAGGTTACCTTGGGATCATGCGGTAGATGGATTCAGTCAGAGAGGTCTATACCTACCACATGCCACACTGAGCTTATGGAAATTGTTGTTATAAAAAAACATGAATGAGAACAGACTTTTGTTAACATTTTCAAGTGATTTTCTCATTAACGATACATATTTTTCTCACAAGTGTGTCACCAGTAAAATGTCTGGATACATAACTCAGAACACTTAGGATCCTGTTTTGAATAATATTATCAAATACTGCTTTTAAAAATTTCCCTGCTTTGAACAAAGCTTTATGGATTAAATCATATGAATAACAGCACTATTTACAATAGCTAGGACACAGAAGCAACCTAAATGTCCATCAACAGAGGAATGGATAAAGAAGATGTGGTAAATATATGCAATAGAATATTACTCAGCCATAAAAAGGAACAAAATAGTGCCATTTGCAGAGACATGGATAGACCTAGAGACTGACATACAGAGTGAAGTAAGTCAGAAAGAGAAAAACAAATATCATATATTGTCGCTTATATGTGGAATTTGGAAAAATGGTACAGAGGAACTTATCAGCAAAGTAGAAATAGAGTCACAGATGTTGAGAACAAACTTATGGTTACCAAGGGGGGAAGGGGGGTGGAACGAATTGGGAGATTGGGATTGACATATACACACTACTATGTATAAAATAGATAACTAATGAGAACCTATTGTTTAGCACAGGAGACTCTACTCAGTGCTCTGTTGTGACCTAAATGGGAAGGAAATCTAAGAAAGTGGATGTATGTATACATATAACAGATTCACTTTACTGTACAGCAAAAACTAAAACAACATTGTAAAGCAACTATACTCCAATATTTTTTTAAAAAAAAGAAAAAAAAATCACACTAATGAAAAAGGGCAGGGCTTCCCTGGTGGTGCAGTGGTTGAGAGTCTGCCTGCCGATGCAGGGGACATGGGTTCGTACCCCGGTCCGGGAAGATCCCACATGCCGCGGAGTGGCTGGGCCCGTGAGCCATGGCCGCTGAGCCTGCACGTCCGGAGCCTGTGCTCCACAACGGGAGAGGCCACAACAGTGAGAGGTCCGCGTACCGAAAAAAAAAAAGGGGTGGGGCACATGTTCATTTAAATGGACTTCAACCATTCTCTCTGCAAAATTTTATCAATGTTTTAAAATCATTCACTAGTATATTACTTTTATTAATAAAGATTAATTATAGTCATATAAATTAATCAGAAGTTGATAAATGGTCTCTGTAATGGACTGAATTGTGTTCCCTAACAATTCATATGTTCAATCCTTAACTCCCAGTGTGACTGCATTTGGAGATGGGGCCTTTATGGAAGTCATTAAGTTTCAATGAGGTCATAAGGGTGTGCCCTAATCCAATGGGATCAGTGTCCTTATAAAAAGAGGAAGAGACATTAGGGATTCTCTCTGAATCTCATGCACATGGAAGGGGACATGTGTGGACACAGTGAGTAAGCAGCCATTTACAAGCTTAGGAGAGAGGCCTCTGAATGACATTTACCTTGCTGGCACTTGATCTTGGCTTTTTAGCCTCCAGAAATCAAAAAAATAAATTTCTATTATCAAGGCCATCCAGCCCATGGCATTTTCTTATGACAGCCCTTGCATATCAAAACAGTCTCTATAAATACTAGTTTTTGTTCTTTACCTACTTAGCCATAGAAGGTTGAGGAAGTCATTTAATTTCTGTGAACTTCAGTTTTTTTTCATTTACAAAATAAGAGGGGTAGGCTGGTTAAGGGTTGGTAAATATAAGACATACATGCCACCACTCTTTTTGTTTCCTTGCTCACAGTAGACAAACTGTTTCTGGTAACCATACTCAGTCAATGAGAACTGTCTTGTGAGATGAAGCTTATTCATCAGGGCAGTTATATTAAATGCCTTTGGTAACTAAATGGAAATATAAGGGAATTAATCATAAGATATATTGTCTCAAAGATGTTTTATGGAAGTTATGAAAGTTGATACATTCTTAGCTACATAAAGTACCTTGGGCCTTGAACTTTCAGGGATGCTGATTTTTCATTGGAATTAATGGAAATTAAGAAAATGTGTAACATACTGTTAATATTATTCTAATTTTTACTTCTTATTACATTAGGAATTTTATCCTCCTACTCTCAAACCCCAAGTCTTATTCATATTTTAATGTTCAGAATTATGAAACCATTTACATTTCTGTTAAAATACATAACCCTTGGGCACTAATTGCCTTAAATACTGCATGCATTCACATAGTTTCAGCCATAATGTCAATAGTAACAAATGATAGATCTTTATCTCTAGTTCTACTTATTCAAGTTCTCACTCTTTCCTTTTATCAAATACCAAAAATTTCTACCTAATAAAAATCACCCTCAAACTAAATATATTTATTACCTAATTTTATTTCCCCCACATACCAATTTTTTCTTAGCTGACTGTCGATGTAACAAGCACTATGATTTTAAAGATTGCATGGTGACTAACTCAATATAAACTGGAAATAGGATAGGGGAAAACATGTTACAAAGTCCCAGGAGTTTTATTTCTTATGTGTCCCATACTCTAGATTTTCACTGTCCAACCACATTGAGAAAGGTGTTGATGCTTTTCCACCACTTTATTGGCCCTACTGGGATCTATCTCCTTTAATCCTCTCATCCACCATCTTCAGATTCATCTTTACACGTATCATACTTTCCTATTTAAGCATCATGAATAGTTCCCTTATTACTTTATAATAAATTGAATCTAAATTCTCTTGGTAGCCTTCAAGGCCTTCAAAAATCTGACTGTACTCTTCCTAGCTATTTAAATACATTCTCTGCTCTATGCAATCCAGTTTTTTTATTATCTCTAATACTTGCAAATGCTCAAAACTGTTTTTCTTTGCATATTCATTCCCCATTGCCTATACTCTGTTTCCTTCTAACTACCTCATTTTTAATTAAACAAATATGAATTTATCACCCACCATGTGCCATCTTTTGGTATCCAACACAAATTCCACTGTATTCATGAAGTTTTTCCTGAATACACTAGCACTCACTCAATTGTGATCATCATTACAGAAAATTTCAATAGCTACCGTTTTTGAAGTGCTCACTATTGCCCCATAGCCTGTTAGGCAATTTACATACATTATTTCTGTTTCTTTTCCTCAACCCCTCTGTGGGTTTATATTACACTTATTCCACAAATGATGAACTTGGGGCTCAGAGCCCTCATAACACTTAGTCCAAACCATAGGAATTAGAATTAGATCTCTATTGATTTCTGTGGGTCACTTTTACTTAGTGTCCCTAATTAGATTCTAAGTGCTTTGAGGACAATGAACGTGCCTTACTTTTTTTTGTATCCCTCTAGTACTCAACACTGTGCCGAACACTTGAAAGTTCATCAGTTACATTTAGTTGATTAGTAAGTTAAATGTTCCAAGCTAGAACTTCAGGTTGCTCAGGCCATACGACTGAGACTTCTCCACCATGAAAGTCTCACTTTGAGCTAACAGGCTCATTCTTTTCACTCCACTTAAAGAAAGAGAAAATAATTCATCAAAGAGATAAAGCATTAGGTAGTCAAGAAAATGGCTTGTGTGAACAACAGGAAAATTGAAATTTAGTTGCAAGGTTGTTCTACTATGAAGGTTTTTCTACTTGAAAAAGTAAGACTGTAATAGTATATAAAATAGTTTTAAAATATAATGAATTTTCTCACTTTTAAACTTAAAGAATGCCATGTTGGCATAGACCAGAAGACCTAGGCCTTCATTTACAGTGTTGGAGAGCCTGGAAACCCAAACTGAAAACCAGATGGCAGCAGGCCAAGTTTAACTGAGTCCTCTACCAACAAGTCCTACATCTCATGTCCCCTTTCTCCTTACCTAATGGATAATATATTTGGTTGAAAACAGGAAAACCTGAAATAAAAAATATCTAAGTCCTCTCTTTTCTGTCAATAGTTATTTATGGTCCTCACAGGCTCATGGATACAAACAATTTAAATTTATAAGCTGATTCCCATTAAATGGCTTGAATTCATCATAAATAAAAGTATGAAACTATAGCCAAATGATTTGATTCAAGGTGTAGGACCTCTACTGACACTGACAAAAATCTCTATGTTAGGGCTTCCCTGGTGCAGTGGTTGAGAGTCTGCCTGCCGATGCAGGGGACACGGGTTGGTGCCCTGGTCTGGGAAGATCCCACATGCTGCGGAGCGGCTGGGCCCGTGAGCCATGGCCGCTGAGCCTGCGCGTCTGGAGCCTGTGCCCCGCAACGGGAGAGGTCACAACAGTGAGAGGCCCGCGTACTGCAACAAGAAAAAACCAACCAAACAAACAAAACTCCATGTTGACCTCAAATGCTATACGGTTTCCCTGGTGGTGCAGTGGTTGAGAATCTGCCTGCCAATGCAGGGGATACGGGTTTGAGCCCTGGTCTGGGAAGCTCCCACATGCCATGGAGCAACTAAGCCCATGCACCACAGCTACTGAGCCTGCGCGTCTGGAGCCTGTGCTCCGCAACAAGAGAAGGCCGCGACAGTGAGAGGCCCGCACCCTGCGATAAAGAGTGCACCGCCCCCACTCGCTGCAACTAGAGAAAGCCCTCGCACAGAAATGAAGACCCAACACAGCCATAAATAAATAAATAAATAAATAAATAAATAAATAAAATTATTTTAAAAAATGCTACAGCAATCCAAGTTTTCTTTGCCTAGCTTGTAAGGTCTGCCATGATATAATGATTGACTACATCTCTGGTCATCACTATAGCTATGCACAGTTACTTGCAATTCTTTGTACACTACATCTTATCTTCTACCCCCATGCTGTTGTACACGCTCACCCCTTGCCTGGAATAGCTTGTTCCCCCAAACATCTCTCAAGATGAGTTTAACACTATGCTAAACAGCAAAACAAAAACAAAAACCATAACTAATATTTAAAGTAACAGAAGAAACTTCCAAAGTTAACTTTATTAAAACAATATTTTTTGCACTTGAGAATTAAAACGATATAAATGATAATGATGATAATTGATGACGAGACTAAATAACATTTATTAAGTGGTCTGTATATCCCAGACTCCCTGCTGAAATCCTTATGTGCATTACCCAATATAAGACCAAACATAAACCCAGTGAGACAGATATAATATTATCCATATAGAGAATGGGGAGCAAGGGTAGAGAGTTTAAGGAACTTGTCAAACATTATACAGGTAGTTAATATAACAGAGCCCAATCTGAACTCAGTTACAACTGATTTGATACTATAGTGTGAAGAGAGCACCATTCAAAATACTACACTTCTATAATGCCTTTAGTTAAATTATTAATCAAATTATAGTAATGACTTTTCTTAGGAAACATCTTAATTTTTTTGCAGTCAATGAAACTGGGAATAAATCTACAATAATAATAATAGTAACAGCTTTCATCAGTATTGTGTGCTGTTTTATTTACTCAAAGATGCTTCCAGGATTTTTACAGCTTCTATTACAGCTTATTAAGCAAAGTAGTCAAGAATGAAAATACTAAGAATAATTTTGTAGAAGTTAAAATAATTTTAAAAGCTAGAAAGTTACAAAAAAGAGGAATTGGCATTTTTCTTTTTTTTGATATGAGATAGTTAAAAGCTGATAAAATCAATGGATGTAGTATATAAAATAACTATGATTTGATTTAAATATATGTAATTACTACAAACAGATGTTTATGCAAAAAATGAAGCAGAGACACTTTTTTTAGTGACTAATTTTTAGAAAACCAATGATAATGTTGTAAATTACATAACGTCTTTGGCTAAATCATTTCTAAAACCTTAACAGAGATTCTCCTGTCTGTGAAGGAAGTCAGTGATAAGTGGTAACAATCTCTAAAAAAAATATGGAAATGATCAACAACAAAAGATTAAGGGCATGGCCAAAAATTGTGTAACAAAACAAAATAAAGCAAAACCAAAAAATTCAACAATCTGAAGGGTGTATATGTATCACTTCCCATTATGTCTCTGTGCAGTCCTTGCAGGTTTGAACTTGGATAAATGCAAATGATGTTGTATGTGTGTGTTTTCTGTTCAAGGCTTTCAAAGTTATCATTTTTCATATCACCCAGATTTTTAAAAGACTTACTTTTTAAGTCAAACTAACTGAAAATGTTGTGAATATAAAAACACATTCACATATCATTAAAGAGCAAGAGGTGGTGTATTACAAGAAAAGTGAGATAAGTGACAAGGATGGTGTACACTCTGTTGTTGACTCCCAGAAATGTACTCATTAATTTGTCTTTCTACTCTGCTTTCAGAAACCAACAAGTAAAGGAAATTGTATATGATTTGGGGTTATGTAATTTTCTTCAGTAACTGAGTTACTTTGTGACAGAACTATAGCAGACAGTGCCCAAATTCACAGGGGAAATTAAGAAAGACTGTTAATTTAGATATTTACTGAGATGTTTATATATATAAAATGTATGGGTCTTATGTGATATTTCCAAAATCATAAAGGTGTACTAAAATGACTGAAGTTTACGAAGCACTTAAGTGTCTCTGGCAATTAAAAATATTGACGAGGACACTAATACTATCAAAACATAGAATTTCAAAAGTCTCAGCAGAACCAATGCTCCTTGTCTAAATCAATGAGAAAAAAAAATCCTACACTGAGTATAAAAATCTCTGATAATCCTACCTCAGATATGGAGGTACTTCACACTATCAGAAAACATTAAGATATTTAGCAAATATTAACTGCAAGAGATACTTCTTTTTTAAAAAATAAATTTATTTATTTATTTATTTTTCGCTGTGTTGGGTCTTCATTGCTGTGCGCGGGCTTTCTCTAGTTGCGGCGAGGGGGGAGGTTTACTCTTCGTTGCGATGCACGGGCTTCTCATTGTGGTGATTTCTCTTGTTGCCAAGCACCGGCTCGGCACGCGGGCTTCAGTAGTTGTGGCACTCAGGCTCAGTAGTTGTGGTGTGGGGGCTTAGTTGCTCTGTGGAATGTGGGATCTTCCCGGACCAAGGTTTGAACACTTGTCCCCTGCATTGGCAGGCAGATTCTTAACCACTGTGCCACCAGGGAAGTCCCAAGAGATACTTCTTTATGTTTGACATGAATCTGGGAAATCAGGCTTGACAGAGTTGCCTTCATCGATTTGAACATCATCATGCAAATTTTTTTTTCTTTCCTTGGTCAAATTTTCTCAACTATCAACATTTCTCCTTAGTCTTATTTGCCTCTTTGATTGTTTTTGTGGTTCCATGTTTACTACTTCTTCAAAGTTTTGACAATATTAACTGAATAGAGTACAGGGCTGCACTGCACACTTAGACTAACACATGACCTATACCAGACCAAAATTATATTACATCCTATGCACTACCAATGTACTAGCTAACAATTTATAAAGTTCTGCACAGAAATGCAGTAATATCTATAACCATTTATGATAGAATTTGGCACTAAATAGAAGTGAAGACTTTAGTTTCATTTTAAAAATGAAGAATCTAGATGTTCTTAAATACTATAATATATTCATTATTATGATCCCCAATTGTTTTTTTCTTTTACAATTTTGAATATTTTATATTCAATATTTATCATATTTATAGTGAGTAAAATCAATACCCACATTATCTACCACTCAGCATAGGAGTGAAGGGTTCATTTTTTGTGAATTCACAGTCGAAACCTTCAATCCTTAGCTGATATTTTCTAGCAAAGTATTTTATTTGATTATCTAAAGAACTAGGACAAACACTAAGTGTAGTAAAGCATTAGTAAAAATAAGTGAATCCTACGGAATAGTCACCTTCAAAGTCATTATTAAGTTATCCTATGCTCATTTGTTCATGTTTTAAAAAGATTTCCATTTCCACGCAACAACAAAGTAGTTTTCAATATGCCAGTAACCACATAATGATAAGAAATAGAACAGCTATGTGACGTTCAGGAACAGCTTCTTTATTCAAATCTCCATGGATTAAGAAATGAGTATAATGCACCATATCTAAATGTACTATGATAAAAATTTATCAATACAGAGAAACAATGTAAAAAATACTCAGTGTTTATATAGATCACATTTAGTATCATCTGATAATAATTGAGAATATCTTGAGCCAGAAAGATCTTTTTAAAAAAATCTGTGTCAGTGTTATTGCCAAGAAGGCCATTTCCACAGCTCTTTATTTTAATAAGCTATTTTTGGCAAAGGGAGAAAAGAAAATGAAAAAACATCAAATGGATAAGATATAACAAGATAAAAATGGCAAGAGAAAGAATCTAAATTAATCCCTCTGCCCTGATATTTTCAAACAGAAAATTCAAGTTTCTAATCGCATTTATTTTCCTTTCATATAACTCTTTACTGTGTGTGTATGTATGTATATGCATGCACGTGTATGTTTCTGTACCGTCCAGAGAGAGGTTGAAAGAAATATGACAAAACATTATAAGCATTTTTGAATGTTAAAAATAAAGCACAAAATGAACATACTGCAAAATCATACCTACCAGGCACCTGTTTCAGTAATACCTTTAAGATGCAAAAAGCACAAAAGAATGACTTTAGTAGTTGTGCTAAGGACAGCAAATCTCTTTATAGCTGCCACCTAAATAACACTTTGTAAAATCTTATATTTTTCTGCTGTACTGTTGCATGATCATGGAAATATAACACACACAAATACATACACATGTTATGTGGTAGGAACAGACTCATGATTGAGGTACTGGTTTAAGAAATGAACATTAGGGGGCTTCCCTGGTGGCGCAGTGGTGAGAGTCCGCCTGCCGATGCAGGGGACACGGGTTCGTGCCCCGGTCCGGGAATATCCCACCTGCCGCAGAGCGGCTGGGCCCGTGAGCCATGACCGCTGAGCCTGCGTGTCCGGAGCCTGTGTGCCGCAATGGGAGAAGCCACAACATTGAGAGGCCCGCGTACCACAAAAAAATAAATAAAATAAAATAAAATAAAATGTCATATAAGTTCAAGAGCCAATAATCCCTATAACCAAAGTAGCAGCCTTTTTTAGATTAGAAAAAAGAAATATGACAAATACCTATTTTTACTACATGATAATGACATCTGTTTCAGACTTTTTTTTTTCCCCCCTTTTTTGCAGTACGCGGGCCTCTCACTGTTGTGGCCTCTCCCGTTGCAGAGCACAGACTCCGGACGCACAGGCTCAGCGGTCATGGCTCACGGGCCCAGCTGCTCCATGGCATGTGGGATCTTCCTGGACCGGGGCACGAACCCGTGTCCCCTGCATCGGCAGGCGGACTCTCAACCACTGTGCCACCAGGAGAGCCCCTTTGTGAACTTTTATGTCAACTTCCTTTCCCAAAACACTGAGGACTTAGTATTTTACTATCAACATTATATATTCTTTATATATTAAGGGTATTATACCTTTGTCTGGAAAGAGGTGAGTTTTTCCTGCTTTACTCCTTTTTATATTGGGATATTTGTATAGTGCTTTTGACTTCTATGTGGTTAATAAAACCGGTCAACTTCTTCTGTTGTTTTCAGGCTTAGAAAATCTTTATCCACCTAGATATTCAAAAATAATAAATCAAATATGTTTTTCTTTTTCTATAGTTTGGCATTTGCAATAATCACAAAATAACATGGAATTTATATGCATTATATGCAATATGATGAATACCTAGCTTATTTTTTTCTTTTGTTTTACCAATTAGACATTGACCGGTCTGACCCACTACAACTATTTTGTGATGAAAGGCTCATAATTATTAAAAGCATAGTTATTAACTCTAAGAATAGAGACACACTTTTTTTCTTCTCCGTATTTCTGGCAAATGTTCTACTAATTCAAAGTTTTTGGGGGGAGGGAAGGAAAAAAAGAAGGAAGGAGGGAGGAAGAAAGAAAGGAAGAAAAACAAGAAGGTTTTAGAACTCTTCTCTAATTTGTAAAATATATAAACAGTTTTTCTTTACACTCTACTGACTATCAAATATTTTTTAACGATTATTATATGGTCACCACATTACCGGGAATTGTGTGGATACAAAGATAATTTTAATATGCAGTTTTTGGTCTCAGGAGTTAAAATTCAACTCTGGACACAAAACATACAGAACTTTAAGGTGTTAAATCTGCTAGCTTTCAGAGATTCAAGAAAAGAAAGAAAAGTGTTGGGAAGAAAACTGAAGGAAGCCTTGTGCCAGCAGGGAGATTGGAGTTTTACAGTAGATGGGGAATGTACTCCAGGTGGAAGTAATAAGTACAAAGCAACTGTTTAGTTATCTGTGTTATCTAATAAAATTCTTACCACATTTACTGCAATTACTGATGTACATATCGTGGCTTCCCAACTGACCACAGGTTGATGGTAAGAACCACAGTTACATATTTTCAATGTCCTACAGAGTTCTGAGCACAGTTGCTTTGTCTGTTGCCATTGCTTAATGGACATTGGTTTTAATTGCTTTTGATATTATGTACAAGTTTTCTTAAATATTGTCTAATCCTGGCTGACTACTATTCATTTTACCAGTATCCTTAAGTTGTATTTTAGAATAAAGATGTCCCCAAATTTATGAGAGGCACTACTTTCCAGCCCCAGTAGTTACTAGCTCTTAATGAACACAGAAGCTGCTTTTTCTTCCCTCAAGCGAAACATCATAAAAGTAAGCGACAGAAGTTGTGACCCTATCTGTGGAAATTTATGAGACTCATTTGCAGACAGACTGAGTTACAATGTTATTGTAACACCTCATCAAAGTTCTTGTCCAGATTTTTAGCAGTTACTTAAGACAAGTGGACTGGCCTATAACCACTGGGATCACTTCAACAACTTACCTAGAGAACAAAATAACCCTTTTCAGTTAACTCCGGTTATTTCTCTCAGCTGAGGGAGTATATAAGGGAAAGGGGTCCTAATGATCTAGGACAGGGAGGTAAAGGCCTATAATATCATCTCTACTATTCTGTTTCCAAAGAGACAAGAATCCTGAAATGACTATGACATTACATTAACAGAGAAACTGATGAAAAGTTCATGTCTAAAGGTTCATTTGATTTTCTTCTATCAGCTCAAAGCCATTTAATAGGTATGTTTTAATTTAATAACTATTTCAATACAGCAGTATATATGTAAGAACAAATTAAATATATTTAAACACAAAATGGCAAGAATTTGTGCTGGCATAATGACATAATTATAGCATTAATTTTCACTGTTCATTTCCACCTAACACCAGTTTTCTAAAAGTAATGGAAACCAATATGGATTTTCCTAAGAAAACATCTGGCAGTTAAATTTCAGTAGAGAATTTCAGGATGAAAAAATGCTGTAAATGCAAAGAAAGACTAGAATTATTGTTCTTAAATTCCATGCTTGTGGAGCAAGAAAAAATATATATACGTTTCTAGTAAACTAGAAGACGTTCCATAATATATTATTTTTATTATATTTAAAGGAGAAAGAATTGTTTATGTAGCTGCAATCTTCATGTTTATGACAGAAAAACTCAACAATACTTTCAAACTAACTAGAAGATTACACTTTAATGCAAATAAACAATTTAGGTAAACTAATTCAGCTGTGATTGATCTAGGGCCGACAAATTAAATTTTAAAAACTGCACACAGTGGCACTTTAAAAGCTTTTTTGCAAAATATACTTCAGCATATTGAACAAATGCATCATACCTGTTAGGCTTAACTCTATATTTAAAATCAATTCTAATTAGGGTCAGGAGTTTGGTAAATGAATTCAAATGTATAGTACATAGTGCTTCGATCACAGGATGCATAGGAGAAACCAGGTGGGCGAAGATGCTGAATGCATTTCTCACTCATGGACAAACCAAGTTTTCCTTTCTAAATAAACTATGAAAATCTTACTTTTCTATCTATATGAGTCAGCACCCAATCCAAACATTAAAACAAGCCCATGCGTGATCACCATTATCTGTATAAATTAAGCAACCCTCTTCTTGACATAAAATAAAAAATAAAAAAGCCTTCTTTCAGTTATTACACTCATTTAAATTCAAGAACTGGAATTCTTGCTATTATTTCTAGCTGCTATTTTCAACTTTCTGGTTGCTATTAATAGCAAAGTTGTAAATCAATCATGAGAGGAAAGGTAGTTGCAAATTTTTTCTCAATATTTCACAATATTATTATAAGTTCAAGTAAAAAGAGCTGGGGGAAACCCCCAGGTTCCTACATTCAAGGAAAATGCAATTAATAACAGATGAAATTTCCAAACACAATTTGTATATTGAAATTTTTGACTTTAAGTTATCCCACACCCAAGATTTGACAGTCTTATATAATAGGCCAATGGTTTTATCCACATTAAAAAAAATCCTCTGGGTTACTTTTATCTCTTTTCATGAAAACAATGTTTTGCCTAATACTCTTATTTTCTGTATTTGATGAAATGTTAAGATAGGTGAACTTCTCCATGTATCTTCCTCTCCCTATGCTCTCCCACCCTGATCCTCAGGTTTCTCTCACCTCTTCTCACTTGGTACCTTCTACTTAAATGTTCTTATCAACTCCCATGGATTCACCTTCTAGGTAAACATTTATTTCCGAACTTCTATATTTGATCTATACCTCTTTCTTAGCATTCAGTTGCCATTATATACTTATACTCTTGCTCTCCTTGATATCTAATTGGCACATCAAATACTAACTGATCACACACATCCTAGAATCTTACTTCCTTTCCTTCTCCAGATTTGAGGTGAGATATGGCAGAATCATCTACCCATCTTCTTAGTACGGGCACTGTGTGTAACCATGTCCTGTCAGTTAAATCTGCCAAATAAATCTTGAACTCATTCCTCTTTCCTTAAATGGCAATCAGAAAACCTTCTGCTCATTCTCCATACTAACAAGAGAGTTTTCTTTCATAAAATCAGATATACTTTCCTATCTAAAATTCCATTAATAAGTTTAATCATCTTTTCCTGAAGGAAAATTTCTGGACATGAAATGAATGTTTCTGGGCCCCAACCATACTTTATATTCTACCATTTACTCTAACTTGCCTTGTTATTACATGTATCACTACTCCCCTTGTTCTTTTAGAATTAAGTGATCATTTTTTATTCAAATGTTTTTTATTAGTTTGTTTCCACAATACTAATATCAATAATATATTTGGCTATAGGAGTCACTAAGTTGTCTTAAAATTGTGTTTCTCCGATTATCTCCCTACTTCGTTACAGCAGTGATTTTTACCTTGTTCATCTGTTTATCCTCCGTGTCTTGCATTGTGCCTGTTACAGGTTCTTAACAGATTTTGAATGAATCATTAAATAAATGATTGTATGAATGGCGCCGATTGTATATATGTATATACGTATAAAGGTCTATAGTTTTTTCTATCTCCTTGGCTTGGTACATGGAACAAGGTAATATCTATCTTTTCTGGGCACAAAACCAATAATAAATAAGCCCTTAGCCGTTTGCTGGATTATTTACCTAATATCAAATGTAGTTTAAAAAAAAAGTTGCCAGAACCCACAACAAGCAGAAAGCAAGGATATACACAATTAACAGTGTTGAAGAGTTTCAGTCTCATGTCTAGGACATGATGAAACAATAAGACTTTTTAATGTCTTTATATCCTCTATTCATTCTCCCCAAGATGAGTTCTAACTACTTCTGAAAGATATCCGTCATTTATAGAACTTTCATAAAGAATTAGAGTGTATGTAGATTCACTGATTTGTAATGATAACATTACTAGACCAGGAAAACAAAAGGAACAAGATAAAAATTATAGAAGTAAACAAAATAAAACAGAAAAAAAAAAACAAATGGGCCTTCTAAATGGCTTATAAGATAGAACTATAGTAATTAGAACTTTTGTAAATATTTTCTATCTCAACTGTAATTTTACATTGATAAATCTATCTTCTGCTACTGGAAAATATTTGAATCTTTAACATTTTGAATACAATTTATTCTGAAAGTTCTGTAAGAGAATCAAATGTTATATGTCTGCACATTCGCTTTGATTTCTCAAGAGTACACTTGTTTTGGTTAATGTGAACAACTCAGCAACAAGGATGATTACCAGCAAACACTGGTTGCATACATACTATATGAAGAGCACTGTACAGTGAACTAGAAGTATATAGAAATCAAGCTTAAAAAATGTTTTCTAATCCCTTAAGGCTCACCAGCTAGAAGTAATAGCAATATTAGAATGTCCCCAAGCATTACAACATATTACAAGCAAATATTTTCTTTGATATGCCTTTAGAGTGCAGAAAATGATGCTAGTTAGATGACTTGATGTATCAAATGAGTGTAAAATACTTAGTTGAGAGGTAATTAGTAAGCACCTTACTAATCTGACTGTAGTAACTAGAGTTTTATGAAAAGATACATAGAAAGTAGGGCAGGAGTGAATGATTTTCTGATTCAATAGGAACTAACTGTAACTCAGAACAACAAATTGCCTGCAGAGAAATTGGAGGTCAGAAAACTCTTCCTTTCTAAAGCATTTTATTTGCAGTGGTAAGAATAGGGGAAAAACAGATCCTTTTAAATAATTAGATTTGAAAATTAAGACATAATTGATAGATGGGAAGATGTTGAAGTGAGCATCAAACACATAGGTTAAATGATTTAAGGATGGTTCCATTTATCTTGGAGCTCTCCTTGATGAGATACCCAGAACTGGGCAGAGAGGAATTCTGAGGAGACAAAACTCAGAGGGTAAAAAGGAAGCTTAAAGAGGTCATGACCATTTACTTCCAGAGAATAGTCAAGAGTAGACTGGAGGGGACAAAGCTAAGTATCATAAAAACAGGCTACGGCTAGAACCAGAGGAAAAATTTCTCAAGATAGAAAGAAATATATCCTGTTAAATGTGATACAAATAGAGGCAAGATATTTAATTTGTACTTTGGAGTTGGTACCATTTAACCTATGTTTTGACATATTGCTTAAAAAATAAAGTAAAAGTTCATAGAAAATGAACCATTTTCTTTTTTTTTTTAATTGCTAGAGCTGGCTCGGCTACTAATTTGCTGGATGACTTAGATGGTTCTTAATTTCCCTGGACCTTGGTTTTCTCATCTATAAATACTGTATTGTATTAGACAATTGTTACAGTGCCTTTCTGCTCTAAAATGTTATAGTTTGATCTTTTGTACACAAAGCATAAATGAGTCAGTACTGTGTGACACTTTTAAAGAAATGTACATCATTTATGACATATCTCTTTTTATCCTTATTTTTATAATTATTTTTGAACATGTTATGCTTCATGTCTTAAGTGTGTATCTCCCTTACCCAAGGTGACCATATAATTTAATGTCCCAATAGGCTCCTTTTTGTGTGAAAAGATGTATTATCGATAATTATGTCAGCACAGAGGTATGAATTTGGACAGTTCTGGACAAATTGGAGCTTGCATTTTCCCTATCCAAACACATGACAGTACCTTTTATATACAAAATAGGCAATAGAATATTGCTATATAAATAAATGAATGGAATAAATATGTTCCTGTCATCTTTGGAATACTTTGTATTTGCTAAGCACCCTCCTAGGCACTTGGAATATAGCAGTGAAAAAAACAGACAAGTCTCCATAGATCTTATGTTCTAGTGCATAGTATAATAATAATTAATAATAATAATAATAATTATTATTATTATTATTATGTTAGTAACCATTTATTGGACATATGTTCTAGGCATTGTACCAAAATTTACCTCTTTTTGTGTATAATTCTAAATACCATTAAGAGTTTCATGTAATTGCTAATCCCTAAAAACATACAACCGATAAATTTACAAAAAAAAACAAAACAACAACCTGAAATTCGGAAAACGTAATTAAAATGATCCAATGATTCATGCACAGAGCCATGAGTCAAACCCACGTCTATCTTACCCTAAAAACCATGCTCTTGACTCTGCTATGCTACCTACCTCTAGAGGAAAAGAAAAAGAGTTCAATATACCAATGAGAATAAAGAGACCCATAGAAATTAAGTGATTTTCTTCCTTAGTAATGAAATGACCAAGTTGAAGAGGTTGGGAAGAAAAATTCGTTACTTTAAATGAGGAAAAGCTGGTAATGCAGAATCTTAAGTTACTAATCAATCTGTAAGTTATACTGTAACATCTCAGGAATTTTCATTTAATAGTCACACTGCAAAAGGAAGTTTCACTGTCATTGAGTTTACAAAGGATTCTTACATTGTAGTTCTTCAGGGCAGAGAATTCATTTATTAATATTTTAAGTATTATGCAAGATTGTATAAATCCATTTAAGCAGTTTAAGAAGTATTCTAAATATAGAGTTTTATTTAATTTTGTTTTCATTGTTGTTTAAAAGATAAAAATAAGTTCCCACCTGTTGTCTCTCAAGGAATTTGCACGCAGAAAGAAAAAAAAATGAATCAATGTATAAAGTATTTCTAAACTAAGAACTCTGTCACAATGATATGTCTAGAAAATCTGTTCTTTTTTCTTTTTCTTCATTTATATTGTTCAAATACCCCTGCTGACCTAAATGCTAGAAAGAAAAGCTACGCTATGTCCTTCAATATATAATGAAGGATTACAGAATGTAATTCACTGAAATGGAAGATTATACAATCTAATACATATGCAGTTTTCTTCAAATGGATTTCTGAACACTTTCTCTAGGACACTGCTCAAAAGACATTAGATTTTATTAATTTCTTTACTGGTACTGGATATTTTCCATGAGTCTCCTTTTTTTTCCCCCCTTTGTCATTAAATTTAATACTTTCAAATACAAGGAAGGCTCAAGCTCAAGAAATGGAGTACATTAATTGCTTTTTTTAGTCCAAAGCTTAAACTGTAAGAAAGACAGTTGTGATATGAGTATTCTGTATAGAATCAGTTACATGAAAGTAGCTATTTTAATAGTTTTATAACAAATTAAAAATGCTCAATTCCTTTCAAGTGCACACTTAGATCTCTGCAGAGATTCCTGAAATATGTGAAACTAAGATAACATATAAGTTCTCTTTTACTGCTATCTTCACGTCTTAATGATCATCATCCATGATCAAAAGGAGCTAATATTTCCATTACTTCAAGATACACAACTTCAAACTCATCAAGGTCTTATGTTTCATTAATAGAAACAGATGTCCTAAAATGTACCTATAAAATTCTTTCTTTTAGGCTATCTACTTATAACTCCCGCAAAACTTAATGTGCAACAGTTGGATCAGTAGAAAATTTTATGAAATTTACTGATTGGCTATATGATAAACAGAAACATAAACTATATCAATAGTAAAGTGATATAGTTATCAATAGTAAACTGTGTCTTTGAGGGCATTAGTCACCTTTGTATCGGCAATGCCTAGTACAACACCTTAATCACAGTTGATGCTTAATAAATGTTTGTTGAATGAGTAAATTTTAATTAAAATAATTTTAGTTTATGTTCTATTATTGAAACAAAACCTCATCAGTTTCCCAATTGCATTTTAACACCTAAACTAAAATATTTCTAATTTCTGCATTGTATGCCCTAATATATATGTCACCAACAGCATTGTCTATAAAATTATGGATTTATCAAATTCTCTCTTAGAGTTGTGTTGCTAAAATAGATTCTTGATATATGATTTTATATAGGATATTATAAAAATGTATATACAACATATAAATACAAAGCATTTTTATATGATTACCTTTGTTCCATTTCATATAGAGAAGAGACTCCTTAAAATCAACCAAATAAAAAAATAAGCAAAATTAGTTTTAAATAAAAATTATCATTGTGATTATATAACATAAATTTTGTTACATTATATAGTTACATGAGTTACATTAGTTAATGATTGAATGGAACTTGAAACATTCACTAAATTTACAAATTTTACTGGCACATTTTATTTGTTACTACAGGTATATAACCATCAGAAAGAATATAAAAATAAGGCTTTTCAGAGTGTGTATAAAATATATAATGGTGGTAATAAAGAGGCATCCCTGTCCTGCTAATCCATAAGTCTATCAGAGTCCTTGTGTATCACTCAGACCAATGTCTTTAGTTCCTTCACAGACATCTCAGCTATTTAAATTACTGGGTCATATGTTGATGGATCAGAAGCTTGAAATAATTTGTTTCCTTTTCCATAAAATAAAATGAATTATTTAAAAAAACGATTCTGGAAAATAGCAAGAGGGTAATATAATACTGAAAGGAGTGGAAGCCAAGATTCCTGAACTTAAAAATTTAAGGAAAGAAAAAGCTTAGAATAAAGAAAGAGATAAACTTTTGAAATGGATTAGAAATTTCATGTCTTAACTCATTCCACAAACATTATTGAATGCTACCTCTGTGCTAGGAGTTGTTTGATAATGAATCCCACCAAGTATCACAGGTATATAGAACTCATAGTACAGCAAATATTTTGGGCAAACTATCTGGGCAAAAAGATACCTAATTGAACAAGTAAATAAATATACTATATATTATGAACCAAATCTAAAAATCTAAAGTAGCACAGAGAATGAGTTCCTGGTCACCCTTTAAGATCCAGCTCAAATATTTTATTTATAAGTCACTTCTTCCTTTGTGTCAACCTTTTTGTGCAATAGTCATACATCACCTGTATTATGTTTTTACATTCATACTGCATTATTGGTTAACATAGCTATGTCAAAAAACTATGAGATTCTTGAGAGCAGAAATTATATTATCTTTATCTCCCTGGATCCTGACAAGTTTGGCAACATAATCAATTATTTTTTATTCTTTTTTTTTTTTGATGTGGACCATTTTTAAAGTAGTTATTGAATTTGTTACAATATTGCTTCTGTTTTATATTTTGGTTTTTTGGCCGCGAGGCATATGGAATCTTAGTTCACCAACCAGGGATCCATCTCGCACCCCCTGCATTAGAAGGTGAAGTCTTAACCACTGGACCGCCAGGGAAGTTCCATTTATTCTTAAAAAGTCTTCATAAGAGGGCAACTTACTCTTACTCTCTATATGTAAAGACTTGACTGAAGAGGTAAGCTTTGAGTTGACGAGATTTGGGGGATGAATAGGAGTTAAGCAAAGAAAATGAAAAAAGTGAGAAATATAGGTAACTTATCAGCTAGTGCAAAAACCCTGAAGGTAGAGATCCTAGAATAAGGAAGTGGTTATGTTTTGTTTGGTTTGACTTGCAAACACTTCCTCTTTGAATGACATTTGGACCACAATTTGTATCAGAGATATAGTATATCAGAAAAGGAGAAAAGAAACATTGTGGAATCAAATGGATACTTTAAAAGGCCCAAATGGAAGCTGTTAGATGTTGGCAGAGATAACAACCCCATTTAGGTTAGCTATAGCAAGGACATAAATAGGAGAATCAGTAGTGTTGAAACTGGAAAAGTCTAAGAAGGACTGGTCAAGTGAAAGAAAATCTTGAATTCATTGCTATGAATAGACATCTCCATTTTCCCTCACTGGGTATGCAGTAATTTATAACTTTATGTACTTTCAATAGGAATCACTGCACTGATTTTTAAAGCGTTACCACAATCTTACTTCATACAAATGTATCAGTTGTTAAGCCTAATCAGTTAATCAGCTACTGTAGAATATTTCGTTAAAAGTTATCCTATTACAAATCTCAATTAAATTATGACATACAATGAAATTACAAACAAGTTTATGCAAGAACATTAGTCAACATATTGAGATATAATCTGAAAAAGAAAATAGAATTTTTTTTAAAAAGTAAACAAAAAAGGCAGAAAGGAACTATGAGCAGTTAATACAAAAGTGGCTTGTAGAGAATGAGAATCTGTTGTCTTCACATGTTTATAAAGCATTGTTAAGGGAAAGGAAATTATAGCTTAAGAGGATCATAAGACCAATGAGTGGAAGTTCCAAAATTTGGAACGTAACTCAAATTAGGTAGGCGTTTTCTCATAATTAGAGATATCTGATAATGGGCTACCAAATAAAGAAATAAGCTTAATTACTAAAATTGTTCACGTAGAACTTGAATGTCTACCTATTTAGATGTTGAAGTGATTTCTGCATTCAATTATCATAGAATCAGGCAGTAGCTTAACTTCTTTCCAAAACTAAGTTCTCAATTTCTAAAATTTACAACAGGGGAATTGTTACTTCTGCATAAAATAACTCCTACAATGGGAAACATTTCCTCATTACTAAGGCAGGTTAATTCTTTCCTTTAAAAAAAAAAAAGGAATAAAAAACAGACAAGAGGATTGAAAGGTATGATGATGACAATAATATTTTTAAATTTTTGGATATCTATTATGTAATTACCCTACTAATATTCATACATTCATAATAAGCACCTATTTATTTATATAATGTTTTCAGTTTTTAAATTAATACTTGTATCAGTAATATGTAAGGATGGTCCAACTGTGTTCTAAACAGGAATATGTCTTGATTAAAAATTTTTGTTTCTTCTGTGAGACTGCAAGAATTAAGTAGTAAGATGATCACTATAGAACAATTCATGATATAAAGTTTTCATCCAAAATAATTATTCTCTCATTTTTTGAAATCTTAAATTTTTCTGAAATGACTTTACTTCCTTTCTGCACTAACATCTTTTACTTTTCACACTATATTAACCTGATTTAGTGACTTTTTATCCAACATATTGCCTTTTACTTAACTATACTGCTTCTAAGTCCACTGGGAAGTTTGATTACCATTTACTAATGTTCAAACTAAAGCTGACCTTAGGAAAGAATCCACAGCTTCTTCAAAAAATATTGTGCACAATCAGTTGAAATGCCAAAAGTTTGCCTTAATAAATGAGCTCTTCATATTTTGTCCAAAAAAAAAAAAAAAAGCTTAATTTATCAGTAGCCCTACATCATGGTTTTTCAAGAATTTGAATGTGACATTTGGTGACTTAAGTTTTACTTTGCTTTTTATAAAAGCAAAATCAACAGAAGGAATCTTAAAAATTTATGACTGTGTCTTTCCTCTATTTACATTCTCCAGTGGACTCAAGATCTTTAGACAATTTACTATTTACTAAGTTCCACTGAGAAATCTGTAAGATCACAAGTCTCTTGTTGAATGCAACCAGAGTTCAAGAGTAGAATAGTCTATGAAATGAGAGCAGACAGCATATGGGTTCCATACTTATCATAGCAGACTACTTACAGTACCAGTACACAATCAGCAGAGATAAAACACTTGGCAAGTAGTAACATGCAAACATATACTATGGTTTCACTGCATACTGCATTTGAATTGTGAATGACTTTGGTGTTTCCAAAAAGGCCTGCTTCCCAAGAAACTAAAAGTTAGAGATAAACCATTTTTTCCCCTATCTTTGGGCAATAATAGAGAAGACTGTTAGTAAATTTTGTCACTGTTCACAGACATTTTAATCATCTCCAACTTAAATAGCCTCATTTTCTACTTTGGCCTAATGGTAATGAAATGGGAAAATATATTTGTTTTGTCATTATTTAGAAATATAACTACGAGTTCATCAGCTTATACTAATACAGATTGACTTAGGTTGGCATTGTTTTTTTATTTGGTGGCTGCTCCCCTATCTTTGTCATTTTTGTGGCACTCTTTCTCCCCAGCAATCACCCTTATCCCATATTTCCATGCTTTAAATTTTGCCAGGACTGGCAAAAAAAAAAAAAAAAAAAAAGCATTAAGATAGCCAAAGAAGCTATAACAGCCACTAAGGGAAGCTAGTGGTAAAACTGATATGGTTCAAATCCTTTGGACCCTTCTTTTCCACTGTTATATATGCCTCTCCACTCTTTCCAAGCCAGAATATTCTTGGACCTGCTCCTACTATTTTCATGGCAGACTTTTATCACCTACAAATGTACCTTTGGGTCACATTTTCTGAAGGCTCTGTTGTCCAAGGTTCCCAACTTCAAGCCTACATTTTAGTGTCTTTTTCAACTGAGAGGAGGAAATTACCTTTATGAAATTTCTCACATTCATTTTTTTTTTAAGGAAGACTTTCTAGAGACTATGCTTAAGTCCATAAGACAAATCTACTTGTATGAGTAGACACTAAACAGGGAGGTGGCAGGTGAGTGAGAGGGTTAATGTACTTATTATGATGTATATATACAATACTATATCATTACTTAACAATAAAATTAAAATTTACCATTTTGGACTACACACAATCAGGCACCTCACTAGGCACTTTACATGCATTATTTCCTTCCATTAACACAGTAATCCATGTGAGGGTAGGTGTGTGGATGTTCTTATCTCTATGTTTTATCTATATAATAGCAAAGAGAAGGTAAATAATTTTCCTAGGGTTACTCAGCTGGTAGAAGGAAGAGAGAGATTCAACCTTAGATATAGCAGACCCAAAAGCAAAGTCTCTTTTCTTGAGTATCCCTAAAATGTTGCTGTGGCAGATTCTACTGGCCATTTATCAAAAGTAGTCCTTTTTGTACATCCAGATTACTATATTTCTTAACATCCCTTGCAGTAAGTTGTGTACATGTGACTGAGTACTAGCCAATGAAATGTTAGGGGAAGTCGTAAGTTCAACATGTAGGCCATATGCAAAAATGTCTCCCATGCATGATCCTCTATATTCTTTCCCCTCTGCCAGTTTAACGTTGATATGTAAGTCAACCCTGAAAGTCAAATGTTAAACTTGGCAGAACTTCTGTTATCCTGAGCTGCTGAATGACTATGTGGTAGAGAATCCATCTACACATCCATCACTTTTACCCCACGACCTAGAACTGCCTTGAACTACTGAGTGATCAAAATATTATTTCCTATTGTATTTGAGCCCTTATACATTTTTAATGTTTATTTGTTACAGTAGGTATCTCACTTTAACTAAAACAGTCTGTTTACAAATGCAATCTTAAAGGATCTACCTAAGAAAATAAAGCCTAGCATAAATTATAATGATAATGTTTTCTAAAATTTGATAATCTGAATCATGGAAGAATTTCATTGCATAGTCTAAATATGGCATCTAAAATGTCAATATGTGAGAAACTTAATTTGGCTTAATGTTTTCACTCTCATTCATATAATATTATCCCTAGGAATAATTTACTAACCATTTGGTCAAAATGAAAATGCAAGGCAATAATGTCTCAGATGCATTAATGAAATTAGACTACCATCTTGCCCATTTATATCTTTCTATTAATAATACTTATCAATAATAATTTTAAATGTGAATTTTAGAAACTTAGATTGCATTTATGGAACATTAGTATTCATTTCCAATTAGAGTGCAAAGAAGGCATTTACTAGCCTCCACCTATTATATCAAGCATTTTCCTTCCACATACTTCCAATTGTTTATTTCATTTATTTGCATAACTCTCTCTTTGCTTACCCTGCTCAGTGGCTTATTCAAACATTAGAAAATTAACAAAAATAAAGAATAATTTTACTTGAGCAAACGCAGTAGCATGAATGAAAACATGAAGGAAACTATTCAAAAAAATGTACGAAACAACTTTAGGAAATGACACTGCATTTGGAGACACAGCTTAGTCCTATAATTACCATTGTCCCGGTGGTCATATTTCGGCTTTGACCAGTAGAAGAGGAATTAAGTCAAATCTAACTAAACATCAAGGGACCTTAGATGTCAACTTTCAGACCCAAGGAGTGATTATCAACGAATGTAATATGGGTACATCAGTAGACCACAAACCCTTCACAGGTGTGCTGTCAAATTTTAAACAAAATGCTAAATTTACAATTTTTGCAACTGAGTGTACCTACTAAAATGGCAATGCCTGTTAGATGCAGGTTCTTGAGTTATCTAATGCAATGTAGAATAGGATTTTTAGCTCCTCATTTATTGATATGCAACCTAATATGTAAAATCCTTGCATTGTGTTAATTTTTTTATCACAAAATTTGAACAAAACTTCAAAATAGTGGTTACCTCCCATGGAGGAAAGGAGAGAATGGCAGAGGAAAGGACAGAGAGGAACCAATTAGCTTTATATAAGTTATGATAATGTTTTAGGATTGGCTGTGGATTGCAGACATTCATGATATTATAAAGTAAATAACAATAACAAAAAATAGAGGCGAGACATGCATAGAACCAACTGATAATGAATCATGATGATAAATTCATTCTGTTCACTGAAGATCCTAACTACCAACACTATCACCCACAGGAAAAAAAAAAAAAGGAATTAAGCTTGTGCAAAAGAAAGACCATGATGCATTCTTTACTGGTACATGTGACCATCTTTGGCTTGAGAGCACTTATGACAGTCAAGGTAGAATAGTACACAGTTATCCTCTTTTCCCCAGTGTGAAGGCCAACCCAGTGGATTACCATTGAAGCTTTTATAGATGCTATGAGACAGTCTTAAACAGTAGTGCTGACTGTGTATTAATTTTAGCTGACTTGTTTCATGTATTTTGAGGTCTTTTACTACCTTTAAAACATGGTGCCAAAATTCTACTATTTAAAAGTATCCTCAAATAGAAAGAATGTGGAAACATCTTGTCTAGAGAACACTGGAAAGAATGGAATCATTTAGCAGTATACTCCTTTAAAACGCTGTAATGAACTCCAGAGGTGTCCTAAAAGATCTGGGACAAATCTGTATTTTGCTGGAGACTATTAGAAGTTCATCTCAATCTAAAATTCAGAATGAATCCAGAGAAGAACCTCTAGACTTACTGAAACCTCTCAAAGTTTTTAATTCCTAACTTAAGAAGTGGTAGAGTTTAGTGACTCTAAAGCTGACTGCCTGTATTCAAATCTAAGCTCAGCCACTCACTAACTCTGTCATCAGAGCAGGATACTAACACTCTGTCCAGCATAGTTTCTTCCTTTGAAAAATGCAAATAATCAAGATATCTATTTTATAGGGTTATTGTGAGACAATATACAGAAAATTCTTAAAATAGATTAATACCTCACACATAGTGAGAACCATTAAATGTTAGATATGACCTTTATAGCAGCTTCAAGGACTATGAAGATCTACAAGAAAAGGCAGTTTCGATTATTTTTTTTTAATGTGGCAGATATTTAGATGGAACAGGTTCACAGTATCTACTTAAGCCATAGCAGGACCAAACCAATGACTTCAATAAGTATTCATTATTTATTTAATGACATCAGTGTTTTTTAAGAAAATGACTTCTTAAAAGAAGTTTTTTGGGTTTTTTTTTTGTGTGTGTGGTATGTGGGCCTCTCACTGTTGTGACCTCTCCCGTTGCAGAGCACAGGCTCCGGACGTGCAGGCTCAGTGGCCATGGTTCACAGGCCCAGCCGCTCTGCGGCATGTGGGATCTTCCCGGACCGGGGCACGAACCCGTGTCCCCTGCATCGGCAGGCGGACTCTCAACCACTGCGCCACCAGGGAAGCCCAAAAGAAGTTTTTTAGGCATGCCTTATTTGTGACTGTGACTCTCAGTCCTGAGAGAAACAGAAAGCTCAAGGATTTTTTTTTAAGTTCTTATGATAATAACCTCCTTGTAAATTTCAACCAAATAAGAATGTTTCTATATAAAAGTGAAAAATAAAACTACACTGTTTTGTAATCTGTTTTCAATTGATAATAAATGTATATTATTCCATTTTATTGACTGCATATTAGTCGATTACATTATTATAGCATTACTTATTTAACCCATGAATCCCATAATTTATATTAAAAAATTATTTACTCTCAAGTTTTGTCCTATTATTTGAAAACAAAACAAGATAATTGCCCCTTTTTGGGCAATTGCCCCCTTTTGGGGGCAATTAAATATTCAGATGTCAGAATATTTTCCTGGAATAAATTTCTAAAAACTCTAATGGCTTTAAATTTCTTGTTTTTTTAATTGCTAAATTGTTTTCCAAATGGATGGGATTTTACTAGGTTAGGAAACTGTCCTCTTTCCTATATCCTGACAACATATTACCAGCAGTTAGGAGACTGTCCTGTTTCCTATATCCTGACAACACAGTCTTTTTAAATTCTGCCAATCTTATTCTGCCAAAGATTATAGCAAAGTGCTGCCTCCATTTGGATATATGTGATTGAACATGTTTAGCATATTTCCAATTTTTTTATCAATAGCATATCCATATTTTGCTCATTTCTCTATCAGGGCATCTGTTTTCCTTATTGATTGTGGACACCTTTTAATTTCTTAAGGATATTAGCCATTTGTCAAATGTTTCAACTAATTTTTCCAGCCAGACCTTTTTATTTTATTGTTATTTACAATGTTTATAGTATTATTTTAAAATGAGGAAAACTGGTAACACCTACTGAAATCAGGAATATGAAACATCACTATATGTTACTTCATACAGCCATTACTTCAAAAACACTCCTGAAGAATGTTATAAGACACGAAAAAAGTTCACATTAATAATATGTGAAATGAATAATCAAAAAATAAAATTCTATATGTATTATGACCTTAAAGTTGAAAAACAGAATGTAGATTTAAGACAGTAAAGATATATAGAAAAATATTAGTCCCCATTATCTCTTGGTGAAGGAGTTATGCATGATTTTTGTCATTCTCTTTATTCTTTTCTCTGGTACCCACATGTGGTTTTTAAAATTTTTAACAAAATGTAATAGTAAAACCAATCTTTATCAGTGACCATTTGAACCAAACATCCAGTATAAGAAAAGCTGATGCCACTTAAGGATTTCTGTACCTCTCTGTAAACATAATAAAATTCTACATCTATACAAGATAAACACTTCATCCTAAAAAACGCACTCATCTAAAATGCAGACATGATCATTGTAGTGCTAATTAAACTTTATTATGACAATAAGAGGGGCAAGACTGCAGGGTGAGATTTTACTTAACGTGGAGCTAAAGTGTTTTATTGCAAGATTGCTTAAAGACAGAGCTAATTACTACAATTACACTTACATGTTTTTGTCCCTAAGAAATAGTATTTTTAAAAGATAGTGCATTTAAAAGAGAATAATTTCACATGTCTCTACAATTTGATCACGTTATGACAATGGTATAAGTGAAGCATTTAATGAGGAAACTCATGAAAAAGAAAGTAGTTACACCAATCCACTGATTCTAATTAAAGACTTGTCAAGGTTTACAAGACCAAAGCAGATTAATCATTAAGGAATTAGTATATAAATATAAAGGTTTCCTGAAAACATCTTCCATTTTAGGCTATATCTGTGAATATTCATCTTACTTATTCCAAATGTTCTATATGAAGACTGGTATTATTTGCTAATCTTAATTATGGAAAGAAAAGATATGTGACAAGTATTTAATTGTTCAATTATAATTGTCCTGCAGTCAAGCTGATATAGATACACAATTATTAAGAGGTTACATTACTTGTTTTAACACTTGTTTATGATGGAATATGATTTTGTACAATAGTGACCAGTGGGAATTTTGTAAATATATTCATCTTCAATCTAAGGGCTGCTAATAATAAGTCGTGCATTTTCTGATTTACAACAAAGCAATATAAAAACTTATGTAAATGCAGATTTTATCCCCTCACTTACTGATTTAATAGATATTTACTGAGCATTGATTACACTTCAGTCATCATGCTAGAAGCAGCAACTGCAACACTAAACAGAGCTGGTGCCTGCCAAGGGAACTTTCAGGACAGTGAGGTAAGAACAGAAGCACAAGTTAACATAGCATAACTGTACATAAAGTGTGGTGAACATTATGATCAAAAGAGATTAGGGTGCCTTAAAAGCCTACAGCCTAGCGGTCAAGAAACACTTTCAAAGAAGTGAATGGTATGTTAGGCAGGCTGAAAGGACTGTGACCCAAGCAGGGGGAAGTGTGCATGGGAAGAGTTGAAAAAGTCATTTATGGCTGAGGATAAAGGTGGCAAGATATGTCGTTGGAAAAATGGCAAAACACTTTCAGCCTGTGCAGGAGTTTTGACTTTCTCCTAAGAGCAACCGGAAACCTTTAAAGATTTTAAGTAGGGAAGGGACATGATTATATTTGCATTTCAAATCACTCTGGCTACTGTGTGGAAGAGATTTGGATGGGAACTGGCCAGGAGGTTACTGCGGGTGTGTGGTGGTGGTCTAGATAGGATGATGGGGAAGCACCCAGAGAAGCGGCTGAACTTGGGAGACATTTAGGAAGAAAAATCAGTGGGACTTGGTGATTGAGTGAATATGAGGGTAAAGACAAGGAGGCTCTAAGAATGTCTACTGCCTGATTTGGGGCCCCAAATCTTTATTTTTATAAATTATAGGTAACTTCAAATCAATGGTCACTAAAGATAACCTGATTCCTTAAAAAAATTCTCTTGATTACATTTTATATAATTCCTTTTAGTCAGTAAAGACAAACAACTTAAACTGTTTAAATTTCACATTGAATAGATTTTTCTTATTAAGTATTTTAGCCTATATTTCATCAGATAATAAGTTATGTAATGAAAAAGCTGCCTTAAATTAAGGCATGATGCATTGTTCCTGTTCCTTAGATATTTTAATTTAAAAAATTAAATGCAATTTTTAAAGACTATATCTGAGTTCAAATTATGTTATTTTAACAAAACCATTGGATTGGATTGCAGGAGCTCAAGCTAAAGAAGCATAAATATTGAACAACAAAAAAAGAAATTTTACAAACCGACTTTTATCTGATTATCTGTGTTAAATACAACACATTTTCAGCTTACCTGTTATTTGAACAATAATTATTAACCCACTCTTTATCTCCAAACTTTTACAAAAAGGTACAACTTTTAAAAGATAAACTGGCTATTAACCTACTTGGGTGTGGAAGTAACAGTTTTTTTTTTAATTAAAATTATTAGCAGAATCTTTTCAAAATGAATTAACACTTGGATGTGCACAGTATAACCTAAAACTTCAATAAATGTTAACTGGATCTTAAGTAAGTAATTGAGTTGCTAGTGAAAGCTATGTTTTGGATACTAGAGATACAGCATTTCAAATCAACTTGAAACTAGCTATAAAAGAGTGTTCATCTGGTAAGCATTTATCTTAAAAATTAATCATGAACTTCATTATTTACCCAATGTCATTGTACTCATTTTTGTTCTCACTAGTCAGAGCGCCTCAGGATTAGACATGGATCCCAGTCACAGTTCTACCATTATTAGCTGTGCAATCTTAGACAAGACTTAACCAGCAATTTAGTCATAAATTTCTTCATTTATAAAATATCAAGCTTTCCTCAGAGAGTCACTGTGAGGATCAATCAAGATAATATATCTGAAAAGACAAAAACCCAATATAAATATAACATTATCTCACTTCATGATTGGCTGCTAAAAAAGTCTTTTTATTAGATATGCCCTCTCTGTAAATCTGATTGTAAAATTCATATTGATTTGTAATACAAATGCTTTGTAAAAATTTTTGTAGCTGTTAAGATATTTATACCATTAAAATATATCTGCACAAGTATGTGGTATAACATTTTGTGTTACAAGGGTGCCCCAAAATGACTGAACATATACTAAAATAAATAAATAACATGAGCTTAGATTATGAATTGTTTATAATGATAAATTTCTCATTTCAGAGAAGAATCCATTATGTTTATTTACTCAAAGCTGTGATTTTCTTTTTGTATCAGAATCAAGTTATTATATAACTGTTTCATTATCTTTTGGCAATCTGTTAGTGTGACTTAGAGTGTGAAGTAAGCCTCTTTCCTTAGTAAAAGGTCACAAATATATTTGTTAAAAACCAATGATGCCATGACATATGTTTCAGAATGGCTAAAACAGAAAATAGTGACACCACCAAATACTGGCAAGGATGAGGAATGTTTGGATCACTCCTATTTTACTGGTGGGAATGTAAAATGGTACAGCCACTGTGAAAAAGAGTTTGGAAGTTTTTTTTGAAACTATATGTGTTGGGCTTCTCTGGTGGTGCAGCGGTTAAGAATCCGCCTGCCAATGCATGGAACACGAGTTCGAGCCCTGGTCCGGGAAGACCCCACATGCCGTGGAGCAACTAAGCCCCTGCACCACAACTACTGAGCCTATGCTCTAGAGCCCGTGAGCCACAAATACTTTGCCCATGTGCCACCACTACTGAAGCCCACGCGCCTAGAGCCCATGCTCCACAACAAGAGAAGCCACCGTGATGAGAAGCCTGCACACCACAATGAAGAGTATCCCTCTCACCACAATTAGAGAAAGCCCGGGCAGAGCAACGAAGACCTGACGCAGGCAAAAATTAATTAATTAACTAATTAATTATAAAAAAATATATGTATATTATATAACTATTGTGCTCTTGGCCATTTATTTCAGAGATATGAAAACCTATGTTCACACAAAAGCTTGTACACTAAAGCTCACAGCAGCTTTATTTATAATAGTCAAAAACTGACATCAGCCCAGATAACCTTCAACAGGGAACAACACGTGGTTCATACATATCATGGAACACTTATGATTCAGCATCAAAAAGGAATGTATTGTGCATACAATGACCTGGCCAAAACTCAAGACAATTATGTTGAATGAAAAAAGCCAATCCCAAGATATTCCATAATTTATGATTCTGTTTACATAACATTTTTAAATAACAACATTCAGAAATGGAGGACAGAATAGTGGTTGCCAGTGGTTTGAGATGGGGTAGGAGTGGGAGGAAGGTAGGTATGGTTTTAAAAGGAGGATAAAATGGATCTTTGTGGTGTTGTAATTGTTCAATATCCAGACAGTGGTGGTGGATACATGAACCTACACAGGTAGCAAAACTGTATAGAATTTACACACACACACACACACACACAGGAATACAAGTGAAACTGGGGAAACATGAATAAGACCAATGGATATATCAATGTCAATATATAATTATGACATTATACCAGAGTTCTACAAAATGTTACCATTAGATTAACTGATTAAAATATACAAGGCATTTGTGTGTATTATTTCTTATTTGTGTGTATTATTTCTGCATGTGAATCTACAGCTACCTCAATAACGTTTTAACTGAAAAAGAATTAATGGTGTTGCATAAATAATATTAAGGAAACAACTACATGTGCATAACTATTAGGATTTTGTAAATTGTTAAATTCTAAAAGCACATTTTTGTTTTATTTTGTACAAAAAAGAAATACTAGATGAAAATTTTATATACATTTTCTTATCAATAAATGTCATACCAAAAACAATTCATTAAAAACAGTTCATTAGCTTTTCTTCAGGATGTATTTTATTTTACTCAACTTTTATTTGATAGCAACATATAATACTTTCTTATAAATGGTTCCCATGTATCAGAGCTAAAAGACTCATTGTTTATTCAGTTCAGAAAAAAGAGGTTTATAATTGAATTACACCTACTAATTCATTTACTGACTTTGTAAAACAATTATCTTACATATAGTTAGGATTAATTGACCCAAATAAAGTCAAATTTCAAAACAGAACTGTGGTACAGTTTGTTTTTATTACTGTGGTTAATAAAATAGATCAAATATATTTTGTTAAGATCTTAAATTTTTAAAAAAATTCTATTAAATTTACTTGTTTTTCTCCTAGAGTTTACTTCTTGGAGTATAAAAAGTAAACGTTTCAATGAAATTGTGCTGTTTGGATTCTCAGAAATATGGGAAGTTTCTTCAACTTAAAAGCAAATAGAGTAGCTGCTATGGAAAACAGTACAGCAGTTCCTCAAAAAAATTAAAACTAGAACTATCATATGATCCAGAAATCCCACTTCTGGGTATTTTTCCAAAAGAACTGAAATAAAAATCTTGAAGGGATATTTGCATTCCCATGTTCATTGTAGTACTATTTACAATAACCAAGACGTAGAAACAACCTGAATGTCCATCAATGGATGAATGGATAAAGAAAATGTGGTATATACATAAAATGGAATATTATTCAGATTTTAAAAAGACAAAAATCTTGCAATATACCACAACACAGATGAGCCTTTAGGACGTTATCCCAAGTGAAATAAGCCAGTCACAAAAGGACAATACTGTATGATTCCACCTTATATGAGACATTTAAAATACTCAAATTCATAGAAGTAGAGAGTAAAATGGTGGCTGGGGGAGAGGGGAATTGAGGAGTTACTAATCAACAGGCCTAAAGTTTCAGTTAAGCAAGATGAATAAGTTCTAGAGACCTGCTGTACAGCATTGTGCCTACAGTTAACAATACTGCATGGTACACTTAAAAATCTGTTAAGACGGCTTCCCTGGTGGTGCAGTGGTTGAGAGTCTGCCTGCCGATGCAGGGGACACGGGTTCGTGCCCCGGGCCAGGAGGATCCCACATGCTGTGGAGCGGCTGGGCCCGTGAGCCATGGCCGCTGGGTCTACGCGTCTGGAGCCTGTGCTCCGCAACGGGAGAGGCCACAGCAGTGAGAGGCCCGTGTACCACAAAAAGAAAAAATTTGTTAAGAGGCTAGATCTTATGCTAAGCATTCTTACTACAATAAAATAAAATTTTGAAAGGCAAATCTGAACGTGAATTATTTCTTATACATTTCCCTTAGGCAGATCTGCTAACCACCTCTGCTCCTAACATCTTGATGGAGTTTAAGTAGCCAGTTTAAGCCACAATAGACTGAACTTTTCAGATGGCTTGAAACTACTGAACAACAGTCATCATTTGTTAATAATAAGCTTTAGAATCTAAAGAGTTAAAATGCTAAGATTACTCACACAAACCAGGAAGGAGGAGAAAAAATGTAGAATCCTAAAGTGGAAGTGAAAAATAGCATAAACCATCATTTCTAGCAGAAGCTCAAAGATAACTCATACAGTAAGTTAATGGCCAAGTCATGACTAGAATTACTTCCTCTATCTATCCTTTTTTCCTCCTCTGCCTTCAGTACCACTCAGTAAACTTTTAATTTTTTTTCAAGACCTAGATCAAATTCTGTTAATCCTACCTGGACCACAAGCAGAAATAATTACTCCTTCCTCTGTTCTCAAAGTGTCCCTAATTACTGAGTCACTGATTTATCAATATGTTATTTCATTCAACAAATATTTTTTGAACAAATACTATATATCCAACACATAGTGCAATGAAAAAACAGACCAAAAAAGTCACTGTTCTTATGGATCTGGCAGTGGTAGAGGGGAAGACAGACAAAAAAAGCTTAAAAAAGTAAAATATATAATATGTTAGTTACAGTATGTTAGATGAATAAAAGTAGAAGAAAATTGGAAGGGAAGGGAGATAGAAACTATGTATTTGAAGATGGTGTGTGCAATTTTATATAGGACAGCCTGGAAAGGTCTCAGTAGGAAGAATAATATTTAATTAAAGATCTGAAGGAGGTGAGGATATGTTCTCATAATTTATTGCACAAATTCACTTCCCTCTATAGGCTAAGATCTTCAAGGTTAAGGACCACATCTAATCATTTTTGTGTGCCAGCATCTAGAACAGGAGCTGCTATGTAGAAGGAACTTAGTAAGTATATGTTGAATGAAAAATCTCAAGTTTCTAAACTTAAAGTCCAGTTGTCTTTCAACTACACTCGGCTCTTCAGAAAATTATTGAGGTTGAATATAATACTGACTTAGCAGCATACCTAGAACTTCCTACACTCTCACTGCTTGATAATTGAATTTAATAGGAGTATGATTTTCCAAATTTTATAGCTCAGCATATCCAGAGTACAGAGGAAGAAGACTAAATCCTAAGAAAGCTGAGGGACAAGCTAGAGGCCACTCACAGTGTGAACTGATGGATCCTCTAAATCTACATCTTCACAACACAAACACGATGGAGTCCTAAGTGAATATATTTGATCAGTTTGATCAGTTTCTACCTATGCTACTTTTTGATTTTGTTCCAGGTCTTAAGTTTATTTAAGTACCCCACAGTATGACTAATTTTATATTTAGCACTATTGTCACTGATAGTCTGAGCAGATTCTCATAGAGTTAAGTAACTTGTACCTGTGGCTACAGACTAAGTTTAAGATATTTTTGCCGTCAAACACCTGTCTGCCGTAACACATCATACCTTATTAAATCACTATACAAAGAAGACCTCTTTGAGAGTCAAAAGGAAACTACAAATGCAGGTTCACTTTGGACTGATACTATGATGGCAGACCTGGAACTAGCATGACCACTCAGTCTGGGAGAATGAAATGGTCAATTTCTTGGTGCAAAATGGGAACAGCATATATGGCTGAAAGCCATATTAGGGACAAAATTACTACTACTTATGTGCTGTTACAAATTGCAGATAAAAGATGATTACACATATTATTATCTTGTTTTCATTTTAAGGACTAAATGATTTAAGATTATAGAAAAGCTAGACTGAATAAAGAGTACAGGACGGGTACATTAATGAAAAATTTACCTTTGTTGCTCGCTGTTAAAAACTTTTCAGAGACTCATCGTCGACAGGGAACTGACTCTGGTTTGTCATTAAGATAATGTATTTGTGAGTGCATTGATTACTGGTTCTAAAAATACCAATACTTGCATTATGAGTCCTTCAGTGATTCTCCATCACCACCAAGAAAAAGTACAAACTCCTTAGGATGAGACACGAAGGTCTTTGTGGTCTGGATCTTCTCTCCCGCACCAAACATTCCACACCCTCAGCTCTCTGCAGTTTCCTGAACATGCCATGCTTTCAAAGCCTACTCTAGTCTCTTTACAATGTACTCCTTTTTTTTGCACAATTATGCTCTCCCTCACCTCCCACTTGGGCAAATTCCCTTAAAGTAGTTACCTTCATTTGGAAGCCTTCCTTGAATACCACTGTATATGCCTCATGAATTAGCACCTCTTCTTCTTCCAAATTCTATTACTGCTGAGCTTATCACACGGTATTAAAAGATTGTTTATATATTTGTCACCTTCACTGGACTAAAACTTCTCAGGAAAGTGTCTTATTCATGTTTGAAAAAAAAAACAAAAATATTGAGCTAAATATGTGAATATAAAACAAAAATAACAGAAACTAACATATACTGAATGTTTAGTAATTGTCAGGCACTCTTCTAAGGTCAGGAAGCTGAGGCACAGTGAGTTTAAATAACTTGCCCAAGATTACAAAGCTAGTAAGTGATAAAGACTGGATTGGAACCCAAGCACTCTGACTTGAAAGTTCATGCTCTTCATAACTAACCTATAGATATTTCTTGAATATATGTGTATGTTTACATGTTTTTAAATAAATAAATAAGCATGTCTCTCTCTATATATATTTTTAGGTATATATATATACACATATATATACATTAACTCATGTATATACATTTAAAAATTGACTTTTAAGAATAAACTCTAAACAGCAGAACAAAGTAAATTACTTCAGCGAGTTAGAAGTTTTGATAAAAGACCATTTAATATCCTAGAAATTGTCTTCTTTTCCACCACTATATTATAGTACCAGACTTCATAATTTACAAAACATACCATCAATGTTTGTAGATTTTTTAATGTATCAAGCTGTATATCGAGAAGATATATTATTCATCATGACAAGTGACACATATCACTACTAGAAAACAGTAAAAATTTTAAATTTATACATAAGGTCCACATTACAAGGTTAGGTTTGTAAAATACTTTTGCTTGTAAAGACAACTACCTGAATAAGTGTTCTATTTAGAAGAAAAAAAATACATGCTTATACATATATTAAACAAGCTTTGTTTCAGTAATATTATTTTACATTCCAGAAAGTTTTTTTATTCAATATTTTCAAATGGTTTCCAACTTTGCTGCACACTAAAATCACCCAAGGAGCCTTTAAAAAAGCTGATGGTTGGACAACAAACACCCTCCACCTGCCCCTAGCAAGATGTTCTTATACCTGAGCATTAGGGTGTTTTATAAGTTTGTCAGATGATTCCAATATGCAGCAAAGTTTGGGACTAAAATCCGACTGAACTTTACCTGAGTTTACTTTAAGTTTTTACTGGAATTTCTTCCATATCTCATTTAAAAGCAACTGCGACAAATTACTTCAAACGATCTTCAATGCAACAATGCCAGAACTGAACTTGTAGTTTGTGGAACCAACTTTATTACCTGGCTACTGAATTCTTCAAATACAACTTCTTTCATTTTGTCCAATTCTATTCACAGACAATAAAAATCACTTTTTTACTAAATCATTTCTTCAATGTAGTTAAATTTACTACCTAATCACCAAACTTAATTATACTTCATTTTCATAAAGTATCAATTTCCATAAGCTTAAAATGGAAAGGCATGTAGCTTGGACAGACAACAAGTAATTTAGAAGAAGGGAAGTTAGAATAAGGGTAAAAATACACGGAAACACAAATGTTTCCGGGTAACAGCATACCACACACTCCCCTATTCTACCCGTCCAACCTAATCCCTATTTATAATCATAAGTGTTGCCTCAAATTAAAAATGATCAGTAAACAATACTAATATTTATGTTCATGTGGAGATATTGTCTTACAAAAGCCAACTCTAAATATGAGTACATTTACAGCTATATCTATTACATTGATATTATATATCTAGTAGTCATTAAGATGGTGCACTAGTTCTAGATTCTCTCTTCTCTAGGGCCCACGGTAGAATTCCATTTCTTCACATCAATGAACTCAAACATAGCCATTTGACTTAATTTGATAAAAAATGTAAGTGTGAGTATCATGTGTCACTCCTAAGCAGAAGCTTCAAGAGCCAGTAGAACTTCAACATGTTCTCCTTTCCTTCTGGCACAACCAACAAAGTTCTAGATAGTGACTGCTCCATCAGCCTAGGTCAAGAGGTAAGGACAATGACAAGGTGAAGCAGGGCACCCAGCCAGTACTCATTGTACCCTTAACACGAGTGAGAAATAAATATTTGATGTTTCAGAGTCCTTGAGATTTGTGGGTTATTTCTTACTGTGGTGTAATTTAGTCCATCCTTAATTAAATTTTATATTTAGATATAATTGTGTACATAAATATGTATGTCTGCTGCAGAAAAAATACATCACATTTATAAATGAATTTGTTAGAGTAAGAACTGGCAGTGTCCTGCTCTACACTTTATGTACAATGTTTGTAAAAATACGTCCAAGGTAAAACAGTGATGACAAGTCTGTAAACCATGATGACCAAAGAGTTTTGCTTATCACACACTCATGCTGAGAATTCATTAAGTAATTTTGCTATTAAAGTTGTAAAACAAGCTGTTGGCTCCACTGTGCTGACACCATTAGTCACATTCATCAGTCTCCAGCATGATGATAAATCACTGAGTGATACAACGAAAATGTTGATCATTATAGTTCAGTAACAAATGTACGACTAAGTCTGTGCTCTCACAAGACATCACATCAGACACAAATTTCATAGTGGAATGATTCTTCAGACTTAACATCACATCTGAAGTCTAAATTCATGTATTCTAGTTATTGACATAAACACTGAAATAAACCCAGTCTTCATCTACAGAAAACAACAAAGCTAAAGCAGTAGACTCATAGATTGTTAGATATTGAAGAAACCTCCTGGACTGGTTAATTATAAAATTTGAAAGAAATAATGTGTTTCTATTTGATTTTCTCGATTTTCAATTATTTTATAGGTTTGTATAAGAAGTATAACTAGAAGCAAGATATTTTTACACAGCCATACAATATAATCACCAAAAGACCATATTGCAATGACGTTTTATTAAGAAATATATGGTAAGAATCACTGTCATTGGGCTTCCCTGGTGGCGCAGCGGTTGAGAGTCCACCTGCCGATGCAGGGGACACGGGTTCGTGCCCTGGTCCAGGAAGATCCCACATGCCACGGAGCGGCTGGGCCTGTGAGCCATGGCCACTGAGCCTGTGCATCCGGAGCCTGTGCTCTGCGATGGGAGAGGCCACAACAGTGAGAGGCCCGCGTACCGCAAAAAAAAAAAAAAAAAAAAAAGAATCACTGCCATTAATGACAAAAATTGTGTAATATAGTTATTGATGCATTGGTTAGTGTTAGAGTGTGGGTCAGGGTTAGGGAATCAAAAATAATAGTAAACACACTCTAGTGCACAACTTAATATATGTGAAATTTCATAGTGTTCATGAATCATTACAAATGGGAAAAAGGTTGCTTTATTTTTTAAAGACACTATCATTGCAAAGGTAAATTTAACTTAAGAAAATATGGAACACATATATGGATTTCTTTTAAGGAAATTCTATTTTTTTTTATTTTCTCATTTAAGTTTTATCTTAGATTGGAAAATCCTGAAAGGCATTTAATGTTTGTTTTAAATTATATATAAAGCCTATCTACAGCACAAATGGCATGTATGGTCTCACTAAATAATATTCTCTCATTTTCTTATCTAAGTCTAAGAATAACGTAAGGCAAGAATTCTGCATATTTTTGGAATAATAAAAGAGTGGTATATATAAGCTAAAAAACCAAAAATGTGAAATTTAGTGTAATTATGTATTATTAGCAGTTGTAATTACCTCCCACTTCATAGTTATTTCATTTAGAGTATGACACTTAAACTGTTCTTGTATTGACTCTTCATCATATAAGTTTCTAGCATGTACACAAATATGCACATCTATCCTTATATTCACATATTCATAAGATAATTTATTATTGAGTAATTTCTAACCTTAAAATAATGAAATACAGCTACATTCTCTGATGACTGACATTTTAAGTACTAGGTTTGGCAAAAGTTTTATAACGGCATGGATCAAATTTGTATTAAAACAAATTATAAACATTTCAGTCTTTAAAGTTATAATATAAAAAAGCAATTTTAAGTAAAATGATCTAAACTATTTTATTATAAAACCTCTTTGATTTTAAGATAAAATAAACACAACTAAATTTATGTAATACTTGAAATAACATAATGTTATCTGAGTGGCTAGAACTCAGGCAAAATAGTCATTATTTATATTTTAAAATTAAATTAATGGATTGGATATAGACAAGTTTTTTAATGTATTCCTATTTTGTTGGTTTCAAAGTTATATTTTTCAGTGGCAGGACGAATAAACTTAGGTTAAAAGTAGTCTTTAAATGGTGCCCCTTACCAAACTCAACTACATCACCTTTATGGTATAACTTTGTTCTACCAGGAGGACTCCTACAAATTTTAGAAATTTCTAAGAGGGAAATTTGTGAAACCAAAAGTTAGAAAGACATATTGACATATATAGGGAAAGATATTACATCAAAATAGTCAATGAACAAAAAGATAAATACTTATTGTAATACCTATTTTGATGAATAAGTACTGCTACAAGGGAAGGGGAAGGGATGGCTTCTCTCTTTTCCAGGCTTGTGCTCTTACCCCTTCTCCCTCAGCTTGCTAATACCAATTTCTAAAATCCTTCAGCTTTGGACCAAAGAATGGGGAGTAGAAAAGTCCTTTCTTGATTGATGAGGAGCTAGTGCAGGAGCTCTCATAACTTACCAATTATTTGAATTGATTCTTTGCTCCTAAGTACTTTTATGAACTCGACAAGGAAGACATATTTCCTCTTCTCCCTTTCCCCTTTAGTTTGGATTTTCTTACCTAAAGTTCCCCTGACAAGGGCAATTGCAACATTCTTACTCACTAATTATCCTGTAGTATATGCAGCTTCTAGACTAAAATGATGCCACATCAGCTCTTTCCTGTAACTCCTCATCTGGTCCATGGGAAAGACCCATTCTTTTTCTTTCAGATCTACTATGAAGTCCAACACAATCATGTCTTGGTCACTCTGAAGTCTAGGTAATTAGTCAGCCTTTCTCTCATATACCGGTCCACCATATCCTTCAAACTGATAAACCCTCTCTTTGGTTTTCCTAAAGACACACTCATGGAGAGAATTATGCACACACCCATGTTGCTTTGGAAGATGTGGGACTGGAAATCACAGCACACCAGAATCTCTCTTTGTAAATCTTCAAACTCCTCCTTAATTTTGGTAAAGTGTTTAAGAATCCCAATACTAGTTTTTCCCTTTCTTTCTTCTTTCAACTTTATCAGGATAGTCTTGTAGTTTGGAATGAGGTTCCCATTGTCTTCAATTCTCAGCTAAAACTTCCATTCCAAATATATTCAATTACACATATCATTTGAAATGAGGTAACTTTTGTTTTACAAAACAGCTTAAAATGCATTTCTGTATCATGTTACTGCATTTTAAAAACAGATCATAAAATGTTAAGCCCCAATTGCCAAGTTTTGTCATCTACATCAGCCTGATGAATAGGGTAATTCCCTCTGCATTACTTTGTGATATGTGCATACAGACTGAAGCAACTAGTATTTTTATAGTGCTTTACAGGAGGCAAAGTCCTTGCATACCTAGGTGCTCATTTACTCATGATTCCAAATAAGTGGGAAAGTTAAATACCCACACACACATCTGACCATATCATTCAAAATAACTCAGAATACTAAACAGTCTCCTGTTTATGTCCACTTTACTCAACTGGATAAGCCATTTTTACTTAAGTTTAACTTAATTATGATGATCATAATTAACAGTGGTTGGAAGAAATACAACTGTTAAGCAGTCCTATAGTTCTAGTTCTAGTTCGTATACCTTGTTTTGTCTTATGCTTGCTAATGGAATACACCTGCTTAATTTCAAAATCCAGTAACACAAACAATACGGGGGTAGCACAGTATAGCAGAAAGAGCCCTGTGCTTGAAATCTTCATCTAGTTCAGGTCTGTATTCCCATATCTCTTATTATTTAGACTGTTTAATAGATATTACCAAATTATTCTAATAAGAATTTACTCTTACATAAATATGTACACGTGTGTGCATTCATAGATAGCCACACAATACTTCACTTATCTTCTGCTGATAATACATTATCTATACTGATTCTGTTTCAGAAAAAAAATCTTTAAAATAATAAAACAACAGTATTGTCCAGGATAACTCATAGTTACAGAAATCAGGTAAGCTTATTTAATCTTTCAGATTCTTAGTTATTTTCAACCATAACATAGGGATAAAATGCCAGCTTACTACTTTCCAGAGTTGTTAAGATCTGATGAGATAATTTATGTGAAAATGCTCCATAAAGTGGTACAAACAGATGAGGTGGTTGTATCACACTCCTAAACATACACATTTACACACACAAACCCAAAAATTCAAAAACAAACTTGCAGTATCTCATGGGACTTCATCTCTGAAATTTCCTGACTGCTATTAAAGCTGATTTAAATTTCAACAGCAACATGCTTTACCACTAGAGTACTTTATGTAGAGGAATGTTTTGTAAAACTTCTCTTTTGACAGATTCATTGCCCTATTAGTGGAAAACTATAAAAATTATATTTTCATTCTATATTCTTTTAACTACAAACTTTAAAAAATCAAAATGATTTAATATTTGCAATTTAGCAGGCTGAATATGCCTTTAGTAGGTACAGGTGTCTTGCATACCAGAAGTTCATCTACAATTTGAAAGATGATCTTTCTACTAGAATTCTGAAATGCTGTAAAAACTTTATGTGGCACTGAATTTCTTCATTCCAAAAACTCAGGGCTTTCTAATATGACCAGATTAAAGAAATTCCAAGGCTTCAATCTTAGTATTTTAAATGAAATTGTTAAGTTGGATACTTAACTTTAAAATTTCTGATCCTAATAAAAATATGAAGTTGTTTAACAATTCCTTTCTAGTCTTACAATATGCAGAAATTAGAAATGAGTACAGCACTTCTTTTATAATATGCAGAAATTAGAAATGAGTACAGCACTTCTTCTTTTTTTTTCCCCCTAGCTTGCTTTATGTTTCATATGAACCTGAACTAGAAAGCATACTGAACTGATTTAAATTGGAACCCACAGAAGGAAGCTGGCTAAAGACATGGAGGCTAATTCATAGTCTGTGACCAGACTGGTTTGTCTAATGATGTAGTTGTTGTCACAATAAATGACTACGTGAACAGATTTCTGTCTAGTTAGACATTTGGCTTGAAATAAACATTCGGAGAACTGAATCCAAACATCGACTAGGCCAAAAGTTGCCTTAAGCTCTGCCAACATAATGCTAATTCAACTAGGAGTAACATGCTTTTTTTGTTTCACAACAAATGAGTCTTTGAATCTATTAAACTGAATCTGATGATGATTTCAGGAACATGTCCGATGAGAACATTATCCCACTGCAGTAGGTCTGGAACCTAATTTTCCTCTCAAAAGTCACTTACCTACTTTGGTATTCTAGAATTGGAAGGAATGATCTAAGAATTTAGAGAGGAAATCCTTTGGCTGTGTAATTTGAGTAAGAAATAAAGGCCCATGTTTAACCACTTACTTTACTTTGTAATACCTATTTTATAACTAGGTGTAGAGATTATTCATTTGTCTGAAATTAGCCCTAGCCCACCTTCTTAAGGTTTCATTAAAAGCAAGACAAACCTAATGAAAAAATAGCAGCATAAGTGAAAACAATTTACATAGGACTCTATTTGTCTGTGTCACTTATTTTGGAATGCTGTGTACTTGTATTTGTAGATTTTTCATCCCAGAATGCCATGTAGAAATAGTGGGAAAATATTAGTAAATAAAGAATGTAACACAAATAAAGAATGTAACACAAATTGTTATTTGGATGGAAAAAATATACCAAAGAGGAGACTTTCCAAATTAACTGAAGACTTAAAGGGATATACATGTCTAATCAACATCATATGTATTTATTTGGAGGACACTGATATACTATATATATCATTGATATTCTAGGACAAAATAAAGAGAAAATACCTGGTTAAATATGAATACAAATACCTGGTTGAGTAGCACAACACTGATATTCTCTAAACTGTGTTTCTAATGGTGTTTATCTTCCCCTTTTTAAATAATAAACTGTTATTTTCTGTACTGATGTCAAAGACAGATAATGGCTCTTTATTTAGCAAGCATGCAACAATTGGAGAATTCCTTTTTTCCATTCAACTTATGATATTATCCATGGGACCATAGCAAGCTGCAAAATTTGTGGAGCCCCGTGAAAATGGAAAATATAGTGTCCCTTGTTCAAATTAATAACTTCAAGATGGTGACAACAAAGCATGGAGCCCTTCTGAAAACAGGGTCCTGTCTAACTACACAGATTGCAAACTCACGAAGCCAACCACACATGGGCCCCTCACTAAATCTTTCTATTGACTTGCGTTTGTATTGCTAATAGGATTGCAAAATACATGGAGGGTCCTTACTAAAGCATCATTCCTTGCCAATTCAATCAATGCAAAGTAACTCTCCCACTGTGTCCACCCATACCTATTTATCTGCCACATCAAAATGAACAGGCTGTCGAAAACATGGCAGCAAGGACAAGAAGTAGGGAAATTAAGACACACATCAAGCTCTCCAGTTTCCTGCCTTTGATAGAAATGCACAATAGTGTACTGTTTGCAGCATCCTTTCATTCCTTTGCTAGAAAGGTCTGGCTCACACCAATGAAGACTTGTGAAAAGATGCCATCCTTCGGAAAGTGGTTTAGAAATATTTGCTCATTTTCAAGATTTTTTCTTCCTACATTCAAAAAGACAATGAATATCTATGATATCTGAATTAAAACTCTTGAACTTCAAGCTGCCTTGTTTTCGAATCATTCAAACTCATATAATGCATTCACATAAAATATGAATAAAACCTTTAAAACCCTGACAAGATTAAATTAACTGATCTATATATATATATGAGCTTTGTGGAACACTCAAGTGCAACTCTTACATCATTATTAGCAATGCAGTATATTACTGACATATATATGTAGTCTGGGGTCTCTATAGAAACTGGGCAAGGAAATTCTCCTTCAACATGGTCTACAGGCACATGTAAGTGATAATGATTCCTATACATTTCACTTATTGGCAGTTTTTTTTTCTCCCCCACAGTGTTTCAAACTTGACTAATCCACAAGACAATATCAGCATATTTAACTTCTTAATCTCATCAAATCCAACTTTATTTGGCAAATGAAGATGTTTTCTACTTCTTTTCACCCCAACTCTCATGATAAGGCCTTTGATAAGATAATATCATAAATTGATTTCTTACAGGAGATATACATCTAAGAAAAAATATACTAACTAAAGAAGAGGGAAAAAAGATGTATACTTTAAAAGAAATTCTCAAAAATTAGCATTCAAAATAGAATGATCAGGAGATAAATTTTATCTTCCTAATTTTTGAATTACAGTATCAGTCCAATTTAAAAGTTCATTGGAGGTGTATCTTATGCATTTCTAGTTAGAACAAATGTTAGATAAGTATTTTTAAAAGGATCTTATTCCATACTTTTTTAACCATAAGAATTTGTGGAAGATATAACAATACCTATCAATTTCTTAAATGAAAAAAAATTAAAAACATATATTTCTTCACTTTCTCTTACACTGCCTTAAATAAACAAAACAGGAACTCAATAAAGCAAATAATGGTAATTGGAAGTTTAACAATTAACTTGGCTAGCCATAGCTAAGCTATATTCAAATTTTAATAGTTCTCAATAAAAATCCCTATATCTTTGGAACCTGATTGATTATTTCATCAGTTAGTACCCACTTATTATAATGGATCTTTCCTGAGTGCTACTTTGTCCTAATGACACAGAAATGAGATATACTTTAATTTAAATTGGCACTCCTGTGAAAAAAATATGAGAAAGCATTTTGCAAATTACCACCACCTTAATACTAAATATAATATCAATGGTATGTGAGAAAATGCTTAAGTTGTAAAATCTTTTCCTGGAAATTTCCATTCTAAATTACTCAGTTAACATTTTATGGTGTTTTCCAAATTTATTAATTATAATATAATGCCTGAATATATCATTTAGAGCAGTTTAGAGAGCATAATTTAGAGTAGTCCAAATCAGTGTATTCTCCACCAGCTAAGAGTCTAAATTTTTCACACTAGTTTCACATAATAGTAATTTTCTATCAATAGTCTACCTTTGTTAACAAAATAAAATGGAATTCTACATAAAAATAAAAGCTTTGGTTCCCTTTAACTGTTAAAGCATTAAGAAAACAAACAAAATAATACATTAATTAAGAAGAGAAGAAGGAATCAAACATTCTTTTCAAAACTACTAAATAACTGGAGAAATGCTTCTTAATAAATTTAATTGTGCCTCCCTTAGATTGCTAATAAAAACTCTAATGAGAAATGTTATCTTCTGGGCTTCCCTGGTGGCACAGTGGTTAAGAATCTGCCTGCCAATGAAGGGGATACTGGCTCGAGCCCTGTTCTGGGAACACCCCACATGCCATGAAGCAACTAAGCCCATGTGTCACAACTACTGAGCCTGCACTCTAGAGCCCACGGGCCACAACTACTTAGCCCGCATGCCACAACTACTGAAGCCCATGTTCCTAGAGCCTGTGCTCCACAACAAGAGAAGCCACTGCAACAAGAAGCCCTACTCACTGCAACTAGAGAAAGCCCATACGCAGTAACAAAGACCCAACGCAGCCAAAAGTAAATAAATTAATTACAAAAAAGAAATATTATCTTCTTTAAGAAATATAAATGATTTACCACATAAACTTCAAACCACAAACTATTTAGGGTAGATTTTAATGCAAGGTAAGCATTACCTGTACAACTGGTGTTTCTGAAATGTTTTAACTTTGAATTAGCTCCATAATATAGTCCTATAGAGTTCAGTTTATTATAATTAAACTTATAAAATATTGAATTTCAGTGCAAATAGGAAAGCTTTAAGAAAGCAGAATTATAACTTTCCTTAAAATATACTTTAGTGTTATGTAGAGAAACAAGATATCCTATATCCTTTGCCTATATTTTATTCACAGTATTTATTAACTTACTATGTGAACACTACTGTAGCTTTGTATTTTTTTTAACTTTAAATTAAAGATACATTCAAAATTTACTCTGCATCTAACCCAAATTCCTATAGGAAAATGAAGTGAACTTTCAAAATCAGTGTCTTTCAGAGCAGATACCTGATTTTTCAGTATCTGCAAGTGATACTATTTTTTTTTTAGCATCTGCAAGTGATATTAAATACCATGATATGCAGTCTCGACACTAGATGCCAAGGGGGAGGTAAACGGCAAAGACTTGGTCTGCATTCTGAAGTAGCAGAGATAAATACACTAAACGGAAATTTGCAGGCATCCAGCGAACTGTGTATGCGAGTACCCACAGATTGAACTTTTTCAGAATTATACTAAACACAAAAATAAGCCAAAAGGAGAAGATGGATTTCACTTTGAATAATTCTTCATCCTAAGTTAGACATTGTTTTGTCGTTTGGGCTGCTATAACAAAATACTATAGATTAGGTGTCTTTAACAACAGACATTTATTTCTAACAGTTCTGGAGGCTGAGAGGTCCAAGATCAGCAGATTCAGTTCTTGGCGAGGGCCCTCCTCCTGACTAGCAGATGGTCTCCTTGCTGTGTGCTAAAATGGTCTTTCCTCAGTGCATGTACATACATATATAGAGAGGTCCTGTCTCCTCCCCTTCTTACGAGGGCTCTAATCCCATCATGAGGGCACCAACCTCACGACTTCATCTAAACCTAATCACCTCCCAAAGGTCCCAACTCCACATACCAACACATTGCTGGGTAGGGCTTCAAGTATGAATGGGGATGATACAGATATTCAGTCTATAACAAACATATCACTCGTGATTTTAATATATCGTGTGTGTGTGTGTATATGTGTACATAGACACATATACATATAAATGTATATACATATATTTATCTTTAATGCATAGTATTATAATATGCTCTGTTATCAAGAATTCAAATTCATTAATTTACTAATTTAATTGATTCACTTATGCATTTTCCAATTTTTCACTTAATAAATTTTGAGGACTTACTATGTGTTAGGAGTGAAATACCTCTAACTCACTTTGTGTAGTTTATGCTTAAGACACCTGAATATATTAAGCAATCCATCCATATCTAGAGCTGAATTAATCAATTCTATAGTTAATAGGGTGCAGAATATTGATTACATCTGAGGTTCTTTAAAACTTCTTGCACTGAGACACTATTACTAGCTCTGACAGAAATCTTTATTGTATTTTCTACTGTAAAATATGTCTACATGTTTATACTGTTTTGCCCTATATATTTTTTAGATATCTGTGTTACAATGAAATGAATTTGTTCTAAGTCCAAAGTTATAAAAATTATATTACTGACTGCATTATAAAAACTGAAATATCTAGTAAGCTTTCAGAATATCAGACTTTCATATGTTCCTTTAATACACAAATAGATCATTATGATACATATTTCCATTTTATAGCATTCATAACTTAATCCAGATTTCAGAAATGTTATATACACCATTCACCAAAAAACACAATCAATTATGTCTTCTCGTACATTAATGTATTTCTGAAAACTGTTCCAAGAAGTAAATTCAAGATTGAACATTTTAATTTTCCACTTAGGAAACTAATGTTTCATATATAAGAAATGACAGGCCACAGCCAGTCCACCACTAAGCTGAATATAAATGAAATTCAAATCTTAGGGGTGTACCTTAAATTTTTCTTTACAAATACATTTATTTAAATTATGTTTGATTTATATGGGAAGTTCTTATACTTACCTCTTCAAATGTATACATGATCTGCTTCAACTCTAGGAGAATGGGATCTCTTTAAGTTTTCCCATTCCCATTCCCATCATATCCACACAGTCCTTTCCAGAGAGGGGTTTGCTTGTTCCTTTTAAGCATGGCTTCTTACAGAAGTTCCTTTCTGCATCCTACTCAGAAGGACCACCTCATTATTTCTGAACTCTTGCTCTAGACCTCCTAATATACCTCCTTCTAGTATTAATGAAGAGCATAACATGGTAGCAATGAGCCCTTCTTCATGGCATGCCTCACACTTATCATTACTTGCTTAATGTCTCTCTTCCCAGGCAATGACAAGCATTATGAGGACAAGGGATATTCTATTCTTAGTACATGACACAGGGCTTGGCTCAATACATATCTGCTGAAAGAATGGATAAATTGATTAAAGCAAAACTCTATTGTATAATTTTTTGTTTGTTTGTTTTTAGAGGTCTTTTTGTTTCCTGCGAACTTGGAGATTTCACTGTGGGCTTAGACATCAAGGTCAGATATTTTAAATTTTATAAAGATGAGCCATACAATTGGTCACATTTGTCTGCAGTTCATAGCAATGTCTTTTATACCCTGTAGTCAGAAAGACAAATATTTTTAAAGCCTAAACAAAATTCACCAACTAAATTACCTTAATAGATATTTATTTCAAAGAATTTCACTGGAAGTTATAAGTTATATATTAAGCCAATGCTTACAAGAATAATATTGCCTTCCCATGACAGGTTACTTTTGCTTAATTGGAAACTATACACGTTTTTAGAGATTGTACTTACTTAAAAGAAATTGTATTGAAAACTTATTTGTCTGTATTTACTGTGTTCCTTCTGAAAAACGTCTTTAAGATCATACTGACAACTGTCAGTTATTAAAGTCTGTTTATTCTAATAACTTGCATACACTTAACCAATAATTCCAAAATTTCAACTGCCACAACACTTGTGTCATTTATTCTTCTTGCTTTCTATATCTAGTTTGCCAAGTAGGACAGAAAATTTTGTTCATTATACATGAGGAATTACTTATTTGGCGGGCTGTCACTTTGGAATATTGTCATAAAATAAGAATGGCAAATGTCATATCATGTTTGGGTTCTTACATTGTTAAGGTGAAAATCAAAGTTTTTCAATAGTTTCTTTAAAGACCATAAAGTGGAAGAAGATAAGAGATTGTTGAAACTACCCACATCATCGTATTAGAAAAATCTGAAGACATAAAATATGTTGTGGTTTTCTTGAGAGTTCTTTGAGAGCATAGAATATTGACCTGATTGCATAGCTCTGTAAAATAAGGAACTAGAGACATCATTGTAATCACAAGGGACTAAAAACTGAACCAGTAAAGTGAATAAATTAATTTAGAAATACTCTCAGAAAAGTCTGAGGCATTTGAAATTACAAGTGTATTATCTATATGACTTTAATTCAAAGCCTAAATTCAAAAGACATAAGACACAAACATGTAGGAAAAAGGAGTGAACAATTCAGGGGAGGCCAATATGATGGTGTGGTGCCACAACTGGAAATGCAGTTTTAAACAAATTTCCAGTAATAATGCAGCACTGAAATTTATTATACATTTAGAAACTTCAGATTTGACTAAATATCAGATCACTAACTGCTCAATAGGATAATACATAATTTTTGCTTAGTATTTGTTGTATGCTAGTGAACAGTCACAAAAGCATTCATGCATTGATGATGGAAATATAATCTGTTTCTTTGCAAAGTCAGCAGAAACAGAAAACACAAATTAACAATTTGTTAAGTCACTTAGACAATACCAACTTTCACCAGGTGTATTCTAAGCACAGCCAAACACTTTTACTGTGGAGGAAAGCTCTCACAGAGCTTTACCTCATCAGGGACCTACTATCATATAATATAAGAGACTAGTAGACCCTATTCAGAAAATCATTGGTTCTTGATTTGTATTAATTTTGGTAGGAGAGGGGGTACCAAGTTAGATATCAGTGTGACCCTAAGTGAAAACATTAAAAGGAATCCACCAATGCAAATGCAAATATGTAATTTAACATTGCCAAAATTAATCCCTTTCTCTCTTACATCATTTTCAATAGAAATATCTACCAGTCATTGTTGATGGAATGAACATTACTTTAAAAAATATACAGTATAATAGCTTGAAAGAAATGTTTAAATATGCAGAATACTATAGTAGACATTGTTAGAAGATACCAAAATAATTACTTGAGGTCAGTAATAGAATAAAAGTTGTAAAAATTTAAAATAATCTGAGCAAATAAGTACTACATTTAGAGCTAGTAACATAACAATATCCATGCCACTTAACTCCACAGGAATATATAAGGAAGATAAATAAAAACATAATACAACTACTAGCAAATGCAGAATGATAAGCATGCTTAGAGAAATAATTAGTCATATGGACGGAAAATATATTACGGTTACCTCATGCAGTACCAAGTAAAGCTTTATAACTTAGCTACTCTCTTTTAAAAAGTGACATCAGAAGGTACCCAAAGCTGACAGTGACACTCTGAATCATAGAAAGAAGAGGTGTCACATATGAGATAAAGGGAGAAGACCATACATAGAGGTTCAGCTAGAGATGATAAGAGTTGGTGACCACTGGTAAAATTACATGCATCTACAGTGGGAAAATGACATATTGATAATTTCAAATAGGCACAGCAAATAAGTGTGACGTGCATGTGACTTATTTTTGCCTACACATGGGATGTCTGCACTATGAAGCTTCTAGGTTAGTGTACAAACACATATATGAAAAATGATTAAACTCTAATTAATTTCTAGCCACACAGCATAAGCAAAATAACAATAATTACAATTCTGCATGAACATCAATTTTTAACATTCTTTAAAGTCTGAATTTGGTGCTGTCACTTGTTAGCTTTTCATTCATGGGTTCAAATTTAAGGAAGGTGATGCACTATGCAAAGAGAACCCTTAATTAAGGTATACTTTCAGGTACCTTAGGTGGGGATAGACACTTACTTGACCAAGTGATTTGAAATACTGAGCCAACATGATAGGAAGATTTGCCTGTAGTCCTGATTTGGCCCATGAGGTTTTATTGTTTGTTTGTTTTCAAAATTTCAAAAAAATATAAGTAAAACCTAAATAATATTGGGTTGGCCAAAAGATTCCTTCAGTTTTTTCCATAAGATGGCTCTAGTAGCACTTAGTTGTCTTTAACTTCATTCAAAACAATTTTGTTAGATTGTATGTGACAGCTGTCATATCAGCGTGCATTTAAAAAAAGCATCAAAATTGGTGAAGTTTTGTGTAGCCATTTAATATTGAAGATGGGAGAAAAAAGCAAGCTTTTTGGACTATTATGCTTTATTATTTCAAGAAAGGTAAAAATGCAACAGAAATGCAAAAAAAAAGATTTGTGCAGTGTATGGAGAAGGTGCTATGACTGATCAAATGTGTCAAAAATGGTTTGCGAAGTTTTGTGCTGGAGGTTTCTCAATGGATGATGCTCCACGGTCGGGCAGACCAGCTGAAGTAGATGGCGATCAAATTGAGACATTAATTGAGAATAATCAATGTTACACCACACGGAAGACAGCCGACATACTCAAAATATCCAAATCAAGCGTTTAAAATAATTTGCGCCAGCTTGGTTAGGTAAATCACTTTGATGTTTGGGTTCCACGTAAACTAAGCAAAAAAAAACTTTCTTGACAGTGTTTCCACATGCGATTCTCTATTGAAATATAATGAAAACATTCTGTTTTTAAAACAAATTGTGACAGGCGATGAACAGTGGACACTGTACAATAATATGGAATGGAAGAAATCATGGGGCAAGCGAAATGAACCACCACCAACCACACCAGAGGCCGGTCTTCATCCAAAGGAGGTGATGTTGTGTATATGGTGGGGTACGAAGGGAGTCCTCTATTATGAGCTCCTTCCAGAAAACCAAACGATTAATTCCAACAGTTACTGCTCCCAATTAGACCAACTGAAAGCAGCACTCAATGAAAAGTGTCCAGAATTAGTCAACAGAAAATGCATAATCTTCCATCAGGATAAGGCAAGACTGCATGTTTCTTTGATGACCAGGCAAAATCTGTTACAACTTGGCTGGGAAATTCTGATTCATCCACCGTATTCACCAGACATTGCACCTTTGGATTTCCATTTATTTTGGTCTTTACAAAATTCTCTGAACGGAAAAAATTTCAATTCCCTGGAAGACTGTAAAAGGCACCTGGAACGGTTCTTTGCTCAAAAAGATAAAAAGTTTGGGGAAGATGGAATTATGAAGTTGCCAGAAAAATGGCACAAGGTAGTGGACCAAAAGGGTGAATATGTTGTTCGATAAAGTTCTTGGTGAAAATGAAAAGTGTGTCTTTTATTTTTACTTAAAAACAGAAGACACTTTTTGGCCAACCCAAAAAGTATTGGAATTCTGTGTTTAATCATATAAGATTAATCTTTTAAAAATAACACAATTAGGAATACAATCTACAACTCTTCTTAAATAACCACAACTACTGTTCATTATCATTTACCAAAAACTTTATTTTCCCTCATGTGTTTTAGATGTCTTTTAACAACTCATCTTGAAATTCATTTTTTTTTTTTTTTTTTACTGAGTCTCCTTAGGGCAAATGCACACCTGGTGTACATCAGGCCATCCTATGATCAAAATGCCTTCTTAGCTATTGAAATCAGCGTGACAATCTTTGTTTTATTTTCAAGTCTATAGAGTGGTTATTCATTAAAGAAATATTTATCAAATACCTAATTATGGGCATACAAGTCTATTTATTTTTCTCCCAATCAGAAGGGGACAAATTTTCGAGGCTATATTAAAAAGAGACCCCTGCCATTTCCCAAAATGTACTTCCACTGACTGCTACACAAAACAAGTTGATTTGTTACTAGAACAAGTTGTACTCTGATAATATCTGTAGATCACCTACAGTTATCAGATAAAATTAGGTGACCCCAGGTTAGTATATGGGTTGTTTTGGTGCAGAACGTATGCTGTTGTGAAAGGGAAGAGTTGGGGAATTCAAATTATAATATAGAAATGCACAAAGACTTTGTTTACTTGTGTTTATAATCAAAGAAAAAGCCTTTTACTTATTTTCAGAATGAAAAGTGCAAGCAGAAAGACAATTCATTAATTTGTCAATCACTTTACCAGAGACAATGACCCATATTCATTTTAGTTATGACGTACAAAAAAATAACAGTATAGGTGATATGTAATGTTAGCTATAAATCCATGAAGAAAAATATTGTCCGGAAATATAAATACAGAAACTCCTGGCCAAATCTATCTATCTATCTATATATATATGTGATGTTTTAAAGATGTAAACAGATTTTTCTAAACTTTCTTGAAAATGTCATTATAAATTAGTTATAATACTACATTCAAAAATGTAATTTGGTACTGTAAATCAAGCTCATTATTGATCTAGTGCAAATCTGTTGAAGTTAAAGAAAATCAGCCTTTAATAAACTTGAGTTTGATACTGCTATTTGCCCATATATTAAAATATATATATAATTTTATATTTTTATATACTAAAATGGAACAATCTTCAAAGTATATCTTTAAAGTATATGCTTTAAAGCATGATGCAACACAGTTTGTAACCTGTTATCTATCATTTGTCTAAAGGAAGGGGATAAGGAAAATTACATGTATATGCAAAATTTTTGTATATGCATCATACAATATCTCTGAAAGGACCCAAAGAACTAGCAACACTGTTGTTTCCAGGAAACACACACACACACACATATTGTTTTAAAATGTATCTAATAATCAATATATTATTATAAAGTAATTATATATTTCTCCCAAAATAGTAAGGCCGCTGTTATTTTAAATAATAACTTCAAAAAGTCTCCCCCAAATGAAATACATCTATATTGTGATATAATAATTTGACTGTAATTTGGTGATATACATTATAATATAAAAGTAATATTGATTCAGGGAAAAATATTCTTGAGATCTTGGGACAACTAAATGTACTAGAAATTCATCATACCTCCACCTCTCCCTGTCTTTCTTGGTTAGACTCTATCTTAAGCATTTCACTATGAATAAATTGATCTATCAATGAATAATACTTTTAAAATCATTGTCCATGTTTCATTCAATCCTCTCCTAGCATTTTCTAGCTAGTTGGTATGCAACATTTTAAACCATGATTTGGAGGAACAGGAAAGTTTATGTATTTTTCATTTCTTTGTTCCTGTCCACTAAATGCATTAATAATCAAATTCTTGATATGCAGGATAAGTCACCTAATCATGTAAATTATTACCTTCTCAGTTTAATTATAATCATAAAGTTTTCTTCTGAATGAATTTTCACATATTGAACCATTTATCTTCAGAAACATCTTCTGATATAAAAAAATACAACTGAGACTTTTCATCTCCTTTTTCATTTATAGAATATTTGTATTCTCTACAAAATATTTTAGACTTTAACAACTTTGGAAATATATTATTTGTCACTGTTCTCTACTTTTAAGTTTAAACATGATATTACTCTTCAGAGAGGGCTAAAATCAAACTTTAAAATACAATTTCTGAGTGTTTTTTACTTTTTAAATGTATTTTATTGCCAAATGTATATTATAATAATTTTAACAAGATTATATGGATATAACTTGTACAAATTTGCTCTTTTTCATAGTGCATTTTCTTCTAAACATGTATTCCAATGTGATTTAGTAATTTCTTTCAGTAGCTAAAACACAGAAGCTGATATTTTAATTAAAGTCTTTCAAAAAATCTCATCTCTCTCTGTCCTTCTCTTTCTCTACATATATGTACACACATACACATGTGTATATATAGTCATCATTAATATAAAAGTTCTTCCAAGTTCTTCTGTGTGTGCATGTGTGTGTGCATGTGTGTGTAGCACCACTGATCTATAAGTCATACACTGAACACTGATGATTCTCCAGGAGTAATGATGAGTTTATACTACCTATCCACACTCTTTCGTGATCAACCCTTTTGAAGTAAAGCCTATATTTTAAAAATGACTGTTGCAGATTATGAGTGCAGTCTAGGATCACATAATAGAGCTAACTGGCCCACCCACAAAGTAAACATGAGACAGAGGCCTCAGGATTACCATACTCTAGACAAGTAGGGCTGACAGACACCAACAGATAGAAACAAATGTTACACACTTCTCTTGCTCACAGGACAATAATTTTCTGACAAATCTATACTTTTGATGCTTCAAGTTACAAGATTAAGTGTAAAAATGTCTTTTGCACTCATCTACATTACTTAATACTATCTATTTGTAATAGCTACCTGTTTTACACCATTTTAAGAGAAAATCAATTTGTCATTCCATTCCATTTCTAATGCAGTAGTCCAACCCAAACCAGAATGCATTATTGATATGGAAATGAGTGTAATTAGCAGCATAAATGATCTGTTATTTATGATACAAGTCAGAGCAGTAAATCACCATAGGTTCACTATCATTACTATGCAAATAGAAGAAGGCAGTTAATGGTCCATGTGTTAAAATCAGGCCACTTGCTTGCTCATTTGCATATGAAAGGCAAGGGTAAGGGTTTAAGGTACAGATGACAGTTTATCACATCAGTCCTAGTTCATGGACTTAAGAAAATCAAAACACACAAATAGTTGTGCTAGTTTTCAAAGTTACCCCCTTGCTCTACTTCATATTCCTCCTTGAGTCTATTCTAATGGCACCTTCAAACGTATTTTTAGTTCCTTCTAATTTGCACAACAGGAACTGGGAATGATTGTGAGAGTGCGTCTAAGTGTTCTACAATATATGAGATACATTTTGCGCCAGCAGGGATAAACACCATAAAGATTTCTTGTTATGAAATTAAACTACCATTATTGGGCATATAATCCACTTCATTTTCCTACAAACATACTTTATTTTCTTGTAAGGAGGAAGGCAAATTAGCAATGATTTGAGGACTCAGAGACTAAAAAAATATTGGTGGGCCTTACTGGAAAGTATTCAGTATACTTAAAGAAATTGTTCTGCCTTTCTTGCTTGGTCCCTTTTGTTTAATTTTCTGGAGAATGTCTGCACTTTGAGTGCATTAGCTACAGGCCAATTCTTTCCTAGTGCAATGGGAACAAAGGTAGAATGCATGAAAAGCTAGAGGAAGAAGAGGGATGGAGGGTGACTGCAAATTCTGCAAGCTTCCCTTGTATACATCTGATATTTTGGGAAGACTTACATAAATAAAGAACTTAGAATGATAATGTCTTTATTTTGGAAATGTACAAACTAGATAAGATTTCAATCTCACTTAGATAAGTTTGCTCTATCTTTACAACTTTATAAATATAACAAATATAACTTTATGGATATAAATCACTTATGAAATATTTTTTTGTTTATTGTTAATTTTTATTAAGCTATGAGTTCAAGAATGACATATAAACCAGGCAAGTATTTTATGTGAAGGAAATGAAAACAATATATGTAAATATAATAATAATATAGTGAAAAACATTTTTCGTATACCAATTTTTTTAAATTATATATGCACAGTAGTTGGACCTGTGTCTTAGTCTCCTATGAGAATCTAATGCCACCACTGATCTGACAGGAGGCGGAGTTCAGGTGGTAATGCGAGCAATGCGGAGCGGCTGTAAATACAGATGAAGCTTCGCTTGCTCACCCGCCAGTCACCTCCTGCTGTGCGGCCCAGTTCCTAACAGGTCACGGACTGGTACCAGTCCATGGCCTGGGGTTTGGGGACCCCTGTCCTAAGACAGTATAAACTCTACCAGGTCAAGAATTTTGTCAAGGACTTTTAAGTGCTTTGTTCATGACTGTTTTCCAATGACTAAAACATTTATTGAATTGAATAAAAAGTCAAGGAAAGTCCGGACCTCTTTGTAATCCAGGCAATCCGCTACTTAGATTATTCACTCTGTTAATATCCCCCTGAAGGATGGCTTTCCCTGAAAGGAAGTGAGATCAAAGACTCAATCATCATAATAAAATACTAATGTTTATGCTTATTAAGAGAGGTAAGTAGAATTTTATAATTAACAAAGCCATTTTAGACTATAATTTAAATTGTCTTTTCCCTCAATGTGTAACCTTAAAAAAGAACTCACAATTTTATGTTTCTGTGCAATGCATTACTGGTTGCAATTTGCTTTTCCGTTACTTTTAATATGATTAAATAGTTAACTAACCATGATCATGCTTCCGTACAAACTTTGCACCCAACTGTGAATCATAGGCTAACTCTAATAATTTAATGGGTGCTGTCTATGTAACGCTATCATAGATGCACCCTTCTGAGTGTTAAATAACTCAGCTTCTGTAAATATAGCCTTACATTTTCTAATTTAAAGGCAAAATTAGACTTCAATGTGTCTAAATGTCAACAATAACAGTAATTAGCAGTTACATTAGTTTATTGAGAATTAGTTGATTAGGATCCAATTCGATTTTTAAATCATCATTGCAAATTATTAAGCTCTATTTTCAAGGAACATATTTTACATCATTAATGATCCAAAGAAATTGTGGAGGGTAACGATTTTTTTTTAAGAATGACCTCGAAGAGACCTACTTTTAGTTTGCCTATTCACTGAAGAATCACTCATATAATTAACTTGTCTCATCTCTTTCCTGAGTTATTCAGATGTGCAGTGAGAAAGGGAATGGCAGGTACAAACTCCTGGAATCATCTCTAAGTCTAACCATACAGCACTGTCCTCATATGTTACACAGCCTTGATTATGCAGTAGAAAAGTTTCTTATAACATATGAATCCAAGAGTTACATATTGTTTACTCTTAAAGCATAATATTTTAGAAACTTTATACTGCATTTAGCTAAATTACTTCACTTGTAGATAGAGTAGCCTTCATGGGATAATTAATATTTTCTAAAATACTTCCTAAATTCTACTAACTGGAATTTTCATAATGTATATTGTTATTCAAGCTCCAGTTTGCATCCATTATCAGTATGACAATTAATGTGGAAGCTATATAAATAAGAGAAAGCTTCCTTTTTACTTTCCTATTAGATATAGATTATTTTTTTCCTAAGACTAATATATGCTTTGTTAAATTTGAGAAACAAATGAAGTAAATTTAACAATTCTCACTCCTGCTAGAAATTATATATGATTTCTGAAGAGGCTAACATGTCCAACCACTTGTGTTTTTATATACAGAAATATCTACATATCTAAAAACTGGAAAAGTACAAAAAGTTGAAAATTGTATCTCCTCTTAATACAAACTTCAGACTTTATTCACTTCACAAACAGGTTTTCAACAAAAAGAAATGATCTAAGAAAAAAATGGGAACTTGACAGAAGTCCTTTCTTAGATGAATTTTGATCTATATACAAATCATTGACAGTGAGGAACACATATATATCTTGAAGAGTTAGAAAGTACCATTTATTATTTCTTCATTCTATAGTAAGTCAATAGGAAGACACAAATTCTCAAGATAACAAATCAAACACATTGAAATCTCTGTACTTCGGCGTGATGAATTCTGTGTGATGGCAGTGTGCCTTCTAAAATCAATGCCTGTGTTTACTGATGATTTTGTCATACACTCTAGCAGAATCACTACCTGAAGGAGGAATGCCCAAAGAGATACTTTAAATTTGAGAATTATTTTTCTCTGTTCAGCTGTTAAACTGCCTCTCAGGAAACCAGTAATTTACAAAGTGAAATTAAGCAAGGTGACTCAATTACGTAGCTTTATGTTCCAGTTCCTGTACATGCTTTAAAAACGCATGTTAAAAATCATTTTAGGGCTTCCCTGGTGGCGCAGTGGTTGGGAGTCCGCCTGCCGATGCAGGGGACGCGGGTTCGTGCCCCGGTCCGGGAGGATCCCACGTGCCGCGGAGCGGCTGGGCCCGTGAGCTATGGCCGCTGGGCCTGTGCGTCCGGAGCCTGTGCTCCGCAACGGGAGAGGCCGCAACAGTGAGAGGCCTGCGTACAGCAAAAAAAAAAAAAAAAAAAAAAAAATCATTTTACTCCTTAGTAGTCAGCAAGAGCATACCAAACCCACAATGGAATTTCATGGTGTGGATTCATGGTCATGCAATATGCATTGCGCCCTCTGGAGTTCCAGGGATCACTGACAGTTAAATCATAGTGGTTATGATGAATTCTGAAATCTCATGACTGTGTGAATACAAACGTGATTTCATATAACCAGCAAGACTTTGAATTTGAGAGATGCCAGAAAGACAGAGACACAATCAAATGACAACATTCTGTCCCTAAAGTATTTAGGTGATGCTTATGGGAACTACAGATTTTCTTTCACACTTCAGAATATTATGGATTGAGAAAAAGTGCTAGAATTCTTATTTTTTCCTTGTATCATATATTTGGAAAATCTATCAGATGGGTTACAGGAGAAAACAAAGATTTTCCTGACAAAGACTCTCAGGAACCTTAGGGGTATGGGAGGAAAGCGTGTGGAAAAAATAACCACACTCTTTTTACCACAACTTGGAATCAGTGGAGTCAAGAGACCTCATCCATACACATATACACAGACATACTCACCTTAGTAAACTTCAAATTCTCAAAGGAAATCCTAAATTTTTGTCTTGTGCCAGTAGCATGACTAGTTTTAAGAAGCAGGCCTCATCCTTTTATTTGCCAGCAATAACTCTTTTTGTAGTCTCCTTATGATATGAAATCAAACACCAAGGTTCACCTGCTTCTATTATGTAAAGCATTCTCATTACAACTGAGAAAAGAAATGTAAAGTATGTGCAGCTATTGTAATCTGCCATTAGATAAAAAACGTAAAATATTAAGAATTTTACTGCTCAAAATTTTTCCATCTTTCATCCATTTGCAGAAAAAAAAATTCAAAGAAAAGAAAATGATAAAAAGTCTGAATTTCTCTGATGTAAAACTTAATTCAAACTTTTTTCTACTTAGAAGCATATTTATCAAATAACTGGAATAACTTGCTATTTACTTATTCATGTTTCTTGTAGGAAAATAACAATGTTGTTTCTTAGTCTCACAGGACTTTTAAAAAAGGCTAAGACCTTAGAAGTAAGGATTTGAAACCAAGCTATGACCAGAAGAAATTATGAATAAGATGATGTTGATGTTCTGCCTGGTGCCCTCCTGTTTTCAGTTACCATCTCCTACCATGCCACCTAAACTCCAGGTGAAAGCTTCCCTAGGTCCATTTCCACCACAGATCTCTGATCTCCAAACACCTTTTTAATCCTGGGCAACACATAGGTAGGGAAGGAAAATTCTGCCATATCAGTATCTGCTTATTTTGAACACATAATCTTGCCTTTCCCTGGAATTCTAAATTAGTGATATCAAAAAATCCCTCCCATTGAAACTAGAAAACTAACAAATTCTTATTAATACTTCTATTAAGGGAAAATGTAATAAATAAATGAAGGAAATAACCATAAGAAATTTATACTTACAGGAATAAAAACATGCATAAAGCTAATGCTAAAAGCTAACATTTATTGATCACATACTGAAATTCAGGCTCTAGACAAAGTATTTCCATATATTTCCTAATTTACACATATTGGACCCTGAAACAGATGTTAATATTATTTAGATAAGGAAACATAGTATTAAAATTATACTTGACCCAAGCTCCAGAGCTAGGACTTACTCCCATGCCTCTCTGATCCCAAAGTTCCAGTATTAATTATACTTTAGTACTAGATACATTGCCTTAACACTTATATATTTATATTTATATATACTGGTAAGAAAATAAAAGAAATAATTCTCTCTTGGTATGTTCCAGAAAGCTTTCAGATATGTTAGGATCTAGAAATGATTCTCTGTTGAGAATCTTGCATGATGAATAAGAAATTCAATACATGGCCCAAGAAAACAGAATAATTATAATCATAAAAACAAAGAGAAGAAGTGCTATAAAAATTTGTCAATCATTGTGTATAATGTAGAGAAGACCAGAAATTGATGAATAAATTAGAACATGTAATCTCTAAAAAACTGTTTTTAGACCAGTTTCTAGTTAACACTGGCAGCAATATAAACAGGCCATGATAAATAAAAAACCTCAGAAAAAGCAATCACTAAGATCTTAAAAACAAACTGAGTCAATACATTTAGAAATTTAAAAGTTTATATCAGTTATAAATCATATATTGAAAGTAATAAATATAACATCATTATACAAATAAAAGACAGAAAATTTAGAAAGCCACAGTATCTCCAAAGAGCCATAGCTGACATCCCTCAAATATGATAAGAAAATATAGTAATTAAAAGACTCATCTTGCTTACATGGATAAGATGGATTTCTCCAGGAGAAATGCACTAAAATGCTCTTAAGAGAAAAAAGAATGAATAAAAGAAATAACTACTAAGTAGCCATATGACCTTGTTGTATCCATCTCTCAGAGACTTCCATTCTTCTCTCTGGGCCTCAGTTTCTCTACATGACATTCAAGTTTTAAATACCACAGTTTTACAGACATTTCTTTGCCTTTTTTGACACATAGGGAGAAGATGTATAAGTGAATTCTATCTGTATTGATTTCAAATAAGAACAAAAGTTAACATTAACACATTAAGACTCACACCATATTTGTCTGTCAACCTTAAAATAGCAATGCCACAAACATATTTGGAATGGCCAAGCCTTTCTCAAACAAGAAATACTTTAACACACTAAGACTTGAAATGGAAAATCTGAATGCCTCATCATTAATGGTAGCAGACGAAGAGATGTAGGCAGAACACACCAGCGACAAGACGCGTTAAAGATCAGGCAAATGAAAAGTTATGAATATAAGCACTAGAGTAAAGGCTAAAGACCCCAGGCCAACATAAAAACCAAGGGTGGCTTGTGAAGCAAATTATACGATCTCAGGGTAAGATAACTGTCAACAGTAAGGAGATCTAGAGAAAATGAGCAAAGAAGAGAAGAAAGGTAAAAGAAGCCTTGCATGGTGCCCATCCTTGGTGGTCTTTATTCTCATTCACTCATCAAGAATACTCCTAAACAAATTTGGAAAATAGAAGATTACTAAGAACAGCTGTCTGCTGGAATTTAACCAAGCTTGCTGAGACACAAGCACTTCCAAAACTCTCACCAGCTTTCAAATTTGAGGAACACAGATCACACGTAATGGTCTTAGCTGAACTTGGCAGTAAACTTACACAGTGGTTTATGTAATAATCTTTAAGTTCTAAGATCTGTGATAACTAGTATTCTGCCTTCCTTTGTGATATAAATAGAAGACTCTCTGAGGGTAATAAACCTTTTAATCTGTGCTCTTCATATACTTTAAGTCCTGGTATATAGAAAATTTAAGAAAACCAGGAAAGTTGGTCAAAAGTAGATTTTTAGGAGACACTCATTTTTCTGGCCTACCATGATCCCTGCTGCTAAAGAGTCTCAAGTTTTCCCTACTATCCACACTATAGAATAACGTTCAAATGCCTTTATAGATCACACAAGGCCCCCCATAATCTGATTAGTGTCTACCTCTTAGGCCTGATTCTCTAGCCAATTTCTGCCTTGCTCTCTGTTTTAAAAACACCATATTGTGTGTTAACTTTTGCCCACACCATTCTATTTCTTGCCTTCATACAGTTTTTTTCTGTGGTTCCCTCTATTTAGAATACCTCCTCCTTGTCTTTATCTGATTATTTTATTTATCCTTTAAAAGTGATCTAAAATATCAGCTCCATCAGGAAGCCACCCTGATATTTCATCACCATTACTCCCTGGTTCATTAGTGAACCAACCCATTTGCAACTTTTGCTTAGGGAATATTCTAGGCATAAACTTAGACTATCTTCCACATTATTTCATGAGTATCAGTTTGAGCCTCTTCAGAGTTTTATGTCTATTACACCAATCCTAAAGTGACTGTTTATTTTCTTCTAGAATAGCACTTACAATTCAGATAATATCCACCAGGTAAACTTAATGTATTTTTATGTCTATAAGGACAGATGTGATGTAGCATTGTGTAATGGGAATTAAAAATGTGTTTTGGAACCAGGCTTAGATTCTACTCCTAACTCTATTACTTGCTTTTATAAGCTTTGGTAAGTTACTAATCATTTTCAGCTGTTTTCACACCTATAAATACAGAAGAAAAGTACCATTATCATTGGGTTGTTGTAAGATGTTATATAAAAAGCAACTGGCAAAATGCCTGGTGAACAAATATTATTGATCATTTCCTTTCAACTGTAAGCTCCTGGAAGAAAAAGGATTATGACTTGTGTTTGTTTTTTTGTTTGTTTTTTTAACACCTTCAACAATTAGCAAGCACAGTATGTAATATAATGAGTACTTTGTGTTTGTTGAATGAATAAATAATTATGAATAAACACATATACATAAAAATGCATCATTAGTAAATTATGTTTCTATAGTCTCAAGCTCTTAAAATAAAGTATTTCCTAAATAGTATCGACTAGAAAAATATGTTAAGCAGTTTTTAGGAAAATTAGTTAGGACATGGTTGAAAGAAAGCCTGAAGACATGAAATAAATTAAACGTCTTCTTGCTTACACAGGAGTTCCCAGAAACTCATCACTTGCCTCTGTATTCTTCATCCTATGTTAACTGTTCTGGCAAAAGAAAGATACTTATTATTACATCATACCAAAGGCAGAGGTTTATAGGTTCCCAAGCCTATTCATAAAAAAAAAAAAAGTATTTTATAAAAATCACCTATAATTTCAACATTAGATATTCTGTCCTTCAGTTTTTAATCCATATTCATACATGATTTTTCCACAACATAGACACTATTTGTTTTCTTTTTTGCAGTACATATCATATAGATTTTCTATGTTTATGTGTGGTTTTCATAAATTCTACATTAAAGGCTAAAAAATATTAATTACATTGAGGTGACGTACCAAACTTATTTAAACATTTCCCTACTAGTAGATATTTCATAAGTAAGATGCAATCCTATATAAATTGTTCAACATGAACCTCCTTTGTATGGAGGACAAAAAAATCCTGCCTTCTGTTCCATGTAATTTTCTTTAGGAAAGAGAGAATGGTAACATCATGATTTGCTAACCCTTGATGTACATTTGTTGTACAGAATACAACAGAATACAGAATATGATAATGAGTTTGTGACTTAAATAAAATCCAAAGGGAAATCAAAGAGGATTCATGTGAGCCATATTTAACAGATATATAATAACAACACCATCTCTAACTTCTCCAAAGAAAAGAGGATGTCCTAAAGCAGACAGGGTAGTTGAAAACCTATCCTTCATTTTATAGAAAAAGAAAAGTTCAGCAGATTTAGGTTCCATGTTCTTACTAGTTTGTCTAAAATCTGGTCATTTTACCACTGGAGTAATTATGATTTAAAATTAGGTAAACCTGAAGTGCAAATATTGGATGGAAGTGATAAACAGTAAGTCTAACCATATATCTCTATCTAACATATTTGAAAAGAGACAGTATGGCTTGGTCAATTATTTTATCAGGAAAAAAATTCAAAAGAAAGAGAACTAATTGGTATCAAATTTTTCAAAATAGTGAAATAATACATTCCACCTAAAGTCTCTAGCTAATTCCTCTAATTTGTCCTCCAAAGACCTATTCTTTCTCCTTTTGAAAAACTGTGACTTATTAAAGTAATTAAGACTAATAATTAAATTTCCCCAGAAACATTTTCAATATGGTCCTGTCTTTTATCACTGGCTATTCTTTGTACCATGGAAAATGTTTTCCATAAACATCATCTTCGCGTTTCCTTAAAAGTAAGTTAGTGTCCATTCTGAGCATCTTGCCTTTCATTTGTATGCATTTAATCCAATTTTTAAAGAAAGAATAAATATAATAAGCACTATGATAGAAGTTTAAGAGTTATAAAAGTAGTAAGAAACTCTATGAATGTTTTAATAAATATTCTAGCAATGGGCCAATACAAGTAAAAGCTAACTTTCTATCACTTACATAGTACATTAAATATCTAACTCCTCATGAAAGATGTATATATATATTCAACATGTGTGTATGCATTGTACAATGTTTTTGCTAGTTGCAAACATTTCTTTCTTTCACTTGGCTTTTTAAATGCCAAAAACCTTACACAGTGTCTTAATTATTTTCATATGCTTATCTGAGATTTTTCACAGAAAAAATTAAGTGCTTCAGAAATGGTTATTGAATTGAATGGAATCACACCATCATTTGTCATGAAGTATAATTTAATATCACATAGAATCTGATGTTAAGCTATCTTGTTTCAGACTGAAATCTAGTGGCTTCAGAGATGTTGGTAACGGAATTATTCAAAACATTGCATCATAAGAAGGTTCAGTTAAAATATGGCCCCTTTACCATGATCTCTAAGATAATATCATGATGTTCCAGTTTGCAGGCACACTTTCAAGGGATACTTGCATGCAAAAAAAAAAAAATGTAATGCTTTTAATCATTCAATTCTAAATTTTTGTTCCTGGGGTTTTGTGTACTCAACAGAGTTCATTTCTAAGGGAGAAGACTGGAAGAGATATGCATGTAAATTTAGTATTAGAATGAATTCCAAATAAATGCCAATATAATTCAGAAAATCAAACTATTTCTAAACAACTGTTAAAAGATTCATTTTGACTTCACATTTGCTAATCACACAAGATGTTACAGAATACCACCATTTGTTATCTACAAAGCAAAAGAACAAATGAATAAACTGTATCCAGCCATGTGTATAATCCTCCCTCAGTTGATCCTCAGTGCATTGTACCATAGTGGGAGTGTGGCTTTTTCTGCCCCTTCTCTGTAACATATGAAAGGTATTAACTTTCACTTAAAAAAGAAATAATGAAAGAAAGAAAAAGCAGCTTCTGTTTGTACATAAACACCAGGCATGGAGATTCTATACTGCATCCTAGGAGAAGCCAGGGAGCCAAAATAATGAGCTTAAAACCTCAGAAATCTGTGTCTATGATTCAATTATTTGAAAGCAGTTACTAAATAACCTCTTACATGATACCAACATATTTTACTTTGTAATATGTGCTACTTTGTTTATCCACCCCAGAATTTTGTCTTTATTTTAATTGCTGTTAAGCTCTTTGCTCAAGGTTTATAGCTTCATACTCTTACACTCCCAGATTCTCTTTCTATTTGAGTTTGTAGCATGTGGCCACTGAGGTTACATTCACTTCTCCTCTTTCATGTTTAGCCTCATTGCCTCAAACTTTTCTTCTCACTGAATACATATGAGGTCATTTATCTCTTCATATTTCTATTCAGTCTAAGTGCTGAATTTGTGTGTGCACTTTTTTCTTTCTCTCATTTTTCTCTAAATCATTAAAATGTTCAGATTTCTTTTCCCAGTGTTTATTTCTTCTTTACTACTGAATAGCACAGAGCATAACCACTATGTATTATTTTGAAAGAGATTTACTCACCAATTTATTGTACCTTAGAAATGTACTTCCAGTTTTTTATGAAGTCAGATGTGCATTAATCATCTAAGGTGTCATTAGCAGAATTATTTTATTGCCAATGATAAATATCAGCAGATTTCTAAAATTCTGATGATGGGAAGAGGTACAAAATACATCAGACACAAGCTGCTTTTGATAATTTATGATGAAAAATACCACAACTTCTATAATAAATAAAATTTATTGAAAGAAAAATATAATTAAGTCAAATGTGCCTTTTTGTTCGAAGAATTAAGGCTATACTTAATTATATATAGTGTTCCCCAATTAGATGATAGTGATAAATATCACTTCAAGTTACACTTGCTACCATCTATTTTCTAAACTGGTTTTAATATATTTCACACTATTGGTTTTTATTATTGCTTTTATTTTAATTATCAAAATTTGCATTATTTGCATTATTATTATTATTTACCTAAGCTGTTTCATAGACTATATTCACAGTCCATTAACTTTTGCACTATTCACAGTGCATTAATTTTTGGCCCTCAGGAGCAAAAGGTATCAAATTCTGTCTACTGATCCATGACCAACATGAAAAATCACATTCACAGGTATAAAATATTTAATTTATTCACGGCTATAAAATATTTTCAAACAGGTATGTGGACTAGATATCCCACTGTCACAAATTTTGTAATTATAATCATTCCTAATTATAGGTATTAATTTATAATACATCCATAATAGACACACTGTAGATTTGGAATATATGGGGGTTTTTGTAAGTGTATTTTAACACCCACCTCTTTCTTTCCCATTCAAGAAATCATTAGCAGAATGAGAATAGTTATGGGAATAACCTTGCCTATACTTTAATTTATTTAAAAAGAAGTAAACCATTAAAAACAAATTGGCACTTAACTATTCCTGGTTACAAATTACTTGGGACACACTTCAGAGGTGATTATGACATTAGCTCGGGAACTGCTAAACTAGGGTTTTATTTCAAACCCGACAGAAGTCAGGAACAATGGTAGTAATGATCTAAATGGTAACAGTGTTGAATCTGGCTATATCAAATAAAGTCCTTGTGGTAAGCAGAATAATGACTCCCAGAGATGTCCAGGTCCTAATACCTGGGATTTGTGAATATGTTAAATTTACATGGCAAAAGGGATTTTGCAGATATGATAAAATTAGGGTGCATGAGATGTCACAGTGCACTGGATTATCTGGGTGGGCCCAATGTGATCAAAAGAGTACTTACAAGGGAAAGTGAAAGACAGGAAGTTCAGAGTTAGAGAGGGAGATATGAGAAAGGAAACAGAGATTGGAGTGATGAGACGGCTGGCTGAGCACCATAAACCAAGGAATGTAGACAACCAGAAGAAGCTGGAAAAGACCAAATGGATACTTTCCTAGAGCTTAAGAAGAAAAGCAATGCTGTTGACACCTTAATTTTAGCCTAGTGAAACCCACTTGGACTTCTGACTTCCAGAACTTTAAGATAATAAAATCTGTGGTTTTAAGACACTGAGTTTGTGGTAATTTCTTACAGCAGCAATAACAACAGTCTTTAAACAGTGGAGGCATATTAGTATACACCAAATATGTCTCCTGAAGCATCTGACTTACTGCCTAAAAAAACTTAGTTGGTAGTGACTCAATTCCAATGCTAATTCAGGGAGAAAGGAAAAAGAAGCAAGATAAGATTAAAAATCTTGGGACAAATAATATATGAATATTTGCCTTGTATAGATGGAGATTTAACTGACCACTTTCTTCACCAAATTAGAACCATCCATTTGGTTTTTTCTTCCTATTTTCCCCTACCTGTTACATAAAAGGACTCTTAATGAATGAGAAAAAGTGAAAATTTAGGTAATGAGAAAGTGGATAAATAAAGAATGTAAATAATTGATATTATTTCCTTTAAGAATAAAGCTAATCACGGTCTTAGTTACATTAACTTTATCTATATAGTGATTTTTACTTAATTATAATCTATTTCCATAATGATTATCACTTCTACAGAAAACTGTATCTATTTAATTAAAATGACCAATTCCAATTTTTTAGATAGAGATCTATCTCACAGTTCCATTCTTTCATTTTAAAAAGTATGGATCCTTCTTACTTTCGTTCTAAATCATGAATTCTTCATTATATGATCATTCAGCAGAAACATAAAGCAATAGCTCAGAAAGTGCTTCCCAGTTAGTACTATATATAACATACTTTTACACTTAAAAAATAATACATTATATTCCTGTTATAGTTCTCTCCAGGAATTCTTTAAGTGACACATTTTAAAAAGAAAAAAATGTTGTTATATATAATGTTATATACTGGCTGCACACCATTCATGTAATACAATGTATTTCATAATAAACCCATTCACTGCATGTTAGAATAACTGATATTAAATAGAATTAAGTGATTTAAAATATCTTCCAATGGAATTGACTGAATTGATATAAACATGTCCTGCTCCTAGGTAAGGGCCTCCTTTCCTTCATCTAATACCCCATCATTACACTTTTTTGATGCAGTACAAAACAAATTACATAGTGATCAGTAAATATGAGGGATTAAAATAGAGCAGCTCATTTTGTTTCTTTTCATTAGTTCATTAGTTGGTGTTGCTGCCTGGTCCCCATTATATAAGCCTGACCAATAGAGGTAAACAACGATCCTTCCCATATAATACTAGATAAATACTCAAAAGACATTATAAAACACTTCTGAATGCTAAGGAAATGTTGCTAGACTGAGGCCTATAACCCTATAGATTAGCAGAGAGCTAGATGGAATTGAATATTTAATTGTACATAGTTTTACACTTATATTCATATTTAAAATTTGAGTAAGAAATGTAAATGCACAGCAGTCTCCCTATAAGTCTATATTATGCTAAGCAAAAGGCAGTTTCATTGTTTTAATAAAACTATAGTGTCTCAGTACATTAAGCTTGTGAATTAATCAACGAATACTAATTGGGGTGATTACTATATCCTAGGCACTCCAATATGCAATAGAAAGTCGAGAATAAGGAATATTTTAAATAAAAGTGAATAAGAGATGAATCCAGCCTTTTTATTTTACAGTCCAGCTGCTGAGAAGACCATGACTAAAACATATCAATATAATTTTTGAGGACTATGACACACATTTTGTATATGAATGGACCACTAATTTTTTGTGGTAAGGTTGAAGAACATTCCAAAGAAAAGCTGATATTTGAGCTGTGTTTACAAAAGAAAAGTATAAAAAAGGAGTTCTAACTCTGTCTCATAATATTGTAAAAAATCATCAACTACTTGCTTAAACTCTTTGGTATCAAATAGAACTAAGTGATTTAAAATATCTCTCAATGGAATTGACTGACTTGATATAAACATGACCTAGTCCTATATAGAGGCCTCCTTATCTTCAGCTAATACCACCCATTGTCACATTATTGGATAAAGTACAAAACAAATTACATAGTGATCAGTATACTGGGGATTAAAACAGAGCAGCCTTTTTTTTTTCATTAGTTCATTAGTTAATAAATTTTAATTTAGTATTAAGATTAACACCCACCCAGTTTATCTCCAATAGTTTTATTTTTAAAAGCCCAACTATTCTATAAAAAGAAGTTTAAGCAAAAGTGGGGAACACATGTTTAAGAAATGTCACCAACTTCACCCAAAATTATTAACTCCAGCATCTGAAGTAGTATCCCAATATTTTCCAACATTTAAGTACAGCTGAACTTCAACCATGCAATAAAATACTATACTTCAGACTTAAGCATACATTCCTTTCATTTCTGTCTAGTTGCTACAGGGCACAGCTATTCATATCTACAAAGACTGTTGGATTTACATGTGAGGGGAGAATGGGTTGAAATGAAGGTTGCATCACAAGAGAAAGCGTGAAACACAATAGAACAGAACAAGAGAACGATTGTCTGAGGCACCTCTTTCGTACACTGCATGGATTGTGAGTGTCCAGCTCTTTTTCAGATATTTATCAAGGGCAGTTAACTACCATTCTTTTTGTTGTAGAAAATAAATGGATAGGGGTGGGGAAAGATGTCATGAGTAGGGGAGAAAGTTATGTGTGGAATGAAGGGGGAGGATGATGGGAGGGAATAACTTACCAAGGTTCTTTAAATCATGCGAGTTAATGACCTTGCATATTTTATTCACACTTACACTTTCCAACCTCCAGAGAGACTTAAGACTTGTGACAATGTCAGAGTCTTTAAAAATTAAAGTATGTCTTTTAAACTCAAAAGTTTAAAACAGGTAAAAATAAAATGGATCAACTTTGTGATATATTTGTAGAGGAAAGGAGAAAACATATTTGTGCCTGTAATTTTTGGTATCAAAATTGCAAATGTTTTAGAAACCACTATATACATCCAAATGTGTAAGTGTGAATATGACCAAGAAATTGAGAATAAATTTACCTTTCCTCAATATATAAGTTAATAAAATTTAACTCAGAATAATAGGAATGCATGGGAGAATGTTACTGGGAAAAATCATACTTAATTGAAGAGACCAGTTAGAATCTTATCATTTTAACACATTCAAAAGACTTACATGTTTACATATAAATTTTAACATGTGGATATATACCAATATGTATGAATAAAGTTTAGAATCAATATTTTACATGCATCTCATAAATTTACTCTAAATTTACAAACATTTGAGCAATTCCTTTCTAAAAGACATGTCAACATGTTACATATATTAAAATAGAGCTTAAAAAATTAAAATTGTTTTTAAAACATAAGTATATCAGGACAAATCACAACTTTCTGTATTCAAGAAAATGTAAAAACTAGCTATACTAATTTAGTTCTCAAAACTACATAATGTTTAATAGAAAAATTTAGTTCTCCACTACAGTACACTTGAATTAGATAAGACTGTTTAAATTCCAGCTCTGACATTTTCTAGCTGGGTAACTTGGAGCTAATCACTTAACTCATCAGAGCTAAGAGTTTTTAGCTAGAAAACAAGGATGATATATACCTACCTACATGACTATGTGAGGATTATGTAACTGTAAAATAACAGCTGTAACTCTATGGCTGCTAGTTCCAACGTCTTTTCCCTCACCCCACCCTCATATAGATTTTAACCAGGAAAATCTACTTTGAAAAGAAAGACCCCTACTAATTTTCCATTTAAGGTCTGTGGGACAATAAGAGATGTGCAAAGAATCTCAATAGAAGATAAAAGTTATACAAACTCCTTCTGCCTCCAATAGTTGATATTTTTAAATGCACACATGGCTATATCTACCAATTGTACTTATTGATAGAGCATGCAAGACAATTTCCAAAAGCAGAGAGCATATGATTAATGTTCTAATTGTTAGGTTAGTTTTTTTTTAATAAGGCTTTTATGTAAAGATATTTAGTTCATTGACATCCACCAATTGATATTAGCCTAATTTCTTTTGTTTTTGTGAGATTTGTGATAAGTAATTTGCTTTCTCTTTGTATAACAAACTTGGTACGGTTTCAACATTTCCATATGATTATTGTATCGGGGCTTTTTGTTGTTGTTTTTGTTATTTTAAAATTAAAAACTGTTTCTATCTAGCTATTAGATAAATGTATTTAAACACTGCAGAAAGAGATTAAGGAATGAGAATGAGGACTAATGGACTTTATTCATGTTTAGGATATGTAAACCTAATTTTATCAATATTTCAGACATCTCTGACACAGAATATTAGAGAAAATATTTTCTGCCTTCCTTCCAAAATCACTGGGTGCATGAATTGCAAAGCTTCTATACATCAACAGATACAATGTTATTTCTTAACTTTTATAACTTATTATGGTGAGGCACTAGAGAGTTGACAATTTCTCTTCTTTTCCCCTGAGAAGATAGACTAATTTAAGATGATTTCTCTTTCATACAACCTAAAACATGCTGTCAGATTGAAAGACTCATTGGCTGCTTAGCATGAAAATGCCAATTTGAAAAGCTAGCTATTATCCAAGAGGTAGCTCCCCATACTGATACATTTCATAGAAACATTTTTATGCATACACTACCCACATGGTTAGAATCTGTATAAGAATATGAAAACTTTTGATTTGTGAGCCCCTGTAGAAAGGTGGAAATTATTTCCACAATAATAATAGTTTATCTGTTTCTACATAGCTTAATGATTCCCATGAGTCTATTATGAGAACCGTTCTTTAATCAAAACTTTTAACTTCTGGTAGATGTAATCACAATCTATTAACTGTATATTTCTTTCAGCACCGGCTGCTGGACCAAATCATCAAACAGGAGCAATGTAATAAGTATTTTGGAAGAGCACATTAACTATCTGTGAAAACTTAGTCATTTTTACTTTCTAGGTCTGTCTCTGTGTCAACAAGTGAAGCAGCTGGACTCAATTTTTGTTAAGATCTGTTTTGATTCTACAATTCTGAGTTTTTCTTTTTCTTCTTCTTTTTTTTTTGTGATATAACGCATCAGGAAAAAAATGACCATTATCTCAGAACAAATTTTAGAGAGAATAATATGTGGTATACATTCTAAAACAAAATGCAAAGTGTCAATATTAAGACACTAAGAAATAATATTAACTTAGCAAGGCAAATTTGATGCAAGTTATGAAAAATTCTTGATCCTCCCTCATTGGGATGTTTAATCATAACTTAATGGAACTTGCTGCTGTATCTGACATTGCTGTATCTTTTTCTATTCATGAAAAAGTAAGGGACATTTTTTACACGATGCTATTTTTTCATTCTTCTCCCACCTGACAATCTGATCACTTTCAAGGGGTTATTCTGTAATACCAAGTTGTGTTTTCCTGGTTGGGTTGTTTCAATCACCCATTATACTTCCTTCCATTCTCTCATTTGGTGATTTGATGCATTCTCTTGGTTTTAATTATCACCCATGTCATGATGATTTCTAAAATTTATCTTGGGCTCTGATCTTTCCCTAAATTATAGACTCACATGCCTAGCTGCTTATCCACATGGATATCTCCAGGCATCTCAAACTCAGCATGGTAAATTTATCTCACGCTCTTAACCCTACACTACCTCTCATTTTGGTCGTCTCTATAGAAGGCAACAGCCTTTAGCCCTGAGACATCCAAAGAACTTTCTGTAATGATGAAAATGTCCTGTATCTGCACTCACTAGTACAAGAGCTAGTAGCCACATACGGCCGTTGAGCATGTGAAATGGAGCCAGAGAAGAAATGAATGAAAAAGTGAATGCTTCATTTTGGCACTTTAAATTCACCTGAAATAAAAAATGTTTCAGTGTATACTAAATTCCTGCTGGTTTCCATTACCAAAGATAGGAGATAAGGAAAAAGATTGTGGGTAAAACATAAACTATAGTAAAGAGAAAATTCTAAACCTCAAATGCCATCTCATTTTTTCAAGTTTCATTGGATAGAAAAATGAATAAAAAAAGTGCAAATTTTAGAAATTTTAGTTACAAAGCAATAAAGAATACCAGTTTCTGTTTTATCTTGTAAGAATATAAGCATAAAAGAATATATTGTTACACATATAACGCATTCATTTATTTATTTGACAAATATTTATTGAGCACTAACTACATGCAAGGCACCATACTAGGTTCTGAGCACTGTGCAAGAAAACAAACAGATATCATCCTTGTTCCCAAGCATTTTTAATATAGTGGTTTCTCTCCCAAGCTGCCTTTCTTTTTTGGTTTAAAATTTAAGTTTATTTCACCCTTGAAAGAGAATTGGGAAAACAGAATCAGGGAAATATAAGTACAAATATTTTTCTCTTGAGGAAATAATGTTTTATAAAGTAAACTGTAGTATACAGTTTCTTTAGAGCAGCATTTAGTCCTTATTAAATCTAATGTTTATTTTATTTTACTTTATTTTTATTTTTTGGCCACACCGCATGGCATGTGGGATCCTAGTTCCCCCACCAGGGATCAAAACCACACCCCCTGCAGTGGAAGGGCATAGTCCTAACCACTGGACCGCCAGGGAAGTCCCATAAATATAATGTTTTTTATAGAAACCTTTTGGAATGAAAGAAAATATAATTTCAAAAAACAGCTTCAAAACAATTCTCCTAACTCCCTAACATAAGATGAAATTGGTGTAAAGAATAACAATGAAATACACATTTAGAATAACCTATATAGATATACTTTTAGTTTTAAATAACTACAACAAAACTATATCACAGTTGTCAGAAACTATGGCATGACTTAAATAAATGTAAAGTATTTTTGAAGTACAAATACTGATGAGATAAATAAGGTACAAGATTAAGTGACAGGTAGAAGAAATAGAAATCTGTAAGAGCTGATTAATCATTACAGAATTATACTTTCAACTGATTGTTCTTAAGTATAAAAAGACTGAGTCTGCTGTTTATAAATACCACAGTGTTTCTTTCATTAGTTATCTTCTTCTCTTAAAAAAATAAAAAGAATACTGAGGTGATTAATTGTGAAGGTTAAGAAACAAATATTCTGCTAGGAGTTTTTAAATGTAAAACTAACTCATAATTAAAATAACAACAAAAAAGTATAGAGTGATTTATACTTAAGAAATACAATTTTTGCAGGGCTTTTAAGGACCAGAAATGTATTTTTTCAATTTATATCAAAACATATGAAAAAAGATATATATCCACAAAATTAAAAGATAATCATTGGCAGTGTATTCTATAATGTGTTATCAAAAAGTACTTGTAAACTCTAGTTTTCCTATTAACTAGAAAACAAAATTGATTATAATGGCAATTTTTTCCTGAAGCTAAATGTTCCATATTTTACATATTCTACTATACATAACATTTTATAATAACTGTGCCCCAAAGTCTGTATAGTTCAGTTCACCACACTATTCACTTCTTATAGTCATGGCAATGAAAATTTCACAAAGATGTATAATAATCTTCATTATACCAACTTCAAGGGGTAGGGTTACCTCAAAATAGCCCAATATCCTTTAACGACCCATCACAGAGTAAATATTTTTAAATGTGTGTATAAATAATTCCTGAAACTATTAACTGTTTTAGATTAATGGAGACAGATGGTGTCTTTATTTTTTGGCTTCAAATATATTAGAATTTATTTTAAAACCATAAAACACAAACAATCCAAACAAAATTCTTTAGGATTTTAGAGTCCTCTGATCAGATCACATTTCCATCCTCTTTCTACATGAATGCTTTCTGGTTTCATCTTTCTGTACCCAGCCATCTACACTGCCCTTTAAATCATTTTGACTCCTCCTTTCTGCACCATTCCAAGATTTGTTAAATCTTCCTTGATATGTTACCACACAGAGTATCCTCTCAGCAATGGATACCCCAAGCTTTACACCAAGGTGATGATGAGATTTATTTACTTTTAGTACCTTTTTTCATGATTGTCCTTTGATATCTCTAGAATTAATACTATTAAATCACTACCTATCAGCCTATTGGCATAATATGGCTTAATTATCTCTAAATCTTTTATTTTTAATACCTACCCACATTAAACTTTTTTCAATCAACTCAAACAATTTTTCCCTTGAATTACTTTTTCTTTGGCCAGAAATATTTGAAGTGATGAAAGTTTTGATGCTGAAGGTGATTTAAAAAATAGGATACTGGCAATATCTATTTTTCCACAGAACACTCCGGAAACACTACTGAGCTATTTTTTTTAATCATTCAGATGCAATAACATTATTGCTTATTATATATAAAGTATTCACAACATAATTATCTTTTATTTTATGCCATAAAGTAATGGGAACTAATCAATTGTTCTTCTTGTCTTGGCTCCCAAAGCCATTATTTTATAATTTATTTCAACAAATATTACTGGATACCTACTATATGTCACATACACTGTCATGTGCTGAGCATATAAGATAAAGCAGAAACATTCAGAAAGCAAATGAGTGTGAGCAAGAGAGAAAGGTTACAACAAAGAAGCGTGATACTATAACTGGTTTTAAAAGTAGCATTCAAAGGCTGCCAAATTCATTTACTTCTGGGAATGGGGAATCAGGAAAAGCTAATGATAGGCACTGTATTTTTAGTTGGGCTTTGAGAGTTATGTAAAAATCTGTACAAAACGCCTGGTGAAGAGAGGTGGAGCAAGAGGACGAGCGAGGAGGGTACACAGTTGAGAAAGTGTATCATTGGTTGAAGAAAACTGAATAACCCAGTGTGAAAATAATAAAGCAATCAGGTATAGATATAGAGGAAGATGAATCTTGAAAAGCAGAATGCAGACAGGCTGTGAAGGACTTTCTAGATTGTGCCTGGAAGTTTGGACTTGATTCTCCAGGCAGTGGAGGGTTTTAATGCAAGAGTCCACAGTCAGGTCTGCATTGGGAAAGTCACTCCGATGCATGCAAGGTAGACTTCAGGAGCAGAGGGACCAATCTGGAGACAGTGGACTATTACAGTATTTCCAGATAAAAACTGCTCAGGGTAAAAAATACGGCAGTGGAAAATAAAAGGGAGAGAAGCAACTGAGCAGAGGAGGAAAAAATACAGAAACAAAATTACTAAAACTTGGAGACAAGAGGGAGACATGAAAAATCAAGTATGACTCAAAGCTTCCCAGTTTAAGTAACAGGTAACTGAAACAGGAAAAAAAAAAAAAAGAATAATTTTCATGAGTGTCTTAGAGAGAACATATGCTGTTCATTTTTACATGTGTTGTATAACACAGGCATATTACAGGCATTTAAATGACTGTGGCCTAATAAGTTACATTCATTTTTGCAGTTAGTCATTTACTACAGTCTCCATACTTTCACCCACAAATCTGCTTTTCCATATAAAGTATAAAAGTGTTTTAAGCATAATCAGATGTTTGACTGGTAAATCTGTACAGGATGAAGTTTGGGACCATATATCAGAATGCTTTGGGGTCATATATCAGAATGCCTTGAACTTCATATATAAGGACACCATTAGTTTGTGTTCTTTGAGTTACTTTTTCTTGAATGCTGCTAGATTTGCACAGAATACTTCCACAATCTCACTTTCAGGTAGTTCTTCTCACATAAAATACAACTGTCCATATATATGTACATATACTAATCTCATAATTGAATATTTTTTATTATGAACAGAAAATTTATTCCATCTGCCATAGAATTTCTAAATTATTTTTAGATGTTAAACTTTATACATGAATAGGCTTATTTGGCAGGAAAGAAACAAAAGATCCGAAATATTATTCTGCATTAATGTTCTCATATGTGGTATAATCATATAATATCCCAATACTGACAACCTAAGAAGCACAAACTAATTATTTGTTGTGTATTCCCAGCCAGTTTCATTCAATCAGCTGCACGACTCAGTTCAAAAGGTGATTAATTGGCCCCTGGTTCATATTGCAGCATTACCAGCCCACCTATGATACAAATGCAAAGACACTGAGAAATTTTAAATTTAAGCTTAATCAACTTCTCTAAATATTAAACATAAAGAAATAAGGGGACGGTTAATTGACATTCAAACCTTCCCTGAGGTAGAACAATTTCCCACTCGCTCTTACCCAGTGATACACTCTATACAATACCTGCCTGTCAAGAGTCAACACCTCTGGAGGTGGAATATAAAACTGCCTCCTCTGCTTAACTAGTTGGAGTGATTCGACAAGGATTAGTTATGCATGAGAGGGTATCAGTAACCCCAGGAAGTTTCAAAATAATGACTTTACTTCTTATCCTGCAATCCAATCATCTTAGCTAAGAGTGACTGAAATGTTTAATTATTACATGGAAATCAAGTAGGCTATTTTGTTCTACTTTTTCCACTATTGCCTTACATTTTTAAGTAGATTTTTTAACAACCTCCAAAAAATGTTGATATATTTTTATTATACTGAAACCTCTCTTTTTCTCTCTTTTTATGGGTGATAGAATATTTCCAAACAAATTTCCATTACAGTAGAATCATTTTGCTGTCATTTAGGATTGTTGTTGTTGTTCTATACATTTATAAACAGGTAACAACAGGTTTTTTCTTGGTATGTCTGAGATTAATACTTTTATAATTCAACATGGAAGTACCAGTTTAGCAGCTTGAGAATCAATGGGAGAATTTACCTTCTTATGATCATTTTCATATTTTAAGGCTCAACATTTTCAAGGAGTTCTAGTTATAAAAGCACCAATTCCTCTCAAGTAGTAGTTCAATCTGACACAGAAGTACACTATAGATTTTAGGAAACTATGTCAGTTTCCCAGAAAGACATTTGAGTCCATCTGCCCAAAATAATGTTTTTGTAACCTACAGAATTTTGAATGTTTCTTCTCAAAACAAGTGGTGTTCAATTAATAATGATTTTTGCAAACAGCAATGATGTTTTACACATACTAGGCAGTCAAAATATTTGTTTAAATTAATTAGTAAAAGTTCACCAAAGCAGTGCAAAAAGGGCAACATGTGGCTAAGAAAAAAAGTTAGAAAGTAACACTGAAATTAATGCAAACTGAGAGTCAGCAGACTATTGGAAATAATATTAGAATGATAGTCAAACTAGGTTTTCACCTAGTTTTGCCACCATCTACCTCTGTGATCAGCCACACACTTAAACTAAATGTAAAAGTGAAGCAAACAGTATTATAATGCTGAAGAATGAAAACAGGGAGGCTAGGAAATAAGATGCCTTGGTTCACAATCCAGCATTTATATTAACCTCTCTGGACATGTTTTCTCATTTAAAAGGAGAGAGTTGAACTAAGTGACCTCCCTAGTTCCTTTTCATCTCTAGAACATTATAATTCCATGAAGGGAACCACAAGTAATGGCATGATCAAAATTGCTAAGGTTAATTCCTGAAAACTTCCTAAATTTGGTTTTAATTGAAATTTGCTGGAGAAGGCTAATATGAATAAGCTAACAGGGAAAGCAAATAGCAATAGCCACTGTGCACCTGTTTGTTGAATGAATGAATGAGGAAGCAGAAATAGAATACAATAAATTATATTTTATATATCTTTTAAATTTACCTAGTGTTGTCCCACAAATTATGCATGTGCCCACTGCATCCCAAAAAGAATCTTTTGAAAAATTTAGTAGGTAAATTACCTAGGATCATAAAAATATATAAAAGGTGAAGCTATGTTTCAAAGCCAATCATCTGGAGTCTAGCCCTGGACTTTACCAGTAGTTATCTGACTCAATCAGTGTCTTTTTCCCCACTTCCTATTTTCCTGCTTCTCCAGGCTTCATTACCTCGATATCCAATACCTTTTGTGCTTTTTACCACTTATACTTCAATTAATATCCTCCATGTATCTCAAATATACAGACTTTTTTATCACTCTCTTTTTCCTGCCACATTTTCTTTTCTAGCCTAGCTTGCTACAAACGTTTACTATTTTAAATTCCATATCTCGTTTAAAAGTGATATCATAATGTTTAAATTAAATATAAAATGGAGAACGGACTTGAGAATTCCCTGAGCAGACAAAACCATTTAAGCCATGTAAACAAAACTAAATCTAGCTTATTTCATTAGCATAAGCGAAAATTTACTCAGGTTATTTCTTGTAAATGCCTCTGACAATCATAAAAGAAACAAGTCATATTCCTAAAAATGGTACAAGATAATTGCTTTTAACCAGTCTCCTGCAATCTGGAAACCCCCATCATAATAACCAATCACTGTAAAGGTTAACGACTTCCTCATTTCACTTTATAAGCCATTGCGTAACACTTCATGCCCCTAAGCTTTATATCAGTTTTTAGTTTTGAAAGCTTCCAGTTTGCAAACTATTCTTGTATGCACAATAAACTCTTACTAAATATTATTTATTGATTTGGTGGTTTTAATTTTGTTATTTCTGGAGTTTTGACAATAGCTAATAAGTTCAGCTCAGTACTATATCTAACCAAGAACAAAGAAATAACTAAAACTTTTAAGTGAAATTAGATATAAGAACCAGACCTACCAATTTCTACAGACCCTGGAAGGGTTTAAAGCACCCTAAAAATTCCCAAGTCTTTATTCTATTTTAAATAAAATATTTTTTAACAATATTAAAGAAACTACTATCTAATTCTAGAAGTTTAAAAATATTACAATTTCAACAATAGTGATTTCTTTTGTTGTCCTTTGAAACTATATACTATTTTATCTGCATTAGTTGATAAATTGCTTTTTTTGAAGGGAGGACTGAACACTATCAGTTTAAAAGGGAGTTAAAAACGTCCAATATAGGGCTTCCCTGGTGGTGCAGTGGTTGAGAGTCCGCCTGCCGATGCAGGGGACGCGGGTTCGTGCCCCAGTCCGCGAAAGTCCCACATGCCGCGGAGCGGCTGGGCCAGTGAGCCATGGCCGCTGAGCCTGTGCGTCAGGAGCCTGTGCTCCACTACGGGAGAGGCCACAACAGTGAGAGGCCTGCGTACTGCAAAAAACTAAAATTCCACATAACCATCTAAACATTATAGACACCTTAATAAATTATCTGCCATATTACCAATTTTTAAAAAATTGATCAATGGTTACAACTGTGTCTTCTTAAGAAAAAAATTATTTTCTCTCTTATTGTATCAGTAGGCCAATGTTGATTTGTAGATCACTATAGGAATCAATCTTATTTTTCCAAAATAGTAACTGTTTCAATATTTAACTTTTTAAAAAAGAAAAAGATGGATCAAAAAAACCAAACATCCCAGAAACAGAATTTTTCTTTATATCATTTAACTAAGGAAGAGCTTTTTTTTTTTTTTTTTTTTTTTTTGCGGTACGCGGGCCTCTCACTGTTGCGGCCCCTCCCGCTGCGGAGCACAGGCTCCTGACGCTCAGGATCAGCGGCCGTGGCTCACGGGCGCAGCCACTCCATGGCATGTGGGATCTTCCCGGACCGGGGCATGAACCCGTGTCCCCCGCATCAGCAGGCGGACTCTCAACCACTGCACTACCAGGGAAGACCTAAGGAAGAAATTTTTAAATTCTACATATAATATAATGATGGCATTTTTCAACTAGTAAACATCTCAGTATTCTAACTAATATAATTAGCATCATCTTACTATTTATAGATGTAGCATAAAACAATGTTTTTAATGTTTAGGGTCAAAAATACTTCAATTCCCAAAATGAAACCATTATGCAATTTCTGTATTTGAATGTCTCTCAAAATAACACGGTTTCAGAGAATTAGGCACTTGGAAACACTTAGGGATAATATTAAATGGAGTTATATTCCTATAGTAATTGTAAACCTCCTTTTAACATGTTTGTCCTAATGATATAATGTGTATTACATATATATTACTGCCACTTTTTGACTATAACTGCTACTTCAGAGCAAAATGACTGTCACTTGTTAGCTGCAGCTGTAAAGAGATGTTAATATGTCTTGGTTTCCAACTATGCTTAGCGCTACAAAAAGCTTTTCACATTCTCATCTCCTGGGTTACTGCTTTCTAAAGACAGTCATTGCACAGATAAATCTCTTGCAGCTATTCATTGCATGTTAATGGCGTTAATGTTTTTAGGTTTTTTGGAGAATACTACCTCAAATTTGAGACCAATGTATTGATTTGTATATTTGTGTTTTTAAAAATATACATGCAGATTCTCAATGCCTTCCATAACCTAGTCTCGCCATACATACTCAACTGTTTCTTCTCAACCTTTTCCAGTCCTACAGTGAACCAGTCTTATGGTTTTGGACACATCCTGTGTTTATTCCTGTTTTTAATACATTCTCTATGTTCTTTTTTCTGGATGGAGCACCTGCTTTCTTTAGCTCTACTTATTTTAATAGAGCAATCTTGTTTAAGCCAAACTGAACTTCACAAGACTGTAGTTCATACTGATCTTGACAGACTCTGAAATTCAATTGCACATGTAGTCTGCAATATCACATATGTTTACAATGGGTTGTTTTTTGTTTTAGGTCTGTTTGTTACACGTCTACAAGTAGATTGTAAATTTCTTCTGAGTAGAGGTCAATTCTATTATTTTAATATTTGTTTTTACCCCCCTCCAGACCAAGATATAGCCAGCTATAAGCATTTATACTGTTCCAAAGAAAGCAAAAATTCTTTTTTGACCACACATTCAGCCAGGGAATGGTATCAGCTTCTCTGTGTTTCACCCAAGTCACAGGCCCATCATCATTGGCTCCAGTGCAGATCAGTATCTGCCTTATTTTGGGGAACTATGTTCTACTTATTCCCACTATGTGATTCAAGTGAGGGCTGCCTATCATAGTACTAAATCCTCCTAGCAACAGATTTTACAAATAATAAGATCTGGGCCAATCAGAGACATTCCCTGGAGATTTTCCAATCGGAATTAAGAAAAAGAAAGAACTCTGAATGGCAAAGTTTAGAAAATATGGGGCTGAAAGCTGGTGGAAGTTATGATTCCACTCTATAAAGAAAGTTAATCTGGGAGAATGACACTAACATGGATGAGAAGGATAAATAGATGAAAAATCAGAAGTGTGGTTTCTAGCATTAATCTAGTTCCAGATTCCTTTATCTGTGAGGCCCAAATACGTCCTTGCTCTTCCAGCAGATGAGTAACTTGAATCCTTCTTTGGATATACATTCAAAGGTTGCCAATCTAGGAGAAGGGATTATAGACTATTTTAATGTTTTTCTTCTTTAGTATGGACATGTTCAAATTTAGTTCAAGGAACAGGTATCACTTCTGTAAAAAGAAGCAGTTACAAATAATAGCTTTCATTTCATATGTAAATGATGTTACTATTCATAAACAAAATAGTGTAAAAGATCAGATTATCGCCCTTGGTCTCTCCTATAAGTAATCTGCATACTTTATAAAATATAGAAAGGTGAGAAACACTACACTTGGCCTAGACCAAGAATAACTTCAACATTCACGTGAATGGTCAGGTAAGATTAGAATAACACAAACATGGGCAAGAATGAGAGCAGTTTACCTTCAATGCAACATTTTGACTGGAGACATATTTCACAATGAAACTATAGCTGAAATGGTGCCTTCATCTCTAACATTCATCCTCCTACTTGAATCAAATTTAGTATCTTACAATTCATTTCTAAATTTGAGAAATTTTCCAAGCAGTTTTAAGTAATGTACTCTTATTTAAGAAACAGTCTCATTTCAGTCTATGTTCACTAACACAAAATTCTAACAAAGAGACTTTTTCACAGTCTTTAACTTTAGTGTTAAGGTATTAGGTCCTATCAACTCAAGAAATAGCTACTTATAAATGACTATGTATATTTTAGGTATAGTTTCATATTTCCAAACTACACATAAAATAAAATCACATCATATAACAGCTCATTATTACAGACTTTTGTATATGGCACAGGTTACATTATGCTATGTCAAATTTAAGCACCAAAGATGAGAATATTTTTTAAACCTGAAAATCTGGAAACAAAGATTGGTTCTGTACTCCTCTAGTTAAAAAGGAACTTTTTAATATGTACCTATAAACTTAGCTGAATACACAGAATTGAGTATTTATATTTGGTTAAACTGACTATAAAAAGAGAAATAGGCTAATATTTAACTTTACCATAGAGTTAAACTATGTAAACTTGATATAGTCATATTAAGCAGATGATTTTAAATAACGTACATTCCAGTTTCATATTGTTAGCATATATGACTACATCTTACAGTCCTGAAGAAATTCATGATTAATATAGAAATATAATAATCTACTACAATTAAGAATTTGTCTGAAATACTCTTGCTATTATTTTTACTACCACTAGTACAACATCAACATCTCTGCGACACTGAAAATTAAGTGTGATCTAGTCCAATGCCACAATTCTGATTCCCAGACAAGCCCTTTCTCTCTCATCTCTACAAAGAAATAACCTTTGAAATAACCTCTGAAATAAGCTATTTCTGTTGAAAAGACCATATTGGGGTTTTTTTCAGCTTTTTTGAAGTATAATTGACAAATAAAATAGTAAATTATTTAAAGTATACCTCATGGTTATTAGATATATGAATACACTGAAAGGATTCACATTATCTAGTTAATCTAGTTAACTAGCACACCCACCACCTCACATATATTTAAAAACAAATTTGTGAGAACATTTAAGTTCCACTCTCTTTGCAAATTTTAATTGTATAATACAGTGTTATCAACTATAGCTACCATATTTATATTAGATCCTCAGACCTTATTCATCTTATAGCTGAAAGTCTGTACCATTGGACCTTTCCTTTCCCTATCCTCCCACTCACCAGCTCTTGGCAACACACTTTTCAATTCTCTGTTTCTTTGAGTTCGACTTTTATGTTTTTTTCTTTTATCTTTTCTTTTTTTTTTTAATTCCACAGATAAGTGACATCATACAGGATTTGTCTTTCTCTGTCTGACTTAGTTCACTCAGCATAATTCCCTCAGTGTCCATCCATGTTTTCACAAATGGCAGGACTTCTTTCTTTCTGATGACTGAATAATATTCCATTGTATATACATATGCCAAATTTTCTTTATCCATTCATTCACTGACTGTCATCAAGTTTGTTTCCATATCTTAGCTAGTGTGAATAAGGCTGCAGTGAACATGAGAATGCAAATATCTCTTTGCCGCTATCCTGTTTTCATTTCTTTTGAAATATAAAGACAAGACTGTTTTCAAAAGATCTGTCACTGTAATATAAATGAAATATATAGCCACTTCTAAAATGATCTATTCCTTCTCCACTTATTACTATTGTTGTCACTGTTGTTTTATTTGGAGCAGAACTCATAAAGCAGATTCAGTTTATTTTGCATACATAAATTATCTTACTGGTAATTTATTAAAATTACCAGTAAAAACTGGTATTAATAGGATTAACAATTTACTAATTATTATAATTATTATTTATAATTACTGTATTACTAAATAATAATTACTATAATTATTATTTTCTGTTTTAATGATAGCCAATAGCAAATCTATTTCACATTTATCTAATTATCCAGACAGCTAACAAAGATGAAAGAGAGGTGTTAACACCTGTTGTCATCACTTCCTCTCACTCGAATTAGAGACAATGTTACTGGCACTTGAGAAGCTCTACTACTAAGTGAGCAAGTCTAATTCTGTTATAAAAATCATGTACTCCATCTGTATGTCAAACATCTATCATTTTATAACTATGTGTAATTTGTTTAATATGTAAACATGCCAAAGCCAACATATGTCAATCAAATATACTCAAATTACCAACAATTGTGGGTTTAATAAATAGGTATAATACATTATAGAAAGTATATCCATAAAAGTATGTATTCCGTATTCAACTTGCCTACTGAAAGGAAAGAACAGGGAGAGAGAGGGAGCTAAAATGCACTGAAATCTTAAATATATTGACACAACAAACCTTTGATGTAGATATTACTCTTTCTATTGTACAGTTAAGGAAACAGAGGCTCAGAAAGTGCAAATAAGTTACACAGGATTTCACAACTAGAAAGTGGTATAGCTTACTTGAATCCAAATCTACTTGGCTCTAAAGTCTTTCTTTCCTTTGTACTTTCCTTCCTGACTTCTCTTGCTCCATATAAACAAATAAACAGAAAATAAAGAAGAGTATTTAATATAAGAATTTAATTTGAGACATCTGAAGTTCCATTAAAAAAATCACCTACCTTCAGTAATTTTTAATGAAGGCAAGTGCTGAGAGGTAGAAAGTATATATATGGAGAGAGCAGTGCTTCTCACACCACCTTCTCTAAAGGAATAGGTTGTTTGTTTTAGTTTCAAACTGCCACTCTGCAATACTTTAAAAGTACATAATTACTAGAAGAAAAATCAATTACTAGAAAAATGATCATGTACTTGGATGTCATAGCAATGTTAAATTGGTATAAAAATTTCTAAATGCTTACTCTCAATTTGTGTACTTATCTATAAAAGACCAGCACCAGCCTGTGGACCACACTTTGAGTAGAACTGAGCTAGAAGACAGGTGATAGAGGCAATACATTTGATGAATTTTAGCTTATATATTAGAAAAATATATTTCCTCACCTAGATTTTATTAAAATTTTAAAAATTCCTCTGCGCTAAACAGTTTTTTGCAAACTCTTGTTACTTCATTAAGTTGCTGTTCACGCTAGTTTAGTACAAAAGAAAATAAAGGTTGCTTAAGATTAAGAAAGTTGGTAACAGGATAAAGTATATTGTCTTACTGAAACAGGTAGATTAAAATGCATAGATAGGCCTGTCAACTCAGAGAGCATTCATTTTTGTTCTGTGTGTATACAAAAAATTGTTATTAAGCATCAACATGCAACATTGCTAACTACTTTAGAATACGGTAATTATTATTTTGTAGTTAAAATTATTTCTTCTTCTTTCTGACAGGATCAGGGGATATGATTTGTTCTTACTGAATATATTGATAAAAACGCCAATGGAGAAACAAGATGACTAATGTTGTATTTATCCTTTCTGTCAAAGCTGGCACATAAAAACAGGTTTCTACACTTGCCATTTTCCAAAATGTGGCAGCAGTTCATAACAGATCCCTAAATGCATTTTGACAAAGTGTTCATTTTACATCATGAGATCTGGGCAATGATTCCAGAAAAATATGGAATTAAATTTAGAAAACAAAAACATGAAATACATTTTTCCCATAGCCTAGTAAGTAGTTTTGTGTAACACACTATATAATGACATTGTTATTTAGTTTTTAATTTTCCTTTTCAAATGTTACTAACCATGGAGTATACTTAAGCATAATGGATAGGGTAATGAGATTATTATTTACTGACCACTCTAAATAATTACCAATTTTTTTGTAATTTGGGAATAAAACTATCTTATTACTTTTGGTATATGGACAAAACTATAACTTACTAATAATGGAATTTTCACTTGTTTAGTATTTCCTTCTCTCACAGTACAAAAAGAACATCTAATAAGAGTTTATGGTAAAGTTTTGGATCAGCCAAATAGTATCTATTAAAATATATGCAGAGCTCTTACTATTGTGAAAAAACAAATCTTTCATGACATCATGAAATTGAAGTATGGTTTTAATATTCACACTAATTCTGAATAGAAAAGAAGAGATAGCTTTGATAAGTACTTTATAATAGCTAATAAAAATCAAACAGTTCTAGAAATTTCCTTAAATTATACTTTAACGCTTAACATAAGACAATATAAAAGTTTGAAAATCATAAAATATAAAATAAACATATTTTTTTCAATTATTTTTTGATGGCAATATTTCCATTTAATTGCCCTAAATAGAGTAGATAATAAATTAGAGACAGGTGTTGGAAAAGCTAATTAATAAACAGCACAATTTGCTTCAGAAAATACAGTCAAAATAGTAGTTTACTAGAGTATTTTTTCAGTGATGTCATAAATATGGTACACTTGCAAATAGGAGTTCAGTAAATGATCGTTTAATTAAGACATGTTAATATAGGAGGCATACAAAAGTAATAAGGTTCAAAGTAGCTAATTTCCTGGTTATTGAAATAACACTATTTGTGCCTGTCTCACAATGGTATTAACTTCATATTGCATTGGCAGAGAAAAGCTTTAATTGATGTTCGTATTACTGGAATGGCCACCAGGGTATGGTATTAGTACCTCAGCTGCCAAAGAAATAATATATGACATGGCAATAACTTACCCTGAGCCTCAGGGTGGGTATGTGCCATCTACTCTCATGAGTTCAACATCCACAAAACTCTCCAGCCCTTCCCTCTACCAAGAAATTTAAGTTCTTATGTTCATTTGCCTGTTGGTAAGGTATTTCCAATAGAAAACTCCACAGACACCTTAAATTAAACTTGCCAAAAGGTAAGCTAACCACCATTCCCTGACACCTGGCCATTCTTCTTTTTCTAACTTCTATTTCTGTCAGTGGTGTCAACATCTCCCAAGCATTCAAACTAGAAGGCTTGGGAATCTTCTTAATTCTTGCTTCTCCTCTATTACCCCAAATCCCAGCTTTCCTCTAGCACTTCCCATCATGCCATCAGGGACATGCAGTCACACAAGGAGCCTTGCGTGGAAAGGTCCCATGCTTGGCTCCTGGTCTATTGTCACCATCTTGAAATTGTGAATAATTTTCTAACGAGGAGCCCTGCATTTTCTTGCACTGGGCCCTGCAAATTATGTAGCCAGTTCTGCTTCCCATGCCCTTTTATCCTCTGTAAAATCTGTGTGATAGCCTCTAAACGAACCATGAAATTTCTCACTTTCTTGTCTTTGTTCTCATTTTTTCTCTGCTGGGAATGGCTCAAATGCTCAAATACTCATTTCTGGTGCCACCTCCCCCAGCAAGCCTTCCCTGCACAATTAAGTTAGGTTAAGCACTCCCATAATAATATCATGTGAATAACTCTATCATTTCAACTACTAGACTGTATCATTACCTGTTTTTTTTTTTTTGTATCTCATGTTCTATGAGTTCATAGAAAGGAAGGAAGTAGGAATTACCCTGCAACTCAGTTGGTAACACAGAGAAAACACACAATCAAGTTTTATTGTATGAATGACTAACATAATAAAAAGAAGTAAGAGTACCTCTGTTTTTTTTTTTTTTTGTCTCATGAATTAGTGTGTTTTCAGAACAAAAATTTATTGGAGTTTTATCCTATCAAATGAAAACAATGACTTGTATTATCAATTCTGAATCTACCCACTTCTCCCTAGTTCCTTCTTCATCCCCACTCAGTCAGATATGGTTCATCTCTGGCCTGAACTATTGTAACAGGCTCTCTTGACTTCTTCCAATCCATTCTCTGCATTGTAGCTGGAAGGATCTTTAAAAATAAAAATCAGACTGTGTACCCATAACAATTATTCTTTCCCTATATCCTCTAAATTTCAACTCAGACATTATTTCATTAATAATCTCTAGAAAAATTACTTAGCCCCATAAATTAAAATAAGCCACCCTCCCAACACACACACACACGCACATGCACACACATCACTATAATATGTCATTGTACTTTTCCTTTTAAGCACTTAGCTAAGTTTACAATTCACAACTTTGGGTGAAATAAATTAATAAAATTTGTCTCCTTCACAAGACTGAATAATTTGAGTTAGGGGTCATGTCTACTTTGTTCCACATTCTATCTCCAGCATACCTGGCAGATAGTAGGTGCCCAAAACTAATTTGTCAAATTGATATTGGATAGCAGTATTTTGTAAACACACGGCATGGGAACTTCAGACTCTAAAATGAATATACCCTGAGAATAGGTAGTATTCTCATTCGTTTCTGCCCTCTTTAGAACAATGGTTTATGTTGGTTGGCCTGATTTTTTCAAATATCACTTCATTAAACTGCAAGGGTGCTAGGTATCTCTAAAGATTTCTAAGAAGAATTCCATTGTGTATTTGCTTGGTTTGCATACCTGAGTTCTTCCCTGAAGACCCTACTGAACATCTGAGAATTTGAGGAAAATGATGCACACAGCCCACAACTTTATAAAGAATAAACACCATTTTCCTCACATATGCATTAACACAAATTAACAAGTTTTATAAATACGCAACCAGAAACCATAAAAATATTTTCCTACCTCAGACCCACAGGGCTTCAAACATGATTTTAAGTATATCCCTTGAAGGCTGCCACATGTGCATAAAGTAACTCTCAGAGAATGACTTCTTCGTGAAGCAAAACCTAAAGATGACACCACTTGAGAAGTCTATATTCAATTATGAAGGTCCTATTTAACCATTTGTCTGCTTCTGTTTGTGCTTTTAGGATGGCTTTGGGAACACTGATTTTTATGTTCTACATCTCTAATCCTCAGTTTCTTCACCTATAAAAATGGTGTAGTAATGGTACCCATTATAGTGTAATTATAAAGATTAAATGAGACGATCTATGTAAAACAGTATAATGTTTGTCAACTTATGAGTATCCAATAAATCTTAGCTAATGATGATAATTCCTCAAAACTTTGTTAGAGTCTGGAAATCACAGAGATACGAGTAAAAATGACAGAGCACTACAGAGTTCTAACTGGAAGGCAAAAACCAAAGCTGAGAGATTCCCTCTGTCAGGCAGTTTGACTGGTTCTCATTAGCTCCTCCCCTGCACTTGTTTTCCTCCCCATACTTCTGCCACTTTGATAGTGATGCACAATTGCACCTCCAATGTAATCAGATAAAGAATCCAAAAGGAAAAGCTACAATTAACTGACTGAGAATTAGGTGTGGAAGATAAATGTGCAGTACACCCTCAGGACCACAAACATTTTACATTTATCTCTATTTATCCGCATGTCAATTAATGAACCAACTGGCTATCAGTCTTTTAATAAGAAGTAATTGTTTCCATCTAAAGTGGCCAAATTCCTATAATTCAAGTCTACACTCTGTGGTGACTTTTATTTTTTTTATTTTTTTAAGATGTTGGGGGTAGGAGTTTATTGATTTATTTATTTATTTTTGCTGTGTTGTGTCTTCGTTTCTGTGCGAGGGCTTCCCCTAGTTGTGGCAAGCGGGGACCACTCTTCATCGCGGTGCGCGGGCCTCTCACTATTGCGGCCTCTCTTGTTGCGGAGCACAGGCTCCAGACACGCAGGCTCAGTAATTGTGGCTCACGGGCCTAGTTGCTCCGCGGCATGTGGGATCTTCCCAGACCAGGGCTCGAACCCGTGTCCCCTGCATTGGCAGGCAGATTCTCAACCACTGCGCCACCAGGGAAGCCCTGTGGTGACTTTTAAATGAAAAGAAAACATGTTTTTAAAAGCAGTGTTCCCTTCTTGAATATTTCCACTTTATTGCATTTGAATCGCCCAAGTTCAAATGAGACAATTAAATGCTGTGTCGTTTTTTGTTCAGAGCTGAGATGAAGGTAATTTGCTGCTTCATGCATCTGTTTCCTCATCAGCACAGAGAGGACTAGGCTAATTAGGGGATGAAAACAATATGGTCATATGGATAGGCCAGATTGCTTGTCTCTCAGTTTTTCAATATGTGGGCTCTGTTTTGAGGACAGGAAACAGATAATGATTCTCTGGTGTCTCTCTTGCAATACATGAAAAGAAAAACTGGGAAGTTCACCTGCTTAATTTTAGAATTCATCCTAGGAATAATCTTACGAGGCTGTGTCATTTGTTTTGTCTTTACAAGAGTATTCTTTATTAGAAAGCTTCAACCAAGGCTACTGACTTCCATGGAGAATGCTGAAATCAAATCAACCCACTTGAGTTCAATTCACTATTTTGAAATATTGTATGGGCCACAAAACTTCAGTCCAAAGACAGGTCAATGTACCTCATTTTCAAAATGTCTAATTTAATTAAATTGATTCAGTAAGGAAAAAGTAATATCTTGAAAATGTAAGATTAATTCTAGAGTTTATACCAGATTGTCTTCTGGTGCCAGCCTGTTCTCCGTCACTTTGATCCAGGTCGAATTCAGATACAAGGATGCCCATTGTCAGCCCTGGCTTGGAAATGTCAGCTACTACAATTGGATTCTCTCTCTCGGACATTTGAACTAGGAAATTCCAAAGGGAAGAGTGGATAAAGAAACTGAAAACATTCATTGAGTTTCACAGGTAAGCACAAGCAAAAGTTATGAATAAATATAAAATATGAGTGAGCAAGAGTAGTTAGATGGTAGTGACAGAAGTCAAAATAAATGCACAGAGAAAATCAGATATATCATGGGGGGGTGCTAAACAGAGTAACTGGCTTCTCTATTCCTGACAGTCCCAGGATCCTATTCCCCTGAAAGTTACAGATTCCTAGTGGCCTGAAACTTGTAAGTACCGTTTCCAATCAAGCCTGATCATTCTCCATATATTATCCTTGTATTTTCCCCAAGACCACCATCTGCCTTATGAATAATGTCATAAGCTGAATGTCACCGAGACCTCCAACTGGATTGGGTTAACAGTTTTCTAAGAGTTAAGTAAAAATTGGCTAAATACACTTTCATCTTAAATGTTGACAGAAACTCCATATTTCTCCCAAAACTTTGGAAGATCAATTTGGGGGTAAGAATGGTGACCTACTGTCTTCTCTTCAGCCCTAGTTTTGAGTTCCCACTTCTGCCACATTCTCTATCTCAACCCTAAATTTCACCTTTAGCATTGTTGTTCTTTTTCTATATCATGATTGCCCAGCTGGGCACTGCCCAATCCCTTTAGTCCCCAAAGTGCAACACATTCAGGACTGTTTGGATGGCCACTTTATTCAAGTTCAGAACCAGAAAGAGTGCTACTTTACAATAAAAAACCTTGGGCTTCCCTGGTGGCGCAGTGGTTGAGAGTCCGCCTGCCGATGCAGGGGACATGGGTTCGTGCCCCGGTCTGGGAAGATCCCACATGCCGCGGAGTGGCTGGGCCCGTGAGCCATGGCCGCTGAGCCTGCACGTCCGGAGCCTGTGCTCCGCAACAGGAGAGGCCGCAACAGTGAGAGGCCCGCGTACCGCAAAAAAAAAAAAAAAAAAAAAAACCTTAAATACCAGGCATCCCTATTCTTAAAGTCCTTCAGCCCTTCTCATCATAAAAATCAAAATTCTACTCATTATCTTCTTTACTCATTATCTTCTTTCCCACCTTTCTGCCATGTTGCTAGACTCTGTTTTACTCCCCTGATTCCCTCCTCAAAGCCCCCAAATCCTTGTAATCTCTTAGAGCTTCCTCTTTCTCTTACCTTGGCTTCACCCAGACTATGACCAGGGAATTTTACTCCCAGCCCCATTACACATGCCAATTAAACCATGTTCCAAAAGATAGTCCCTTCTCTCTCCAGGAGGAATTCCAAGGTTGCAATTTAAGAAAAGCAACTTTTTATGAAACAAAAGCACCCGACATTGAGTATTTACTGGTGGCCAAGTACTCTGCTTAAAGGTCATTAACTTATTTAATTCTTAAATTTCCCTAATGTTGAAGGTTCTATCAATACTTTTATTTCAGTGACCAGGAAACTTGCCTAAGGTACACAATATTAGGAAGTATAGGGCTGAGTCTATGATAGAGTCTGAACTAGAACAAGAAACTCCATTTACAACCACTACAATTCTGCCTCTGCCTGGCTGCTCCAAATGGAACCTTATATAAAGGCAATATGGTGATGATAGAACATACGTTTAAAATTTCTCCAGAATATGTTTGGTGGACACCATAAGCTCTAGAACTGGTAAAAGACTAGAAGTAGCACACACAGAGGTTCTGATGAAAATGAATTTCACTTTAACAGAGGACTTTATGATGATTTCTGCCTAACAGCAGTTCAGAGTCTCACATAGCACATCTCCACAGAATCTTCATGTGTTACAAAAAGACATTTCCTGCATTTATGATAGTTCTATTATTTTTTCCTATCATGTTTAGAAGCAAAGAAAACTTATAAAGGTATTTCTGTATTGGGGGGTTTCTCAATTAAATAAAAGCACTCTTAAATTCTTACTTTTTAAATTTTTGTGGTGATTATTACTTAGGCCAAGACCTTATTTTCAACTCTGCCTTTAGGCAAGTGGATGACATCAAAGGAAGATAACACATTTAAAATATTTTCTAATGAATCAGGAAAAATAATGTGCTTCATCTATTCGATAAAATATGACATTTTATTGAATATGTATATAAAGCAAAGCTTTCTGATGCTTATAGAATTTATTTTACTTTATTAATACAGGCATCCTATCAAGTGCACTTTACTGGGAAGGCACAGTATGTAAAAGGCATGGCACGTTGGAGGAACCAAAAGGAGACCAGTGTGGCAGGAGTGCCAGGAAGAGTAGCAAGAGAAAACAAAGATAAAGAAGGCATTACTTCATTCATGGCTTTCTCAGACAAATTGGAGAGTTTCGATTTTGTTTAAAGAGGAATGAGAAATCTTTAAAGATAATGGATAATGTTCTCCATGAATCTTGAAATAAAAATTACTCTTATTGCAACCATTTAAAGATAGTGCCTCATGGTATAATACATGTTTGTCATAGAGTATATGTGTAAATACCATGTCTGTGGTGTGCTATTGCTTGTGCCAATAACAGGGAGACACCGCAGAGAAACAAGCAAGCAAGCCATATGTGCTGTTGGCATCCCTGACATCCTGTACAGCTATGGCATATGCCTTGAGTATCTTAAAATTATGTTGTTGCTAGCTTTACTGCTGGATTTGATTATACATTTACAATTATTTGGAAGCTTTTAAAAAGAAATGACTTCACACTACTCATCTTATGATTATGCAGTTAGCAACTAATAACAATGTGCTATTTACTCAAAAAATATATATACATTTGTAGCCAAGTTTCCTGAATCAGCTTTTGAATTTACCTAAGTGTAAACTGCCTTCTGAATTTTTGAGGTTTTAAGAAAATTATATTTTTGAGCAAAATTTAATATGCTGATGTGAAGTCACTTTAAATATCTATTCTAAAACCTTGTCTAATTTTGGACTAAGTGTATACATGCATATATGTAAGTTATGTGTGCTGTATCATTTATACATTCTATATTATACTTATATTACATATGTTAGACCTATAAAGTATATATATAACACAAGTTATATTATAAGTGTAACTTATATCTTATAAATTATAGATATGTAAGTTATATATTACACAAGCATTTGTGTGTATATAAACATATGTAAAATTATTTTTGAAAACATATTTTGATAATACATAAAACATCATCCAAAGGTATAAGGTGTTCATTATTTGATAATGAAAATTATTGCATGCAAATTTTATACCCTAAAAATTAGGAACTCACATAGAAAACACAAGGAAAGAAGGATACTTGTTAATCTCAGCATAGAGAGGTTCTAGGTAGAAACTTTTTGTCCTAAAAAGGACAAAAGAGAAACTCTAAAAGGCCACACTGGCCTTTGAATCAAATCCAATATCAAGCATATGATCAATGGGAAACTTATCCTTTTGAGCCCCAATGTTTTCAACTCCAAAATGGCAATATACTTTGCAAGGCTGCAGCAAGATCAAAAGAGATAATACTTGATACCTAGAAGAAACTCAATACCCATTTCTTCCTATCTCTTTTGGAAAATTACTCCAGCAGTATGCTATGAAAGAAATTATTTACAGCAATGTTTCCCAAAGATGAGGTACCCACACACAATCACTGCAAACTGTTGCAGAGCTATGAAGTATGTAAGGAAAGCTAGAAAAATAACATTTTCATCAAAATATTTCCAGATCCAGATATGCTTAAAAGCGCTAAGCACTGACAAATTGCATTTAGATATTTAGTTATTGGCTTGTAAGTCTTCTCTACACAAGTCTGGGCATGGTAAGCATCAATTAAGCCTGTGAATCCAAAATGCAAACTTAAGTTAATAAAGAAATGGTGCACATCATACTTCACAATAAACTGCCTGGAAATTTACTCTCTTTAATCTTAGGCACAGTTCTTTGAACATTTAGCGTTCATTTTAAACTGTGTTGACACTGACTACTACAGGATTTCAATTCATAAACATGTTGGTGAATAAGATGTGTTTTGCTTGGAAATGGTTGTATATTGTCTGAGCAAAGTTTAAACATAAAAACCAAAAACAAGCAAACTAAAAATCCCACTGAGCCTTCTGGCTGAATGTGTTAAGGTCTGCAGAAATAAATCCACAGTCGGATTTTTGAATTCTTGAATTCAAATCTCATTGAATTCTTACCAACATGCTGAGATAAATTTTATTATTTTAAAGATGAAAAAATTGAAACTCCAAAAGATTTATAACGTTTTGGGGAATCGCACAAGGCAAATAAACCTTAGAAGCAGTTCAGCAATATGTCTGTAGCTAGAGGGAAGTAAGACATTTAACTCAACTTCCTTGATGTTTTTTGAGAACTTGAAGACTTGAATAAGATCAGATGGTTAGAATCAGACAGTTACTAGAATGAATATCTACTATTCCCTAGCCTAATATTCATGCCACCATACCATTCTGTGTTACAATGGGAGAAATAGGACAGGGTGAGTGGCCAGGGACCAATCATCCCACTGCTCTCTGTGAGTGTAAAACAAAAAGACAGGTACCCAGAGTGACTACTTAACCCACACTACTCTCAGAGCAAAGGTTTTACCATCTGCTGAGTTTCTATCCCCATCTTCCTGTGAAATTAACTGGAACAGATGACTGACATGATGTTCTCACTGCTCATCATTTTTACAGGAAGAAAATTAAAAAGATAACTAAGAAATTAACATTCAGGTTTTGTAAGGACTCTTGCTTACATTTTACAGGTAAATCTACATCTATCAGATTAACCTCATGAATTTCCCTTACTAGAAAGTTTGTTTTATCTTGATAAAGATTCTTCTGAGTGTGCTTTCCTAAAGCTTGACTTTTGTTTTCTGACACTAAGTTTTTTAAAACCTAAAAACACATCATACATTTAAGCACTTGTATCTAGAAAATCAAGTTCTTAACTGAAATGCCTTCAGGCCCAATAGCCAATTCTCCACATTTCTCCATAGAAAATTATCGATAGTTCAGGGACTAAATGTTTCTTCTCCTCTTTGTCTAAAGATACTGTCCTAATTTAGACAGAAGACCTCTCCTCTTCTTGGAATCTGAAAAAGTCTCTAGTCTCTTTCTATTTCTGCTATTAATTTCAAAATCATAGAATCTACATTTTAGTTGTTTCTGGAGTAGTAATGTGTCAACCCATACAGTAACGATTTGTGCATTTTTCTGTATGTGTGCTATACTTCAATTTAAAAAAACTAAAATACAAAACTCAGTGTCCTAAATCTCAGTTGTGATTTTTGGACTGTCACTTGAAATCTTCTGTAATATACTAGTTTCACTCAAATAAGGGCACAAGAGTAGAATGGAATTAAAATTTTAGCATGTCCTAAACTCAAAAGCTACATTTGTTTGTGAATAGTATTACATTCTCTCCTTGCATGATCCCAGTTTCTAGTTTTTTCTCTCATCTTTGTATGAGTTACATGTTCATATGTGTAATAGTCATAAAAGATACAATATTCATTGTAAAATAAATATATGATTGTCAAAAAGCATTGATTTTTTTAACATCTTTATTGGAGTATAATTGCTTTACAATGGTGTGCTAGTTTCTGCTTTATTACAAAGTGAATCAGTTACACATATACATATATCCCCATATCTCTTCCCTCTTGTGTCTCCCTCCCTCCCACCCTCCCTATCCCAGCCCTCTAGGTGGTCACAAAGCACCAGCTGATAGCCCTGTGCTATGCGGCTGAAAAAGCATTGATATTTTGAAGTTACTAAGTGTTTTAGTGAGAGGAATTTATTTTTTGTTGCTATTTTGATTTTTTTCAGCTTCTCATCTGTTCTTTCCTGTTTTTTTTAGGGAAGATCATTTTTAAAAAAACTAAAGAGGTTTTGAAAATAGTATAACACATAATAAAATAATTATTCGAATTAAAAAACCTTCAGTGTCTCCACCTAGAGGACAAAAGAAAATTGCGCTGGCATTGCTTCAAAGGCCCGTCAAGATTAGAGCTACCTTATCTTTCCCATCTTCATCTCTGTCTCCCCCCCATTCACACATTCTACACATCTCGTGCATTTTGGTCACACTAAGCCATTTGCTGCCTCTAAAACTCCACTTTAATTCCTCCCAGTTTCCATTTCTTTCACATTCTGCCCCTGCTGCCTGGAATGGTATAGTAGCCACTGCCTTTTCCCATCCACAACTCCCAAAACATGACTAAGTTGGACCAAGTAACCACAGTATCCCCTCTGTCTGGTCACAGTGACTATCCCAAAGATGAACATATCACCAAAGTGTGCCATTGGAAGTCATTCCCCAATATTTTTCTCCTGGAGTAAATAGGGATGCTATAAGGTTGTGATTTCATTAATGGAAAAGCCAGAGAGAATGAAGATGAGCCAGAAAGTAGGAGAGACATGAGATAGAGAGCATTTTGGTAGCATCAGTCATTCCAGAAAAAATCTTCTATTTTGTATAGCTCTTTCTTCGATTCTATCAGTTCCAATATCACCTACTCTGTGAAGCCCTGAGAGCTTCCATCTCCAGTCCTTGAAGAAGTAAAATTAGTCTCTGCCTGCTCTGTAGCACCATGCCTTAGGTAGGATAAATAACACCTACCTAAAGTTATTTGTTTTACTTGTCTGCATTCCCAGCCAGAACTATAAACTCTTTGAAGGCATAGATTTATATCAAGGCTAATGTCTCCTTTGTGCTTAGCACACAAGAAACACTTGAATACCTATTAAATGAATTATAAAAATGAACTACCCAGAAAGAGAATATAGAAACTAGATGGGAGTAGCAATCAGTAAAGAAAACACAGCGATATGAAGTACTCCAACATGAATATGTCAGGAATATCTTGGTGCTATTAAAAAATAAATGTTATAAAAAGCTAAAGTACGTTTTATTTTAACATTACATGATATGCAACAACAGGCCAGTAATCATACTACTTAAGCAAGACTGGCCCTTAAAAATGCACAGTTTAGTAATCTGGAAACATAATGGGGATGGTGGGAAAGCAGAAGATAATAGAAAAATAATGCAAATAAGGGAGGAGGAAAAAGAAGGTGAAAATAAGTCCTTAAGAACATTAAAGTAACTAGGGGTGCATAACATAGAAAAATGAGGGAAGAATGAGTGATAACAAAACATAAAACATCTACAGTAAAAAAAATGGAGATAAATTTGATGTAAGATTTTTATTAAAACTAAAATAGTCATGATTGCCATGGATATTACAGAGGTTACCCAAGATGTTATAAATCAATATTCTTCAAACAAGAGGGTCTATGGGTTTTCAATAAGAATCATTTTGTAATGTTTTATTTTGTTTTCAAGAGAATCTGAATGATCAATAAGAACATCATAATGGCAACTCTGAAGTGTCAAAATCTGGATGACATGTTTTGTCCCACATTTCAGGGACTGAATTTGCAATCCCCACTGCCACCATGTAGAACTTGATTTACTGTAGTAGGCTAATAAGAAAAGAAAAATGAGGGATTTAAGACACATGATCTCTTGATATGTCATATTTTATCAATCTAAAATGATAAAGACAGTGTTCTGACAGAAATATATGGTTTGCTTTGATTGAGGAGAGGAAAGCAAAAGTATAACAGCATTAAACATTCTGTTTAAGGCTATAATTCAGTAATATAAAGCATGTCCTAATTATATATTGTCATATTTCTATATAGTAAATATCTTCTTCCATTCCTATTTCCCTTAAGGTTATAATAAATGAAAAATAACTTCCATGTTTTATCTCATGGAAAAACACTTTAAAATCCTTATCAGAATGTATAATTTGGCAAAATTATCTTCTATGGGAAGAAAACTTAAAATGGGGAAGTGAGACAAATAAAAACTAATGTTTTAAATGGGGTCGGTCTGTAAACAGATGAAACACTTTAGAGAAGAAGGAACTAATATATACTGGCTTAGGCAAAATATCCACTGGCTTAGGCATTTATTTATTTATTTATTTACTCAACAAAGGTATATTGAGAATCTATATGTAGGAGACATATTCCAAGAGCTGGGAATGCAACTGTGATATAATCCATACTACAGGCCATCAAAGAGATTAGAGTTTAGAGAAGGAACTAGAGAAATAGCAAATGTCAATTACCATGATAGCATAGAAGAGGGATGTCAAGAAAGTAGTCTAAAGTATCAAGACCTGAGCTTAGCCTTACATTATCTCTATGTTCACAGATCCCATGTTATGTAGTTACTGTTATTCCAGTTTTACTAATGAGAGAACTATGTATGATTCAGAGAAATAATTTGTCTCAAATCATGAGTTTGCTCCAACTTACTTTCTAGCTTCCTTGGGTTTTCTGTACTTTGTGCCTCTAAATGATGGCTTCTTTATTTTTCCAATTACTCTCTTTTTACCCTCTTGGTCAAGCTTATCAGAAAAGTAACAACACAAAATAGGCACTTGTCAAGTTGCTTACCTCCACATCAATCTTCTAAAATGTGGCTCCAACCCTGCCATTTCACCTGCACTGCTCTCAGTTCACTGATAACCTCCAACCTGCCAAATCCTATGGTTGATTTCTAATTGTAATTCTTCTCGACTTCACTGTGTTATTTGACACTTTGAAATTTTCTTTTTCATGAAACTCTCTCCTCTCTTGGGTCCTAAGATACCACTCTGCCTTGCTTTTCCTTCTACTTGTTTTTACTTTTTACTCAGTCTCCTCACTGGGATCTCTTCTTTTGCCCATACGTTAAAGGGTGTCCTCTAAGGAGGACACCTGGAGTGTGTCTTTCTACTTCCTCACTCCTTACCACTGAAATAATCCCTAAAGGCTGTGAATTCCCAATTCTCACACCACTTACGAGTTCAGGTCCTCATTCTCTCCCACTTGAAAAATAGCAATAGCCTTTTAATTACACTCATCTTTCCAGCTTTGATACCTAGAGTCTATCATCCATATTGTTGTCCAAGTGATTTTCTAAATCACAAATCTGGTCTGGTCACTTCTTCACTCATGCTCAGGAACAGTTTATGGTTTACAGTAATAATTTATAGACATTATATTTCAAATCATCCTAGCAAACTGCACAATCAGAATCCAGTTTAAAAAGGACAGAAGCTGACTCTAGTTAACTTGGGCAGACAAGAGTTTATTGGAATTTTACCAGATAACTCACTGAATCAACAGTAATTTTGGAGAACCAAGCTCCAACAAGAACCAAAGAAGGTATAGCCCAGGTAAATTCCTACCACAGAGATACTCTGCTTATAATTCCCCCATGGTCATAGTGGCAACTGGACACTAACTTGTGAACAGACATTCATTACCTCATGTCTGAACCCTTAAATTCATTGCAAATACCTTGAAAGTGTTCTGTGGAACCTTCCATTTGTGTCAGTAGTATCTGACTGGTCATGCATAGGTCAAGGACAGAGAGAGGAAATAAATTCACTTTGGCTTTCACAATGGATGGCCAGATCCTGCCATCCATCTTTCTTCAGATGCCCCCCAAAGAAAAATTGAGTTTTTATGCTAGACAATTGATAAATGTCAATTCACACCACATATGGCTCCACCAAATTAAGTTCTCTAAAGCAAGAGGGGGAAAAAAAGGCATTAGGAAGTTTAAAGGAATCATTATTAGGTGTAATGGACAATAAATAGAATAGACAGCAATGATCTTTCCCCCTTATGTCCCATAAGTAGATGTGACACTCATGATTAAAGGTATTTTCCTGAGGGTAGATGCAACTAGTGATGTATGTCATATTAACAACCCAACATGACTTGTCTTTCTGTGGGAGCTCACTTTCAACATGACTAAATAAGATGGATACTCACCAAAACAACCCCACTGACCAAGATTCAGGCTCCTTATAGTGTGCACATACAGCCCCCTCCCCTAATCTCTCAGCCAGAAAGTAAGGTTAACAGAGTATTGAATACTTTTCCTCAAGTCTATTAAATCAGATGTGAGATAGAAGATGTTTACCTTTCTTTGGCTTATCAACTTTATCCCACAGGGAAGACTTACCAATATCGAAATCAAAATATTTATTTTGCCATATCATGATAGACAATAAAAATTAACTCTTTCTATACAGTTAAATAAAAACAATTATTATCTAAACCTCAACTATCATTATAGCTAGGACTCGTTCAGAATAGAGGAATAACATATTATTCCATAGAGTAATAAATCTCCATAGTTTTTATCTGCTGTGTATATTCTAAAAAATTATCTTTCCAAGGTTAGCTAATCATAAACAGACCTTTAAGAAAATTCTTCTACAATGTACAACTTCCTCTGTGAAACTTAAAACCAAGTCTTGTCATTGTATAAATGGTCATGCCTCTTTGTATGGTCACAAAAGCCTTCTGGCCTACCATCCTTATACTTCCTTTATCACTTCCTTCATTTTTCTTCGAGTATGTTTCTATGAACATTATGTTCTAAGAATATTGAACTACTTGTAATTCTCCAAACCCATTAGACTGTGTCTAGTCCCATCTTTTACAACTAGCTGGAACGATTTTGGCTAATTAAATCTTCTAACTCAAATATTTTACAAAAGCATCTTTGTGAAGGTTTCTCTTACCTGTCCCCCAACTGAGGAACAGAACTAATCATTTTCTTCATCCCATCTCTATTTCACATGCATATTTCTATTATTCTACTAAAAGATACTGTATTTTGTCATAATAGTTCAAATCTATATTTCATTCACTGTTATATCCCCAGCTCCTAGCACAGTGTCTGGCATACAGTGAACTATCAAATATATAACAACAAACAAATAACTATTTAATGCATCTCTACTGCTTCTCCTTCCCTCTGCTTTCATTCCTTTTATAGTTCACTTTGATATTCTCATGACCACATTATTTAGCTCTTTCTGCTTCCTATTTTGTCCAGAAAATTACATCTGAAATTTTACATTTCTGTCTCTTATTAGTAAAAGTATTAGTTTTCACTAGAGTGTTCTCTATTTACTGACAGTTTTGGAAGGCAGTTACAATGCAAATTCAAAATAATTAAAAAATAATAATAATGTATCCTATACAATCTGTATAGCATATGAAAGACATTTTCTAGAAGCAAATTTGATTGCACATCTGATAGGGCTGTAAATCATAAAAAGTACCCTGGAAATAGAGTGAAGTTGAACAGTATTCAGGATTTCCATGTAAACCTTTTCTTGAATAATTAACTTTGGCCTACAAATAGTCCTTTATGTTAACAGTCGAAAAGCAACTGTTGTAGTCTTCAGTAGTTGATTTTAAGTCCTCCATTAAACCAGATGGCTCTCAACTATAGGGATTTTTTTTAATGTTGGAAATCTGTGGTACCCTTGAAAGTGAATATTATTTTTGTTTTGGAATGGATTCAATTTCTTTTTGTCCTAGGGTTGGTCTAAACCTGTTTTACTGGGATCCTCCTTTTTTTTTTTCTGCACAGCTATCTTCCTCCCTTTTAAAAGTAAGATAGTCAAACTTTAAAGGGTGGTGTTGCAGGGCATTCTAGCCTCTACTTGAGACTGGCTCTATAATTAAATCAGAAGGACTGAATGATCATAAGCAAAAGAAAAGATGCAAATGTCTGTACTGTTTTAACCCTAAAATATGTAAGGTTTGAAAATCAGTTTATTTCCAAACATATCTAGAGCCTGTTGTATAGGAACAGAAAATCTATTATGTATAAAGTTTTTTAAAAAAGGAATAATAAGAATTAATTCTGATTTCTAGATTCATTTTATTTTATTAACATTTAACTTCACAGAATCAAAGTTGGGACAGCACAAAGTTAAGGGCCTTCATAACTCAGGATCCCCATCATTTTAAAAGCAATAGGTTTGGGCTTCCCTGGTGGTGCAGTGGTTAAGAATCCACCTGCCAATGCAGGGGACATGGGTTCGAGCCCTGATCCGGGAAGATCCCACATGCTGCAGAACAACTAAACCCGTGTCCCACAACAACTGAGCCTGCGCTCTAGAGCCTTTGAGCCACAGCTACGGAAGCCCGTGCGCTTAGATCCTGTGCTCCGCAGCAAGAGAAACCACCACAATGAGAAGCCTGTGCACCGCAATGAAGAATAGACCCCACTCGCCACTAGAGAAAGTCTGTGCACAGCAACGAAGACCCAATTCAGACAAAAATAAATAAATAAATAACTTTAAAAATAAAATTAAATTAAAAATTTTTAAAAATTAAAAATATTTAAAAAATAAAAGCAATAGGTTCTTCTTCTTACAGGTATAATAATACATTGCTTAATTTGCATTTTCCTCTTTGCCACCAAAAAGAGGAATTTATTTCTCAGGGGTTAAAGATGGAATTTACTGCTTTAAAGGGGGTGAACTTGGAAAAACATTATGCTTGGAATAGGACTATCTTGGTAGATAATACATAATTTCATTGGAACTTTTAAATTTCTCTAAAGAATATAGGGAGAAGTAGATTACTGCCTTTCATTGATTCACCATCTAGAATTTTCTTCTTTTGAAACTATAGCTTAGAAAGTTATTTTTATTCCTATTATGTAGGATCTATTATTTTTGGAAAACTCATCCTTCAGTTTCTATGATATCTTCTAATTTACCAACTTAGATGCAATGTTTTATTTCTTTTGTTACCCTAGCAATATGAACATTCAAAACTATTGATATTCCAAAGAACACAGAAAATCTGGATTGTATAAATTTCCTGACCCTGGTCTCCATTTCACAGCATTCCTGAATACTCTCCCTGTCATAAGAACAAATATTCTTTGTTGCATACACAGACATTTTCAAGCAAATTCTTGAAGTGCTACTTTAAAAAAAAATACCAATTTTGGCATGCTCTTATAAGCAGAGACAAAATAGACATATTGGAGATTCAGTAGCAAGGAGCAAAGCAAATGTAAATCTTATGAAAACAAATATGAAGCTCTGAAAAAATAATATAAGGTAAAATAAGAAATTGGTTAGGAGGTTGAAAGCAATGCACCTAAACAAGATTATATATATATCTTCGCTGAAATGTGGATAGGTAACAAGAGCAATATTTTGAATTTTAAATAATGGATTTTCAAAGAAACAGAAAAATAACAGTGTTTGATGACAATAAAAAGATAATACTATTTGAATTTTTGAAAATATAACACTAATGGTAATGTAGTCACTAAATTAAATTTTTAAATAATATTTTAAAATTCCATAAGAAATTTAAATACACACATGCTAGTATCAATTGCTCTGCCAGAAAAAAAGAAAATTAACTGTTAATTTTAATGTTAGAACTGATTTTATAAGTGGGTGTTGATTTAAATGTAACTGAAAATAGCATGGCTATTCTTTATGTGAAAAAATGCTAAACTGTGAGTGAAATGAAAAAATGTATCCTAATGTAATTAACATACATTTACAATGACCACATGATCAGCTCTATTATGTTGTTCACCTGTGAAACTCACATATAAGGTAAAGGTGTCAGGTCTAGAGAAAGAAAATCTATGCTTCAGGTTTACCTCTCTAGTTATTACTTTTAGAACTTTAAATAAGTCATTTAATTTCTCTGGTTTGCATCAGCCATTTACTAAAACAGAATAATTGTTCCTTTAGCATGAAGGAACTAATGTATACAGAAACACTTTATAGATTGTACAACACAGAGTAAATATAAGGAAACATACTATTATTATAGTATAAAGCAGATAGGGCTAGTTTTATTCCATCAAGTACTCATTTATTATAATAGATAACACAAAAAAGCTAGTTCCAATTACAATTATTGAATTTTTTTTTTTTAGTGTTAAGAAGTCTGCTAGAATGTTTTCAATTTTAATTTCAATGTTAAATGTTTTTAACAGATACATGGTGTTAAAAGTATTCTGATTATTTGGTTAATGTTTTTTGAAATCTAGGTCTACCTACACTTGTAAAAATAAAGAATCAAAGCAATTACTTAAATAAGTCAACAACAAAGGAACTACAGTTTATACATAAAATGGCTTTACTTTCTTATGGAAAGCTGTTTATATGAGTCCATCTAATGTATACATACACACACACACAGACACACATAAACACACACACACACTCTATTTTCCACAGTGCCTTTCACCAATGAAAGCATCTTATGATACATATTAAAATTTTATTATTAACATTTAATGCAGAGAAATAGACAAGTATAAAAGTACTACATTATTTTGAGATAATGCCCATTTGTCAAGTATTTTTATTAAAAATATATCCAGGACTTCCAAATATATTAATTATTATGACATGGTAAAATTTTTAATACTGTGTACCTAGTCCTAATAAATTTACATATATATCAATTATTTCACTTCACTAAAAAAATAGCCTCAATATCAATCATATTTAGGGTACTTAGCAAGTACTTTCCAGATACATAGTTCAAATTTTATAGCAATTTTAATACTAACATTTTTAAAATTTATGTTATTGAAGTCAGTCAAGAATTACTATTAGAATTCACTAAAATCTAATCAATATAATTGTCATGACACTACCAAATTTTGTCTTGATATTCATTAAATTAAAACTTTTTTTTGTAACTCTATGGCTTTTAGTTTCTTTATTATCTTCAGCACAAAATTAGATTTTAAGTCATAATCTTAGTATTTTGTTAATCAATTATCCTCTTCAGTCTAAATAAACCCATTTAATTTTTGAATTTTCAGGTAAAGCAGAAATTAGTAACACATTAACAAATCAAAGGAATTGGTATTATTGTTAGAACATGATACACCATTAAGAGAAACACAAGGAAAAATTTTATTAAGAATATATACATTACAAAGAAAAATGGCCAATAGAATTAATAAATATGTATTAGATAAAATATTATTCATAGATGATTGATTGATAACAAAGGCAATTTTGTCCAGGTTTAACCAGGGTAAGAAAGATTATTTCAATAAGGAAAATAATCAACAAGCTCTTGAAAGAAGCTGTATTCTAAGTACCACAGGGATGTTCTCCACCCACTGAGTGTTTACATTCAAAAAGAGGTAACTTTGAAATGGACATACAGAAAGACTCCACAGATCCCAACTATTATTGGATATATTTCAAGAAAACAAAAGTGAATAGAATTAATACTAAAATAATTGAATGCATTTTTCTTCTTACCACAAGAAAAAAAATGACCTCAGTTAAAATAAATTCCTAGAGATTAGTGACCAACTGAGGTTAATGGCCTGAAACTATATTTTAGGCAATTAACTCCACCCAGCCATTCATTAATCCCCAGGAAATACCCAGGTCTACAATTGTTACTGCTTAATTATAACCCAAATGGAACCATGAGAGATGAGAGCATCAATGTGATTGGATAATGTACAAAAATTAAGTTCTCCATTAATACCTTGTATATATCAATCAAAATTGCATCACCCTTTAAAAAATCCATATACCTATATGTCTTTTCCGTTTTCAGTTTATAATAGCAATAATGACTTTGATGCTGGGCATTTTCTTGGAATTAATGGCCAGTGGATGTTAATGGTCCTTGGCTGTACCTTGAGCCATCCGCTCCTCCTTGTTAGTCATTAATCCCTATGAAATGCCCAGCTATTGCTTAATTAACTTTACAATGCAGTTAATGCAGATATGACATGAAAGATTTTTATTTTTAAGCTTCCAAAAAACAAAACTTTCAGCTCAGAAAAGCCTTGTAAAAATCCAGTTTCAGACTTTTTTTTTGAAACATACATGAAAATAAAGAATTGGGAGGTGATGTCAGCAAGATGGGGGGCTAGGAAATCCCAATACTTATCTCCCCAAGAAAAACCCCCAAAGCAATAAATAAACAACTACAAACTAGAGAAAACAGCTCAGGGAAAGCTCTGGACTACAACAAAACAGAAGCAAAAAAAACCCTTTGCAGCTCTAAAACCAAGGACAGTATCATAGAAAAGCACAGGAAGCCTATTACCTGTGTCACCCCATCCTCCAGTCCAGAGAAGCTTGGAGCCAGGAAGGATAGCCTCAGAGGAATTTCACCTCATGGGGAAAGGAAAGCAGGAGAACCCCAGCAAGACTCACAACTGTGGATTTTTGCAGCCTTTGCTACAGGGGTCTCCCACAGTCTTCACCAATGCTGATGCCACTGACAGAGCTGCCTAGAGTCCACTCACAGCAGTTACTCTTTGTGGCTGGAGCTGTTTCTGGGGTGGGACCTGCCCTCAGGAGTCCCAGTCCCTGCTGTGTCCTGCTATCTGGGATCTGAACACCACAGCACCTTACCACATACAGGAAGGGGACCTGAGCTGCCACTGCTCTATGCCTCACCCCCATTTCAGATCAGGGCTCTGACCTGTCATGGCTAGGAAGTCCTGCCACTGCTCTAAGTCCAGCTCTACTATGACAATTATATGCCAACAAACTGGATAACCTAGAAGAAATGGATACATTCCTAGAAACACACAACCTATCAAGACTGAAACATGAAGAAATACACAATCTGAACTGAATAATAATGAGTAAGGAGATTGAATCAGGAATCAAAAATCTCTAACCACCAAAAGGTCCAGGACTAGATGGTTTAACTGGTGAATTCCACCAGATATTTAAAGAAGAATGAATGCCAATACTTCTCAAACTCTTCCAAAAAAACTGAACAGAAACTCATCTTAGGAGGACAACATTACCCTGATACCAAAGCCAGATAAGGACACCATTAGAAAATTGTAGACCAAAATCTCTGATGAATATTGATAAAAAAAAAAAATTCTCAACCAAACATTAGCAAACTGAATTCAACACCACATTAAAAGACTCATTCACCATGATCAAATGGGACTTACCCCTGGGATGCAAGGATCATTCTACATATGCAAATCAATAAATTTGATATACCATATTAATAGAATTAAAGATAAAAATCATTGGATTATCTCAATAGATGCAGAAAAAGCATTTTACAAAACACAATATCTTTTCATAATAAAAAACCCTCTAAACCTGGGTATAAAAGGAAAATGCTTCAATATAATAAACAGCATATATGAAAGATCCACAGCTAATATCACAGTCAACAGTGAAAGGTGGAAAGCTTTTCCTCTAAGATCAGGAGCAAGACAAGGGTGCCTACTCTGACAATTCTCACTCAACATAGTACTAGAAGCCCTAGCTAGAGAGAGAAATCAGGCAAAATAAAGAGATAAAAGGCATCCAAATTGGAATGAAAAAAAGTAAAATTGTCATTATTTACAGATGATATGATATCATATCTAGAAAACCCTAGACTCCACAAAAGAACAGTTAGAACTAATAAATAAAAAATACAGTAAACTTGTAAGATATAAAATCAACATACAAAAACCATTTGTGTTTTTATACACTAGTAACAATCTGAAAGAGAAATTAAGAAAGCAATCCCATTTACAATAACATCTAAAATAATTCTTAGGAATAAATTTAACCAAGAAGATTTAAGACCTGTAAACTGAAAACTGTAAGATACTGATGAGAGATTGAAGAAAACACAAATAGAAAGATATGCTATGTTCTTGGACTGGAAGAATTAATACTCTGAAAATGTCCATACTACCTAAAGCGACCAACAGATTCAGTGCAATCCCAATCAAAATTCCAATTGCATTTTTCACAAAATTGTTTTAAAAACTACCCTAAAATTTGTACAGAACCACAAAAGGCCCCAAATAGCAAAAGCAATCTTGAGAAATAAGAACAAAGCTGAAGGCATCACACTACCTAATTTCAAACTATGTTACAAAGCTATAGTAATCAAAGCAATATGTGCTGATATAAAAACAGGCACATAGACCAGTGAAACAGAATAGAAGGCCCAGACATAATCCCCTGCATATATGGTCAAATAATTTTTTTTTTTTTTTTTTTTTTTTTTGGTACGCGGGCCTCTCACTGTTGTGGCCTCTCCCGTTGCGGAGCACAGGCTGCGGATGCATAGGCTCAGCGGCCGTGGCTCACGGGCCCAGCCACTCCACGGCATGTGGGATCTTCCCGGACCAGGGCACGAACACGTGTCCCCTGCATCAGCAGGGGGACTCTCAACTACGGCGCCACCAGGGAAGCCCTGGTCAATTAATTTTTAATAAGGGTGTCAAGTACACACATTGGGGAAAGGACAGACTCTTCAATGAATGGTGCTGGGAAAACTGAATATCCACATGCAAAAGAATGAAACTGCACCCCTATCTTACACCACTCACAAAAATTAACTCAAAATGGATTAAGGACTTAAATATAAAATTTGAAATCATGAAAACAATAGGGAAAAAACTGAACATAGAACCAAAAAATTGGTCTTGGCAATGATTTCTTAGATAAGACACTAAAAGCACAAGCAACAAAAGCTAAAATAAGTAAATCAGACTACTTAAACTAAAGAGCTTCTGCACAGAAAAGGAAACAATCAATAAATTAAAAAGACAACCGGGGCTTCCCTGGTGGCACAGTGGTTGACAGTCCGCCTGCCAATGCAGGGGACACGGGTTCGTGCCCCGGTCTGGGAAGATCCCACATGCCGTGGAGCGGCTGGTCCCATGAGCCACGGCCACTGAGCCTGCATGTCCGGAGCCTGTGCTCCACAACGGGAGAGGCCACAACAGTGAGAGGCCCGTGTACCACAAAAAAAAAAAAAAAAAAAAAAAGACAACCCACAGAATGGGAGAAAACATTCACAAACCATATATCTAATAAGTATATCTGAAGTGTTCCTGAAGCATATAAATAACTCATACAACTCAAAAGCAAAAAAGCAAATAATCCAATTGAAAAATGGGCAAAGCGCCTAAATAGACATTTTCCCAAAGAAGACATAAAAATGCCAACAGGTATATGAAAAGGTCCTTAATATCACTTATCATTAGGGAAATGCAAATCAAAACAATGAGGGGCTTCCCTGGTGGCGCAGAGGTTGAGAATCCGCCTGCCAATGCAGGGGATACAGGTTTGGGCCTTGGTGCGGGAAGATCCCACATGCCGCAGAGCAACTAAGCCTGTGTGCCACAACTACTGAGCCTGCACTCTAGAGCCCATGAGCCACAACTACTGAAGCCCACGTGCCTAGAGCCCGTGCTCCGCAACGAGAGAAGCCACAGCAATGAGAAGCCCGCGCACCGCAACGAGGAGTAGCCCCCGCTCGCCGCAACTAGAGAAAGCCCTCGTGCAGCAACGAAGACCCAACACAGCCAAAAATAAATAAATAAATAAATAAAAATTCATTAAAAAAAAAAACACACAATGAGATCTCACCTCATACATGTTAGGATGGCTGTCATCCAAAACACAAGAGATGACAAATGTTGGTCACGCCATGAAAAAAGGGAAAGTTTATAAATTGTTTGTGGAAATGTAAAATGATATGGCCATTAAGGAAAACAGTAAGGCAGTTCCTCAAAAAATTTAAAAATTGAACTAACATATGATCAAGCAAGGCCACTCCTAAGTATATATCCAAAGGAATTGAAATCAATATCTCAAAGAGATAACCTGCAAGCCCATGTCCATTGCAGCATTTTTTTACAATAGCCAAGACGAGGAAACAATGTAAATATCCTTCAATGGATTGATAGGGAAAATTCACACACACACACACACAGATATACACACAATGGAAATTTATTCACCCATAAAAAAGAAGAAAATCTTGCCATTCCCAACAACATGGATAAATCTGGAGGGCATTATGCTAAGTGAAATTAGCCAGAAAAAGACAAATACTGTATGGTATCACTTATATGTGGAATCAGAATGGGAAAAAGTCTGATTTAATAGAGACTGAGAACAGAATGGTGGTTGCCAGGGGTTTGGGAGCTGGGGAATGGGGTGATATAAGTCAAAGGGTACACATTTTCAGATGTAAGAAAAGTAAGTTCTGAGGATCTAATGTTCATCATGTTGACTATCATTTGTATGGTATGCTATACGCGAAATTTACTGAGAATAGATCTTAAGCATTCTCACCACACACACGTTAACTATGTTACCTATGTGGGGTATGGATGTGTTAATTAACTTGTTTTTTGTAATCACTGTACAATGTATATGTATATCAAATAATTGTACACTTTAAATATATATAATTATATTTGTCAATTATTCCTCAATAAAATTAAAAATAGTTAAGAAAGACAAATTTCTTTCTAGTCATGGGACTAGAAAAAAAGGTACAGTTTAATAAAGCTAATTTGTAGTAAAAGATGATGCTAATGTTAAAAAGTGAAATAATTACACTAAAATGATATTATACCTACTTTCCCTTTTCAAAATTTTAATAGAAAAAAACTGCTAAAATGCAGTTATTTCATTTGCAGCTTTCATAGATTATAAAAATATGATTTTTTCAGTTTTGTACATGTATGGAGAGAATGTTTAGAATTAGGGCTTTAAAAAGTTTTGATCTGGAAAGAACCTAGACATCACTTAGCCCAATGTCTCTTTTACAGATGAGGAAATGAGAAATTCCTAGAGAAGCAAAGTAACTAGCTTGAGTAATGTGGTCGCTGCAGAACAAAAGGGAAGAAGTCTTCTGCCTCCTCTCTCCCAGCTTAGAGCCTTCTCACTTCCTGTGACACTTCGGATGCATGGCTTGCATCCCTACCTATTTGGGGCTTATTACAATAGCTATAGTTCTTCTATACTTGCCAAATGAGCAGCCAGGTTTCTTGAACCTAGTGGGTAATAAGCTGTAATCAAATTTTGCTCTTTTGGAGAGATTATTTTAAGCAAGGTTAAAAAAGATTTGGTTTTAAAAATTATTATATTTCAGTTTACATAGAATTTCAATAGTCTAGCAAGCCTTTTAAACTTTTTCTTTTCTGTTTTCCTGTAGTAAAGATATTTTAGGAGAACCCAAGTAGTAAATGTGTTCAAGTTATTAAGTAATCACAATATGTGTTTTACTGTTAACGTTATTCAAGCAGAATATATATTTAAAGCATTCAAAATTGATCCAAACTGTAATAGAATCCTACCAGTGATTAATAAAATTATTTCTATTTTTTCTCCTTGCAAATCTTAGTTTTGTTTTTTTAATTTGAAGGTTAAATGTTGAAATTAATGAAATTAAAAATTAATTAAAATTAGCTTTAGATTAATTTTTAAAAGATAATTAAGAATGGAAAGGACTGTGGGAAATAATGTATTTCAGACGGCACTTCAGAATAACCTCAACCACCTTCAAGGAAGGAGATCTAGCCCATGGTAAATGATTATCCTAATTCCCTCAGTTACTTATTCTGATGCTTATTTAACATTATTATGTTGGTCAAGCCTAGTTTTTCCACATTAAAACCTTACTGAAATAAGACAAGGAACAGTGTTGTTTTTATGTGAGAACTGTTAAGAAAATCCCCATCCCCTCACCCATGTGCCTTTTTCTCTGTGTGATATGAATCAGAGTTTGCAAACAGATTCCGTGACTGGTAACCACTTATTTGTGTCAGAGTAGTTTAAACTTGATAAGTTTTACCACCCATTCTTCCTCAAGGGAAAAAAAGAAATTGCCTTAAATTGTAAGCCTACTATTTTATTAACCTATTATGGGGGCATTTTTCAATGCTACTAGCAGCTAATTAATGGCACATGCGTATCCGTCTCAAACCATCTGGTCTACTAGATGTTGTTGACCAGTGTATCTGTTTTCATGCTGCATATAGTTAAACTTTTTAAGTTAATAAACACTTATGGTAGAAACCTACCTAACTAATCACGTGCTATGGCTCACCTGAGAGCACTTGAGACAGCCCCACTGATGCCTAAAATTAGCCCTGGTACATAATTATAGCCTTCAGGAAAGATCAGCTCTATAATATATTATCTTTCCTACAAAATCAAGATCCCTTAAATTATATAGATGAGTGTCCCACATGTACATAACTGGAAAGTTTGGATTGTGTTTTTACCTGTTAAGCATATGGTCTGCAAATGTAACAATGTAATACGTATTACTATTTATTGTGTTTATTAATACACAGATTCTTTTCTAATTTTGCTGATTTCCCTCACAAAAATAACAACCAGAGATTTAAGTTATGAATCAACAATTATATGACTTAAAATTACACATTAAAAAGTGAATGTAGTAAAAAAAAAAGTTAATGTTTCTATGAATACAGGTGTCTTGGAGCATAAGATTCCAATGTCTATGATAGAGATATGGAGAAGATTAAATACTTATGCACAAAATTGATGAACATGTTATTTCACTTTAAACATTTTAGGTTGGGTGAAAATTTTTTGAACAGAGAACCAGAAATAGAGGATAAATCTGAAAATGGGAAATAATAAATATACTTGGTTGCCAGTGCACCTGATCAAAAAATAGGTACATCACGTATATTATGCTCCACATGTATGCAGCTATCTGTGTGTGTGCACGTGCACACACACACACACACAGACTCAATCAATTTAAGAGTCATTCTTGAATTTTGAATGGATCATACCACTACTTGCAAATATTATCTTTGCTAATTGGTAAGAGTATCAGAAATCCAGACCCTGATAAAAACTCACTGGCCTATATATTGAACAGAGGTACCTGTCAACCCAAAACTTTTATGAACTATAGTTCACAATAATTATTTTTCAAGTCTTCACAACATACATACTATAATGGGAGACTATTAGCTAAAATGTCCTAATGTAACCTTGATAATACATTCTTTTTAAATACAGGTAAATAAGTATTTTATATTTTAAGAAACAGGTTTCATTTCCTCAATCTTTACACAATTTACGTATCTCACTAAGTGCTCAGCATCTCCATGCTGACTTTATAGTTAATTTTTAAAAAATGGTTTAAACAATCTACTAAAACAGTTCTAAATTGCTTAAATTCTATACTTTGCATTTTCACTTTTTTTCAGATCACAGGTAATATTTTATTTTGCTTTTAAAATTAACTATATTAGGGGCATCTGTTTGAATACCACCTTTTATTTATTTTTTTATACATGCACTCTTTTTTTAATTAATTAATTAATTTGGTTGTGCTGAGTTGTGGCATGTGGGATCTTCGTTGCTCTGAGCAGAGCAGGATATTTCAGTTGTGGCACTCAGGATCTTTTTTTTTAGCTGCAGCATGCAGGATCTAGTTCCCTGGCCATGTATCGAACCCAGGCCCCCTGCATCGGGAGCCCAGAGTCTTAACAACTGGACCACCAGGGAAGTCCCCGGCATTTTACTTTAAATACTGGTTTTCATTTTCTTTTTTTTTTTTTTAATAAAATGAGACTAAGTCTAAATGGAGAATTCGTAGACTCCAACTCAACTTTTTTCATCCATTCATTAACTTAAATCAGCCCTTTTCAGTAATTTGGTATTACCTAACTGGTCCTTCCTCTCCTATCAGTTATGCAGTACCAAATTACTGAAGACTTTGAAGCAGAAAAGTGTATATATTCTTACTTGAGGTAATAGTCAATGAAATATTTTTAAGTAAAGGAATTATGTAGAAATCCAATGTTTTTTATTCAAAGGGTTATTTAGAGAAATGAGAATATTTTCTCAGCAAAGCCTACTGCAGTTCTTTAGTTGTGAGTCTATGAAACTCTGGATTGGAATGATAGCCCAAATGGAGATAAAGATACTAGCCTAAGAAAGTTTTCAAAGGATGATGGACAAAAAAAGGAAGATGGTCGCACCAAATCAATAACTATAACCGTTCTTGTCTGAAGGAATGTTAAAATAGTAGTTTCTTTGGCAGAGACGAGAACACAAAATTTTGAGAACAAACCTTGTTTGGGGAGAAAATAAGATTGGTTTAGATTTGTTGAAGTTAACATGATGGGAAACACTTAACTAGAAATATTCAGAGGATAGCTGGAGATGTAGAAAAGAAGCTTGAGTAAAAAATATGAAGATTTTTATAAACAAGACCAGAAAATCAGGAACTTATTCATGTGATCTTTCTGCCTCAAGTCTCAGCCATACTTCAGGGAGCAAAGATCACTCTGTAAATGACTTCTCTTACTGAGATAATACCATATCAAAACATGGTATGTTAAACATAAAATGTTGAACACTGATTTTATATTAAACATAAAATGTTGAACACTGATTGCTAACAAATAATATCTTTCCTCTGAATTTATTTTTCCTTACAGAAAAATAATGTTTAGTTCACAAACAGCCAGTTTAACATTTTAAACTCACTTTTTAGTGATGAAATGAGTAAAAGAACATGGACTGCCTCAGGTAAATTACCATTTCATCGAAAGTTTCTTTGCATGGCCTTTATTTATTTTATGGGTTTGCATAATAAGGATTCACACACACAGTTTAGTTCTCCTTCCTCTGGGCCGGTTACCTAGCTGTCCTAATCACCCAGTAATTAAAATAAAAACCACTCCAGGTAATTGGCAGTCTTCTCCAATTGAAAACTGGGTAGATAATCATTGTCCCAAGGAAATGCCCCATTCTCATACTGTAATATGAACCACCATCTGTCTATTAAATTAGTCATTATAAAATATTAACATATAAATGACTATTATAGGGGTATTATAAAAGTGGTCCTAGAATTTAATTAATTATTTTTTTTCATTTTGTTGACTCACCAGTTTCTTTCTAGGGAACAATAAGAAAACGTATTCTTGGGCTGATTAGGGAGGAGCAATAACTTTTGTCACGCAACACAGACATGTTTAGAAGGCTTATAATGTCTACCTTTGCTATACAAAGTATTTGCTCTCCAGTGAATAACAAACATTGAACCAAGAAGCCAGAAAAAATTACAAAAAAATGTTCAATCTATCTATAGAGCTGAGATCTCCCTAATTCTTCATGTAATGCTATGCATTTACTTTCAGGAGAAGTAGAAGGTAAAAGAGGAAAAGAAAGTAAGTTTAAGAAAGCAAACTGGAATCTTAGAAACTGTCCAGTAGGCTAGAAAATCCTGGGAATATACTTGATATATACTGAAGAAATACTCTAAGTTTGTCCTTCCTTAAAGGTTAATTCTATTTGAATGAGAAAAGAGGGAGGAAATTCATAAGTATCAACAGACCCTGAAAATAACATTGATAGACATTATGAAGAGGGTGACCTGATTTTCTGCACTGTGTAGACAGTGTGCTACCACACTGTCTTTGTAGACACACTTTTACATAGCAAATACCAGCAGCAGTATCTTCAATTACAGAGGACAGAGATATACAGTCACACATTTAATGACACAAAGTAGACAAAAGCAGCATGAATAGACTCTCCTTTTCCAAAGTCAATTCTAGCACTAAAAAACCCTTCCCCCCAAATCCTCTATGATGACTTATCTTAACATCTTGGGGATTTGTGATTTGTCTATTTGCTGGCATGAAATAAGCCTTGTGACATGTATAACTGAATTTGAATGTGGACTGATGATGCTCTAGACAAGGTCAAACCCCAATACACATAAATACTCATCAACTGATTAGGCAGAAATTACTTAAGACACTTAATAAGTCAAACTAGCTCAGTAGCTATCTAACAAATTCAGGGGAAAACAGAATTGCAATGAAAGTGAAAAAAAATTCCCAATCACATACTTCTTTGACAATCACAGAAAATAAGTTATTTTCAGGATTTTGGATTTAGTATGCAAGTACTTATAACAAGGGTAAGACTTTACTCTGGAAACCATACCTGTCTTGAAATATTTACTCTGGTCTAAAGCTGAAAAAATCACTCTCCTCAAACCCTATCATTCACTGCCCAGTACAAAGAAAAGATCAAGTTCAGTCCTGTTTTTTCTTCACAGAAGACTTAGTGATAACAAGATGTCATTATGTTTCAATGCTAAGAGAAACTCAATAAATCATTTTATGAATCAAGATGTAGAAAGCTTTTAAAATATAAAACTAGGGCTTCCCTGGTGGCGCAGTGGTTGAGAGTCCGCCTGCCGATGCAGGGGACACGGGTTCGTGCCCCGGTCCGGGAAGATCCCACGTGCCACGGAGCAGCTGGGACCGTGAGCCATGGCCGCTGAGCCTGCGTGTCCGGAGCCTGTGCTCCACAGCAGGAGAGACCACAACAGTGAGAGGCCCGCATACAGCAAAAAAATATATATATATATATATATATATATATATATATATATATATACATATATATATATATGTGTATATATATATATATATATATATATATAACTATAAATGAATGATCTAGAACTATATGCAGCCAAGGATCTGGGATCTCTGAAAATTGAACAGAAATATGAATTTTATTAATTTTTTAAAAGCACAGTTTTATACTTTCATGTTTAGTTTTAATATGATTTTTTTCTCCTCTAGATTCTTTTATGTAGAAGGAGAAGTAACAGGTAAATCATGTTATTTCTGTTAAAGAAGAGCTGTACTTTTCTAAAAGTGGATTCTCATGGATTATTTATACAGTAAGTCCCATGACATTAAAGTATGCAGCACATTTTTCTTCTTTATGAATATATAACCATAATTATATTAGATTTTAAATGATTTGAATAACCAAGATACAAAAATATTAAAATTACAAGAGAGATACGTTATCATAGGATAGACATTAGAGAAATGATAGGCTCTTTAGATAGACAGATAGATATATAGACAGATATGAATGTAGAAATAGATACACGTATACATACACACTTCCTATAGACTTGTATGTTTGTGTTGTGTAGGTTGAAACCTAACCCCCAGTGTGATGATAGGTCCTTTGATAAGTGATGATTAGGTCATGAGGGTGAATTCCTCATGAATGGGATTGATCCCTTATAAAAGAGACCCCAGAGAGCTCCCTCACGTCTTCTGCCACGTGAAGATATAAGGAGAAGATGGCCAACTCTGAACCAGTAAGTGGGCTCTCAGCAGACACAATATCTGCTGGCACCTTGATCTTGGACTTTCTAGCCTCTAGAACTAAGAGAAATAAACTTTGTTGTTTAAGCCACCCAGTCTTTGATATTCTGTTATAGCAGCCCAAAAGGACTAAGACTATATATAGTTTTACTCTTCTAATTACCCTAAAGGTTTTTAATTTCCTTCCTTATCAAATTCAACCAAGAAGCAAATTTATTCAGTTAAAAACCTTCAAAGTTAGCATCTACTGCCTGAAAAGAAAACCAAGTAAACATTGAGTTTGTGTCCTATCTGCCCCCAAATTTAGCTCTGCTGCATAAATATTTATGTATTCATTTGCTTTGGACAGCTACTAAAATGCACAATTTTCTTGGACTGCTATGGCTTATACATAAAATAATTCCTTTTTAAAAATTACTTTGGTATTGAACTAAGCTAATGTTTGATGAAATCATATTTATTACAGACCATTATAGAATACATAACTTAACAATAAAAATTAAAACTATCATTTTCAAGTGTTTCTAATGTTCCTTGCATCGTGCTAAGCACTTTATACACATTATATCATTTAATCTTTAACAATCCTGTGCAGTAGGTGTTATTTTCCAATTCTATTATTCAGTATACTCTGGCAAATAGAAGATTAATAATTTTCCCAGGGTTACATAGCTTATAACTGGCTGAGCTACATTTTATCTTAAGACTGACTGACCTCGAATTTAAATCTCTCTCCACCATAACAGAGAATCTCCCCAATTAAGGTTCCTAGAGGCTGCTGGCTGTTTACCAAAGCCACTTCTAAGCACACAGCTTGAACATATTTCCCTTGGAGTTGGGTATATCAATGAATTAAATCCTAGCCAAGAGAATATGGGCAAAAATAGTGTATGCCACTTTCAGGTTTGGCTCATAGAAACTTTTCACATGCAACCTTCCATTCTATTCTCCCCCATCTGGCTGCAGACATCAACCAGGCCACACTGACAACCATATGAAGATGGTAGGACCCTACACAGAAGTTCAACCAGAAACATCTTCACTGAATTGTTATGCAAAGGGAAATAAACCCTATTGAGTTAAGCCACTATTACATAAGGGTTTTATGTTCTATCAGCCGGTATTACCCTAACTAATACAAGTTATGTCATCTTGTATTACCCAATCAAAATATGATTTTGACTCAAGTTTTTAATAAAAACCATTCAATTAAACATATTAAACATTAAAATTTATTTCCTGACAGTCTAAACTTTGCCCTGATAACATCCAGTGAGAGTATGACCTCTTCTCCTACTGCAAAACACAGATGTTAAGTAAAAATGGTAACTTGAAGACGAAGTCCAAATGAACTGTAGTTTATCACTTCAAAAGCAAATAGCATCCAAATGCAGTTTTGAAATGATGTCTAGATACTTTTTATAGCAAACTTCAGGTGTCACGGATAATAAATGAATCATTTATTTGATGCACATAATACTTTAAAGAAAACAGTGTAAGCCCCCAAAGGAAAAAAGCAACAGCATATTCAGAAGCATTTCATCATTTGAAGTTGATATAACAATGCTGACAAGTACAAAAGATACCTACTTTGTTCTGTCATGCCGTATCATGTTGTAGAAAACACAAAGCATTATGTGACCTTTAGAGAAACACCCAAAAATAGCTTGCTTTGTGATGCTTAACGCGGTATTTTTGAATTTTTGAAGGCCTTGATTTTTACCAATTGTGGACAAAGTTATGTCCTGGGGGATCTCAGGCATGAAGAGAAAAGAATGCTGATGCATGAAGCAAGTGTAAGGGGAAAGACTGAGAGGAAAATTTACTGCTTCTGGAAAACAAAACTAGTTGTTAAGTATCTATGTGTATGTTGGCTCCTTGAAATGTCCCATCTAATAAATATTAGTTCCAAAACTGGCCTATATATATGTATATTGGCCATGGTTGGCATTGGACCATATGGAGATATTCTCCTAATCCATTTTTTATACTCTTTTTTTCAAGTATTCACTACTTTTCATGCTCCTCTCTGACTGTGACACTACTACTGCAACAGCCCCAAATTCTAGTCCCATCAAACTTCCATATATACAGGGTCCTCGGAGATTGGAAAATGGTACATATAACTGATAGAAGGTTATTGAGTCTTACTTTTAGATAAGCATCACTACTTCCAAAAATCAAAGCTATGTTTTACTAGGCACTTCTCCTAGGGTTAACTTCTTACCTCAAAGGAATAACTAATAGAAACAATTTCAGCCCTCTAGGTTAGTATTCCTTAAAGTAAATTTACAGATAATATGCATTGGAATTACCTGAAGATGTATAGCTTAATCTCCAAAGTAAGCATTAAAAATAATACAGAAAAGTATACTGAAAAAGCCTATAGAGGAGACAGAATAATAATAATAATGTGACACAAGTAATGAAGTCCTTTGTTTCTGACCCAAGAGTCTCATTTCTTCTGACACCATCTATGACACAGTAGCAGGCTACTTATTAGCATGTAAGCAGGGTAAAATCAAATCTTAGAGCAAACATATATTATTAAATAGAAATCAAGTTTGGTTAACTTTAATGTCATCAAACTGACCAGTTAATGTATAAGGACAAACTATTAAACATAATTTACGTATGGACTTATGGACTGTGTCATAATTTGGTAGTCACATTTTATGAGTCATTTATTCTACAGATATAAATTTTAAATTTCTTATATCTTTGTCAAATTCAAAGCTCTCTAAAAAGGAGCTAATTTCACAATATATATGTGTATCAAGTCATCATGTTGTACACCTTAAAATTATACATTATATGTCAATTATATCTCAATAAAGGTGGGAAAAATAAAAAGTAGCTAAATGCTTATATCAAAGGCATAAGGTTCTTCATATACTTAATCAAAGAATCATATCATTAACACAGACAGCTGGAATGCTACTAGAGAACCCAAGACCACCATAAATTTAATGTTCTAAATAATATGTGGAGTCTAGGAGTATCTATTGATAAATATACATTTTCAGAATATATACATATGGTTATCACAGTGGGTAATGACCCTAATTTCAGCATTCTTGAACATTTTCTTTGGTAGACTTTCTAAAATGGCTCTTAAAATTCACAATGGAAATTATGCTGTCTTCCCTCAAGCACTTTCTTGAGCTTTAAAAAAATGAGTATATACCAAACGTAAGGTAGATAGCTAGTGGGAAGCAGCCACATAGCACAGGGAGATCAGCTAGGTGCTTTGTGACTGCCTGGAGGGGTGGGATAGGGAGGGTGGGAGGGAGACGCAAAAGGGAGGGGATATGGGAACATATGTATATGTATAACTGATTACATTTGTTATAAAGCAAAAAAAAAATGAGTATATTTCTGTAACAGTATTGCTTTCATTGAATCTCCAAGTTTCTTCTTTTTTGTCATCTGCCAATTCCAACAATCAACTGCTTCTTCACTTTCAAGTCTGCCAAAAACCTCTGAAAAAACTTTTGTCTTTGAATTAATGTGACAATTATTTATTTTCTAATATCCTTAGGTCTTGCATCATTTCTTGTTATTCCTTTCCATATATGCTGAAATTCTAGTTCTTTCTTCCTAAAGTTTCTCTTTCCAGAATATTTCCCTAAAAGTAGAAGCTGGAAGGAGCCTACATAAAACTCCCCTCATAGTATTTTGCTAATCTCTTTGGAAATGATGATAAATAAGTAATTATCTAAAAGCCCCATTCTTCAAGCATAATGAGTCCAAAGCAAATAACTGCAAAATTTTTAAAATCTCAGAGTGAAAATATTTAGAAATAAGTGAAACTAGGAAGTTTACCGTTTCATACTGTGTTGTTACAATTTCTTTTTTATTGTGACATATAATTTGCCATGTGCTTTTCATAAAATTGCTTTCTTACATAAATAATACTAAGGTCTTTACTAATAGTAATGGGGTCAAATTCTGTTGATGTTATTATTGGTCAACATTCAAATATATTCCTCAGTCTGGCATCGTAAAAGACTAATAATCTTAACATGTTTCTTAAATTTGTTTTATAAAATTAATTGCATAGCATTCAGTGATCCATTATCATGAATCAACACTATTAGAATTATTTGTAAATAATTTACCTCAAATAAGCTTATGTTCCATATTCCTAATATGGAGTATCACAATGGGAAGAAATATGTGTAGCTTTAATGTCAGACAAATATGAATTTAAATACTGCATTGACTATTGACTAATTATGTAAGGTTAGGTAAATTACTGTCCTCTAAACATCCTCATTTATTCATTGGCAGCATGTGGATAAAAAATCCTACTATGCAGGATGTTTTTCAGATTCTTAAGAAATATTTTATGCAAAGCATCTATCACAGAGCCTGGTATATAGTATATGTTCCAAAAATAGTGAAAAATTGTTGTTACTGATACTACAAATTGATTATTAGGTGAGGTAGAAGTTGTTGACATATGCATATGACTTTCATTTTCAATAGAGATCATCTGTTCCTAATTAAGTAGTTTACTAAATTTGGGATCTTTAGACTACTTTCAGTGCTTAATTAACAACTAGTTAATAATGAAATATCCCAAGAATTTGTTACCAAATATTATCATGTAGCATGTGGTTACAAAAACCTTTAAAATGTTAACATTATTATATGTGGAATCTAAAAAAAAAAGGGTACAAATGAACTTATCTAGAAAACAGAAATAGAGTTACAGATATAGAAAACAAACTTATGGTTACCAGGGGGTAAGGGAGGGAGGGATAAATTGGGAGATTGAGAGTGACATATACACACTACTAATTATAAAATAGATAAGTAATAAGGACCTACTGTATACCACGGGGAACTCTACTCTGTAATGGCCTATATGGGAAAAGAATCTAAAAAGGACTGAATATATGTATAGGTATAACTGATTCACTTTGCTGTACACCTGAAACTAACACAACATTGTAAATCAACTATACTCCAACAAAATTTTTTTAAAAGTAACATTAAATAAACTTTTAACATTTCTATAATGAGAAACATTTTAAATCTGAAGAGACATGCCATAACTATCTCAGTTCACTTTACTCTCAATGTATTTATTTACATATACAGTTACTTACATAACAACTACTAGACATGACACAAAAGTATTATCATTTAGCTATAGGTAAGATGATTTTATAACTTCTACCATTTAATAGATTAATTCAATAATAAATTTGGTTAATTTCCAATATGACTTGTGTAATATAAATAAAACTGAAGTGTACAGAAGTCAACATGTTTATATAAACTACAGAAGTAATAAACTGGTTTGGCAAGGTACAGAAGAAAGGAGAAAAGTCTTTAAAGGTAGGTCATTTTACAGATTAAGATCTTAGTGACCTTATCACCTCACATCTCAATGGTTCTAAGTTGTAAACAGGATTTGGTTAAAGGGTTTTTCATAATCAATGGTACTATTTGTTAAGACATTTAAAAGTTACAGGAGAAACAAATTTTAATGCAACATTATAGCATGGTAGGAATGGAATGAGTTACCAGGCTATGAAACTCCTTAACTAGTAGGAGACTACAGTCTATATTCAGTCTCCATTGTCACAACTCTTTCAGACATGGATTCTCTAACACTAACAGATCCCTAATGTTTCCTTTAGACTTACCTATTTCTTCCTAATGGCCATACAGGGAGTCAACTTAAAGTAAGGAGGAAGACATTTGAATGAATCTGCCACCTTTATAGTTGACCAAGTAAGTCAGGGCGTTGCATTTGAACATTTAGGGTTTCTATCAGTTAAAATAGTTTAGCTGTAAATGACTTAAAAATATGAGATTTAATTTCTTACATATAGGAGGTCCAGAGATAGAGATATTCCAGGGTTGGTTCAGGGACTTGACATTTGTCATTGAGAATCCAAGTGTTTCCTGTCTTTTACTTTGCTTTTGGACTCATTGATGACTTCACCTGGAATCACAGGATGAACTGCCACAATTCCAGGTGTCACATGCCAATATGATGACATCTAGCCAAAAAAAAAGGGAGTGTTTCCCCTGTGTCTCTCTTTCCATTGATGAGAGAATCTTTTCCTTAAAGCCTGTCAGACTTCCCTTTTCAGTGACCAGAATTCTATCCCATTTTCATAGTTGAATGGGATGGGAAATGAAATGGTGATAACTAGTTTACACTAATTATGATTTTTCCCCCAGGGACGGGGGACAACTCAACCAAATTTTACTTGAAATACCCACTAGTCATTCCTACCCCCATGTCTTTGGTGTCAGGGGAAATTTGACTTAAATCCCCACTCATATCTTTCTTATGAACTCTTAACATTATGCAACTACTTAACCTCTCTGAATATCAGCTTTCTTTCTGACAGATATAGATGTATATATAGGATATATGTAACAATACAAATATGATGTATTTTAAAGGTCTCTATTGTCAGATATATAAGGATAATTTCTGTAGAAATACCGAGCACAGAGCCTGATACATGGTAGAAGCCAATGAATATCATTTTAATCCGTTTTCTTTAATCTGTAGGTCCTCCTCATTCCCCTCCTTCCTATAACCAAAGCCCAATAATGTTCCAAGGAGTATAGCCTAAATTTGATTCTCTCTCCAAAATGTTCAAGTCTAAAAAATCTTTTACTTGGTACTTTAATATTTCATTCTACATATTCCACTATGTCTTAAATATCAGGGTTAACAAATACTAGTTTATTTGAATAGTGGATCATGTACCCTGATTATCACACACACACACACATACATTCTTTATTAGTTGATAAATTCTGTAAATCAAATCAGCATATAAACCCTACCAATTATTTTAAGAAAGGGAGAAATAGAATAAGCAAGCCCCTAGTTGGATATAAAAAGTTCCTTGTGAAATGCGTCTCTACATTTTCAGTCTCAACCTTTGCCCACCCCTGAACATGTTTATGCTTTAATCACACTGAATTAATTGTTCACTGTACTTTCCATGGTAATTACCAGCTTCTTTAAATCTATTATTACACGTTCCTCTGTCTGGAACATCCTCTTCACCATTCTTCATTTGACTCATTCTTGTTCATCTTCATGACTCATTTCAGAAAACATCTCCCCCCCAAAAAAATCTTTCCGACTTCCAGGTTGGGCTAAACATGCTTCTTTTTCATTTCAGAGCACCTTTTGCTTACCATTTATCATAAAATACTGAAGGTAGCTATTTTTGCATCTGATTTCTTCACTAGATTCTTTGACATATTCCTGATATAATTCCTGGGACAGAATTAACCACTCAATAAATGTGCATTGAATAAAATTAAATAAATTTGTTTTGTAGATTCAGCACTCCGAAATGGAATATTAAAGATAAAGCTTCTTGGGTTGGAGCCCTGGTCCCAGAAGATTCCACATGCCGCGGAGCGACTAAGCCCGTGAGCCACAACTACTGAGCCCATGTGCCACAGCCAGTGAAGCCCACGCGCTTAGAGCCTGTGCTCTGCAGTAGGAGAAGCCACTGCAGTGAAAAGCCCGCGAACCGCAAAGAAGAGAGGCCTCTGCTCGCTGCAACTAGAGAAGGCCCACTCCTGGCAAAGAAGACCCAATGCAGCCAAAAATAAATAATAATAAATAAAATAAATATTAAAAAATCTTAAATAAAGTAGCCTTCTCTGTTAAAAAAAAAAGATAAAGCTTCTTATATAAATCAGTGTGATAATTTTTAAAAGAGCATTAAAAATTATCACCTAAAAAGATTTTTATATAAAAAATACAATAATGTTTCTCAAGTACTTACCATGAGCAAATGTCACACTAACTGCTTTATACATATTTTCCTACATAATCATCGAAACACCCTTGGGAAGAAGTATTTTAAGTATTTTTTCCCATTTGAAAGATGTGGATACTTTTTTTTTTTTTGCGGTACACGGGCCTCTCACTGTTGTGGCCTCTCACGTTGCGGAGTACAGGCTCCGGACGTGCAGGCTCAGCGGCCATGGCTCACGGGTCCAGCTGCTCCACGGCATGTGGGATCTTCCCGGACTAGGGCACGAACCCGTATCCCCTGCATTGGCAGACGGACTCTCAACCACTGCGCCACCAGGGAAGCCCAAGATGTGGATACTTTTTAAAAAAAATTTTATTGGAGTACGATTGCTTTACAATGTTGTGTTAGTTTCTGTTGTGCAGTGAAGCGAATCAGCTATATGAATACCTATATCCCCTCCCTCTTGTACCTCCCTCCCACCCCACACCCCATCCCACCCATCTTGGTCATCACAGAACACCGAGCTGAGCTTCCTGTGCTTTATAGCTTGTTCCCACTGATCTCACAGCTAGCAAGTCCCAAACCTGGAACTTGAACTCAGGTTTGTTGACCTAAAGCTCATGTTTTAGTTATTTTCCTCTAGAACAGAGACCATTCTCCATGTTACCTTATTGGTTACCCATTCTTAATTGAAAATGGTCTCAGAAAGCACCAAGACAATTAAACTTTATAGTAAAACAAACAAAAATAATAATAATCACTTCTACAGATATAAGACAACAGAACATTTTATTCCAACTAACTTCTCCCTTTATTTAAATTCATGATTGTTCACAGTCAACAGCAACTGTGTAGACTTAATGCACTAAAACTGTTAAAACATGCTTTGCTGCACTGTGATAAAACCTCCTAATTACTGACAACACATTTCCTTAAATAAAATGTCCAATTTTTAATGTTGTCTAATGGTACTGTCTCCTCCCTCTTAAAACAGAATTTTAATGACTACATTTGCTACAAAGAAAGTTAGACAGGTGCTCAAAAGCAATGATATCTACATTTATTAAATTTTCACTTTATTGTTTAAATACTACGCTTGCTTACATAATTTTCATCATTACTCAACTGCATTAGTTTTCATACACACCCATGAAACATTATATACCTACACCAAATCTAGTAATATGTGTTAAAAATCACTGCTGCATTTAGAAGTAACCTGAGGCACAAAAAAATAGGAAAAAAGCAACAACAAAAGTTGAGTCACCTAAATGTGTTACTGTAAATATTTCATGAATATTGGAAGATCAACAGTTTCCCATATAACTTTCCCAGGCTGCTGCCGAAGATGGTGGAGGGTCAGGTCCTGGTGCTCAATGGCCAAGGCCATCTCCTGGGCTGCCTGGCAGCCACCATGGCCAAGCAGGTGCTTCTGGGCAGAAAGGTGGTGGTTGTGCAGCTGTGAGGGCATCAGCATTTCTGGCAATTTCTACAGAAGCAAGTTGAAGTACCTGGCCTTCCTCTGCAAGCGGATGCGGCCCCTACCACTTCCGAGCCCCCAGCCGCATCTTCTGGTGGACAGGGCAAGGCATGTTTCCCCATAGGACCAAGCGAGGCCAGGCCGCTCGGGACTTCCTCGAGGTGTTTGATATGATCCCACCACCCTATGACAAGAAACAGTGGATGGTGGTTCCTGCCGCCCTCAAGGTTGTGCATCTGAAGCCTGTGTGGAAGTTTGCCTACCTAGGGCGGCTGCCTCGTGAGGTTGGCTGGAAGTACCAGGCAGTAACAGCTACTCTGGAGGAGAAGAGAAAGAAGGCCAAGATCCACTACCAGAAAAAGAAGGCCAAGATCCACTACCAGAAAAAGAAGCAGCTCCTGAGGTTACGGAAGCAGGCCAAAAAGAACATAGAGAAGAAAACTGACAAATTCACAGAGGTCCTCAAGACCCATGGATTCCTAGTCTGAGTGCAATAAAACTGTTTATTCTTTAAAAAAAAAAAAAAAAAAAAAACCTTCCAGTATAGGGGACAAAAACTGTGGAAATATTTTTTAAACGAGTATATAATATTTTATTTCAAGATATATTTAGTAAACATTCATTTATTTATATACTGGAAAATATAAAATGATAAAAAAGAAATAACTGCAACTTCAGAAGAAAATTTTAGCCTATACAAAGGAAAAGAAAATAAATGCTTTTGAATATATGTGTGACTAAGGCAAATAACTTCTGTCTCTGTGTCTTAAATTTATTTTCTGTAAAATAAAATACCTGGAAAAAATTATCATTTTAAGAATTCTACCTCCAGCCAACAATTCCAAATCTCATATATACTAGAAACAGAGCAAACATTAAAATGCATTTAACATGGTAATCTGCAACCTCAGTAGAGTGTGATGAATTTACATGTGTTTGTTTATTAAATCACCCAGAGCTTCTGAGTATCTGAAGTGTTGTTATTACTGATGTTCTTTTGTGGGTGGCAAGTATATTAAATCCTACAGCCCTGACTTTCTTACTGATTGAAATAAACCAATTGTGGAGCCAGGGCCAAATATCCTTGGTCTTTGTACATCGGGCTGTCTGTTCCCACTGCTGTGCAATGTCTGTTAGGTGTTGGACAAATGAATGGCTAGGCAGAATGTACAAATAAGTACAACGGACTGAATCCCATTGAAGTATGTTTGCATGATTTCCATAAATTTCAATGTGACATAAGTCTAAACAGAGGCTTTAATTTCAGGCCCACAATCACAAATTTTTCTATATTCTCTGTGTAACATCTGTTGAAAATCTTAGAATAACTGGGAATCACAGTTAAAAATCTAAATTACCAAATCATTTACATTTTTTAAATTGAGAATGAATTTAAAGCTCTTAGTTTTAGTTTGTTCTATAACATATGATTTATATTTTTCTTTATTAAACATTTCAATGTTCACTTTTTTTTTTTTTTAAGAAAGAGTAGAGTACAATGTGAAGAAAATGATATTCTCAGGTCTTGAATTAGAAAAGCTTAAACACATATTGCCATTCTGGTCCAAAAACTGTATTTGTTCTCAATGCATCATTATGTTCAATTAATAAATTTTTTTCAGTATAATATTTTGCGAATTGATGAAAACTTAACAGAAAAATATGTAGAATTCAGGGAGATGGCAACACACTCTTTATGATGTATCCACTACACCATTATTATCAACGACTATCTGAATGTTTAGAGTACAAGGTGTTTACCTGCAGTGTGTTGAGTGGTAAATTCAACATAGTAGATACAGTCAGTGTAAACTTCCTCTTATTAGCATGAGAGTGACTACGATCCAAGGTCGGTTCTGTCCTTCCATTCGCTTTTTTCTTCTCTCTCCAGCCATGGAAATAGAGCTCAGTTATTTCTGCATGGATGCAAAGTGAATGAGGCTGTCATTTCTCCTTGCAGTGCTATTTATTACAGGTCACTGACATAATACAGCTATTTTTTTAATTAAAAAAAGTTATATAGCATTATCTCACTTACTCGGGTATTTGAGAGGAATGTGCAGAGTGTTATTTATTTATACAGAAATCTGCCAACCGAGAGACATCATCTTGCTTTGAGGGGCCTCCTGCTGGCAAACTGAGCAGCCCTGTTATTATAAGAATTAAAACGCTGCACACTGTATGGAAGAAAACATAACACAATCCTATAGTGTGAAGCTGTCTGGATTTTCAACCTGTAAAAATACATTATTCCAATAAGGACAAAACTTAGAAAACTTCAAAGTGTATCACAAATTGGGATTATCTATGTAGTTTCATTGTTCTCAGCTATGAGATACATACATTATACATATTTAATGCATAGTTATTATGCATAATATGACAACATCAGACCTACTTTGATCATAAACCAGGCTAATGCACTAATAAATTGATAAGGAATTGACTTTCTAGATAAGCACAACTCAGTTTGCAGTCTGAGAGACAGTGTCTATGTCTACAAAAATAATCTTAGAAAACAGAATTCTAGTCATTGTCTCTGATCTCAACTACAGATATGACAGCAATTAGTTCTTCCTGAATAATGCCCTCACTGAAAATTACCTTTAAAACTGAATGTTACTTCTCACTTACACATTACATAATTTCATCTCAGAATTTCCCAAAACCCACCTAAGAGTCCTGGGAAATAACTGAACGTTTAATAGCATCAGGGCTAATAAATATACTTCAACATTTTCATACTTGTAAAAACTACAGAGCGTAACACAATGCATTAAGAGAATTGCAGTGATGCATGGAACCAATGAGAATCAAAATATTTGTGTAAAAATAAATATTTGGGGCGCTACAAGTCTCCAGTAGGTACAATTTTGATCCTTGTCATGAAGGACAACTTTGGAAATTCACTTACATTTCATTATCTCTAAAAAGTTGAGTGAATAGAGAGCTCAAGTTGTTACATGAACTAGTTCATAGTTGAAATACTATATAGGAATAGGAGGGAGAACTGGCAAAAAGGAATTAACTACTGTGCTGAGGTAATATCTGCTAGCCTAGCCTCTAACTCCTGCTGGAGAAACAGTGATCACGGGAGGGGGTGGGGGGGAATATAAGGTCTTAGGACACGAATAGTTGCATGTCAAGCCCTAATCCTAGAGAAGATTTCTTTCACAAGTACTGAGACTATTCCAAATAGGGATCACAGTCAAAAGGGACAGCTGTTTATGACCTCCTCTGAAAATAGTTATTTGGGACTACCACTGCTGCCTTTCTTGCATGTTCCCAAAATCATGTGCACTGATGCTCCTAATCAAGATTTCTAGTGGAGAGGAATGAAAAACCTATAAAACCAGTTTTCCTAAATTTTAGTTCTCAAAGTGCAAATAAATCCAGAGAAGCTTGCTATCCTTCATCTTAGCAATATAATGTAGTATAGATCATTCATCCCTGAATGATTTTTAAAAGTACAATAAATGCTACTCATATTTTAACATTTTATTACTATTAGAAACATAAGAAATATGATTTCAACTATGAGTTACAAGGAGTTTTATGTCATATAGGTATACCAAAATTTAATCAAACAATGTATACAACTGTCCAACTGTCTTCTTGGAAAAACTGCAAAACATCATGTTCTTTTTCAGGAATGTATTGATGGTGACAGTAGCTTTTGTGATATTAAAGCTACTGCATGAGATGATAAAGGGTAAACAAAATGGCTATTGGAAACTGGCCTCACTGAATCTGAGGAAAATAATTCATTTTAAAAATCAATAATTTTCTGCTGTTAAGCTGTATTCATTTCAGGCAGATATGTCCACAGACAATCCATTTTAGTATATTTGCAAAAGCTAAATAAAGGAACAAAATGATTTCAAATAAAACAAAATAAAAGTTAAAAATCCAAAGTGCTATACCCAGGTAAAGACTATACATTAAATGAGCACTGAAGGAAATGAGTGAAACAATTAGAATCATAGCAAACTCTTCCTAATGTACAAGTGGAAAAGAGGAAAACTGCTTCTATATTTGGTGATAGGGGTCGGGGCAGGGGGTTAATTCATAAACACATGGAACCCTAACAAATCCTATAGTATTTAAACATGATAATGATATATTTTAAATAAGAAAGGCAAAATTAGTAATAAAACTGATAGAAACTGACTGCCCTTTCTAATGGGAAAGGCTCTGTAGACTGGTTTTTAAGTAGGATATTGACTGGCAGTGAAAGATTAAGACTGCTGTGTAAGAGAACGAGTTGGTTCCTGATTCATGGATGCAGTTAGAACCACTCAGGGGTGGAGGACAGCAGGGTCTAAAACAAAAGCCCGCATGGAGTGAGATAAAGGAAGGAGAGACTGGCTGATGTTATGTGGTGGTCATTTCGTCTCTAGCATTTTCATTTACCCGTTCGATATCCCTGCTTCTCTCATAAACTCAGCATATTGTCTTTCTTTAAACTCAGACCTTGAAAGTTAATTACTCTCATTTCCATTACCTCACCACTGAATAGGACTAATCCAAATTACACCACCAAATACCTGGTTAAAGGTTACCATAGCAACAACAATTGTCATTTACAGAATATATTCATGAAGTTTAATCTGCTCATGGTATCTTCATTTAAAATATATCAGGGCATCTTAATTGGATAAATATCCTTTAAAAATTTCTTTGATTCAAATATGCAGATAACACTTTTTTTCTCTAAATTTGTGATCAACCATAGGTTAAAGAGAATGTCATATTAATGATAATAACAAAACTGATGGAGGATAATCAGTGGTATTGACTTAGATTATAGTTTCATACTCCAGTTTCAGTCTGCATTTAAGAAAAAATTACAGTTGTATCTACATGAAATCTCAATCCCAAATTCAACACCTGCATCTAATAATCATATAAAATTTAAGAAGATTCTGGCATGTGACAATTATTTTGTGTTACTATCTTCACATCTGAATTTTTAGTAATTTAACTGCTACATTAAAAGGTCTTAATTGCAAGAGTATAACTCATAGTGTGTCCCAGAAAGTCTGATAGAACTTAATCACACATCCCCACTGTCTATATTATTCTGAAGCACCACCTGTCAGCTGAGCAACATAATGGCATGAGACAGAGCTTGTGAACCAAATTTCTATCTGTCTCTCAGTCTAAAGACAATAGCCTAAATAAATATATATATTTTTTTATTTCTTATGCTGCAATTCACAGCATCTTTGAAAGTTTCCAGACTGGTAACTAAGAGAAATAACTATTTTCTTGATCTAACTCACTGGCAGTAGGGAGGCTGGGGTTGTTGCCAGAAAGGAAGCAGTCAACTTTAGAGGAGCAAAAACTGCCCTTCCCATTAGTAATACTGTTTTGCAGTGTTCCAATGTTAATCAGCGAGTGAGCACAACTGACAGAGCCCTGTGAATTAAAAACTTTATGATGATATGCATAGCCTTTGATTCCTTAAATATCAAAATAAATGTATAAAAACCATGATAGAGGGAAATAATTTAATAATCACAACAATTTACAGACTGTCTTCTATGTGGAAAAATCTGTTTAGTATTCGTAGATAGATGTGAAGATTCTGCTCCAGCGTGCAGAAATTTTTCCAAAAAAACATTCAGTCATACATTACATTAGTTGTGCCCTATCTTGAAAAGTTTAAATGAAATGTAACATAAAAAGTTATCTCGGGCCTCCCTGGTGGCGCAGTGGTTAAGAGTCTGCCTGCCGATGCAGGGGATACGGGTTCGTGCCCCGGTCTGGGAGGATCCCATATGCCGCAGAGCGGCTGGGCCCGTGAGCCATGGCCGCTGGGCCTGCGCATCCGGAGCCTGTGCTCCGCAACGGGGGAGGCCACAACAGTGAGAGGCCCGCATACCGCCAAAAGAAAAAAAAAAAAAAAAAAAAAAGTTATCTCATGAATTTGATTCAAAACCATTTTCTCTTGAAGGTGCTTTAAAAAACAATAAGGATGAAAGGACAGAGGACTTGAGTTTGTCAGGTAAACATAAATCTTTGGAACAAAACTGTCTCCTTAAGCTTTTTTTAATACCAAAACTGTAAAAAAAAAGAATATAAAGGAAAAATTATTTCAGAAAACTGCCCCTCACAGGGAGCCAAATTCTTTCCCAAATAGTCTACTTACAGTACTCATGCCTATCCATATACACAATGATTCTGCAAATCAATACTGCATCACCTGATTATAAACATAGGACATAGAACTGCTGTTCAAATTATGAGAAAGGGGAAGTCCATGGTCTGCTTATATTTAACATTTTGTAACTATAACTCTATGATGTTTCTTCTTTTGCTTTTAACTGCCTTAGCTATCATAGTAATACTATAGTGTACATAATGTAATTAACTACTGAGCATCTATGTGATAGATACTGTTTTATATGTACTACCTCATTTAATCCTCATAAATATGAGGTTGATCTTAATATTAGATGCCCTTTTTAGATGAGAAAATTGAAGCTTAAAAAGATTAAGAAATTAACCCATCTTCACATGGTTAGTATGCAAACCTGGGCTATTTAATTCTTAAGTCCCTCTATTTAACCTCTACTTCAACTATTTGTTTGCAATATTTCACTTGATATTATCGATTTTAAAAAGTGACTAAACTGGTTACTCTATTTGAAGTGTTATAAATGTACTAAAATTATAATGTGACAATAGAAAAGTAGCATATATTGTTAATATACTTGATCGTGTTTCCAAGTTTCGCATATTCACAAATATACCTGGTTATTAACAATTATTATGTGTATCAAATAAAATAATTGTTAATGGCCTAAAATAGGTAACAAATGAATCTATATTGTCAATATCCTTCTTAGAGATTTTAGTTTATTTTCTTATATAAAATATTGCAATTTGGACCATGGAAAATTGATAGTTAGGAGTTTAGGCATTGCTGATTGGCCACCCGCACAGATGTTTCCCATTTGGTAAATTATAAAATCTCTCTAAATTTCTGTCTCCTTGACTGTAAAATGAGGACAGTAGTGGGCATGTTGTGTCGATTAGTTGAGATATTGTATGAGAAGTGCTTTAGTACACTTCCTGACACAGTAGTCCTTTAGTAACTGTTAGATATTATGACTTGTTGGCTTTTTATCAATGAAGAATTAGTTGTGTTGTATAGAAATTTATACCAATTAAGATTTTAAAAGCACACTACAGGGCTTCCCTGGTGGCACAGTTGTTGAGAGTCCGCCTGCCGATGCAGGGGACACGGGTTCGTGCCCCAGTCCGGGAAGATCCCACATGCTGTGGAGCGGCTGGGCCCACAAGCCATGGCCACTGAGCCTGTGCGTCCGGAGCCTGTGCTCCTCAAAGGGAGAGGCCATAACAGTGAGAGGCCCGTGTACCACAAAAAAAAAAAAAAAAAGCACACTACATAGTGAAAAGAGGAAAGTAAAATGTTGGACTGCTTGAGTCAGAGATACTGGGTAGATCCATGTAGAGATACCCAGCAGGCAGTAGCGACAGGAAGGAGGGGAGCTCTGGAGAGAGATAAGAGCTCAGAATAACTTACACAGCGTTGAGATGGGGAAGGGATCCAGAAACTGAGACAAAAATGTAATGAAGAGGACCAAGGCCAGAGAGAGGCTTGAGAAAGACTTGTTGAGTGGGTTATCTTCATTCACTGCCTCTTTAAAGATGGATAACCAAAATCTTAAGTCTGAAGTATACCCAATAGTAGCCAAGTAGATTGTTAGAATATTATCTCTGTTGAGAACTGACTCTGTGATCTTGGCCAGTTACGTCATTTTGAGCCTCAGTTTCCTTATCTTTAAAATGGAGTTAATACTGCCTACCATGCAGATTTTAGGGAACACTGGAACTAATGGGTAAAAGTACCAGCACAGTCACAGTGCTTGTTGCAGAGGAAGCATTAAAATGGATATAGGGGCTTCCCTGGTGGTGCAGTGGTTGAGAGTCTGCCTGCCGATGCAGGGGACACGGGTTCGTGCCCCGGTCCGGGAGGATCCCACATGCCACGGAGCGGCTGGGCCTGTGAGCCATGGCTGCTGAGCCTGCGCGTCCGGAGCCTGTGCTCTGCAACAGGAGAGGCCACAACAGTGAGAGGTCTGCATACCGCAAAATAAATAAATAAATAAATAAAATAAAAATAAAAATAAAATGGATATAGACTGAGACAGGAGAGGTGGTAAATCAGAAAGACTTAAGGCAGAAGGCAGTATATAACAGGAATGCAGTTTTCATACCAGGAGAACCTAAAAGAAGGTTAAAAGAATGGCAACAAAAGAAAAAAGCAAAACATTTCATTTAGTGTAGATCTTACAGTATAGATCCAAAATAGGTAGTAAAAGAGATGGAAATGTCAAAGGCCTTGAAGAAAAATATTTCCTAAGCAGACTGAGAAAGGTTTACTTTATTTGTAACCAATGGAAGCATGTATATGTGCCTTCATCTTTTTATTTTTTTGATTTTTCAGTCCCTTTAGAAAAGTGCTTCTCTTTTGCTCTGAGTTCTTAACACTTTACCCTCCACTCAGAACTAGAGGCCTATTTTTCTAACTTCCTGCCCTGCCTATGTCCTCACCTTCTTATATATGTTTCTCCCTCTGGTTAAGTTAAACCCAGTCTTATAAATACCTGCTGGCATAAACCCAGAAACACAATGAAACATTTGTATACTTTTATTCTGTATCATGTGGTTTTTACGATTGAGAATGATTTATTTGTGATAGTACATTACATTAGAGGTATGACGGTCTAATGTAAAGACTACTGAGAAAAAATAAGAGCAAAATATTTTATATTTAAGGAAACCAAACTTTAAAATATCCTTCACATATCCACAAGTCTATTAAGGACAGGTAGATGGTGTAAAGCATTTGGGTGGGAATCCTAGTCACAGAGACAAGAGTGTGGCTTTCACTGCCTCTATTTTTCAGAGACCAGGAAAGGATATTTGGGCATGATGTGCTTGTGACAGACCCTCAGGGTGTGAAGGGCCCTCAGTGGCCACGGAACCCAATCCCCGCTCCCAACATCACTGACCAGTTGTTCTTCAGCTGCCTCATTCATTATTTATCATCACAGAAGAGGTTAGATAAGACTTTACCACCCCACACACATGAAGGAACTCACCATCTCCCAGGACAGACCATTCCAGCTTTGGGACGCTCTAACTGTGAGAAACTCCTTGATGGTGTTCAACCGAAATCTGACACCTTACAATTTCAAACAGCTGCTAATGTTTCTGTTCTCCAAGGCTACACAGAACAGTGCTAATCCCTCTTATGTGTAACAGCCCTCCAACTCTTGAAGATAGTTATCATGTCCCCTTCCCCAGCCTCCTCTTTTCCATGCCTGGCATCTCCTTCTTTCTTTAATCATTCTTCAAATGAAATGGAACTCCATTATTTTGTTGTAAATATAGTTTTCTTTGCAAAATAATAAATCACATGTCCAAATGAAGTTACGAAGAGTATTATAATTAAGCTGATATTCACAACTTCTTTCACAATATTACAGTTTAATCATGTAAAAGAAATTTTAATTGAATGTTTTCTTATCCACCACAAATGAAAAGAGTATATGCAGTGCCCTCAAGGGACAGACTCATATCTTATGTGACAATACACACTCGTGGAGCAGCTGACACCTTGCCAGATAAGCTGTTCATTCTGATTAATAATATAAGCATGTAATATGTTTGTTCCCACATAGTTATGGCACTCGCAAATTCAAATTGTTGTGATTCTTCAGCAGCCCTATTTAAAGACACACATCACACATCAGCACCTGCCTCACTCTCAGGAAAATTCACAGCATCTGTTTTATTTGAGTCCTTTGGCCTGCCTCATTCACATGATTTGCGTCTAGGTTAATTCAATTGTGAACCAGTGACATCCTGTCTATTGTTTTTAAGCCACTTCTTTCCAAGCTTCAAGTCAAATCATTAGTACCTAAGCTGAGATATACAACTTAGAATAATGCCTCCTTCATACCTGCTAATACTTAATGGTGGCAAAGTTAGTATGATACTGTTCACATTCCTATTATTTTAAAATACTTATGGCAAAATTTTTATTACGTGTAAGAGTAACATTCGTAGTATTTAGTGACTATCCCAGCAAAAACACATAAGAATGGATCACAGTATATGCCAAAGCAGAGATCTGAAGGTCCCTGATTGTGTCAGATATTAATTCTTTAGTTGTTTGATCTGGGAAAGTCTGAGGGAGAGGTGCCAGGGGAGGGCTCTGGGAAAGCCAATCGGTAGGAATATATTTTAATACTTTATCAAACAATAAAAGCATAAGGAACATAGCACTTGGATACTAGTCCTGGCAATGGAATATACTTTGTTGCTCATACCCTTACACAAAGGTTTCTAGGATTTTGAAAAAGCCAAACAAAAGTCTCAACATTCTTACTAGAAATAAAAAAGACATAAAAGTTATTTTTTCATATATTTGAGTAGGAAGCATTGAAAAGCATTTGATCTTGACCTGCTATGAAATCAAAGACGTCTTTAGCTTAAAACCTTCGTGTGCTATATCAGCATATATACAATTACTACAGACTTTAATCAAGAGAGAAGCTGTCTGAAAAAATTAACCTTGAAATAACCACTGAAAATATGATGAGATGAACAATTCATGAATATGAGAATTATTCTCTATAGTGAGCTTGATTATGGAGAATGCAGTCTTGAGCCATGACAAAGCTCTAGCAGGTATATAAATAATACTATAACTTTTAGATATCTTTACAATACCTATGATAGAAAAGACTTTGGGGATGTTTTTTGAGATATTCCCAAACATGGATATTACTGTCCAAATTCCTGGCTTTTTCTAGGATCATATTTCCATCAAGTGTTACATGTTTTATGACATTTTTTCAGACAAGTTAGTCTCACTTAGGAATTCATGAAAATTTATTCTTTTGGTTGATGACACTTTTTTACAAAGACCAAGATTTGGGTTTTTTGTGTGTTTTGTTTTATAGCCACTTTCTGATAATTATAGTGGATCTCCTCCTGCTGCCTTATCCAGCAGATGAATGACTAGTTCCAGAATATGCATCTAACCACATACCAGATTTGAATCAGAAAATTATCATAAAATGGGACTTCTGATTCACTCACAAATAGTCAAAATCCTTAAATATCCCAAGCCCAGTATATATGTCCTTGAAACAAAGATAGTTTGGATGTTTTGACATATTTTATTTTCAGCAGACCTGGAACAATTGAAATATTTTTGTTTTTTCCCTTTTTCTCATTAATAAATCTACCTTCACAGTGCTCATCCTGCCAGTGAGAAATGTGGTACTTAACAGAAATTTATTTTTATACAGCCTATAAATGTTGAGCGAAAGCTGTTAAACTGTGGGAGACAAACTTCATCTGTACCTTTCAAAGAGTTGCTGAGTCAATTTGTAGGAGTGAAACAGCATGTATCAGATCTAAATTTGCTAAACAAAATTAGCTGCGTGCCATTCTGTTTGTCTTATCTCTTTCTCTGGCTCATGGTGTGCTAATTCTGGCCACAAGCAATATAGTAAGTACAGAAAAAATAATAAATGTCCTCTTCATCAACAGTTACATAAAATGTTTTGTCTATTTCAATTTATCTCAAAGTTTTTATATTTTCAAATTTCATTCTGCACTTAAAAAAAAGAAAAGAAAAAGGCCACTAAAGAATTGTATCTGAATCCCAATCACTTCAGTTTCCATTAATTCCAAGTACACTTTTAGAGGTTTCGATATATCACCAGGGACAATGGGGCTGCTAAATTTGAAGTTAAAACAACTGGGAAATATTAACTGTTTAGCTGATATTTTTACACAGTAAAAGTGTGACTTGAAATACTAATCCTTTTATTGTTACTTAAATGTGTTAATATATTAGTAGTTAAAATATTACCAAATATCTGAGCTGAGTACTGATTTTAATTTAGATGCATTGTTTCATTCACAGCTAATAATGCCTATTGTAGTTAAAATGGTCACATTTAACATAGTCAGAGGGTAAAAGTCAAAGATTTTTTTTTAACTGTGCTAAATAACAAATGATTAAAAGTTCAATGAGTTGTATTTCAAGTGGTAGGGCCTTAGTAATATAGCTTTTATATACCAAAAGTGTCAAGATTCTTTTAAATCACAACATTATAAACCAACCATTATGAACTACAGAATTGCATAAGAGACAGCATTACATGACCCATTTAAAAAACATGGCATCAAGAAAAAAATATATATATATATACCTGGATGAGGCATGTTCATATTCAGAGTGGAAATATTTTGAAAGTTATCTCTACAGAGCACATTATTTCATCCAAAGATATACTGAAGTGCTTTATAGTGTGATTTTACTCTTTATGACAATTTTTTTCTCGAAACAATGCATTCTTCTACGTTAATAGTAGATGCTAGCTACGTGCAGTAGGAAAAAAAACAAAAAAATATATAATGACACCCAAAATTCACACTAAATGAGAAATAATATGACTTCTTAAAATGTATAATTTTCAAACATAGGCAGAAGTACCATAAAGTTTTTTGTAAAAGGCTTCAGCTTCAGAGCCCCTCTCTTCCATTGGTGCCTCCCAAGGACCTGTACTTAATTTGTATTCTTATTTCTGTATTGTTTTTAAAGAGGTCCCCCAAACTGCATAAATGCAGGTCCCAACATCTTGGAAATGCCCCTGCTTTGAAGTTTTTTCAAGAAGACAAGGCTTATATGATGATTTCCTTAATACATACAACACACAACACACAACACACAACACACACACACACACACACACGTACAAAAAGACCTCTGGAGAATAGAAAGGATGAGGAGAAATGCAGAGTAATCCAAAGGAGGATGAGGAGAAATGCAGAGTAATCCAAAGGAGGACTCCTCGAATGATAGATTTATTGGATAAGTTTCTTCAAATGGCTCCAGGGAAAGCATAAAGAGCTGCTGACCTGGAGGCAGAAGGATTTGGTGCGCTGAGCATCCTTTTCTCACACAGTGAGGCAGGTAGAGTAGAGGAGCCACGCCTTTCAGAGGGTCACTAGCTCCTGTGGCTGGAGAAGGCATGAAAGAGGAGGAGCAGCAGACGGCAGAGGCAGTTGGCTCAGAACACGGCAGACATGTAACTGCACCGACGGATGCACCAGTCAGGCTTCACCCTTACATACTGCTGCTTTATATCTCTACTTCCTCGTCTACAAAGTAGGAACAATAATCCCTGACTCAAAGTTTCTTCTCAGGGATTCTTAAAGGAAAAACAATCAGGAAAGTTCTAAGAAATTTTTCAGACAGAGGTACTAATGTCTCCATACCCAATTTTCTCATTAATAGATTACTCTGCAGACTGTTAGGTAAGTTTTGAAGTTACATTACCTCTTTCAGGATGTTATAAATTAAGGTACACTTAGGGAACCACAGTGACCTAGAAAGGTTGACAGTTTCTTGGAATCTGATAACCTGAGAAGAAATGTCTGGAAGAGCATTTTCCCTGGTAGAATCTGACCAGGGAAAATCTATAAATACTATAATCATTTCACCAATTTTCAGAATGCAGAGTAAATCATCTAAAAGAGCAGCTAAGAGAATCCCAGTCACCTCTCAGTACAGTTATGCTGCAAGTATTTCTTTTATAGGATCCTTTTCAAATGGGAGGCATATGTCTAGTTGTCTATTTTAAGATACTGAGAAATCTTAGTATTAACAAAGTTGTGTTATTACATACATCTAGGAATAGAAAATGCCACATTCTGTCTGGAACCCTTTTTTCATGAAATACTTATTAGCATTTCTCTGGAGGCAAATTCCTCCCAAGAGTTTGGAAAAATCACTTAATAACATATTTTTTTATATTGTGTTTCATTGGTCTCATCTGTCCTTCTTTAAAAGAAAGGGGAAATCTAGCATCTTGAGCTTCTTATATGTCCTCCTCAGTGCCTAACACAGTCCTCAAACACACTGATAGGTCAGTACATGTTTACTGCTTAAATGATTAAAATTTTAAAATAAGAGATAAGTAAGAAAAGCAAAGTAATGGCCACATAAAAATAGCAGGCTACAAGACAGTTACATGTTTAAGAATGGTATTTATTTATATTTAACTCACCAAAAATAAAACTAACAAATATACTTGGTACCATATTATGAACAGACTCTAAAAATGGGAATGAGGACAAATGATATACTCTTGGAAACACTCCATTGAAAGAAATACCTTAGGAAGCTCAAGAAAGCAACTAAGGAAATTCCCAGGGTAAACATGTCTAATATCTATTATTAGGAATTCTATAGCTATGTTTTTAGAACAGCTTACTTTGTGCACTTATATGGTTTAATTATAAATAATAACCATCTGTGAATGAGCTTAAAATTGTTTCAGCAAATGTATGTTATTCTTCCATTAAAAATAATATTTTTAAAGAGCTTACCATGTATGTGGCACCTCATTAGTCTCTGCAGGGTTTGATAAAAATGTTTGCTCTTAAAAAGTTAAAACTATAGAATGGTTTAAGATTAAATGCAGATAGGTGGTACAGATAAGGATTATAGATTAGGGTAGCAAATGAAGGAAGACCTAATGAAGAGGTATGATTTAATATGGAACTGGAAAGATTCAACAGTTTGGACAGGGAGGGCAACCAAGGGAGCCATGAATTCCAGGGAAAGGGGTCAGCAAAAGGAAAGACAGCAAGCAAGGCTCTGGAACACTGACTGGGTCAGCCTGGTTCTCAGACAGAATACATCTTAAGAAACTCTTAAGACTGGATCAAAAAGGAAACTGAAGACTATTTTAACAGGCTTTGAACTCTGCAATGGGAATCCATTGAAGGCTTCTGAATAGAAACTAGGATAATAAAAGTATTATATTAGAAATGGTCATCTGGCAGTGACAAGAAGGAAGTCTTGGAGGTAAAAGGACATTGAACAAGGGGATGAGTAAAGAGGATCTTGTAGTAGCCTGCTCTGAGTTTTTAATGACTAGATGAGGTCAACAAAAGTCTTAGGGAATAGATTTTAATAAGCCATGCAATCAAATTTCCTTTTGGGGGGAAAAAAACTTGTTTAACTGCTCTAGTTCTAGACAAAATGATCAGACAACAGGAACTCTTAAAAATGAACGCGTGTGTCTAAAATAAATATTATTCTGTTTTATTTTTATTTGGTTTTCATAGGTTCCCATAGGGGGAAAAAAATCTCATATTCTCATATCCTCTAAGCCTACAGGGAAGAATAGGAAATAATGACAAAAAAAAGTTTTTAGTAAAAGGAGAGTTCGCTTAAAGCAAAATGCCATCCATGACTTCAACTAGGCATCGCCTGCTAGTGATGGGGACCCATCTTGAAATAGAGGATTGCATAACTTATCACTCAAGCTATAACCATACTAGACGTAGTCATAGAACCTAGAGAATCTGTTGTCATTTTTTCAGTCCTAACGAACCACGAGATATTCTCAGCACATCATAGAAGACCAGCAGACACATTTTTTGAGAGCAGGTTTACAATTCCCATTTGTATCTTAAAAGCTTAAAACTTGGATGTCCACCTAGACCATGTGCATATGGGACTAGACATAAGTAAAGGTCAGAAGAGTAGCAAAGATATGGTAGGTGAAATTTATTATTTACAAGTCTGACCTTTTTGGAAAATAAAGGAGTGCTTATTGCACCCTTCATTTTCTTCTCTCTAAACACTTAGACAACGTTCCAAATGAAATATAGAATATTCATAGTGCCTTGATTCCTATTACTTTAACTCTCTGGATTGAGAAACTGAGTCTTATATATTCTTATTCGTGTTTAGTATGCTTCAGTAACCCCCACGATATTGGAAATAACATGATTAACAGTAATGATCCTGAGTTAGCTCTCAAGGGAGAAGTTTAATGATACTGTAGAGGACGTTTCCTCGTGTCTATGTTAACGTTTTACAGAGGGGGGCCCATTTTTATCGCAAATTCCTAACAGGAAGTGACTCTTCCTGCCAAAACAGGTTTAAACCTCCCTTCTGTCACTATTCAGTATTCCCCATGAGAATGCTGATCATGTCCGAGACAGTTCTGGCACTTTAGAGAAGTCAGGGACAACCAGAGAGAGTTAAGGTTAAATCAACAACATTCAAAGTCACAAGGACCAGAGGCAGCATCTTGCAGAAGCCAACTGAAAGGAGGCAAATGCACCACAAAAGTAAATTTATAAAGTCTTAGTACTTAAAGCTTAGCTTATGCACTTGTGCAAAGAATAACTGTGATCCTAGTAGGGCCTGAAGAAAGATAAGGACCCAACAAGATAAAGATAAAGAACCTTGCATCTAAGGATGGGTCTGGATGAATCTGAAGTATTCCCATGGATTTGCTAGTTAAGGATCCCAAGCAACTAACTGGTCATGAAGAGCCCATTGTTTACCCTTTATAATCCATTTTCTTAAAGCATGCATACTACTTAATACAGAATGAAGAAATAACCATTTTCTACTTATTGGTCATCTTCACAGAGTCACAGGTAAAAAACTCTTGAAGCCACTATTATAAACAGATACTAGCATCAACAACCCTTACCTGACTTACAGGGTCAAAATTCTATGTCCAGAATAGGCACTACCAGGTGAATAGATCATCTTACAGAACTACACCTTAACAAAGTTTGCCATGTTTCTTTAATCTTAAGGTTCTGTAAGTTATAAATGCAATCAATGATTATTCTTAAATATAAATTAAAGATGATGATCCTACAGTCTTCCCCTTGAAAAGAACTTCGCAGTCTGATAATTAAGCCCATGGCTCCAATCCATTTGTTTTCATTCAATCTTCCAATACTCTTTAAAAATAACCCAACCTTAAACTTTATTTATTCTTTTCTTTTAAGTGTCTGCAACTTTTCAAGTACTTCTGTGTATGTTAAAAAGTTAGAAGTGTTGGGAACTGCCAACTATTTTATATTACCTAACTCCTCTGGGCTCCCAGTTTCCTCAGTTAGAAAATAAAAGGTGTGGACTAGATGAGTGGCTTTTAAATAGTGCTAGATTTCTGTAAAGCCAGCGTAGGAGAGTAGACACCAGAGTGGGAGAAAAGTGGGAGAGTGCCAAAGGCAGGGGACACAAAGCTGGCTTCTCGACAAAGCTTTAACAAAAGCCTTCTCCTTTCACCCTTTTACCTGTTTTAGATACCAGGGTTACACACATAAATTCACTTGAAAAAAAAAAAAAGGTTCCTTTATAAAAATAATTGAAAACCAATGCATTTCTTTTTTCTAAAAAGTCTAAACATTCTTTTTCTGTCTAGCTGAATCATTAAAAACATTCAAGATGTTAACTCTTTAAGTATTACTTTCAGCTATACTGATAGAGATGAGGAAATTGAGACACAAAGCAAGAAGTCTAACCTAAGATCACAGAGACAATGATTGTATGACTAGAATCTAATTCTCCTAATTTCTATTCCGCTGCTTTATTCTGTAGCATTCCACAACAGCAGGGCTGCTGCTGCACGACTGATAGCTCAGGCGCACACCATTCCCATTAAATTCTATGTGGCTGCCGCCCCCTGGAGTTGTGCCAAGCAACAGGCCTGCAAAGCAATCACGTATTTAAAATGAAAATAACTATAAAACAATTACTACCTGTTCAAAAAAGCACTTTAGAATTAGGACCCCAAATACCATATATTTCACCTCTATGTTATAAAAGTGAGACAGTTCTCTTCCCTCTTGAAAAATTGGTACAAATAGAAAGCACCAGTTGGAGTGTCAAATATTACAACAAGAAAGTGGCTTTAAAGCTTTGATTAAAGCATTGGAAAATAGGTCAATTTATTTAATAAACATATCAGAATTATCAACAACTCAGAAAAAGCCAAATAAGACAAAATCTAAAGAGACCATAGAGCAATTCTGAAAAGTAGTATTTTGGGGAAATAGCCTTCAAATACAAATTCTTTAGACTTAATAATCTCTTTATTTCCTTTAGGCAGGTGCTCTTCCGACAGCAATGGTCTGTTAGAAAGCTTATATTATGTTTATTAACATATGTGCTCATGTTTTAAATATATCAATTAACTCATGACTGGGATGTATCTCACTATCACAGAACACTTGAAAGCCATTTTTCAGAAAACGGCTATACAGTGGAGAAATAGAGAATGCATTACATGCATTTCCCCCTCAGGCATGCAAGCCAAGTCACAAAGACATGGAGTGAGTTGCTCAAGGTATTAAAAAGAAACTGGAGGAACGATGTCCCTACAATATAGAAATCCTGATTTGAACCACCTGGCTATGTCCTGTGTCACACTTAGCCACACAATAGGCAGGCAAAATCTCCTTCAAATTACGTAGGAAAGCTACAGTTTCAGGAAATACTGATCTAAGATATTTTTTATTTTAAAAAATAAAATAAAATTGAGGGATTATTTGTCATTATAACCTATAAATTTCAGTCAGTAGGAATACTAGAAAGCATGAAAAGTAATGTTTTACTTTAACTGTCTAATATTTATATTAATTCAGGAAATAAGTGCTAGATAAAGATGCAATTTGGTTCCATATGGTCAAATGTAACATAGTAAAACATTTCTAAAATGATATAACCTGGAGAAAAGTTTATAATTTGATTAAATTCTGCCCTGCAACCATACTCAGTAGATCACTGTCAAAGGTAACAGTGGAATATGCTTGACAATTAACTTTTGTAAAACAGCTATAGTCTTAAACATTCATAAGCTAATTTCAACGTAAATATTAACATCTCGCCCTATAAAGCAGTATCTCTTAAAGGGGTGGAATCAAAAAGCAAGTGCCAAAAAGTCTGCAGGTAAGAGAACATCTTTTTTGATCATTTGCTTCATTTATGTTATAGGCACTTACAATTTACACATGGATATCCAACAGCAGCAGGACACTGTAAAATAAAGCAAAAACTTGTTGCTATTTTTAATATATGCTAATTTTTTAAAATAACTGGATTGAAATAATACTAAAAACGATACCACTTTAAAACACTGCCATGTTTAAGATACACTAATTCAATTTATTTTCTAAAATGTGCACCTTACATAGTCATTAATCTCAAGGTGGCTCTAATCACAAGGCTTCAGAGCATATTTAGATAGAGCACATTTCCTTGCACCCTAGCATTTTTTAAATGGCAGCAGTCTACCTTCCTTCTTTGGTCAAGAGGGGAAAAGAGGGAGAGAGAAAGGGAAAAGGGGACTTCTCTGTAGAAAGATTTGGCCTTGGAGTCAGGGTTTTTGAGATGTGCTAGTGATCTTGGCTCGATGCCTTTTTATTTTCTTTCAGGAATAAATCTGAGCAATGGAATGGCTTGCGATTTGTCCAGCCAACCAGCCATATCAGATTTATCAGAAAGAAAGAATGAAAACTGGCTCAGAGGACTCCTGCAGTGCCTGAGTGGCAGGTTGCTGGGAAAGACACACACAAAAAGAATATCCTTAGTGATGATGTGGAAAACATATATTCATATGTGTAAACTCAATAAATAATAAGACATAAAAAAGAATCTATAGTAATGGAAAAGGTAAGTGCATAAGACAGATGATAAATAGAACTTCTATTTAAGAACCAAAGGGATGAAAGCTCATGAATACTAAATATTTGAATCCACTTTAAGGAGAAAATATGATTTTTCCTCAAATGAATGCAAACTCCAAATATCAGCCAATGCAAACTTAGTGTTTTCAGGTTAGAGCAAAAAGTATGTAAATCTTCCATGAAGGGCATGCTCTGGTAAATATTCTAATGTAATTTCTTAATTAAGACACATATTCAGTGACTAAATGAAAATTATACATATAAAGGAGTAAGTACCCTGATTTTCAAAAAATTTGACTTTCTATGCATGTATGATTAAAAAAATAAAAGGAGTTTGGTTTGAGAGAAAAAAATCAGAAATCAAGGAATCATGACACAACCAGAGTCATTCAATTTTATCATATCAGTCCACATTATAGTATATTCAAGTGATCTGCAGTCACAATAATAGGTATAAATTTATTTGGAAGCATTCTGAAGAAAAAAAATTATACCTTAGTCTAAAAAGGCTCCTTTTACATATATAAGAATTTCAATATTGAAAGAAAAAAAGAGAAACTGTACCCATGGGTGTGCTTACAGTAAATACATGTAGGGAGAGAACTGATTTTTTTTTAAATTATATTGAACATCTTTTCATCATTTAACTAAGTTTTATTAATCTTTTTCTTCTCAAATGTAAAAAAAAAACTAATTTTGGAGATATATCTTAAATACATAGGAAAAATGTGTGTTCTTTTATAGAATGAAAAGCAGGACCTAGTTACTTGCAAATAAAAAAATGGAACTGAACTTGTTCATCACATATCTACTAAGGTATGTACGGGCGTCACTTCAGTGCTACTACATTTACATACATATATTGTATTTCAACACAAATGTGATACTGATTATTTTTCCATCATACCAGGAAGACAGAAATTTTGGAATTCTTTTTGGTGGTAAAGGCTTTATAACATCCACATAAAGGGCCTTTGACTATAATATTTCTAGATAAAATAAATCACTGGAAATGAGACAAAGCCCTTCAGAATTACTATTAAAAAAAAAAAAACCACTGTCTTCTCTAAAGCTGATTTTTTTTCCCAAGCAAAAAAGGAAAAATAAAAATAGGTCCTCTTCAACTACAATTATTTTAATAAATACCTTAGATCTATACAACAGAATCCTGCCCCTCCCATATTTTTATTCTGTTCACAGAGAGCAGTAAATAAGGTGCATTCCTTCTGCTTCTTAAGAAATTAGCATTTCAAAAATATGCCACTTTCCCCTGAACTCCAAGCGTGTCTAATAATGCGAGAAGCAGATTGTCTTCCCTCGTTTCCTTAATTTGTTTCATCTAAAAGCAATTCACTCAACATCTTGTCGCCCTCTGGCAGCTTAGTTTACTTATCCGCACTTAATTTCTCGTTCGGACCAAAACAAACTCCTCCAAACTGCTACTGACTGCTAACCGCGAGAGGGGAGACACGCAATATGCATTTACTTGGGAACATACAGCCATAGGTACGTAGCCACGAACACACGCAGAGCCTCACTCATACCCCAGAACGTAAATTGGTTTTCTAAAAGCACTACATTAAAACCAGCTGAACTTTCCCTGCCAGGTGCGGCAGGGCGGGGGTGCGGAAGAGTAAAAAAAGAAGTCCCGGGGGCATTTGCAGTTTCCAGAGGATCACCTTAGCGTGCGTGTTGCAATTACACCAGGGATGCACCCGAGAGCTTTTCTTTGTGCGGCCCTTTCATCTAGATCACTTTGTATTTCGAACAAGGGAGGCTCGCCTTTGTGCCCCCAGAATTTCAAGTGCAGAGTCAGACACGGAACAACAATGGCACGCTAATCCTCGCGCACTAAATGGGCTCACTTGTGGGCCTGACAATTCACGCGGGGAAGCGAGAAGAGACCAGCGAGGGCGCGAGCCGGTGTCGCCTGAGACGGGGAAGAGGACAGCTGCAGAACTAATTTGGATTACATTCCTTGCAGAAATTCTGAAAAGGGCTTTTCGGCATAGCTCAACTCCGAGCCGCACAGTTAATACCAGATTGCTGCGGACTCGGAGCCGGGTCCCCCAGCGGCTGAGGCTGCACCAGACGGCCCCCAGTAGGTCTCCTTGCAGAAATTCCTCTCGGCTAAGCTTGCGTGTCAGTCGCAACTGCTTTTGAATGGGTCAATGTGCATAATCAACCCATTGAGGGGAAATATGAAGGGACTCGGAGTGGGGAGGGAGATAAAAAAAGGGATGTATCTAAGAGGCCGCTTGGAATCTCAAATCCGTGTTGGTGTAATTCCGGAGGTGGCTGGAGCTCGGGACCTGGTATGCATGAAGAATTTCGGAGTAATTGGGAGGGTGCAAACGTCCAGTACAAACGGTGCACATTGTGCCATTCGAAGGTCATTTTGAGAGGCTCGAGGATTGTAACTTGTTATTTACTAGGCGAGGAGGGGGAGGTGGCGGGGGCGGAGCGGGAAAACTACAGCGCGCTGTTTTCTTGGTGAGGTCAGAAGGACACCCTCCGGGGGCCTGAAGCTCTCCCTCTCGCCACTCCGTGGGCTTTATCTTCTCTAGCTGCCTCCCACGCTCCCGCGACCAGCCCCGGATGGTTCCGGAAATCTCCCCGGCTCTCCAAAAGGCCCCCCTTGGCCGCGTCAGTCACCCGTTTCCCTCAGCCCTTTCCTGTCCCACTTTCATCCCCAGGAAACTCAAGTGTCAGAAACTTTGAGCTCCCTCGCCCTGCAGGTGCTGTCACTGGCCCTGCGGGCCGCGGCGCGCCGACCCCGCCGCGCTGCCTCTCCCGGGTCAGTGAGCCTCTTGCCGGGCGGGGGCACCTGGGCGCGAGCTCTCCGGCCGACAGTTGCCGCGCACCCAGCGCAGCCGCGCCCGCCTCGGGTTCAATCCGCGTGACGGGTCGGCTCGGCAGCCGCGCCCGGCAGTAAACAGAACTTGGAGGGACTCCGGCCAATAGCAAGTTGAACTACAGGAAGAACTCTTCCTGGAGCCAAACACAGAAACCGACGGGAAGGCCGGGCTCCCAGCTTAAGTATGTCAAGCCATTTTTTTTAATTTTTTTTTTTAAGCGGTCAGGCAGGCAGGCAAGGAAGCGCCCCTCTAGTCAATGGGGGCGAGGGCTGGGCACGCTGGCCGAAGAGGCCTAGCGTTGTGGGCCCCCGGGCCGAGGCGCGTCCTCCCGCCGCGCTCCGGCTCCCAGGCTGGGCTCCAGGCGGGTCTGACCCCGCAGGCTCGGGCGGCCTGGGGCGCAGCGGCCGCGGGCAGCACACGCAGGTGCAAAGCCCGCTCTCTCGGAGCCGCTTTCTCCACAGCCCTCCCGCTCACTGGAGCCCAGCTGCCACCGCCTCGGGACCCCCGTCCTTCCCGGCCCCGGGCGGGGAGCGCTTCTCCGAGGCTTCTTCCCTCGAGGGGCCCGGACCCGGAGAGGAGCGTCTCCTGTGACTCCGGCTTTGGGTCTCCCACGTCCTGCACAACGGGCGCCACCAAAAGGCATCCCGCTTAGCGAGGCTCACAGAAAACGCGCGAGAAAGAAGCGGGTGAGAGAGAGAGAGAAAGAGAAAAGGGGCGCAGAGTGATTTTTCACGATAACTGAACACAGGCACACGCAGAGGATAAGTTTGGGGAAAGAGAGTCGCAAGAAACCCAAGGAAGAGGCGCGGATGGATTGATCCCGCCACGCCCGGGAGTGAGCGTGTCTCCGGCTGGGCGAAGGGGGCGACGGAGCCACCCGGCGCAGCTCTGCCGTCGGCCGCAGGGTCAACCGCGGGAGCGCGAGAAGGACCGCGACTCACCTGACTGAGAAGCGCTGGGCTGGACGGTCCCCGCCGCCACGAGAAGGCTCACCCAGACCCCCAGTCCTGTCGCCAGCTTCATTTTTTGGAAGTCTCAGATCCCGTGCTGATAATTACATGTCCAAATGGCATATCCCCTTTCAGGCACACGGAGGAGATCCCTCAGCCGGGCGCGCGTGAGGGCGCGAGGGGCACTGGCGCGCGCGGGGCACCGGCTCCGAGCGCGGGCGACCCAGTCCTCGCCCGCGGGGCCGGGGCCCAGAGAAGCGGGGGGAGAGGGTGCGCGCGGGTGGGAGTGAGCTCGAGTGTGTGCGCGTGGTGCTCCTGGTCGGGCCGGACAGCTATTTCCCCGTGTGAGCCTCCGCTTTCTCGCTCCCTCCTCACTTTCTCGCTCTCTCTCCCTGGTTGGTCAACAATAAAAAGGAAGGGTTCGGAAAAGGGTTTCCAAAAAAAGTTGATTGCAAACAGGCGGTAGCTTTCCGGCCTCTCCCCACAGCCGGACTCTATTCGGCTCCCTTTTCAGTTTCCTCGCACCTCCAGTCCAAATTGGGAGGAAAGGGAGGGGTGGCGGGCAGAAGCTTCTTGCTTCACGCGATCCCGTCCTTTTTTCCTGTCAGCTTTCCTCACACTTGTCCGGCGGCTGCGGTAATTAAAGCTCCGAGCGTCATTTCCAACGCTCCGCCGTCTCCAGCTGCAGCCCCACAGAGAAATTAATAAGACTCGGTCCGGGAGGGGGGGGGAGAAAAAGAAAAAAAAAGGTAGGGGGTGGGTGAGTAAAACAACCCTCCACGCAACCAGGCTGGCTCGGCTCAGCCGCGCAAACCCCGCCCCCAATCTGACCCAACTAGCCACGCCTTCTCCCCCAAAGGGAAATCTTATTGGTTCAGCCACTCCCCAAAATCTTGGGCCTCGGGAGTTGGGAAAACACCTGTCCGGGAGCGGGAGCCTGGTGGTGGGGCGGGGGAAGCTGGATTTAATAGGCTCACCCGAGGCCACGGACTGAACCAGAGGCCCCCGGACAGCTGGCCCGCAGAGTGCGCAGACGTGCTTACAGAAAAGATTTGTTTCTTTCTTAGACAAGAAAGTAACCACGGTGCTCATCCACAGACAGGACTTGCCCTAGAAATAGAAGAAAACACTGCTTCAGTCATAAAACTTACCCCCCCTTCCTACTTCCTCATGCTTCACACTCAGAAAGTAGTGTGAAGGGAATCTAAGCACCCGTCTTTCCCCAACTATACAGTCTCTCCCATCCTTCCCACCCTCCCAAACGGACCAAACTAAAATTCCACGTTTGTAGAGCTGCATCCTTAGATTTTTAGACTTTACGGGTCATTTCATCTTTTCCTTGGACTCTACAACAACGTGGCTTGGGATTCATTCTCATTAAGCAGCTTCTAGTCCAAAGCTACCAATTTGGTTCTAAAGGCTAGAAATGGTCCCAGGCCTGAGCTGTTCAGTCTGAAATAGGCAATGTCAGGACATAACCAACCTCAAATGATTAGGTTTTTTTCTACAGTGGACCCAGCTTTAGTCCCCTTCCATGTTCTCACTCTGCCAGTTCACACTCCCCAACCCCCAGAGGTCATTGCTAGCTACAGGAGTTTCTAGACTAAAATATCTGGGATTGGGTCATATCATTGTACACATCCCTTGCTTTTTACAGCTCTGAAACTGTACCCTGGACAGGAGGCCAGAACCTCCTGAGGGTAGGAGGTTATTGGTTCGCTATTTGCACAGGCGTTCTATGTATGAATTCTTTTCCTTTTTCAGTTTCTCTAGAAACAGCAAATACATAAATAAAAAGTATCAGGGGAGCTTAAAAATTAAGCCACCCTGCCTCCTCACTCATCATTTGAGACCTTCCTATTCCTCCCCCACATCTTTTATCTATAGCCTTGTCCCTTAAGAATTTCCATGGAGCTAGAACAGAGAGAAACAGCAGCTTCATCCCAGAGGCCTGAAGCCTTCCCTTTCTTAGGCAATTAACAGGCACAGAGAGGAGACCAAACAAGTTGAGCATGCTGCTTTACCCAGAGCAGCGTAGGGCCAGGAAAAACTAAGCCTAGAGCAGGTTAAGGTGACTTAACCAGAGTGGTACTGATTGCAGCAGAAGTGTGCACACCATTCTTTGGGATTATCTATGCTGTCTTTTATCACCCTCCCCCCCTGTTTTTTCTTTCATTCAATCTCTTTTCACTCCCCTTTCCTTAAATCCCCTTCTGTTTTTTATGATGACCCTCAAACACCTCTCTTCCATGAAAGCTACTTCTTTGTAAAATTTCCATCTGTCCCCAGAAAAGCAACTTAAGTGATTTTTTTTTTAAGTATTGCTTTTGGAAAAGTTTAAATTTATGTATTAGAATAGTCTTGTTTCTGATAACAATTATTTTGCAAGAAGTGAAGAAATAGATTGTGTATTTTAGCTTAAATCGAGGGAAAAATTAAATACAATGGCTATGTTAAGGTTTTTTTCTACTTGTGTCCACTGTGATAGTTTTTACTCCCCCATCAATTTTAAGGCTCTTTTGTGGCAGGGACTCTCCTGTACACCTTGGTTTCAATCACACATCTAAAATAATTCTTGGCAAAAGAGAGATTTCAATTAATATTCATTGGTTAAACAATTGGTCTCTATTTTTTTAGGTGCTAGACAGCCTATACAAGGTATCCACCAATTACATTACCTGACACACCCATGATTTGCTAATTCTCAATTTGATCTGCCTAGATCCCATTTTCCTGGTTCTAACTGATTGAAACAATGATTGATACCTGGCCAAAGTTGGGTATCTGACCACCAGCCTATAAAATGAATTGGCATGAAAGCCCTACTCAACAAAAGCCCTACTCAACAGTGACTGGTGTACTCAGAGTCTAGCTCAAATGATTTGAACATGAGACCCCAGAGATTTAGACAGGAAGGTGGTACCCTGTGTGGGCACACTGGAAGAGTGAGAAAGTAGAAGCCATGAGCTAGAGTCAAGAATTAATTCGTTCTATGTCTGCTTTCACTTGCTTCCCATCTCAACTGAGTCATTCTAAGTTGGACCACTCAGAATACCAAGTAAGACCAGTCAAAATGCCTTGGTCACTACTGATCAGATGAGAGATAGTCACTCCCACGGAATCTCTTCCCCGAGATTTTTCTGCAAGGGAAAGAAAGAATTTGTATTCAGTCATTCCCTGCTGGCTTTTGAGATACAAAAGTCCAGAGCTGGCCTGTCTATATTTCTTTCTATGTAGGGATGACCAGTCTGCAGTGAGAAAGAATGAAGTTGCCATTTGAAAGGGGCAAAAGATCAGGTAGGGGTGGAGAATATTCAAGCTCTTCCTGTGGTTTTGTTGTTCATCCCCCTTTTCCTTAAGCTAGTTCAATTTTGTTACCTGAAGCCCCAACAGCATGAAATAGTAAAAGAACTTCTCTAGGGCTTCCCTGGTGGCGCAGTGGTTGAGAGTCCTCCTGCTGACGCAGGGGACACGGGTTCGTGCCCCAGTCTGGGAAGATTCCACATGCCGTGGAGTGGCTGGGCCTGTGAGCCGTGGCCGCTGAGCCTGCGCATCCAGAGCCTGTGCTCCGCAATGGGAGAGGCCACAACAGTGAGAGGCCCGTGTACCGAAAACAAACAAACAAAAAAAGAACTCTAACTTGTGTGAGATCATATAGGCCATCATGCCCCTTGAAGAAGGTATCTTGATAAGGCCCATACTGTTCAGTTTCCCTTCCCAGTTTCTCATGATTTCCCTTGGCTTAAGTCATAACCCCAAAAGAAGAGAAATTCCTTTGGCCTTTGCTGCTCACCCATATCCTCTTCTTCACTTCATTTCTTCCAATAGTGATAGAGTTCAAGGAGACTCTTGACATCATGAGTGGCAGAACACTACTGCTAGGAGAAAGGAACACATTGATCTCAGAGTTCAGTGTTGAAGTAGACGCCAAGCTTTGTCCCAGAGTTTTGTGGTTCACTCCAATCGTCAGCTTGTTTCTAAGACTTACCTAATGGTAAGATTAGAGTTTGCTCCTTTAGACATTTTGCTATTGGCCATAAATATAAATTCGGGACAAATATCAACTAAGAAAATAAAACAAGACCCTATCATAATTCATTTTCTTCTTCTGAACATTTAAAAATAAATACAGGTTTCTAATTTCCCTCCCTGACCACAGTCATCTTCCTCAACATCATTCTAAGTTACCTGGTGATCACAAACAACTCACTTCATAGACTTGAGCCCTGTGCCTCATCTAAAGGAAGGGATTGTTATGTCCCAAATCTAACACTTCATGAGTATATGATTTACTGACACCTACTAAGTGCAAGTCATAATTTCCACAGACTTCATTTGTTTCTTATATCCTTTCCCTTTTTCCCCACTTACCCATACATACTTCTTCATCTGGGGCACCAACACAGCCACATCTTAAAATGCCTTAGGAAAATATCCAAATAACCTTACTACTATATTACTGTGAACTGCTCAAAACTCTGGATCTTTACTGTTCCAACAGCCAAGAAATTTTGGCAGATACCAATCAGTTTCAGTATTATGATGATCAAGCAGATGACAGATGCAGTGTTGGTGTCTTTTGTTTGGTTGTTTTTTATTTAGCAACTAGCACTTGAAATAACATCTTTCCTCTTAACCCTCAGAGTTCTGAAATTCTTTGATATTTTGGTGACGTTCAAAGTCACAAAGCTAAAAAAATCTTTAAAAGTTCAATCATTTTTAAAATGCATAAGTATACACTAACTAAAGAAATGTTTTTTGTTATTTTAGTTAATTTAATATTCAAAGAGGACCTCCCCAAGAACATTTTGGTTTTGGTTAGTAAGTGTTTTCTTTTATGTGCATGATTAAGCCTTAATTTTTCAAGTGCTAAGGAGGAGTGACTGAATGTAAATAAATCAAATCTGTGTTGCCCTTATGTCCATTCATCAGTGTCTGTCCAAGTCCTTACAGACATTTTTCGTTTGTGGTTAAAACTGCAAAACAATTTCAGCCCTGTGGACAGAGTAGTCTTTTGCAAAGAAGTTACGCAAAACTGATTTTCCTAGTAAAGCCTTTTCCTGTTCTGTATCTGCTTTATATATTTTCTTCAACTAAGTTCTCTGTCCCGCATAGCTTTTTCTATTGCTTTGTAAGCTTAAAAACAAAGTAAACCTTCAATAACAGTCGCCAGTTGAAATCTAAGAAGAAAAGGGACAGTTCTATTTTTGCATGTTCATATATTTATAAATAAGTTAACTTAGTGAGGTTAGTTATCAAGGCTATGATTCTACCTGGCCTGAAATCTGAACCAAGATAACATTTGTTAGTTACTTTTTCAGGTGGCCTCTTATGTTGTATTTCCTTCCTTCTGTATTCTTAACTCGGCAAAGAGCTGAATCATGTTATGGTTAAAACACAGATTTCTCAAAAGAATCTGAAGTTACATTTGCCAAACACACAAAAATGGATGTTATTCTAAGGTCACAAAGAGTTCTTAGAATTTTTCTTGAGCACCTGACAAATAGTCAACTAAAGTCATAATGTAGAAACCGTGTATTTTCTTCTCAGGTTTGTGTAGGGATGGATGAATCTTCAAAGCTTCAGACAAAAGGTCCTAATAGTTTAGAAAGGCTCCTAAACTTGTTGAGTCTTTTTCTCTCAACACATTAAGAGCCTGGTATCTCCTTGCCCAATCAATTACCTCTCAGAATAACAAGTTTCCCTTTCCGTTTTTGGATTCTCCAATTCTTTTGTTACCTATCCTTCCCTAGCCTCTCCTTACCTCTGAAAATCTGTTAGGAGTCCCAAGACATCTGGTAGGTTCTCTTCTTGGTCCTAGCTCTGAATGTATCACAATTTTCTATGTTCCCAGGTTATATAACACAGAGGATATTCCATGTTCCAAAACATTTAATATAGTACAATTCACCAGAAGAGAACGCCCAGCAGAGAAGCTATCAGAATTATTGAATCTCACAAAGCAGTAGCAAAAAAATTACAATAAAGAAATGGCAGAGAAGTCCCTGGTGATTCAGTGGTTAGGACTCAGCACTTTCACTGCGGGGGCCTGGGTTGAATCCCTGGTCGAGGAACTAAGATCCTCCAAGCCGTGCGGCGTGACCCAAAAAAAAAGAAAAAAAGGCAAAAGTTAAACTTTTCATCACGTTTGATGGCAAGGAAAAAAGCACTAATAAAAGGATGTGTGTTGGTATTTACGTATTTTCTACAGAAGGATAGTTATTAATTTATATTGATCAATCTACAAATGTTTTCCCTTTTAACTTGCCATTAAGGTCCATAAAGACTCTTAAAAAACAAACACCGGTTGGTATATCTTTGTTTCTGAGGTCTTAGATTTTCATTTAAGAAATCCAATCATGAACATAGTTTGATTCCCATTAAACTATTCCCTTTAAACTGCTGATACAACAAACATATTAGTAATATGCTACTACATCAAAGCAGTATGGCTTAAGAAAGACACAAATATTCCAAGAGCTGATAATATTAAATTCAGTGCAAAATAGCAGTATTCATTTAAGTTCTGTTTAGATGGGGAAAGGTCTAGCTGGACAATATTTCAAATCTGAAGTAAGAATATCTACATTTACAAAAATAATCTTAGTAAGGAAAAAATCTAAAGTGATATAAAGTTAGAGAAATATTTTTTGTTCAATGAAACTTTTACCTAATTATAATTGGGAACATTTAATTAAATGATTTTTAAACAACACAGACCTTCTCAAATATACAGTCAATTTAAAATCATGGTATTAATGGTATGTAATGCCATATTACATTACATACTGATCATTTCTAATTTTCCATCGTGAGCCTAATTTACTTTTTTTTTTTGGCCGTGCCACTTGGCATGTGGGATCTTAGTTCCCTGACAAGGGATTGAACCCACGCCCACTGCAGTGGCAGCACAGAGTTTTAACCACTGGACTACCAGGGAAGTCCCAAGCCTAATTTATTGTACTTTTAAAGTAAAACTAATTTAAAAACAATATATATTACTCTGTGTAAATTGTTGAATGAAGAAATATTCCACTATATATTTCTTTTAATATTTGCTTATACTGTATAATGTTTTGCTATTGACAAACTTGTGTATTTTATGTACATTTTCAATAAAATCATATTAAGTATTATGATATAAGGTAATAATATTTATTTTAGCTACTACATGCATACTGTCTCCAACTTTTTTCTATGTAGCCATTTAGGGTAAACATTGATAGAGAAAAATGTTCTTTGTCTAATCAAATACTGGAAGAAAATAAAACAATTGTGATAATTTATTGTTGTCTATTAGATAGAGTGAGAGGGTAGGAGAGGCCTGCTTCATACAACTTAATTTGACTTTGTTAAATGAATACTTTGAGACAAATGGAATTACTATTTGTCTTAGTGCATCTACTTATCACTCCATTTAGGAACTCCCTAACACACTGGAGATGTAATGCATTATACTGAAAATATAATGATGATTGTAGATGTTGTCTGTCGCTCTAGTATTTCTTTTCAGAATACTGCTCTGAATACTGTCATCATGTCCTTTGAATCATAATCCTCACGGAATATTACTTAAACAGCATGTATCAGTGATAGTATTTACTACTAAATCCAAGACTAATTTTCATTTTGTCTTAACATGATTATATTTAAGTATAACCTTACCTTCTAGTATTTGCTGCGAAATGTATATGTTAGTCACTTACATATATTTACATATATGTATATGCATATATCCATTATTTCACCCAGATTTTTTTATAAAATGAAAAACCGTACTTTCTACTATATTCTACTATCTGAAATAACATATATTCTATTGCCTTTTCCCAGTTTAGTATGACACTAACATTTAAAACTTCCAAACTACGTAAAACAACTATACTCCAATAAAAGTTAATTTTAAAAAAAGAAAAAAAATCCAAACTAAATATTTCTAGAGGTATGACCTCCTTCCTTTACACTTTCCCACATTTTCCCCCCTCAAGAAATTATGTTTTTGAAAGAATATAATTATACTTTTATTTTTAAATGAGGAAGGAAGAAAATAAAATTGAGGTTTTACTGTACTGATCACTGCATTTCACCCTAGGTGAGGACAGCAAATATCAATGATAGCAGAGTGTTAATTACAAAAGCAATCAACAAGCAGGCATAAAGGTATTATATTTTAAAATAATAAGAAAAAATACATGTCTTAGGTAACTGAAATATTTGATGCATACATGCAATTGTATTATATATTCAAACTTATGACTTGAAAAGGGTCATCCTGATGAAACTCCCCTGCCTGTTTTCTAACTATGTTTGAAGTGAATGAAAATTCACCACTAATATAAAATTGATACTTTTATTTTTTTTAACCACATAAATAAAATCAACATAGCTGGAAGATAAAAATAATTATTTCAAATATTTAAATAGGAACGATGGCTCTATCAGCCTTTCAGTAAACAATGACTGATTGTGCTGGCTAAAACTATACCTTCAAGATTGGAAGGCACAGATTTCAAAAAGATACTGAGGTTGGTTCCCACTCCTGTGGCCTTCACTGTACATTAATCAGAAGTGTTTGCTATGCAAATCTTGTCATACAAAGCAATTATGGTTGTTCCTAAACTGACCTCATGTTTATTTATTACTTCAGCTTTTTACTCCCAAACCTTGTCTGATCTTTTCAAACACGCACAATTTTTATGTTGCTTTTTAAAGGTACACAATACAGTGATTTTTAATTTATTTGTTCCTAGTATAAATGGAAAAACTGTGTAACTCCCTCAATCTGCAATACAGTGTTTGGTGAGTCTGAATAATACTCCGGTGTCTGTTCATGCAAACTATTTCCACCCCAGGGTCTTTGTGAGGATGAAGAGGCCCTTCCAATCGCTTAAGGCCATGACACCTTGTTTAGTCTTACTCTACAACATTAGCTGATAACTAATGGAGACTGTCAGCTACAGTACACTAAGCAGAAAAAAAAAAAAAAGAAAGAAAGAAAAAGTATTTTTATAGCAGAGCAGTTGAAAGCAAAAAATTCATTGGTAACCATTTATTTATATATTTTCTCAACTTTACTTGCCCCCAGCAAGTGAACTCTTGGAGAGAGATTACATTCATCAGGAAAAATAGCTTAAAAGCATAAATCCACCATCAATAATACCAGTAATGATCTTTAACTGGCTAATATTATATTGCCACAGGAATTCCCATTTTGTGACTTCTGGTTGAGCAACAGTGGCATCCAGTGGCTAGATAATTGTTTCCATGATTAAAGTGTCATGGGAAGTTTGGGTGAACAGTACTAAATGCTTCAGATGTATTTAGCCTAAGCAAAGGAATTTACTAGGAAAAGCAAATCAAATGCCTTTGTTTCCAGAGCAACCCTGGATCAAGTCTAAGTCATGAGATTTGACTCTGATGACTACTTAATACTGGTAATCTCTCCAACACCCCTTAATAACATCAATTTAGGATACCTATTAACTGTCTACTGTGTATACTCATGTTGACTCCATTACCTATAACCTTGATACGCTAGAAAACTTCCCTACAATGAATTAGACACCAATTCTATGAAAAATATTCCACAAAATCAAAAGCTGTAAAACAAGAGCTGATGATATGTGCTCAATGCTCATTTTGTACAAAACTGGTCTGATGACCCATGTATTAAATACGACCCCTAAGAGTTGTACATAATCCATGAGTGACATCTGGAATCATGTTGGTATTATGGTGGTATAATAAAGAGTCCTGGACCTAAAAGGTTTTTGCCCCAGGATTTTATTTACTGGCAAGCCCAATAAATCCTCGGAACCCCATGATATCTACCTCCCAGGGATTTATGAGGCTTAAATGTGATAAATAAAAAGCTTCCTGCACAATCTTTGGTCCAGAGTAGGTACTCAATAATGAAGTAGCAAAAAACAACTTCTGTACCCAGACTGCCTACATTCAAATGCTAGCTCTGGCACTTACAAGCTATGTGATCCAGGGTAATTTATTTTCACAACTTGGGCTTCAGTTTCCCCATATATAATTAGGGGATAATAATATCTGCCTCCTAAAATTATAATGAGTTTTAAATGAAATCGTACGTTCAAATTTGTAGAATAGTTCCTGGCATATAGAAAACACTCAGTAAATATTTTCTGTTCAAAGTGGCAGTCTTTGTATACAAAAGGGAGCTTACTAAGAGCAACAGTAAGAAATGCTCTATAATTTTTCCCCTGGTTCTGATTATACTTAGCCCTGAACTGTTCCCTGTCTATGTCATCTATATGATTAATGACATATATTTCTCAAGTGGGCAAACCATGATGAGAAATACAGTGTGTGGAGATGGAATGTGATCAAAGCAAATCAGCATCATCAAAGCAAGAACCTTAAGAAGTAAGGAGGACTCTGTCTGTTTCAAGGAAAAGAAGGTGAGATGGAAGGAACCGGAATAGACCGGGAAGAGAGGTGAAAATGTCCAAAATGCATCTGGGTGCGAGAGAGAGACAGAGAGACAGAGAGAGAGAGAGAGAGACTCTGAAGTTTAAGAGGTAATTGAACAAATACTTATTTTATCAGAATGCTTTCACATGCAACTTTGTTAAGTAAGACAAACCCAAGTACTAGCGTTTTCCACTTTTGTTTTACCCCATTTGATATAGAATCACAGCATTTTAGAACTGATAGGAACTTAGAATTGCGAGAGTTTCATGAAGTACAATTAACAACGATATCATTAACACCACTCCTGTTCCGCTTACTGCTACCTGCAAATACACATTTTGGGGGGGTATGTTAAAGGGTCTCATGTTGATGATGTTCACACTTAGGTACCCTGAGAAGGTTCTTGGGAGTTTTAGCTGCTTAATTCCTCCCTGATGAGGCTTTAAGTGGCCTCTGCTATTCTCTCTCTTCCTCCTTCTTCTTTCACCTCTATCCTCAGGGCAGATTAATTCCTACTTTCCTCATGATATTACAATGAAACAAACATTAGAAAGGAATAACTTCTAGAAAAATAATTTAAAATGCTCCCATAGCATACCAGGTATAGTCAAGGTTATTATTTGATTCTAATCTAGGTAATTATTTTTCAGTAAAAATAATTGACTATTTTTTTTTGAAAAACCAAAAGTAGACTATCAACCTCCAAACAAACCTAAGCAAGAGGCATGTTTGTCTACAATACAAGGTGCTAAGTAGGGAGACCAGTGGAGCTGGGAGAACATTCATTGCTAGAATAAAGTGTAAGAACTGATCAAGTAGGGAATGGTCCAGGAGCATTTGGACACAGATCAGTAGACCAAGGCTCAGGGTCATGGGACTCAGTCCAGAAAGCAGAGAACAGCAATTGTCCAAGACATCCCATTCAGAAATCAAGCAAGGAGGGCAATCTTAGTCATGTTTGGAAGGTATTGTTCTGCAGGTTATGTTCAGACAGTATAATTTGGCAGAACCTAGACCAAGGAAGGAGGGTTTCCCAGTTGGACCAATAAGCCCTTTTTTCCCTTCAAAATATACCACTTTGGAATGATCCACTATTGGAAGTGTCACCATTATTGAGACATTCTTTGTGTTACTCATTTCTATATGCCTTACCTATTCAAAAATAAATAGCCTGTAGAAATGAAAATGTTAAATCAATAATCCCTTAGTATAAACTTATTTCATCACCTCCTTTTCAACATATCAATAAAAGAGGAGGAACTACTAACATAAAAGTAGAGGGAAGTCATGATAATTTTAAGGGGAATTAGGGAGCACTTCAGGCAAACACAACTTTCTTATTCAAAACAAGTCTCCAAAGCTATCAAACTAAGCACATAATGAGGCAATGGCCTGAGAACATGTCAAATTCTTGGCCAACGTTTTTTTTCCTAAAGGCTTGACTCAGTTTTACTTACAGAAGTTCTCTTATAAGCACAGAATTAGGCAAGCATTTATTAAGTGCTGATTCTGCATTGCTAATGCCATCACTAAAGAGCAGAATGAGAAAGTGCCGTGATAAAATTGTCCTTGGTATCACCTTACAATTGAAGAACTCTATTTAATTTGTCTATGTCACCTATAGGGAAAACAGCCACCAATAGTGGTTACTGTTTACTTTAAAAAGAATAGTAATAAAGAAACCTTTTAAACGCATACTTCTGTATATTCTCATAAATTTTCTCTATATTTTTTTTCAACTTCAGTTTCAGGAAGTAGTATGAGCTTAAGGCATATAACAGGCTAAAAGAAAAAAATTCAAAGTAGAAATCCACTCCATGGCCACTAGGATTGTTAAAAACAGTGCACACTTTCGGCGACCGTGAAGGTGGGGAGATCCAGGCCGGGCCAAGGATGTTGGATCTCATTGTTCTCCCAAGCCCTTAGATCCTCCCCTGAAGCCCCTCAATAAAATGGTCTGATCCTCCAAATAAAAATAAATAAATAATAAAAATAAAATTTAAAAAGAAAAATACTGCACAAATCATTGAGGATGGGAGTGCTGCTTCTGCATCTTTCAAGTACGATGGAACCCTATGCCAGGCAACAAAGAAATAAGTGATTGGCTAAATAAACAGGCACTTCCTTTGAAGTGGTGGTTATTAAGTGTGTACTGTATTGAATAGGACAATTCAATTGGAGAGAGCTTTATGGTAAAAAATTTAAAAAAAAACATGTTTCTTGACTATTTACAGATAGAACATATTTTCAACAGTGTCTTGATAACAGGTTGTGTGTGGGCTGTCAGCTTGCTTTGGCCTATTAAAGGAATCGTGATTCAGCATTCTTGGAAGAAAAACTGGGATGTAAAAAATCCTCAATAAATATTTTCAAAACATGAGAAATACAGAAAGAAATTCTGCTGTCTTTTTGTGAAAGAGCTGGGGGAGAGAGACTATGCTTAAAATTATAAGTCTAGATGTGCCTCTCTGTTCTCTTCCAAACAGCACAGCAAAAGGCCTTGATGTATGAGTTGTTTTCCTGTACTACCCTGGTCACTAGAGAGGATCTACAATGGATACAGTGTTGATATCAGATTTATTTTCAGGATTTAAGAGATGATGTCAGAACAAGTGGCAGAGCCTCATGAAGCAACAAGTGGGTTTGGAAGTCAGCTTGTCCTCATAGCACCTATTGTCACTTTATTTACAAAACAATGGGTTGCCTATTTCGGGAACAAGAGTACATGTTTGTGTGTTTATGTGCTTGTGTGTTTGTTATTTAATTAGTGTAGGAAAGATTTCTAACATAGTAAAAGAGCTTCTTAGCTAAGAATGAATTAACATATATCATATATAAATGTGTGTGTGCACTCTATGTGGCTGAAACAATATTATTTAAGACTCACACTGCCAAATTACCAATTATTAAAAAACTAATATATAATAGAGGCGATAGCCCTTACATTAAGGTAGACACCTCAAAAGATTAGTGTCATAAACTGATAGTCTGACAGTATTTCTTTGGGAGACTTTCTGAGAACAGGTGTAAACGCTAATGGTCTTAAGAGAAGAAGTAAGGGAGATGTTGATTTAGTAGTAGCAGTGTACTATTTGCCACTGAGGAAGTTATCTTCAGCCTAGGGATAGTGAGTTACATTCCAAATCCTAATCAAAGGCGTCTGGGATTTAAGACAGTTTCCTGATACAGCTGGAATTCATACTCTCAAGGAATTTGCCTGTTTTTGAACTTCATTTTCAATATCAGACATTAGACAAGCATATTACTGTGTACATGGTAGATAGATGGATAGATGATAGATAGATAGATAGATAATCAACAGATAGATAGGGAAGAATATGGGCTGTGTGGGCAATGGTTGACACCAGGAATTACAAGGCTAGGAAACTTCTCATCTGAAACATAAATCTAGACACTTCATTTTCACTCTGTGGAATATCATCCCTTTCAGAAATGCAAAAACCAAAGTTAGGTGTGCTTCAGTAACTTGTCAGGGATGGCACAGCTAGTATAACTTGAACCCAAGTCTTTAAATAATGAAATCAGTGCTCTTTATATTATATCACAGGGGCCTGTGCTCTTTTGTCTTCTAATTGCTCAAAATCATGGCTCTTTACAGCCATTTTCCACTCTCATACCTCCAGAGGAGTCCCTAAGTAACAAAACCAGAACAATCCTAATAGAATACAGGTGAGAGAGGAATTGAGTAGAAACAGCCATATCAATGTTCTATGGTTCTAGGTGCTGCTGGCTTGCTTGCTTTTTTTTGTTGTTAACATCTTTATTGGAGTATAATTGCTTTACAATGGGGTGTCAGTTTCTGCTTTATAACATAGTGAATCAGCTATACATATAGATATATACCAATACCTCCTCCCTCTTGCATCCCCCTCCCACCCCCCATCCCACCCCTCTAGCTGGATACAAAGCATGGAGCTCCTCATCTCCCTATGCTATGCAGCTGCTTCCCACTAGCTATCTATTTCACATTTGGTAGTGTAAATATGTCCATGCCACTCTCTCACTTCGTCCCAGCTTACCCTTCCCCCTCCCCATGTCCTCAAGTCCATTCTCTATGTCTGCATCTTTATTCCTGTCCTGCACCTAGGTTCTTCAGAACCTTTTTTTTTTTTCAATTCCATATATGTGTCTTAGCAAATGGTATTTGTTTATCTCTGACTTACTTCACTCTGTATGAGAGACTCTAGGTCCATCCACCTCACGACAAATAACTCAACTTTGTTTCTTTTTATGGTTGAGTAATATTCCATTGAATGTATGTGCCACATCTTTATCCATTCATCTGTCGATGGACACATAGGTTGCTTCTATGTCCTGGCTATTGTAAATAGAGCTGCAATGAACATTGTGGTACATGACTCTTTTTGAATTATGGTTTTCTCAGGGTATATGCCTAGTAATGGGATTGCTGGGTCATAGAGTAGCTCTATTTTTAGTTTTTTAAGGAACCTCCATACTGTTCTCCATCGTGGCTGTATCAATTTACATTCCCACCAACAGCTCAAGAGGGTTCCCTTTACTCAACATCCTTTCCAGCATTTATTGTTTCTAGATTTTTCGATGATGGACATTCTGACCAGTGTGAGGTAATACCTCATTGTAGCTTTGCTTTGCATTTCTCTAATGATTAGTGATGTTGAGCATCCTTTCATGTGCCTCTTGGCCATCTGTATGTCTTCTTGGAGAAATGTCTATTTAGGTTTTCCACCCATTTTTGGATTGGGTTGTCTGTTTATTTGATATTGAGCTGCATGAGCTGCCTGTATATTTTGGAGATTAATCCTTTGTCAGTTGCTTCTTTGCAGAATATTTTCTCCCATTCTGAGGGTTATCTTTTGTCTTGCTTATGGTCTCCTTTGCTGTACAAAAGCTTTTAAGTTTCATTAGGCCCCATTTGTTTATTGTTGTTTTTATTTCAATTTCTTTAGGAGGTGGGTCAAAAAGGATCGTGCTGTGATTTATGTCACACAGTGTTCTGCCTATGTTTTCCTCTAAGAATTTTATAGTGTCTGGCCTTACATTTAGGTCTTTAAACCATTTTCAGTTTATTTTTGTGTATGGTGTTAGGGGGTGTTCTAATTTCATTATTTTACATGTAGTTGTCCAGTTTTGCCAGCACCACTTATTGAAGAGGCTGTCTTTCCTCCATTGTATATTCTTGCCTCCTTTATCAAAGATAAGGTAACCATATGTGTGTGGGTTTATCTCTGGGCTTTCTATCCTGTTCCATTGACCTATATTTCTGTTTTTGTGCCAGTACCATAGTGTCTTGATCACTGTAACTTTGTAGTATAGTCTGAGGCCCAGGAGCCTGATTCCTCCAGAACTGTTTTTCTTTCTCAAGATTGCTTTGGCTATTTGGGGTCTTTTGTGTTTCCATGCAAAGTGTGAAATTCTTTGTTTTAGTTCAGTGAAAAATGCCATTGGTAGTTTGATAGGGATTGCATTGAATCTGTAGATTGCTTTGGGTAGTATAGTCATTTTCACAATGTTGATTCTTTCAACCCAAGAACATGGTCTATCTTTCCATCTGTTTGTATCATCTTTAATTTCTTTCATCAGTGTCTTATAGTTTTCTGCATACAGATCTTTTGTTTCCTTTGGTAGGTTTATTCCTAGGTATTTTATTCTTCTTGTTACAATGGTAAATGAGAATGTTTCCTTAATTTCTCTTTCAGGTTTTTAATCACTAGTGTATAGGAATGCAAGACATTTCTGTGCATTAAAATTTTGTATCCTGCTACTTTACCAAATTCATTGGTTAGCTCTACTAGTTTTCTGGTAGCATCTTTAGGATTCCCAATGTATAGCATCATGTCACCTGCAAACAGTGACAATTTTACTTCACCTTTTCTGATTTGGATTCCTTTTATTTCTTTTTCTTCCCTGATTGCTGTAGCTAAAACTTCCAATACTATGTTGAATAGTACTGGTGAGGGTGAGCAACCTTGTCTTGTTCCTGAGATTAGTGGAAATGGCTTCAGTTTTTCACCATTGAGAACGATGTTGGCTATGGGTTTGTCATATATGGCCTTTATGATGTTGAGGTAAGTTCCCTCTATGCCTACTTTCTGCAGGGTTTTTATCATAAATGGGTGTTGAATTGTGTCAAAAGCTTTTTCTGCACCTATTGAGATGATCATATAGTTTTTCTCTTTCAATTTGTTAATATGGTATATCACATGGATTGATTTGCATATATTGAAGAATCCTTGCATTCCTGGGAAAACCCCCACTTCATCATGGTGTATGATCATTTTAATGTGCTGTTGGATTCTGTTTGCTAGTATTTTGTTGAGGATTTTTGCATCTATGCTTATCAGTGATATTGGCCTGTAGTTTTCTTTGTCACATCTTTGTCTGGTTTGGGTATCAGGGTGATGGTGGCCTTGTAGAATGAGTTGGGGAGTGTTCCTCCCTCTGCTGTATTTTGGAAGCGTTTGAGAAGGCTAGGTGTTAGTTCTTCTCTAAATGTTTGATAGAATTTGCCTGTGAAGCCATCTGGTCCTGGGCTTTTGTTTGTTGGAAGATTTTTAATCACAGTTTCAATTTCAGTGTTTGTGATTAATCTGTTTATATTTTCTATTTCTTCCTGATTCAGTCTCAGAAGGTTGTGCTTTTCTAAGAATTTGTCCATTTCTTCCAGGTTGTTCATTTTATTGGCATATAGTTGCCTGTAGTAATCTCTCATGATCCTTTGTATTCCTGCAGTATGAGATGTTACTTCTCCTTTTTCATTTCAAATTCTATTGATATGAGTCTTCTTCATTTTTTTTGATAAGTCTGGCTAATGGTTTATCAGTTTTGTTTATCTTCTCAAAGAACCAGCTTTTAGTTTTTTGATCTTTGTCATTGTTCCCTTCATTTCTTTTTCATTTATTTCTGATCTGATCATTATGATTTCTTTCCTTCTGCTAACTTTGGGTTTTTTTTTTGTTGTTGTTGTTGTTCTTCTTTCTCTAAGTGCTTTAGGTGTAAGGTTAGGTTGTTTATTTGAGATGATTCTTGTTTCTTGAGGTAGTATCCTATTGCTATAAACTTCCCTCTTAGAACTGCTTTTGCTGCATCCCATAGGTTTTGGACCACCGTATTTTCATTGTCATTTGTTTCTAGGTATTTTTTGATTTCCTCTTTTATTTCTTCAGTGATCTCTTGGTTATTTAGTAGTGTATTGTTTAGCCTCCATGTATTTGTATTTTTTACAGATTTTTCCCTGCAGTTGATATCTAGTCTCATAGCGTTGTGGTCAGAAAAGATATTTGATATGATTTCTGTTTTCTTCAATTTAAAAAGGCTTCATTTGTGACCCAAGATATGATCTGTACTGTAGAATGTTCCATAAGCACTTGAAAAGAAAGTGTATTCTGTTGTTTTTGGATGGAATGTCCTATAAATATCAATTAAGTCCATCTTGTTTAATGTATCATTTAAAGCTTGTGCCTCCTTATTTATTTTCATTTTGGATGATTTGTCCATTGGTGAAAATGGGGTGTTAACATCCCCTACTATGATTGTGTTACTGTCAATTTTCCCTTTTATGGCTGTTAGCATTTGCCTTATGTATTTAGGTGCTCCTATGTTGGGTGCATAAATATTTACAATTGTTATATCTTCTTCTTGGATTTATCCCTTGATCATTATTTAGTGCCCTTCTTTGTCTCTTGTAATAGTCTTTATTTTAAAGTCTAGCTTGTCTTATATGAGAATTGCTACTCCAGCTTTCTTTTGATTTCCATTTGCATGAAGTATCTTTTTCCATCCCCTCACTTTCAGTCTGTATGTGTCCCTAGGTCTGAAGTGGGTCTCTTGTAGACAGTATATATATGGGTCTTGTTTTTGTATCCATTCAGCCAGGGTATGTCTTTTGGTTGGAGCATTTAATCCATTTACATTTAAGGTAGTTATCGATATATATGTTCCTATTACCATTTTCTTAACTGTTTTGGGTTTGTTATTGTAGGACTTTCCCTTCTCTTGTGTTTCCTGCCTAGAGAAGTTCCTTTAGCATTTGTTGTAAGGTTGGTTTAGTGGTGCTGAATTCTCTTAGCTTTTGCTTGTCTGTAAAGGTTTTAATTTCTCTGTCAAATACAAATGAGATCCTTGCTGGGTAGAGTAATCTTGGTTGTAGGTTTTTCCCTTTCATCACTTTAAATATGTCCTGCCACTCTCTTCTGGCTCACAGAGCTTCTGCTGAAAGATCAGCTGTTAACCTTATCAGGATTCCCTTGCATGTTATTTGTTGTTTTTCCCTTGCTGCTTTTAATATTTTTTCTTTGAATTTAAATTTTGATAATTTGATTAACATGTGTCTTGGTGTGTTTCTCCTTGGGTTTATCCTGTATGGGACTCTCTGTGTTTCCTCGACTTGATTGACTATTTCCTTTCCCATATTAGGGAAGTTTTCAACTATAATCTCTTCAAATATTTTCTCCGTCCCTTTCCGTTTTGTCTTCTTCTTCTGGGACTCCTATAATTTGAATATTGGTGTGATTAACGTTGTCCCAGATGTCTCTGAGACTGTCCTCAAATCTTTTCATTCTTTTTTCTTTATTCTGCTCTGTGGTACTCATTTCCACTATTTTATCTTCCAGGCCACTTATCTGTTATTCTGCCTCAGTTATTCTGCTATTTATTTCTTCCAGAGAATTTTTAATTTCATTTATTGTATTGTTCATCATTGTTTGTTTGCTCTTTGGTTCTCCGAGGTCCTAGTTAAAAGTTTCTTGTATTTTCTACATTCTATTTCCAAGATTTTGGATCATCTTCACTATCATTACTCTGAATTCTTTTTCAGGTAGACTGCCTATTTCCTCTTCATTTGTTTCACCATTTGTTTTTAACTTGACCCTTCATCTGCTGAGTATCTCTCTGTCTTCTCATGTTGCTTAACTTACTGTGTTTGGGGTCTCCTTTTTGTAGGCTGCAGGTTTGTAGTTCCCCTTGTTTTTGGTGTCTGTCCCCAGTGGGTAAGGTTGGTTCAGTGGGTTGTGTAGGCTTCCTGGTGGAGGGGACTGGTGCCTGTGTTCTGGTGGATGAGGCTGGATCTCATCTTTCTAGTGGGCAGGACTGTACCTGGTAGTGTATTTTGGGGTGTCTGTGAACTTATTATGATTTTAGGCAGCCTCTGTGCTAATGGGTGAAGTTGTGTTCCTGTCTTTCTAGTTGTTTGGCATAGGGTGTCCAGCACTGTAGTTTGCTGGTCATTGAGTGGAGCGGTGTCTTAGCATTGAGATTGAGATCTCTGGGGGAGCTTTCACCGTTTGATATTACATGGGGATGAGAGGTCTCTGGTGGACCAGTGTCTTAAATTTGGCTCTCCCACCTCATAGGCTCAGGACTGACACCCAGCCAGAGCACCAAGACCCTGTCAGCCACACAGCTGAGAAGAAATAGGAGAAGAAAGAAAGAAAGAAAGAGAGAAAGAGGGAAAGAGAGAAAAAAGAAAGAAAGAAAGAAAATAAATAAAATTATTAAAAAGTAAACAATATTAAAAAGAAAAGAATAAAAAAGTACTAAAAAAAGAAAGAAGAGAACAACCAAACCAAAAAAGAAATCCACCAATGATAACAAGTGCTAAAAACTATCCTAAAAAAAAAAAGAAAGGAAGAAAGAAAAAACAGACAGACAGATCCCTAGGACAAATGGTAAAAGCAAAGCTATACAGACAAATTCACACAAGGAAACATACACACTCACAAAAAGAGAAAAAGGAAAAAGAAAAGAAAAAATATATATATTAAAAAAGAAAACAAAGGAAGAAAGCAACCAAATCAATAAACGTATATACCTATGATACTAAGCTCTAAATACTAAACTAGGATAAACGTAAAACCAAAATAAATTAGAAGCAGAAAGCAAACCCCAAGTCTACTGTTGCTCCCAAAATTCACCACCTCAATTTTGGGATGATTTGTTGTCTATCCAGGTATTCCAGAGATGCAGCGTACAACAAGTTGATTGTGGAGATTTAATCCGTTGCTCCTGAGCCTGCTGGGAGAAATTTCCCTTTCTCTTTGTTCACACAGCTCCTGGAGTTCAGCTTTGGATTTGGCCCCGCCTCTGCGTGTAGGTCACCTGAGGGCATCCGTTCTTCTCTCAGACAGGATGGGGTTAAAGTAGCAGCTGATTAGGGGGCTCTGGCTCTCTCAGGCCGGGGAGAGGGAGGGGCATGGAATGCGGGCCAAGCCTGTGGTGGCAGAGGCTGGCATGATGTTGCATCAGCCTGAGGTGCACTGTGTGTTCTCCTTGGGAAGTTTTCCCTGGATCACAGAACCCTGGCAGTTGTGGGCTGAACAGTCTCCTGGAAGGTGTGGTGTGAATAGTGACCTGTGCTTGCACACAGGCTTCTTGGTGACTGCAGCTGCAGCCTTAACATTTAATGCCCATCTCTGGGGTCCACGCTGATAGCCACGGCTCACACCCATCTCTGGAGCTCCTTTAGGTGGTGCTCTGAATACCCTCTCCTCATGCACCCCAAAACAATGGTCTCTTGACTCTTACGCAGTTCCAGACTTTTTACCAGACTCCTTCTAGGCTAGCTGTGGCACACTAGCTCCCTTCAGGCTGTGTTCATGCAGCCAACTCCTGTCCCCTCCCTGGGATCTGACCTCTGAAGCCAGAGCTTCAGCTCCCAGCCCCCACCCACCCTGGTGGATGAGCAGACAAGCCTCTCAGGCTGGTGAGTGCTGGTTGGCACTGATCCTCTGTGTGGGAATCTCTCCGCTTTGCCCTCTGCACCACTGTTGCTGTGCTCTCCTCTGTGGCTCTGACACTTTCCCCCCGCCCACCCCCAGTCTCTGCCAGTGAAGGGGCTTCCTAGTGTGTGGAAACTTTTCCTCCTTCACAGCTCCCTCCCAGAGGGGCAGGTCCCATCCCTATTCTTTTGTCTCTGTTTTTTCTTTTTTCTTTTGCCATACCCAGGTACGTGGGGGAGTTTCTTGCCTTTGGGGAAGACTGAGGCCTTCTGCCAGCGTTCAGTAGGTGTTCTGTAGGAGTTGTTCCACCTGTAGATGTATTTTTGATATATTTGTGGGAAGGAAGGTGATCTCCAAGTCTTACTCCTCCGTCATCTTGAAGGTCTCCCCCAGGAGAACTCTCTGTTGCTGCTTCACATTATGGACTCTCAGTGCCTTCTTTACGACTTTACAGATGAATTGCACAGGCTGCTGGATCCTGCTGGCTTTCTAAACAGTAGCAACCCAGACGTAGCCGACAGTCTCTTGGCTGTTGGGGTGTGAAGGGTCCAGAGAGGCAGAACAGGAAGGAAGATCACACCCTCAGCAAGTACACATGCACAAAGATGAGTGCTTGACCTTAAGCTTTGCACAAGGTGAATTATAAATTCCATCTTGATTTTGGCTATTTCACAACTTTGCAAGCCATCTGAAAGTGCCCAAAGAAAGCAGTCTTTGATGTCTTCAGATAAAACTCAATTCAGTGAAAAAATAACATATTCAAATTGTTGAAATCTTTTCAGTTATCTCACTCTAAGCTTTTATACCTTACTTTACCAATCCAAGGCATTTATTATCATTTAGAGCTATGATATTTTAGCTCATTAGTATCAAGAAAAGATTTCATATCTTTTTTCATTTTTTTTGAATTTTATTTTATTTTTTTATACAGAAGGTTCTTATTAGTTGTCTCTTTTATACATATTAGTGTATATATGTCAATCCCAATTTCCCAATTCATCCTACCACTACCACCCCCTGCCCCCACTTTCCCCCCTTGGTGTCCATACTTTTGTTCTCTACATCTGTGTCTCTATTTCTGCCTTGCACACTGGTTCATTTGTACCATTTTTCTAGATTCCACATAGATGTGTTAATATACTATATTTGTTTTTCTCTTTCTGACTTATTTCACTCTGTATGACAGTCTCTAGGTCCAGCCACATCTCCACAAATGACCCAATTTCGTTCCTTTTTACAGCTGAGTAATATTCCACTGTATATATATATATATACCACACCTTCTTTATCCATTTGTCTGTCAGTGGGCTTGCTTCCATGTCCTGGTTATTGTAAATAGTGCTGCAATGACCACTGGGGTGCATGTGTCTTTTTGAAATATGGTATTCTCTAGGTATATGCCCAGTAGTGGGATTGCTGGGTCATATGGTAGCTCTAATTTTAGTTTTTTAAGGAACCTCCATCCTGTTCTCCATAGTGGCTGTATCAATTTACATTCCCACCAACAGTGCAAGAGGGTTCCCTTTTCTCCACACCCTCTCCAGCATTTATTGTTTGTAAATTTTTTGATGATAGCCATTCTGACTGGTGTGAGGTGATACCTCATTATAGTTTTGATTTGCATTTCCCTAATAATTGGTGATGTTGAGAAGTTTTTCATGTGCCTCTTGGCCATCTGTATGTCTTCTTTGGAGAAATATCTATTTAGGTCTTCTGCTCATTTGTTGATTGGGTTGTTTGTTTTTTTAATATTGAGCTGCATGAGCTGTTTATATATTTTGGAGATTAATCCTTTGTCTGTTGATTCAGTTGCAAATATTTTCCCCCATTCTGAGGGTTGTCTTTTCATCTTGTTTACAGTTTTCTTTGCTGTGCAAAAGTTTTCAAGATTTCATATCTTGCATGAAGTCATACCAAGGTGGAACAAAAGTCTCCCTCATTCCATTAAAAGTGATCTTGCCAAACTGCTTCTCACACCTGCTCCAAAGCTACCCCAAACCAGAGCAAATTCCCTCAAACCAACTAAACAACCAACCAACCCACCCAATATCATACACACAAAATTAAACTATCCTAATTCAAACCATCCAACAAATCCACACAATATCCACACACCCAAAACAAAGCCACCAAAGCAGACTTGAAATGTCCCCAAACCAACCAACCAACCAACCAACCAATTAACCCAATACACTGCCATCCACGCATATACAAAGCAATTAAAATACTATCTGGAATGAATAATACAAAAGAACTAGATGAATTCCCAAGAATAAATGTGAATCAAGAGAAGAATGACCAATAGATTAGCTATTTTAAATTTAATATTAGAAAATCAACCCCTCCAAAAAAGGTCATAAAATAAAAGTGTATGTTTTAGAACCTGTTGTTTTCCTGATTGAGTTTGATTCTATCATACCAAGTCATTAATATGAAATGTACCTTAATTTCATATTAATTGCCTGGAAGAAATCTGAACTCTTCATTATGTCTGATTTATTATTGATCCTCATAAGACACTGTAAAGCTTTATGATTTCCTGTACATCAGTTTCCACAATCTATAAAATCCAAATAGGTTCAGAATGAATAAATTAACATTTATAATTTTTGCTTTCTGCTTCAGCAAAAAAGATATAAAGCATAGAGATTATAAAGGAAAACACATATATAAGAAAAATTTGTATGGAATATTTAATAAGTTTAATTTCTAAAGTGTCCCCAAGTATTATTCTCAACAAATGTCTGAAACAGACTTAAAAAAGAAAATGACAATAATAAAGACTATTTGAATCTATATTCTTTCTTATTTAACCACCATATAAAAAACTGACAGCTCCTCATCTAAATCAACTAAGTTGATCATCTTATAGCAATTTGAAACCTAGCAAATTTGTGATTTAAAGCACAAGTCATATTAACTGTCATTAGTGGGTAATTTATTAGTGGTTACCCCAGCTAACATATGAAAAACAGGTGAAATAATAAGTGAATTTTATTTACAACCTGATGCACATTTAAAAAACAAAAGAACACCATCCTTGCATATGTTCCCATATTACACAAGGTTAGCACAGCCAGTAGCTTGTACTGTATCTCTTTAAAATAAAACATGCATGAGAAAAACCTCTAGGAATGGCCACTGAAATGTTTTCTATTTTCCAGGCAAAAGCCAAGATATATTTTTAAGAACTCATCAATGGATGATTACTTTGCTAAATTTTATTACTTTGCCTTTTCCCTTTTCTTTCTTCCTTCCTTTATTTAAAATAGAAATTTACCTGTATTGTACAACCAAATATTTAAACATTGGTGTACTCCCATGATGCATCTAAACAGAATATAAAAGAATTATAATAGAATCACCAGCAGCAGTAATAAGACTCTAGTCATTTTCTTTTTTCTTTGCGACTGTTACCTTGGATGCTGAATCCCTCCATAATTTCTGATAGTTTTAGAGATGGGAATGCTGGCATATCAAGGAGAAATTAAATTTCATCATTTTGGCTTTAACATGTACACTATAAAAGTGACAGCTTGGTGCACTGTAGCTGACAGTTCCCATTAACTAGAAGCTAATGTTGCAGAGTCAGTCCAAACACTGAGTCACGGCCTCTGGCTACAGGAAGGTCCCCTTAATACTAGGATTCTCACACCCCCCATGGGAAAGAAAAGCTATAAATATTTTCCACTTGTTTTCTCCTCAAAGTGATATAATGAATATCTACACATTGGGACCCTTTTCCTATCCTGAATCTTCTTGGAAAACCCCTCCACTGACACATTTTATTGGTCTGAGCAGTTGATTCAAACTAGGCTTCCTTCCCTTCAGAGTAAAGAATAAGCATGTATCAGGATTTAAATTTTTGAATCACTGGTAAAACAATAAATAAAATGTTAGGAAACATGTTTTGAACCTTTACACAGGTTTTTTTTTTTTATGAATTGGTGGAAAAGTAACAAGTATCAAGAAAAATTAACTAAAATATTTTTTAAATGTTAGGAAATGGATGTGGCTTAAGGAATATTTTGAATGAGACTTCAAAAATAAAATAAATGCTAAATTGACTTACTGGAAATTGTACTGTACTGGATAGTACAGGAGACTATCAAAAGAAAGAAAAATAAATCTTTTTTTTTTTTTTTTTTGCGGTACGCGGGCCTCTCACTGTTGTGGTCTCTCCCATTGCGGAGCACAGACTCCGGACGTACAGGCTCAGCGGCCATGGCTCACGGGCCCAGCCACTCACAGCATGTAGGATCTTCCCGGACCGGGGCACGAACCCGTGTCCCCTGCATCAGCAGGCGGACTCTCAACCACTGCGCCACCAGGGAAGAACAATAAATCCATTTTTTTAGTACATTTACATTCATTTAACAAGTTCTTTTGAGTATTAGTTGTTGGCCATGGGTGTTGTGAGTTTGTATGTGTATATAGTGGGAGGGGAGGGAGAGGCAGATGGTACAAAGAACCTGTCAGTGTTTACAAAGTGCTCACATTATAATTAAGGAAGCTTGCAAATCACAAGTTTTCCAGAACAGAGCACAGACATTAAAAGCAGAAGCACGAGAGCTAGACTGCCTAAGGTCAGTGCTAGCAATGCCATTTACCAAGTGGACAACCTGGGATAATAAGTTATTTAACTTCTGGGTACTTTAGTTTCCTCCTCTGTAAAATGGGAATAATAGGACCCAGCTGAGTTTGAGAACGAAATGAGTTAGTATTTGTAAAATGCTTAGAATAGTGCAAATAGTGGCATAATATAATATTTAATAATGTTATTAGGGAAGCATATAGGAATACAGTGATAAATAAAAGATAGCTCTTGCCTTCATGGACCCCACTGCCTACTCAGGAGAAAGATAAGTAATTTTTAAATTTCCAAAAACGTAGGTAATTGCAATATCCAAGCTATGCATACAGTACCATGGGAAAACAAAGAAGAGATGTACCCAACTAGAATAAACTAAGGGCTTTGAGGAGTGTCCAAAAAGGATTGGACAAATTAATAATAAATATCATTATTTAAGCATCTTGTATGGAAGAGTTAAAGTAATCAATAAAATATTTATTAAATAAAATATACTTCTATTGGGGATACAGAGATGGTATAAATATGACTCATTCTCAACACCTAGTGAAGAGACACATCTTATATATGCAAAGATAAATAACAAAAAGGTGACCAATTATGAGATGTTTGTGAGTCGGGTTATTGGGCAACTATCTGAAGAGGGCTTTGAAAAGAAGGGGAGTGGACAGAGATTCCAGGCAGGAAAGGCTACAGCTGTAGAAATATATGTTAAGATGCTGACAAGTGGACTGGACAAATGGTGTAGACAGTTCAAACAGGAGGCCTATGTGAACTTATCCTGGAAATGTGACCTGTGCCAGACTGTAGAGTGTTTTGAATGTCCAACCAAGGAGAGAAGAGCATGTTGTCTAAGAACTTGAATATGACCACATGATAATTTCAGTGGGAATTTAAAGGGACTGAGGAGGTCATTGTCGTTTTTCTAGGAAGAATCTGTAGGATTCAGTGACTGAAGGAGAGGATAATGGAATAAAGAGGGTCAAGGATGACATCAAGGTTTTAAGTATGATTGACTGGGAAAATAAAGACATCATTTCTCTGTAAAAAAATTCTTAAGAATATTTTCCCCAATGTACAGCTAGGAGAAGTTTCAATAGAAAACTCACTTAAAATTCAGAGTGAAAAAAAATCACTCTAGTCACACCAGTGATTATGTGAAAACAATCACAACTGTTAATTTATAGATATTGACAATGACAGCCCTCAGGGGTATAGTGACAGTGTACATGAATTGTGTTTCTGAGTGTACATTTACTTAGCCCTCTTGTAATTAAGTTTAGAATTTCTACATGTAATGTTAAACATGTGCACTTACACTGCATTTTATATAATGCACAAAAGTATTTATAAGAATTCTATGCATTTCTGAGAGTTTACCTAAGCATATAATTTAAACTACTTTTGAGCACTTAAAGTTTTGAAAGTTTTAAAAAGAATAAAGACTGCTGAACCATAATTAAAAATTCTAAGAAACCTACAAGGAATGCTTATTAAACATTAAAGGAGGTATAAAATAACTCTAGGACCATGATCAAGAAGAACAGAGAACAGTGAAGAAAGGAAGAACAAATGGAGATTTAAAGAGTGAAATGCCTTAAGATCAAATAGCAATACCAAATGTGAACAATCATTAAGCTCAAACATGAAAGGGCAGAACTCAGGAAATAAGTGTTAAACCCATGAGCACTGCATGATAAGGTATCGATAAGGGGACAAGACTTAAACACATCAAATAAAGGCAATCAGATTTAAATAATAACAATCGATAAGGTATTCCAGAATAACATGTTACCCCAAGTGTAACTAGTTAAGCTTTTTAGCAGGCCATCCAACCTCAATAAAGATAAAATGGCTTGTCTTTGGATATAATTTAAAAGATTACACAAGAGAAACTACCATGAGAAAAATGAGTTTCATTTAAAATATGGTTAAAGCATTCCATACTCCTTTTTCTTATGAAGAACAAGTCTACTACCATTAAGAACTCTTTGCACTGAATTTGCTCAAAGCCAAAATTTATCCTGGACTTACAGTATAGTACCTGCACTGTTCTAAAATTCTCAAGGGTAAATAATAAACCTATATAACACCATGAAATAACGTAGGCACTGGTTGTTAGTGTGAGTAAAATATATGCAAAATAAGTAGATATCATATATGTAGGAGATACTGTACATGACTAGTAGCTCAGACAGACAGCCTCAAAAGTAGGTAAGTCTGGCTTTTTTGAGCTTTATTTTACTAAGTACTTCTGCTCTTGATTACAAATTGCCTAACAAACTATCTAATATGAAGAAAGCATATGGTAAATGTTATAAAGTAACTTATTGTATATGTGACTCTGAATTTGAAGAAGCAGTGAAGATGGTTGTAATCTTAAAAACTTAAAAAAAAAACATTTTTTTTGACTCTTGCATTTGGTAGAGTACATTTTCCTGAAGGGGCTGACAATTTGAGAAGCCCTTGTAGGGGTCAAATGGAAATAACTTTGTCACCATTTCTATATTCTGACATATCTGAACTTATAAAGCTATTATAAGTCAGCTTCATAATTTTATTTTAATTCACACATGCTAAGGACAGGCAATTTTTCTTTATGCCAACTATTGTTGAGTTCTTGTTTTAAGAGTCTATGACTAAAAGCTAACTTCTACTTTAATTTTTTTTTCTCAAACCTCAGCCTTCTGGAGAGCTAGCTTCCCTAACACAAGAAATTGAAACCCAATCTCAGCCATCTTCTTTTTTGTTCCTGAGCTTTTTAAATATGATGGACAAAGTCATCTTTTATATATTTCACATTACTGCATTTTCATTTAGCCCTTTACTAGCAGGATCATGTTTTAACTTTAGAGAAGAAAAGAGAATGCTGATGGCCCTTTAGAGCCCCAGACAATTGAAAGTATTGCTAGAAAAATGTGTGTGTGTGTGTGTGTGTGTGTGTGTAATAGCAAGAGGCAGACATCATCCTGGCTCACAATACACTATACACATTATAGACATATTTATGAAAGTAGAAAACTTGCCATGAGGAATGCCAGACATTCCACAGTATGTCCATGTTACATATTTAAATATACTTTATTGATCAAATCAACAGAAGGTAATTTTAAATAATATGTTTTGATCTCTCTTGGACTGTAATCAGGAGGTCCACGTGAAAAGAAAAACAGAGCCAAGGTGTAAGGGCAGAAACAACCACTCTGTAACCAGAATATGGTACCTATTCCTGATCTGCGATCATTTAAGCACTTGTATAAGTCAGTCCTGTTTTTCAATTTATTTTAAGCAACATTAATGCATAAAGATTTATGCAAGTATTTTACTGGAAGTTTCCCATATGCAAGTATGACAGAATTAGACCTATAACTATTGCCTTGTTCAAGGTCAATTCCAGTAACCATCACAAGAAAAGGAAAGGGTACACATTACCTAAGGGAAGAAAACAAGGGAGTATTAGCTTCATTGGTTAATGTAGCTACTGGCATTCCTAAAATATACAATCAAGAAACGATTGGTTTAAGTTAGCTATATTTTTGTTTTCAGAAGGTTCATTTACCAGAAAATCGCTATGACCTAAAAATTTTATTCTAAATTTTCATACCCCCAAATTCTAAAAACAACCATAATATAATTGTACATATCTTTCCTTTGCAAATGCTCAATTAGTAGTAAGATATAAAAATAATACAGGCAAAAAAAGTATAACATAAATAAATTATATGTCAAATACTGTGAGAAGATTTGAATCAGAAATATAGTAAGGGTGCATTTTCACTTTTACCACATGAAATATTTTTGATACTTCATATGTGAACCTGGCCAGCTAAAACACAGGTAAATGTAGCAAAACACATCAGGAAAATAAAAGTGCTTATAGAATTTACCAAATAAAGGATGATTTTCTTAGATGCATGTAAAATAATTAAGGCTAATTAAAGCCACTGCAAGAAAAGCTAAGTATTATATTTATCAATTATTCACACAGCAGAATTTGTGGTTGTTTCTTGTTTATACTTTATAAAAATCAGCCTGGATTTTCTATAGTATCATTTTAAATTAACGAAGATAATTTATGTAATGAAGTTCACAGTTCTTAAATATTACTGCTCTTTGACATAAGAATGAAAAATTATAGTAACAATTATTAAGCCCCTTATAAAAATTCATTTTATATGGTAGCTAATATAATAAATACGATATCTTTATATTGTAAAAAATATTTAAAAAAAACGTTTTGGGATATTTTTAATGGCATAGATTAAAAGCAATACAGAATTTTTAATTAAATTTATAGTGTGGCATAGTCAAGAGTAACTCCTGGATCAGCTATTTTTAATTTGTATTCCTGTGCACCCTTTCAATTGAGTGGTGAAAAATAAACGGCTAACAAAAGTTTTTGTAACGTTGGCCTTTGAAATAATATGCAATCCCATTTTCTTTTACCTCAAAAGTCTTTATTTTTTTGCCTTTCATTTCCAAACTCGGGGAAAGCGATTCCTTCTTCCTCCCTGCCCCCAACATCTAACATGGAAGATCTGGTCTCGCCACGAGTAACTTTTTTCTAAGAAAGGGCAGCACTGCCCCCTAGTGGACATATAATATGCTAAAATAGTTTCACAAAAGGGAGAAATACAAAGTTTTAAATAGAACAATTCAACAGCGGTTTTACTGCATTGATAGTTCAGTTTTAGAATTGTGCCTGGATGCCATCCACCTTTCAAGTAATAGTGGTCTGCTACCAATATCACTATTGGTAGTCACACATGATTTCTTAGAGCAAATGAAATCAAAATGTCAATGAGGTTTTTTCAACTTCCGTACAGATATAAAATGTACGTTACTGTTGCCATTGTTGTGAGCACCAGAAATGTCAGTCACTTCATGGCCCACTGCTTGGTGATAATCATTTAAATGTAAGCTCAAATATCTAATCCCACACCTACCACTAGATCATATATCCTTATATGTTCTTACAGCATTGCTCCTTTTCCTTCATAGTACTTGTCACAGTTCATAATTATATTACTGTGATAATTTGCTTAATATCTGTTTCAGAAGGCAGAAATGACCTCTTAATATTCATCAGTATATCCTTAGTACTCAGCACTATGCCTGGCACAGGGAAGGGACACTGAATATTCTTATGAATTAATAAATAGGCCAGAGAAATAATTTATTAAGAATAGAGGATCAAAGTATAGTTCCATAGTTTCATGCTAATTTCCCACTTAATAAGGTACTCCTGTACCCACTCAAGTAACGATGAAGCACCAAAACAGCACACTCTCAGGTCTCTCCTTACTTTTTCAGGTTTTCGCTCTTAACAATATGTTTCTCCCTGATTTTCTTAGTATACTTGTCCTTCAATAGAACATTATAATTTAGCTTTTGCTTTACCCCTCTTGTTAGGCTTTGAAGCATTACTGTTTTGGGTGAGACCTCTGTTACTGGTGACTTGATTTCATAAGTTATATTCTACGTCTTTTAGAGGGAATACATTCCCAACTTTTTTTGCCATGATGACTTCACAGTATCCATGGTTATTTAAAATTCTGCAATGACTTCATGGTGTTTCCTTACAAAATACCTCCTTTTTTGGAGTATGCATAAGATAACACCAAAAGTTCAGTTGTCCCCTTCCGTGAGATATGTTCTGCCCATAATGACTGGCTCACAGTCATGAGTCATTGTCAATGATGGTAAATTGACACTATCTCGGGACTTCCAGGTAACCCTGATTTAGGTTATGATGCTGAGCTGGCTTTGCACTAAGTTTAAGCACTGCAACACAATCTGCTTTTGGAAATACTAAAGGATTCATTCAAATGCAGTTGGTAAACGGGAGATTTTGGTATAGCACAAAAATCCCTTTGATTCTTACACAATTTTCTCAGCATATTAATGGTTTCACCTACCAAATAACAAAAACCAAACACAAAATGACAACACAACTGAATATAGAAAGCAGTAGTGGTGATATAAAGTATTCTAGGCATGACTTTTTTAAGCCATCATTCTTCTTGGTTCAGCTGGGCCACATTCTGTGTGACTACTGGAAGTGTTTATTATGTGATTTTCCTTGTTTTTCCCACATTTTGCTTTGCCTTCCTAAATCAGCAACTTCACCAATTCCCTACACCTGCTTCCACCAAGATACATCTCTCCCAACCCTGATTTTTAAAATAAGTCCTTTATTTAAAGTAGTGTATATTTACTGATATTAGAAATTCAGTATGTCATTTAAACTGGTACTTTATAGGATTATTATTTTTGTTAGTGTTCACTAAATTGCATAGGTTTTGCGTTGCCTGTTCCAACCCTGCATTTTTTTCCTACATGCCCTATTATTTTTTGTGTGTTATTTAATATAACATGAGGCTTTTTTCAGGAATGCACATATCCTATGTAATTATGGTAAACTTTGAGGAAATATTGGCTCCCCAAAGACATCCATGCCCTAATCCCTAGAACTTATAAATATGTTATTTTACATGGCAAAAGAGAATCTTGATACAATCAAGATTACTAATCAACTGACCTTGAGATGGGGAGATTATTCTGAATTATCTGTGAGTCCAATCTAATTTTTGAGTCCTTAAAAGTAGAAGAAGGGTCAGGAAGAAAAGGACTCAATCCACCATTCTTGGCTTTAGAGATGGAAGAAGGGGGCAATGAACCAAAAAAAAATATATAGTCAGCTTCTAGAAGCTAAAAAAGGCAAGAAAATGGATTCTCCCTTAGGGCCTCTAGAAAGGAATACAGCCCTACCAAATCTTGATTTTAGCCTAGAGAGACCCATGTCAGACTTCTGACCTACATAACTGTAAGATAATACATTTGTATTGTTTAAGACACCACATTTGTGGTAATTAGCTTACAGCAGAAATAGAAAACAAATACTTACATATTTAAATTGCTGCTTTTATTGCTATTATTAATACAAAATATTTAATATTGTACTCTTGCATCTGAAAAAAATTAAGTTAGAATTGATTTTATTAATTTAGTAGGAAACAGATATTTAAAAATCTCATTTACAGGTTTAGTTTGATTCAGGGATTACAAATAACAATTAGATCTAAATTGTCATTAATACAATATGAACACTCCTTTAGAGTAATGAGGACTAAGCTAGGTGAAATGATTTTATATACGCATTTATAGACACACACACACACACACACACACTTGAAGATAAGCTAAAGCCCCTACACTAAAAAGAAATGAACAGCAAACTTATCATGTTAGTTATCATCACCAGCTCATACCTTGACATCTGCACAGGGGCCCCATATAATTTCCCACCTGAAGTTCCCCTCAGGCAACATCCTGAAGGGAATGTGTGAAATTCCTCTCCATACTCCTCTCGATAAAAACTCTTCTATCCTCTATTCACTTTTCTCCAAATCCTGATAATGAATCAATCGCTGTTAATGAATTAATGGGAGATGATGTATTTCCCCTAAATTAAATAATTTAATTTTAATGAGATTTTTCAGGGGATAATCACTTAACCCTTACCTTTAATTGATATGAATTTCAGTAGATAATATTGAGCAGGTGGGATTTTTCATCCTTCAAATCACATGTGTTCAACCTTAATTATAAGGCTGGGTCCCATGCATCTAACAAACTCACTGTGTAACCCCAGCTAATTAACAGTATTTTTTCTGTGTCTAAAACATGATTATAAATGGGATTACTGTTGAAGTTAATTGTTATTAAAAGAAAGTACAAATTCACAGTTTTGGAGGGATGATTTAACTGGAAGACTTACATATTTATTTATAATCTCCTTAACTGTGGCTGTTTTACTTATAAAATAAAAGACACAGAGGATAGACACTATATGTATTTGATGAGCTGCCACATAAAATAGATATTAGATTTATTTGGTTTATCACCAGAAAGCAAAGATAGAATCAAAGAAGAAACTAAAAAGGAAGCAATTCTATGTTCACTATAATAAAATTTCTAAAACACGTTAATGCTGAAAATGGCACTGGTTTCCTTTCAAAGTCCAAAGCTCCTGTAGTTTGAAGTATTTAATCAGATATCAGATTGCATTAAACAGGAATAAATATGGCAGAACTTCAGTTTTCAGTGGCCTTTATGGGTAGAGCTCAAAGAGTTCTATCCTGGGACTCAGACAACTTTATCCAGACTTGATCTCTTTCCAACTTTTGACTCTGCTTTCCAAAGCACTGGCCTTATTCGCATAAACTCTCTCAGACTGAGGTTGGCAAGATAGATACCAACAGTTTAAAGCTAACATCTAACCTTCACAACCACTCCCACTGAGATAGAACTTCACTATCCCAACAACAGTTCTGAAATTGAATCTGCTTGAGCTGGTACAAATCATATGACCTGAATCAGTCATGGCCAGAAGCATTCAACTGAGGAGTCCCAGATCCTATATTGAAACAAGGGGTTGAGAGATCAGTCCCACCCAATCACAAGGACTGAGAGTGGGGAGTAGGAAAGTCCCTAAGGAAACCAGAGTGTTATTAGCAGAGGAGAGAATGGATGTTGGGCAGCCAAAACCAAAAGATACTGTTTATAGTGAAACTTTGATTTCTAAAGTTTCTTTCAGTTCAAAGATTCTATGGTTTATAAATTTATTTCCTTCACAACATGAAATTGATGTAAATAAATATTCTCTGAGGACTTCAAATTATTTTTAATTTTGAAAAAAAGTTATTGTCCTTTTTCCAAAAGCAGATTTTCATTGATAAGAGATTTCTAAAGCACTCAGTACTAGTAAGGATGAGAATTTAGATGCATCATCTTCAGAAAGGACATACTCTAGTAACATTATTTGTTATATCTTAGTAAGCAATATTACACAACATCTATTTTGTATCAGGTAGAAAATATTCATAATATTTCTCCAAATTTGTATTTGTGCTTCTTTCACAGAAAACCATGAATACTGCAAAAAAGAAAGTGATAATCCTTCAGGCTTCTATTTGTCAAAATAAAATCCCTTTTCAAACACCTAATAGAAAGGACTTAAAAATCTTGTTACAGGGTTCAGTTGGGATGATGTGACATGGGTTGTTTAACTAGATTCAGAAATGGCCTCCAGGAAGTCTCAAGATGTTATATTCCTTATCGAAAGAGCTATGCCAATGAAAGAAAACATTAATACTGAGAAAGTCAAAGACTTCCATTACTTTCCCTAGTCCCACACCAAAATAGTCATCCTGAACAATTGATGTTTAATGTTAGATAATTGTTAAGACATCTATAAACACTGCTGAAAACTTTAAAGGTCATTGATTCCCCTTTTAGACTAACATTGCATAGAGGAAGCATAGTGTAGAGATTAAGAGTACAGAGCCTGGTGCCCAACTGTCTAGGTTCAGATCCCAGCTCTAACACCTACCAGCTGGTTAACCTCCAGCTGATGATGATAATAAAAAGAAATGCGTGAAGATTAAATAAACCAAAATTAAAATTCATAAAGCATTTACAATAATGTATATTACATAATAAGTGTGAAATGAAACTAGTTCATTTTCTCTTTCCAACTGTCTTTCTGTGGTTTGTGAAGAAATAGGTAGCATTTACCTGTTCGGTGATTAGCTCAATTTTGTCATCCTTATTGTCCCTTTAACAAATGACCACTTAATGTAGGACATGGTCTGCTCATGATAGTCTGCCTCTGGGGGTTAATTGATACATATGATATGACATGATATAACATGACAGACTTTATAAGGAAAAGAATATAGAACTCTAAAAAGAGTTCTTTTATTTCTTGTACTTCATTGCCTCTTCAAATAGATCTGCTTTGCAGGTTAGATTATTCATTGAATACATTATACTCAATGCTTTGAAGTATGAAAGTAAAATAATTGACTATATCCATCTTGCCTTTTTTTGTGTGACTCTGGTTTTATAAATAAGTACTCTGTCACCCTAGAATGAAAAACTCAACAAATTCAATTTCACAGCAAGAAAATATGTTTTTAACATTAGATGCCATTTTTAAATTAAGTATTGTTTTAGCCTACTTTTTAAAATATTAGCTGAGAAAATCAGGAAGTAAAAGAAAAAATTATATTTGATGTGCATAGGTTTATCTATTCTTGTATAGATAAAACCAAGTTAGGAATTATCAGTAGATTTTTTTGCAATTCTTTTTATTCTCATCAGTCTAATTGCATTGCAATCGTTGGTCTAGTCTATATGAGTAATTTGGGAGTAGAGGTTGGCACACAACTTGGTGAGGAGGGGCAGAACAGGTGTCAGTATGGATTCATGAGATGAGCTGTGAAGTTAACTGCATTCACATCGTTTTATCAATGTTTATAATCAGAATTATTATACAGAATCCTGGCTATTTGTTATTCATAAAACTGTTAACTCCTGCCAATCTTAAATCATAGAATACCTTACCCATTCAATTTTAACAAACAAACTAATAGAGCAGCCAGTGTTTTATTGTCTGTTTTATAGTTGTTTGATTTACATTATTAGTCAGGATTCATTCTTGGATTTGATAGGTCTTGTTTAAAAATAGGGATAACAAATCCAATCCTACTTTCATACAAGTCCTAAAAGAAATCCAGCTCCTGGAAGAATAAAGAAAATCTCATGATGCACAAGGGAGCATATTACCTGCAAATTGCATATTAAATTGTAATTGAGACTAAATAGTACTTCAGATATATAGTTTAACTTTTTTCTTTTAAAATATTCTTATATTTAAAATAAATATTGCTCTAAAAATTGCTCCTTTTGAATATTGCTAAAACACCTAGGCCTAAAACGCTTAATTAGTTTGAAAATTGAGCTAAAATACATTTTGTTTTCTCAATGTAGATAATAACAATGATATAGCAAAAAAGGAAACTTTGACTAAATTATAACAACACATAAATATATTTACATAACACATATTATAAAACATATTTGGTTATATAAAATGTATTAATCCCTTACACTCAATTGTGCACTAAACTGTGCATATTACCTGTTATAGTTTGATACTTAAGTATTTGCAATCAAAAGTCAATGCTTAGATATTAAAATTTATTTTACAATGTAGTCTGAATGGTACAATAAAAAACTCTTTTTAAAAGTAAATGAACACATCTTATATAAAAAAATGACAAAATAATGAAACGTCACAACATCTGAATAAGTTCTAAAAATATGGTTTACTATTTTATAAAATAATTTTTAATGATGTAAGTGACATTTACAGAAATTTCAAATAATGTTTTTAGTCTAACCAATATTTTGTATACCAAGTTTCAGTCAAGGAGAAACATTTTCATAACTGAATTATAATCTCCCAAATATAGGAATTTAACCTGAAAACTGCAAAAACTCCTTAGTGACAACATCATAAATAGAAATCTATAAAAACTTGATGGTTGTATATGAATTAGAGTTGAGTGTACTATGCAATTATCTCAAACTGCCCTGCTGCTTTCTTAGTTTCTGTCAAGAGTAGGACAACTGCTCAGAAAAACTAAGCACAGCTAAATACTCAAGAATTCAGATGTATAAAACAGTGCATTTCCTGCCTCATGATCCAACCAATTTAGTATGTGTATTTTGGGTTCTAATTTTTTCTTTTGAAAAATGAGCTGTTTTTCTGAAATTATTTAATATCTTGCAACATAGTGCAAAATAAGCAAAAATTTGAAAGACAGATGAAAACTTACCTCAGCTGGCCACCAAATATCCAGGAAAAAAGGCCTTCAAAAAATTCAATTGACATGTGCATATTACTGTTAGATAAAAGAACATTTATTTAGCTTGGAGAATACAGTTTAGAAAAGAAAGACTACAGGATCATTTGCTTGGCTTAGGAATCATTATTTCTTATTATTTATATGTAAGGTCTCTCTATCCAACTGGGTTGCAAGACCTTATAAGATGAAACAACCTTATGTACAGCTCTATTTATACAATCAATAACTGCTGGTGATAACAGCCTTAGGGACACTAGCCACCCACTCTGTCATTTTTTTTCATCTGTTAATCGTAGACAACTTCTATCTGTATTTTTGTGCTTTCATAATATTTTTCTAACAAATTTTATCTTTCTTTTTTTTTCCTGAGATGTCTGTATAGGGTTCTATTCTCATGTATATGTCTCCCTTCTAATTTAGATTTAATTGTGAGAGGAAAATACTGATTTCTTCCCAACTTGGCATTTAGGGACCCAAAATATGATTTCCTTTGCTTTTCCTCACCTGTGTTTCATATCTCAGGTTTATTGGAAAATCAGATGCAGCAGTAACAAGAGAGTAAAAAAAAAATGAAATTAGTATTCTAAATGCAGATTTTTTTTTTTTTTAGATTAAGGGAAAATGCTATTCTATTTTTATGGGTTGAAATTTTATTTCTAAAAAACTGTTAGACAATATCAGTTTAATTTTGTAAGTGAATCTCTTTGATAGCTCAAAAGGCTAACCTGATACATTTTGTAACAGAACTAAATATATACTTCTGTACACTGAATCTTCAAATTGAGAGGAGCAAGATTTTTTTTTAATGTTTGTACAGAAAATACATTGTACACTAAATAGTGAAGCAATTCTTACCTGGGTCACTGTCATAGAAAGTTATGCATGAAGAGCAAAGAGAGGTCTTCAGTAATGATTACTATTTGATCTATAAGCAATAATTTTTCAATAGTCTACATGACGTGTGCCTAGAAATATTGTCCATCAGTAAATCACTGGTGGCATAATAATCCGTTATGTGGGTTAAACAATCCTTGCCATTTTCAGTTACTGACATTAACATTTTATTGGGAAAAGGCAATTGAAACATGATTCCTGTTTAGAGAACAATTAATCAGTCAAGTCCTCCATCCATATATATAACACAAACGGACGGAGTCGATCTCTGTAATTCCTTGTCGATCTTTAAAATCCTGTAATTCTTATCACTGAGCAATTCCTATGTGCTCTACAGTCCTACATGTCCCAGAGAAACTACTTTTATTGAGTACTCATGATGGCTTAGGCTTATAAATGGAAATCTAGCTGGCATGAGTAATACCTATGAAACAATTAGTGAGTAAAATGGCACATTGTTTAGCCTATAAAAATCTTTGCATTTACGATATAATGAGCTAAGTTAAATGGATTGCTGCTCACTAAAGCTATGCGTGCACAACTTTGAGTTTGTAAACATACCTTTGAAGAGGAAAAAATAAATTTGAAAATGTGTACCTATTATGACTATGAAATGGCCCTTAAACACGTTTCCGCAACTACTAACCATTTAACACAGGCCTTTAAAAAGCTAGGAAGTAAGGTGAAAGAGTGTTTTTCTAAACTTGAGCCATTTAGACTTTTTGTTTTATTTTTAACTATAAGATAATAAGAAGTATCAGAAATGATGCTCCTAATACCTGGTCACAGGCGGACATGTACCTATGTATCTTCTCCAACCAAAGTGTTTGTGCTTGCTTTTCTTTGCTGATGAGAATAAGACTGATCAATAAGAGTTCAAGTCCTTAATGCTTCAATCCTCCATGAAATAAGCCACAAGAAATATGATGTTACACAGCTACTCAACTGGTTACAAAAAATAAATAAATACTGTGTCTTTAATAGAAAGGGGAGGGCTGTAGGTAGGCATCTTTAGAGCCCCGAACAAAATCTGCAGACTCCAAAAACTCCAAAAACTCTTTAGGCAAACCTGCTGTGCTTGTCTAGGTAAAAGCAAAGTATCAGTTGCTAGCATACTGAGAATTTATGTGCAGTTACATGGTAAACTGGGAGTAGCCAACTCTTGTCTGGGTAGTAATATAATCTTTAAAAAGGAAAGGAAATTTAAAAAATTTAAATCTCCTTTGGCAATCCATTTCAACCTAGCATTTTCCTTCCTTAGTTATTAGGATGGCAATAAAAAATTTAAAATCTTTTCTTGTTTTCTTTTTTTAAAGCTTGTAGTAAAGTAGGAATAGAAGAAAATTGCCTTAATGTGATTAATAATGATTATTTCTTTATAAGAATAAACATAATCCTAATGTTTTATTAGTATTATGGTATTTAGTATTAGTGTTAGTATAATGGCACTAAAGGCATTCTCACTAAAGGAATAAGAAAAGAATAAGAAAAATATAGCATGTATTGCCAAAACATGCAGTATTATTTTGGAGATTCTAAACAATGTGGCAAGAAAAGAATTAGGAGTGGTAAGTTTTATAAAGGATGGGACAAAACTGTTATTTCTTGCCACATGTGTATTTTTTTAATTCCAAAATTACAAACATCAACTGAAGAGCTTTAAGCAATAAAAAGTTTAGTTAAGATTTTCAGAATCAATCAGTCAAAAACATGCATACACACACATAATGTGTGGGTATATTTCTCCCAACAGCAGTAAAAGCAAGATAAAAAGTAGAAAAAATAAAGCCCCTATTCATGGTAGCAGTGAATAAGTAATAAATGAAGTCTGAGAACAAACAAGCAATATGAAAGAATCTAAGTGAAGAAACCTCTTAGGCTTTGTTGGAATATGTAAAGAAGACATAAATAAATTATAATAGTGAACATTACAAAGAGGTTTGTCCTAATGTATTACAACATACTAAAAATATAATTATTAAAACAAAGTATCACTAGTACAGGAATAGAAAAATACATCAAAGAAACACAGGAGGGAGTCAGAAATAGACCCATGTATGTATGATAAAGGCATAATATCAAATCATGGTGAACGTACAAATTACTCAAAATATGGTATTGGGATATTGACTATTTATATATAAAAAAATGATTTAGTTAAAGCCCTAGCTTTCAACATACGCAAAAATAAATTCCAGGAGGATTAAAAGGTGAAAAGTAATAAATTCTTAAAAATTATAGAATAGGGCTTCCCTGGTGGCGCAGTGGTTGAGAGTCCGCCTGCCGATGCAGGGTACACAGGTTTGTGCCCCGGTCCGGGAAGATCCCACATGCCAAGGAGCAGCTAGGCCCGTGAGCCATGGCTGCTGAGCCTGTGCATCCAGAGCCTGTGCTCTGCAACGGGAGAGGCCACAACAGTGAGAGGCTCGCATACTGCAACAACAACAACAACAAAAATTATAGAATAAACCATAGAATTCCATCTTAAGAATGAAAAACTTTTCTAATCATGTCACTAATTTAGAAACCATAAAATAGAGGAAGGCCAGACTTGGAAAAATAAGCCCTTTAAGACTTCTGCACAAAAAAGGACACTAAATGCAAGGTCAAAAAGACAGTGTCAAACTGGGAAAAATAGTAGTAACTGTATAAAACATTAAAACCTTTCAAATACATATTTCTCTTACAAATAAATTACATCAATTTTGTTGAGTAGGATGCTTGGGCAATTTCAATTTCCATTTTATATACTTTAAGATACTTTAATTTTTTAAAATAATTATTGATAAATGCTTAAAGAACTGAAGATTCTGTGAAGGCTAGCTGTGAAATAAAAGAAAATTCATGAACAGGGCAGAAAATAGAGGATTGGGCTTTGAGATTTTGCAGTGTTGATCTTTTTTTTTTTTTTTTTTTTTCGGTACGTGGGCCTCTCACTGTTGTGGCCTCTCCCGTTGCGGAGCACAGGCTCCGGACGCGCAGGCTCAGCGGCCATGGCTCAAGGGCCCAGCCGCTCCGCGGCATGTGGGATCTTCCCAGACTGGGGCACGAATCCATGTCCCCTGCATCGGCAGGCGGACTTTCAACTGCTGCGCCACCAGGGAAGCCCCTGCAGTGTTGATCTTGATCTTCCTTCCCCAACTCTCTGACTTTCTCCACTTGTCCGTGATATCTCTCTCACGTCCTGTCCTCTGCCATGGTCATTACAAATTATTGAGATATACACCTTTTCAGTAATAATTTAATTGAAACGTATATTTCTTAATTTACATTTAAAAATATGTTATTCATCCAGATAGTCTATCCTTAGCTATAGTAAAAATGAATCCTGAAATCTAAGTGTCTTTATATATAAAGGTTTCTTTTTTAAAAAATATGTTTATTGGGAGTATAATCGCTTTACAATGGTGTGTCAGTTTCTGTTTTATAACAAAGGGAATCAGCTATACATATACATATATCCCCATATCTCCTCCCTCCTGCGTCTCCCTCCCATCCGCCCTATCCCACCCCTCTAGGTGGTCTCACAGCACTGAGTTGATCTCCCTGTACTATGTGGCTGCTTCCCACTAGCTATTTTACATTTGGTAGTGTATATATGTCCATGCCACTCTCACTTCGTCCCAGCTTACCCTTCCCCCTCCCATGTCCTCAAGTCCATTCTCTACGACTGCATCTTTATTTCTGTACTGCCACTAAGTTCTTTAGAACCTTTTTTTTTTTTTAGATTCCATATATGTGTTAGATACAGTATTTATTTTTCTCTTTCTGACTTCACTCTGTATGACAGACTCTAGGTCCATCCACCTCACTACAAATAGCTCAATTTTGTTTCTTTTTATGGCTGAGTAATATTCCACTGTATATATGTGCCACATCTTCTTTATCCATTCATCTGCTGATGGACACTTAGGTTGCTTCCATGTCCTGGCTATTGTAAGTAGAGCTGCAATGAATATTTTGGTACATGACTCTTTTTGAATTATGGTTTTCTCAGGGTATATGCCCAGTAGTGGGATTGCTGCGTCATATGGTAGTTGTATTTTTAGTTTTTTAAGGAAGCTCCATACAGTTCTCCATAGTGGTTGTATCAATTTACATTCCCATCAACAGTGCAAGAGAATTCCATTTTCTCCACACCCTCTCCAGCATTTATTGTTCATAGATTTTTTGATGATGGCCATTCTGACCGGTGTGAGGTGATACCTCATTGTAGTTTTGATTTGCATCTCTCTAATGATTAGTGATGTTGAGCATTATTTCATGTGTTTGTTGGCAATCTGTATATCTTCTTTGGAGAAATGTCTATTTAGGTCTTCTGCCCATTCTTGGATTTTTTTTTTTTTTTTGCAGTACGTGGGCCTCTCACCGTTGTGGCCTCTCCCGTTGCGGAGCACAGGCTCTGGATGCGCAGGCTCAGCGGCCATGGCTCATGGGCCCAGCCACTCCGTGGCATGTGGGATCTTCCCAGACTGGGGCATAAACCCATGTCCCCTGCATCGGCAGGCAGACTCTCAACCACTGCACCACCAGGGAAGCCCCCAAGTTGTTTGTTTTTTTGATATTGAGCTGCATGAGCTGCCTGTATCTTTTGGAGATTAATCCTTTGTCAGTTGCTTCGTTTGCAAATATTTTCTCCCATTCTGAGGGTTGTCTTTTCGTCTTGCTTATGGTCTCCTTTGCTGTGCAAAAGCTTTTAAGTTTCATTAGGTCCCATTTGTTTATTTTTGTTTTTATTTCCATTTCTCTAGGAGGTGGGTCAAAAAGGATCTTGCTGTGATTTATGTCATAGAGTGTTCTGCCTATGTTTTCCTCTAAGAGTGCGATAGTACCTGGACTTACATTTAGGTCTTTAATCAATTTTGAGTTTATTTTTGTGTATGGTGTTAGAGAGAGTTCTAATTTCATTCTTTTATATGTAGCTGTCCAGTTTTCCCAGCACCACTTATTGAAGAGGCTGTCTTTTCTCCATTATATATTCTTGCCTCCTTTATCAAAGATAAGGTGACCATATGTGTGTGGGTTTATCTCTGGGCTTTCTATCCTGTTCCATTGATCTATATTTCTGTTTTTGTGCCAGTACCATAGCGTCTTGATTACTGTAGCTTTGTAGTATAGTCTGAAGTCCAGGAGCCTGATTCCTCCAGCTCTGTTTTTCTTTCTCAAGATTGCTTTGGCTATTTGGGGTCTTTTGTGTTTCCATTCAAATTGTGAAATTTTTTATCCTAGTTCTGTGAAAAATGTCACTGGTAGCTTGATAGGGATTGCATTGAATCTATAGATTGCTTTGGGTAGTATAGTCATTTTCACAATGTTGATTCTTCTAACCCAAGAACATGGTCTATCTCTCCATCTGTTTGTATCATCTTTAATTTCTTTCATCAGTGTCTTATACATTTCTGCATACAGATCTTTTGTCTCCTTAGGTAGGTTTATTCCTAGGTATTTTATTCTTTTTGTTGCAATGGTAAATGGGAGTGTTTCCTTAATTTCTCTTTCAGATTTTTCATCATTAGTGTATAGGAATGCAAGAGATTTCTGTGCATTAATTTTATATCCTGCTACTTTACCAAATTCATTGATTAGCTCTAGTAGCTTTATGGTAGCACCTTTGGGATTCTCTATGTATAGTATCATGACATCTGCAAACAGTGACAGTTTTACTTCTTTTCCAATTTGGATTCCATTTATTTATTTTTCATCTCGGATTGCTGTGGCTAAAACTTCTAAAACTATGTTGAATAATAGTGGTGAGAGTGGGCAACCTTGTCTTGTTCCTGATCTTAGTGGAGACTGTTTCAGTTTTTCACCATTGAGAAAAATGTTGACTGTGGGTTTGTCATATATGGCCTTTATTATGTTGAGGTAAGTTCCCTCTGTGCCTACTTCTGGAGAGTTTTTATCATAAATGGCTGTTGAACTGTGGAAAAAGTTTTTTCTGCATCTATTGAGATGATCATATGGTTTTTCTCCTTCAATTTGTTAATATGGTATATCACATGGATTGATTTGTGTATATTGAAGAATCCTTGCATTCCTGGGATTAGCCCCACTTGATCATGGTGTATGATCCTTTTAATGTGCTGTTGGATTCTGTTTGCTAGTATTTTGTTGAGAATTTTTGCATCTATGTTCATCAGGGATATTGGTCTTTAGTGTATTTTTTTTGTGTGTGTGTGTGACATCTTTGTCTGGTTTTGGTATCAGGATGATGGTGGCCTCGTAGAATGAGTTGGGGAGTGTTCCTCTCTCTGCTATATTTTGGAAGGGTTTGAGAAGGATAGGTGTTATCTCTTCTCTAAATGTTTCAAAGAATTCACCTGTGAAGCCATCTGGTCCTGGGCTTTTGTTTGTTGGAAGACTTTTAATCACAGTTTCAATTTCAGTGCTTGTTATTGGTCTGTTTACATTTTCTATTTTGTCCTGGTTCAGTCTTGGGAGGTTGTGCTTTACTAAGAATTTGTCCATTTCTTTGTGGTTGTCCATTTTATTGGCATATAGTTGCTTGTAGTAATCTCTCATGATCCTTTGCATTTCTGCAGTGTCAGCTGTTATTTCTCCTTTTTCATTTCTATTTCTATTGATTTGTGTCTTCTCCCTTTTTTTCTTGATGAATCTGGCTAGTGGTTTATCAGTTTTGTTTATCTTCTCAAATAACAAGTTTTTAGTTTTATTGATCTTAGCTACTCTTTTCTTCATTTCATTTTCATTTATTTCTCATCTGATCTTATGATTTCTTTCCTTCTGCTAACTTTGGGGTGTTTTTGTTCTTCTTTCTCCAATCACTTTAGGTGTAAGGTTAGGTTGTTTATTTGAGATATGTCTTGTTTCTTGAGGTAGGATTGTAGTGCTCTAAACTTCCCTCTTAGATCTGCTTTTGCTGTATCCCATATATTTGGGGTCATCGTGTTTTCATTGTCATTTGTTTCTAGGTTTTTTTTTTCTTTCTTTTTTTTTTTTTTTTTTTGCTGTATGCGGGCTTCTCACTGTTGTGGCCTCTCCCGTTGTGGAACACAGGCTCCAGACGCACAGGCTCAGCAGCCATGGCTCACAGGCCCAGGTGCTCCACAGCAGGTAGGATCTTTCCGGAATGGAGCACGAACCTGTGTCCCCTGCATCGGCAGGCGGACTCTCAACAGCTGCACCACCAGGGAAGCCCTGTTTCTAGGTATTTTTTGATTTCCTCTTTAATTTTTTCAGTGATCTCTTGGTTATTTAGTAGTGTATTGTTTACCTCCATGTATTTGTATTTTTTACAGATTTTTTTCCTGTAATTGATATCTCGTTTCATAGCATTGTGGTCAGAAAAGACACTTGACATGATTTCAATTTTCTTAAATTTAAAAAGGCTTGATTTGTGACCCAAGATATGATCTGTTCTGTAGAATGTTCCACGATCACTTGAAAAGAAAGTGTATTCTGTTGTTTTTGGATGGAATGTCCTATAAATATCAATTAAGTCCATCTTGTTTAATGTATCATTTAAAGCTTGTGTCTCCTTATTTATTTTCATTTTGGATGATTTGTCCATTGGTGAAAATGGGGTGTTAACATCCCCTACTATGATTGTGTTACTGTCAATTTTCCCTTTTATGGCTGTTAGCATTTGCCTTATGTATTTAGGTGCTCCTATGTTGGGTGCATAAATATTTACAATTGTTATATCTTCTTCTTGGATTTATCCCTTGATCATTATGTAGTGTCCTTCTTTGTCTCTTGTAATATTCTTTATTTTAAAGTCTAACTTGTCTTATATGAGAATTGCTACTCCAGCTTTCTTTTGATTTCCATTTGTATGGAGTATCTTTTTCCATCCCCTCACTTTCAGTCCATATGTGTCCCTAGGTCTGAAGTGAGTCTCTTGTAGACAGCATATATGTGGGTCTTGTTTTTGTATCCATTCAGCTAGTCTATTTCTTTTGGTTCTTTTGGTTCGAGCATTTAATCCATTTACATTTAAGGTAGTTGTTGATATGTCTGTTCTTATTACCATTTTCTTAACTGTTTTGGGTTTGTTATTGTAAGTCTTTTCCTTCTCTTGTTTTTCCTGCCAAGGGAAGTTCCTTTAGCATTTGTTGTAAAGCTGGTTTGGTGGTGCTGAATCTCTTAGCTTTTCCTGGTCTGTAAAGGTCTTAAATTCTCCATTGAATCTGAATGAGATCCTTGCAGGGTAATCTTGGTTGTAGGTTTTTCTCTTTCATCACTTAAAATATATCCTGCCACTCCCTTCTGGCCTGCAGAGTTTTTGCTGAAAGATCAGCTGTTAACCTTATACGGATTCCCTTGTATATTATTTGTTGTTTTTCCCTTGCTGCTTTTAATATTTTTTCTTTGTATTTAATTTTTAATAGTTCGATTAATATGTGTCTTCGCCTGTTTCTCTCTGTGCTTCCTGGACTTGACAATTTCCTTTCCCATATAAGGGAAATTTTGAACTGTAGTCTCTTCAAATATTTTCTCAGTCCCTTTCTTTTTCTCTTCTTCTCTGGGGCCCCTATAATTTGAATGTTGGTGTGTTTAATGTTGTCCCAGAGGCCTCTGAGACTGTCCTCAAATCTTTTCATTCTTTTTTCTTTATTCTGCTCTGTGGTAGTTATTTCCACTCTTTTATCTTCCAGGCCACTTATGCGTTCTTCTGCCTCAGTTATTCTGCTATTCATTCCTTCCTGAGAATTTTTAATTTCATTTATTTTGTTGGTCATCATTGTTTGCTCTTTAGTTCTCCTAGGTCCTTGTTAAATGTTTCTTGTATTTTCTCCATTCTATTTCCAAGATTTTGCACCATCTTTGCTATCATTACTCTGAATTCTCTTTCAGGTAGACTGCCTATTTCCTCTTCATTTTTTTGTTCTGGTGGGTTTTTACCTTGCTCCTTCACCTGCTGTGTGTTTCTCTGTCTTCTCATTTTGCTTAACTTACTGTCTTTGGGGGTCTCCATTTTGCAGGCTGCAGTTTTGTAGTCCCTGTTGTGTTTAGTGTTTTCCCCCAGTGGTTAAGGTTGGTTCAGTGGGCTGTGTAGGTTTCCTGGTGGAGGGGACTGGTGCCTGTGTTCTGGTGGTTGAGGTTGTATCTTGCATTCCTGTTGGGCAGGACCACGTCCGGTGGTGTGTTTTGGGGTGTCTGTGACCTTATTATGATTCTAGGCAGCCTATCTGCCAATGGGTGGGGTTGTGTTCCTGTCTTGCTAGTTGTTTGGCATAGGGTATCCAGCACTGTAGCTTGTTGGCTGTTGAATGGAGGTGGGTGTTAGCACTGAGATGGAGATCTCTGGGAGAGCTTACACCATTTGATATTACATGGAGCTGGGAGGTCTCTGGTGGATCAAGGTCCTGAAATCATCTGTCTCACCTCAGAGGCACAGGCCTGACACCTGCATGGAGCACAAAGACCCTGTCAGCCACACGGCTCAGAAGATAAGGGAGAAAAAAAAAGAAAGAAAGAACGAAAAAGAAAAGAATATAATAAAGTCATTAAAATAAAAAATTTAAAAAAATTAATAAAAAATTAGAAAGTAATAAAAAAAGAAAAAAAAAGAGAGAAAGAAAGAAGAGAGCAACCAAACCAAAAAACATCCACCAATGATAACAAGTGCTAAAAACTATACTATAAAAAAAAAAGAAAAGAAAAACCAGACAGACAGTACCCTAGGACAAATGGTAAAAGCAAAGCTATACAGACAAAATCACACAAAGAAGCATACACATACACACCCACAAAAAAGAGAAAAGGGAAAATATATATATATCTATATATAAAAAAAGAAAAAGGAAGAGAGCAACCAAATCAGTAAACAAATCTACCAAAGATAAAAAACTCTAAGCTAAGATAAACATAAAGCCAGAAACAAATTAGATGCAGACAGCAAGCCCCAAGTCTATAGTTGCTCCCAATGTCCACTTCCCCAATTTTGGGACGATTCATTGTCTATTCAGGTATTCCAGAGATTCCAGCTACATCAAGTTGACTGTGGAGATTTAATCCGCTGCTCCTGAGGCTGCTGGGAGAGATTTCCCTTTCTCTTTTTGTTCGCACAGCTCCTGGTGTTCAGCTCTGGATTTGGCCCCGCCTCTGTCTGTAGGTCACCTGAGAGCATCTGTTCTCAGCTCAGACAGGACAGGGGTTAAAGGAGCAACTGATTAGGGGACTCTGGCTCACTCAGGCCGGGGGGAGGGAGGGGTATGGAATGTGGGGCGAGCCCGTGGCGGCAGAGGCTGGCGTGACATTGCAACAGCCTGAGGCATGCCATGTGTTCTCCCGGGGAAGTTGTCCCTGTATCATGGGACCCTGGCAGTGGAGGGCTGCAGAGGCTCTTGGGAGGGGAAGTGTGGATAGTGACCTGTGCTTACACACAGGCTTCTTGGTGGCTGTAGGAGCATCCTTAGCATTTCATGCCCGTCTCTGATGTCCACACTGATAGTCACAGCTCGCACCCGTCTCTGGAGCTCATTCAGGCAGTGCTCTCAATCCCCTCTCCTCACACACCCTGAAACCATGGTCTCTTGCCTCTTCGGCAGGTCCAGACTTTTTCCCAGACTCCCTCTCGGCTAGCTGTGGCACACTAGCCCCCTTTAGGCTGTGTTCACACAGCCAACCCCAGTCCTCTCCCTGGGATCTGACATCCGAAGCCCGAGCCTCAGCTCCCAGACCCCACCCACACTGGCGGGTGAGCAGACAAGCCTCTCAGGCTGGTGATTGCTGGTTGGCACTGATCCTCTGTGCAGGAATCTTTCTGCTTTGCCCTCTGCACTATTGTTGCTGCTCTCTTTTCCGTGGCTCCGAAGGTTTCCCCCCAACCTACCCCTGTCTCCACCAGTGAAAGGGCTTCCTAGTGTGTGGAAACTTTTCCTCCTTCACAGCTCCCTCCCACTGGTGCAGGTCCCGTACCTATCTTTTTGTCTCTGTTTTTTTCTTTTTTCTTTTGCCCTACCCAGGTACGTGGGGGAGTTTCTTGCCTTTTGGGAGGTCTGAGGTCTTCTGCCAGCGTTCAGTAGGTGTTCTGTAGGAGTTATTCCACATGTAGATGTATTTCTGATGTATTTGTGGGGAGGAAGGTGATCTCTGCATCTTACTGCTCTGCCATCTTGAAGGTCTCTCTAAGGTTTATTTCTTACTTAAGTAACGTTGCTGAGGGGCTGGAGTTACTCTACAACATCAGGAACATAGTTACATCTTATAACTCTGCCATCTTATACAAGTTACTTCCAAGGTTGCTATTGCAAGATAAGAAAACAGTGGAGGGGGAACATGACGTCTGAAAGATGGACGTTGGGATCACAATGTAAGAGAGAGGGATTCTGGGAACATTATCAGAGACTGAGAGAGAGAGAGATGCTGGTAATATGAAGTCAGAGATTCTGGGGACATATTGCCAGAGGAAGGGATCCCTGCAACATCCTCAGAGGGATGCCAGATAACCCATCAGAGAAGGGATCCTGGGAACATCCCTTCAGAGAAAGCTGATGCACCAGGGCCTGTTATTACCTATCCGTGGGGTCCTTATTCAGAAGTTTAAGTGTGCAAATGGAGGATCCTGAGATGTTTAAGGTATAAATGGTACAGACAGTAAATGTATTAATTCTATGAGTAGTTGCGATTGTTTTAAATCTTATACTTGTTCAATTAAAATTCATATTGTCTTTCTTTGGCTGGGAAAAAAAAAACATTATACTTGTTCAATTAAAGTTCATATTGTCTTTCTTTGGCTGGGAAAAAAAAAAACCCAAAAAACACCCTGGCTTTTTAACTGTTTCAGCTCAGATGCAACACAAGCCACTTCTGCTCATAGTTCAGTAGTCAGAACTAGTCACATGGCCCCAACATAACTGAAGGGAGACTGAGAAATGTGGAGGACCACATGACCTATTGGATGAGCACTGTTTCTTCCACAGTTGAAAATTACAAAATTCTGTATTTCTTTTAGAAATCCATCTAATTCCACAAGTATCTTTGAGCTCCGCAAAACACACTGTTGAATGTACAAAGACTTCCCTTTCTTCAGTGAATTACTGTTATTTTAACATGCAGGTAGTTATTAACCATTAACAGAATCACAAATGGATCCTTTTTTGCCATGACAAACCCAGTCCCACTGATATCAAAAAGGCTTGGTTTTCTATAGCTTATAAATTCCAAAACTTACCTGGGCAACATTCTACTCAGAAGCTGAGAAACAGAGAATACTGTGGTGATAAGATCTCAGGACTTATAGCAATAATTAAAGTTTTAAAGTATTTATAACCACAAATGAATATGTGCTGTGATTAAAAGCAATGTTTTGGGCTTTAAAATATTCAGATGCTATTTACCATGTGGAGAAAAAGATGCTTAATGAGAGTGAGTGACATATAGGGTATTTTGTTTTAAATTTTTTATTTGGCAAATAAAGTAATGCTAGTTGCAGAAAAGATGACAGATACAGGTTTAAAGGGAAATAAAATAAAAATCTCCCTAATTCCATCACCCAAATATGACCTCTGTTAACATTTTGGCATAGTTGATATAATTTACTTAAATGGTCTCCTATTCCCTCAAACTGCATTTTTCCCTGTCCCCTGAATAGTATACCTTTCTATGTTACTGAATAATCCTTTATTGTTTCCAACATAATGCCATTGTAGGGACTGTTATAATATATTTAAGCATGACCCCCAAATCCTTCAATATTAAGAATGTTTGATGGATACTTGATTTTTGGCTGCCCATCATCACCTCCATCTTCATTTGGTAACAACCCATATTGCCTTTTGGGGAATTTCCTTTCTCCCAAATTTTGCAGGCTTGTTGAGAGTATAAACAAAGGTTCATTCTCATCCAATCTCCAAATTAGGTGAGTGTGTTTTCAGTTAATACATATAAAGTACAGAGAACATTATGTGACACTTAATAAGGATTTAACAAAAAATATGAGCTATGACATGTCAGGTGATCAAAGCCACTGCTCTTTCACAAATGGCAAACTGATGATTTTGCACATGATGTGAGTCTAAATTAATATGCTTCATGGTTTTCTTTTAGGGTTCCTCTCATAGTTTACTGTGGAATAATTTAGGGAAGTAGGAAATTAAGGAAGGAAGCAAGAAAGTGAGGAAGGAAGGAAAGAAGGAAGGATTTATTGATGGAGTGAAAGATTTAATGTCATTAATTAACTTAATTTCAGAGACATACCTTGTAAGGCCAAAGTACTTTCTGACCTGTTTCCATTTCTTTATCTTACCTATAACTGTACATTGTTGTAAATTGTCTTCACTCTCCTTACTCAAATCTATAAGATAGATTTAAGCTTCAAGAGCAGATAGCAAGTTCAGGGTAATATTTTCTTGCTATATTGTGCCTCTTAAAGCAATAGCTTATTTTCTTGTCCATTTCAAAATCCCTGTATGAATATTTCATTTTAATGTCTTCAAATTCCACTGAATAAAAAAGGCTTTGGTGTTTTTCCCAAGATCCTAAATCTATTTTTAACTTAGAGCTACTAACTTTTATCATAGCATTTCATATATTTTAAATGGTTATTGTGGTACTATTTGCCAAATAATACACTAAGTACTGGCAAACCCCAAGTGTTCTGTATAATATTTGTCTCATGAAGGTCCCTCCTATAAATAAAATTTCTTCTCCCTTAACTTTCTCTATTTCCCCCCTATTTTTCCACATAAAAATATTTATTCAATACCATCTTTGACCATGATAATACTATAAATAATCCATCACCTGGGTGGCACTCAATGAACTATCTTTCGGGCGCTCAGGGGAAGTAGGACAGTGACTAGAATAACATATCATATTCTGAAGTCCACGATCTATAACACCAAACTGCAAAGGGAATGAGAGCCACTAATGCACAGATGTTCTGGAGTTTTGCTGAACACGGGACGTGGAATGAGATTAAATATTCAACAACCATTATTGCAAACCAAGTTTGCCAGGACCCCAGAGACAACAGTATTCAATAAGTACTTTTTAACACTTTCTATGAGCAAAACTTGGTGTTCATGGTGCTATAAGGTAACCACTGAAAAATATAACCTACCCTCCATTTAAAAACAAGATTACAATCCAGTAGTAAGATAAGTGACTATCTAAAGATAGACCATGGTAAATACCATAAGAGAGACGCTTATAACTTGTCAGTCAGTAAGAGATCAAAGGAGGAAGCAAGTGCATCTGCTGAAGGCAAAGAGACAGCAGGATTCATCAGCAGCATGAACCTTGAATGACACTGGCTCCAGGCTCAAGTGTGATCATCTAATTTTACATGAGGGCTGGAAATCTGAATTTCTATGTATAATATCCTTCTACAATGTGGAAATTTATTTTTAAAAAATCAGTGTGCCAACTTTAAGACACAGCAGAGGCACTATATTCAGAAGTATCATTAGAAGAAGCAGAACAGGGTTTGGGATCAGAATGTGGAAATCTTTGCAGCATTTAGGATTTTATCCTTAAGAGAGTAGGAAATGGGGATAATTGAGAGGTTACTAAAAGAGACATGAAATGAAATGGCTAAAACAATGCTTAAGAAAGCCAAGTTTAGCAGCAGTAGGTAGATTGGGTTGGAAGGCTGAACTGAAAGGAAAGAAGTCGATTAGGAGACTGTTGCAATGGATCAATAAGAACGTGATCAGGGTGATAGAAGTGACAATGGAGAATAAGGCAGAGATGGTGGTTAGAATGTAGAAACACATGCAAAGTTCACAGCATGCTGCTCACGCTAACTCTTTCTTCCTAACATAATGCAATTTCATTTGAAAATTCATTTTTTGAAAAGCAGGCTAGCCTCTTCATATATATATTCCCTGGTACACAGTAGGAATTAAAAAAAAAAGTTCAACTATTTAAAATAATACTAACCACTGGAGTACATAATCACTTATTTTTTATATACAGAATCTCCCCCACTGACTTCCCTTACCAATCCTATTCACCTCCCTCTTCATGACTGCTCCATGAAAAGTAAGACTTCAAATTACATAGTGTCAAATGGTTACACTGTATCAGAGATATTTTGCAGAGAAGAGAGGATTTCCACCAAACCTTTGGTGGAACAATTATTTGTTGGAACAACCCCTTGGTGAGAGTTACTCTGTCTTCATTGTCCTTGTAACTGTTTACAACTAACTTTTGGTCCTGATATAGGTAGAGAAATACAGACATATTCTCTAATAAATATGTATATATACACATACTATAAATATACTACAGATAAGCTATAGCTACTGTTCTAACATCTAAGCTTTTTTTTCATTTTGTTGATTTCATAGTACCAAGTAGGGCATGTTTTCATTATTACCACTTAATAAATGTGTGTTATGGTACAATTAATTTCTGATATTCTAAGTAACCCCTCCCCGTGGAGGAGGAGGGGTTACTTATAAAATATCTGGATTAAAGTAAACTTATTCAGAAACATAAGTGAGGGTGAGACAAGAAAAGCTGTATTCTGTCATCTAACTCTTTTTATTACCTTTTATATCTGAAGCATCTAACTTCCTCCTCCCTTCAGGTGGCCTGAGCCATGACTAATGTGTCGTGGTTGTTTGCTATATACCTTCAGGTATGCCCTCATGGGGATTTGCAACTCAATAGCTTCGATTTGGAATAGGGAAATCCTACTAGTTTTTTCATTTAATTTGCATCTCTTAGGTGTCCTCTATATCCAAGAGAGTCAGGCAACTTGGACAGACAGAGGGGTAAATCAATTGCCTGGATTTTGTACTATATAATAGAGAAGACAACTCTAGAAAAGTTTAAGAACAGATGTTAAGTGTTATAATTAGCAATTTTAGCCATAAAGAATTATAGTTCCTATAGGTCTCTTGGACTGAGTCAAGAAGATAAAATGGCTGCAAGACGTAGCTGAAAGTGGGTGAAATAATTAACTTGTTGCCCTCTCTATCCAGAGATTTTACTTATGTTGATTTCCACATGAAAGTTAAGACACCTGCCAAGACCCCACAACTTTTCCTTTGACATAGTTGCTGTAGAGTTTCTCAGACGAGAACCAATCAGTAAACCAACCAAAAGGTTCAGTTGCTTCCTCAGCCACATCTGGTTGAAAGAAACCTGACATCCTTTATGAAACCTGGCTCATCTCAAGTGCATATTATCTCCCAACATGACCGCGAACTTTGTAGTTTCTGCCTTTATGCTGAGTCAGGCATTCTCTTCATATCCTCGCTAGTTAAATTTGCTGTTGTGCTTTCAAAATTTCACGCTGTACAATTCTAATCCAGTAGCAATGAGTGATCTAGAAGAGAAATCTTCCCATTTTACTTATAGCAAAGAACTTTGATTGCATAACCATCCATTATTTTTCATGAAAGTTACTGGACCTTTAAACCGTGAAACCACATCTCTTTTAAGTAGCAGCTTTTTAACATCTATAGCAAAAGAAAATTTAGGGATCTCAAACTGTTGCAATTATTAAAGTAGTTAGCTCCCTTTCGAATCATTACTTTCGCAAATTTTTCTCTGCTTGATGTTTTAGGTGCCCAAGTACACAGAGCATAAAACACTGAGTAGCACTGAGTGGTACAATATAAAGGGTATAATATAAACAAAGAGAAATAAAAGGAAATAATTAAGGAAAAACAATAGTAGCATATACCAAAACAACTGTTTGTTTTTTGTTGTTTCAAGCGAGATAATCTTGGGAAAGAGACAAATAATATTGGGAAGGAACGGTAATATGGGGGAATGGGGAGTGGGGTGCAGAGGAATAAAAGAGTTACCCTAGAAAGTACAAACCTCTCTGGTCAACAACTAGAAGACTGTTGACTAGACTACAAATTCGATTTCTTGGGGGAAAACGATAACCTATTTCCCAATAAACATTGATATATTAGTTTAAATTTAAGAATGATAAAACTAAGTTACTTTCTGTGACTATTCTCTTTCAGCGAATTGAATAGCAAAATAATTTTCTGATGAATGAAAGCTGTTCTTTCTTTGTAAGTTTATATGTGTTGTCATCAGATAACCTCATTTCCAAAATAATTTCAAGCAAAGGTAGCAAAATAATGAGGAAATAACTCTGAACTTTGAGACCAGAGATTTCTTTGAGGCTGGATCTCTGTCTATTATTGTATAATCTTGACTGATCATTTAAGTTCTTCAGCTTCAGTTTCACCTACTAGATCAAACGGAAAAACCTTCAAAGCCAGGAAACCAAGTGATACCCACCTTTGTATCCCCAGCATCTAACAGAGTGCCAGGCACAAAAAGGATTTTAATAAGTATATCTTTAAAAAATAAATTAAAAAATGGGGATAAAATCATTTACTTTACAATGCGATTATAGCAATCAAAAAAGTAATCAAATGCAATCATTTTTAAATCTGTAAATTACACATAAATATAAAATATTTCATTATCTAATGAACAAAAAAAATTATTTTGTATTGTATACAGTTTTATAAGCAACCTGATTTTTCTTGAATAGACTCTCAGTACATGTGTGTGTATTTGTGTGTGTGTGTGTGTGTATATATATATATATATATATATATATATAAAATTCAATTGATCTAAGCCTGCATGTCCTCCCAGTAAATTTAAGAATTTTAGACTTGTGTTAATTATCTTCAATAATTTCTGATGGGCAATCAACTTATGATCTAATGTTTTATATGAATATTAGATATACTTACATCAGATGAAATATTAAGTAAGTTATTAGAATTTCTTTTTATCTAAGTGATATTTTTAAGTAAACATCAAGGTCATACAGCTCTTTTTTTACCTCATGGAATACTCAGTTTATTGTAATGCAGAAGCCAACATTTCAATAAACTATCAAAATACAAAAATCAAATTACAAAAAAACTATCAAAATTTACCAAATTATCAAAAACTACAGAAAACTAAAATTTCAAAAATCCTGTCAAAAATTTTTATTGATTATTGACTGACATCCTCAAACAATTTGAAAAGGGCGTTTAGAAGTGTAGAAATTCCCTGAACTCAAGGAATTTGCAGTCTAATTGATGAAACTATACCATCCTATAAGAGAAGTAGCAATTAATTCAAGACAAACTATAACTAAATATCAGGAGTTTTACAGACTCTAAATGCTATAGAGATTCAGATAAGTGCTTTAGAAAAACAAAAGAAAGGGAGGACATGTCAAGAAAATGAAACTTGAAAGATAAATAAAACTTGACAAAAGACAGTGAGAAGAACCTTCCAGGCAGAGGGAATATAAATCAAGTTGTGGAAGTAGAAAAACCCTGATTTGTTCATTGAAAGTGAAGAAATCAAATCTGACCAAAAAACAAGCATATGTTTTGGGAAATAATAGGAAATAAGATTGGTAGGTAAAAGGTGGAAACACAATATAGGAATTCCTTGAAGAACTGTAAATAGAGGAATAATATATTGGCATGTGGTAAGCCCAGAATTGAGGAGAACAGCTAGGAAGGAGTTGCAGTCACTAATGTGGTAACCACTGGAATGGAGAAAAGGCAGTGTAAGAGACGAATTTCTGCATATATAACTAATAAATCATCCCTCATTCATCTTCAATCAACCTAAAGGCATGTCTATTCTTATCTTTCTTTTGACCCAGTGACATAATTTTTCAGGCACTAGATGTCACTGTTCCACTTAAGCAAAATAAAATATAGTCATTCTGAAGCCACAATTGCATCTACCTAATAATTACATCTACCTCTATGTAGATCTGAGTCTGCTTTACTTGGTTCAGATAATTTCAGAATAAACCTAGGGATTAGTACCTACTTCAGTCTGAAGAAAAACCAGCTCTGAAGTTCTCTTTGACATTTTCTTAAAGTCTTTCTTTTTTGTAAAGAAATACAACAAAATTATTTAAATGTTTTTAATTCAACAGGGAAATAAAGAATTTATACCACTGAAAAATAGGAAAATTTCTACTATTAGAAAAGGCTTTGCTAATTTCTATAAAAACAAAATAAAACAAAACTAACATCATTTCTTCACAATGAGTCCATATTTGATTTGATTATAAACCTACCTATAGAGAATCCTATATAATTTTCTTTTATCTGTTCAGCATCCCACAGTTGGACATTTGACCTCCTTTTTGAAATTCCTCTTTGGGCTTATCATGAAAGTATAGTCAGTCTCACAGTAAAAACAGCCTAAAGACTAATCTGTTCGCTGTCTGCTGACTCAAGTTTGATCAACGGGACACTGTTTGGGACTTTGACTCTTGAGTGATGCAAGGATATGGGATTGTTGGAGGTACTTCTTTAGGAGCAATGAGGGTGCTATCCTGATACTGACCAGACTGACTGTTCCCACTAAAGGCTGTCTCTGCACTTCCTGTGGCCGATCGCTCTAGTGTCCCCATGACTGCTGGGTGTTCCCAAGCCTGGCTCTCCAGCTTCTAGTTGACTCCATGAGACTCCCACCCCAATACCACCACAACCCCAAGACACACATACACACACATACAGAGCTACACGCATAATAGCACTACAATAAACATCCTTTTCTTTATGGTAGCCAGGGTCAGTTTCTGTTGCCTGCAATCACACAAAACAAAACAAAAACCTAAATTCACAGCATGCAGAACAATGCAAATATTGTGCTGGTATTAAACTACCAGCTTTGTCTTGTCAAGTTCATGCTTACTGAACCACTAAGGACTGGGAGAAATACAAAGGAAAATGTTCTCAAAAAAGAAATATTTTATGTACCTAAAGACTGCAATTCTGAACTCTAGCATCCTTTTCTTCTAGAAGTATTCAGGTACTTAATTATCCTCAACCTCTAAGGTTCTAGTTTTTGGACATCAGTCTTTGGACACCCTAGTTGGTATTTCCATGAGAAATATGAAGTAACTGAAATACTAGAATTTTTTAAACTATTGGCAATATAGTCAGTTACCAAAGCATCCCCAGAAACTGCAGGAATACAGGTTGGCATTTTAGAATTGACAAAGGGCCCAGCAGCAAAGAAAGAAAATTAGTTTGGAAGCAGTTTCCTGCCCCAATCCTAGATGTTATGATTTCTTTCTGAGAGATGACCTGGTATGGTAGAAAGGTCACAGACTTTACCTATAGGTTTTCCATTCCTAACTCAGCTATTTGTTAGATGTATTAACTTTGATCTTTTAGTATAATTCTCAGTTTTGTTTTTTCAAACAGAAAAGTAATGCTGCTTCTAAGGGCGGTTGTGAAATAGATGTAAAGTTCCTTGCAAGGAGTACAGTAGAAATGCAATCTCATGTCCTCTTTTCTGTCTCTCCCCTCACTCCTAACCCACCCCAAGGAACCTGTTCTGGAGGCCTCAGATGAGGATACCTGGAAATAGATGACAAAAAGTGAAGGGAGCATGAAAAACACCCACATATTAAACACCTGGAGACAGTCATAGAATTACTAATTTTTGGAGCTTGAGAGAATCTTATTGATCTTATACATATGTGAAAGGAACCAATGCTCAGAATTTTAGAGTTTTTTCCAAGGCCACAGCTAATTCATAACTAGAAGCATATAAGTGCCTTATTTCACACAAATTCCCAATCAATAGTTTTATATTACTAAAAAACATGACCTGAAAATCTGATGCACTGAAAGGTACTTGTGATATAATGACACTTGCCTAGAGAATCTGCATTTTAAACTACTGACAGAGAGATAAGTATACAATATTATATTTGGGTGGTGTTTTTTTTTCGCACGGGGATTCATTCCTACCTGTCCTCAATTAACATAAGGCATGTGTCTACCTATGTGAACAGGTGCAACTACTTGAGTCTGAAGAGACTGCAAAGACAGAAATGTCTGGAGGCTCATTTCTTTCCCTTTTCATACTGTTTTTGTTTAAAAATATTAGAAAATACAAAAATATAAAGAAGAAAATAAAAGTCTTTTCTAATTTGACCACCAAGGAATAAGAACTGTTAAATCATTGCTTTCCCTTGGCCTCACGTTCTCTTTTTCCTGCTCTTTCTCTCTCTGTAATATATAAATATTTCACAAAAATGTGAGGTTTCACAATCTTTCCCACTTAGTCCAGACTTATAGAAGGCTTAATTTGAAGTGAATAATAGCCAGCAAACCTATAGGACTTCATAGCTTAAAAGTACTTTCTGGTACATTATCTTTTACACTTCATGACCACAGGTGTTTGGGGGAGAAGGGAAAGCAGATTATGTTTAGAAAAAAAAATGGTAGAGTTACATCAACAAACACAAGTCCTTCTTTCTATGCAAGAGGATCATTCTGGAGAAGAAAATACTAGCACAATGCAGAGTGGCTATGTGTTCTTTACATCAAAAAGTAAGGTGTCCTTACCCAATGAAAATTGATTTTTTCAAGGAAAAAGACACCTACAATACATGTTCAAACAAAGACTGCAAGGATCAAAACAGAATTTACAATGCTCTGCAGCCCTGAGATCTCCCTATGCTGTACAAATGTGATATTAATCTCTACAGTAAAGTAATATTAATGGTCTCAGAAAGGCAAAATAATTTTAAATCTTATGTGCATACTAATTTAGAAATATGGAGATTAAAAATGGAGAGAGAGTGGAAGTCAAAGATATTAAACTTTAAGTGTTACTGTCTAGTTGATTACTGGAGTGGGTACTCTTCAGTGTTGCCTTATTTCAAATCTTTTTAAAAATGTGGATACATTCCAGAGGCTAGGAATCACGTCTATCTTGTACACTGGTGTATCTCTAATACCTCAGTCTATCTCTCATGCTAAGCACAAGCCTGCAAAAAGGAGCTGCTTAATAAATAGGTGCTTAGCGAATATAGTCAACCAATTAAGATAACTTAATTAAGATAACTTGGTAACTTATAGTTACCAATTAAGAAGAATAGAAGTACTTCAAACAGCCCATATTCCAAAATTAACATTTTTATGACTTTGAAATGAATGTTTAATTTGTTTTAATTATGCATCAATTAAGGAACATACAATATTTATTGAGATTCTATTTTCTGCAATATGATATATCCGAAGGGAAAACACACACTATTCCTGCCCTAAAAGAGCATGTTCCCTAGTTAAGAAATGTGTCTGATAGGCTGAAAAATGCACATCTGAAAGGAAATAATGGATCCATTTAGAGAAGACAGAGCTTATGATGTCTGGCATGCAAATTTCTCATTTTGCTTTTCATTGATGGACACTTCCCTAACCTTAACTTCATTCGGGATTGTATGACTATGCTTTCAGGTCACTTACTGTACAGTAGCTTTAAATTTATTCAAACGAAATGCATCCAGGACTTCAAGGGAAATCGGGTCAAACTATGTGTGCCAAATGGACCTCTAAACCTATGATAAAGAAAAAAGGTGGATAAAACACTGTGTGTCCTGGAGTGGAGATGCCCAAGAGAGGTAGGAAATACAAAGAGAGAAGATCAAAGGCTATAAAACACATACTTACTTATCTGATAATTTACCTATGATTTTCCCTGCTGGTTGATATGGGTTAGCTGACAATGAAATGGGATAAAGTATCTAAGGTTCTTAACTCTTACACAGGGCCTGAGTGGAAAAATGTTAACTTGTTGTATGTGTGTTAGAGCATATAAACTGTGTTGAAACAGGTTTTAAAGTCTAGGGCCAGGGGCTTCCCTGGTGGTGCAGTGGTTGAGAGTCCGCCTGCCAATGCAGGGGACACGGGTTCGTGCCCCGGTCCGGGAAGATCCCACATGCCGCGGAGCGGCTGGGCCAGTGAGCCATGGCCACTGACCCTGAGCGTCCGGAGCCTGTGCTCCGCAACGGGAGAGGCCACAACAGTGAGAGGCCCGTGTACCGCAAAAAAAAACAAGAACAAAACAATGAAGTCTAGGGCCAGGAATCATTTTGAAATGGTCTTTAAGCCTATACTGTTCCTCTTATCCTCTCAAATGAAATTTCTTTGTCTTTTCTGTTTTTATGTGTATTCATCACCTGTTCTGCCATACTGAAGACCAGACCAAATGGCCTTTTTGATTAATGGCATAGGGACTAATGGCTGATAAAGAAAATCATTTATTAATTGCTACAGATAGCAAGCTAAGTATGGATTTTCAGGTACAGTAGCCTGTACTAACTCTGCCCACAAGGAACATAGGACCTTAGAGAGAAGTTGATGGAACATTTGCAGAAAAAGATCAATGTTAACAACGTTATGGTATTCCTTAGCACACGGGTGGTACAAAGGTCATATAGATTCTCAGCCAAAGAAGAAAATGATAAAAATTTCCTGAAAGGGCAAGGCCAATACTTATTTTTAAAATTAAATATAAGGTAATGCCAAAGACTTTTATATGTTCTGCCAGTGGATGTATTTGTGTGTCTTTGTCAAGATGAATACAGCCAACTAAACAGTTCTGTTTTCTCAGGTACCTTGTTTAAACTGTTTTGTTCTAATTTTTTTAAGATAATGACACAGAATCTCTTAAAATCCAATTTCCTGTTCATGCTCCTAAAAACCCTTGATGTTTGTCTATGATCAATTTATTCAAAAGACAGAAATTTATCACAGCTTTTCATGCATAAAACTCAAATCATTAGAAAAAGATTGAGTTAAAAGAGTTCTAAAAAATCCACCTCTTGGGAAATGAAGTTTAGCCTTAGAATGGATTCTATGGGAGATAAGGAACATGATGGTGACTTTTTTTCTCATGCCCAAGCTACATATAGAATCGATATTTAAAACTTTCTAGTGGGGCTTCCCTGGTGGCGCAACGGTTGAGGGTCCACCTGCTGATGTGGGGGACACGGGTTCGTGCCCCGGTCCAGGAGGATCCCGCATGCTGCAGAGTGGCAGGGCCCGTGGGCCACGGCCGCTGAGCCTCTGTGTCTGGAGCCTGTGCTCCGTGACGGGAGGGGCCACAGCAGTGAGAGGCCCGCATACCACAAAAAAAAAAAAAAAAAAAAACTTTCTAGTGAAAATTTGAAATACAATGATCAATCACTGATTATGGTATGAAGAAGGAATTTAAAATGTGTATGTTTCATTTGGGGATTATGCCATATACATTTCCTCATGTAGGGTTCCTTAGTTCCTCAATTACTTTTCCTCTCCACCTTTCAGTCAATGTTATTGAACCCAGCAACACTGATCTCTGATGGGTTCTTTTTACTGGACTCCTTACTTGGCCCAAATTGCTCCTGTCTATCTCTGGAATTACAGGTACTCTGCTATGGGTCAGGACACTTGGTCACAAGCAAATATCAAGCGCAGAAAAGAATGGCCAGGAGTATTCGGGGAGAAGATAGTTAAAATCTCTGTGGTCCTTGAGAATGTACCCACTACATTCCTCTACAGGACTCCATTCTTCCCACAATAAGTAAATTCTTTATCTGTGTATAAATTCAACCACATCAGAAAGTCCCTGATGGGGACTTCCCTGGTGGTCCAGTGGGTAAGACTCTGAGCTCCCAGTGCAGGGGGCCCCAGGTTCAATCCCTGGTCAGGGAACTAGATCCTGCATGCATGCTGCAACTAAGAGTTCACATGCCACAACAAAGATCCTGCATCCCGCAATGAAGATCCCACATGGCACAACAAAGATCCTGCATGCTGCAACAAAGATCCTGCATGCCGCAACGAATACCTTGCACAGCCTAAATAAATAAATAAATTATATATATATATATATATATTTTTTTTTTTTTTTAAAGAAAGAAAAAAGAAAATCCCTGATGGACCAGGTAGGATTATCTGGTGGGGTAACCTATGAGGAATACAATTTAGATCAACTCAATGAGACAGACTTGAGATTTATTTCTTTCAAAACAAGAAATGGAGGTGCAGTTTCAAAGTTTTAAAACTAATTGTAAAATCATTTTGAACAACTGTTCTAAGCAGTAGGAAAGAATAAGCAGAAGTAATTGGTGTTTCCTGCCTATAATCTTATGGCTTAATTTACACAGGCACTAGAGCACTAACCTATGGCATAAATTTGACATACAAAATTGTTCAATATGTGCATCCACAACATCCACATGAATATTTTCATGTTACATAAACATATTGAACACATCAAACATTCAAACAAATCCAGAAAAACTTGGGAGTTCAAATACCATATTGGAATTTTTTTTCTGACCTAAACAAATGTTGCTTATGAACAGCTGGTGAGTGGGTTATTAGGAAGGAAAGTATGGCAAAGGAAATACATGGAATAAATTTTTCAGGAACACACTAAGGAGCACATTCACCCATTTGAATATATCAAATAGTTAACTTGTAAAGAAATGACTCATCTCTTCTTTGTCAGAGTTTGAAGAATTTCCAGAAAATTTCCTCAGCACTCAAAGTAGTCCTTTTTAATGGCAATAATAGGTGCCATTTAGTGAAAACTTACGTCATAGACAGTGCTAGGCACTTTATAAATATTTATATTGTTATTTTGTTAATTCTCACAGTAGCACTCTTTAAAACAGTTATGATAAAATGCTTAATTTAGTTTTCAATTTTCAGTGAGAAGACCACAAACTAAGGGACAAATTAAAAAAAATACTTGATAATATTATTACAGCAATTGCCAGCTAATAGTGTGATTTCAGCTATGCCAATAAATATACTCTACACCACAGTGGAATAATAAAACGGGGCCATTTTTATTATTCCACAAAAAAAACCCACAGTATGTGTTGTGGTAGGCTGATCCCAAAGTAGTAAGGATCTTAGAAATCATCTGATCTAATGCTTTCATTTTACAGATGGGGCAAGCTAAGGCCCAAAGAGTCTGTGTAACTTGCCCAAAATCAAACAGTGAGTCAATGGAGTGAATAAGATTAAGCATTATAGTTTATTAATTAAATCTGAAATGCAAATTATTTTCAATGTAGAATATTGCCCCAAGGCTAAAATTTCTTCTATTTAAAAAAAAAAATAATTCAGATCTTCAGAAATTGTGTTTTTGCTTTGATTGATTTTTGTTTATTGTGCATGTTTGTGTGTTTGGGGGTGTATGTGTGTGTATTTTGTGTTATGAAGGATTAGAAGTATCACCAAAAGATCAAAAAGGTCACACATCAGAAAAGATTCTCTTTTCAGTTTTACTGATACATTTGAGCAGTTTAAATTTATTGAAATTCTCCTTGAAATCTACATGCTTCAGTCTACATACCAAAGACAAATGATATACTCTTTCTTGCCTATATAATACTGAGTTCCTCAGCCATAAAGGAATACCAAGTGAGGTATGGTTTATTTCCTTTATAGCCAAATGGATATTTTTTTTTTTTTTTTTTTTTTTTTTGCGGTACGCGTACCTCTCACTGTTGTGGCCTCTCCCATTGCGGAGCACAGGCTCCAGATGCGCAGGCTCAGCGGCCACGGCTCACGGGCCCAGCCACTCCGCGGCACGTGGGATCTTCCCGGACCAGGGCACGAACCCGTGTCCCCTGCATCGGCAGGCGGACTCTCAACCACTGTGCCACCAGGAAAGCCCCAAATGGATAACTTTAAGGCTCATTAAAATTATAATTTCATTTTGAATGGCTGAATGAAGATGGTGGTAGTTTCCCCAGCTGGTTTCTTTCAGCCTCACAGTGTTACCACAAAAGCTTTATTAATTATCTGCTGAGGTTTTCATCATGATAATGTTAATCAAGGAATAACAATTTTCTTTATCAAGAAATACATGAGGGCTTCCCTGGTGGCGCAGTAGTTGAGAGTCCGCCTGCCGATGCAGGGGACACGGGTTCGTGCCCTTGTCCAGGAAGATCCCGCATGCCGCAGAGCAGCTGGGCCCGTGGGCCATGGCCACTGAGCCTGAGTGTCCGGAGCCTGTGCTCTACAATGGGAGAGGCCACAACAGTGAGAGGCCCACGTACCGCAAAAAAAAAAAAAAAAAAAAAAAAAAAGAAATACATGAAAGCTATTAATTTGGCCAAATGATTAAAAGAAAACAGCAAGAAAGTACAGTAATATTTATATCTATATAAATGAAGTGGAAGTTAGATAGGAACTTTGAGATGGTTGATATGCTAAAAAAACTTTGTTATTCTTCACAATGGAAAAGTTAAAATATAAGCATCAAATTATCAATGTAACTATTTAGAGTTAATCTTATGGCAGAATATGGATATTGAGTTTGAGACTTTTTTCCATGTAATTAAGTAATGTTATAGGCAATATGATGGCAAGCTCTAGAGTTGAGTTACTAAAATAGCATCCTGGTCCCACCAGTTACTTACTATGTGGCCTTAGATAAATTACTTGAGCTTCCCATGCATCAATTCCAGGGCAATATTATTAACAATATCATTGATTTGGAGTGTGAATTAAATGTAAAGCATCTAGAATACTGACTAGAACATAGTAAGCACTCAATAAATGCTGTCTGTAATTATTATTAGAATATATTTACTGTTACATATACTAATATCTGCAAGGCTTGTATAAATAGTTTTACAGAGATTATAGTAACAAGTGATCCACAAACCTAATGATGTTTTTTACTACAATAACCCTCAGTAAGTTACTTAATCAACAATAGTAAATAATCCAATTTGACTCATTTGTTACTATAATTTTTGCTAATGGCTGCAAGGAAGCTCTTTCTTTTGAACTGGACAAAAGTCCCAACTTCTAGGATACTCCAGCCTCTAGGGTATAACACATTTGAATACGTAGATGAGAGTATTGATATGATAAAAATGATACCCTTAATACTATCAGAAGGAATAAATTGTCACATCTTTTCAAGAAGAAAGTTTGGAAACATATGATATCACCTTTTGACTTAGTAATTTTACTTCCAGGAATCTACTCTACAAGAGTAGACATGCAGACAATTTACACCCAAAGATACTCATCACTGTAATATATACAATAACAAAAGTAGAGAAAATCTAAAAATCAAACAAGGCATATCCTGAATTAACTAAGATATATCTATGTGATAGAATAATATGTAGTCATGAATAGATGTATTCATGCATCATGAATAGATCTTTTTTTCATTTCTCTGCCTTTAATATTCTCATTATCAATAAATCAATACAGAAAACTTCTGTATCCAAGACTCTGTAAAAGGTGTTACAATTAGTAAGAGATAGAAAATCCTGCATCAGATTCTCATTTCCTGCCCCAGAGTATTCTTACTGATTTTAAAGGAATAGGCTTTACAAATTAGAAAATAATATGGTATAACATATGGTAGGTTTCAAATAAGTGGCACAATACAACCCTCACTTCATCCCTAAATAATGTGCTTCAATATGATACAGTTAATTTATATGTCTTTTAAAATTAGCCATAGAACACACGTTGTTATCTTATAAAGAATTCCTGGAGAAAAAAAATCCTGTCTTGTCCTAATATCAAGAAAACTTATCCATTCCATTAGTGATTGGCGAGTTTTTATCTCAAAAATATTGTAAACTTCAGGATTAATCAAATTTTCCCTCTTTTAGCTTTTGGAAAACTTAGAGCCATATATGTGGCCTACTTTGGTGGGTGTGTATTTTTTGCTTCATCTTTCATTCTACTCTTTTATGCCTATCTTTGTTTTCATTAATTTGTCTAGACTTTAATTGAGGCTGCTTTATTTATCTTATATGTCTTTGTAAACCACCTTATATCCTTGCTAAATACACACACACACACACACACACACACACACACACATATATATATATATATATATATATATGTATGTATATACACATTACATACACATTAATAGGAGTAATGCAAGGGATTAGGAGAATATGTCAGACAGTTTAGGCTAAGTTATGATGTCCTAACAAACTACCTCAATTTTTCAATGGCTCACAAACCAAAAAGGTCAGTACTTGATCATACCACATGTTCATCAGAATGAGCTTCAGTTAAGTTCAATATTGTCTTTATTCTAGGATTCACGCTGAAAGAGTAGCCCTGGACTAGTATACTTCAGGTCTCATGGAAGGGGGAAAAGTACAGCTCGTTGAAGCTTCTGCTCAGAATTTGTCCATATCACTTTCACACATATTTCTTTGGCCACAGCAAGTAATTTACCAAATCTGATATCAATGGGACAGGGAGGTACTCTTCCCATAGGGAGAGACCACAAATAAATGAATAGCACTATAATCTAGCCCACAGAGGAAGGAATAATTGTGCTTTGAGTTTTTGAAGATGTCTACAGCTAGAGGACAGGATATATGATGTAAGGTGCTAGATGGCATTCCTCAGTTTCTCTACCTACAAAATGGGGATGACAACATCTTTATCATGTTGCTTTTAAGAGGGAATGAAATAAAATATGTAAAATATTAAATTAATGTTGGTTCTCATTACTTTATTTTGTAGATCGTTGGGAAGCCAACAGAAGGAGCAGGAAAGTAATCATGTCAAACTGAGCTCTTGTCTTTTGTTTCCAATCATCTTGCATTTACAATTTCCCCATCTCAATGTATGACTAGTCCATTCTTCTAGTTGTTCAGGCAAAATCCCTGCAGTCATCATGATCTCCTCTCTTAAGTTCCACATCCAACCTACCAGTAAATTCTGTATGCTGTCACTCTGAAACATATTCAGAACCCAACCATTTCCTACCACCTCCACTGCTACCACCCTCACCTGAGCCATCAAAGCTTTTGCCTGCATTACTGCAGTAGCCTCCCAAATACTCTCTCCACTTTACCTTTCCTCCACCAAATTCTGCTCCCAATATCACAGCCAAGTTTTCTGTAAAGCACATAAACGAAATCATTCCTTGCTCAGAACCCTTCAATGATTCTGCATTGCACTCAGTAAAGACCACAATCCTTTAAATGAGCTCCAAGGCCCTACATGAGCTTATTCCCTGTTATCTCTCTGACCTCACTTCCCACTTCTCTCCACTTTGTTCAACCTCTGAACCCTTCCACATTTCAGCCATTCTTTCTATCCCTAGAATGTGCCAAGTACACTCTCACTTTTGGATCATTGCAGGTTCTTCCATGCGCCTGGAGGGCATTATCCACAGATTATCCTTGCCTCCTTCAGAGCTTTGTTCAAAGGCCACCACCTCATAAGGCCTCCTGTGGACACCCAATACCTCAGAAATCCTCCCTCACCTTATTCTACTTTGTCATTTTTCATGGCACTTTTCACCTTCTATCATCCTGTATAATGATTTGTTATATCCATTGTTTATCATCTTTCCCTGCTGGAATGTTTGCTCTATGAGAGCAGAGCTCTGCATTTGATTCACGGATGTATCCTGAGCACCTAGAAGAGTACATCACTCAGTAAATATTTGTTGGATTAAGGAGTGTAATATCGTGAAGATAGTATCTACAAGACTTTGGTGAGTGACTGGGTGTGGTAGAGGGGATGTAGCACTTAGGGTTGGGGAGGAAGGGAGGAAAACTGATACTGCAAGGTTTTTAGCCTGCACTTTTGGAACTCTTTTCTTATGAAAATAGCCCTTGGTGTAGAAATCTACTGAAAAACTATCCATTCAAGGGTAGTTGAATTTTACAACTCAACCAGTCAAATTTATGCCTAACAAAAAATTACACAATAATACATGAATTTCATAGTTAAGCCAGTTAAGTTTACATAATAGAAAGGACTGATAGATTTACCATGAGGTGTTTTAAAAAAAAAAAAAACTTGGAGGGGATCACTATGAAAGAACCATGCAGAAATAATATTTAACTCTTTTTTTCCCCAGTTTGTGCTCCACTTGGCCTTGGAAGGAGGTGAAGAAATGGCACAATACAGTTAATCTTTAAATAATAAAATATCATATATTCTCCCCTCTCTATAATTTTCTCTCTTCCAAAATGGACAGGTTGGCTAAGGAAAGATAAGCAGGATTAATGTGCTGATTAATAATTCATTTACTATTTTACTATATAGGGATATTTAGAATAAGGTATATTATTTAATTAGTACATTAAATTTTATTACATCTACACCATATATATTATATAATATATATGTGTGTGTGTGTGTGTGTGTATATATATATATATATATAGTATACATATGGTATGGCTCATTAGACTAGTGACAAATAGGGATTAAAAACAAGGGTCTGAAAGACTCAGATAAGAGGGAATGTGAAAGCATCTTAAAGGTAGTTGCCATGTTTTATACTGCTATACTGTTATCTGCATCAAACACAGGGCGACATACATAGTAAGAGTTTGGAAGTTATTTGTTGATAGATTAAACAATAGACGAATTACTTGTAGTTTAAATACCAGCTATACTGTAGACTTGGCTTCAAGGCCAGATGTGCTCAGAGAGACCCTAAATCATTAATCTAGAAAACTGCTGAAGCCTAGATTTATTAGAGCATAAGTATCTTTTTCTTTTTTTTATTAGTCACAGCAATTCTTTCTATAGCATAGCTTGAAAAGGGCATTATGTTAATCAAAGTCCTGGAAGAAAACATACTGAAACTTGCTAATTGAAGAGAGTTTAATAAAAAGGATTGATTTGAAGGTGTGGATAGGGTTTACAGGAAGAGATACAGCAAGTGATAGTGCAGTCTCCCAGGGGAGCTATCCCCGCACTCTCCTCCACCATACCCCCACCCCCAGCCTGGGCCTAAAGGATCTGAGGATGGAGCAGTTACTGAAACCTGGAGAAAATAATTCTATGGTGAAGGCCACTTGTCAGGAGTTGTAGCAAATTGCCTGGAGATATAAATACCCTGGACTTTTCTTCCATGCTTCCATCTCTTGCTGCCAGTGACTAAATCCAACTGGAAGCCAGGGGCAAGAGAACCCATGGAAGTAGTCCATGGAGGTCCACCTCCCAGGGCACAGGACAGCCAGGAGAGGAAAGAAGGTAAACTAAATTGAAAAATGGAAAACATCAAGCACAGGTACAAATCACTCCACTAAATGTGCTGAGAAGCAGATGTCACAGCAATTCCTATGCTAATGAATAAAGCAAATTAGAATCATGTTTCCTTGACATATGCAAATGAACACTGACTTCATTGGGAATTGTGTATATAGAGTCTCTAGAAAAATTTTATATACACAAAAAATACATATTTTTATTATGTTAAAAGATTATAGAAATAGGTAAAAATGATCAATTAGAAGTCAAATGAATAAATCTTTTAAAAAGTTTATACTGGAAATAGATTTTGAAACTTTCTTCTATGAATTGCTTACCACTTTTGCACTTCTACAAAAATATCATTTCCCATTAATATTATATGAATATTTTATGGCTAATTTCACAATTACAGTTCCACTAATATGTTGCTTATAATGTTTTCCATTCACAAAATTCATTTTTGTGAAGTACATTAATCTATTTTAATTTTACATTGTATGATATAAAACCTCTCTATTTGCTTTATAATCACCAGAATTGTATCCATTTTATTTATCAACCTGTTAAGTATCGTTTGACTCACTGACAGCTTCAATTCCTCCTCAAAGTTTGTTCCTTAGTTTTGTTACTATAGAAGTCTGATTTTATGAAGTGTACTGATACAAATATAGTGACTGCACATATACTTAAAAATAAAAAAAACACTGTTTAAATTGTCTTTGGTAATTTGTCATTTTTTCCTTTCTATGGTCTGTACTGCAGGAGCTAAAAAATTGGAGCTAAATTTCCAAGTATCCCTACCATTAGAATCCATCAGTGAGAGTCTCTTGCATGGGATTCTGAAGGTAAAAGAGAAACAAAAGACAAACTATTGTTTCTCCAAGTTGAGCAGCTGTGACCATCACTGGTATTTCCTATGGATCTTGCAATCTCTGGACTGCGAGAAATGAACACAGATTTAGAAGCAGGATTTCTGACTTTAAATCCTCCTACCTTTCCTATGGATTTATAAGCACCTAACTTACTGTTAATAAATACTGTTCTACAAATATAAGTTCTTGCTTGAAACACTTCAAGTTGTTTCTGTTTTCCTGACCTGGTATGAACAGACACAAAATTTGGTTTAAAAAGGGAGAGGGCCACTGCCAAACAATAACCAAAAATATGTGGCACTGCTTGTTGGATGGGTAATAGGAGGTGAAGAAATTATCAGAGAGCCTGCAAATATGGACATGCAATAGAAAAAATATTTGGGTAAACTGTCACATGAGATAACTTGGAAGGTGTACCCACGGAACACCTCCATAGAGAAGACCATGAATCTAGAGAACAATGGTGTGCAGAAAAGAGTTAAAACAGCAGAACAGAGATTGCTACCCTTAGAAAAGCCTGCTTGCAAAGTTGGCCCCAGGCTGGTGTCGGAAAACTTAGATTTCAAGGAGGGTCCTTCTCACCATAAGAATGGCTTGCTGTGCCTAAAATATTTGTGAAGCAATATAGTTTATGCTAAATACCTGCTTTCCTTCTGGGAGATTGAAACTTTGGTACGTGCTAGGCAGAAGGTGCTTACATGACCAGTCCCAGTGAAAATCCTAGGCAATTAGTCGCTAATGAGTTTCCCTGCTAGACAACGTTTCACATGGATTATCACAGCTTGCTGAGGAAGTTAAGCGCATCCTGTGTGAATCCACTGGAACAGGGCTCTTGGAAGCTTTACCTGGTTTCCTCCAGACTTTACACCATATGCCTTTTTTCTTCCCTGGTTTGGCTTTGTACCCTACCCTTTCACTGTAGTAAATCATAGCCATGAGTATGACTATATCCTGAGTCCCATTAATCCTCCTAGTAAGTCATCTAAGCTAAGGACAGTCTTGGAAATTGCCAACACAAATGGGAAATCAAGTTCCTCCCAGATTGTATAACAGGGGCCTAATTAAGAAATTTTCCTCATTCCTAAGGTACAGAGTCTTCATGCGTCCTACCCAGCTGAATGAATCACCTCCCTGGTTATGGACCAGTGACTGCTATGTGTCTCCCATTCTTCTCCTTTCTGAATGGGCAATTTTACTGTAGTTGTCTTGTGTCTGCTCCACCATGGAGAATTGTGTAGGTGTCTTGTCTATCAGCTTCTAACCCACCCTCCTATACAGTATCTTCTTTGTGATGTTGTCCTGAGACTCTGAAAAACACATTTCTGTTTTGCTAGCTTGTTCCCTGGCAATGCTATTCCCAAAGGGGATACTTGTGGGAGCCCAGAAGGCTGGAAAAGAAAGAAGAGACACTATACTTCCCATTTGTTCTTGTTTCTGTCTGTGCCACACCAGCCTCACTTTTTCACGCTGGAGGTGGCAGTTCATTTCAGTAGCAGCAGTTGAATCCATTTTGTAGTCTGTTCCAATCCCCACAGAACCAGCTTCATTGCAGTCCCTCAGAGGCATCAACACCAGTTGAGCAATGTCCCTTCCTCAGAGGTTGGGGTCCCAGCCCTATAGAGCCCCTTCCTCCAAATTTAGAGATACCAGCAGTGGTTGATCAGCATCTCTTTTATGAATTCTACATTTCAGCTTCACAGAGCCTCTTCTCCAAGCTTCTAAATGTTAATAATTCAAACATCTTCCCTTTACTCCCTATGTCCTAGTGGTGGTAGCTACAACTTTCTGTGACCTCTTAGAATTCTTTTTTCAAAGACCAGTTATTAACACTTTGTATTAAATCCTCTCTTTTAAAATAGCTGATGTGATCTCTGACTCCTGATTGCATCCTGACTGTTTGTGGCAGGTGGTGGGGGGGGAGGCAGTAAAGTGGGGAAGGTAACAATTTGTCTTACAGTTCATAGGTCACCTGACCATGAAAAGCCCCACCCAGACTTAATGAAGAACACTGCATCATCTAGAGAGCCTGGACTATCAGCCTGCTGCAGTGATTGGAAAGAACTTTCTGTTTTCTCTCTTGGAGAGTGTGTAAGCTCCATATGTGGCAGGAAGTGTGAAATGGGTGTTAGGTGGGCAGAAGGGCAGACTGTGGCAGAGACCATTTAGCTGTTCACCAAACTTGTTCCCCTTTCCTCCTAGGTAAATAGCTAGATTACAGTTTCCAGAGACTTTATTTTTAGGTGTGGTCACATGATGGCTCTGGCTCAAACTGGGTGGCTTAACCAAGAGTAATTTATTGTCTCCCAGTTCTAGAGGCTAGAAGTCTAAGACCAAGGTGTTAGCAGGGTTGGTTCCTCCTGAGGGCTGGGAGGGAGAAGCTATTCCATGCCTCTCTCCTAGCTTCTGCTGGTTGGGACAATCTTTGGCATTCCTTGACTTGTAGAGGCATCACTCTGATCTCTGATGTCTGAATTCATGTTGACATGGTATTCCCCCTGGTTGTATATCTGTCTCCAAATCCCCCCTTTTCATAAGGACATCAGTCATATTGGATTAGTTAACTACGTCTACAATGACCCTATTTCCAAATAAGGTCACATTCAGAGATAGTGCCGGTCAAGATTCACCATGTGAATTTTAGGGGAACACAATTCAACCAATAACACTGATGACAAAATGTAGTGTGATGTATACCACTCCCAGGTTGGGCCCATAAAAACACCCATATTATATATGCTCTCTTCCCCATGCCTTCCTCTTAGATATCAAGCTCTAAGGACCTTGAAATCCACATACTGAAGAAGCCTGGAACCTTGAATGATGTATAGAGCAGAATCCCAAACGCCACCTCATCCTTATGCTGACTGGACTCTTTGTGAGTAAGAGAGAAACATCTGCTACGTTGAGAGACAGAGGTTTCTGCAGCTATCTGTTATAGCAGCTAACATTATCTCAGCTAACACAACTACTTTGTTGAAAGTAAAGATAATACTCTTAAAAAGAGTATCATTATTCCACCTAGACTTTTATCTACACTTCTGGGACAGCACTTTAATAGAATAGTTACCTTATACTTATATATGCCTAATCTTCCTCTAAGCAAAGAGCTCCCAGAGGGTAGGATTTATGTTTCATTTTTTATCTCCTACATTGTCTAGCACAAGTTTTTGAATTAGCGCTCAAAAATATTTGTTCAGTTGAATAAAGGAAAATAAAGGTCCAAGCAAACAGGGAAATTATATTAATACAGAGTCCATATGCATTGATTCATTGTGATTGTCAAAATTCTTAACTAATCATTTTAAACAATTTTCTTTAAAGTAAACCTATTCATTTTAATGAAATTTTCCATTCAGAAGAGTGAAGATGATTCATGCCTAGAAAGCCTAAGGAAAATGATTCTAAAGAATTTCACCTGGTCATCAGACCACAAAGCTGATGCATTCATTGAGAATATTTAACACTGAAAGGGGGACAGACACATGCACAGACCCAAAAGTCAAAGAACATAAGCCAGAGAATCAAACGACAGATTTCTTGAGTAAATATAAAAGAAAAAAAGAAATATTATGGACATTTGGACATTTGTAGAAAAGCACTGGTGAAATTTCCTGAAGGAAAAAGTAATGTTTAAACTGCAGTTGTTTCTGAACTTAAAAGTAAACTGTCAGTTCTTCAAACTAGTGGTTACCGGTCAGGAGAGGAAAGGGGGGAGGGGCATGACAAGGGTAGGGGATCAAGAGGTACAAACTATTAGGTATAAAATAAGCATTAAGAGGTACAAACTATTAGGTATAAAATGAGCTATATTGTACAACATGGGGAATATAGCCAATATCTTACAATAACTATAAATGGAATATAACCTTTAAAATTGTGAGTCACCATATTTTACACCAGTAACATATAATATTACATATCAACTATAATTCAAAAAAACTTTTAAATAAATAAACTGTCAGTTCTTAGTGAGAGTTTGATATTGAGAAGCACTAAAAAAAGTCACTAAAAACAGTATTCTTTGTATGAGGAAGGATAGGCTTAGATTTTACAGTCATCTGAAAAACTAAAAATTCCAGAAATTTTGGCAAAGGGAAAGATATTGTATTTCTCCATAAATTAGCATATTGAAAATACCTTCAGGAACTTCTCAGCTTTATGTATGAAAAAAAATGGTTGAAGTGAAAACCAACTTGAACCCTTGCATTTCTAGAGAATGCAAGAACGCTATTTTAATGCATTATATAGTTAGCTGCTAGCAGGTCAGCATAAATCACCCATTTGTTTTGAGTATTCCAGGTACTTAGAAAGAGAAATGTGTTTAAAGTCATCAAATTTACTAATCTAAGACATTTTCCCTGGTTAGCTGGTGAAATGCAGTACTAATTGGAAGACTCATGTTGGCCTTCCACTATGTAATCATGGTTTTTCAACACAAATCTAGGAAATTGAGTTTCTGAAAATAGAATAATAGAATGATGTCTTTGGTTCAGATAGATAATGTTGACAGGAATGACTTTCCAAGTAACCATTTTGATGGAAATTATTGAATTGCACCCAAGCTAAGTAATTGAAAAAAAAAATTCATTTGCCACAATATAAGTTAATATTTATTTGTGATAATAGTACAAAAATAAGGATGATAAGGTACAAGAGAAAAAAAATGTTGAATGTAAAATATCAATAGCGTACTTTTAGAAAATAATTTTAAAAGATAGGGAATTGAATGTGAATACATGGAAATTATATAGATTTAAATGCACTAGGTATAATTTAGATACAGGAAGTACAACACTATATCTGGAAGGCAGAGTTACTATTCTTTCTCTTAATTGGGCAAACCAGAGTTACCTTATCTCCTTTTGAAGTGAAAGAAATCCCAGGAGTTGAACACATAGTAGTCAGCGAATATTTATTCAGTATTCACAAGAAATGAAATGCTAGAAGAGACTTTGGAGAAAGAAGATTCTTTATGAAAGGGAATAATCCAGCTGGCTCTAGATTCCTGAAATTATCAAAACAAACTACCTCAATAAATAAATTTAAGTAAAGTTCAGTAAAAATTTTTATGGACAATTTCAGCATGTAAAAGACCTTCTGCAAGTCACTTAAGCTCTCTGAACCTCAACTTTCCTTTCTGTGAAAGGGGAAAATAATGGTTAATTGCTGGAACCTGTGAAAAGTACAGGAGCGGATATATGCACATCCTCCAGAATATCTTCCAGCTAACACTTTCTTTGTAGAATGTCTTTTGGTTTAGAGTATAAAAATTTCATGGAATGTACGTATTTCTCAAGATAATGCTTTTGGCTGACGTTTACAAAGAAAAAATATAATGCTCAAAACTCACTACACTTTTAACAAAATAATGTGTAGGAAATATCTCTAATTACCTTCCAAATACAATTGTTAGACCATCAAAATCACATGTAGACCTTTTGAAAACAAGGTGTCAACAAAGGAAATATATAGTATGCTTCCAAACACATAAACAACTGTATGCTAACCAATATATTGATTGGTGATCAATAATTGATAGTTTAATTATTTTACTTCTTAACATGGTTGTAACTCACACATAGGCAGTTTACTTTGTCTTCTTTACCTTTTAAGAAACTGAATGGGGGCTATGAGTGGAAAAGAAACACCTTAAAATATTTCACATTTTTAAAGAAAGGGGAATAGTCTACCAGTCAGTACTGCTGTACAGAGTATCAGATTTTCATGATTTTGTCACTGACATCAAACAGGTGATGACTATATATCCAACATAACTGCCATTAGTAGGGAATCAAAATATGTGAAGAATCTTATAATAGACCATGATAAGAAAGAGAAACCAGATCCTTTATCACTATATATTTTTGAGAATGTTGTTGCTAAACACAGTATAATAAAATACTTATCTACCAGAACTGTCATTAAAAGAAGTTCATACTCAGAATTATAATATCACTATTTTAAATCAAATATACATATTTAAAACCTATTTTTGATTGTTAAAAAGTGTTACTTTGTCAGAAATGTTTTAAAATGTTTTCAATATTTTTTGATGGATGTGTATAAAATACAAACGTGTGCTCTTTTAATTGTCTGGAAAGAGTTTGTATTCATGCAGAGCTGCCACATTTTCATTTAAGACTTCCAATCTGTTGCCAAATTTTATTATTCTTTTGTATCTGCTGTGATTGCCAAGCATCATATCAATAAACAGATACTCTCTTAGAGAGAACCATACAGTGCTAAGAAAAATGAAGAAGTTCAACAGGGTCTCTGAGGATGCAACTGCATGACAGTAGTTTTCTATTTTTGTGGAGATGCTAAGGACCATTTATCATTTAGGTTATAACTCCATTCACTTATTTGTGAATACCTCAAGAAGTATTTTGTGATATTTAATCTATTTGTAGTATTTAATGATACTGATATTATGGAACAGTGGTTAAGTTTTGAGCCATCTATATTTGAATTAATTTCTGATTATCTTAAGTAACTAAAAATCAGATATTTTTCCTTTCTGTACAAGTAACATTTTTATTTAAAACTCTTATGAAAGTAATATGAAGAAACATAGCTTGAAACATATCCAATGAAAGGAAAGCAAAAGTAGAAATGTGTCCTCAAGAGGTAAAAGATTATAGTCAGTTGTAGTATGAACACCAATATATTATTTTATAAGCCCCAATATTCTGTAGCTTCCACACTCAGTCATCTCTACTCTCTCTCTCCATTGATATAATTATCTTTTTGCTTAAAATTGGCCATTTTGAAGTAATAGAAATAAATGATAGAATTTTAGAAATGATGTGTCACTTAGAGACTATTGAGGTAAAAGTTTTATTCACCTCTATATTCCCAGAATGTATTCCCAGCTTCCCATAGTAGGCATCCAAAGCATATTTTTGTATAAATATATCAACCAATCTACCCACTGTTTCCCAACTTTTTTCACATTATGGAATACGTGGGAAAAGATCATTTTGTATGACACTCTTGGGTAAATGGAGCAGGCTACTTAAAGCAAAAGGTCACTGGCCCAAAGACTCTGGCTAGTCTAGGTGTTGTCCTGCTGCCTTGAGTGGCAGCCCAGGGACTGGAAGCCAAATGTACTGAATTGAGATCCATTGGAAGATGCCAATCCCAGTTACCCTGAAAAAAAATAACACCACTTCCAAATCAGGCTAAAGTTCTAAAGCCTAGCTCTTAATTTGTTCTGAAGAAAACTTCATCAAAAACACTTGAATAAGGTGTACTTTTTCCAAAATAGTATTTTTAAAGTTAAATATTTGTTTTGTTTTCCTGTAGAAATGAGTCTTAATTACACCCAAATATATATGTAGCAATAACATGAAATCAGAGACAATCTGGCATTTGCTTGTAGATGCTATTGCCTTTGATATCTCAGTAGTGTATAGATGTATCTGACTACTATTTGACTTTTGGGTATCTGGTACACTATCTAGATGTTTGATGAGATTCTGCTTTCATACTCCAGGGTCACTTTCAAGACTTTAAGTAATTACCCATATTAAGTAATTCATCCTGTGCTCCATGATTTCCTTAGCACTAAATTCTGGGTCCTCACTGGATTTAAAATGGAAAGAAAGACAATAAATGGGTGGGAAAATAACACTTTTGGAATTCTATGCAGCATGAGTGCCTTTTATCTTCTATCTTCTTTGCTCCATTAAGGATGAAACACCTCTTTAGGGCAATAATCTTGGGCTGAAATATTTCATGTTCTCTTTGGAATATTTTTGTTCAATTATCAGAAACATCAATTTATCAGCCAAATAAACAAATTCCCTTGGTTAATATTCATCCTACTTCATAGATGAACGAGGTATAAGTCATCGTTACCCTGAAAAGACTCTTAACATAGGGTGTTCCCTGTATTATGTTAACATTTAAATGTGCTTCCTTCATATAATCATCAAAGACAAAATCAACACCAAAAAATGCTGTCAAGCTTGCTGAGCAATCGTGAAATTATGTGTGCGTGTATGGAGTGCAGCTCTTACATAACAGGAGATTATCTATCAACTATAACAACAGAATATTGTGGCAAGTGTGGGAATAAAGTGAATATAAACTGGCCTGTGAGGGGAAAAATATATTAAAGAACCAGTGGAACATCTTGGATCAGCAAAGTTCTGACTCACATTGCAAAAGAGACCTTCCTAATTCTCACACTACATCCTTCTCCCTGGGTCACTAAAATTCAAATCGAGATCTTCCAAGGACTTAATAGAGCATCTCATTTCTTTATTTAATAAATAATACTGGACATCTACTAATTATTTCAAGATCTATTAAAAAACAAAGTTTACGCCTTCATAGAATTTGCATTCTAAATATACAAAATGACTGAAAATGCTATGAAGAAAAAAAAGAGGGGAGAGATAGAATGATGGAGTCAAGGTACACTTTTCGATGGGGTAGCCAAGGAAGATCTCCTTACAAGGGGGAAGTTTGAGGATCAAGGAGAATGTATAAAATGACTGTCTGGGGAACTGAACTGGTAGAAGCAGGAAGGTTACTGAACAACACTGAGGAACCACCTCAAATCTGTGATCATTTTAAACTGTGACAGGTCAGTATGGCCATGGATTATTCTCTAGCTACACAGAGCTGCTCAGGTACAGGTGGAGAACAGGCAGAAAGATGGATTTCATCAGGTTTGGGGCAAGAACTTCAGGAGAGAGAAGCAAGGAAGCTGAGGGTGATTTCCATGACTGATCTTAGAACCTGACACAATGAAATGAGGTTGGGATGGTGTGGTTGAAGTGAACTTGGAGTATTGCCTAGAGAGCTGAGAGATAACTTGAATTCTGTGCCAGAAAAGGCCTTGAGAAAGTCAGAAACTCATGTTAACTAAACATGGCAATAAAGTCTTTCTCCTGAGTGCCTAGTCAAGCTCTCAGGAGAAACAAGCAAACAAAAGAAACAAAACCAAAAAATAACTGCTTTATCCAGAGAAACCCAACCATGATCATTGCTTTTTGTCTCCTAGTGACTGGTGTTGGTGAGTTTAAAATACATATGTAACAGCCTCATGCTGCTAGAAACTGGAATCAAAACTTTACATTTTGATTGATTTCCAGGTGAAATTCAACAGTGAACCAAACTAAAATATTCCATTTATCTGCATTCTGGACACAGATAATTTTTATAGGTGAGTTACTTTCTTTTTTTCCTAATCCTAATGGTTGGAACTTCTTAACCGGACTAAAAAAAATCATTGCCTGTTCTACATCACATACCAAAATTACCTTTTTCTGTGATTATTTGATCCTAACAGTGGCAATTTACTTTCTCTCTCCTTTTCCTTCTTGTATACTTTAAGTCCCTTCTCAAATTTCATGTTTTGAAAGATAATTTCAATGTCTAGATTTTCTCAGCAAGTGGGGGAGTGACTCTGAAACTACTGAATAAAAATTACATATGCTTTCTCGACCTTTAATTACGGTTCTGAATATAAAGATTTATGTAAGTATTCTCAAGTTGAGTGAGATACGTAAGTACATTGTAATGACAGTGAGTCAGCTCACCACACCTCCCCTCGAAAGCTACTTTGAAATTAGACGTTCTTCCAAAAATTGGACGGATGTTCTGCTCATGATGGATGAGACTAACTAAACATATGAGTGCAGGGTTCTATGTACTCCAATCACAGTGGATTAAGTCTCATCAGAGAGTATGATATAATTGTAGCCAAGAAAGATGTGCTCTAATCAGTGCGTTATTTCAGGCCTAAAGAAAAACTATGTAACAGAGAGATATACCCTGGGACCCTGAAAACAGGAAGCAAATCCCCAGCAGTGACTCTCACCACCACCCCACCGCCTGCCCTGTTGCAATATCTGACACCAAAACAGTGGAAATTTACCCTGAATTTAAAAGGCAAACACTAAAAACAAACACACATATAAGATAAAAGAATTAAGGCCCCAACTACCTTGTATACATAGTTGCAGTGGTGGTCTCCTTCACCTTTTATGAGAAGCATCTGTACCCTTGCAGCAACAAAGCTAGTCCTAATGAAGCCTTTTCCATTTTACAAAAGTAACCCTATGTTAGTTTTTATAAAATATTTTTTATGATAAAACAAAACAAAACAATGTATAGAAACAACAGAAAATCATATAGTAGGCACGTAGGCATCCACTATCAGGACTGACATGACCTTTTGTGCTCCTTTATCTCCCTCTCATTCTCCCTCTCTTTCTCTCCCGTGAACCCTGCTACCCTTTCTCTCCTGTCTTTTTCCTCTCTCTAAAATTGAATGCTGGGACTTCCCTGGTGGTCCAGTGGTTAAGACTTCACCTTCCAATGCAGGGGGGTGCAGGTTCGATCCCTGGTTGGGGAGCTAAGATCCCATATGCCTCCCAGCCAAAAAACCAAAACATAAAACAGAATATTGTAACAAATTCAATAAAGACTTTAAAAATGGTCCACATAAAAAAAAAATAATCTTAAAAAAAAAAAAGAATTCCTTGCAAATATGGCCATCCTCTTTCCCTCTGTTTCCATTTTCCATACTCAGAAAGAGTCTCCTCCACCCCAAGGTTGTTATCCATTATTCCTCTGTATGTTTTTGTTCATTTACTACTTACGGATGCCTCCATAAACAATTCGACCTATTGTTTCGTGTGTTTTTCAAATATGATTAATTATATCAGATTGTATGTATCCTTTGGCAACTTAATATATTATTTTTGAAATACACATACACATATTATGGAAATATATAAAAGTGCTATGGACTGAATATTTATGTCCCCACAAATTCATATGTCAAAGTCCTAGTCCTCAGGGTGATAGTATTTGGAGGCACAGCCTGTGGGAGTTAATTGGATTTATATGAGGTCATGAGAGTGGAGCCCCCACGACAGGATTAGTGCATTTATAAGGAGAGACCAGGGAGCTTGTCCTCTCTCTTCATCATGTGAGAATACAGCAGGAAGGCAGCTGTCTCCAAACTAGGAGGAAGGTTCTCACCAGACCCCAGATTTGCTGGCACCTTGATCTTAGACTTCCCAACCTTCAGAATTGTGAGAGATACGTGTTGTTGTTTCAGCCACCACTAGTATTTTGTTATAGCACCTTGAACTAAGGCAGAGAGGAATTTCTATCTAATTCATTCACTTTAACTGCTGTAGTATAATATTCCACCTTATGAATAAATCACCCTGTGTTCGCTCATTCCTTTTTGAGAAGGGTTGCCAGGTTTGGCATTCTACTTCTTATGGACAATAATGTTATTTCCACATTTTTACTCTTATAAACAATGTCATAGTAAACATCCCTGAACCCATGAATAAACTGGTTGAAGACAGACACCAGAAGAGAAATTGCTGGGTTGAAGTAAATGAATATCCCTCTATATTAACTATCATTAAATGCTGGATTTAAGTGTGTGAACATCTTCTTATACTTGGTATTCTAAAATAGCTCTCCAAAGTGTCTGTAATTGATACTCTAACAGCAATAGCTAAGGGTTCCTGTTTCCTCCATCTTCACTAATATGGTTATTATTATTAAATTTTCCATTCTGTTGGATATGAAAGGGTATCTCATTGTTGTTTTACTTTGCATTCCCTTGGCTGTTAGTGAAGTCCAGCATTACACTTACCTAAGCAATGTATTAAGTAGTTCTGTAGAATAATTATATGGGATGGCACATCAGGGTATTATGCTTCTCCCATTGGTTCATTATGTGAGCACTACGAATGGTTCCGGGTAGAGGAGAGAGATGGTCATAGTCTCTGAACTCCAAGTCTTAGGGGATGTTGACTAAATGAGAATCTGAAGAAAGGAATGAAAATATAGCTGTGAAGATTCCCTCAATTCCCCTAACAACCTCAAAGGGCTTGCATGACCATGTGAATGGTCTTTAATAAATTTAATTTCCAGGTTGTACAGAAGTGAACTATTACAGCTGTCTTGCTGTACAACAAAGACTAATAATTAACTCATAGCTACATATGGGTGACAATAAACCTGATGTTACCTAGAGATTCCTGAAAAGAACAATGGGCTTTTACAGTTTATCAAGGCATAGCATAAACTAGGCTGTTGGTCTGTATCAGTTACCATCAAGCCCCTGCCTCGGCCTCCAGCTCAATTCTGAAGAATTTCCTTTTTTATTAAAGTCAGCAAGTATGTATGGTGTAGGAATCATGGAATGGACTCCCCTCATGCATCAAAGCAAATCTTCTTAGCTTCACGTATTATTTCAGCCACTTCCACAGAAACCAGGTGTGTAACAGAGGGGCAACCTGACCACATCTTACATCAGGCTTAGATGGGGGGGTTCTTTAGCTTTCATCCAGCCAGGGGCTTCTTTGATACCACGTTGTGGGACACCTGAGGGAACCCACTTCTTACTCATGCACTCGCAACTTGGAATGCAGAGGAGCTGACAATTTATGAGGCAGCCCTTGACCAATGGGGATGGTATCCAAAGGATTAATGCTTCTCTCTTTCTTTCCCCAGGTGAAATCTCTTGACACATACTTTATAAGGACCTAGGAACTAGTCTTATCTTTAAGGTAGATAAACGTTGGGGAATCCAGCAAAGCCAACTATGAAGGTGATGCAAGTGAGATAAGAAGAAAACCAGGAGAGGGAAAGGAATCATTGTGGGAGCAAATTCTTAAGGAGGTAGGAATGAGATGCAGTACATAAGTGGAGGGGATGGCTATAGATTGGAACAGGGGAGTGCGTCCATTGTATGACGATGAAAGTTAAAATGTATGAGGTAAATGTGGTAGCAGAAGGATAATGTTCTCTTCTGATTTCATTAATGCGTTCAGGTAAATTTAAAGCATTGTCATCATCTAAGGGTTAGAAGAAGAGGTGAGGTTTTCAAAGTTTGAGAAGAGAAAACATGTGTAATAGTTGATGAGAAACAGAAGTCCTAGAGAGGGAGTGAAGTGATTAGGGAAAGAAGTAGAATTAGTGGTAACATCTACTTTCTTGATATATTTCCCATGCACTACCCAATTTAAAAAAGACATTTTCATAATTATTACAATTTTAAATCCTGCATTCTTAGAACATATTAGGCTAGTGCAGTGGTTCTCAAAGTGAGAACCCTGGACCAGCACATCAACATCACCTTGAAACTGGTTAGAAATGAAAATACTGAGGTCTTCCCTAGATCTTCTGAATCTGAAACTGTGGGGTGGGGTCCAGCAATCTGTGTTTTTAAAAGCCTTCCAGGGGATTCTTATGAGAGCTAAAAGTCAGAATCCACTAGCTACCGTATGTCCTTACTCAATTTACCTTTACACAATTTAACTGTGTATATTTGATTTATAAAAGTATTCTTTTATAATAAAAATGCTACAAGATGAACACAAACTTTCTTTTTAGAGTATGTTAATATCTAGAGCCGCCCACTTTCTTTAAATTATAAAGTCAAAATATTTAATAGAACACCAAGTGTACTACTTTTCAACCAAAGCTATTATAACTACTATGATTTGAGTTTGAGGCATTCCAAAATCTCATAAAATGTAAAAACATTTTTTCTATATGTGTTAACTGATGTACAGCCTAATTTCCTTTTTGCATTTTTAAGAACTGACAGCTGTTGCTTCACATTAGATCACAACACTGGAATTAATTCTGGATGTTAATGAGGCATAAATTTGCCCAGATTTTACACTGATATTTTATATTGGAATTGAAATTAATTTATTTAATGATGATATTGAACATTTCCTTCTATTTTTTGACCTTTTTTATGCTAATTACTAACCAATTTATATGTGTTTTTGCCATCAATATGCTTAAGAACAAAAACACTTTTAAAAATAATTAGGCACATTCTACAAAATAAAAAGAGCTGTAAAGTAAATAAGACATTTTTATTACCATTGAAATGCATGTGGAAAAGAATCATTTCAATAGCTTGACACCTAAACGCATAATAAAGGTGCAGCTCTATTATCAGTAGTTATTGATGAGAAACACAAAAGTATATGAATCTAAAATACCCGTTTTATCAATCTCAATAAAGTGGTTTCAATGTGGGAGTTATTTGGCTACTACAGAGATTATCTTGAATATAATATACAGCATACAAAAGAGTTCTTCTGCCAAGAACACCTCCCATGGTGCACTGTAAGGAAACACCCCCTGTATTTGGTCAGTAATGAAAAAAACAAAATAGTGCTTGATATCACAACATCGTCAATGATTCCCAATTTCTTACCATCTGGGGACTGCTACAACCTAGTCTATCTCCTTCAGTGTCTGATGCCCACACAGGAATTATTTGCCACACATTTTAGGGAAGTCATCGTCAACATAATCATTCTAAAGATATATTAAATATTGATTTCTGTACAAAATGAATAAAAGAGACATGGTTTTTGTCTTTTTCAGTAAAACAAAAATGAGGACTTTTCACTGCATTTTTCTGGACTTTGTTTCATATTATTCCTGTGTTCCCTTCCTCTTTTTTTTTGTCTGTTTCTATGACATTCTAATATAAAATAAAGTTTAAAAAAGAGGATGATCTGACACAGTATCTGATTTGCTACAAAATACTCCTGTGGTGGGCATGGAGCATGAATGGGAGGATATAAATGAAATAAGATTTGACATTTATTGATAACTGTTGAACCTGGATCAATGGGTCCATAGAGGTTCGTCGCTCTTTTCTTACTACTGAATATGTTTGAAAATTTCCACAAGAAGTAGTTAAAACAAACTTTAATCACATTTAGTTTTGTTTGGGAATTAAGAACTTTATTGCAATCCTTGAAATAATTGGAGGTATACTGGAGTGTTACAGAACAAAGATTGAGAATTACTGTTGAAGCTTGTGGGACAAATTTTCACAGTAAGATTTTTTTTTAATATCTTTCTAGAGATTGATAGGGAAATAGCACCAATTTTCTCATCACTTTCAATTGGTGGTAATTATGAATAATTCCCAAGCCTCTCCAGGGTGTTTCTGGTGTGATTTGACATCTGAACTGAACCCAGTCTCAGATACAGCCGGTTACCATGGAAAACAGCTCAGCTCCAGCCTGAGATTTTGCTGTCTACACAGGCATGGTCTTAGACAAGTCATGGGTGGGTATAAAGCGTAGTGGAATGAGATGACAGGATTTTGAGAGAGAAATACACCAACGAGCTCAATAACTGGATGAAACCACAGAGCTTTCACAGGTATTCTACAAAAGCATACTGTACACAGACTTTAGTGACAGCCGGCCTGTGTTTGAATTCCTTGTCTGTCTCTTAGTTTCTGTGTCACCAGGGATAACTTACTTTTCCTCTGAAGCTTTGTTTCTATTTCTGTTTTTCTTTCATTTGTAAAATGAAGATGATAATACATATCAGAAAAAGGTGTTGTAAGGATTAATATTTGTACATGTAACATTCCTGAAACATACTAGACAATAAAGCAGATGGTAATGATTCATCCTAACATGTATTACATGCCACTATACCTGAAATCAACTAAGCTCTGATTCCCTGACACTCATGGATGCAAGTGATAGGAAAAGAGACACCCTATTCCCACATATGACTGTGTGCAAATTCCAACTATCCCTTCAATGAGACTTTGTTACCCAGAGGTTCAACCAGACAGGTTCAGAGCTGGCCATGGTAATATTGTCTGGAAATGCAGCTTTTGGATGGTTTGGTTAAGTAGAAAGGGGAAAATCCTAATGGGAACACTGGACATCTCTCTAATATTGACAAATCTAGACAGATTAAGGAGGCGCTGGATGGCAGACAATACCTATCTTAGACTGTCATGGAGCTATAAGGCAAATATTTTGTTTTATGCATTTTTTTTTAATACTGAAAGAAGACCTACTTGCTTTAGACAATAAGAAAGTAGATGGTAATCTTGGTGTGAATAATTTTTGCTTACACCTTAAGAGTGTCTGATTGTTGTATACACAACACCTAATACTGACATTTAGATCTTATCCATTTATTCACTGATCAAACAATTACTGAGTGTGTACTAAGTTCTAGGCACTGCTCCAGGCGCTGAGGATACTGCAGGGAATGAAGTAAAGTTCCCTCATAGAGTTCATATTCTGGAAGCAAAGGCAAAAAATCAATGTTGGGAGTTTGGTATTAACATATACACACTACTATAATGAAAATAGATAACCAGCAAGGACTTACTATATAGCCCAGGGAACTCGGCTCAATACTCTGTAATAACCTAAATGGAAAAAGAATTTGAAAAAGAATAGACACTTGTATAACTGAATCACTTTGCTGTATACCTGTAACTAACACCTCACTGTTAATCAACTATACTCCAATATAAAATTTAAAATTAAAAAAAATTAACCATCAGAAAAAAATCAGTGTTTTCTAAATTAATGGGCACTTTAAGAAGCCCCTCCAGAACAGGCTCAAAACTTTCCCCAGAAAGTAAGTTGGAGCCTGTTCAAGACCCAACTTTCTGCACTATCACATGAAAAGAATAATCTTTGTCTGAAAGATTATTTTCCAGCAGAATTTTCCCAATGCCTAACTGTATAATTAGATTTTGAGCAGAATTCTCACTTGTTTAGTAAATCAAGATAATGTATATCAGGTACCTACATAAATAAGTAAACCCTTCTACTACTACCTTTTTTAGTGTAATTCATCTAGATGCCAAAATTCTGCTAAATATAAATTTAGGTTTGTCACTAAATAAAATGTACATGATCAGACAAATGTGAGAAAGTTAAAATAGACCTTCCTTTAATTTAAAGGTGATAACTATTTGAAACCAATATTTACATAGTCACTAGTAAATATAAATAATAGTAATTGTTAATATATACAGTTAATTACCAAGTAATAGGTATTGTTTTAAGCACTATAGATACATAAACTCTCCTAATCCCCACAAAACCCTATGAAGTAAAGACTCCTATTATCTCCATTTTATGGATGAAGAAACTGGGGCACAGATGGGATTAAGTTATGTGCCCAAGCTAAGTAAAGGGATGAATCAGAGTTTGAACCTAAAGTTTGTGCTTATAATCACATTATGTATCCTCTAAGAAGATAAACAAGTGCATTTCAACTGGTACATCCACAGATCACAAAGGAAGTACAGTTTAACTTTAATGTGATAACAAAACAAAATATGTTTATATTGGCTTCTCTGACAATGACTCCTTGGTAGAGTTTGTTTTACATGTACCCTTAAATTATTTAAGTGGTTTTAGTAAACTGCTTCTGATTTAGAATTTGCCTAATTATTGAGTTTATTTTGAAAATTGATAATGCAGTCTAATCTAGAAACTTGTTTTTCTTATTCAGAAAGGAAGAGAAATTTTATTGAGCATGTATTGTATGTTTACACTAAATTACCTTATCTCATTTAATCCACAAAACAGTACTGAAAAATAGGCACTGTTCCCTGTATTTTACAGAGGAAGAAAATGAGACCCAGAAATATAACAGAACTTGCTCAAGATCATACAACTATTAGTTAAAAGGTCTGAGAGCCAAACATAAGTCTTATGCTTTGCCTGAGTTTTTGAATCAAATAAATTTTAAACTTTGGTTATATTTTACTTCCATATATTGTATTATAACTATACAACTGTTGCAAATTTTTACCAATAAACAGTTACTCAATACTAAGGCATCAGAATTTCACAGAAGAAATCTATGATCTTACAATTGTGTTATGCTGATCATTTGAATCCTAAAAACATAAAAATGAGAGTTTTGCAATTACATTGTGCATTTGAGGGCAGCCCTTTGTATGATGTTTGATTCCCCAATTTTTAAAAATATGTTATAGAAAATACTAAAAGTGTTCTGACCTCTCAACATGTTTCCAGTCAGCATGGAAATAATTTGCTAGGAGTTTTGGGGAAATGGTCATTTTCATAATTCAAACACATAACTCAAATACAAACTTCTACATCCCACTAAATATTGAACAAAATGAATGAACTGATGAGGCTTTTGTCTTATTTGAAGTCAATAAAACTGGCATCTCCTGACTACCAGTTATATTCCCTAGAAGATTCTAGCATGAATGAAATTAAGCTCGGAGTTAGAAGATTCGGTTTCTCATTTCAGTTCTGCTGTCAGTTGGCTCTAAGACTTTGGGAAAATATTTCAGATATTTGGGACTCAGTATTCTCCTCCATAAAAGGAAGGAGTTAAATAGCGGATTTGAGGGTTTCTTTCATTCTATGCTGCCTGCAGTTTACTTTAGTTTTCACTTTGGAAAATTATCATGCTCAACTACCTGTTGAAAATGTATTTGATATAATGTGACCAGATCTACAAAATCTATGTTTGTCTGTCAGATTAGCTTTCTACTCAGTTCTATTGAAATATTACATCTGTAAAAATGTATCCCACAGATATGCACTACAAGAATGTATGACGTATATTAGAATGTGCAAAACAAGAACACTGTTTAATTGCCTAAGCTCTATTTGCTCCTTCCCCTCTCCCTCCTTCATCCCTTCCTTCCTTCGTCCCTTCCTCCCTCCCTTCCTTCCTTTTTTTCTAAAATAGTTAAGTATCTACTCTGTGGCAGGAACTGAGAAAACCCTGAAAAATTATATATAGTTAAAATTCACCACATCTTGTGCTTTTATCTGTAGTTCTTTTCCTTCCTGCTAGAATGTAAATTCCAGGAAAGCAGGAATCTTAGTTTTGTTCATTGATGATCACTGGTGATACTTTTAGTCTATGCTTTAGTGACTTATTTCTTAAATAACTGCTCTGAGCCTTCTCTATTAGTCTCTTTGTTCCTGGCAGTTTCAAGGATGACTCACATCACATCAATAACTTCAGGGTACCTGGTATTATCCAGAGTCAAAAGTCCTTTCCCATGCTTGCCTTTCACACAGTGAAAATTCTTGGCCATTTATCTCTTTTTTCTTTTCTTCATGATTTTATCTACCAAATCACCATTTTTCATTAGTTGGTGATTCTTAATGTTTTGAAGGTCATTATTCCTCTGATTAAAATTTGGGGCCATATCCTTTGAAAATGTACATATTCATATACATTCACACAAATTTGGCATTTGATTTCAGGGGTTTCAGTGAACCCCCAAAGTCTCAGAACCATGGAACCAGTGTTAAGAAGTTCTGATTTAAAAGTATGGCATGGTATACATAAAGACAAATGAAAACAACAGAGTTTTACACACACACACACACACACACACACACCCCAGAAATCTACAGTATGTTACTTACTTTCATTTTCATTTTCTCAAACTTCTACTTCTTCAGTAATGCAAAATTAACTCTTGACAAACATAAAATCACCCAATTCATGGTTCAACTTGTATATCTAAATAGTTTGGAAGCAGTAACTATTAATAATTACAGCAAAGTTTATATTCACAGCTGCTCTGATGGGAGATTCATTTGTAGTTGTCCATGTATGAAAGTGATATTGTATAAAGAACTGTTCTCTGTTGTACCAAATCCATTTAGCTTGAAGCTGTTTCCTTCAAAACTCTTTTGTTAGATACTGTAAATGCTTCTAGTGTGATTCAGACTGATACTCCAACTGATATTCCTGATAAGAATGACAATAGGAACAACTTAGTTACAAAACAATAAGGCACTCCTGTTTGTTCAAAGTGCCCTAATGTTTCCATGGTAACTTTCTCTGCTGTTTCCATGTTCAACCTTCCCCACCCACTAATGATACTGTGAAATTTGTTGATTAGTCATCCTCCTTTTCCTTATTTTATTGGCTTTTTTTCCTTTTACTCTTCCCTCCTTCCGTGTCTTCCATGTCCCGACCTAATCCTCACATATCTCTTTCCTACTCTGATATGTATTGATATTTGTCCCCCTTCTCAGTCTCTAATATTATTTCTTTTGTGTCTATTTTTGAAACAGTGTTCAATTTTCTATGATATATATAGATACAGATTCCAGTTGAAGTCCAATTATTTTAAAACCAGTTTAACTGGCAAAATGACACTTCATTCATGAAGTCAGATTGTCATGTTGCTAGGACAACTGCAAACATGATAAAGCTCAAATCCTTCCTCATGGAACACTACTCATGTTGTCATGACAACCTATAAAACTCGGTTTAAGTGTCATTTCTATACGGAAGATCTGCATATACTTTGGTTAAAATCAGGAACATTTGACAAATTTCTGTAAATTTTTACACTTCAGAACCACTTCAAACTTCCAAACTAAAAGTAATCAAATCTGATAGAAGCTTAGAACATGAGGATTTTTACCATTCTACATAGTCAAAAAATGATATGATTGATATGGAATATATAAAGCAGTGGAAGTTATGACTTATTGTGATCTTTTAAAAGCTACTGGTAACTTGTGAATTGTTTTGCCTGATTAATATTTGAAATTTGGGTGTGTAATGATGAAACCTGTGGGTCCTTACTATATATAGAGATAGTAGTGGAGTAAGTTCTGAATTAGTGGTACCTATTTCTTAAATAAATCCAGTGATCCTTCAAATCATAATACATAATGAACATTACATGTTAAACAAAAGGAAGTTTTGATGAGTGAAATTTTATTGCTCTGCTAATTGTGTCTCTCTCTTCTAAAATGTTTTAATGATTCATTGATTCAAAAGGCTTTACATGACCTTTTTTGTGATCTAAAAACTTTCTCTTTTCACTTTACTCAATCTTCTATTACTAATATATACATTGGATACTGAAGTGCTGACACAGTAAAAACTGCATTATAAATCTTTCTTCTTAAAAACAATCTTTTTATTCTCTGTTCTTTATCATCTCTAGAATGTATCCCATGTCACATTTCTTTACAAATAAATCAAAGGTGGCTTTTGACTATTCCCTTTCTTTTTTCCTGTTCTATAAATCTCAAATTAATACCATCTCCAATCCTTTAGCATCATTTCTTTGGCACTGATATGGAAGAACTGTAATTCAAGTAATACTCAGTGAGTTTTCTAATGTCACACTCAACCTTATGCTCTCAAGATCCTAATTACATGAATTCAGAGCAGAGTTCCTGGGAGAGTTCATGGATGGGCTTCAGACTGTCCAAAAATGTGCCTAAAATTGTATGCAAAGTTTTAAGTGTATGTTCACATGTACATCTTTATGGGAGAAAAGCCCACAACTGGCATAGCATTAAGAAAGGAAGTATTACTAAAAATTATTAAGGAACATTACTTTAGGGCATAATATGGCATTGCAAAGTATTCATGATGAAGTGGAATGAGCTGATTTTGAGTCAGAAGAGCTGCTTTGTAAATCCCAAATTTTCCCTACCAGAGTAACACCTATGAGAAAACATATAGGGATTATGTATCCTACTATAAATTTTAGAATATACTAATGACTGATAATTCTGGAAAACAGTGAAGTCTATTATAGGAAATTAAAAATTAAATGCAGGTAAAATCATTAATAGTAATTCAGCTTAGAGGCTTTCATTGATGCAAATTAACTTCCATATAATATTCCTCAAAGAACTGTCAAGGAAGATGTTTTTTAAAGGACTGCATTGTCTCCAAGGGACAAGAACAGAAAGAAAAAAAACTGGAAAAAATTGAAAATTTTAATATGGTATATATTACAGATATCTTTTTTTATATAATTTTATTTATTTTTGGCTGCGGGTCTTCGTTGTGGTGCACGGCTTCTCACTGCAGTGGCTTCTCTTGTTGTGGAGCACGGGCTCTAGGCACATGTCAGGTTTCAGTAGGTGCAGCACTCAGGCTCAGTAGTTGCGGCATGAGGGCTATAGAGTGCAGGCTCAGTAGCTGTGGCTCACAGACTTTGTTGCTCTGCGGCATGTGGGATCTTCCCAGACCAGGGCTCGAACCCATGTCCCCTGCATTGGCAGGCGGATTCTTAACCATTGCACCACCAGGGAAGTCCCTGTTATAGATCTCTAAATAAGTCACTGCCCCTAGGTTATAAATTCCTTAAAATGAAAAACTTTAACAAACATCTTTATAACTGCAATGTATGATTAGCATTAATTGGTTTAGTAGGTTCCCAGTAAATCAATGGACATACTTCCTAAGGGATCTTCAAAATCAAATTAGGTGTCGTCTCCCTCCACATGAACAACTTCTCTTGCACATATGAAGAACGACTGCCCTTAGGTAAACACAGAAAATGAGCTTTAGGTAAAGAAAACTGAAGCAATGGAAAACCATGTAACAAATACCTACTACAGTGCCATAAACAGATACCAAACCAAAGGAAATAATATCTCTCAAACTCAGTGGCATCTCAGTGGATATGGTGAACATTTGAAAAGCAAAAGATTAGCTAATGGAAAATATATGCCCAAGAAAATGGTAAATCAAGTAGAATACCAAGTTAAGGAAACATTACTTATAAGAAATAAATATTCCTCTGGAAATTTTATTTACTAGAGGATTAAGCTAATGTTTAATTTAGCACTGAACTTAGAACTCCACCCAAGTAAGTTAGTTTGGAAGGAGAAAACTTTTGTCTCAAATCACCTGGATTAAGTATCTCATAAACATGCAGGGGTTTCAAGAACAGGTGAATGACTGAAATCATAAGCAGTTCGGTGGTGAAAACTGAAGGGGGGGGGTGTTTCCCTAACACCATCTACACTATTACTACAAACATTTGTTCTTTGTCTCTAAAATGTATTGGATGCGTCCTACACATATAGCAGTGATATAAACAATTGTTAGATGTATCACAAAAGATGATGTGAGGCTGGAAGGAAAACGGGAGCACCGAGAATACCTTTTACCAAGCAGAGTCAGGCAAGGATATTGACGCCCTAGCAGCCAGCATATATGCGGCAGTTGACTCAGGGGCTGAGTCAGACTAAATTAGCTCTCAGCCTGGAAAGCCCTGACAAGGAGTGAAGACTGAGAAAGCCATGGAAATGGTGCCAGAGTGATCCAGCTCAGGCATGACAAGTCAAGCTGGCCTGGGCTGAGAAAGATAAATACCCGGTCAAGTGGACTGTGGCGGTAAAGTGCAAAATAGGAGAGCGCAGCTGGCCAAGGAATGAGAGCTTCTGCAGTGGGTCAGATCCAGGGCAACAGTAAATAGAGGAAGTAAGTTTCTGCAGCAAGGCCTGAGGTTAAGAAAAATTCACTACAGTATTTTTAGTGGGGAATAACTATACGCAATGGAAGCCCTCCTTGTCTTAAAGGAACCACTTTGTAAAGGTGAACGGGACCTTAAGATAAATTTTTTTTTTGAGCTCAGAGCACATCCCTTTTTATAATTTACTTTTTAAATTTATTTTTAATTTTTTTATAGATCTTAATTGGAGTATAATTGCTTAACAATACTGTGTTATTTTGTGTTGTACAACAAAGTGAATCAGCCATATGCATACAAATATCCCCATATCTCTCCCTCTTAAGCCTCCCTCCCTCCCTCCCTATCCCACCCCTCTAGGTCGTCACAAAGCACCGGAGCTGATCTCCCTGTGCTATGCTGCTGCTTCCCACTAGCTATTTCACATTCGGTAGTGTATATATGTCGCTGCTACTCTCACTTCACCCCAGCTTCCCCCTCCCCGCACCGTGTCAAGTCCATTCTCTGTGTCTACATCTTTACTCCTGACCTGCCACTACACTAGGTTCATCAGTGCCATTTTTTTTTTTTTTTTAGATTCCATATATATGCGTTAGCATACGGTATTTGTTTTTCTCTGACTTACTTCACTCTGTATGACAGACTCTAGGTCCATCCACCTCACTACAAATAACTCAATTTTGTTTCTTTTTATGGCTGAGTAAAATTCCATGTATATATGTGTCACATCTTTATCCATTCATCTGTCAATGGACATTTAGGTTGCTTCCATGTCCTGGCTATTGTAAATAGCGCTGCAATGAACACTGTGGTACATGTCTCTTTTTGAATTATGGCTTTCTCAGGGTATATGTGCAGTAGTGGGATTGCTGGGTCATATGGTAGTTATAATTTTAGATTTTTAAGGAACCTCCATACTGTTTTCCATAGTGGTTGTATGAATTTACATTCCCACCAACAGAGCAGGAGGGTTCCCTTTTCACCACACCCTTTCCAGCATTTATTGTTTCTAGATTTTTTGATGATGGCCATTCTGACCGGTGTGAGGTGACACCTTATTGTAGTTTTTATTTGCATTTCTCTAATAATTAGTGATGTTGAGCATCTTTTCATGTGCCTCTTGGCCATCTGTATGTCTTCTTTGGTGAAATGTCTATTTAGGTCTTCCTCCCAATGCAAGAATTCTTCAATATATGTAAATCAATCAATGTGATACACCACATTAACATATTAAGGAATAAAAACCATATGATCATCTCAATAGATGCAGAAAAAGCTTCTGACAAAATCCAATACCATTTAAGATAAAAACTCTCCATAAAATGGGCACAGAGGGAACCTACCTAAACATAATAAAGACCATATATGACAAACCCACAGCAAACATCATACTCAATGGTGAAAAACTGAAAGCATTTCCACTAAGATCAGGAACAAGACGAGGATGTCCACTCTTGCCACTCTTATTCAACGTAGTTTCTGAAGTCCTAGCCATGGTAATCAGAGAAGAAAAAGAAATAAAAGGAATCCAAATCAGAAAAAAAGTAAAACTGTCACTGTTTGCAGATGACATGATACTATACATAGAAAATCCTAAAGATGCCACCAGAAAACTACTAGAACTAATCAATGAATTTGTTAAGGTTGCAGGAGACAAAATTAATGCACAGAAATCTCTGGCATTCCTATACAGTAACAACTAAAAATCAGAAAGAGAAATTAAGGAAACAATCCCATTCACCATTGCAACAAAAACAATAAAATACCTAGGAATAAACCGACCTAAGGAGGCAAAAGATCTGTACTCAGAAAACTATAAAACACTCGTGAAAAGAAACCAAAGATGACATAAACAGATGGAGAAATATACCATGTTCTTGGACTGGAAGAATCAATGTTGTGAAAATGACTATACTACCCAAAGCAATCTACAGATTCAATGCAATCTCTATCAAACTACCAATGTCATTCTTCACAGAATTAGAACAAAAAATTTTACAATTCGTATGGAAACACAAAAGACCCCGAATAGCCAAGGCAATCTTGAAAAAGAAAAATGGAGCTGGAGGAATCAGGCTCCCCAACTTCAAACTATACTACAAAGCTACAGTCATCAAGACAGTATGGTACTGGCACAAAAACAGAAATATAGATCAATGGTACTGGATAGAAAGCCCAGAGATAGACCCACGCACCTATCATCATGTAATTTACAACAAAGGAGGCAAGAACATACAATGGAGAAAAGACAGCCTCTTCAATAAGTGGTGCTGGGAAAACTGGACAGCTACATGTAAAAGAATGAAATTAGAACACTACCTAACACCATATACAAAAATAAACTACAAATGGATTAAAGACCTAAATGTAAGACCAGACACTATGAAACTCTTAGAGGAAAACATGGGGAAAACACTCTTTGACATAAACCACAGCAAGATATTTTTTGACCCATCTCCTAAAGTAATGAAAATAAAAACAAAAATAAACAAATGGGACCTTATGAAACTTAAAAGCTTTTGCACAGCAAAGGAAACCATAAACAAGACGAAAAGACAACCCTCAGAATGGGAGAAAATATTTGCAAATGAAACAATGGACACAGGATTAATCTCCAAAAGATACAAATAGCTCATGGAGCTCAATATCAAAAAAATGAACAATCCAATTAGATAAATTTCTAACAGACATAAGTCACTGCCCTTGCTGCCATGAAGTTCCAGAGACAAGACACATACATAAAAATCCAAATAAAAAATGTTATTGTGCTTGTACTGCATAAAAGACATCATGTGAAGCCTTTGTAGAGGATACAAAAAAAAAATGAGACTAACATGATCACTACCCTTAAGTTTTTATAGTTTACTAAAAAGGTAAATATGAAGACTATGTTCACAGTTTTACAGAAGTGCCAGGTATGTGGAAGTAAGTGTAAGGCCAGGTCTAAAATGACAGAACTGTGAACAGCTAGGAAACTCCAATGGCACTTAGATCACAGTGGCAAACAGTACTTAAACACAGAGTTAATCATTTCAAGCACATGTTTCCTTCATGAAAAGAAAAGTCCTGCTAATAGCAGATTGAGACCTGAAAAGATTGCCCATTTAGTTAAGCAGTAATGGAAGCCAGAGCTGTTGACTTATCACTTCAGCCACACCTACATCAAGAAACATGACACCTGAGCACAAAGTGTGTGTGTGTGTGTGTGTGTGTGTGTGTGTGTGTGTGTGTGAGAGTGAGAGAGCATTCTTAAAAATTGACAGTCTTACTTAAATACTTCCATTCCAGCCTTAAATACTTCCATTCCTGTTCTCATTATCCAAGAGAGATTTTCTTAACCTCTAATTTAAAGACATACAGTCATTTACTGTACGTTTGCTCCCATTTACTTTCTTTTTTTTCTTTTTCCAGAATGGAAAAAATTTTACCTGAAGATTCAGAAATTAGTTTTCTTTGCCACTTCTCTCCCTTCCACCAGGAAACTATCTTTGTGTTTGTAAGCAAAGTATAAATATAAAATGCCAATGAAACTCAGATTAACCATCTGAAAATCAAAAATTGAATCTACATAAGCCATAATTTCTAAACAGAAATTGTGCTTTCCTACTGGTTTTATACTGTACTAGTGTCAACATATACTAAAGAAAGAGTGGAAACTTGGTCAATGTGATTTTATATTAAAAATTCTAATTAAGTAGTTGAAAAACTGGTTCTGAAGTATGTCCTAAAGGAATTGGTTTAACCATAGAATCTCTAAAGACTTCAAGTTCAGCTATTCAAGAAAGTCAATACTCTCATGAATCAGAAATTATGGCTGTGGTAATGGAGAATTATAAAAATTGGAAAGAAAGCAAAATTATTCCAGAACACATAATTATATAACTGAAAAATGCAAGCAAATCAACTTAAAAACTTCTATGGATGGAAAAAGGAAAGGGAGTTAGGACTCATATACCTGCTATAGTAACTGAAAAAAAGTTCAAGACTTGTCAAGTGAGCCTGTGTGGCTTATGTGGAGGTCTGATACCTAGTCCATGGATCTTCACACGGTCAGTTCATCAGTTCCTTGTCTTGGTCACGTTGACCATTTTATACTTTTTAAATTATTTTTACTCTTAGCCATATATTAATTAACATATTCATGATGGATTGTGTATTAAAAACAGGAAACATGAATGCTGAAACACAACCTCTTTTTTGAAGGTTGTAGAAAATTTGGTATTTTTGCACATCTACTTAAGATAATTCATTCATTTATCAACAAATACAGAGTGAATGACTTCTATATATCAGGTATTATGGTAAATGTTGGGCTTAAAATGAACAAAACAAAGATTCTTACTTTCATGGATTTTATAGTTTAGTTGGTGAGGAAAAATAAATAGGAATAAATATATAATTATAAACTCTTATGAGCACTATGAAGAAAATGAATAAGGTACAATAAGAACATATCCTAAATTGGAAGTCAAATAAGATGTCTTTTGATGAGTCTGGCTAATGGTTTATCAATTTTGTTTATCTTCTCAAAGAACCAGCTTTTAGTTTTATTGATCTTTGCTATCATTTCCTTTATTTCTTTTTCATTTATTTCTGATCTGATCTTTATGATTTCTTTCCTTCTGCTAACTTTGGGGGATTTTTTGTTCTTCTTTCTCTAATTGCTTTAGGTGTAAGGTTAGGTTGTTTATTTGAGATGTTTCTTGTTTCTTGAGGTAGGATTGTATTGCTATAAACTTCCCTCTTAGAACTGCTTTTGCTGCATCCCATAGGTTTTGGGTTGTGTTTTCACTGTCATTTGTTTCTAGGTATACTTTGATTTCCTCTATGTATAGCTGATTCACTTTGTTATAAAGCAGAAACTAACACACCATTGTAAAGCAATTATACTCCAATAAAGATGTTTAAATAAATTAAATAAAATAATAAAATAAATAAAATAAAAAATAAATTGCAAATAAGATATCTCTGAAAAAAATAAATATTTAAGATGAGATGAGAATGATGGAAATTTGGAGATTCTGGAAAAAGGAAATGGAAAAGAGGTTGGCACAATTGGGTAACAAAACAATACCACTGGGGCTAGAGTGTGGTATCCAGATGAAACTAGCACTTAGAGAGTTAGGCAGTAGAAGATCTTTATTGTCCCTAGTAAGTAAATGAACTTTTATTCTAAGTATACTTGGAACCATTAAGCAGTGGAATGACGTGATTTGCATTGTCAATGATTATTATAATTTCTATGTAGAACTGGCTAATGGGGTGGCAAGGATGGAAGGAGGAATAACACATACGAGGCTATTGCTGTATTGCAGGGAAGAATTTACTTTGGTAAGTGCAATAGGCAAGTCTACAGAGTGACTTGGACTATGGTGGGGTCAGTGGGGATAGAGAGAACTGGATATATTTGAGAAAGTTTTGGCAGTGGACTGGACAGGATTTAATGATGGATTTTGCAAATGGAGGATAAGAAAAATAAGGGGCAAAGTTTATCTTTTGTTGAATGTCCAACACCTAGAATAATACCTGGCACAAAATACTTAAAAATTATTTGTTGAATGAATGTATGAAGTTCTTGTCCTGTACAACTATATCAATGCAGGTGTTGTTTAGTAAAATGAAAAAAACTGGAGAAGTTGTTTTTTGACAGATAATGAGTTTGATATGCCTGTGAGAATTCAGAGTGGACCATTAGAAATATATCTGGACCTAAGAAGAGAGATCAGAATCCAAGGTATGCGTTTTGGGAGTCACAGATATAATGATGGTATTTAAAGCCAGTGAGCACACACAATGAGAAAAGCAGAGGACTCTAGATTGAGCCTTGAAAAAGTCCAATATTTAGAGGATGGGCAAAGAAAGAGGAGTTTATAAAGAAGACTGATGAGGAGTACCCAAGTAGGAAGGCAACATCCTGGATAGTGCAACATCAAGGATGCCAAGACAGACAGTGCTTTAAAAAGGATGGAGTAGTCAACTCTGCTAAGACATTTAGTTATACGAAAAACGTCCGTTAGATTTTTGCAACACTGAAATCCTTGATAACCTCTGTGAGAGCAAGGTTTATGAATGATAGAGGCTGAATAGTGAAGGAGGGGTAAGGAAGTGGGAACCACATAAGTGGCAACTCAATTATGTTACATTTATCTGATTCAGACTCTTACCTAGTATATGCAAATGTTTCTAGAACTCTAGAAACTTAATGTAATGAGATAATGAAAGAATGATTATGTGTAGTTTTTATTTATTGGAAAGAACAGCTATCCACATTTAAAAACCATTTTTATTTTATTAATTATTTAAAATCAAATCTCAAAAAAATTAAAGATCTATTTATGTTCTCAAACAAAATTGCAGATTTTAAAATATCAATCACGAATGCTATTTTTGTCTATTTTTGATGTTGTAACTTGTAGAAAATAATAAAGCATTAGCGGGCGGAGGAGTAAAAATAGACTGTGGAGCAGAGCACGGCTGCTTATTAGAATGCTTGGCTCAGACTATCACATACGAGAGACATACACTTACTGAATTTTAAAGATTTCTTCATAGTTACTGAGACTACGACAACTAATACACTGACCTCAAAATAAAATACTTCTTACTTAAACCATCTGTTTATCATATAAAGTGCAAAAAGAATTTGAATTTTTTTTAATACTAGAGTTTCTGAGATTTATTTTACCATGAACTGGTTCAATAAATGGTTGGGAAACTTAACTCTGGAGGAAAAGCTACAATTTTCTACTGCTGAGATTCTAAGAGATGTCCTGGTTCCTATCCTTTCTGTGACCTCTCCTCTCCCTCAAGTCTGTCCCCCTATTTTTTCCACATAAGCTAACTTGTGTTGGCTCCTTGCACTGCCAAATATTTAACCAATGCATTGTTTTTAGAAGCAGCCAAGAGAAGAAAAACAGAGAGGCTGCATTCTTTAATACTAGCATTTGGGAAAAGGAATCCTAAGAGACTAAGTGACAACAGTTGTGTTACGGTCTAAAATTCCTCACCAGATGGAGAGCATGAGAAAAGGATCAGGAACTGAGGTGACACTGAAAATGAATTAGTTGAATTGATCTTCATGATAGTAAACTTATATTTACTTCCCTCAATTAAGTTAACTTGTTTAATGACTTCTTAATCCACACTTCTAGTTTAAATTTTCATTTAAATGGAAAGATAAATTTTAAAACCAAACTGTTTCCTCTTAGTCTTATCTTGTGGCGTTTTTGTTCAAGTAAAGGCACATCTATAACTAAGAAAAGACAAAACAGAATAACATTTAAAAAATCGCTTCAACCATGGTTTCTTCAAACAACATCAAAGAAAAGTTAAGGGTTACTGAATCAAAATAACTTTTTTTTTTCTGAAGGTCTAAAACAGGAGAAAAATAAATTACCTGAAAGAATTAACCACTCTATTTTACATTCTGCTCGGATGCAAACACAAACACACATACACATAAATATCCATGCAAACACACACTCACACATCACATTATTTTAAAGTTCTACTAAAAAAAGATTGTGAATAGTCCAACCTTTCTTTCACTTTAATTCAAAAGATTAGGTTGCTTAAACATAAAAGGTAAGAGCAGTACTTCACCAAGATCAGACCACACTTGGAATATTGTGTCTAGTTCTGGACTACAAAATTTTGGCAGACATTGACAAAATACACATAGTTATGTCATGTAAGAACTGATTGATGGGACTAGTGCCATTTAGTCTAAAGAGGGGATATAGGGCTTCCCTGGTGGTGCAGTGGTTGAGAGTCCGCTTGCCGATGCAGGGGACATGGGTTCATGCCCCAGTCCGGGAAGATCCCACATGCCGTGGAGCGGCTGGGCCCGTGAGCCATGGCCGCTGAGCCTGTGCATCCAGAGCCTGTGCTCTGCAAAGGGAGAGGCCACAACAGCGAGAGGCCCGCATACCGCAAAAAAAATAAAAAAATAAAAAAATAAAAAATAAAGAGGGGATATAATAACTATCCTCAAACATTTGTGAGGTCATCATCTGAAAGGTGTCCAGCCTCTCCAGCCCCACAGCAGGTACCCCAGGGAAGTGAGGTCCGAGTACATTATTAGGGCCCTCAGATTCTGGAAACACTTAAGACTGCAGCACTTAGAGCTGATGGAGACAAATCAAAACTTGTCAAAGCTTGGAAAAGTGCTGGTGGCCATCCAAACAAGGCGTTAATCTGAATGGACTATAAATAAGAATAAATTGAACACAAATGTCAGAGCTCAAATGAGGTCAAAGTTTAAAGTTAAGACAGAGGTGGAGGCCTGGCTTAAAATCGGCTCAATATTTAGAACCAATTATCACTTTGATGAAATTTGATTTTTATGGTTTCAGAAAGAGGTGGTGAGGGAAATCCCCAAGGCCTTAAAGGAATGCTTGGGCTTTGATGGAATAAACTCAACACTTTTTATAAGTTACTAATTACCAGGCATTTTACATGTATTACTTCATTTAACCCACACCACCATTTTAAGGTCACATGCACTATTACGACTGTCATCCTCATTCTACAGATGAGGCTTAGCTACTACACCACACTACCTCTCTACAAGGGATTAAACGACTACATACGACACGTGTGAGGAGAACCAGGGCCCTATCCACAGCAGTACAGAGAGAGGCAAGTTTTAAATAGTTGTAATTCTCTGTAGAACCTTCTGAAAATGGAAGAAGCTGCCTCAGGATGGAATGAGGTTCCCATCGTTTAGTGGGTTCAAGAAGAGCTAAGAGATATGCAGAGAAGTTATGCATTAGGTTAAATAAGAAAGTCTTTAAGGTTCCTTCCCATTTGAAGATTCTAATTCTACAAATGGAGTAAAAGGAGTTAAGTGTTTAATTATTTTAAGCAAAGGAATTAGGTTAAGGTAACCTGGATCCAAATCTTAGGCAGTCTATCCACTGCCAGCTGTTTAATTTTGATCGAGTTACATAACATTCTTAAGCACCAGTGTCTTATCTTTACTGATGGAGAGAACAGTATTGACCTCACAAAGGTGTATATAAAACTATGAGAGACTGTATAGGTAACGTGCTAAGCACAGTGTCTGACACACAATGAGCATCACTAAATGGTAGCTGGAGTTCACACAGTTCAACAAATTACACATGGTTTAAATTTTGTCAACAAACAAGAACTTTCATGACTTTTTCATGATTAAGGAGATGTACACTCTGGCTTCAGACTGTCTAATTCATCATAAAAGTTGAACTTGAAGAGATCTGGGGTAACGAGGGGAAGAAAGAAGAAAGAAAATAATAAAAGACAGTAGGCCTTTGTGAATCTTCCCATCACTCATCTTGTTCAGATTCCCTGAGTTACCTAAATGGTAGTTTTCACTGATAAGGTAATCAGATGACACAAAACAACATGAAACAATGTGGAAGCACCACAATGAGAACCAGAATTCTTCCAGCCAGAAATTAACTATCAGGACTGATAGTATATGACAGCAAGATATTTTCAATTTTTTAATAAAAATCTTGTTCCAGAAAGAAATCATCTTATTATTCTATATCAATTTTGATCATCCCTTTTTTAAATTTCCTCTCTTTTTTTTCCCCAGGATATCTGTAATCACAGAATCAGCCTTTGCCCTGAATTTTTTTTTTTTTAATTGCAACTTGAGGGAAGGGAGGTATAGGGATCTGATATGCAGGAAATACGAAGTAAAACACTTCATTATTAAATACCATAAAAAAAGAATTACAAAGGAAACAACACAGCAAGCACTCAATCCACTAATGTTAAAGAAGAATTCCAAAAATGCCTGTCTTTGTAGATATTTAAACAAAATCAAATATAATAAGGAAACCCAAGCATCCAGCTGAGAATAAATGTTTAATTTGGAAAGGGCAGCCGGGTAGCAAGTAGTTTTCAGCTACAACTAATTTTAATATGTACCCTAAGATCTCTGGAAAAGATTTAAAGATACATCCTTGGAACTATACAAAAAGAGTTCAGTTTATTCTGTTTGACCATAGTGAACAAATCAAATTCTAAAGCACAGAGGGGCTTCACTCTGATAGGCCTCCAGGGTAGCAGTATGGTCACTAACTTAAGATGTCTACTTGTGTTGGAATTTTAGGAGAGATGAACAGTTTAGAAACCCTCTTTGGGTGGTTGTAATAGAGTTTATGACTTTAGAAGCTCTCAGTTCAATGGAGATACTATAACAATCCATTATAGTTCATTGAACCTCCTCTGCTCTGTGTACACTTGGTTATTGTTGAGTTTCTCAAATGAGTGTCCTCAGGGACACTAGCTGGCCCTGCAGACCATTCTCACTGACCCTGGTCTATACTGACAGGACACAGTTTACTTCTGACAATTTAAAAAACATTATTTAATCAAATTGAAAAATTCATAACATTGAAAGAAAACTATAAAAAGAGTATCAAATAGGAATGTGTTTACTTGTAAATACCAAAAAATTAATAATAGTAAGTATAGGGACTATAGAAAAAGGAAGGTGTTATTTATCTCACAGTCAGAAGGTCAAACCTAGGTATCTAGGGCTAGCGTAGTAGTTAAATGATGGCATCAGAATCTCGGATCTTTAAATTTTTTACAATCCTTAAAAAGTGCCTTCTGAAAAAGGGAACCTTCTGGTACTTGCTTTAGGACTCAACCTAATGATACTAAGACTGATGCACAAAGTTGCTATGTATTAAGTGGTTTTCACTTTTATATAGTAAAATGAATGTACCACTATTTATTTATTCATTCACATATTAATGAGTATTTGGGCTGTTTCCAGTTTTTATATTACCAACAGCGTTGCCATGAACATTCTTTTCCATGTCTCATATTGTCCTTAAGGACAATTATAGTATTTGTTCATTTTTATCCTCATTATCCAAGGTTTTGTCACCTAGTGGAAATTCAGAGAGGAAAAACATATATATTTCCATTGACTTCCAACTTAAAAGAAAATAAAACTATGGGGTAAAAAAAGATGGTGTATTCATGGAAACTCTGATGTGGTACAAATAAAAAGAAAGACTAATGGAAGCCTGAAAAGTGAAAAAAAATCAAGTGAAGAAAAATCAGTCAAGGTAATCTGTATTCTTGTCTTGTGGTTGTTAAGATACAGTCCCATGCTAAATAAAAAACCTTATTCATAAATATTCTCATAAATATATGAGAATAACCTTGAAATCTTTTCAAACATTTCCTTCTCATTAACTTCTAAGAGTCTTTGGCATTAATACAAATATGAAGGACTGTCACATTCCCATGCCTGTTCTGCACTTATTGTACAAGTACATCCAGGAGGTCATAGAAACCTGGAAAGTACTTTATTAAACCATAAGAAAACCCTCTTGTTAATCCTAATACAATTTAATGTGCTGTCACTGGTCTTCATTTAATTCAATTTTTTTCTTGACTGATTTTTGTTCTATACCATCTACAGTTTTATGAACCTCTGCCATGTGAAATAATTTACATCTGAATTCTCAGCAAGCTCACAGTGAAAGCTTTTCACTTTTATAACTTCCTCATTAGAAACTGAACAATAAATTAGCTTCCTTAAAGTACCTATGTCTATACACAAATACAAATATGCACACATATTCTTGATTGAATCACTTAGTGGCCTAACCCATTAGAAACCATGGAATTCTTTTTTCCCAATATACAACATTTCCAATCATGTTAGGTTAACAGGAAGGAAGAACCATGTGACTGAATGCCACCAGTATATTGCTAGGGAAAGGGAAACTACTTCTAAGTTGTTGGCATTTAAAAATGTATATTTTCAACAACTGTTAAAAATAAAAGCTAACTTGGGAATTCAAATGTCAAGGCTCCAAGAATGATGCCGCGAGGGAACACAGTAGCTCTGTTTTCATTACCATCTGTAGATATTCTCTCAGTCTCTAAAAAGAAACAAGGTTAGATACCTCAATTTTAGGTAAGACTTAAAAACCTACTGCCCTTTGTTACATTAATTTATATCTATCAGTTGGAAGCAAATTGTGTCAGACGTACTTCAGAAAATCCCACTTCTTTTCATCAAATGTTCATCTTACTGTAAAGGGAAATCACTGTAAAGGGAAATCAAGAAACTTCTACATATTCATTTTTAAAACACAGAATCCTTTTGAAATTGGGCAATAAGAAAACCAGACATAAACATTCTGAGAGAATTAAATTACCCACTTGTACTTCCTAGTACAAAGTTTTTAATCTTTAATGCTGACATACAGATGGTATTCTCTTCTGTTTTCTTAAGGGTCAGCGATGTAAGAATAATTCTTCCTAAGAAGGATATTAAGTTATAAACTTTTGCGCTACTCAAAAATCTTGTACTTGTAATAAGCCTTGCCAAAAAAACCCCCACAAAAACAAACAAAACAAACAACAAACAACCAGGAAAAAAAAAGGAACATTCACATTTGAGTCCTATTAGAGGGATTTAAACTTTTTTTTTTTTTTTTTTTTTTTTTGCGGTACACTGGCCTCTCTCACCGTTGTGGCCTCTCCCGTTGCGGAACACAGTCTCCGGGCGCGCAGGCTCAGCGGCCATGGCTCACGGGCCCAGCCGCTCTGCGGCATGTGGGATCTTCCTGGACCGGGGCACGAACCCATGTCCCCTGCATCGGCAGGCAGACTCTCAACCACTGCTCCACCAGGGAAGCCCGGGATTTAAACTTTTTTAACTTGATAGTATTTTGCAGTAGCTAGTGTCCCTCCATTTGATTATCTGAGATAATGTGTAGATAGGAATTGCCTGTCTCCTAATAATCACTCATTAAATGACAGGTATTGTTACCATTTGTTGAGTACTTATAATGTACATTATAATTTAAATTTGTCTTTACAGATATCACTATAGGACACACCTATTATATCTTAATTATATAAAACAAGAAACTGAGCCTCAGAGACATACACTGCCCAAAGCCTCACAGTGTAAAAGTGGCCCAAAGTCATATTAAAAACTCTAGAGCCCTAACACAAAAGAGATTTTAGTGCTTTCCCTATAAACATACATGATATGCTGAAAATTAAAATTCTAGGCTATAAAATAAGTGTTCATTCAAAAAAATCTTATGTTTTCAAGATGATTTTTTCCCTTAAATATCAAATTATTTCATTTGGGAGGTGAGATTGAGTCTGGACTTTGGGTTCAGATGCTTGAGTCTAAATTCCTGCTCTGCTGCTTCCACTTACTCATCCCGTGACTTGGACAAAAAAAAAGCCTCTTGGTGCCTTTGTTTCCTGAGGGTAACAATAGTATATCTTTATAGGACTTCTGGGAAGGTTAAAAGAGTTAACCTATATATCAAGTGCTTAGAGTAGTACCAGGCACATGGTAAGCCTTGCATAAGCTTTAGCTATTATTAGGCATTTTTACATTTTGTCTGATGTTTGAGGGACCCGGCTTTTCCCATGCCCCTAACCAGGTGCCTGGTCTGCCTGTTTATAATCCACCTGGAGCACTGATCTTGCATGCAGCCATTTGGTCTTAGCTGATCTACTAGTAGCTGAATATTTTGAGACACAGGAACTCAGGGGCTGTGGAAGACTCATCATCATACTTCAGGAAACTAAAGACTAAAGGTGAGATTAGGAAGTAAAAGAAGACAGGAGTTGGGTTGAGGCTAACACTTTCCCAGGGTGGAGAGAAGCAATAGGTGAGGACACAGTAAAGAAGGAATTTCAAGACATTTCCTTGAACTTGAGAGTTCCAATGTGACTTTTCACATCCATCCTGAAATTTAGATCCTCTGATACCAAACCTTCCATAGGTGTCTATTTGTTCAAGCTCTGGGACAAATTCTCATAAAAGTAAAACATTTCATTTATGGTGAAGGAAAAGATTAGGATAAACAAGGAGATGAGGGTGAAAGATGCTAACTTGTTCAATTCATCTGTTCAATCTGTCTGGTAGAACTACGAACCCCTTACCCCCCCACCCCTGTACCCACCCTTCAGGCCACTGTATACAATTAGAAGTAGACTAGGGTGGGGGAAAGAACAAAATAATAAGAGGCTTCCTTTAGCTTCTTCAAGGCTGAGTTAGATAGTATCTGTAGGCATTCAAATTTATTTTTCAAATCAGATCAGTGGACCAGTGAAGGTAGAAGGTAGATGAAGAGTTAAATTATATAACTTTTCCAACAGCTCTCCATGTCAGGCACCCTGACCTCCAACAGCATCTCTCCAAAACACTACTCTTAAAGCACAGGCTCCAATTACTTATTACTTCTGAGAGCTCTAACTCATGGGAGTGATGGATCAACAGAACAAACTGCAAAGGGACCCTCTTGCTTGAATTTCTGTTAAGAGACCTGTAAACATCTATGTATCTTGGGAAGAAATAACCTGACTCTGGGTATGTGTAAGTAAAGCACACATAAGTTCCCAGCTACAGAATCAGAACAATATGTGGGGATGGAGGAGTATTGGTGCAAAGGGACAGGGTGGTAAAACCCACTGAGAGAAGAAAGAGGCCTTTAGAACTCACAAGAGTCACCTTTCTAACTGAAGACATCAGAGCACGAGGCCTTCTGAATAAAATGAAGCCTTCTTCTGTTATCTATAAAACCATGATGTTAGTGACATTTTAAGGAGAATATTTTGCTTTCAGCACTGCTGGTATCAGAATATTTATTACCTTTCTATTATTTATTGGCTGTCCCATTTGCTATATATGCTTGTAATTGGAGGAATACAAGTTGATCCAATAGAAATAATTTTCCAAATTATTGGCACAGCTAAACCCAGGAAACATACAGTACAAAATGATACTAGGAAAACACTTGATTACTGGTATCAAACGCTCACTCTAGCAAGCTTGTAGAAAAAGGGACATTCTATTCAGTGAACACAGAAGTGCTTCAGACTATCCACAGATAGAATAAAAACTAATCTCAATTAGAGACTTGAATGAGAAAATGGAAAATTCTCAGGAATCCAAGAAGTATGTCTTTCTTTTACTACAACTGGTTGATTCTTCTCTCTCTAAACCTTGACTGTCTTTGCCTCTCTAATTATTTGGTATAATGTCTGTCTTACATATGCAAGTTTCCATATTCCAGATCCACAGAGAGTGAACGGCTCTCTCTTAGTTCCAACACCAGCTTCTGGAAACAGAATATGGACATCCCAGCTTGAGTCTGATGTGACCGCTGGTCCAGTAGGTTACGGACTGAGAGGAGAAAGTGTTGAAATCACACACATACATGATATCTCTCTGACTTAGGAAAGTGTGCCTTAGAAAAGAGAGGGGGAATAAATAACTCATTTGGCAAAACAGACCAGCTAAAATTGTTAGCAGTGACGGTACTGATGCTGTTGTCGTTGGTGGTGCTGATGATGATGACATGAAGTTTAAGAATTCAAGCGCTCAATAAAGTTTCACAAACATATTACCCCTTAACCCTGCAATTTAACTCCTGAGTTTCTACTCAAGACAAATGAATGGACATTCTACCAAAAGACATAAACAAGAATGTTCACAGCAGTTCTATTTATAAACGATGAAACCTGGAAGCAACCCAAATGTCCTTCAACAATACACTGAATAAATTGTGATATAATCACAACGGATGTCTGAAGATATTTAAGAACATCTCTGAAACTACAGGACAATGTCTTTAATCTCATCAGTGAATTGGAGGGAAGAAGTTTTCTAAATAATATAAAAGTAATTGATAGTACTTTTCCTCTCTACCTGGCTCTAAATGTTTTACATTTATTTAGACCTCACAACAATTTTCACAGAAATTCCATTTTACAGATGAGAAAACTGAGGCACTAATTACTTGCACAAATAAGTAGTGGAACCAGTATTTGAATACAGTTGAGACTCAGTCAGAGTTGGGATGAGTTTGGAAGATTTCTACTTTGTAGTTCCATCTACAGTTATGGTTCCATCTAGTAGTATGTGACATCATGTGGAGTGAAAAGAGTTCTTATTTTAATACATAAAAAAATCCAAAAGACAGCCAGTAATAACTGGTCTCTCTTTTCCCAAATTATTCCAGACTCAACATAATGCTTTCCTTTCAAGGACTGTATGCAGCATCTTAGGCCACAAATGTTTAGGAACAGCTAATGTCTCACCCAGAGTCATGGGGAGATGACTGCTATGCCTGGTGGCCACTGGGTGTACCAAGCTGCAATATTCTAGATGCATGAAAACTTATGCATCCTGTCCATTCTACTAGGGACAGATATAATTAAGGAACTAAAGTGCATAAATATAATCATTCTGCTTATTTTAAATTTTCAGATGATAATATATATATATGATTTTTTATCAACATACAAAAATATGTATGTTGTATTTCAGAAAAATTTTTATTTTTGAAGATAGTTTTTGATATAACTATACATACTTTAAAATCTGTCAGGAAATAAGGAAATATTTCAAGAAATTGTGTGATGTTACTGATGCTTAGTATTCTCTTTGGGGCAATGTACTGTGTAGTTTCCTATCTAATTCTGCACTGCTTTACCATCCACCTCAGGCTGACTGATCTTTCTCTCAGCCTCACCCTGACTTAGGCATTCAGCTCCTTTTAGTTGCAGTTGAATTGAACTTGGGCTTTTTAGGTCAAAAGACCCACAGGGCATTTATACCCTTGATGTTGCCAAGATCCTGGGACAGTTTTATGTTAAAAAAGTTTGGCATCTCTTCCTCCGCCTTGATGAGCACTACCAAAGGGTCTTTGGGGCTTTCTCCTGGTCCCAGGAGATGGAGGAGAAAATAATCTATCCAACATATACAGACAGGTGAATAGACACAGCTTCATATACATCATGTTTAATGTATTATCAATCACTTTACTTCAAACATTCTTGTAAAAGTTTGTGCTTAAATAAATTTCAAAATATACACAAAACTGTTATCTATAAACTTATCACCTCTACTTTGGTAAATGTGCCTTCCACTCTCTCTCTCTTGCCTCATTCAAAATGTTTCATGTCAAGATACTTCAAAAATATTTGACATCTCTTTTAATTCTGTGTGGTCACTAAATTGAGCAATATTCCATTTCACTTAAGCCCCAAATACTGACCTCTCCAGCCATTATCTTGGAGGGAAGCCACTAAAATGGAATTTTCAAATGTATGTGCATTGTTAGAAGCCATGCTTTTGCTTCTCACTCATCACTTTAGCACTCTGGACCATGCACACAATACAAGAAAAACAGGAAAGTCTGCATAAGGCTCAATCAAGCACAACATGTCAGTGGAAATATTTTCGAATTCAAACTACCAATCACTGCTGGATATGACTTGTTGACACCCAGTACCATCCCTGCCTTCTGAGCTCACCTCCTGAGCTTGCAGGAGTATAAAGCCTGCAAGCTACATTTCCAGATTCTTTTGCCAGCAAGGATCCAGGGAGAGTTCTTCAGTGAGAGAAGCTTGTGTGAGAGCTGGAAGGCAGAAAAGAAAGAGAAACCCTTGTTCTCAGGTCGCAGTTGGGGCAGGTGTGGTCTGGTCAGAGGGCTCAGGAGCTTTTGCCCAAGGTTTTGGGTCATTTCCTGAGATGTACGCATGTTGGTTACTACAGGCATCTGAGACTGTTGGTCCAGCTCCTCTCAGGTTCTGCCCTTTCAGATTCCCTACATTACACCACCTTTCTACAGTAAAGACCTAAGGTGGCTTTTACTTTCCTGATCCAAATCACTTACACATCAAACAAATACACAAATGTTCAAACAACAACTCAGATTATGATTTTCCTTTCACATACACGGTACTGCACTGCTACAGAATTACACTCACCGTGCTGTACATAAGATCCTCAGAACTTACCCTTCTTCTAACTAAAAATTTGAGCCCTTTGACCTGCATCACCCCACATCCCCTGCCCCCCAGGCCCTGGCAGCCATCATTCTGTTCTCTGTTTCTAAAAAATCAGCTTTTTTTTTAAGAGTCCACATATAAGTGATACCATACAATATTTTCCTTTCTCCTTCTGTCCTATTTCACTTAGCATAATGCCCTCCACATTAATCCATGTAGTTAATAATATATTATATACTTGAAAGTTGCTGAAAGTAGATCTTAAGCATTCTCATAACACACACACACACACACACACACACGGAAAAGAGTTAGCTATGTTAACTACATGAGGCATGGATGTGTTCATTATCTTGGTCTTGATAATCATTCTATAATGTGTGTGTATGTGTATAAAATCATTATGTTGTATACTTTAAATATATGCAATTATATTTGTGATTATTCCTCAATAAAGTTAAAAAATAACTTTCAGTTCACAGATTTCACAACACATCTTCATCCAACCTCACAACAATCTTACAAAATAGATGTAGTTGGTATTAGTGGTCTTATTTAACATGATGAAACTTAGACACTTCTAGGCCACAGTGAATGCGTGCTTCTCTCCTTTTTTAATGCCTAAACAAATTAAATGATAAAGTATATAAGATGCAATGCAAGGATCCATCTGCAATTTCATCTAAGTTCTAACTTTTCAACTTGTCTCTGTGAGCATTCCCAATAAGGTAGAAGCCCTCTTAACTGACCTTCCTTTAAGTGGCCCACTGGGTTAACATTAATTAACAATTTCCATTTCCATCAGTAGTGTCTGATATGATTGCACACTGAGTGGTCCCAGCTAGTATGAAACCCACAAGTTAAGTTTATCAAGAATCAGTTGTGTTTATTCCCAATCTTGTTTTACCAGCTGCACCTGCTATTAAACTTATGCAATTCAATAAATATTACATAAATAATTACATTGTTAGCAAATATTTATAGAGAAGTTCCTATGCTCCTGGCACTGTTCTATATATTTTATATAAATTAACCCACTTAACAACCATCCTATGTAGTAGACAGTATTATTATCTCCCTCTTAGAGGTGAGAAAACTGAGGCCCAAAGAATCTAGGAAACTTTTCCAAAGTCATACAGATAGTAAGTTGCAGATTTAAACATAAACAATCTAACTTTAGAATCCATGCTTGCTCTTAACTGCTATGCAAATAAGAGTTCAAAAAGAAAGAGCTGTTTCTATTAAGACTAAACCACAAAAGCTCATAAAGAAATGTTCATAGCAAAATTATTCATAATTGTCAAAAGTGGAAACAGTTCAAAACTCCATCAACTAATGAATGGATAATAAAGTATGGCTTATCCATACAATGAAATATTATTCATCCATAAAGGTGCATGCAATACAGATACATGTTACAATATGGATGAATCTTGAAAACATGCTAAGTGGAAAAGCCAGGCACAAACTCCAATCATATAAAAGTTATGACTCCATTTATTCAAAATGTTCAAAATAAGCAAATCCATAGAGATAGAAAATAGACGGGTGGTTGCCTAGTGCTAGGGATTTAGGGACAAATGGAGAGTGGTTGCTAATGGATATGGGAATTCCTTTTTGAAGTAATGAATATATTCTAAAATTGACTGTGGTAATGGTTGTATAATTCTTTGAATATACTAAAAACTACTGTATTAGGGGAAAAAAAAAAACAATTAATTGCTTTGGAAAGACTTTAAATAAAGGTGACCTGCTAAGAGAAATATCAATACAGTGGAAATACAATGCAAAAAAGACTTGGGAAAAAAAACATAAAAAATCTATAAGGACTCTGCCACTGGAATATTTTAAAAGTATTCTTACCACTTGCTTCATGTGAAAGAAACTAAAACTGGAAATAATAAACATTGTATTATAGATGTGGGTAATACAAAAAATAAAAGTCAAATCCAAAAAAGCAATGCATGAAGCACTGGGGGAGCCCTGAAATGGGGAAGCATGGGAAATCAGGAAAGGTTTCACAGAAGGGGTGACACTGAATGTCTTCTAAACAGTGTTCACGAAACCCTGAAAAGTGCAGATGGGTTTTCGAACAGCAGCATGAAAGTCATGTGATCAGAATATGGTTAAAAGCTCTTATGTGCCTGGAACATGAGGCAGGTGCAAGAGAAGGAAAGAGGAAAGAAATGCAAATGGAGAGGTAAGTCAGGGCAAAGATGTCTTACTAAGGATTATACACCTTATTTTGTCAGTCCAGGAGATCCAACAAAGAGGTTTAAGTGAGGATCAAGCAGTGATGCAAACCTGCATGTGTTAAAGAAACAGGAGGTTCTGTCAGCAGTGCAGACTGATTGGAGGGAAAAAGAGTGGATGCACAGAAACCAACTTTGTGGCTATTCACTATCAAAGCAGGAAATGCTGAGACCCAAACCACAGCAGTGACTATGAAGACAGAGAAGAGAGGATGTGTTGGTATCTTTATATAGAACAGAAAGAGCTGAGTGACAAGAACAGAGGATAAACTCCATGAGGACAGGAAGCAGGTGGTTTTGCTTACAGTTTTACCCCCAGAGCCACAGCAAGTGTTCAATATTTATTAAGTAAATAAGTGACTTCTGAATGTGAAGGAGGGAAAGAGAAGGATGATCATTTTCTTGATTTTCTAGTATTATTTTCTAGGTTTGATAATGAGATCTTCAATGGAAATGAAGATTGCAAAAGAGAGATCTCAAAGGGGAAACGATAAGTTTGGTGGGACAGTTTGGGACTGAAGTACCTGAAAATAAGAAACTGGTGATCATGTACAACATACAACTAACTGAAAATATAGGACTAGAGTTTCAGAAAGAAAGGAGGGCTGGTGGATATAAATCTCAGGAGGCCTTGAGGTAAATGACAGATAAAACCGAGAGAATGGGGGCTTCCCTGGTGGCGCAGTGGTTGAGAGTCCGCATGCCCATGCAGGGGTCACGGGTTCGTGCCCCAGTCCGGGAAGATCCCACATGCCGCAGAGCGGCTGGGCCCGTGAGCCATGGCCGCTGAGCCTGTGCATCCGGAGCCTGTGCTCCGCAACGGGAGAGGCCACAACAGTGAGAGGCCCACGTACCATAAAACAAACAAACAAACAAACAACAACAACAAAACTGAATGAATGAGCTCAAACCAGCTAAATCTTCAATGAAAGAGAGAACGTTAGGGGTGGTAGCTTGAAAAGCTAAGGAACAGAAGACCAACCAAGGCATGTAACCGAAAGTGGGGTCTGGCTACTCACCGCTCAAAAGCCAATAAAGAGGCCAGGTAGGTGGAAAGGAAAGTTTGCTTTATTTTGGAAGCTGACAACTGGGGCAGGGGGAGGGCTGACACCTACCCGCCCACCCCCGCCCGGACAATCAGGGGGCAAGAGCTTTTTATAGACAGAGGGAGGGGGCCACATGCAGAAACAATACAGTCAGCGCTGACAGTCATCCTGAAATTGGTCATTGGTGGTCTGACCAGTGTCATCTCGATCGTTTTAGGTACAGTTAATCTTCAGTTCCAGGGTCAGTTTGTTCCCATTTCTTTGAAGCCAATTCTCAGAATTGTGGCGGCCTATGTCATGGCTACAGCCTCGTCATCACGTAGTTAACTTTTTCTACCTGGTGGGAGTTTCAGTATCTATAAGACAGCTCACAGGATATGGCTCAGAATATTATGTACTGCCCTTAAGGAGGAAATAAAGGTCCTTGACTATGCTTGATGACTAACCTATTATTATTTGGTCTCCTTTGACTGTTTTCCTGTTTCTGTATTTTCTCATTTCTCTGATTAAACTTATTCTTTGGCTAAAGATTTTCCACAGACAAAAGCAGGCTGAGGACATGGGGGAGGGGGGTAGGACCATAGGGTCCTGCTCCGTTTCAGGCATGCTGTAGAGGAATGCTCACTGAATTAGTGTGGGATGATGTGAGAAATTTTGAGAAGAGTGTTAATATTGGGGTTTATAATCCTGAATGCAAAATTAGGAGGATTCTCTGCATCCACTCAAATCTACATGGTAGAAAAAAGACTTGTATTTATTTATCATTCCAATCATGACAACTCATTACCAAATATCAGGGTTAATCCAATTCTTGGATTTGAGAACCCACTGAAGAAATTCTGAGTCATCATCCATCAGGAGTATCCTCAGCTAAGATTTTTTTTTCTTTCCAGATGATAAGTTTGCTGACCTTATATTAAAACAGTGCCTACCGTAAAGCATCATTTTTTGAGATTTTCATGTTAAGTTAGAAAACAATTCAGTAAAAAGACTAGCCTCTGTGCAAATTAAATCGTGATGACCAGCATGTATCCACAGAAACAAGAATATAACTGCAGTAAAGAAACACGCTATCAGACATGTTTCAACATAAGGAGATAAAGATGGGTTCAGAGAATGGGAGCTAGAAAAGGGAGGACCAAAGGAGAATGAAGTTCAGCTTCTCTCTAGGCCAGGCCTAAGGGAAAGTCCATTGCTTCCAGGTATCCATTCTTATCCTATAGACAGAAATAGTTTTGAGGTAGGGAGGAATAATTCATCACAATGCGCTCAAGATCATGCAATTTCCTTCATTATTATTTGATGGCCTCCAGCCAAGCTCTTTACCTGTAATTGTTTCTGGAAGGGCCTGCCCATGTCTGGTAAGTTTCTGGTGAGGCTCTGCAACATCAACCATAATCTCCTTCTCTAACTTTAACACCTTTCCATAGGAATACACAAATCTAAAAGCAGCCGCACTCCACCTCATGTCCAAGTTGAGTCATCTGTTCTCAACATCAGTAGCCTAAGAGAAGAGTCATTCATCAAACAATTTTCTTGGCTGTCTACTATGTGTTAGGCATTGTGTCAAGTGCTTTGGATACTGGATACATCAGAGATTAAAAAAGAAATCGTGGGCTTCCCTGGTGGCGCAGTGGTTGAGAGTACGCCTGCCGATGCAGGGGACACGGGTTCGTACCCCGGTCTGGGAGGATCCCACATGCCGCAGAGCGGCTGGGCCCGTGAGCCATGGCTGCTGAGCCTGCACGTCCGGAGCCTGCGCTCCGCAATGGTAGAGGCCACAACAGTGAGAGGCCCGCGTACCACAAAAAAAAAAAAAAAAAAAAAAAAAGAAATCACTCCTCCCTCATGGAGATCAGTGAGAAAGAGAGACAAGCGGGGAAAAAGGATTAATTAACTTTCATATTGTGGTAAATGTCGAATCAAAAGCTGAATCCACTCCACACTAACTGGCCCTTCACTGTTCCTCAAACATACCAGGCACACTCCCACCTCGGGGCCTTTGCACTTACAGTTTCCCTGCCACTGTCTGGAATGATCTTCCCCCAGTTATCTGTATCATTCCCTTACTTCCTTCACATCTTTATACAAATGTCATCATCTCAGGGAGGACTTTTCTTACCATACTACTTAAAATTGCAATTTTCACTCCTGAACTTTTCAACCCTATTCTCTGCTTTATTTTCCTGCAAAGGATCTACCACCTTCTAGCATACTATACAATTTGATTATTTTATTTTCTATACTAGAATGTAAACTACTTGAGATTAGAGATATTTGTCTGTCATATGAATTGATTTATCCCATGTCTAGAATAGCTGCTGGTACATAATCGATGCTCTTTCTAAGACAGATAAAGTGAGAGTAAAGAAGGAAAGACTATTTTAGATTGGGGTGAGGATCAGAAGGCCTTGCTGAGAAAGTGATTTAAAGAATAAAAAAGAGCTAGCTATGCAAAAAGAAGCGGTAGTGCTTTCAAGGCAAAGGCCCTGAGGCAGGGAGAGGTCAACAAGGTGAGGACCTGAAAAAAGGCCAGTGTGAAAATGTATAACGGGAGAGGGGCTGGTGGTCTGGGGCAGGGTCCTAGAAGTAAGCAAGGGACAGATGATGCAATGCCTTGAAGGTCAGGATAAGGAAAATAGATGTGCAAAGGGGGGGACTGCAGGGAGAAAGGAAGGGAAGTAGACAAACCCTGACTGTACTATGAAAGCACAGATTGGAGGAGGCAAGAATGAAAGGATAGAGGGCCTGTTAGGAGACAGTTGAAAATTCCAGGCTCAAGATGAAGGTGACCTGGACAAGCGCACACCAGTGGAGATGAGAGAACTAGAAGAATTTAAGAAATGTTTGGGAGATATAATTGACCACATTTGCTGATGGATTCTACCAAGGCATAAAGAAGAGTGTGGAATCGAGAATGACTCCTGGGTTTCTAACTTACGAATCAGATTTCAGCATCAGCATCTAGAGATTCCAGCAAGAATAAATTGCTCTGACTGTCCTGTAAAATGAAAGGGACATAAACGAGATCAACCATTTGCTGAATGTATTGAACGTCTTCGAAGTCTACTATCTAACTTCATTAAGTCTAAGTTAACTTGCATTTCTATTTTAATCTAAAGATTTCATTGAGTTTAAGCTCACAGCCCATACATAGTGTAGTCTGTCAATGTCTTTTATTCTACTGAAAGGAAAGATTAAATGTTCAATATGTGTTCCTTGCTTCCTCTTTTTTTTGTATACACTCGTTGCTTTACTGATGCTATTTCATTCTTCCTTCTCAGCAATCCTGTTGTGTCTATATTATTACTACTTATGAGAAAACCAAGGCTCTAATATTTGCCAAATATCACTGAGCTAGTAAGGGTTGGAATCAGGATTCAAATCCAGGCATGCTCATTCCCAAACTGCTTTTTCTTTATACTATGATACTTCTGATGGTTTGAATTATTTGAAATTCAAAACAGCGATTCATCCCCACATTCCTGCCATTTTACCTTCAAATGCATTATTTCATTATTTTCACAGTACTTTTATTCACATTTAGATTAAGATTAAAATAGTTGTTGGGTTTTCCTGGGGGAATGCCACCTGGACTAGGTGGAAAAGGAGCAGAAAGCTAAGGATAAACCTACCCTGAGATTAAAGATTGACTCTGAGTCTGACGATCCTTTTATTAAAAAATCTAGAACAGACTGTGGCTTATTTATTAATCGAATCACATAGGATAGTACCATCTTATTAAAGAATTTTCTCCCATGATCTGATTATAAAAGAGGATCTCTCTATGGTCATTTAAATAAGGCACTTTAATTAGGAGCAAATGATATTTTATCACCTTATTTTCATCTCTAATGTCTAAATGTCTATAAAAAGATATCTGATTGGAATATAATAGCTCTTAGCCGCGGGAGCATTCGCTGTTTATAGGGTTATTATAGCTTACACATACGAAATAAAGGAGAAAAGAGTTCCTTTCTTCATTTGACTTGGGATATAGTGTCATCTGATTCCATCCCTTTAGATTTAAATGAAAATGCTCAAATTCAGAAACACATGGTGTAATAAAAATGTCTGTCATTAACATAATGCATATGTTAATTCTTTACCTAAATTCTATAAATGTTTAGTCTGACCAAAATGAAGCAAAATTATTAGAAAACTGTGTCTTGAGTTGTCTCCAAATTTGAAAGTTCCATCAATCAGTTAACATTTCACCTTCTTTTTACATGCTTCTATTACGAATGGTATAGAGAACCTTAATACACATATTTATTAATTTTTAAAATGCATATTAATATTAAAACAAAAACACCTGGAACCCTGGATACTGATCACAATATGCATTATTCACTGAACATAAAAGATTATATATGAAATAATTTATGCTTGTGTTGTCTTAAATGACACCTGAACTAACATCTCTTTCACAAGTGCAGGCTGGGGGGAGGGCAGGAAAGATTACTTTATTATCATTATTTTTTAAATGACAAGTAGTACTTAAATTACCAAAATAAAATAAGGCATAAAGCATATAATATTGTTTTGGGGCATCATAAATGTATCTTAACTATAACATAATAACTAAGAAAACATAACAGTGGGCTTCTAGTAGTTTAAAATTATATTGCTATTCTAATTCATCTGATTCTTCTAAATAAAATTTAAATATGTGAAAAAATTGCTTCACGTTCCTAAAAGACGTGCAAGTATATATTATTCCACAAGGTGGTGCAAGCATGCCACGCGTTGTTCTTTTGTTCCGGCTCAAAACGTGCTTTACTATTTAATCCTCTTTATTCCGTGATCATAGTGTTTTCTATTATAAAGAGTTCACACTTCAAAGTGCCATCTTTTTCTCAGGCAGTGCTTGCTAGTACACAAGCCATTCATGTTACATGCAAAAGGACAATGGAATCAGAGCAATTTTAAGCAAATAAAATTGCAAACCTATTCAGTAACCTCTTCTGAGAGACTACAGTTATCGCTTTGACTTTATTGTTCTGGACTCTCTCTGAATCCCAGTGCAGCAAATGGTTTGCATTTGCAGTTTTAAAACATATTCTACCAAAGGTATTTAGAATATTCTCCTTCACCTGTGTCTCAGGTTAATATCGATTATGTTTCCTAATAAGTACAAACCACAGGTCCTCAGAGGCATTGTGATTTGAAGTGACCAGAAGAAAGCTACTTTTCTCTACTGTCAAAAAACCCATGTTTGTCCCAGCTAAGGGGGATAAAGTACTAACATCCCACTTTTAGAGAGTGATTCTTTTAGGTAAAATATTACCTTCTGTACTTGCTCTTCTTTAAAAACACAAACCCTTCTGTTAGAGTAACACTAAATCTCTAGCATCCCCCACTTACCAGCTGTGTGACGCCAGGTGAATTACTTAAACTCTCTGTGTTTCAATTTTCCCATATGAGAAACAGAGGAAATAGTAGAACCTATCTCATACAGTTGTTCTGAAAATGCATGTATGAATAATTCACATAAAACATCTTGCTCAGGACCTGGCATACAGCAAGGACCCAACAAACAGTAGCTATTGTGATCATGACATTTTTCTTAAGAGATCTTTTTTTCAGTGACTGCAATAGGGCAATGGAAGATGAGAAAGAGGCAGTAGAAGACTGAAAAGTAAATTCTGTGCGGCAGTTTTGTTCAAAAGTGACCTGTGTGCTATGATGTTCCTACATTGCTATGACTTCAGAATATTTCAGTGAAGCCCCTGTTAAACTTCCATTTTGAGGTCGGTTAAGTTTCCTCTCTTCAGATCCTACCTGCACCTACTCAATAAGAAGCCTGAACTCATCTAGAAGAACCCTGTCTTTCTATTCTTTCTATGACCCCTCTCCCCAATCTAAAATTCAACCAACAGCCTCAAAGGTCTCTGAATTCTGCAGGCACTCAGTAAATGCCTGCCAGCTCAGGCATTTCTATTCAACATGCACCAATAGCTAAGAAGGCTTTTGTCTCCCAGTCTCCGCATATATCCAAACCAGTATATAACGTCAATCCTAGCAGATAGTCTGTATGCTCACATCTCAGTATTAGTTCTGTCTCACTGGGTGCTAGCTGTTAACTTTACCAAATAGGGGCCATTGATTAGCCTGATTAAGAAGCCAGATGTATCCTCCAGAGCTACAATAATTTGGAAACTTGGATTTACTGTATTGTTACTCTTTTAAATAGGGGCAATATGTTACAGTACCAAGGAAGGGGAATTTCATTTTCATGTCTTTATAAGATACTTCATATAATTAAGCTAAACAAATAAGCAAAAGAAATAAACCTATGTTAGACTCAGCCTCCTGATTTTTGAGCAAGAAAATAAATTCATAATGTTATTTCTTGCACGATAATTTTAAAAACATGTAAGAATGGTAGAAGAAATTTAACTGCTGACGTTACATAATTAAGCTGGTGACACTATTGTAATCTGACACGAAACCTGCCGAGTGAGACTGACCATTACATGTGCTATTTCAGGGCTCTGGATAGGGAACTGGTGCAAGTCTTGCCAACTTAAGTGGTAAAACACTCTAGACCCGCACACAGTTCTCAAAGTATGATCCATGGACCCCTAGAGTCCCCAAGACTGTTTAGGGGGTTCACAAGATGAAAGTTATTTTCATAATATAAAGACATCATTTGCCCTTTTCATTCCCACCTTGTCACAAATGTACTGTGGAATTTTCTGGAAGCTATATCATATGAGTAATGGCATCACTCTGACAGTTAATGACTGTGCTTGTGTATTCTCACATTTTAAAAAGTTTTCAGTTTCAATTTCTAATATGGTAAATATTGCTAGACAATTTATATAAACTACAAAAATCTACATAATCTTCATAATCTATATGAAGTTCTTTGAGGTCCTCAATAATTTTTACATGTTCCTTTTTTTCTGTTAAATAATAAAATTTTTCTCTACTTTTTGTACTTACATAATTAACATTTGTCTTGCTAAATTTCCTTCAAAGAAGCTTCTACCTCTTATAGTATTCTATAAGATCCATCATTTTAAATCATTCCCATATTGACAGTTGTTTCTAATATGTGCTACTTTCAATAACAGTAAACATTCATATTTACATGCTTATTTCCCTAGGATAAATTCCACTAAGTAAAATATTTTAGGGCAGAGAAATGAATTTAGTTAAGCTTCTTGCTATAAATCAGAAAATGGATTTCCAGAACGAGTGTACCAGCTTCACTCTCTCACCATCAATACAGGACAATTCTGTCAGACTACACTCTCAGTAGTTCTAAGAATCTACTTATTTTCTTGTCATTCCAGTTTGATCATAAAAGTATGGAATGGGAATTCCCTGGAGGTCCAGTGGTTAGGACTCCGCACTCTCACTGCCAAGGGCCCGGCTGAGGGACTAAGATCCCATAAGCCGCACAGTGCAGCCAAAGAATAAAAAATTAAAATTAAAATAAAGTATTTAGCACAGTGCCCAATTCATAATAACTGGTTAATAAATAGCAACAACTACCATTATTGTTTTTAAAAAAAGGAAAAAAAAGCATGGGATCACATTGGTTTTCTCAATTTTTATTTCTTTGATTACTAATGAGGTCAAACGTTTCTTCATATTTTTATTAGACATCTGAATATCTCTTCTTGTGAACTGTCTGAACATGACTTCACGCCATGTTACTCTTAACACAACATGTCAAGACACTTCTACAACCAGAGCGTTCTGGTGTAGTAAAGAAAAAGGTGTTTTCAATTAGCCAAATATAAACTATGAAGATGAATACCATTTATGTAACCCAAATTTTAGACAAAAGCTTTATCTCCAAATTTGGAAATAAAGTTAAAAAAAATCTTAAACACTTTATGCTGATCATTCTCCATTAGCCCCCAGATCTATTCTCTGTCCATCTCAGCCCTGCTCCGTGCCCTGGGAGGCTGACCTCTACAAAATGCATCACCTACTCTCCCTTGCTTTCATGCTCCTGATTGGGTCTGGCCAAGAATGTTACCAACAGGAGGTCATAGTGCAGGAAGAGAGAGGTTAAAGTATTCAGTCCTGTCACCTCTTTCCTGCTTTCACTCAGTTCTGGTGTGGCTACTTAGACCACAGCTTCTGTTAGCACCTCCTCTTGCTGGTTCCAGCTCTCAGCTGGGCTCAGTAACTCTTGTTTCTTCCCCTGACCCCTTGGCCTGCACAGGTAATGGCTTCCTCTTCTTGTTAGTCCAAAGGTGCCTCAGCCACACTTGGGTCTTTTAAATCTGGCTGCACTTCTCTAAAGAGTAACTGCATTAAAACATTTCTTAAACAGCACCACTGAATGTGTTTGGTTTTTGCTGGAACTCTGAAAGATACACTAATTAAATTCACTATTCAATTTATATTTAGGACTGTCTCTGATATTTCATTTATCAGAGACATTTTATTCAGTGTTAGCTGAGTATTTACTTTGAATCTGGCCCAGTGGAAGGGTCTGAAGACACATAATTCACATAAACGTGCCCTTCCTAATTTGGGCACGTTTTTTGTTTAACAGTTAAAACCGTTAACATTCTCCAATTTCCACAGCATCAAATGAAATGACATTTAAACTCTCCATAACCTACCTCTTTCTTACCTATCTGATCTGAATCTGCAGCTCCTTAATCGTGTCTTGTCTACCTCACAGAACCCGTCTCTGTCTACTGAATATGTCAAATTTCTTCCCCACCTTCAAAGCATGTTCATGAAGTTCTTTTTTTCAGTTGCTAGGTCAATTTCACATTTTTTTTCTCCCTAAACTGACCTAATGTTTAAAATACTATTCTTTTCCTACCTTCTCTTTCAAGTTTTAAACATGCAGTGGTGGTTTTTCTCTTATATTTTTCATCTCTAGCTTTAATCTGGCCTTAATCAAGTGCAGTAACATGTTTCATGCTTATATCTTGGGTGTCTTTAAAGTTAGAGAATGAGGTTTTTTTTATATGCTTTACCAAATTTGGCATGATATTGAGCATATAACAGTTGTTCACAAAGACCTTTTTAGCTATTGTGAGAAAGGAGTTAGTTAATATATAAAATAATAAAATAGGAATAGAAAATGTAAATTATAAGAATAAATCAGTATTCAGAAGAGTATTTAAGGGAGTAAATTCTGACTTAGTGTAGTACAATATCAAGTATATGATTTAATTTTCAAAGACACATGAGCTGATAATTTAAAATAATTGATAAAAGGGAAATTCTCCAGTCCCCAAATACAGTTAGAATCACACAGGTTATGGATGTGGTTATTCATATGGAAATTGACTAACATAATCTGGAGGCTATTTTAATAGAGTTATGATTTTGAGATTTAAGTGAGACCCATCATGAAACTACAGTAGCTAACATATCACAAGAAACCTAGGCCTAAGATTTTTCCTTCAAATTCCAGAGCACACATCTGTGTGTGTTCAGAATATGGAGGTTACAAGAGTCACACAGTCACCACTGAATCCTGACTCAGGTCAGATTCCAGAAGATGCTACAACCAGCAGCTGCCTCCTAACAATTTCCTAAGCAGCTCTCACAGCTGCATAGTAAAATGTTGGAGGGTTCAGGGAAAGCACAGCTGTGCTCCCAGACACAGCTGTGCACCAGAAAAATTACTGGGTGGGGCTATACTTAGCAAATGCCACCCATTGTTATAGACCCCAACTAATGGGACCTGGTAACTTGGTTTAGACGAGCACAAATATACCTCTGAGGTTAGTAGCAAAGGGCGTAAACCCACAAAGTTGTATTATGAGCTGCTGTTTTGTTCAGCTTCAGAATAGAGAATTAAGTGCATTTTCTCTCTTTCCCAAACAATACACCACACACACACACACATACACACACACTCTATTTTGTTTTGTTTCTTTGTGGAGTTAATCTCACTGGATTATCAATTGAAATGACACTAGTTTGAGTCTGCGTTGACCCTGAAGGAAGCTTTACACATTGATCAGTTATATCAAAAAAAAAAGGGAGGGGGAGGGTAAGAAAGCTTAATCTTTCCATGTATGTAGCCAAGAAAGCACAATCTAAAATTGTGCAGATAATAACCACTAACTCGGCCTTTAAGTAACAGCTAACTTTTCTGGATAACTCTTGAATCAACACTGATTCAGCAAAATATTTATTGTGTGTCTACAATGTACAAGGCACTCAGAAACAAGTCTTAGATTTTTTTTTTCCCCATTGATGAAAAGAAAGAGCACTGAAAAGAAGACTGGTAAAAATACTTCTCTTACATTAGTGAATTTAAAAGATCAATCTGTGAACTTTATGAAAAGATACCTTCCAGATTAATTTTTACATGTTTTAGCTATTTAGGCTTTCAGTTTACAAACGTTCAATTCATATCTGTGCTGCTACTACTGAAAAAAAAAAAACATATATGGTATACCTGAAGTTTTGGAAAGTTTAAAAGAAATACTTACAGATTTAATTTATTCTGAAACTTGCACTTTTAAAAGCAGTAAAACAATTAGTGTTTCCTTCATGAAAGAATCCCAAACATGTGACGAACGTTAATTATTATTTTCAAAATCTATTTGACGTGACTTTAATCACTAATTAATACGTGTGTAAAATGATACATATAAGTCAAAGGATATAAATGTTGAAAAAGGAAATGGAATACTGGATTAATAAGATTTAATAATAAAAGCGAAATAACATTTGCCTTTTTTCTATCTGGTAACTATTCCCCATCATTTCCTAAAATGCTATTTGGCTTCACCTTGCCTAAAATTAGTGTCATGACAATTATTGGATTTATCATGCTGATCTGTGTACCAATGCCTCATTTGGTTTTTATGCAAGGTGCACGAATACCGCTACGTAGGAAGCTGGCTATGTGAGACTGCAGAAGAGGTCTATGTCAGGATTAACCTATCAGTAGCTGTGCAAAAAGTTATGCAGAGGGTCTTGCAAATCAAAGCAATTTTTTAAAAGATTGATAGTAACTAGTAAAAACTCCAGTTATACACCCAAAGAAAGCATTCATTTGGCAATGCCTACATTTTATATGTCTCAATTGACGTTAGCATTTTTTCTTTATTCTGTACCCACTTTAGGTGGTGCTGTCATTGTGAGTTCATCAGCCATTACATTAACAAAAATATTCTCTTTCCTGCTTTTTCCTGGCATAGGCTTCTTCCTCCTCCCTTCCCACATATGCATTCTTCCAGTAACTAATCTCTATAACCCTGGCAGTAAGAATCTGAAATGTTTAGTGGGAGATTTAAAAGAAAGATGGGAGCATAAGTGCCAGTGTTTTAGCTCTAAAGTACAGAATTAAAATCATATATCACTCTCTCCCACAAAAGTCTTTACTCATTAAATTTATTTCAAACATATCTGTTCTAGAAATAACCATGTTGCCATGCATCAGAATGTAGATGAGATTTGAAGAGCAGACTCATATAACTTTAGCAACAACTTGAGCTGCACACTGCTCTATGAATGAGAGCATTACAAGGATGAATGTTTTGACACAATTGAAATAAAAAACTTTGAACTTTTGCCCCTATCTCAAACTGATGATCATGCAAGAGGAGATTATGATGGTCAGAAAGAAAAACAGATGTCTATAACTAGATCTTGATTTCAATGGAAGGCAACAAGAACATTTAAAACCAACATTGGGATTGATATATATACACTAACATGTATAAAACGGCTAAATAATAAGAACCTGCTGTATAAAAAAATAAAATAAAATTCAAAAAAATAAATAAATAAAACCAACACTCTTCACCTGGAGAAGAGTGACTTAATGAAATAATTAAATCCAGTGGAGAATCCATGTTTGGCTTCCAGTGCAGTATTAGGTGCTCTCCTGTAATGACTATAGGATGCTCCGGGTGTGTGCAGAGTGGAAACCTAAGGCTTTAGTTCAGTGAATTTCTATAATAAACACAAATAGTAACATAACTTGCTGAAAGAAGAAAGGGAATAGAAAAGACATAAAATGACCATTAGCAAATGAGGCAAGTAAAGAAAGCATCAACTGACAACATAATGGTCTAGAAGAGAGAAGGCTTGAAATTTTTAATTAAACTTTTCACTTAGATGAAGATTTAGAACACACATTCTTTATGTCTTTTAATGCTCTTTTGTTTCATCAATGGAAAAAGACACTTACCCTAATATATATATTATATATTATAGTTTATATATATACATATATATAAAATAGTCTAGTGTATATGTATATACACACATCTATATGCATATATACTATATATATATGTATGTATATATTATATAGATAAGGTAGTATGTATGTATATATACTTTGCTAAAAGAAAACCTTCCCTAATGGTTATGACTGTTAAGTATTTAGAGTGTATTACCATAAGGGGTGGTCAAAATTTATTTTTAGTATGCTTTTTTTAGTTTCTTATCTGCCTGAATATATTGAGATCCAAAGAGAGGGATGAAATGGTTAAACTTCAGTGTTTTCGGTTAAATTATTAGGGGTATACTGATGTTCTGAATCATAAGATCCTGAAGCTACATGTTACCACGAGCCCCCAGTCAAGAGAGGAAAGCAGTTACATATTGGGCCAGAAGACAATTTAATCCACATGACATGGTCACTTAATAGGTCACTTTCCACACTTTATAAAAAAGAACCAGAAGAGACTCAAGTAATTGCATTAATGTGCAGGGACATTTTGTGGCCAAAATCAACATACACAAATGTCCCGCTGCATTAAAAAAATAATAATAATAACTCTTTTAATGGTTAAGGGTAGCTTATAAGTCTGAAAGTTTCCAACCAATTCTTTGTGTCTTTCACCCTAATTCATCACTAGTTTGCCAACCACTATTAAAACACTTTCACATCTAAATGTAAAGGCCCATATCCTGACATTGATCCAAGTGCAGAACTCCCATTGAAGTTGATGAGAATGTTGCATAGAAATCAATGACAGGATATGGACCTCAAGACTGGACCATCTCTCCCCTGGAACGTTTTTTTTTTTTCATTGACACTCAGAAATTTGATAGTATTACAAGAAACAAGACACATAAAGCAGAGCATTTGCGGATGGGCTCCAAGGTTCTCTGCTCCTTCCCTGGCAAAGTTTATTGTGGGCTAGATGCCAGTTGTATTTTTAAAAAGGGGGGACTGTAAAAGTGTCAACTTCAGTGGCAGTGATGTGCTTAACTAGAATTTCATCTCTCACTATGCAGGTGAGCAGGCCTTGTTTTAATCACAGCCTCTGTTTTGGCAAAGACACTACCTTACAAACTAAATGCGTTCTTTTCCAGCTCTGATGTCTGAATTGGCAATCATAAATTTTTTTACAAAGTATACTTCCTATTCAAAACTTGAATAATATTGAACATTTTATAGTCTAATTTCCAATAACAAACTATATGAATTATTCTGCCATGCCATAAACACTAGAAATAATCCTTCAGATTTAAATTGAGTCTTTCTTCCAGTAAAAATGCAAAGCATTTCAGGCATATTAAAGGTAATTCTTTCATTTTTTCAGTCTTGAACACCGTTTTCAAAGATCTTCAAGAAAATGCAAACATCTTAAAATAAAATAAACTCAAAAGTCATTCCTTCCTTACCACCACTATAATATCCTCATTCTCTTTACCTACAAATATGAAGGGGATAGAAAATTACAATATATGTTTGGTCTAGTTCAAGTTTTAAATAAGTCAAGGAGTAGTTTTCTAAAAGGACAGCTTTGAGTTATGTTGTTGCTCATAATATTAATGCATGTTTAAAGTGAAAAGCCAATTACTCACCTTGGCCTTGGTTCCCCTCTAGGTTAAAAATTGGATAGATTGCCTAGAATCAGTGGTTCTCAAATTTCAGCTTCCTTTAGAATCAACTGGACCCCACCCAGCAGTTTCTGATTCAGTAGGTCTTGGGACAGATGGATAATTTGCATTTCTAACAATTCCCCTGAGGATACAGATTCTGCTGGTCTAAAACTACAATTTTAAACTTTAGTAGGTATAAGAATCAGCTGGGAAGCTTGTTAAAATTCCACTGCCCATCTCCCTTCACCCTTTAGACTGAACCCCAAATTTAGACTGAACTGGTATGGAGGCGGGGAGTCTGGGTATTCTCTCTGTAAGGAGCACCACAGCTAATTCGGATGTGGTTGATCTCAGAATACTCAGAAAAAAACTACCCTCTAAGTCCCTTCAAGCTGTGAACAAGTATGACGTTTTTTGTAAGTCAAATTAGGAAGGTTAAAACAAATAGCCTAGGGACAGAAAACAAACACCAGTGACAAAGACATCACAGGGGTAATGCCATAAGTGGCTCTACACAGGTAATCTTTTAGATTCTTTATTTAGTGGCAAAAACCAATGACCATACCACCTTCCATTCTAAGCTTATCCTTTGTAGCATTTTATGCATTTGTAGTTATATAACTGCCTGTTTATAAGAATGTATATAATGTCTATCTTGTCAATGTCAATAAGATGACCAGGTTCCATCATTTTTTAAATTTGCCATTATATCTATTAGGTCTGACATATGGTAATACATTTGGTTTGGGACTACTTTCTTTGGTATGGGAACAGTAGACACCTTTCTTGCTACTATATGGAGAAATCCTACAGACAGAAAAAGAACTCAGTAGGATTTATAAGATCACTTTTGAGTAAGCTGAGTATCTACTTAGCAAGGTATAGTGCAACTATATACTTCATTAACAATATTCCATACACGTTAGGATTATAGAATCTAATGCTCCTAATTTATTATCTATTACATTGAAAAAAGTTAGTCCACCTGAAAAACAGAAATACTTTGCCTCACTGAGAGTTCTTGTTTGAGAAACTAGAGAACTGTTCAATACCCCTGGCCACCTTAGTTCTTCATAAGAGCACCATTTGTCAGGATCATTGTTTTTGACTTAATGGTGAAATAAAGGGTTCCTTCCAAATTCAGGGCACTCATTCTTCTGGTAAGTCACTGAACACTGAGAAAATAACAAAATATTCTGTAAGTCAGCTCTTTATTTGCAAAGGGGAAATGTTGTTGGATTAGGTGATTTCTAGGGTAGGCCTCTTCCAGTTCCAAATTTTTTATGGTTTATGAGTTAGAACTACAAAGTGGACCCAAATGTCTATCATGTCAAAAATTCCATAATGATACATGGTTTATATTTAGTGTTAAATTTCTTTCTTTTTTTTTTAAGCTGGCAAAGCAATAACTCAGACCCTTATTTATTTGTTCAAGTCAGATGTGAGCAACTACATAAATTTGATTCCTGATTTTGAAATTCAGTCTACACAGCAGAATATGAGAAAACAACATATATTTAGTGCTAAATTGATATTATAAATTATTTCATTCTTAGCCTCCTAAATTCTTTCCTATTTCTTTTTATCTGAAATTAAATTATTTCTCTATGGGTAGATCTCCTGTTAAGTGTTCTTACCACAATACAAACAAATGGTAATAAAAAGTAATGTTTCTCTTTGAAATTAAAAAAAAAAAAGTGGTCCTCTTTTTCAACCACTTATTAACATTCTTCACATTATGGTTACCTAGTAATTAGTTGTTTTTTTTTTTAATTAACCAGAATAACTGGGTATAGGAAATTAATTTCTCTGATTTTTTGTATATTTTTCATATACTACATACGTCCCTGTGAGTGCTATAATTGTAACCCTTTATAATTGGCAGACATTAATTACTGAAATTGTACTAGAATTTCCATATAATTTTATACCAGAGCCACATGAATACTGAATACATTCATCATGTTTAGAATACCAATGAGAGAAATTAATCTCCAATTATTAAAATATGCAAGAACTTATATGAATATGATAAGGATGAGATATGCATATTCCTGAGTCCTATGTCACAAGTAATGTGTCTGTGTATGTTCAAGTGTATTAAATCTAGAGCAGTGGTTCTCCACTCACTAAAATTAATCCAACCCTCTCTTGCTAGAGGGTTCAGAAGAGTAGAAGAAGGCGAGAAACAAACCATGAAAGAGCTCCCAAGAGTGGAGGGTACAGAGTAAGAGGTGATCACAGCTGTCCTCAATAAACTCACCTTACAGATATCCCGATTTTTGCAGTTCTCCCAAACAGCCAAGCTTATTACCTCAGAGGCATTTTCAACTCCCTACTCCATGGCACACATGCTATAGATTCAACCTCCATAATCTCTTTCTAGATCACAATTTCTTACCTTGAGGTCCATGAATTGCCTCACAATGTCTGTAAACCTACTGGAATTACATGCAAAACTGCACACCCATGTATGGACACCCTTTCTGAGGAACAGGTCTACAGCTTTTACCAGATTCTCAGAGGGCTGTCACTCAAAACATTTAAGGGCCACTGGGCTAAACTGTTTCATCCTTTTTCAATTCCACTGCCACCAAGCAAAGCCAGGTCCAGAGCTCCCTCTTTTGAATATCAGGGTTCCTCCCATCCAGTCTCCTGGCTTGTTTCTTGTCATCTTACACATGGTGCTTTCAAACTCATCTTCCTGAAGCTTATGATCAGTAAGCTCATGATTACTCCTGTTCACTAATTTTCAGGGCTCCCCGCTGCCCACTGAATAATGTCTAAATTCCTGGGTGCAGACACCATGTCTTATTCATCTCTGTATCTTCCGTATCTAGCTAGCCCAAGAGATTCATGTTTTTAAGTTCTCCTGAAGTCAGAAACCTTCTGTGTCCCAGCTCCTACCTCTCTACTGTGTTATCTGCCCCCATTTCCTTTCATGAAGTCTATGCTACAACCAATTCAATCATCTGACCTCCTGTCAGTTCTCTGAACATAATCCACGTTTTCTCTCTCTCCCTGCATCTTTTAATCATGTTGGGTTTTTTTCCCTTTGATTGGGTTGCGTTCCTGACCTCTCCACACCCAGATCACTTCTATCTGATGAAATCCCATCCATCCTTCAGTGCTTAAAAAAATGCTTCTCCATGAAGCCTTCTAAGCTCTGTCTCCTTGTGAGAAATTATCGCTTTGCTCTCTAACCTCTTTGCGCATTTCTTAGGACTTTACTTTTATTAAGCATATAGAACTCAAATTTTAATACTGAATAAATCATTTATATAGTTTATATATTACAAGACACTGTATACTCCTTAAAGGCGAGGCTGTATTTTTCTCTTTCCCACAATACCTAGCATTGACTCACACACCATAATATGTGTTTCAAAAAATATTTGCTGAAGAAATAAATGAAAGAATAAATAAACACAAAGTCATTGATTTTTCAGATGCTTCAGATGTTGATGAGAGGTCAGCACTGGTTTTACTGATGAAGACGAGGTTCAGAGAGGCAGAGAAAGCAGCACAAGATCACACAGCAGTCACATAGTGACTGGCCAATTTGGGCCGGTGCTCAGATCAGATATTTGAATTTGATCTAAGTCTCTGCCCACCACACAAGGATGCCCCTTTTCCGGACAAGAAAATGCACTTAGATATTTTATTTTTAAGCAACTACAATTCTGTAGTTTTTATAATTCTAATTATTGGCTTTACCATTTATTACCTGTGTGACAGTATTTTACTTAGTTTTCTCATCTATAAATTGAGGGTCTAAATTTAACGCTCTCTGTGCTTCCTTCTAGCTGTGAAGTTTGAACTGCTTCTGTCACCTCACCCTTCTTTCTCCAGCAAAGAAGGTAACTTCCCAGGTTTTCCCAAGTTTCATGGTGCTCCACCTCCCATTCTGTGTTCTAAGTGACATCTGGTTATCAGTAGGTGGTAATGACAAGTACAATGCATGGGACTAAAGAATTCATATGCAAAAATTAGGCTCGATAAAGGTAAGAGCTTAAAGAAGTTTTTTTTTTTAAATAAAGATCCTTTAAGATATTTAAAAATTCAAATAACTAGGTAAAAGAAAGGATAGTTCCACAGATCTAATACTTAACCTATAAGGTTCTACTATGCGAAGCTCCCATATGTTTCTTCATTGTGACAAATATGAATAGCAAAATAAGGTTTAAATCTGAATGGCTCTGAGTGCTGCCCCAACAATCAAAAGTGAAACTATTTTTCTTTCATTCTTAATATTCCAAATATTTTCACTTTGTTTCCCACACACAGCATTGTTGTTTCTTCCAATTTATATATTCTACCCTAAAAGGCATTCTCACTCCCCTCAATTCCAACACAAAGTCTTGGGCAAAATCTGGCATTACCACCAAGCTCTGTAATTCCCTATCCTGTCTTTCTTTTAGTAAATCTTATGTGAAAGACTTTAACAGTGCTTGCATTCGTTCCTTGATAATATGAATGTTTGTCATACATATAGTCTTCAAAAGAACATGCTTTGTCTTCTTTAAGGGCAACATACACTGGAGGGAACAGTATAATCCATGTTCCAAAAAGAGGGTCTCAGAATCCGATGAGGAATAGTTACTAGATAAGATGAGCATTATAGAGAAACAAATTGGCCCACTTATTAGTCAAGAGACCAAGTGAATCCCTTTAAGGCCTCTAGATATAGCAGAGGGCACAAAATCTCATGCTTTCTAAATTTGCTTCACACATTTATTACTTTCTCTCAGGATACATTGATTTTCAGTTGACTTGATACCAGAGTCTTTAAATCAAATCTAACTTATTGTATTTTTCTTTCATATGGAAACCTGAGCAAAACAATAACAGGTGATAATAAGGGAAATTAATCTTCAATGTCATTTTAAAATAAACGGCCTTATAACTCAAAACGCTACCCCACTCATAGTAGCTATTTTGCTATTATATTCTCCCAGAAGAGCAAATAATAATGAAGATAATGTGACAATTTATTACGATAACATGGTGCCTATGCACACACAGGTAGCTTAGGGTATTACATATGGATATTTTGGATATTCTTCACCCTCTTTAAAGTATATATATATGCATATATGTATATTTATGTTATATATTATTTATAAATTTGCATAACCACACATACTCCGTGGCGTGAACAGAAGAGGATAACTATGTTTCAAACTGTGATGAGCCCTATGCCAACCAATGGTGCTCAATTCTTGTTAAGCCCTGTAACACAGGCTAACTCATTGTTACTTTCTTACAGTTGTTGCTACATAGTTGCAGTACTGCCACTCAATTCTGATTTGTACTAGAAATTGTACTAGAAGTTGAGATATTGGGGCCAGGTGACCTTGTGCATTAAAGGTAGTTGTGGCAATGATACACAGTAACTCCTGGAGTTTTGGGGTGATGATGTTGAGGTACAAGAAACTTAGTAAGTCCCACATGGGCTATAGAAGACCTCATAGGACCTCACCCCAGACAGGTGAAATGCCCTGCCCACAACCCAAGCCCCCCTCCCTGAGGACACGACGGACACTTGAGATTCCCACTCTCTGAACTTCCCCAACCTTATGTCCTCTGCATTCTTTCAGCTTTGCACAGTACAAATAACGTATATGAAAGGTATGTGTTGACACACCCAGTTTTGTCAAGCCTCTGCAGGGCTAATTCACTACTGGTTTTAATTAAGAACACATTGCTAAAAAAGAAAAAAAAAAAAAAGAACCGAAATATCATCAGTTCAGTAAGTCAGCAAGGATTATGCATTTTACGGCTCTAAGATACTTCTAACATTTGAGGTATAATTTATATTATATAAAAATGGGCAGTTTAGTTTAATTCTATTAAGTTTTCAGCTGCGTCCATCATATATATATATATATATTTTTTCTCCTTCTACAAGGAAATATGATTCTCCCCTTAAGACTAAAGCAAGTTAGGCAGGGAGTATGACAAAATGGTTCAAATCATCCAAATTATAGCTTTTAATGAATGCAATGTTTATGTAGACTCTGAGAAACACAGCTGAAAGGAAACTGTAGGGAGATGTGAGGGACCCAGAGAAGACGGTGCCACATCAGCTGACTTGAAGCAGTTAAAGGGCCTTCACTGCAAACAGAATTCAAAGACAGGAGCCTTGGCCTTGGGTTGGTTATAGACCTGAACCTTGAGACACAGTTGGAACTGGGAGGTAAGTTAAAAGGTAAAGGAGAAAGTCCAAGCAAAGTTTTGAAGACATAAAAACAACCATACTGCACAGAAAATCCCAGAATGTCCAGGCTAAGGAGTTTGGATTTTAATCAATCGTAAATGCGGAGCTATTGAATAGTCCATTATGAAGGAATCTTAGAAAACATATAGAATGAATTAGCAGGGAGAAGGTTAAAGACCAGGAGGCTGCTACATTTATCCAAGTGTAAGGAAACAAAAGCCGAACCTGAACCATGGCAGCAGGAAGCGATACATGTTGATGAATGAAAGAACAAAGAAGGTGAGTCCGTGTTCAAGAGTTCACTCCAGGAGGGCTGTAAACTTAATCTGTACTTCCCATAAAGGAACTATAAATTGGAAATTCTAGGGGATTTTGGACTGAGTGTATTTGATATGAAATTTTGACTTCAGTTAATAAACATGGCTCAAAGAGAGAAACACCTATGAGATTTTATAACAAATTCTATTATAATTTCATATTGGACCCACATATCACAAGAATTACACTGAGACGGGACTGGGCTAAGTTCTCTTTACCTCCTTACATACAAAATGCAAAAGCTGTACAAAACAATCACTGTATCAGTTAAGGATTGTGTTCAGTGGCTAACAACCAAGATACAACCAAAAGAGAAGTTAATTTTGTCTCATGAAAAGGAAGTCTGGTGCAGATATTACCGTGGTGTCCCACAGTCCTTATTCTTCTGCTTCATCATCCTTGTTGTGTACCTTGAATCTTCATGGATATAAAATAATGACTGACATTCTGGCCAGCTCATCTGTGTTCCAGGTGGAAGGAAGGCACTGCCCTCTTCCCAATGACTTCTACTTCTTCTATTCATTGGTTGCGCCTATCTTCAAGGGAAGGGTGGACAGTATATTCTTTCGCCTGGGTATATCTCCACCATGACTGAAACTGGATTCTGTTAGTAAGGCAGAAGAGGGGGTACTGGGTGGGTCACTAGCAGTCCCTCCCACAGTCACAGAAATTCCTCCCAGCTCTAGAATTTTGTGATTACTCCACACAGAACTCATGCACAAAGAAATAGCTACTAATTGTTTTCTAGTGTCTTCTTTGAAACATTAGCCTTCCTTTCTCCTACTGAATTATGGAAAATAAGTCTGTTTTACTCTAAACGTTAATCCGAAAGAAACTCCACATACCACATTCTACCTCCTAACGTGGGATTTTTTTTTGTTTTTTTCCACTTATGGGCAAGCCACTCTGCCCACAGATAAAAGACTGCCGCTTTTCTAAACTGTGCTGGACTCTGATACATTATGATACAATGCAAATGTACTGTGAAAGCTGTCAGGGAATATCCATTATTTGCACGTGGCAAATTTGGAACTAACTATATAGTTTTTCAGCATCAAAAGCCAAGGTCTTCTCTTTGAGTTAAAGGCATCTATTTAGGAACTTCAGGTTCCTGTCAACCTGCATATCTCTAAGGTCTCTTGTCATCTGAGATCACCATTGCCTTTAATATTTAAATAGAATGCATGACTACCCACCTCAGAGTTTGTGGGAAACCTGTCCTCCCTCACTGCATACCCAAACCTATAGAGTTTGTCGGAATGCTTATCATCTCCTGGTCACCTCTTGATCTGATGTTTTGCTTTCATTCGGTTATCAATGTCCTCTATTTCCTGTACTTTTGTGTCCCCTATCGCCTTCCTTTGCAGCTTTACCCCATGTGGACACTGCCTCTATTCATTAAATCCCCCAAAGTACTATTCACAAAATGCTGTCACCGGTAATCAATTTTTCCTAATGATTTTGAGTAGCAGAGAGATGTTACAGTGCAGGACGGTACAGATACCAACTGAATGTTTGACAACATTGTGCTAACAATGCATCAGATTTTCCCTGGGGGAAGAGAGATTTCTTTTTGACTAAGTCCATCTTTCTATCTTGCTCATTGCCCGCATCTCTTTGGATCTCTAGACCCTTCATTTCCCCTTTTCCTCAGCCTCCCTATTCTCTCTACTCTCTTACGCAAAGGAATTTAGGTTTCATTCCCTGCCTTCTTAAAAAAAAAAACAAAAACAGAAAATACCCACTAGCATGATCTATATTTGCAGACTGAAAACCTTGTTAAGATGCTCTGCTAAGTACAGGACCACTGATGCCAGGCCTCTCCTCTCTTTATATAATAGCAGACGTTTTGAAATTAACAGCTTATGTTTCTTTTGTATAACCACAATAAAATCAGAGACTGATATAGCACAGCCTAGGACAAACCCAAGTTCTGAGAATTGGACCAACAACAAAAAGTAGTTCTAAAAGCATTAAAACATTTATTTTCATCACTCAAAAACCATCATTGTGGGGCTTCCCTGGTGGCGCAGTGGTTGAGAGTCCGCCTGCCGATGCAGGGGACACGGGTTCATGCCCCGGTCCGGGAAGCTCCCGCATGCCGCGGAGTGGCTGGGCCCGTGAGCCATGGCCGCTGAGCCTGCGCGTCCGGAGCCTGTGCTCCGCAACGGGAGAGGCCACAACAGTGAGAGTCCCGTGTACCGCAAAAAAAAAAAAAAAAAAAAAAAACCCAGAACATCATTGTGAATCTAACTCATAACCCACAGCACTATCTCACTGAACCCTCTATTTTCCTTCTCTCCAAATCTATTATACCCCAGAGATGTATTTGGGTCTTTCACGATTTAAACTCCAAAGTCTCTCCCAGAAACCCCTTTCCTGGTGAACTTCCTATCACTTTCTCTCCCTTTTTCTTTCCTCCTGCTTCTCCAGTTCTGCCCCTCTACCTATTCTTCCAATTGTGCATCACAAGCCCCCCCAAAACTGGACAGAAACAAGTGAAAGAAGTTGACAACCACACCTGCCCCTGAAACAGGTAGTCACTAGCTGGAAATATCTCAGTATAACACTGATGTGCCCAGAGCCACCTAAGAAAGGACTGATCCTTTAGAAAGAAAGCCAAGAATGAATAGAAACCCACTGGTAAAGAGGAAATGACAGAGGACCATTGAAGAAGTATTCATGGCCAGCAGAGAAAGCACATAAAACATATTAGACCCAGTTATAGTCCAGCTTTAAGCCATGAAAAGTCCAAGGGACAACAAAGGTAGCAAGAGAGTTTAGAACTATTCTTCAGTTCTTGATTGTTGGCTTTGGTAATCACAAAATCAAATAAACAAAACAAACCTAAGAATAGGTTGGGTAGAAATTTTCCTATTGCCCAGGAATTGGCAAATAATTTAAAACAACAGATTCAATATACTCACACATTCTAAAGAGAGCAGTCAGCAGTTGACTGTCATGTCCCAGTCAACACCTATGAGCTGTTATGAGAAAGAGTAGAATCAGCCCTACTAAAATCAACTACTGCCCTGTCCTCCCTCTCCCCATCCATAATATATAAGAGGGAATAAAGAGGGCAACTGAGAAATTATTAGCCTATACAAAATGCAGTGATCATTGTTAGAGGCCAAGTGAGGTGGGAGCCTCAAAGAGAATCATTCTTAGAATCTAGGGGAAGGGCCTATAAGAATGGGAGAATGTGAGAATGCATCTTTTTCTCCAACTGAATGCTTGCTGGAGGTCCTCTAGGGGCTGCCTTCAGAGGAGAGTGTAAGGAGGGCATTCTTGGAAGAGCATGACAGATTCCCAAATTTGTGATGTGTACATTTCCATAGACAATGGAGCTTCCATTTCTGAGGAGAGCAGGCTTGCTGCAGTAGCCAGCTGGAAAAGAGCTACTAGTTCTGTGACCCAGGCCACCTATGAGAAACATGGGGTAATCCTGAACCTTGTTCTATTTTTCTGCAACTCTCAGAGGACAGCAGTTCCAGCGATTTCACTTCAATTAAAGAAGACAAGAGAACTGGAGCCAGTAGACCAAGCAACCCTACACCTACATTTTCAAATGCCTTTTTTCTAGATTTTTCTAATATTCTCCATCTTTCTTTTTTATCTTTCATCTTGGCTCTGATACGTCCGCTTAAATGTGTTAGAACCCATGCTCAGGTTGTCTGCTAGGTAATCCAGCATGGCTTCCTTCAGCATTTTGCTTCTTGAGATCATAGATGCAAAACTGGCCCCCACATGTGTCTACTTGTATCCAACTCCACCTTGGCCTAGACCATCACCATCTCTTACCTGGAGTTCTACAACAGTCTCCAAAAAAGCCTCCCTGCTTCTAGTCTTGCCCATTCTCCTCCACCTCCTCTCCATGTTGCAGTAGAAGTAATTTTCTTACAACACAGAATGGATCTTGGCCTTGATTTGGGCATGGAATAAAATCCAAACTCCTCATTTTGCCTTATAATACCCAGCATGATCTGGCTTCTGCATTCCTCTCTGACCTCATCTCCTTGATCAAATGGCTTATTGGGTGACCTTCTAACTCTTCCTGTGCCACTCTCCAGCCACAACTGTCTTCTAGGAGTTGCTGTCATATGTGAAATTCGTTCCTACCTCAGAGCCTTTATTCAGTCTGTTTCTTCCATTTCTCTCTTTCTCTGTCTCTCTTTCTGCATAACTGACTCCTCTTTTGGAAGGTCTTAGGGTCTTTGGAAGACCCTTTGGAAGGGTCTTCTTCTCAGACCACCCAATCAAAAGTAAGCTCCTCCTGCTACCCTCTGCCATAAAATCATGGAGTTAGTGGAGAGAGGATTGTTCATATTATTCATCACAATATTTAAATAAATTTTAGAACATATATATTTATTTTCTCATCTTTTATTTCTCATCCCTAATAGATTATAAATGAAATTGAAGATTTTTGAAAATTTGAAAGTATGGGAAAAAGAGAATGGTGATGGATTAGCTGACTGATGGAAGAAGGTCTCTGAGAAATAGGTGAGATCACCAGAAGAGTTCTTCAACATGAGTAAAGAAAAAGGAAAAAGAAAAACAGTGCTTTAGATTGTAAATATGCCTTTCAATGAGGGTGCTGGGGAAAGAGAAATGATTAGTATGGATGATTCCCAGCTGACAACTTCTAGCTCTTCAGTGAAGGAGGAAATAAGAGTGAGCATCAAAATTTCAAAGCACTGGGCTTCAGAAGGATGAAAAAGGCTAAAAATAGCTACTGAAGTAAATGGGAAAGAAAGCTGATTAGGGACGTTCCAAATGGATTTGTAGTGCCACCAAATCAAGTCTTCATTAAGTTATCCACTCAATAAATATATACTGGGTTCCAATTCAGTACCAGGCACTATACTTGTTTCTAGCATCGCAAAGACAAATAGGCACCTTGTGAAAATTTCTCTGGATTTGAACTGGAGGATGCTAATTGTGTAGCCTCCAAAAGGTCCAAACACCCAGCCATCTCACTTGCTTCCCCTTGGCTCTGGTCAGAAATGAGGCATTGGTCACTGACCTGCCCTTGCTCAAGGTGGGCTCTTGTATTTCATGAAAGTCTTTATTGTATGGAACTTACTCTATGGAATTTACAAATCCTTCAATATTAGAGCTTGTGATTTTTGAGGATTTTGCAAAATATCCCCATTCCTCCTTCACAGACTTACCTCTCCCACCATTTCCATGGGACACAGGGGCCTTTTGGTTCATGCCATCCAAGGAAGAGGAACAACTTAGGTTACCTCACAGTTTTCTAAGAGAGATATCTAAATTATAATAGCAATATTCAATTCATAAAAGTAAAACAATTATGCATATTACACTTTAATATAATTTTTTAAAAATAGGTAACACTGGGCTTCCCTGGTGGTGCAGTGGTTGAGAGTCCACCTGCCGATGCAGGGGACACGGGTTCGTGCCCCGGTCCAGAAGGATCCCACATACCGCGGAGCGGCTAGGCCTGTGAGCCATGGCCGCTGAGCCTGTGCATCCGGAGCCTGTGCTCCGCAACGGGAGAGGCCACAACAGTGAGTGCGAGGCCCGCGTACCACACACAAAAAAATAGGTAACACTGATACAAATCCTTCTATAATCTGGCCATCACTTCACCTTTTCAATGGATCTTAGCTTTGCTGCAGCTCAGGTTAACTTCTCCTAGACTCTTGAACAAGCCAAACCATTCTTGTGGCTGACTAAGGACATATGACACCAGCTGGGAATTCTCTCTTCCTCTTCTCCTTTGCAAAGCCTCCTTTTATTTAAGTTTGATCTCAAGTGCTACATTTTTGAGATTCCAAACAGTTCTGGATTATTTGATAATCCTAGAATATCCAAAATTGTTTAACATCTCTTTTAATAATTAAATTTTGAATTGATGGTCCCAAGCTTAAAAGATAACCCACCCCCCGGAACCTCACAAAATAATAAACCCTACATAAACAATTAAAATACACAATCCCTTGAAAATTTAAGGCTGCAGATATCTGGGTAAGTAGTCTCAGACTGAGATTTAAAAATAAAAAAATACAATTCAGAAGACCAAAAGCACCTAAAGTTAAAAAGGGGGATATGTCTAGATCTTATGGCTAGAACTTAAAGAAACATTATAATTATGTTACCAGGTTTAATAAATACTTATGAAAACTCATCAAAAAGGCCACATTGATGTTTAGAAATAGCTGAGGCTCTGTTGACTCAGATGGCTTATTCCATCTCTCAGGAATGCAAGTTGTTAATGGCAGCATGAGAGATGAGGTGATCTACCCATAAACACAGGGCTCTGATTCAGCCTGAATGCTAGTGATTTTAATGCCAGACACATCCACTTTCAGCTGGAGGGTATTTGTTGAGAGCTGCCGTGGAGAATGGCCACACTTAGAAAAAAATGCACACCCTTAGCAACCACTAATGAATAAAATACAAACCTACTGATCAGAATTTGGAAGTTGCAAAACACAATATGATTAGGTATTCTGAAGTAATAATTCAGGTATATAAACAAAAATAGATCCGGCAATATAGGTTGGATTCTACAGGTGTTACTCAAGCTACCCTTTTTGATCCTCGGAAATTTTTTCCCAAATAAGCTCTGGAAATTCAAATCTTAGTTTTTCAAAATCCCTGGAGTGTCTTCCTCAAACCATGTGAACAGCATTTAACAGTGGGAATTCCTTTGGGTTGGTGTATTGAGAGCCCTTTGTCATGCCAACTGATATTTGTCTGTGCAAAGAAGATACACACCTCCGAGAAACACATATAGGAAAATGAGGCACCAGTTTGGTGTCTGTCCCAGTATTTCTGACCACTTCCACCTGCTCACCCACCCTAGATATTGGCTCAAATTACTATTTCATGGAGATACCAGGGACTGCTGTTAAAGAAAAAATGAGAGAAAGTGCCCTGCCGTTAAATTATAAGCAGAAGTCATGGTATCCACTTCCATTTCCACCTCTTAAAATGCCTATGACAGGGGGTAGGTAAATCAAGTAACTTGAGTCTCATTTTCCCGACTGCTGAAGCAGGGACTCAAATGTTGCTTTAGTCAACACCTGCTGAGCATTTACTATGCACCAGAGACAGTAGTAGGTGGTATGCTAGGTACAGTCACTATTTTCAGGCAGCTTACCATTTATTTAGAAAGGAAGACAAACGTCTAAACATATAAATAATATGCATACTACTACACTATACACTACATTTCTAAAAATTACCATGAAGAAAAAGGAGTACAAATTTAAAAAAATAACACAAAAATGTAGCTTAATCTGGGAGGTCAAAGAATATCTCCTTAGGGAATGATATTTAAGCTAAGAAGGTGGGAAGGTAGGGGGTGGAGAGAACATCGCAAGACAAGGGAATAATATATGCAAAGGCCCCAGGCAAGGAGGAGTTTGAAGTGGTCCAAGAACAGCAAGAAGACTCCTGTGGCTACACTGAAGGGGAGAGTGGCAGGAGATAAGGCTCTTTGTGTTGTTATAAGAATCAAAGAGAAATGTGTGTGAACATGCTTTGCAGAGTGCAAAGCCCAGCTCGGTACCACTGTGAGAATGTCATCAGTGTTTCAGAAGTCCTGTTCTCAGAAGCAGAAGCAGCAGGTCAAAAAGAAAAAAACACCTGAACATAAGTTTTACCTCTTCTTCCATCCTTCCTAAATTGACTATTTCATCTTTGCCATCAACCGAAGTGTAGGTAGATTTTTGATTTGCATTATCAGAAGTCTTAAAACAAGGCCTAAATTTCTCTCCTTCATGTACCCAACTGGGCTTCTTTAAAGCCGGAAGACAAAGTTACTGAAGCTTTTTTTATATATGGGCAACAGAAAGCAGAGAACCTTAAAAATCCAGGATTCCTTTATATTTCCATTTGTGCCACATTGTGACATACAGGAAACAAAACAAACCAATGGAGAAGAACAGGACACTTCCTCTAGCCAGTGTCTCCATCTCTGCCACTCGTTTTCCAGTGGAATTTATTTATTTACTTACTTACTTACTTACTTATTGGCTGTGCCTCGAGGCTTGCAGGATGTTAGGTCCCTGACCAGGGGTTGAACCCCGGTCCGAGGCAGTGAAAGTGTGGAGTCCTAAACACTGGACCACCAGGAAACTCCCTCCAGTGGAATTTAAAAAATGGAATGTGGGAGGAAGAATGGTGGGGATTATTTCCAGCACACTCATTCATCCATCCATTCGTTCATTCAATCAGCACATATTTATTATCTATCAATCTCTGTGATGTTGTATATAGGGATTCTCAGAATTGAATTTTATTATACTGATTAAGTTTCACAATTACCCAGAGACATCAAGGATCTGGGGGAAGATTCCCGTTTAAGTTATGACCTTATCTCCTTTACACAAATATACTGTTAACCCATAAGGATAATGTGGATTCCGGCTTCCTGGACAAGGCATCAGAAAGGGACTCTGGCATCAAGATGGCATAAAAGCCAAGGGTCAAGAATGGAGGGAGGAGAGGAGGAGAGACAGACAGACACCAGAGGGGAGCAGTGACAGGACCCTGGTGTGGGCGTGGGGACGGGCATTGATGTGTACAGATGGCATACTGATGACAGTGTGCATGGACAGTGTACTTGAATGTGAGCTCACTTCTCTTCTCCGAAAACTGTATCAGGAGGCAGCTTTGTTTGGAAGAGATTATTTTTTTTAATATATATATATTTTTGTCTGCGTTGGGTCTTTTTTGCCATGCACGGGCTTTCTCTAGTTGCAGCAAGCTGGGGCTACTCTTTGTTGTGGTGCACAGCCTTCTCATTGTGGTGGCTTCTCTTATTGCGGAGCATGGGCTCTAGGTGCGTGGGCTTCAGTAATTGTGGCACGTGGGCTCAGTACTTGTGGCTCGCAGGCTCTAGAGCACAGGCTCAGTAGCTGTGGCGCACGGGCTTAGTTACTCTGGGGCATGTGGGATCTTCCCAGACCAGGGCTCAAACTCATGTCCCCTGCATTGGCAGGCAGATTCTTAACCACCGCACCACCAGGGAAGTCCCGGAAGAGATTCTTAAACCAAAGTCATCAATAAAGCTTGTACCTACTTCAATAATGCTGTCTCCAGAATGTTTCGTCTTCTGTCTCCCATACACTGAATACCTTGGGAAAACTGAGCTGACAGTGATGCATAACAAAGTGTCAGGCAATTGCTGCAATGAGAAACAAAATAAAAGGATTGCTTCTGGAAAGTCCCATATAAGAAAGGATACAGAAAGCAGAAGAGAGGAATTACCATGAATGTGGTTGAGGGAAACTAAGAATGGGGTGCTGCTCCTAGAGGAGAAGTATAAAATCATTTGAAGATGCTTAGCTGTAGATGATAAACCTGACTTTTAACTGAACTGTCTAGAAACCAACCAGAAGCACAGAGATATAGAACAGTTAATACATCCTAGAACTTCTCAGAAACTCAGAAAAATCTTTTTATAAGGCATCAAGGCATTTTATCAGCCAATCAGTTTTTGTTCATATATGCGGCTGGAATTAGTGGGGGAGGGAGAAGTTGGTAGATACAGAATCAGACATTGTTTGTTACGTTTTTCCAGAAAGAAAAACAAACAAGGTGAAACATGGCAACTGGGAAAAACTGTTAAAGGGGAATGTCAAGAGCTAAACTACTTAGAAATTTGCTCTTATAAAGGGGGTAGTCTCATATTCCCTACAATATCAGGAACAAAAATTCAGATATAATAATAAATTTTTAAAGGAGACACAAAAAGTCTTTTGCTAATAAACACATCACATATACTTTACAGAGCTCCTTTCCTGAACACGGTGGGAAGAATACAATAGAAAATCTGAAAGAACCATTGCTCTTCCTCTGATTTCTTTCTTGCTTTGTTATTTTTGACATTTCAAATACCAGTTACTCTCCTTCTAGTTATACAACCACTGTAAATAGTGCTGAGGCCCTTACAGGACTCCCTCACAGTTATTTCACAATCTGTTCCAAATTATAATTTTGACTCTTTAAAGCTTAAAACAATTAGATTAAATGTTCCCTGAAAACAACCACCACTAGCATTACCAACACAACCACCATTCGTGCCCAAAATGCTTTCAATAAAATTTACCAAGACAGTGTTAAAATGAGATTAAACCAATGTGAAAGACCCAAGTCTTTGCCACTTGAAGGGAACTGACATCCTTAGTCTCTTTTGGACACACATTAAATATTCATCTAGTTGGAAAAGCCAGTTGTTAGGAAAAAAAGGTCCAGCTGTAGATGTAGCAAATTTAAAAAGTCAAACTCTTTCATATTTAAATATTCATTTTTATCTCACCAGCTAATAGAATTGAGGACTCACTCTCAGATATGTCTATAAAGCAGTTTCAGGTGCTAGTTCTAGGTCACCCTGGGTTGTGGATAGAAGAAAAATCATTTATGAATGTACATACATATAAATGGTGCCCTTATACCAAGACAGTACTTTGCTGAAGGCATCCACCTATTGCCCAGATACATTTAAAGCACAGAAAGCAACTGTGTGACGATTTCCCACCAATTTTTGAATTGCTTATTCAACTCAATTTCATAATGGAAACAAAGGCTTTTTTAAAAATTTGATAGCAATTTATTGGGCTTCCCTGGTGGTGCAGTGGTTGAGAGTCTGCCTGCCAATGCAGGGGACACAGGTTTGTGCCCCGGTCCGGGAAGATCCCACATGCTGCGGAGCGGCTAAGCCCGTGAGCCATGGCCGCTGAGCCTGCGCGTCCGGAGCCTGTGCTCCACAACAGGAGAGGCCACAACAGTGAGAGGCCCGCGTAACACACACAAAAAAAGAAAAACAAATTGATAGCAAGTTATTAATGATGAAATATAATCCTGGCTTCTTTCATCAAAACCTAACTTCTCCAATCAAAAGGCACATTACCATTCCCTAGTTCCAGGCTCCATTCTCTCTGGTTTAGACAATTTAAATAATCTCTTAATTGGTCTCTCTTCCTCTAATCTCTCCCAACTTAATCCAGCCCTCACATTGACAGGATACCTATCTTCCTAAAAAAAAAAAAAAAACCTAATTAAATTTCTTTTCCTCCCTATTCACGCTAGAGGATAAAATCCAACTCATCCACATAACATTTTTACTACAAACCTATCCCAACCTGCCTGGCCATCCCACTACCATTTCCTGTCTCTGACTACTCAACCCTCTAGAATACACGTTCGCTTCCAAATGCCCCCACCTCTGCTCTTGCATTCCCTACCTGGAATACCCTTCTCCTCACTGCACCTGTCAAAACCTTACTCCTTCACGACCAAAATACTTGGACAATCTCTCTCATCCTCAGAGCTTATAAAATGTCATTTCCTTTTGTACCCTTTGTCTTTAAATGTTTGGGGTTTTGTTATTGCTGAGGGATATGCCAGGTAAGCCTTTATGTTGAGCGTGTCATAGAACAACAAGCCCCAAAGCCCCTCCTGCACACCTCACGTAAGGTGCATTCTGTTGGGTTTTTACATTGCTTCTATCTACGATTTGTCCCCCAGGGAGGCTTTCTGACACAGAAATTCATCCCTTCTGTGTCAACCCCAGTGCTTGAAAAAGGATAAGCACTCAAGTGTTTGTTGGATTTTACTGATGTGTAAACATCTGCATTGGTAGGTTGGCCAAATTCAAGCTGATTCATAGTCATAGGAGGTGCCCATAGAACAATTTTTGAAGACCATTCAGTCTAATGTTTTTTAAGCATTTTCTGTTTCTTTTTTTTTTTTTTTTCTTTTTGGCTTGCTTTTAGTAGAGCAATCCTGTTTTCAACAAGAGGTTTATCTGAAAGCCCAAGATGCAGAACAGATAAGAACCATTCATGTTAAAGCCTGAGGAAGCACAACCACAAACTTCCCCCTCCCATCCCCTGCCATTAAAGGGAGTCTGAAGAACACAGTTTAAAATCCACTTCACAAGTTAAAAAGTACAGAGGAGGAAGATACCCCAAATTCTAATACCCAGATCTTACATTATTTCTAAGTTTTATTTCATCTTTTCAAGTGAAATAAGTTCTTAAGAGTATGAGAAGTACCTTATAACTTTCCAGAGAAGTTACATGGTTTCTAGTAACAGCCAGTCTCTAATATGCCTATTTTTCAAGTTACTCTGGAAAGTGACTTGCTTAAAGGCAACACATTGCAGTGTTAATGTGTTGGCCTTTTTTTTTTTTTTTTTTTTTTGCCATATGCGGGCCTCTCACTGTTGTGGCCTCTCCCGTTGCGGAGCACAGGCTCCGGACATGCAGGCTCAGCGGCCATGGCTCACGGGCCCAGCCGCTCCGCAGCATGTGGGATCTTCCCGGACCGGGGCACGAACCCGTATCCCCTGCATCGGCAGGAGGACTCTCAACCACTGCATCACCAGGGAAGCCCTGTGTTGGCCTTTTTGCATGAGCTCATTTTCTGGGGTGGGAATGAAGCTAGGAGTTCACAAGATGGGGATATGCTAGACAGCTAGATGGTAAAAATTTCTCAGTTTAGTAAAAATATAGCCGTGTTCCTTGGCGGGATGTAAGGCTGAGTGATCCAATGAACTATGGGGTTATGGGCTAGGGTACTTCGGAAGAAAAGCAACAGTAGAATTAGACAAAATAGTATGTCTCAGCCCCGCTGAGAGAGATAGCATTCTTCCCATTTCTCTTCAGACCACACTATGACTCTGAAGCAGTTAAGACCTGCAAAGAATAAAGCAAGTTCTTAGGACCCCAAAGGATGTTCATCTTTAGAAGCACAGGAAGACATTAGGCTGGCATGCTCCTTGAATGGCAGTGGTGGACACCAAATTTTTTTTTATTTTTATTTTTTTGCTGTACACGGGCCTCTCACTGTTGTGGCCTCTCCCGTTGTGGAGCACAGGCTCCGGACGCACAGGATCAGCAGCCATGGCTCACGGGCCTAGCCACTCTGCGGCATATGGGATCTTCCTGGACCGGGGCACGAACCCGTGTCCCCTGCATCGGCAGGTGGACTCTCAACCACTGCGCCACCAGGGGAGCCCAAGGACACCAAATATTTTTAAGTGACTTTGTTGGTGATGGGCATTAACGCAGCCACCAGATACAAAGTATGTGAAGAGACTTGTTCTTGGACATAGTGGAGACTCAAGGCTGACGTCCTCTGATGGCAACGGGAACAACAAGCTGGTGACAGAAACACCAAGCTACTCACAGAATGTGGGAATGTTACCGGTTCACTTTCATATTTTCATCAATTATGAGAATTAGGGAATGAAAATAAAGCTGGTAAGTACTCTCTGTAAAACTCACCTAATTTGAAGGAAAATATTTCTACCTCAGCAGTCTCAACCTTTTAGCTTTTGTCAAAAGTTGGTCTGAAGCAATTAATAATGGTAAGGAACAGTCTAGGGTGCATGCTAAACACCTACCACCATATCATCTCAAAGTGTTGCCTTTGAGATAACCAGAGGGTGTCATCTCAAAGTAACTCACTCTAACTCCCCCACAGAAATGAGAAATGACTTCACAGAGAGCTACTTTAATTTTGAACCCTCGTTTTTCCTTAATCAAGTGTTGATGTCGATGACAACATGCCTACTAAAATGTTGATCACGAACTTTTATATAAAAACTTTGCAATAAATTCACCTTAGAGTTTAGAAAAATGGTAGGAGGTAAGTGATTTTACTGAAAACATCCATGCATTGTATCTTTTTTGGTTTCATTGTATTCTTCACCAGATGTTCATGAGGAGGTAAGTATCCATCTTAGAGATAAATAGAGAGCAGAGCTCAAGTATGTTACAATTTGTCCAAAGTAAATGATGAGTGAAGGGCGGGACAGGGATCAGAACTGACCTCTGTCTACCCTCACTGTCCATTCTACTCTCCCATTGCCTCTCCACAAAATTTTAATTTCTCCTGTACAGATTATGAAAACAATGGGAATCTACTGGATTTCTCTTTTTATATGTCTTCTAGAGAATTCTTCACTTAAGTGCCATAGGTCTGGGATTCTAATATAATTTTTTACCCTTATTCTATTAGCTAAATTGTTCTTGTAGCTTTTCACATCGTTCCTAAAATCTTTTTGGAAAGTATGAGGACATAAGTAATCAATTTACTAAGCATTTACCCTGGAAAATTCTATTTTTAACCTTATGATTCAAACTAGAAAGTAGGAGCTTTATATATAGTAGATAATATTGGAAGTCACTTTAAAGTCAGAATTTTTAATATACATTTTACGTTTGCCATTTTTATCCATCTTTACTAAGAATGGTACCACATATGCAACTTAATGTAGGCATTTTAAGACAGGGGCACGGCTGACTAATGGACAATGTCAGAGCCATTCAGCCTCTGCACTTGCTTAGCTGAGTAATGAGTCAGGAACAGTTAGGCTGGTCTGTTAGCAAAGGTGGACAAACCAGTCTCAAAACACCAAAGACGCATCATCTAGGAACCTGGACTCAGTGGATTGCTGAATTACCAGATGCCGCCTATAAAAACTGAGTCATCCTGAGAAGTTGTCCAGGGAGTGTATTGTCTAAGGGGAGCTTGAACCTGAAATGCCATAAAAAGTTTGGCAAAATTAATCTGACCCAAAGATTACACTCTAGTTACATGTGTGCTAAAGAGATTTCATCAGCATCCATAAAGATGAGTGGTTCTAACACCTACAATGTCTGAGATGACATTCTGGAAACTACCCTTGTAGAGGAAGGGCTTCTATGTGTATGACATATATAAAGTGGGTGTTATCCAAAAGAATCTTTCAGGAGACTCAACAGGATGATTTCTTTTGTTTGTTTAATGAACCAGGATTCTTCAAAGCATAAGTAGTATCTAACACAAATAAACATTTATATGTATTTAAAAGCCTTGGTATTTTAAAATTTATATGCCAGTCTAATAAAAGGAATTGATTTTAAAACAAAACCCAAACAATTCTTTAAAGACAGAGCTTATCATTTGGTATAGGTTAAGAATGAAATATATTATTTTTATTTCTAAATTTTGATTTCAATAAACATGTGTTCCTTTCTTGGGCAAGAGTTTTGCTTAGGAAAATACAAGTTCAATAGCCTTTTCTTCATTATTCTAATCAAGACATTGTCAAGGGTAGAACCTTTAGGAAATGCAAAAAAAGAAAAAAGAAGAAAACAAATTTTTTTTTTAAAAGGCCGAAAGAGAAAAGTGAATCCATAGGCTTATGTTATGAAACCACAGACATAACTGGGGAGAAAACTTGGGGACAACAGATTGCCTTCTGGATTCTCTCTCTCTCCCACATGCCTGCCTTGCTCTGGGTCAGCTTTAGTCCCTCAGCCTGGCTCTGAACGGGACACATCCGTGGGCAGCTCAGAGTTCCTAGCCCAAGAGCTTGTAACCAGAGACGATAAGAAGGCTGCACCACTAACTCTGGTTAGACAAAGTGAGGAAAGGAACCTGGGCAACTCAGTATGGGTCACATACTCACGCCTAGACCAATTGCCATAGTATACTCTGCTTAGAACAGCCAAAATCACAGCTCTCCCTGTGACCAGGGGAAGAGGTGAGTCCGATCGGCAGCCATCATCAGAACCACATCAGAGTTGAGCAGAAATTCTTTTGAGTAGGCAAAACAATCTATATTTACTCCCCAAAGTATTTACAGTTAACACTGCAATTACCCCAAATGTGCCCTTTTTAAGTCTACATACGAGTTTTACATATCTGTGAGTGTTTATGTACATATATATACCCTAATATATATATATACATATATATATATAGTGTGTAAATACATATTAAGAAGCACTCTTTGTATTTCTGCACTTAAAATAATTTTTCGAATTATACACATTTAGTACAAAATGAGTTGTGAAATGTTGTGCTGGCAATTTCTCAAAGACACAATAGAAACATTTTTACGTACAGGACATTTCCTTTGGGTACAAAAATCACTGAACTTTAAAATTCAAGATTTCATTCAAAGGGGAAATATGTGAATTTGGGGACACAGAAAGGCTACTACAATTGTCTTTGTAAACAATACAGAAAAATATGTACTTCTGGCAAATAAGTAAGGCCATATCTTCAAAATCTGCTTTAAAATATTTTGGAAAAGATTATGTTCTATAATATTCCAAACTGAATTCTAAGCTGAGGAGATAAAAAATTTCTTTTTAATTAAAAAAAAAACAGTAGATGAATCAATAAATCCAACTTGGGCTGTGTTGAAAGGTGTCAAATTAAGAGATCATGCACAGACTGTCATGATCTTCCACGTGGGTCAGACTGCTCATAGCAGCCATGTGGACTCTGACCAAGACATGCTCTGGAAAGCAAGTTTCTGACCTCAACAGGAAGTATATTCTGAACTTCAGGCCAGAGTAGGCGCAAGTAAAAACTCTATGTAAACAAAGGGTACACCTTGAAGCCAGAAGTCAAAAAAGGGCCCTGAATTCATATCAGATAAGGTGCTTGGAGTCAGGGGCAGCCCAGACACTAGAGGTCAGTGGAGAAGGCAGCAGCCCAGAGGGCAGAACAGACTCTGTTACTGGAGGGCAAGAGCAGAGTCCCCTGCTTGGCAAACCACTCATACAATCCTAAAGATGAGCAAGTTACCATACGCATTATGCAATCAAAGAGTGTTTATTAGAAACAAGTACAAACCTGGTGTAAGATTTCCTTTAGTTGAAAAGCTGAAGTACCTTCTAGGGGTTTTCTCATATCTTTTCTGTATCTTTTCATATCTTCTTCTGTTTGTGTATGGACCAAGGAAACGGGGAAACTGGGAAGCAAGGCAGGGCACCAAATGGCAAAAGAAGAATTAAACAACAACAGTGAAAATGCTGGCCTCTCGCCACTTGCACCTGGTAGAGGGTGTCAAGAAAAAACCACAGATGTATGCCTTGAGCTTTTGCAGGTCTAAAAAAAAAATCTATTAATTCTTTCAAAAAATGTTTATTGAGTATTCATTACCTGTCAAGCAGTTTGCTAGGAGGTAAGGATGCAAAGATGCAGAAGACACAGTTGCTTCCCATGAGTAGATTTCAATACCTAGGGTGAAGCCAGCAAGTAAAATGTATATTATGAGTAAATGTCTAACCAAGGTATATATTACTATAAAAACCTAAAATGAGGGAGCATTTCACTTTAACTGATGAAAAAAAAAAATCAAAAGGCTAAATTTAAGTTTAGAAACTACGAATGGATAAAGAAATCATGTCCAAACAGATTTCTTGTACATGTTGAATACTTCCTGCTTTGGGATGGGCCAGAAATATCAAGATAACAAGTTGAGTGTATTCTGCTGAAACCAGGAAGTAAAAAGGACCATGAAAAATAAACCTAAAAAATAATGAAACGAATACCTGAAAGATTTAATACACAAAAATGGGGCTGAATTTGGAATGCGACATAGGAAGGAGACAGGCGTACTTGTTCATTTTCAAGATATCGGTTCACCAACTCAATTTAATGTTTGCTCCCTTCAGTCTAGAAATCTTCCAAAAGAGTAACAAGAGTCCTAATCTGTCCCTTATTCAGCAAGACGTGCAATACAGAGAACTAAAAAAAAAAAAAAAAAATTCTTCCAGGCTCCACCCGCCCCCCTTCTTTTCTCCTTCCATGACCTCTTGTAAGTCTTTGATCATTTGAAAGGAATGTGTGGGTGGTGTGTAACCTTTAGAAACGTTTTTCTGCCAATTTACTAAGGGAAGTTTTTCTTTTTTTCCCTTTGCCCTAAGTTCTGCACAAAACCGTGCCCCACTGCATTGTGCAAGGCTGTTCAGAGTCGTCCTCGAAAGACTCCAGTGAAAAGAGAATGGAGTTGAGGCTGTGAAACCAGACAGCACCCCCTCAAAACCAGATCTTTGCAGCCCCAAACAATTCTGTCTCTTTGTGTGGGAGAGCTAGTGGTTGGTGAGTCATGTTACCTGGTATATTTATAGACCATGAATTAAAAATAAATAAATAAAAGCAGTTATCGCCTCTTGAGAGTCTCAGAATGAGCAAAGAGACTAGCCAAAGGAATGTCTGAAAATCCAAAGTGTCGCTATTATGAAAGCAGGCTAAACTCAACAGACCAGCCTAGGATAAAAGAGTTCATTCAAAAGACGGGGATTCTGGCTGTGTCCTCTGCGGAGTCCACAAGATTATTCACACAGTGGCTTGCACTTGAAGGATGATCAATAAAATTTGCTATGGAATCACTAGCAATGAATATCAATGAACTAGGTGGTTCTCGTTTGTTTCCTGCATCTATTTCTCCTTTAAGTTTGAAACATGCATGGTGTGTAAGAATGATACTCCTTTTCACTAAATTTTCTTTTTTTATATTCACTGCATATTTTTTTAATTAATTTTATTTTTGGCTGTGTTGGGTCCTCATTGCTGCACGCGGGCTTTCTCTAGTTGCGGTGAGAAGGGGCTACTCTTCATTGCAGTGCGTGGGCCTCTCATTGTGGTGGCTTCTCTTGTTGAGGATCACAGTCTCTAGGTGTGAGGGCTTTAGCAGTTGCAGCACGTGGGCTCAGTAGTTGTGGCTCACAGGCCCTAGAGCACAGGCTCAATAGTTGTGGCACATGGGCTTAGTTGCTCTGCAGCATGTGGGATCTTCCCAGACCAGGGCTCGAACCCGTGTCTCCTGCTTTGGCAGGAGGATTCTTAACGACTGTGCCACCAGGGAAGACCTTAAGTTATTTTTTAAAAATGTAAAAATTGAACTCATGGTAACTACTCCACTGGGTACAGAAGAGCTGGAAATGGTAACTGAGTAATGAATCCCCTCCCTCAAAAAATCACCTAATGACCTGATAAACCAAGTTACCAACTAGTACCCTGAGCTGGAAAAGGTTTTCTTATTTCAGGAGCTTAGAACCACTCAACCACTTCTGAACTGCTTAGAGTAATTCCTCAGGTAGGCCTAGTGAGGGACCCAAAGGGCAGTTTCAGTTTTGAAACAAGAAAAGTTAGGCAGTGGTGGAGAGGTGGATGTAAAGCATAAATACACACTTCAGGAAAAAATGGTATCGGCCATTGAAGCCACTAGGTTTCTGCAGTCACTTAAAAGTGGTCTGTGAAGTGGGATGCACTTAGCCAAAGGATGTGCAAAATCACCCATTTTAATGAGGGAGAAAAAACCAGAACTTAGATTTATATGTATTTTGTCTAAGAAAAGAAATTAGACTTTACTAATATTTAATATATGGATAAAAATCAACATACATAGAAAATATACACATGGTTGTGTGTTTTGTTTTCAAATATCTTTTTCTGTTTGGCTTTGGTTACTCATTGGCGTTCTGTATCATTTTTGTCTGTTTCACTCATCAATGTTTCTGAAGTTTTAGAAGAGGGCTGGGATATGGAGGCACTCAAAATACTGTGTTTTCTTGAGTGAACTGGAATATGTTTGATCAGAAAGACTGAAGACTACTGGGTTAAAATGGAGTGTAATAAAGGTGAGGTTTTTCAAATGATTAAATCAGATTCAAGCATCAAATAGTGCTGATGCTTTTATCAAATTGTATAGATCAGAAAGGTACCCATCAATGGCTCACATCAGGCATCAAGTCCTTGGGATAAGGAAAGGATTAAGCAAACAATTCAAGGTTCAAAACAGGCCTCTCTGCCAGCCAGAGAGGGAAACACCTTTACCTGGAGTTGGACACCAGAGACGATTGGGGAGGCTGAGGTGATGGAAGTGGGTCTGGGGGAGCCTGTTGATTCTAACAGATCTGAGACCCATACAAATCCCAACCATCATCATCAAAAAGACATTAAACTACACAAAATCCATCTTAAACCAGGCTTGAAAAGTTGCCACATCTTCTCAATTTAAAAGAAAAAGGGAAAGTCTTAGACACCGGGTAAAATAAAAATAAAAACCACAGCTCCTATTAAGGAAAAACAAACACATGGATTTGCTAGTCATATATAAATACCAAGTCACCTATTTATTACCTGTATAATCTTGAGCAAACTCCTTGACTTCTCCAGCCTCACTTTCCTTATGAATTAAAAAAAAAAAATCCCTAATACATCTCACAGGTCTATTGATTAAATAAATTAATGAAGCAGTCCCCAAGTCTCAGTCTTTCTTATAATATTTTAAAACTTTGAATCTAACAGCAATAGTATTATTTCACTGTTATTTTCCCCTTAAACACACATATTTAAAAAGAAAACTTTGTATTATTATACACTATCATGTATCATTAATAGTATCATAAAGATAAATCTATAGCTCCTAAAAGTAAGGGAACCACATTGTTCAGTTGCCTGAACAGTTTATTCCTGTTGTCCCAGTGTAATTATTAATACCTTTTCTTTCACTTACAAAAGTATTTCAGTCTAGACAAGAAATGATGGGGTTACTCTACCTAAAATTATCTGTGTACCCCCAGGGGTACACCTAGCATTGGGGAACACTGACTCACGTGTGAGACATGCCGCCCAGAGTACCTGGCATGTGGAAATCAATCAACCGTGAGAGTTTTCATCCTTCCCTAGAGTGCATGTCAGATGGGAATCATGGCCCTAACAGCTCTAGAGGCTACAGAGATCGGTGGTGGTCACAGGGGGGACAAACGCTGTGGGAGAGCGGGGCACAGAGCCAGCAACAGCTGTGGTCACCATCCTTTCATGTCCTATCCTCCCAAGTGAGTTATGAGAAACAGATATGTATTGGATGCTGGGTGATTTGTGTGTAGGTATATTAATGAGTGAGCACAATTTAGCATCTCCAAAAGTGTGAAGGTGATCTTCAACAGAACACCTGAAGACATAACAAACTTCCAGTTGTAAGATAAATAAGAACATAAAGTACATGATGACTGTAGTTACCACGGCTGTATGGTATACTTGAAAGCTGTTAAGAGAGTAGATCCTAAGAGTTCTCATCACAAGGAAACAGACGTTTTTTCTTTTACTTTTTTTTTTTTTTTTTGTATCTATAGGAGATGATGAATGTTAACTAAACTTACTGTGGTAATCATTTCACAATATATACTAGTCAAATCGTTATGCTGTACACCTTATATTTATATAGTGCTGTATGTCAATTATATCTCAATAAAACTAGAAAAAAATTAAATTTTAAAAAAACACCTGAAAACACAAGACAGCAAGGTCTTTCTCTCTCTGTGTTTATATATCTATATATAAACAAGAATTTGTGAGATACTAAAAACTGTGACAAAAATCCAGTTGTTTTCCTCTGAGCTCAGACTGAGTTAACAAATTTTGGTGGCGACTGGGGGGTTGATTTCAGATTCTCTCTTAGACTTGCTTGAATTTCATGGATGATAAGTGCACAAGAAGCAAGCATGTGTATAAAACTAAAGTTTCCTTAGCATTTGAATCTACTTACCTCTTATAGTCTAGAAAATATCTTCTGGAAATAAATGAATGATCACTGCTATTATAGTTAAAACCGAAAATATTATGACAATAATTATTGAAAGAAAAAGTTGAATTGTGAGTAGGGATATAAACCAACTCTGAGAGACAGTGTTTGCATACCTCCTGTCTTCCAATGAGAGTTGTAATCTTTACAAGTAACATCTTGATTTTGGCAGTGAGTACCAAGTACCCTAAGGCAAAAAGAATGTTTCTGAAAGTACAGAGTAAAATGAGTAAATCTTAAAATAAATCCCATGTGTCTAGGTATAGAGCTTATATTTTAAACTAGTAGGTAAATTTCTCTTCATTCAGCAACTATCTCAATTCCATGACAAAATCGATGCTGGATCATTCTATTAATAAGGGTGTTGAGTAGCCCTTATCTACATTTAATATATATTAGAAGTGTTACAAAATTTTGTTCTAAATAAAAGCATTGTCCATGTGAACATACTAAATATCAAAACAAGTAACAGAAATAACTAGATGATTAACAAGCAAAAGCAGATAAAGGAAAATATGAGCCCTTGAAAAGGTCAAAGAAAATTTTCTACTAGCTAGAGTTCTGTGCATTTGCCCTCTGAGGCTTTCTGAAAACTCCTTTGGGGCAAAATACCTTTCCAAGTGAAGTAGTTTTGAAAGTGGTTTCAACTCTTCTGATGTGTTACTGTCTAAATCAAGAAAACACTTCCTTTGTCTGCTTATCAGTAGGCGCTTGAGTACGCAGAGATGAGGTTCCAAGTGGAAGGTACTTCCCCAATACCTTGTAACCTGTAGTTCTAAATGCTGGTCTGTTTGCACATTGAAAAGGTAGTTTTTAAAACAAGCATAGGCATTTTGTGTAAAAAGATATCCTGTGTGGTTTTTCTTTAGAATAAAGGGGAAAAGGTTATAAAATATACTTCATTATAAGCTGGGATCTTGGGTATAGAGTAGTTTTTTGTTTTGGTTATTCTCTTGGAGGAAATTTTTCTTTAAGGTTAAATTGAGGTTACCTCTAAGCAAAATAATGAAAATATGGAATGGGACGAAATTCACACTAGACTTTTGTCTGCTTTTATTGCTAAATTTCACTCATTCATACAGTTACTATAATCCTAGTAATTTGTTGTTACCTTTTCCAGAATAATTTACATTTTTTTAAAATTTTTTTAAAGTATGTAATTTATACTAGAATACAACTTCTATTTATTTATTTATTTGTTTTTGGCTTTGTTGGGTCTTCGTTTCTGTGCGAGGGCTTTCTCTAGTTGCGGCAGGCGGGGGCCACTCTTCATCATGGTGCGCGGGCCTCTCACAATCACGGCCTCTCTTGTTGTGGAGCACAGTCTCCAGACGTGCAGGCTCAGCAGTTGTGGCTCACGGGCCTAGTTGCTCCGCGGCTTGTGGGATCTTCCCAGACCAGGGCTCGAACCCGTGTCCCCTGCATTGGCAGGCAGATTCTCAACTACTGCGCCACCAGGGAAGCCCCATATACATTTTAAAAGAGCATCCTTGCTCCAAATTGATCTAGAGATTTAATACAATTCTGATGAAAATTTCTGAAAGTGTTTTTGTCAAAACTAACAAGCTCATTCTGAAAGTTGTATGGAAATGCAAATGACCTAAAAATACCAAAGCAATTTTTAACAAGAGCAAAGTTGAAAGAATTACACTACCTGATTTCAAGATTTACTATAAAGCTACGTAATCAAGACAATGTGGCAGTAGCAAAAATTAGACATATACGGCTTCCCTGGTGGCGCAGTGGTTGAGAGTCCACCTGCCGATGCAGGGGATGCAGGTTCGTGCCCCGGTCTGGGAAGATCCCACATGCCGCGGAGCGGCTGGGCCCGTGAGCCATGGCCGCTGAGCCTGCGCGTCCCAAGCCTGTGCTCCACAACGGGAGAGGCCACAACAGTCAGAGGCCCGCGTACAGCAAAAAACAACAAACAAACAAACAAACAAACAAAAACATTAGACATATAGGGACTGGGATAGGAAGTCCAGAAACAGAGCCATGGATATAAGGTCATTTGATTTTAAACAAGGTGCCAAAGCTAGCCTTGTCTAAATGAGAACAACTGGATGTCTGTATGAAAAACAACAACTTTGACCTTATCTCATAATATAAACAAAAATTAAATGGATTCTAGATCTAACTGTGAAAGTTAAGCTACAAAACTTATAGAAGAAAATATATGAGAAAAATCTTTGTAACTGTGGGTTAGGCAAAGATTTTTATGTACACACACACACCATGAACCATAAAACAAAACAAAAAGTAAAGCCATAGATTGCTAGAATTCATTATCTAATAAAGGACTTGTATTCAGAACATACAAAGAGCTTTTACAACTCAGTAATTTTTTAAAAATGAATGGATTTATAGCCATTTCACACAAAATAACAGGAATTGCCAATATGACTGACCAATCAGTGAAAAGATATTCAACATCATTAGACATAGAAGAAACATAAATTAAAACCACAATGAGACACCACTACTAACCCACTAAAAGAGTTAATTTTAAAAGACTGATAATACCAAGTGTTGTCAAGGATGTGGAGCAACTAGAATTCTCAGTGCTGTAGATGGGAATATACAGTGCTACAACTATTTTCTAAAATTACGTATACATGTTTCCTTGTGGGAGTAATATTATTACCTGGGTTAAATAGGCCTTTACATTTGAGGTTTTACAGGACCTTAGGCTAACTCTCTATCCAGGTCAAGTAGATGGTCATGTTTACTATGTGACTCTAAAAGACAGGGAAGACATTTTCTCAAGTTTTGGCAACTAAATGTCTTTCTCTTTCATTTGATTTCCTGAGCTAGTGTTCTAGAAGTCATCTCTAACTTTTTCTTTTCCTTCATTTCCCACCCTTTCCACACTCGACAACGTTTCTCCTACCCATCCCCATTACTAATATCCCTGTTTTACACCAGCCCTTATCATATCATGCACAAACTTTTTATAGGTTTTTTTCTTTTATAATTCTTTCTATCTAACTTTCCTTCTTATAGCATGATGTTTGACCCATACAAGATACAATATGTAACGTGTCAAAGTCTAAAGCATAATACTACAAGGAACAGCATCTAACCCAAGACTACAACAATGGACTTGCATCATCTACCTATGTGCCCCTCTCCTGGCCTATATCCTCCTTCTCCCTAGAGGTAAGAACTGTCTTGAATGTTGTACAGTATTATTTCTTTGTTCTTTTATTCTTTATAATTTTATTAGATATAGTGTTTGAACTAGACTTTCTGCTGCTAGAGCAAATTACAGCATTTCCCTGCTTCAACTCTTAACTGTCTATGTGATAAATTCAAAATCATTTGCATATAAGATTATTCACAATATTGTTCCTCTTACCTATGTAGTCTCAATTTCTGCCACACTTCCTGACCACAGCAAGTATTCTATATACTTTCATATCAGGCTTTCATTACTCACTGGAGCAACCTATGAGTTGAAAACAAACAGCTCCCCAGCCTTACTTGCCCTGTTCTTGGCTTCATCAGAAGTGAATGTGGAAAATCAAGGACTTCTTTTAAGATGATGGGAAGATTACCAAGAAAATATATTCTGATGAAATTCTCAAAGCAAGTTCACACTTTAGTTAGCAATGTGTGTTTTGCGTTCATCAGAGCTTTTGATCCCAAATCATAAAAATCTATCCTAGATATTGACACTAAATATGGGACAACCTTCTGTACTTCTATTTCCATGTCTTAGAGTCATATGGATTGGGAAGTGTCAAGATAGACACATATTTAACAGATTTGCCAGTTTCATTTTGAGGAAGTATCTTGAAACGAATCTTGAAGTTCAATGGAGAAGTTCAAAAATATTAGCTTTTAAGTATGCTCTTCTTAACAGATGATAAACTTTGCACTTAAATCCAAGCCTAGGTATAGGCTATTTTATTTATTTATTTATTTTTTGCAGTACGCGGGCCTCTCACTGTTGTGGCCTCTCCCATTGCGGAGCACAGGTTCCGGACGCGCAGGCTCAGCGGCCATGGCTCACGGGCCTAGCCTCTCTGCGGCATGTGGGATCTTCCCAGACGGGGGCACAAACCCGTGTCCCCTGCATCAGCAGGCGGACTCTCAACCACTGCGCCACCAAGGAAGCGCTAGGCTATTTTAAGTTAGAATAACATATAGAAATTTGGCAGGTGTCAAGAAATCCTGAATTACAAATGGACAAGAAAGGATGGGTAGGTCCTTAATTATAAAAATTCCGAACTGGCACATATGCAAATCAAGCATTACACTTAACAGAAAATGATTTACCTTTCATTACCTTTTAAAAATTTTAGTTCCTCAGTCAGTAATTCATATTTTTCCTTTGTGTAGTCATTTTTATTTCTACAAGTCAAGTGAATGATAGTCACAGCAATCTTGAGGGTTTTTTAATCATCACTGTTGTTACACACTCACCCCAAACAGGGAGTACCTAATGTGTTAGTAACTCTCTGTATGTGTGACTCTTTCTAATCATATAGTGACTATTCCTATACCATTTCAGATTTATATTTAAAGTAATGAGCTCATATATCAAAATGCATTTCAGGGCAACTCCTGGCATAAAATATAATAATTTGAATGCAAATAAACTGAGCTTATGTTTCATGAATTTACTTTGATCCATCTTTAACTTTTGCTGAACTTTTACTTCATACTTGATACTTAGCTAGAAACTATAAAGACTATAAAAATGAGATTCTTCAATCTGTTAGTTTTTAAAGAAGTTACAATCTGATTGAGAGAACCGAAGATATACACACCTAGAGGGGTGGGATGGGAGGATGGGAGGGAAGCTCAAGAGGGAGGGGATATGGGGACATGTGTATGCATATGGCTGATTCACTTTGTTGTGCAACAGAAACTAACACAGTATTTTGAAGCAATTATACTCCAATAAAGATCTATTAAAAAAAAAAGCAAGTAAAGGACTTGGCTACATTTAAGATAATGCAGAACAAGTGATGTACCTGAAAGGATGTGAACAAAGAAATTATCAGTGTAGAGGGAGACAGGAAAACAAAGTCTTTAGTTATAGCTTAGGGAAGTATGCACGAAGATCAGGAGCATTTCCTTAACTCATTCCTGGGACTTAGGCTATACTTAAGAATAAAATAGAAAAACTAAATAAGAGGTCTTATTTAGTAAGGTTGGTGCCTTAATTTGAGTTGCTCTAACAAGTTACCATAGACAGGTAGCTTAAACAACAAACGTCTATTTCTCAGTGTTCTAAAGGCTGGACAGTCTGAAATAGAGCAACTGGCAGATTCGGTGTCTGTTGAAGACTCACCTCTGGTTCATAGAAGACTGTGTCCTCACATAGCAGAAAACTGAAAGAGCTCTCTGGGGTCTCTTTTATAAGGGCATTAATCGGATTCAGGAGGGATCCACTCTCATGGCCTAATCACCTCCCAAAGGCCGCACCTCCTAATACCATCACATTGGGGGTTACAATTTCAACATATGAATTTAGGGGGATACAAATATTGTCTATAACAGTTGGTGACACAGTAAGCCTAGTATGGGCTCTGAGGTTTTAATGTAGGTAATGAAATAATTATGGGCTCTATTAACCATAAAGGGTGTCACAAAGAGTGAGTCTTTAAAAACCTGCTGAGGAAAATTGCAACGCTAGCAACTTCTTAGTTTTCATGATATAGGAAGTGAGTTGCTCAGTAGATGAATCCTTTGGAAGGCCTGTCTAATTAACAGATAGGACCTTTGGTGAGATTTACTCCAGAGACTAGCTGATAAACTGTGTGCTGTGAGTATATGTGTGTGTTTAATTTAATAATTTGGTTATGAATTTTAACTTAGTTCTATCAAAATGTGCTATCAAAAGTATGTGATAGTTTTAAAAAATAAAAGCTGCATTGATGAGCTCTCCCTGCAAAGCACCTATTCTTTACTTTCTTCTCAATCTTCAATAGGACCCACTCTGGTAGTTTGGATGAGATAAGGTGACTTTATATATTGAAAACCATTTTTGGTCATGGATTTTGTCATATGGAGCCAGAACTGTTTGAAAATGAGGTGACAGTGTTGCTCTAACAGGCTCCTGAATTGTTCTATGACTGGGATTATTGCTCCTCCTGGGCAGGAAACCATGACAGGTGGCTCAACTGATTTACCAGAAGCAGTAATTGTTTAATGTGAAGGCTGTCAAGTTTCATTTTCCTGGTGCTGCTGTGCTTGCAGAAATTTGGCTAGTGAGTTAGAGAAAAAGTCAACTGGGAGAAGAAATCAATGCTGCTTGAGTGCCACTGCCTATCCTCCAAGAAACGTCTTAAAATGCTCTGCCCCTTGGCTTTTGGTTATTCACTTTAACTCCCTTCCTCAGCTGTCTTGTATTTTACAGTTTTCAATTCAAAGTCCTGTTTGAATGTCTTCAAAATGCACAGGTACCTTAACACTTCCTGACATCTACTAGATAATTCTAATTGGCCGTCCCACCAGAATCTCAATCTCAATATATCTAAAATTAAACCAATTACCTTCACTGAAAAATCAGCACCTTTCCCTGACTTTTATATCCCTGTTAACTGCTGAACCATATATACAACCACTCAGACATGAGCCTTCAGAATAACTTTTGACAGGAAAGGGAACTGTTTTGGTGGGAGAGTCAGGAAAACACCCAAAATGAAATTTATAGTACACAAAACATAGGTGCCTTCTACATTTGACTCTGCCTAATAAATAGATTTAAATACGTTGCTTACACCAGGCTATGCCCCAAAGTTAGTTATGAAGTTCAAGGTAATTCTCAAAAATCTTTAATTTCTTAACTATCTGAGCTATTTTCAGTGCTAGTAAATCAGAAGGTTAGAATAAAGAAACATGGGCATTAAAAAGTAAGAATTTGCCAAATTTTACAATACTGTTGATGGAAGAGGGTGCCCCAAGAGTAAATATTTGTTTTAAATATCTTGGCAGACATCCCCTGATAGTAGAGAGGGATGCATTCATCTATCATGATTTTATTATGCTAACCGTTTGGACCATCAAAACTTCTCCTTCAGTTAGTCATCTCTCTGATAATTATTTCCACATAAACGTAATATAACAGGCAGGCATCAAAACAAATGGAGGTAATGCCATCCACTACAGGGTATCATGAGGATTTAATCAGGGATCCTGGATGAGTTGAAGCTAAGAGCTGGATACACCTGGTGTGTGGCCTAAACAATGCATATGCACCCTGACCACAATCAACATCTTCACCATATCTGTTTGCCAACTCCACTGTTTCTGTGGGTGCTTGGAGTGCGGTCTGATACTCTCCAGAGGCAAGCAGTGCCTATGTCTCTATGTTTCACATTAAACTGATATCAGCTTGAGACGTCACCCAGCAGTTTGAGAGGCAGTCAAGTAACCTTAAAGTTCCTACCTCTACATCTGGATCATTTAAGTACTATGGGACTAATCCAGTGCAAAAAGGTAATCTGGTACTTCCACTTTCAAGCAGGTAGGTGCCCTGGCATCTCTCAGACTGTAGCTGCTATCACTGCCATCGTACTTTGCTGCTTCATGGGGCAGGGACTGGATGCTAGTTCTCCACTATCTGCCCAGATCTGCACTTCTGAGGCCAAGAAAAACCCTGCCCAGGCAAGCCTGGTCCTTCAAGAGAAGACTACTGCCCAGTATCCCTACTTTTTCTGAGCCAAGCTTACCCACATGCAACCCATGCCCTGGCTCCCAAGGCTGCAGCTCAAGGTACCCCGTTCCTTCAGTCCTGTATATAGCTTTTCTCATCTCAGTCCAACCTCTCATCCAGCATAGGTGTAGACCTCTGCCCTGACTGAACCTGAAACCATTATCTCTCTTCCCAAGATTGTGTTTCCATCCCAGGGACAAACTACTTTGCTTTTTTGTCCACCTCTTCCTCTTTCTATGGTAACAATTTGAACTATCTATCAGAATCTCAAGATCTCAGCCTTCAGAAACTCAAAAGGGCCTATATACCTTCCTTAGGGACACAAAGGACCCAGGTCTTGGACATACAAATTTCTGTTTACCTTCCCATATTGAATAATTTCCATTCTTCCTAACGTGCAACCCCATCTCAAGAACAGATTGGAGGTCTTCTTCCTGCAGCAGAGATCAAACAAAACAAAACAAACAAAAGAACAATACACACACAAGTTAATTTCTAAATGGGTCACCATGCTACAGAGATATAAGAGCATCTAATGTTAATTTCTAAATGGGTCGCACTGCTACTGGTGTGTGACAAATCTGGGGCAGGTAACAGAAGCTAAATTGCAGGGATAAAAGGAAAGTATTTGGAAATGACCCACCATGAGTTAAAAAGTCAGCTGAAGATCTGCACTTAACAGAAGAGTCGGTGGACACTGGTAGTTTGGGGGTAGTTTTTAGCTAATTTGGGCCAACCTTTTGGCTTTGCACCCTGGCAAAGAAAAAGTGTTGTGGAGTGCGTGTGGGTGGGTGGGTGGGTGGGTGTTTTGAACAAAGTAAACCATTTTTAAAAGTTTTTACCCATCAGGCCTAAGCCAACTCTAATATGGGAATAAAACACAGGGAAAGTGATAGCATTTTCCTACAGCAGGACTGAAGATAAGGTGTGGGTCCCAGAACAACCGTGAAGGTTCAGTAATAGACAGCTAGTGGCAGCAGGGGCAAGAGGTAGCAGGTAGCAGAGGCAAACCAAGGGTAGCACCCTGGTGTAGTGTGCCATTGTCTAAGGGGGCTCTGAATGATGGAGGAGCAAACTCAGCAGGCACCGGGGAAAAGGCAATCCCGCAGGCAAAGTGAAAGTGGCAGTTTGAACAAATTCACCTCCACAGCAGCAACCAAAAAGTCTTTCCAAAGTCATACAATTGAAAACTAAGATGAAGGCTCCTGCTAACTAAGTCATGAAATAGGTTGTAGGGACTCCTAGAAAGAGGTTGTAAAAGGGGAGAAACAGTAAGTACTTGAGGTCTTGGCACCATGCAAGTGGGGGTTAAGGTTAAAGAGACACCAGTATTCTGATCAAACCATAAAATGATTTATTTGAACCCACAAATAGGTGAAGCCTGGTGAGATAATTTTTACATATTTAAATATCTCTAACAAGATAGAATTTAAGCAAACTTTCATTAGTTTACCTCCTCTGTGACATTCTTTCCTTGCAAGTTGTCAGGGGTGTGTGTGTGCGTGTGTGTATGAGTTTGGTTGTCAGTTCTGAGCTGAATTACTTCTGGCTAAACTGGTAAAATTATTAGTTTTTAGGACTCCCAGGCCTGAGAATCCAAATCTGGAGCCATTGTAAATCAAGGGTCATTCACACAGTGTGCATGAGCTATCCAGTGACTCTGCTTTCATAATTTACCTTTAATGCATTTTCTCCATGTCCTACTGTCAAAATCATAATCCAGATCCTCATTAACTCCCATTTCTCTATCCAATGAATCTCAAACACTGCTTCCATTATGTCTTTTCTAATTCCATTACTTCTACCTGGGATGCCTCTAAATCCTACCCATATTTCAAGGACCAGCTCAACTATTACTTCCTTCATGAAGATTTTCCACATCACCCACCCAGAAATTAACTACGCCTTTCAGGAAGTCTTAAGGCTGTTTATTTATGTTACATAAATGGGGCTTCTTTACCTCCTTGTTTGCCAGTTAGTGTGTATGTGTGTGTGTCTGTATATTACCTTACATAGTAATTACTTGGAAAGTTCTAAGGACAAGGACCACATCTTTACATACTGGCACAGTGTTCCTCACTCATGTTAAACCTTCCTCCCACCCTGTTTGCCACCGATCTCAGGCTGCCAGCTGCAATTTTATTACTTTTTTTTTCTCTTAGGGCAATTCTTAATATATATGTTAGCTAGATGTCATATTCATAAAAATATGGCAGGTTTGAAAGGGAACAAGATTAGAAAAGACTATTTGATTTGCACCAAAGCATGGGTTCCATCACTCAGGAATGTATATGACCCTTCAAATCCCCTAAGTTTTAATAACTTTTTTCAATTCTTTTCAAATGCCCCCCATTATCCATAAGCCTTGGAAAAAACATAAAATAGTGATAAATGAGTTTCCCCACTGGTTCCCACATTATTCTCTTTTCACCTAGACTTTCCACCTCTTGAACAATATCTGATGAACACCATGTTGATGACATACAAGTAGATAATTCAACATCAGCCAAATAAATAAAGTCAAAACTAAATGAGTCAAGCTTTCATGTCAATGTTTCAAATTATACTATGGCTAAAAAAGTCCTTTAAGTACCAATTAATTAAGTTAACCATTGCTTAAAGCTTAAGGAGGGCCAATCTTCATGGTCTTTCAACAGGCAGGTGCAACTGTGCCACTAATCATTCCATCAGTATTTGCACAAGTAGGCCTCTACAGTACTGCCAAATTCAATTCTATAATTCAAGTAGACAAAAAAATAAGATAAGTGAAATTGATTTCACAAAAGGACAAATGGGCTCAGAAATGAAACAATTTTTATTCAAGTTTCACTCATTCAAGTTATTAGCTATTTGATCCTGAGCCATCAAAAACAGAATCTAAGGTGGCCTCACTGCAATTTCTAGTAAGCCCCACTTACTAAGTATGTGACATTGGTCATACTATATTGTGCTCTGGTTTCCTCACCTGGAGATTAAAACTATCTACCTCATAGAGTTATTTGCAGAATTAAATAAAATAATCCATATAAAGCTAAAAATGTCTAGGCCAGAGTTAGTGCTCAATAAATGTTAGCTATTATTTTTATGTGGTAACTCATACATTTGTGCTAATACTGTCTCTATAACTACAAAATAAAACTGATGAAAATGAAAATATCAACTATGCATTTTATTCCAGAGACCAAACTGTGAAGAACAAAAGGATAAACAAGCATGGATCTAAAAGCCTGCAATGATTTTCTAGGAGTCAAATGTTTCAAATTTTGTGTTCACTTACTTTGGTTTAGAACATATGAATCTACTGTAAATGCTAATAGTCTGTGATCTTGAATAATATCAGCATGTAAACATGCCTGGTGATTCTGAGTCTCAACTAAGAAAACAATATTTGAAATTTGCACAGGGACTAAAGTCTTAGCACAGTCTCAGTTGTACATCTGTGACAAATCAAGCTAATGAAAGACAGCAGATTTTCACAGCAACTCAAATTCCTATGATCTTGCATTCGGTTCTCTCTGCTACAAACAATAACCCCAGTTCAGCCATTATATCCTCATTTTCTGGAAACTTACAAATGTATGGATGATTCACTGAATTTTTTTCATTTTCTATCTGAATATGTTGGTGTCATTCAGGGTAGACACAGAGTAAAGCTCCTAAATGACTTACTGATGGGGATAGGAAGCATTTAAATAAACAATTTATATTCCAGATAGTCACATGGATACCTTTTTAAAAGAGAGCAAGTGAAAACATTAACAAACAAAATTTCCATCTCCTCTTATTATTAATTGAAATGCTTTTCATTAATGGTGATAGAATAAACACATTTACTAGTCAGATGGCTAAGTGTCCATTATCAAGTGCTGATAAGTTGCAAGAAATTGCCCTTCCTAGTGCAGTGTAACCTGAATGCTTTCTGCACTTCCACCAGCTCAGATAAGGTGCACCAAATTATCTTTCCAACTGCAGTTGTGTCACCTGAATGCAATTAACACCTTATTAAGTGTTAAGGCATTTCTGCAGGTAATAAATTAGTCATGGCTCAGTACCTCACAATACTTTAGTACGGTACTTGATACATTCACTGTAGGCTATGGACATGTTAAAAACAAATTCTTTATAACAATACAATTACAGGGATAATTTTATATTTGTCTTAGTGATGCTGATTGAACAAGCAGTCAGAGGGTGTAAATCAAAGATGTCTCTTTTTGTGACCACAGGGTTTCTTCTGGATTTAGGCAAAGTTTAGTGCCAGAAAGCTGATAATGTATTTCTGGAAATTTTATTAAATTTAAGTCACTAAACCATTTCTTTATAAATTTTGTCCCCACTTTCTTTCCTACACTGAAAATCTTAAGATATAAAAAATTAACTATAATCATGCTAATTAAAAAATTGCAAGTGAATGTGGAGCAGCTCTTAATATTTAAAATACATGAGTAATTAAAAAATTTTATATCCACTTTATATAAATAAAAACTTCACTCATTTGAAAAAAATCCCTTTTCCATTTTAGTTCTACAAGTTAAAGTCCACATATTAACAACTTGTTCCATGAAGAAGAATGAATGGATGAAATATCCTTATTAAAAAATAAATATAAATATTGATAATTAAATAGGTTTTACCCCCCACACACAAAAATTTTTAGATAATCTTTTTACATTTCTTCTGAGATTCATGTTTTCTACCTGTTTTCTTTCCCTTCCCCTAAAGAATCATCATCAATGATTGAAGGCCTGCACAGAATTTGTACTTTGTAACAACATCGGTTCTTCCAAGGGAACCGGAGAACCTTTCCTGGGTTCAGATGATAGAAGTTATAAGATACTTGATTTCTTCACTAAATACGAGCTCTAGTTGTACTGCTATAGAAGTGAGTTTTCAGTATATATGCACACATGAGTAAAAAATTCAAGTTATTTGCGAGTAAGCAACTCTTTGGACTTTGCCTGCATATACTGTTAAAATGTAAGTGATGAATTTTTTTTTTCCTTTCCTTGTCAGGAAACTAGGCCCTAGTATTAAGTGCCACATAAATAGCTAATTGGGTGGAATGATCAGAAGATTACATAAACCACTTCTCAGGTAGGAACCTCTGAGACAAGCTACAGAGGAATGTGGGTCAAATGTTTCTTCATCCTTTTCTATGCATATGAAATTAATATTGATATTTCTTAATGAACTCCAGATTGGCAATTTTCAACTTTCCTATTAAACTACAAATCAGACCATGATCACAAAATCTATTAGAAAGTTAAGATCACTCTAGTCCACTTCCTCATAATACAGTTGAGAAATTAAAATCTAAAGAAGTTAAATGACTTGCTCAAAGTCACATAGTGAGAACCCAGATCTTTTTTCCTCTCACTGTTGTGGCCTCCCCCATTGCGGGGCACAGGCTCAGATGCGCAGGCTCAGCAGCCATGGCTCACGGGCCCAGCCGCTCCGCGGCATGTGGGATCTTCCCGGACTGGGGCACGAACCCTTGTCCCCTGCATCGGCAGGCGGACTCTCAACCACTGCGCCACCAGGGAAGCCTGAGAACCCAGATCTTATGATGCCTCATCTGGAGCATTAGGGGGATTGGGGTGGTGGTGCATGTACCTTCTAAAGAAACTTTGGGTACAGTGTTCCATTATTTGTTTTTAAGAGTGGAACCTAGTAGATTAAAGCATACTTTTATATACTATACACAACATTTCCTAAGTTTAATACTGATTTTGTTTTGATCCACATTACAGTAGCTGGAACAGTAAAAATACTTTCCCTATATTGGGACATTTTTATCCTACATGAGCTTTCAGAATACTTCTCCATCTTTTGTTTTTTTTTATTTTTTTGTTATGTCAGGAGTAAGCCAATAGATTTCTCATGAAGTTTCAGCATTATTAATATTGATCTTACAACTTGCAATTTTATGTCAGTTTTGCCTTATATGATTTATCAAATCCTAAAATTAACTGAAATTAAACTACAAATGCTGTGTGACCCTTTCTTTTTTATCAAAATATAAAGCCTTCCATAAAATAATATAAAGAATAGTTGAAGACATCTATGAAAAAAAGACATCATTTAAGAGTCATAAAATACTAAGAAAAAACTTCTTTAAAAAGATTCTATAACTTTTAAAGTTATGGCTGTTTTACATTATAATTTTCTATAATGCTCAAATAATGAGGTTTAAATAGTATTTTTTAAAATAGCCCTTTAGTTGTAGTTAGTTCAAAATTGAGTTAAGGAACGCTATGCTTCAGAATTAATATGTAATCATTCCTTTGGGTCAATGGTATGTTTCCCATAGAGCAGTCACTGGTGACTACAGGAATGATTAGCTATATACTAAACAGATGCCTTTATCTATTTCTACTCTCAGTACTGTCCTTTGACTACAACTCTTAAGATTTGATAAACAACAAAGATTAAGACTGTTCTATTGAATATCCAAGATAAGATGCCCATATTACTGCCAACATACTATTAATCAATTTATGAATGAAAATATACACTGACTACGGTTGAGCGCTATTTTTCTGTACAATGATTATCTTCCCCATTGTTGATATAATTGCACTTCTAGAAATATATATTACGGAAATCAAGACAGAATCAAATATGTATGAAAAAAGTCTTAAAATATTTATTGTAGCATTATCTAAAATAAGCAACAGATGGAAAAAAGTATCCTTAGAAGTTACAGAATTACTGACAAGTAAATCATGGCACATAGTTCTGCTTTATTACTTTTGCTTATTTTTCAAGTTATCCTTAATGAATACCTATTACTTTCATCATTCTAAATGAAGGCTTTAGAATATTTTTAAAGTGTCATTTTGACAAAACTAAAATTTAAGGGTTCAAGAGAACCACAATATTACATTTGTCATTGCCAGAAGCTAAGTGCGAATGTATGCTGAGACAGATTGTGTTTTCCAAAGAGGGCCACTACAATATATCTCATGTCACATGCTCTATTACAAGATGACATCTAGTAGTGAGGTCTTAGTCCCCTCCCCTTGAAACCTGGCTGACATTTGTGAGCACATCTACCAACAGAATATACTGAAACAAGAGTACCTTGAAATCTTTATGATTTCCGAGTCTAGGTCATAAACATGCCATGCGTGTCCACCTTGGCTTTTTGTTTTTTTAAGAATGATCTTTCTTCAAAGTCTGCCACCACACTATGAGGAAATCCAATCTAATGCATGTGCAGATACCACGTTTATGTCTTATTTAGATGTTCTGGCCAACAGCTCCAGCTAAGGTCCCCCCAAAATATCAACATCAACCACCAGACATGTGAATAAACAAGCCTAGAGATGAATCCATCCTCCAGCTATCGAACCATCTTTCACTGAATTTTCCCAGTTGAAGCCCCAATCTGTGCCCTTTCTGAACTCTTGAAACACATAATCTGTGATCAATAAAATGGTTATTGTTTTGCACCACTAAGAACAGGGTGGTTTGTCTTACATCAATAAATATTAGGAAAATATGTCTCTTCCAAAGAGAAACAGTCAGTTACTTTCCACTAAAAGAGAAGAAATGAGAAATTACTAAGGCATTCAACTCTCCAAATACCCAAGAGAGCAAATAAAAAGTTTGCAAACAACGCTATGAATTAATAAAAATAAAATTTATATGCTTAAAAGAATCAAACCTTCTTGCTTTAAATGCTTAGAATCAAAATTGAATTTTCAGAAAATACTTGAGTGTTTGGGAATTCTGTAAAAGAAAAGTCACAAACTTCACTCTAAATGTTGAAGACCTTGACTTCAGCCCCAATTACCCATAACAAAGACTAACTACCAAAATAGGAGAAAAGAGAAAAACTATGTTTTCACTTTGGTTGAGAATATGTACAGTAGTACATAAGAAAATGCTACAATGAAATAAAACATAAGAGTTCTTGAGAATGAAATCTACTTTAAAAAAGTTTTAAATATAAACTTAAACTACATTTCCTAAGACACCAGAGTCACAAGATGAACAAAATGCAAAAATATTTTAGTACTACTATAATGAGGAATTACAATATCTGATAATCCAGCTTCCAACAGATTAACATGGAACAGGGATATTATTTGCTATGAATGTGTCATCTGACACTCTGTAATACAATGAGTATAATCTACTTGTTCCTTTAAATTAGTGATTATTGTTCCATCTGGACACATAAATGTAAGAAAAAGCAGAAGAGACTAAATAGTTATTTGTTATAACAGAATTCTAAGACAAAAGGTCATTAAATCATTCATTCATACAGTAAGATACATATTTAATAAAGATTAGGTAAAGGGTATTAAGAGACATCTAACAAGTCTTCAGCTGGGAATAGGAGGGAAAGCTCCAGATTGTTTTTTTTTTTTTTAAACAACTTTATTGGAGTATAATTGCTTTACAATGGTGTGTTAGTTTCTGCTGTATAACAAGGTGAATCAGCTATACATACACATATATCCCCATATCCCCTCCTTCTTGCGTCTCCCTCCCACCCTCCATATCCCACCCCTCTAGGTGGTCACAAAGCACTGAGCTGATTTCCCTGTGCTATGCAGCTGCTTCCCACTAGCTATTTTACATTTGGTAGCGTATATATGTCCATGTCTCTCTTTCATTTTGTCCCAGATTACCCTTCCCGCTTCCTGCATCCTCAAGTCCATTCTCTACGCCTACGTCTATATTCCTGGACTGCCCCTAGGTTCTTCAGAACTTTTTTTTTTTTTTTTTTTAGATTCCATATATATGTGCTAGCATACAGTATTTGTTTTTCTCTTTCTGACTTATTTCACTCTGTATGACAGACACTAGGTCCATCCACCTCACTACAAATAACTCAATTTCCTTTCTTTTTATAGCTGAGTAATATTCCATTGTATATATGTGCAACATCTTCTTTATCCATTCATCTGTTGATGGACATTTAAGTTGCTTCCATGTCCTGGCTACTGCAAATAGAGCTGCAATGAACATTGTGGTAAATGACTTTTTGAGTTATGGTTTTCCCAGGGTATATGGCCAGTAGTGGGATTGCAGGGTTGTATGGTAGTTCTATTTTTAGTTTTTTAAGGAACCTCCATACTGTTCTCCATGGTGGCTGTATCAATTTACATTCCCACTAACAGTGCAAGAGGGTTCCTTGTTCGCCACACCCTCTCCAGCATTTATTGTTTGTAGATTTTCTGATGATGGCCATTCTGACTGGTGTGACATAATAACTCATTGCAGTTTTGATGTGCATTTCTCAAATGATTAGTGATGTTGAGCATCCTTTCATGTGTTTGTTGGCAATCTGTATATCTTCTCTGAAGAAATGCCTATTTCAGTCTTCTGCCCATGTTTGGATTGGGTTGCTTGTTTTCTTACTATTGAGCTACATGAGCTGCTTGTAAATTTTGGAGATTAATGCTTTGTCATTTGATTCATTTGCAAATATTTTCTCCCATTCTGAGGGTTGTCTTTTCATCTTGTTTATGTTTTCCTTTGCTGTGCAAAAGCTTCTAAGTTTCATTAGGTCCCATTTGTTTATTTTTGTTTTTAATTTCCATTTCTCTAGGAGGTGGGTCAGAAATGATCTTGCTGTGATTTATGTCATAGAGTGTTCTGCCTATGTTCTCTAAGAGTTTTATAGTGTCTGGCCTTACATTTGGGTCTTTAATCCATTTTGAGTTTATTTTTGTGTATGGTGTTAGGGAGTGTTCTAATTTCATTCTTTTACACGTAGCTGTCCAGTTTTCCTAGCACCACTTATTGAAGAGGCTGTCTTTTCTCCATTGTATATTCTTGCCTCCTTTATCAAAAATAAGGTGACCATATGCGCATGGGTTTATCTCTGGGCTTTCTATCCTGTTCCATTGATATATATTTCTGGTTTTGTGCCATTACCATACTATCTTGATTACTGTAGTTTTGTAGTATAGTCTGAAGTCCAGGAGCCTGATTCCTCCAGCTCTGTTTTTCTTTCTCAAGATTGCTTTGGCTATTCGGGGTCTTCTGTTTCCATACAAACTGTGAAATTTTTGATTTTAGTTCTGTGAAAAATGCCATTGGTAGTTTGATAGGGATTGCATTGAATCTGTAGATTGCTTTGGGTAGTATAGTCATTTTCACAATGTTGATTCTTCCAACCCAAGAACATCGTATATCTCTCCATCTGTTTGTACTATCTTTAATTTCTTTCATCAGTATCTTATAGTTTTCTGCATACAGGTCTTTTGTCTCCTTTGGTAGGTTTATTCCTAGGTATTTTTTTCTTTGTGTTACAGTGGTAAATGGGAATGTTTCCTTAATTTATCTTTCAGGTCTTTCATCAGTAGTGTATAGGAATGCAAGACATTTCTGTGCATTAAAATTTTGTATCCTGCTACTTTACCAAATTCATTGATTAGCTCTACTAGTTTTCTGGTAGCATCTTTAGGATTCTCTATGTATAGTATCATGTCACCTGCAAACAATGACGATTTTACTTCATCTTTTCTGATTTGGATTCCTTTTATTTTTCTTCCCTGATTGCTGTAGCTAAAACTTCCAATACTATGTTGAATAATACTGGTGAGGGTGGGCAACCTTGTCTTGTTCCTGAAATTAGTGGAAATGGTTTGTCATACATGGCCTTTATAATGTTGAGGTAAGTTCCCTCTATGCCTACTTTCTGGATGGTTTGTTTTTTTTTTTTTTTTTTTTTTTTTTTTTTTTTTGCGGTATGCGGGCCTCTCACTGTTGCGGCCTCTCCCGTCGTGGAGCACAGGCTCCGGACGTGCAGGCTCAGCGGCCATGGCTCACAGGCTCAGCCGCTCCGTGGCATGCGGGATCCTCCCAGACCAGGGCATGAATCCGTGTCCCCTGCATCGGCAGATGGACCCTCAACCACTGCACCACCAGGGAAGCCCTCTGGACAGTTTTTATCATAAATGGGTGTTGAATTTTGTCAAATCTTTTTCTGCATATATTGAGATAATCATATGGTTTTTCTCCTTCAATTTGTTAATATGGTGTATCACATTGACTGACTGAAGAATCCTTGCATTCCTGGGATAAACCCCACTTGATCATGGTGTATGATCCTTTTAATCTACTGTTGGGTTTTGTTTGCTAGTATTCTGTTGAGGATTTTTGCATATATGTTCATCAGTGATACTGGCCTGTAGTTCTCTTTGTCACATCTTTGTCTGGTTTTGGTATCAGGCTGATGGTGGCCTTGTAAAATGAGTTGGGGAGTGTTCCTCCCTCTGCTATATTCTGGAAGGGTTTGAGAAGGATAGGTGTTAGCTCTTCTCTAAATGTTTGATAGAATTCGCCTGTGAAGCCATCTAGTCCTGGGTTTTTGTTTGTTGGAAGATTTTTAATCACAGTCTCAATTTCAGTGCTTGCGATTAGTCTGTTTATATTTTGTTTCCTCCTGGTTCGGTCTCAGAAGGTTGTGCTTTTCTAAGAATTTGTCCATTTCTTTCAGGATGTCCATTTTTTTGGCATTCAGTTGCTTGTAATAAACTCTCATGATCTTTTGTATTTCTGTAGTGTCAGTTGTTACTTCTCCTTTTTCATTTCTAATTCTGTTGATTTAAGTCTTCTCCCTTTTTTCTTGATGAGTCTTGCTAATGGTTTATCAATTTTGTTTATCTTCTCAAAGAACCAGCTTTTAGTTTTATTGATCTTTGTTACTGTTTCATTTCTTTTTCATTTATTGCTGATCTGATCTTTATGATTTCTTTCCTTCTGCTACCTTTGGGTTTTTCTTGTTCTTCCTTCTCTAGTTCCTTTAGGTGTAAGGTTAGATTATTTATTTGAGATTTTTCTTATTTCTTGAGGTACGATTGTATTGCTATAAACTTCCCTCTTAGAACTCCCTTTGCTGCATCCCATAGGTTTTGGGTCAGTGTGTTTTCATTGTCATTTGTTTCTAGGTATTTTTTTATTTTCTCTTTGATTTCTTCAGTGATCTCTTAATTATTTAGTAGTGTATTGTTTACCCTCCATGCATTTTTATATTTTACAGATTTTTTTCCTGTAATTGATATCTAGTCTCATAGCATTGTGATTGGAAAAGATACTTATACATATTTTCTTAGATTTACCAAGGCTTGATTTGTGACCCATGATATGATCTCTCCTGGAGAATGTTCCATGAGCACTTGAGAAGAAAGTGTATTCTGTTGTTTTTGGATGGAATGTCCTATAAACATCAATTAAGTCCATCTTGTTTAATGTATCATTTAAAGCTTGTGTTTCCTTATTTGTTTTCATTTTGGATGATCTGTCCATTGGTGAAAGTGGGGTGTTAAAGTCCCCTACTATGATTGTGTTAGTGTCAATTTCTCCTTTTATGGCTGTTAGGATTTGCCTTCTGTATTGAGGTGCTCCTATGTTGGGTGCATAAATATTTACAATTGTTATATCTTCTTCTTGGATTTATTCTTTGATCATTATGTAGTGTCCTTCTTTGTGTCTTGTAATAGTCTTTATTTTAAAGTCTATTTTGTGTGATATGAGAATTGCTACTCCAGGTTTCTTTTGATTTGCATTTGCATGGAATATCATTTTCCATCCCCTCACTTTAAGTCTGTTTGTGTCCTTAAGTCCGAAGTGGGTCTCCTGTAGATAGCATATATACAGGTCTTATTTTTGTATCCACTCAGCCAGTCTATGTCTTTTGGTTGGAGCATTTAATCCATTTATATTTAAGGTAATTATCAATATATACGTTCCTATTATCATTTTCTTAGTTGTTTTGGGTTTGTTATTGTAGGTCTTTTCCTTCTCTTGTGTTTCCTGCCTAGAGAAGTTCCTTTAGCGTTTGTTGTAAAGTTGGTTTGGTGGTGCTGAATACTGTTAGCTTTGGCTTGTCTGTAAAGGTTTCAATTTCTCTGTTGAATCCGAATGAGATACTTGTTGGGTAATCTTGATTGTAGGTTTTTCCCTTTCATCACTTTAAGTATGTCCTGCCAGTCCCTTCTGGCTTGCAGAGTTTCTGATGAAAGATTAGCTGTTAACCTTATGGGGATTCCTTTGTATGTTATTTGTTGTTTTTCCCTTGCTGCTTTTAATATTTTTTCTTTATATTTAATTTTTGATACTTTGATTAATATATGTCTTGGCCTGTTTCTCCTTGGATTTATCCTGTATGGGACTCTCTGTGCTTCCTGGACTTGATTAACTATTTCCTTTCCCATATTGGGCAAGTTTTCAACTATAATCTCTTCAAATATTTTCTCAGTCCCTTTCTTTTACTCTTCTTCTTCTGGGACCCCTATAATTCGAATGTTGCTGCATTTAATGTTGTCCCAGACCTCTCTGAGACTGTCCTCAATTCTTTTTGTTCTTTTTCCTTTATTCTGCTCTGTGATAGTTACTTCCACTCTTTTATCTTTCAGGTCACTTATCCATTCTTCTGCTTCAGTTATTCTGCTATTGGAACTTTCTAGAGAAGTTTTAATTTCATTAATTTTGTTGTTCATCATTGTTTGTTTGCTCTTTAGTTCTTCTAGGTTCTTGTTAAATGTTTCTTGTATTTTCTCCATTCTATTTCCAAGATTCTGGATCATCTTTACTATCATTACGCTGAATTCTTTTTCAGGTAGACTGCCTATTTCCTCTTCATTTGTTTAGTCTGGTGGGTTTTTACCCTGTTCCTTCATCTGCTGTGTGTTTCTCTGTCTTCTCATTTTGCTTAACTTACTGTGTTTTGGGTTCCCTTTTAGCAGTCTGCAGGTTAGTAGTTTCCATTGGTTTGGGTGTCTTCCCCCAGTGGCTAAGGTTGGTTCAGTGGGCTGTGTAAGCTTCCTAGTGGAGGGGACTGGTGCCTGTATTCTGGTGAATAAGGCTGGATCTTGTCTTTCTGGTGGGCAGGACTGCATCCAGTGGTGTGTTTTGGGGTGTCTGTGACCTTATTATGATTTTAGGCAGCCTCTCTGCTAATGGTTGGGGTTGTGTTCCTGTCTTGCTAGTTGTTTGGCATAGTGTGTGTCCAGCACTATAGCTTGCTGGTCGTTGAGTGGAACTGGGTCTTAGCATTGAGATGGAGATCTCTGGGAGAGCTTTCACTGTTTGATATTATGTGGAGCTGGGAGGTCTCTGGTGGACCAATGTCCTGAACTCGGCTCTGCCACCTCAGAGGCTCAGGACTGACACCTGGCCGTAGCACTAAAACCCTGTCAGTCACACAGCTCAGAAGAAAAGGGAGAAAAAAAGAAAAGAAAAAAAAGGAAAGAAAGAAAGAAAATAATAATAAAATAAAGTTATTAAAATAAAAAATTTAAAAAAATAAAAAAATTAGAAAGTAATTTTTAAAAAAAGGAAGAAAGAAAGGAGACAGCAATCAAAACAAAAAACAATTTCACCAATGATAACAAGCACTAAAAACTATACAAAAAACAAAAAACGGACAGACAGAATGCTAGGACAAACGTTAAAAGCAAAGCTATACAGACAAAATCACACAAACAACCATACACATACACACTCACAGAAGGAGAAAAAGGAAAAAAAATTATATATATATATATAGAAAAAAACAAAAAAGGAAGAGAGGCAACCAAATCAATAAACAAATCTACCAATGATAATAAACTCTAAATAGTAAACTAAGATAAACATAAAACCAGAAACAAATTAGATGCAGAGGGCTTCCCTGGTGGCGCAGTGGTTGAGAATCTGCCTGCCAATGCAGCGAACACGGGTTCGAGCCCTGGTCTGGGAAGATCCCACATGCCGCGGAGCAACTAGCCCCGTGAGCCACAATTACTGAGCGTTCGCATCTGGAGCCTGTGCTCTGCAACAAGAGGGCTGTGATACTGAGAGGCCCGCGCACCGCAATGAGGAGTGGCCCCCACTTGCCGCAACTAGAGAAAGCCCTCGCACAGAAACGAAGAGCCAACACAGCCATAAATAAATAAATAAATTAATTAATTAAAAAAAAAAATTAGATGCAGAAAGCAAACCCCAAGTCTACCAATGCTCACAAAGTCCACTGCCTCAATTTTGGGATGAGTCATTGTCTATTCAGGTAATCCAGAGATGCCAGGTACATCAAGTTGACTGTAGAGATTTAATCCGCTGTTCCTGAGGCTGCTGGGAGAAAGTTCCCTTTCTCTTCTTTGTTCGCATGGCTCCTGGGGTTCAGTTTTGGATTAGGCCCCGCTTCTGTGTGTAGATTGCCTGGGTGCCTCTGTTTCCCGCCCAGATAGGATGGGGTTAAAGTAGCAGCTGATTACGGGGCTCTGGCTCACTCAGGCCAAGGGGAGGGAGGGGTATGGAATACGGGGTGAGCCTGTGGCAGCAGAGGCCAGCATGATGTTGTAACAGCCTGAGGTACACCATGTGTTCTCCCAGGGAAGTTGTCCCTGTATCATGGGACCCTGGCAGTGGCAGAGTGCACAGGCTCCTGGCAGGGGAGGTGTGGATAGTTATCTGTGCTTGCTCACAGGCTTCTTGGTGGCTGTAGCAGCAGCCTTAGCATCTCATGCCTGTCTCTGCTGTCCGAGCTGATAGCTGCGGCTTGTGTCCGTCTCTGGAGGCTGTTTAGGAGGCACTCTGAATCCCCTATCCTTGCGCACCCTGAAACAATGGTCTATTGCCTCTTAGGCAGGTCCAGACTTTTTCCGGGATTCTCTCCTGGCTAGCTGTGGTGCACTAGCCCCCTTCAGGCTGTGATCATGCAGCCAACCCCAGTCTTCTCCCTGGGATCTGACCTCCAAAGCCCAAGCCTCAGCTTCCAGTCCCCAGCCGTCCCGGCGGGTGAGCAGACAGGCCTCTCAGGCTGGTGAGTGCTGGTCAGCACTGATCCTCTCTGTGGGACTCTCTCCACTTTGCCCTCTGTGCCCCTGCTGCTGCGCTCTCCTCTGTGGCTCTGAAGCTTCCCCCCCACTACCACCCCTCTGGCAGTGAAGGAGCTTCCTAGTGTGTGGAAACTTTTCCTCCTTCACAGCTCCCTCCCAGAGGTGCAGGTCCTATCCCTATTCTTTTGTCTCTTTTTTTTTCTTTTTTCTTTTGCCCTACCCAGGTACGTGGGGGAGTTTCTTGCCTTTTGGGGAGTCTGAGGTCTTCTGCCAGAGTTCAGTAGGTGTTATGTAGGAGTTGTTCCACATGTAGATGTATTTCTAATGTATTTGTGAGGAGGAAGGTATCTCCACGTCTTACTCTTCCGCCATCTTCAAGGTCTCTCCCTCCAGGTTGGTTTCTTAAAAGAGGTAATGTCTAAGTAGATACCTGAACAGTAAATAAGACTGCACTGAATAAAGAGACAAGTGGTAAAATGTGCCAGGTAAAATTAGAGCCTATATAATAAAAGCTCAAAGGAGAAGAAAAAAGCATGGCATATTGAGGGAACTCTAAGAAATTCAGTTTATCTGGACCTTAAACTGAGAAGTGGCAGCAGATCAGACTGAATAAGGATGCAGAGACTGAATATGATACACCCTACACATCATTCTTTATTTATTTTTTATTTTTTTTATTTTTTTGCAGTACGCGGGCCTCTTACTGCTGTGGCCTCTCCTGTTGCAGAGCACAGGCTCCGGACACGCAGGCTCAGCAACCATGGCTCACGGGCCTAGCTGCTCCGTGACATGTGGGATCTTCCTGGACCAGGGCAAAAAACCATGTCCCCTGCATCGGCAGGCAGACTTTCAACCACTGCGCCACCAGGAAAGCCCCACATCATTCTTTATTTGGCTTTATGTTATGACTTTGAAGTGTTTTAGGTACAGAAATGTCACGATCAAACTATTTTCTATTACTATCTCTCAGGATAAAACCAAAAAGATCAATTAGAAAGCAGTTTGCATTGATCCAGGGAAAACACAATAGTGGCTCCAAATAAATGAGAGACAATGGAAATGCAAAGAAATGGATAAATTCCAGTGATGTTAAGGTAGAAATATCAGTGAGATTTGTTGTTGATTTATTGACTGTGGGACTGAGGAAGACTTTAGGAATTGAGAATGTACCAGAGTATCTGGCTTGAACGACTGACAAGATGGTGGTGACAACCTCTGAAACAAGAAACACAAATGGAATACTTGGTTGGGGTGGGTTTATGAAGAAGCATCAATTTTATATATGCTGACTTTGAGATGTCTATGGAACATCCAGGTAGAGATATTAAGGAGACTCTTAGATCTGGAGCTCAGGGGAATGATTCATTCTAGAGCTAGTGAGCTGGAGACCAAGGGTTTACAGATGGTACTTGAAACATCATGAGCGAGTGTGATCATCTTGGGAGAATGTATCAGTTGAGAGGTGTAGTGGATTAAACGTGTGGAAACCAATGTTATTTATGGATAAGGTAGTAAAAGGAGAACATTCAGAAGACAGATAAAATGAACAATCATAAAGGTAAGAGGATGTCTGAAAGAGAGTAGGGTCATAGAAGTACCAGAAAATAGAACTGTTTATTAAAGAAGGATTTGTCAATAGTTCAAATCCTATAATCAGCAAAATAAACTCTGGAAAAAGTTCACTGAATTTAGCCTTTCTTTTTAGCAGTCCCAAATATTCAGTATGGTTTGCCTCATCTATGTCTTTAGATTTCTACTGATTTCAGAAGGAGAGACTGTTTAATTATAGCAATCATACATGCAGGGATATTTGAGATAAATGGAGATTTTTTATTATTATGATGCCATTCAAAATATATTTTATTGGAAAAAAATGATCTAACAAACTTTCTTCCTAAAATTCCTTCTGTAGTTATTGTCATAATAAATTCAATCTAATAATTATTAATTTGCTACTTAAAAATAGGTAGACTGAGGCACAAAGACATTTGGTGATCTTCTAAGGTTTTCTTAATATAGGAAATGATCTTTGGACAGGGACTCATATATTCTGATGTACAGTCCTTTGTACAAGGCTCTAAAAAACATCAGGCAAAGCAAATAATCTTGTTAATTTCCTATAGAACATTTTTGTAACATCCCATTCATTATTCAGCTTTTATCATTTTTAAATAGACATAAACAACTTTAGAGCTTCATATAATTAAAAGTTTTACACTTTGTGTGCGATTCTTTAAAGTCTTTATCAGTTTGTCAATTAACAAAGAAAAAACCTCATTTATCCTAGTTATGCCTGGAAGCTGAAGTTCCTAGTAAAAAGACTTCTTACATAAATAAAAGTAAATGCCTTAAAGAACTGACTTTCCCTAACTTCCAGAATTATAAACCAGCTATTGCTCTTCCTGAATACATTCAATACTTTCTAAGTGCAAAACAGGGAATTTGTTAATCCCTTCTGTGCTGTAATATCTCTGTGTTTAACCACACTGATCTATGTACTATTTCAGCAAGTGGATAGCAATGATAGACATTCAAACCAAATTGACTCTCACAACTGCTGCAGATACCTACTATATATTTATCAAGATTCACTCACCACATCTAGTGGAAAATAAATCCAGGACACAGTCAACAAAATGCACTCATATGCCTCATTTAGGCCTAAACAACTAGAAGAGATAGGTGAAAAATTGGAAGGTAGTTTTCACTGCTCAAAAGTCCAACATCTTTTATTCAAATGAAATATATAAACAAAATAAATTTTATCATCCAAACATTATTTTATGAGATGAATAGGTGGCTATACCAGGCGAGGCCATACCTAAGGATAACTGTTAAAATCAACAGGCACCACCACAACAAAAATGTCAAGATAGAGTAAGTTAAGGAATTAGTAATTGTTCATTCTCTCTATGGATATTTGCTTAGTTTCTAACCTTAGTGCTAAGTACTAAAGATAAATATGTAAAAAAATGTCATGATCCCACCCTCGAGGGCTTTACAAGAATTCCAAGTGGGAAAACTGAATAACAAAAGGAGAAAACTGGAAGTGACTTTGCATAATATGGCATGTCAGACGGTACTGGCCTACCCAACAATCATGACCTTTCAAACCTTTTCTTCCCTTCTTTCCCCAGATATCCACCCTCTCTTGTCCAGCCATGACTTCAAAGGAGGTACACCTCAGACCCAGTTCCAAAGAGTGAATCATAACTGGTAAAGGCAATCATCCTACACTGATTCCCCTGGCCAATGACTGGCTTCAACATGGGCACATGATCCAAGTTTATCCAATGAGATAGGAGAATTCTGCTGGGGTCTTCTGGAAAATGTTTCCACAATAATAATGAGAATTATATAGGAAGAAGAAGTACCTCTTATTCCACTGGATGTTGTTTCATCATGATAGGATACCTAGTTCTACTGTTGCCATTTTGTGGCCATGAAGGATGCTAGCCTAAGGACTAGAAAACATACTAAAACTAGCAGGAAAAGGAAAACAAACACACACATACATATACACACACCAGATCCTAATGATGCCTCCAAACCACTAACTTTTTGTTATAGCAGATAATAAATTGTCAACGTTGCTTAAACCATATGAATCAGAGTTTTCTGTTTATTGCTGCCAAATGCATCGTAACCAATATAAACACTCTTAATTCACAGACAAGGCAACAGAGACCCTAAGAGTTAAAGAGATCTGCCAGATGTCAAGCAACTAGTTATATCTGGTATTCTTGGCAGTCAATCCCCTTTTAAATCAACGGCCATCACATCTGAGATGGCTACTCACCACCAATGCTAACCTGACCATGCTGAGTTAAGGAAATGTCCCTGTTTTGGATTTATTACCTTGGTTTGGAAAGTACCATCCCATTTCCATTACTGTCTATCACAAGACTTACTGATTAACCAGAAATGGGTATGTTCATCATGTACTAAATCCAAAATATAACGTTCCATAAAATAAGTGCTGATATATACTACATGTAACCAAGTGTAGCCATGTGATGATTCTTACCATTTCTGTTGGCAAATGTAATGCCTTGAACCTTTAATAATACAAATGTTTAAAAGCAAGTTTTATTTAAGTTACAAAATATCACAAGGCTCACTCTTGATTCCACTAATGTATTATTAGAGTTGAAGAAGACCATGTTTTCATTTATTTATGGTATGATGTTGTACACATCAATTGATGTTTAAAGCAACATGGTCAACATTCAATAGTATTTTTTAAGTGAATGTGATTTTTCAATAGGTGTAAATCCTAAAACAAAATTTATTACATGGACAGACTGGTATAGAGTGTCAGTGATGGAGGTGGTACACATTAAGGAGCAAGCATGTGGGGGATGAGGCATAGGTGGCCATGGGACACTGATTATATATAGGGAAATTGATCAAATATGTAAATACACTAAGGATAATGGGAATCATGTTTCTATCAGGAGGAAGAGTTACAAATGTGGAAAGGGAGAAAACTAGGATAAACTGCCAGTGGTGCTGGATTGGAATTGGAGTTACTGGTTTGAAATTATGGTTTTCAGTACATATAGATAGAAAAAAAAAACAGAAGGATATGTAAATGTATGTTTACATATATGTATATATATTTACATGTATATGTACATACATACACATGATATGTAGTAAATAAGCATTTCCATACAGTATTTCCTAGCTTGCCTACTGAGAAGGTTGGAGCAGTGATACCTCAATTGAACTGAGCATACCTAGCATCCAGATCATAAAGCCAAGGCTCCTTGGAGAAATGGTTGATACCAGTGCTGGGACAAGGGAAGTACAAGATAAGCCTGGAATATCTTGTTGTGCTAGAATGTAAGAAAATGATTGGAAAATTATGGAGATTTATCAAAGGGACACAGAAGTCAGCTTGGCTCCCGCTGGTCAAACCTTGGAAATTTGTGCATAAATGACTGAATAAAATAGAAAATGAGTCCGTACTGATACTAAGAAATAAAGAAGAAATTTAAAGTTTGATGAGGAACAGAATATTTATATAGATATAAAGTGCTGACCCATTAAATACTTTATAAAAAGGAAAAGAAGTAACTTTCCAGGGGAAAAGACTGGCATTAATCAAGCAATTAATGTAAACATCATCAGCAATGGAACAAATCAAAATCATGCAACAACTGATAGAATACAATGACAAGAACACAGTATTACTTCTGTGACATACCCACAAAAAAATGTATCATCTGAATCTAATCATGAGGAGATTTTTTTTGTTTTTTGTTTTTTTTTTTGCAGTATGCGGACCTCTCACTGCTGTGGCCCCTCCCGCTGTGGAGCACAGGCTCCCGACACGCAGGCTCAGCGGCCATGGCTCATGGGCCCAGCCGCTCCGTGGCACGTGGGATCCTCCAGGACCGGGGCACGAACCTGTGTCCCCTGCATTGGCAGGCAGAGTCTCAACCACTGCGCCACCAGGGAAGCCCAGGAGATTGTTTTTAACTGTAGGTTTTATTATTATTCAGGTATGGTGAGGTCAACACAGGAGACTGCCATCGAAAAGACAGCTTGTTATTCGTAATTCCTAAGAGGATGGGGCATGCCATGTCATGCAGGGCCACACAGGGAAGCACCAGGGTTAAACACAAGCAATAGGAGCAAGGGGAAAGCATGGATGGGAACCTTTATTACAATCTTTTCAGGGAAGGTAAAGGAATAATAGGCAGGTTTGAGATTGACTAGTTTAATTTCTGCAAGCTCTGGGGTACAGGGGCTATCTTTAGTTGTTTTATACCTAACCCTGGGATGACTAGGGAAGAGAAATATTGCTTCCTGTAGTAAGAGCCAGATAGAGGAGGTGGTTCTCCCTACTAGGTAGATCCTGGTGAGGGCTCTGAATAGGTTGGTTTGCATATGAAAGACATGCCCTCGGGGAAAATTGCTTGCTATCTCTATTGACCTACCCTGGGAGGGGCAGTCTCTCCCCAGTCAGGGAGGTCCCAGTGCCAGAGCATCAAAAATATACAAAAGAAGCAAATATAGTTAATAAAGATGTTTCAGATAAACTCATATTGAGGATCATTTGAAAAAATTGTAATCTTCTACAGTGTCAAAATCATTAAAGTCAAAGGAAGACTTAGGAACTGTTCCAGAATGAAGAAAACTGGAGCCCTGACAACTAAATGCAATGTGTAAAGTGAATCTTTTGCTATAAAGGACACTACTGGAAAATTGGTGACATCTGAATGGGGTCTGAAGATTATATGATCACTTTCTGATTTTAATGATTATATTACGGTTATGTAGGAGAATGCCCTTGTTTTTAGGAGATCACATTGTTCAGGAGAAAGTTCTTGGTATTATACTTGCAATTTTTCTGCAGCATTTAAAATGTTTTAGAATTAAATATTAATATTTACAAAATATATAAATATGAAAAGATATATATAAATATGAAAACATAACATGAAAGAGTAGAGAAATATTAAATCAGTGTATTTTAAATTCAGAAAATATTCTTGAACTCATACCTTGAATCTTGAATTTTTCTTACAAATTACAACTGCCTCAGACACATTATCACATTTGTTTCACAGCATAACTGTAGGTACTTCAATTTCCCTTGTGCAATGACAAGAAAACAAGTTAAAGGACTGTGGATGGGGTAGATCTCAGCCAAGCAAAAATGCTAACCAAGGCTCAGGCTCCTCCAGGTCAACTCCTCAGGAGTTAGTAGCCTATTCTAGGATAAAGTACTTCAATTTCATCTAAAAGTAGGCACAAAGAAAGGGACAGAGTAAGAAGCAGCTGTAGACTTCAAGAAGGTTTAGAAATACATATAAGACCCCACCATTTCCCTGTCTCCATGAGATCCTTCCCTTCTTATGTGGACAGATCTAAGCTCTCTTTGGCCACCCCAGCACCATATTTTCAAGGTTGTTGATTGCCCGTGACTACATTCTGGCTGTTACTTTCCCATCAGTATTCCCACTGCTTCTCCTCAGCTGGAACACAAAAGAACTGTTAAAAGACTTGCCAGCAGGCTGATTTTTATCCTAGGCATAAGAGAAGAAGGCTTGGCTTCTCTCTGGGCTTAGATCTTTAATACAAGTCTATGTTGTCTTGTTTTCCTCTTAGTTTTTATCTGAGCAAGGTTATGAACCACTGTACTACTCTTCCTGGATCTGTTGTTCTGTATCACCATCCTTCTTCTATGCCTTGTATTCTGGGGATCAGCAAAAACCTTAACCCCTTCCAGAGATATCACAGAGTAGTACATAGCTTCTATTTCAATGACCTGAGTGCAATTTTCAGAGCATATGGAATTGATCAGGATAAAGGAATCTTCTGTACATCAATTAATACCATGTATTAGGTGTGGCAAGATAATGTCTCCTTCATCACTTGCATCTACTTCCTGCAACATAGCACAACCCACACCACTCACTCCTGGAGACCAGAACATTCATTTATTCAGCAACAATTTCCTGAGCATCTACTACAAGCAAGGCCCTATACTAAGCATATCAGTGACCAAAACAGGCTTATCAGTGAGCACAACAGAAACAAATCACTGCTCATTTGGGGTTTATATCTAGCAGAAAAGAAAATGAACAAGCAATGAGCACAATTAACAAGTAAATTATAGCATATGCTAGAAGGTGATAAATGCAATAGCAAAAAGAAAAAATGTAGAGCAGGGTAAGGGAGACTGAAATTAGTAGGTTTGGGACATGCAAATTGTAATTTAAAAAACCAAACTAATAACAGAAGAACATTTTTTTGTTGTTTTTTGGTTAGGAAAAAAATTGAGACAGATTTTTAAAATAATAATATATGAGATTGTGATAAAAAGTAGTTAATGTTAACAACAGAAAGGTTTGTCTGTATTGTAGAGGCTTTATCCTGAAGTCTCTATACCCAGGTTTGGGGAGGGAAACATGGAAGGAAAAAAGCCAGGGGAAGAGCAGAAGAATCAGCAGAACTTTGTAAAAATAGCTGAGGGCTGTGGAGGCTGAAGGGATTGTAGAAGAGGAAGAGATGAGGGAGGGAGACTCTGGAGGAAGAATTCCTTTATGCCATCCAAGATGAAATCAGAATCACCTAATATGGGGTTAAGTGGAGGGAGAAAGCACAGACTTCTTTTGCCCCTTTCCCTAGATTCCACCAGTCTTCTTGATTGCCTATTAGTAAGATTTTTCTGGAAAAGAACCATGTCTTCTTTTCCTACCTTACTTAACAAGGCCACTAATGACCTCCAGGTTACCACAGCTAATGGAAAATTTTCAGTCTTCATCTTGACTTCTCAGCTGACTCTTCCCTCCCATTAAAAACTCTCCAATTATTTAGCTTCTGAGTCTCCACACACTCTGTTGCCCTTCAGACTCTCTGGTCCCATTTCTCAGCCTCCTTTGTTGATCCCTCCACACCTTCTCAACCTCTAAATGTTATAGTGACCCAGTCCTCTGTATACTCACCTTTGAAGAAACTGTATCCAGGCTCAAGGTTTTAAACATCATCTCAGTGACAATGGCAGCCAAATCCGTATCTCCATCCCAGAACTTGGCCTGCTTTTGAACATTTCCACTTGTATGTCCAATGGCCATGTCAAATTTTTTTTTCTTTTCTTTTTTTTTTTTTTTTTGTGGTACACGTGCCTCTCACTGTTGTGGCCTCTCCCGTTGCAGAGCACAGGCTCTGGATGCGCAGGCTCAGTGGCCATGGCTCATGGGCCCAGCCACTCCGCGGCATGTGGGATCTTCCCAGACCGGGGCACGAGCCCGTGTCCCCTGCATCGGCAGGCAGACTCTCAACCACTGCACCACCAGGGAAGCCCGCCATGTCAAATTTACCATACCCAAAACTAAACTCTTGATTTTCCCCACACACCAGTTCTCCTCTAGACTTTCCCATCTTAGTAAATGGCAACTTGCTTCACCTGGTTGCTCAGTATGAAAACCTTGGGATCATCCTTGATGCTGCTCAAGCATACTAAGAATACCCACTTCTCAGGGACTTGGCATGTGCTGATCCCTATGCTTAGAATTTCCTTCCCCCTCTGTCTTCATAGTTCACTCTCTCCTTTCCTTCAGGTCTCAATTGTTGCCTCCTCAGAATTCTTTTCTCATGACTCTTCCAGAAGTAGGATCCTCTGCCATTACTTAGCCCCTTGCTTTTGCTTCACAAGACTTTCACTACTTGATGTATGTTTATTTTTTGCCTATATCTCCTTTTGAAAAAAAGCTCTATGAGAGCAGGGGTTTTAAGTTTGTGTATCTCTATGATCAAAAATAGTGCCTATCATATAGCAGATATTCAATAAAAATTTTTGGAAAGAATAAACAAGAGAAATAGGGTTACATAACATAGATACAAGATGTATGCAGTGTTAGGCTAAGTTTTTAACTGAGATCAAGATGGTCCCTGTATGTTGCTATCTGAAAGCAAAACCACCTGGACCTTGGGGGTGATTGCAACAAAAGCCGTAAGTAAAGCTTAATGAATGCCCATAATCCTTGGGAGAGCTTCTGACTGTAGATCTTTGCCATCCAATATGGTAGCCTTTAGCTACATGTGTCTACTTAAATTTAAATTAATTAAAATCAAATAAAATTTAAAATTCAGTTTCTCAGTTGCACTCACAGCATTTCAAGTGTTCAATAACCACAGGTAACTAGTGACTACCATATGGACAATTTTTATCACTGTGGAAAGTTCTATTAAATAGCACTACTGTAGAGTAGCACAGCACAGCTTTCACCACACCTAAAGCTTACAATTACTTAGATCTTTTCTTCCCTCATCATTTGTAAAATGTCAAAAGTCTACTGTTCAGGTATTTCAGTATTCTATTTCTGGAGCTATCACCACCTCTTAAGGGATCCACTTCCATAACAGTGTGTATATATATACACAGAAACACACACATACACACAGACACACATGATATTTTTCTGAAAGGAAAAAATTTTGTTCACTTTGGTCTTTTGTCCCTGTATATTTTATACATTTTTACTTCACTGAACCTAAAAATATTTTTGAATGTCTCCTATATTAAGAAGCCCATGTTTGTCCCTGAAGGGATAAAGAGTGTACATGTAACAATTAAATGTGTAAGGTGGCTTAGAGAAGGAAACAAGTGGAGATGTTGAAGCCTGTTATACTATATCCATGACCTGAACTAAAATGGAGGCTTGAGCAAAGAAACTCGGTGGAAATTAGAGACAACATAAAGGAAAAGTCAACAAGACTTGAGGACTGATTGGACATGAAAAACATAGAGGAATAAAAGTCAGCTCTCTTCCTTGAGTTTGTGGGTTCCTAGTATGTACATCATGCTGGCATTAGAAGCAGCCAAAGCTCTGGAAATTAAAACCAGGCAAATCGGGTGTGAAAAAAAAGTTTTTAAGGGATCTAATAATTTTGATTTTGAAACAATAATGGTAAGACATTCAACGGAAAATATCCAGCCAGCAGTTGGACTGGAGGGCAAAAGGTTTGGAAATCACTTCTAACAAAGACAAGAAGGAAAAGATAAAACATGAATACTTTTTCCTCTTCGTGGGCACCAGCACCTTCAAATATTTTCAGTCTATAGTTATGTCCTCCTCACCACTACTTCCCCCCTCCCCCTCTGTTTGCCAATTTTCACTAGGTCTCTCTTCCAAGCTTTCATCATAAATCAAACTTTCTATTCATAGCATTATGGTATTGTACTCGAGTGAATTCTCATAATTTGTCTATTTCTCTGTACAATCTCCTACTTACTCTGATGAACAGAAAAGTATTTTTATACTGTGGAGCTGTACATGCAAAGTTTGTATATTTTGGAACATAGCCCAGTTAAACTGTAGTAACATAACCCATTAATGTATAGTTGTTTACATGCATCTCACACAATTAAGGGTGTCTTACAGGTTTAACGAGTACCACAAAAGCAACTGAGAGTTTGTAGTATAAACTCTGTGGACTGAGGGTTGCTTTTGATGTTGACCCTGAAACACACGGCATTTTTAAAAAGTAGAGGGGTAAAGGGCTCTATTTTGCTAGAGATAAATAATGTCTACATATTTTTGTGGGGTTGTGACAGAGCAATTTAAATTATTATATCCCTTTATATTTAATGTGTATTTATATGCACATTTTTACATTTAATACAACTTCATTTTAAGAACCTAGCTAAACAGAATCATCAGTGAATCAGGATTTCAGTGGCCACAGTCTATTTCAAAAGAAGCAAAACAAAACAATACAAAAACCAACAAAAATTCAGATAATTTAGATGCTATTTAAGAGGACTCTGTGATTAAGATCACTCATTCATTGTTAAATAAATGAGTTATTTTTATAATAAAAGCACAAGTGGCAAGGCACTGCACAAAAGGGAGGCTTAGCCTTGCTTGGGCATCAGGGAAACTCCCTAGAAAGTAACTTTTCAGCTCAGTCCTGAAGGATGAATTGTAGCAATCTGAAAGAAGAGGAAGAAAGAAGGAAGCAGGATCTAGGGGCAGGCAACAGATCCAATTCTCACAGCCCCTCATCTTTAAGAAAAAAAAATTAATAAAGCCGTATCTGTGGCTTTTCAGAACGTTATGTGAGCTGCTTGAAAATTAAAATCACAAGTATGGAAATACACGGTTCTCTTAAATAAAATAATACACAATTTAAAATCTTCAAATGATCTTAATGTGTGAGATATATGAAGATACACTGACCACTCCAAAAATTGGGGGAAAATATTTTAAAAAGAAATAAAACACCTTTATCTGGCCCTTTGAAATGGCACTAATCACCTGGAGTTTGTTTTCTTCACTTGGTCACATTTCTCACTCAAAGACTAAAAATCATTCCCAAGGGACAAGGAAAGAAAAAAAAAATGATAGAGCTACCATCTTCTCCTAAGGACAAATGTTTCCAGTGACTCCTAATATTTATAATGCCCAGCTTGAAAAACCGTATTATAAAACTCTGGAAAGAACTGAGACATATGTCCAAATACTAACAAAAGTAAACAGCAGCCAGAAATTCTACAACTTCTGTGTGATTTCACAGTTGCTTTTATGTGGATCAGGTTACTATATTATTGGAATCTTCCTGCTGATTCTAGACTATCAAAAGCATTTTAGAACTGTATTGTGTTTGGGATGCACTTCTACATACGTCAATCTGATATGTACAATTTTAAAATTCAACCTACATTAGAAAATGTCATTCTGGTCTTTTTGCTCCAGGAAGGAGACTGTCATTATTTTTTTTTTAAATCTCTTAAATTTTGCCACATTATTATAACACTTAAAATCATTCTAAGTATAAAAATTTCAAAAACATAAAATTAAATGAAATGGGGTTTCCCTGGTGGTGCAGTGGTTGAGAGTCCGCCTGCCGATGCAGGGGACGCGGGTTCGTGCACCGGTCCAGGAGGATCCCACATGCCGCGGAGCGGCTAGGCCCGTGAGCCATGGTCGCTGAGCCTGCACGTCTGGAGCCTGTGCTCTGCAACGGGAGAGGCCACAACAGTGAGAGGCCCGCGTAGTGCAAAAAACAAAAAAAATGAAATGAAATGTAACTTTAAAATATTAACAAGTCCCATCTACCTTAAAATTTAATGATAAAAAATAAACATAATCAACCACATATAGCCAAATCATTTTAATAAAGCATTCATTGGTTTATGGATTCAGAGAGAACTGGCTTTGAATCCCTGTCCCACCTAGCTATATAGCTTTGGGCAAATTTCCTTATTTCCTTGAACTTTAGTTTCTTAATCTGTAACATGAAGGAAATAATCTCTAATCTGTAAATTTTATTTTTGAATTATACAATAAATTATATAAAGTATCCATACAATTTTGAGAAATAAATATTAATGTCTTTTCCCCTCCTTTTTCCAGAAGTGTTACCTTGAATTCAATGAATGACAGTAAAATCCACTACTAATATAGGGCAATCAACATGTTAGTAAGAACCACATTACAAACACACTTAATCCCTCCATAATTGAATTAATCCTGCTTATTGATTTTAAAAATCTTCTTCTTTCATAAAGTATTACCCTACATGAATGTTGTCCAAATTAACATTCACTTATTAGGAAACAGTTGATAAATTGAAAGCATACTTAAGGTTTTTATGAGCATTCAAATTCTGTTTTATTTTTATTTTTCAATGCAGCATATGAAGAATGATGATTTCTAAGGCCAAATTTTAGGGTGAAAGCAACAGAGTCATTATATTATGTATATATTGTGAAATGATCACCATAATAAGTCTAGTTAACATCTGTTACCATACATCGTGAAAGTTTCTTTTTCCTTGTAATGAGAACTTTAAGGGTCTACTCTCCTTTTTGTCATAAACCAAAAAGAAAAAAAAAAAGTATTCAGATAAAAATTAGAAATCATGAAATATTGGCTATAGATCATAAGATCTATTGAACTCAAATGGTTACCATTTATTATATCACTTCCATAACATTATAGAAAGTGTTTGAAATATATTTTACCATTTAGTTTGTACAATAAGGCTACAAGGTGGAATGATTATCCTTATTTTATAGATAAATAAACTGAAGCTCAAGGAGTTTAATAAATTTGCTCAAGATTACACAGTTTATAATGGAAGAAATCATTTAAGTTCAGATTTTTCTAATTCTAAAACCCAAGCTCTTCAAGATTAAGAGCAGAGTTATAATTATTCAGTGTTTTGGTAAATAAGATCTTAGGTTATGGACACAAATCAAAACCACCTAAGAATTAAGTATAATTGTTATATCTTAGAATGATTCTATGCTGTAGTAAAATAAGAAGTAGACTTTGAGTCCAGAAACTGGTCTAATCTAAAAATTTTTAGGTAATATAATTATAATATTTATTAGTAACTGTGTGAATTTCAACAAGGCAATTGACTTAAGAAAACTTATTATTGATAATCTAGTCCAGTCTATCCAAGTGCTAAAATTCTATTACATACAAGTGATTTCCTAGATATTTTTACATAGATTTCAACTTTTTAAATGTTTAAACATTATACAAACAATATATGCTAATGGATGAATATAAATAATAAAGAAGGTCTAAAATTAAAACTAAAATTCCTTCTCTCCAGATAGCTAGTTCTAGTTATCAATAAAACAGTACATTCTTTTGTATGTATCCAGAAAACTCCATTTTCTATTATAAGTTTAGAAAGTTTTATTAAATTATAATATATAGAGAAAAAAGTACACAATTCATAAATAGATAGCTGATGAATTATGATAAAGTGAACATACCCATGTAATCAACACAGATTCAGAAATAAAATACTACAACTATCCCAGAAGCCCCTTTCATGCCATCTCCCAAATATTACTCTCTCCCTCCTCCCAGAGATAACTCTTACCCTGAATCCTAACACCATAAGTTAGTTTGCCTGGATAAATGGGATTGTATGAATTGTGTTCTTCTCTGTCAGTCTACTTACACTCAACGTTATGTTTGTAAAATTCATGTATTGCATGCAGCAGTGGTTGATTTACTTACTTTATTATTGATACTATGAAACTTCTGATAGAAATATAGAAGTGAGATGTATGTAGAATATGCTAAACTATAATATATAAACATATTACAGTTTATGTATATATACCACTGTTGATGGACATTTGGGTTGTTTCCAGGTTTGGGCTATTATGTTTAATGCTGATATAAACACTTTGTTCAAGTCTTTTGATGTACGTATGTTGAATTACTTGGATATTTATATAGAGGAATAACTGCTGGGTCGTACCATTTATTATGCTCAACTTTAGGAGATGGTGACAATTTTCCAAAGTTTTACACACTTTGGCTCCCAAACGTGGCCCCCATCAGCTGTGAATGGGAGGGTTCCAGTTGTTCTACATCTTTCCTGACAGTATTAATCTGGAAATAGTTTATAAATTTTAGTCCATTTTGGTGGGTGTGTAAAGGTATCACACTGTATCTTATAATTTTAATGTTCCTTTCCCTAATGACTAACTCTTAATATGTTTGTTGGCCCTTTGTATATCCTCTTGGGAAACATCTGTTCATTTTTTGCCCATTTAGAAATTATTTTGTCTATTATTTTGTTATTATTTTGGAGGATCTTGTATATATTTGTATTATTACATGTAAGCACTATGTGGCTTTTCTTATCATTTTTTAATGTCTTTTGATGATCATAAATCTCTCCATAAATTGGCAGAATGTTTAGTCAGACTATATTAAAACAACATTTATAACTGCATCAAAAACATAAACTACCTAGGAATAAATCTAATTAAAGCTGTATAAAACCTGTTCTCAGACAACTACAAACTAGTATTGAGAGAAATTTTAAAAGATCTAAATAAATGAAAGGATATGCTGTAGTCACAGTAGAGAAGGCTCAGTATTCTTAAGGTGTCAATTCCCCTCTATTGATGCACAGATTCGATGTAATCCACATTTTAAAATGAGTAAGTTTCTTTTTTGTGTGAGGCTGAAATCAACTGATTATAAAATTTTTAAGGAAACACAAAAGCCAAGGATATCAAATCTAATCTGAAAGACATAGAGAGAAGTTAATACTGTCTACCAAGACTTACTATAAAGTTAAAGTATTTAAGACAATGTATTATTGGCATAAAAATAGATAAGTAGACTAATGGAACAGAACAGTGAGTCCAGAAACAGCTACATATATAATTCACTCTTGATTTATGACAAAGGTGGCACTACAAAGCAGCTGGGAAAAGAATGTCCTTTCAGTAAATGGTGCTGCTTATCTAATTGAGTACATGCTTTCCGGAACTTTCTTTCTGCTTAACAATATATGTTAGCAGTCTTTCTATACCAACACTTCCAAACCTAACTCATTTTGAATAGTTACATAATAGTTCGTTGTATAAATATATCTCAACTAATTCACCCATTCCCATCTTGATTGATGTTTTAGCTTGTTTGCAATTTTCTTTTGGTGGACACCTTTGTAAATATATCTATAGATAACATTCTAGAAATGGAATGCTAAAGCAAAGACTGTGTGAATTTAAAGTTATTGACATAGTTCCCTCCAAAAGGCCACTGCTACATATGCTCTTACGAAGAGTTTATGAAAGTATCCGGATTGTAACATAAATGAGAGATGTTCCACATTTGTTCCACTTTTACTCTTCATGACTCACAAAGGACTTTTTGAACAAATTTAATCACACTAACCACTGATAACTTAGAATGAAAGTAATGCTGCCTCTGCAAAGATTAAAGAAAGGGCTGACAGAGCAAAAGGGGTGAACTACTCTATGAATGCATGCAAAAGTGGTCTTGGTGCATGGGTAGTGAAAGCACAGAAACACTGTTCTCAAAAAGAAGATCACAGGAGTAGTAGCCAGTCTTGGGCTCCGTGGAGAATGCTAACTCAAGAGGCAATATAGTGACTGCAAAGAAAGTGTCCTCAATGTCTATTGATTATACGACACCCAGTTGCAAGAGATTGAGTGAACTGTCACGTCGTCAAGGAATTCTGTAGTTTTGAATATTGTGGGGTATTTAAATAAGTGAGTCATCTGCTGGGGTGCTGAAATATTAAAGCCTTTCACTGGAATGGTATTTTCGTAACTGGATTGAACTTTTATTATACCCAACAATTCGGCTAGCACTGTCTTTCTTGAAAAAGAGATTCCTTTTTCTCAAATCATACAAATTCTCCTCCCATCTTTCGAGGTTCATCTTAAGCCCCATTTTCTCCCTGAATACTCCCTTGAAACTCCCTTCCATACTGCAGAATTTTTCTTACACTTCAGGGTTGCACTTGATCAAGGTGCAATTATGTAACATTCTGTCATTGTTTCATGCCTAATGGCATCATGTATACCTGTCGAGTTTCCCAAAATTTACTGTGCCAGAAGGATGAGATGGGAACCTACCTTGCACTTCCATTGTGCCAGGCACTTTAGTGTTGTATTTAATCTTCATAGCTACCCCCTAAGGTATGCATTAATATCGCCATTTTTCAGATGGAAAAATAGAATTCCAGAGATATTATATGCCTTCTTTGGTCACACACCTACTACAGTGGCACTCTCAGATTCAAACTCAAGCCAATTTTATTTCATAGTTGCTTACCACAATATCTTCCCAAAGACTTCTCTATATGCTTTTTGTGTTGTAGAAATAACACCTCATTCCTGTGGGTACTTGAACCTATGCTATCAGCACCACTAAAGTGGGAAGGTTAGGGGCTTCAGGGACTGGAAACTAGAGTTCCAATCCTGACTATGCTACTCTGAACACCAGTCTCTTCCGTTTTTTTTTTTTTTTTTTTTTTTGCGGTATGCGGGCCTCTCACTGTTGTGGCCTCTCCCGTTGCGGAGCACAGGCTCCGGATGCGCAGGCCCAGCGGCCATGGCTCACGGGCCCAGCCGCTCCGCGGCATATGGGATCCTCCCAGACCGGGGCACGAACCCGTATCCCCTGCATCGGCAGGCGGACTCTCAACCACTGCGCCACCAGGGAGGCCCCTCTTCCGTTTTTGAGAAATGCATACAAAATGTATCCAACTTCCAAAAGGTGCAGTCTGTACACAGTACATTTAATGCTGCTCATTTCTCAGAAGTAGTATAACCCAGTACTCAAATTGAGTTTTAGAGTAAAAAGAGTCTGGGTTTCAATCCAGGAGCTGCCACTCTTGAGCCATGCTAATTTCAGCAAGTTATTTAATTTCTCTAAGCCACATATCTTCATTGGTAAAACAGGTTTAACAATTACCATCTCACTGGATCATTAGATGGATTCAATGAGATTATATACCATAAACTTTTTTAGGATATTGCTGGCCCACAGTAAGTGGTACACAAAACTATCTATCATTTGTATTCATACCCACTGGATAAATAGAAAATAGGCATCTATGTGATAAGTATACTAATAATTCTGCATAAACATAGAAACTAAATGAAAGCAAAAAGGTTTGGAAAAGAGAACAGTATTAATTTCCTTTAGTCTTAGTCTCTGACACGTAGTAGGTCCACTGTCAGAGTACTAATTAGACTACTATGGTTATAAGTCATGGCTGTGCAGTGAAAAATATTCTTGAAAATCTATAAGGAAAAATCACCTTTTTCTGGATTGACTGGAAAATAAGTTTATCACCATATAAGGTTATCTCAATCACTTGTTTCTGTTTTATCACATTTATTAAAATTATAAGTAGTAAGAAATATTCAGATTCAAGTCATAAAGAGTGATTGAGACTCTCTGAGTCACAAAGACATATTTTAAGAATGTTGTGTGTTCGCTGAGATAATAAAAACATGAAATAAACTTGTTTATCATTTTTGTCTGCATTTAAGCAACGAAAATAAAGCTTGACACACCTGCAACCAGTAGAACTGACTCAGGAGAAATGATTAACATAGACTTACTTCTCTTGATGAGAATGTTTAAAATAATCTTTAAGAAAACATATTACTTTTCAATGAGGTCTCATATCAACATGTGCTCTAATATTTCTACAGAGATTTGCAATTAAAGTTAGCAGAGCCTTTGCATGTGACATTATATTGTAGATGCATTTATAAGGAGGAAATATGCTAATATTTTTTAAGTTCTCCTAAACATTGGAAATATCTAAAGGATGAAGCATCAGCTGAGGCAAACTTCATCCCAAAAGCTTGCATACTTGTTTGCAAGAACCTCGTTTGAATGCTGGCCTATCCAGTCAATCACAGTTATTTTAGACAGGAAAAAAAAAAAAAGGACAGCAGGAGTTAAATTTGATGTTCATTAAATGAAGGGAAATTTCTTGCCCCATTTAACTAATATCTTAGTTGGTACAGTGTGACAAACAAATTTTAGTTGTTAAAATCTATTATACCTGCTTTAAATTGCATCTCCCTATAGCCAGAGGCTCCATAGTTGGTTAAATTCAATTTGAGTTGCCAGGGGCTGTTAATGGGTAGGTTTTTCTATTTATTCTCTTAATTGTTCTCTATCTAAATTATCACTTATGATAAAATCTTATTTGCACCAAATTCCCACATAATCAGAAGGTCTAAATAATTTTTCCTCTTCAGGATAATGACATGGAACTAAAGGCCCACAGAAATCTTTAGGGATAGTTTTTGTTGTTGCTGTTTTTGTTGTTGTTTTTATAATGTGCCACATTTAATTTTAAAATAAATAATTCCCCTTGGGCTTCAACAGCATTAAAACGATATGGAAATAATAAACAAACAAGCTGAAAATTATACTTGCTAAGCCCATACTAGGCTCTTAATAAATGTAGAAATGTGTGCTGATTGACTATCACAGTGTACTTCTAGCATGACAGTGCCTTTCAAAACTTTTAAAATGCAAATTGTTCTGTCTTGAGTAAGGCTTTGTATCTAATGTGTCATATGTATGACATGACTTTGATATTTCATTCTTTAATTAGTTACTGAGTTTACAATATATTAGCCACAGTAAAACAATAAATTGGAAAGGAAAATCTATACCTATCATTTCCAGCAGAGGTCTCTAGAGAGCAACTAAAATTATGGAAATAAGGGATAGATGCTCAGAAATTTGAATAGAAAATTTAACTCTTCAGCTTTATGTGAGCCCTTTCTTTTCACCCACGCCCCCTTCTCTTTTGATGTCTGTGCTCCTTCATCAGATAAAAGGCTGTCTAAAAAACTGATCAGAAGTAGACACAAGAGAACAGGTTAATCCCAAGTGCACCGGTGTAATGTGTCACAAAACAGACAATGTAATTATCTCAGCAGCCTGTTTAACCAGCTAATTCGGCAGCTTTGCATACCAGCGGTGAGCTCATCTGTTCACTATATACCAGCCAGGATGTTTTTCACCAAGATCACTACACTTTTACAAAAGCTTGTAAAAGTCGGAGGATTGAGTATTTTCTTGAATGTGGTAATAACAGCTTTTTGCAGTCTTTTATTTATAGGGAGGTAACAGACTAACAAAGAAAAGAAAATGCAGATTAGTACTGCACAATACAAAAGAAACTGAAGTCGATGATATAAATCTCCATACATGTTCATTTAAAATGAAATACCCTCTCTTTACTTGGAATCTCTGGGGAAATGCTAAACGACTTAACAGAAATGTGACTTGATGGCAAAGACTTATAAGCCTGGTTTTACTTTTCTTAGAAGTAAATTTATTTGCTCCAAATCCAGTCTGCATTTTGCTAATACTAGCATGCTTTGGGGGAGTTGGTGTGGGCTTTAGAGTCAAACTGACTTGGACTTGAATTCTGGTTCTTCAACTTTTTCATCTCCTGATCTTGGGCAAGTTAGATCCACTTGTCTCATCTTTAAAATACGAACTTTTAAAGATTAAAATTCCTAATCTTTAAAATATGAATTATACCTACATTTTGCATGGTTACTGAGGGGTTTAAATCACATGTCAGGGAAATGCTTGGCACAAAGAAATAGCTAAATAAACAGTAACTATTTTATTACATGATATATACACCTATATATATATATATACACACATACATACATAGCACACACACATATATATGTATATATACACACACACAGACACATATATGCATGCATTACATGTATATAACTTAGTACAAAAATAGTTAACCAAAACCTCAGGAAACATCCATGTATTATCCCAAGTCTTTTCCTTAAAATGACTATCCCCTGACCACAATTATAACACCACATAACATGCAGGTCCAGCAACCAGCACAGTGCCTTGTGTGTTCAAGAATATTTGTTGAATAAAATAAACATAACAAACTAAGAGAAGAAAAACACTGCAGATGGATTTTCAGGAGAACTCATAGTGGGAGAGCTACATAACTTAATTTTTATTTCAGCCAACATGTGAAGAACAGTCTCTACAGGGAGTCAAACAGAAAGCAAAGGCAGGGAGACTTTCTGGTTCTTTTTTCCTCTGACTTTGAATATATAAAAATATTCCACAATATTGACCATATTTTACAGTGATCTACTTTGCTGTTCAATATTTCCAGCAAATTAAACTTTTACACCTAAGGACAGTAAGTTCTGCGTCTAACAGCTTAGATGTATGTTATACCTTTAATGTTACATGTCTCATCATTTGACACAGTTAAATGACAACAGCTACAAGAGAGTCAAAGTCTTAGACAACAATTAAGATAGTCTTGAAGATGAGGCAGAGATGTAGGAAGGTTCTGACTTATAGTAAAGTCTATGGAAGTGTCTGTTACACTAAAGAAATAAGAAAACACAAATGGATTACACCTGAGGTGCAAAAGGTCCAAGGAGAGGGCATGGAAAAGCTACATGGTCAGGGAGGTGGCCAGGAAATAGACTTAAGAGCTAGTCAACCACCATCTCCCAAAGTCTCACAGCATGGAAGTCTCAGGTCTTCAAAGCAAATTCAAAGTCAGAGGAAAGAAGAACCAGAAAGTCTCCCTGCCTTTGATTTCTGTTTGACTCCCTGTAGAGACTGTTCTTCACATGTTGGCTGAAATAAAAATTGAGTTATGTAGCTCTCCCACTATGAGTTCTCCTGCAAATCCATCTACCTCTCCCAATTTATTTCAAACCATCTTATGTCTAATCACTCGACTGAGACCATATTGGCACCATTCCCTTTTCTTTTTTTTTTTTTCAAGAGCCTGGGGCATTTTTACCCACCATTAACTGTTGGTAGGTCTCTTCCCCTCAGACTTTTGCAAGGCTTACTTCCTCACTCCACTTCCCCAGGTCCTGGTTCAAATGTTATCTCCTTACAAAGGCCTTAGCTGACCACCCTTCCTAAAACAGCAATTCCAATCATCCCGTCTTTTAATGCTGCTTTGTTTTTCTTCACAGCACTTACCTGGACCTCAGTTTATATTATTTATTTGGTTATGTATTTACCATCTCTCACCCCACTGGAATATTAGTTCAGTGAGTCCAGAAATTTATTTCATTCACTCGTCTATTCCCAGAGCCTAGAAAGGTCCCTAGCATACAGCAGTCACTTGGTGCCTATATTTGTTGAATAAATGCTGGGAAAGGAGGTCAGTAGCTGAACATCTGTGTTTCCACCACCTTTTGTTCATTCTAGTTTCATATTGTAGAATAATTGTGAATTTCCATGTTCTAGTGCCACCAGTACTCTGTTCCTTAAGTAGGGTAAAGCCTACATCTTAATTCAACTTTGACTATACTGTCTGGCACACTGTGGCACCTGAAAAAACAGTCGTCTAGTAAACAGAAATTTTAAAAAATGAACAAAAAAAGGCTAAATGTTAAAACTATTGAAGTATTTTTAAAATTGAGGATCATAGTACATTACTAAAAGTAATTAAACATATCAAGATAAAACTTCTGTGGTGATCATTTTGAAATATATGCAAATATCGATCATTATGTTGTACACCTGACACTGATAACATATATCAATTTTACCCCAGTTAAAAAATAAAATAAAATAGGGATAAAAAATACTTCTGTGATATCAAATTCAGCCCACTAATAAATATCTCTCTGTCTCGGTCATTAATAAAAAGTACCAGACATTGTGATTTTATCTTGTGGAATTCTCAATATACCCCTGGCTGGGTCTCATTATACCATTCCTAGCTCATAGGTGTAGAAATTGAGGCAAATAATTGTTAAGAGTCTTACGCAGAGTCACACAGCTAATAAGTGCCTACTCACTTGAATCCTAGTCATACAACAGCTCTGTTTCAGAGGCTTTTAATATCTACTCTTCAGACTGATCTTCTGACACTTCAAATATTATTTTCTCCATTTTCTTTTATCATTAATACCCATTTTCTACTTCCCTCTTCTAACGATCAAGTTAATAATCACTAAATTAAGAACTTAAATGATGCAAAGCTTCAGTAAGGTTTGGATGCATAACTCTGAAAACATACTAAATAATAAATGCATATCCCCCCCCAAAAAGGGGGGAGGTTAATGAAGATAAATGTTGTCCTTGGGGTGGCAGAATTTAAATTTCATAAGAGTCCCCTAAGCCTATTTAACAGAGCAAAAAATGTTGCCGTCTTTTCGTAAAACATGCATTTTAAGGCACTTCCATGAATTTCTCTCCCATAGAGAATGAGTGATATATAGCTGGGGTCTAATTCATTCCAACTCATCACATGTATTTTGTAACTCCATATCACCCTTTGAAATCAATGGGCAGTTAACACTGAGAAGATGTATTTAGGTTTGAAAGAAGATAAAAATTGGACTGTCATCTATTCCTTGTATGGGATCCTGTTACCATCTTTTCATATGGTATCAGATCAAACAACTTAACTTGTTTTTTAGACTCATTGCCCAATATTCTTAAGCTCCTGTATAATTTACTCTTACACTAAGTTTGTAGGCAATATTAATTTGCATGGGTTAAAAAAAGGGTCATTGGTTTCTTACTAAGTATTTCATTCCCTTTGGCAAAGATAAAGAATAAGTAGTGACTGTGTATGTCAAATTAACAGTCCCTCCCTTAGCACCTTTATTTTTAAAGTTTTCTTAATTTTTCTTTTGTTATCAGATAATTAATATAGTTCTATTCAAAAAGTTCATTATTTTGAGGTACTTTCCTTTATTCACATATTTATTTATTCATTTACTCAACAAATATTTATTGAGAGGCTAATAGGCTCTGTGATTACACTGGAAATACAGTGGGGGGAAAAAACAGACACAAAGAATGAAAAACAATGTGCAAAGGCATCTTTGAATGTCAATATAATTATAAAATTAAATGAATAGTCACAACTTCTTGGTATATATGACATACAGGGCCAGGTCCTGTGGTTGAGGAAAATAATGCAGTACTTTGACGGTTACATCAACTCTGTCCTTTAATTAGGGTGTCAGTTAAAAAAAAAAAAATATATATATATATATATATATAAACACACAAAATGTAAAATTAATTAGCTATTCTAATATTTGAACATGCAAATTGTAAATATGCAGGTTGCTCGACATTTTACTAATTTATTGAGGCATATTTATTTCTATGAAGTCTGCAAAAAAAAGAAAGTGTTCTTATCTTTTGGTCATGGTTTAGGTGTCTTTGGGATGCAAGACAAAGGACTGGGTTAATTTTTGAACCAAAAGTCCTGGTATTCCATGCATACAGAACCATATGAGATGAGGCAGGGGGTCTGTGTGCTCAGGACAGAAGTTAATCCCATTTGGTTAGGGCATAATGTAGTGCAGAAGAACAATCATGATGAAAATGCAATTTGGCAGGAGTGTTGAGAGCTGCTCTTGGCAAGTCAAGAAGTTGACGGTTTTTAGGTAGGAGAGTAATGATCAGAATTGGGCTCTTAAAAGATTACTCTGACAACGTTGTAGACAATGAATTGGGGGGGGGGCAGACGAGAAGGAAAGAGACAAAAGGAGGACATATATGTCAACCCCAATGAAGGCCTGAGCTACAAGAGTTAAAATAGGAGTGCACAGATAAGAAAAGGGGCTGCAGAGAGAAAATCAACAGCCAGCATGGGGAAATGGATTAGGTTTGGGCTCAGAGGAAGCTGCTCAAAAAATAAGGCAACTTGTTTAGAATACGTCTCACTAAAGTTTCTGATAATAATGAATCAATACAAGGGCTTTTTTTTTTTTTTTTTTTTTTTTTTTTTTGCGGTACGCGGGCCTCTCACTGTTGTGGCCTTTCCCGTTGTGGGGCATAGGCTCCGGACACAAAGGCTCAGCGGCCATGGCCCACGGGCCTAGCCGCTCTGCGGCATGTGGGATCTTCGCGGACCGGGGCACGAACCCGTGTCCCCTGCATCGGCAGGCGGACTCTCAACCACTGCGCCACCAGGGAAGCCCAATACAAGGGCTTTTAAAGTTACCTCACCTAAGACAATCTCTAGATAAATAGAACTGCCTCTATAGAACATGTTACTATTTATTAATAATAAAATATTATATAATAATCATATGCTCAATATCATATTTATATATTTATTAAAGTCATTTTAATAACAAACTAATATTTATTGAGCACTTACCAAATAGCATGGTAAAAATGTTACATATTACATTCATTATCTAGCTAAGACCACAACGCATCTACAGTTATTATCCTGTTTTTCAAGTGAAAAAATTGAAAATTAGAGACATTAAGCAATGTTAAGCCAGAATTTGAACTCAGCTCTGCCAGGCTCTGGAACATGAGCACTGAGCCAGTCACACTTACATGTGAAAGAAGAATAATCACTTCACCCTGAAGATCAAAGAAGTTACAGAATTTGTCCTACCTCCTTATCAAAGTGATATATTCAAATATTTTATTCAGGTATGATGAACATCTACTGAGCATCCACCATGTGCCAACCTCTGCTTTAGATGCTTAGACTCTGAATTCTTAGGAACTAAATTCTTACATGTCAGGCATAAAGAAAAAAAAACAAACTTTAAGAGAATTATTTCGTTCTTACTACCCAGGTACTTAAACTCTTTGTGCTGATTAGTGGAAGCAGTGGGGAAAAGAACTGCACAGGGCTGAGAGGCAAACTTATTCTACCTATAAAGTAAGATGCAGCTGCCCAATGAACAACAAAAAAAGGCTCTGAGGGCTGGGATGGAGAAGTGACTAAGAATTAAGAATAGAGTTCATAGGTGCTGAAGGCTTTTCAGGAAAAGAGGAGAGATTAAGCCATTTATGTTGCTGGAAAAGAGGAATTTTGGGAAAGAGGAGATGGTGAGCTGTGTAATCCCATCTTTAACATTCTCATAAAAATATTTAGGAGAGACCCACATTACATTTCAAGAATTTGGGGGATTGGATTTTGTTAACTATGGATATATCACCATGCTAATCAGGATATACTTAGACGAATCAGCTTCAACTTGTTATATACATGCTAAAGTATATATCATGACCATTCGGAGATATGGCCCCATGTAATTTGTTTCTAATAACCATTAAAGAACCAAAGTTTAAGAATAAATGAATTCCTTTATCTTTGTAGATTAGAGCAGAGTCAAATATATTCCTATAATAATGTCACTCATTCCTTTTCTGTTTTTTTTTTTTTAAAGAGGTGGCAATGAGGTAGAGGCATACCTAGCAGAGAGGCACTTGAATTTAACCTGAGTGGAATATGCAACAGCAGTTAGAATCATTTCCCATAATGGAATTTCAATGATTAAAACAATCTACCCAGGAGAAAAAGGAATGGGGTGGAAGTGAGAAATCAGGGATTCAGAATGGCAACCTTAGAAAAAGCTCCCACTCACAGGAAATATCCACCCACCTCTCTGTGCCTAATCCTACAGTCAATTCCCCCACCCTCCAAACTCTAGTACCAAGTCTTGCCATATTTAGAAGGCACATTAGAAACATTAGAACCATAGCTCACTAGGGCAAAATCAAAATTGCTTCTGATCTTCCCATACCTTCATATTTCAGGAACTATTTTTGTTTTGTTTTGCTTTGCTTTGCATCCAATTTTCCCTGAAACCAGCTTCCTTCTCTATGCTCATGTTCTCCCATAACTACAATCACCAATGGATTCATGTTCCTAAACTGGGACCTATACTCTGACGAAGATTTGAAAAAAGATATGTGAGAGAAAAACTCCGACAGATTATAACTCTGAAAGATTATTAAACATCATACCTGCTTGACTTTTTCCAACTGTTAGCCAAGTATCAGACCGGTTTTTAGATTTGGATTCCTGTATAATTCCTTGGATAACTTACCCTAATATTACTCTCATTTTTGGACACTGGCTTGACCTCCAATATACTCAGTTTTGTTCACCCATCTCTTGGCCAGTTATAACTCCCTTCTTTTGGACTCCAGGATAACTCTGGCCCTACTCTCTTCCTAATACTCCATTCCCCAAACCAATCCCATCTTTAACTCTCCTGTTATTTCACTGCTGAGTCACCAGGGAAATGAGAAAAGCTAGGCTAGAACACGAGGACCCGCCCAGAACGATGTGAGGGCAAGTATGGCATACAAGAGAACATGCCTTGAGAAGTTCATATAGACAGGGGCCATGGGTATCATGAATTAATTCAGGAAGAATCTGGGCTGGCATCTAAGATCTAGATTCAACCAAAAGAGATATATATGACACAGAGTTTGAGCCAACCAGCTGGAGGTTGACTACGAACACAGAGGCAAGTTAGTCATGATGAAACAAGCTAAGGGGGTCAGAGATCCAGATTAAAATAGTGACAGGCAGGATGGGCTACTGGATAGATTCTGGATCAAGAAACCTAAAAATCATTTTAGTATGGTATAAACAAGCAGCCCAAACAGGAATAAACAGAAGATGTGAAGGATCCTAGGGCAAGGACAGGGTACCTCCTATTCTGGTTATAAGAAACCTCCCTTCTTGGTTTAAGAAACCTTGGTTGCTTTGCAAAGTGAATCAGCACTATAAAGGTACTTTTGTTCAATAATTTTAACAGAGAGCTACAGACTTTTATTTAACACTCATAATTAAATTTCCTAAACATATTGTATCCAATTATACAATATATTTGCCTTAGTGATAGTTTCTTTCCCTAAAGTATGTGAGCATCTTTGCATACAATGTCTGCTCATTCAAAAATTTTCCATAATTCAGGGCTTCCCTGGTGGCGCAGTGGCTGGGAGTCCACCTGCCGATACATGGGACACGGGTTCGTGCCCTGGTCCGGGAAGATCCCACGTGCCGCAGAGCAGCTGGGCCCGTGAGCCGTGGCCGCTGAGCCTGTGCGTCCGGAGCCTGTGCTCCGCAACGGGAGAGGCCACAACGGTGAGAGGCCCACACACCGCAAAAAAAAAAAAAAAAAAAAAAAAAAAATTCCATAATTCAATGTGAACTGAATAGCAATTATTTACTCTATAATAAAGAAATCTGTCTAGCTAAATTTTTCTAAATAATTTCTCACACAACAAAATGTTAAACGCTATCATCTGCCAAGTTCTATGCATATTTCATAACCTATTGGTGGGATCAGGAATGAGTAGGTAAGGAGGTTAAGGGAAAAGAAATCATGGACTCCAGCTCTGTACCACAGTTATAGTGAAGAATGCAGATTTCCCCCCCCCCATTTTGGCCAGCACTGCTGCTGCTGAGTGTGTTAGATTACCTTATTTCCTCACTCTACCCTAATGTCAACTCTTTGTGCACTACATAAGCATAAAAGGGCTAATTGTGAAGTTGTGGGTAAGGCTACATGAGCTCCTCTGAAAAATGTGTATAAAGAAGCACATTATAATTAAGACAATTTCCACTGAAATCCTCAAAAGGCCCCAGGCTTGGTTTGGTTTGGTACCGGGATATATCAATTTGATAGCCAACAGTCATTGCTTATTTCATTTCTTTTAAATAAAGAGAAGCCTTCTGGCATACTACTTCCGCATGCTACATCACCATGCTATCACAACAGTTTGATGAGTTTACACTGATTTAAGCAGCAGTCAACATAAAATGATAGAAACTGGGCTGACATGAGGACAGGACAGCCATTTTTACCTTGGCAATAAAAAGGGGGTAAGGCTGGCTTCTCTTCCTTTAACAATGCAGTGCTCCCTCCTTATCTTGTTTCTTTTAACTTCTGTCCACTAGACAATATTCAAAAACAGGTAAAGAATATCATGAAGATCTCAAATTACAAATACATTCAAGTAAGGCACACAAATGGCCAAAAGTCACATGAAAAGTTACTCAGTATCACTAATACCATGGAAATGCAAATCAAAACCACAATGAGATATCACTTCACACCTGTTAGAATGGCTATTATCAAAAAGATAAGAGATATCAAGTGTTCTCAAGGGTGTGGAAAAAAGGGAACCCCTGTACACTGATGGTGAGAATATAAATTGGCATGGACATCATGGAAAACAGTATGGAGGTTCTTCAAAATATTAAAAATAGAACTAGTATATGATCCAGCAATCCAGCATCTGGTTGTCTATCCAAAGGAAATGAAATCAGTTTCTCAGAGAGAAATCTGCACTCCCATGTTTATTGCAGTAAAATTCACAAAAGCCAAGATACAGAAACAACCTAAGTGTCTGTCCACAGATTAACTGATAAAGAAAATGTGACATACATAGAGTGGAAAATTATTCAGTCATAAAAATTAAGGAAAAACATGGAACAACATTTGGAACAACATGGGTGAGTTTGGAGGACATCATGCTAAGTGTTATTTCAATTATCTGCCAGACATAGAAAGACACACAGTGTATGATCTCACTTATATATACATGAGAAATATATATAAATATATATATATGGAATCTAAAAAAAGTCCAACCCATGGAACCAAACATTAGAATGATGGTTGCCAAGGGTTCAGGGATGGGGGAAACGGGGAGATGTTGGTCAAAGGGTACAAAGTTTCAATTAGAAGATGAATAAATTCTGGGAATCTAATGTATAGCATGGCAACTATAGTTAATAATACTGTATGGTGTACTTGAAATTTACTGAGAGAGTAAATCATAAGTGTTCTCACCACACACATACCAAAAAAGGTAACTATGTGAAGTAATGGATGTCTTAATTAACTTGCTTATAGTAATCATTTCACAATCTAAACATATGTTAAATCATTACATTGTAAACTGTAAACAAATTACAAACACAAGCTAATAGTTTGTTTTCTCTATCAATATTAAATAGAAAATATTTTTTTAAGTGTGTTTAGTTGCCAAGATATGGAAGCAAACTAAATGTCCATCAACAGATGAATGGATAAAGAAGATGTGGTTTATACATACAATGGAATACTACTCAGCCATTAAAAAAATGAAATTTTGCCATTTGCAGCAGCATGGATGGACTTGGAGGGCATTGTGTTAAGCGAAATAAGTCAGACAGAGAAAGACAAATACTGTGTTATATAACTTGTATGTGGAATCAAAATTACAACAAATTAGTGAATGTAACAAAAAAGAAGCAGACTCACAGACATCGAGAACAAACTAGTGGTTACCAATGGGGAAGGGAGGGAGGGGCAAGATAGGAGTGGGGGAGTGGGAGGTACAAACTATTGGGTATAAGATAGGCTCAAGGATGTGTTGTACAACACAGGGAATATAGCTAATATTTTGTAATAACTATAACTGGAAGGTAGCCTTTAAAAATTGTATAAAAATTTAAGTGGATTTAGGATTAGAAACCCCAGAAACACTAAATAGTATGGGGTGAGCTAAGGAAGAGGAGCCCAGAAAGCCAGAAAGGCACAGAGAAAGAATGGTCAGAGAAGCTGAGAGATAGTCATAAAGAACTCTGTCATGAAAGCAGAAGGGTTACAGTTTTTTTTCCCAAGGAGAGTATATTAAATATGGCAGAAGGAACTTGCTCAATAAAGAAATTGAATATAAAAAGGCCTTAAAGTGACCATCAGCAATGAAAATGAGGACAATTTTAATTTTCATTATGAAGTAGCTTCAGCAGGGTTGAAAAAGGCGGATAAGGTATGTGGTATGGATGTATGAATAGAGAGGATCTGCACTTCAGATGGAAATGGGAGTGAGGGCTGTCACAAAAATGACAGGGGACAGCCAAAGAGAAGAATTCTAGGGAAACAAGGTCAAGGAAAACTTTTTTTTTTTTTTTTTTTTTGCGGTACTTGGGCCTCTCACTGTTGTGGCCTCTCCCGTTGCGGAGCACAGGCTCCGGACGCGCAGGCTCAGTGGCCATGGCTCACGGGCCCAGCCGCTCTGCGGCACGTGGGATCTTCCCGGACCAGGCCACGAACCCGTGTCCCCTGCATCGGCAGGCGGACTCTCAACCACTGCGCCACCAGGGAAGCCCCAAGGAAAACTTTTTTTAAGAGTTGGAGAAAGAAGTATATTCATTGCCTAAACAAAAGGAGCCAGTAGAAGAAAACAGAATAAAGACATAGTTGACAGAGAAGAGTGCTAAGTCCATTCTGAATCCTACCTATGTGTTCAACTATCACCTAGATTCTGGGACTAATTCTTTGTCCAAGTCAGCCTTGCTGATTTCTGCTACTTTCTGTTACAGGCACTAGTTCCTGGGCTCTGACTTTATCCCTTGTGATCAAGCCCTTAACTTGAGCCCTAATTATTCAATACAAATTATTCATACAAATTATTCTCCTATTTGAAGTTCCCACCTTGATTAATATCCAAGAATCCTTGTTCTCTCTAGAAATGAGATTTTCACTTCATGCTCCCCTTCCTTCTCAGGTGTGGTATATATGCTTTTAACTGCCTAATCTCATAGCCATTTCCCCATCCCCTTCTTCTTGGTTAATACAGCCCCAATTATACTCATGTGATTGTTAAGGGATATGATAACGTGTGTGTTAAGGGAAACTGAGCCCCTTGCCATCCCACGAAGAGGAATTTTACTTAGCACGGTTAGTTATGTTGTTTTCAAAGGGGATATGTCAAAATTCTCATCTACAGCTGGCCTTCTAGGAAAGGAGAAGCCCCGGAAGAGATTTCAACTTTCTCTACTTTACGTAGCTGTGTCTACACAGAATACCTGGTATGAGGACACATCCAGTGATGATGAAAAAGCAAGACAGGACTGCTGAGCAAAAAGAGGGAAAAAATCTGGGTCACTGGAATATTGTTTTTTTGTTTCTTTGTTTGTTTTTAACATCTTTATTGGAGTATAACTGCTTTACAATGGTGTGTTCGTTTCTGCTGTATAACAGAGTGAATCAGCTATACATATATAAATATCCCCATATCTCCTCCCTCTTGCGTTTCCCTCCCACCCTCCCTATCCCACCCCTCTAGGTGGTCACAAAGAACTGAGCTGATCTCCCTGTGCTATGCGGCTGCTTCCCACTACCTATCTGTTTTACATTTGGTAGTGTATATACGTCCATGCCACTCTCTCACTTTGTCCCAGCTTACCCTTCCCCCTCACGTGTCCTCAAGTCCATTCTCTATGTCTGCATCTTTATTTCTGTCCTGCCCCTAGGTTCTTCATGACCCTTTTTTTTTTTTTTTTTAGATTCCATATATATGTGTTAGCATACGGTATCTGTTTTTCTGAGTTACTTCACTCTGTATGACAGACTCTAGGTCCATCCATATCACTACAAATAACTCAATTTTGTTTCTTTTTATGGCTGAGTAATATTGTTGAAGCTCTGAATTCGCTACACCCAGAACTGCCGACCTTCAGTCTTCTGGTTTCATGAGATAATTTCCTTTCTTGGATTCATTTTATTGGAGTTTCTGCTTCTTTAAACAAAAAGTATTCTAAGTGGCTTATTGTGGAAGTAAAGGTCAAGAAAAAACTGATTTTACTGAGGTCATACTACATATCAGATATTTCATATGCATTATTTGATTTAATTTTTATAACAACCCGGTGAGGTTCATACTTGCTCCCCGTGTAAAGATGGGTCTGACCCAAAAGCCTGCATTTCCCCAGGAAGTTGGAAGTCCTGACACAAAATTCTAGTATGTATCATTTAAGTGTTGCTTCTCAACTTCCCTGATACCAGTTTCCTAGGTTCAAACTTTTCTCTTATGAATATCAAAGTTCTGCAATAGAGCATGGGGCTATGAACACAGAGAAATAAAACTGACTGCTCACACCTTAGCATATTTATTAGCCAGGTAAACTAAGACATTACTTGGGTCCTAGATTCTGTATAATTATCTGTAAAAGACAATAACAGTACCTACCCCCAAAGGGTTGTTGTATTAAATTAGATGATGTCTGCATAACATTTAGCAAATACCAACACTGATTTAGTCATGTAACAAGTGTGTCTTTATTCGTATTAATACTGTTACTGTAAAATATACAGTCAATTTTTTTAAATCACATCATAGAAGTTCAAACTATAAGAGACTGCAGAGATGAAATTTTGTGATATCCCTGCTGTTGAGAAGTAATATTAACCTAATTCAAAGACTAGCTCAGGGTAAAATATATAAATGACCTTTTTATGAGTTATTTTTAAAAAGCTAAATAGAATGAATTTATATCACCATTATGATAACAGTCATTTAGAATTAATGGCCAGTTAACTAAACATTGCAACATAGCTACATGGAGTATTCAAGAAGAATACATCTAGTTAAAATTTAAGAACATGATGACCTTCACTGCATTTTACCATATCTGGCTGACAACGTTGTAGTGTTGTATAGTTGAAAGAACACTGAACTTGGAATCAAAATAAGAAGCTGGGTTGAAGTTCCTTCTCCATTATTTATTAGGTCTGTAACTTTGTGCAAGTCATTTACTATCTCTAAATCTCAGCTTCTTTATCTTTAAAATGGGGGTGATGATTTTAACCCTTTGTTTATCTCGTAAGATGATTCTGAGAATCAAAGTATATGCAGAAGACTTTCATACATAGAAACATGCAGTATACATGTAAGGGAAATAATAAAAATTTCAGTAAACACAAATGGTGGAAACTTCAGACTCTGCATTCTGTAACATGTTCTTTAAATTTTTATCCTTGGGATGTTTACTCATTACTTATTCGGAAGCCTCAGCAGCCTTCCTGAAACTGCACAGAACTAACACAGCACAGTACCACAGATGGCTGTAGGTTCAACCAGAGCCTTCTGAGGATGATGCTCTTTGAAGATTTTCCACCTATAGAGCTGCTCTCACTTTGCTCACTTTAGCTGATAGAATCAAGCTACAAGCTTAACATGTGATAGTCAGTTTGAGTCGAGGTTGGAAATCACTCAATCAAGAAAGCACTCCATCACTGTCTAGAAAACAAATGGATTAGAGAAGAAAAACCAAGATGACTCAGACTCAATTCTGAAAGTGTTTTTAATGGGGCATTGATTCAGCCTCTACTGAATATTTACCAAAAATAAAAAATAATATTGGCAATACTTTTTGCGGCATCTCTTCCAGACAGCTGTGACATTTGAGGAACACTTGGAACACTGCATATAAAAATTCTATAAACAATAGAATCATCCTTGTCTATTATTATTTTTCTCATTCCAAAGGCCTTGGATAAGTGAGCTATTTTCCAGGAATGTCAGAAAGCTCTAGAAATTAGTAAATTGGGCACCACTACTCACAATCTATTCTTGCAATTTTCAGTTAGTAGAAAAGTCCCGAATCCCTCTTCCCCATAGAAACTACGCTTTAATGCTGGCTAGATTCTCAGACTTGTCCAAATCGTAACAGCAAGCTCCATGTGAGACAAAATGGGAAGGGGATGCTCAAAAAGTTAAGGAAATCATTGACAGCGCTGACAGTGGACACTATATAAGAGCCAGAACAAACCAGGGGCAAGAGGGTCATGTATCAATTCTGGAGGCCATGTTTGAGGAGGAATATGTCCAGAAAAGACCAGTGAATAATGCAGAAACCACAAGTTATCTCTCTCTTTCCCTTTATAGCCAAGCATCCAAAAGGAATAGTCTACGTTGATTGACTATGGCCTATTCATTGAAAAATTTATAATATTTGATAATACAAAAGGAGATAACCAGTTTGGAGGTATTACAAACTAAAATATACATCTAGGACTACAATTATTTGGTTTTAGGGAATGCAAATGCCCAACTTTTCAAGAAAATATCACACTGTTTTTTGAGATTATTATACCAATTTATTATCCCACCAGCAGCATATAAATTTTTACACAGTTCTCTATTCTTCCCAATACTTGATGTAGTCAGATTTTTTGATTTTTGTCAATCTAATGGGTATAAAATTATATCTGATTATATTCTTAACTTGCATTTTCCTGATTATTAAAGAGATTGATTCATTTTTTTTCATTTATTCCTCATTTTCATGTATGTTCATATCATTTATCTATTTTTCTATTAGGTTGCTTATATTTCTTATTGATTATTTATAAAGATTATATATATTTATAAAGATATATAAGTACAGGAAACTAATCCTGTGTTAGTTAAATGTGTTGCAAATTGTGTCTCCAGTTTACCACTTGTCTTTTTATTTATGTACCTTTTGATGAACAGAAACTCTTCAATCCAATGTAGTTAAATTGATCAGTCTTTTCTCCTATGTTAGCATGTTTTATTTCTTGTTTAAGAAGTCTGCCCTTACCCAGAAGGCATGAAATACTCTCCTACATATTTTTTTTAAACTTTCAAACATTTCACATTTAAGCTCTTAATCCGCCTGGAATTGATTTCTGAGCATGCTGTGGTCCTCGAATAACTTTTCAATTCATGCATTTTTAATTGTGCTGTAGCCCTTCCCCAAAATTTCTCTGGCTCAAGTCACAACTAGCCTTCATGTCATCAAATCCAATGTGGTATTTCATGTCTCTCATTTTTCTTTTTTAGCATTTAAGATTCTCCAGAACCCTTTCCTTCTTGAAATTGTGTTCCATTTCATCTGTGACATTACTCTTCCTTGACCTTCCTTCCACCTCTTGATCTTATCTTCTTTGGCCTCCACATATTTCTTCATTTATATCCTAAATGATGATGTGACCAAGGCCTCCACCTTCAACCACTGCTCTTCTCATCTATTTAGTCTTTCCCAGTGTCTTCCCCATACCCATCGTTTAAATAGATACATATCTTCTAACAACTCACACATGTGTTAAATTCAGCTCAGGTCTCTATCCATAATGCTTGAGCCAAGTGCCTACTGGACACTGCTGTTGGGATATCCCAAAGACATTTCAAAATAAACATTTTCAAAAGAAAACCTTTCTTCCATCCTTTCACCTTCCAAAATCTGCTCCTCTTGCTTCATTCACTAACAGTGAGATTCATAGCATCCTCTACCTGGTCAACAAATCAGAACTAGGAAGCCATCCTATACTTTTTGCCTTGCCATAATTCTCCTTCATCTTTTACACCTAATCAATCACATAGACCTATGGATTCTTTTACCTAAATAGCTCTCACATGTGCAGACTCCTCTCTATTCTCCCTTATGCTTCCTCAGCTCAAGGACCCATCACTTTTTACTTGGTTTTTTGTGGTAGCCTTCTAAATTGTCTTCCTGGAGCCAGGCTGGTCCTCAGAAACCATCACCTGCAACTGTCTGAATGATCTTTATAAAAAGCAAATCTGACGATGAGGCAGGAAGGGAAAACCCTCTCCTCATATACACAATATTCCTACACCCCTCAACCCTCACGCTGCTCCAGCCCACACTTCCAGGCACAACACTCCATACAGAGATGGCCATCAATCCTCCTGCTATTACCATGATAGAAACTTCTGTTGAGCTGCTATCCTTGGATCAGGAGGAATGTTTTGCCTGCCAGTCCTTACTTCTGCCAGTTCCTGGCCCACTAAGCTGCTACCCACAGTATGGATTCTGACCTCAGCCACTTTTCTCTCTACCTAAATTAACACTCTTATCTCTGAATTTCCCTCACAACTAAAATATTCTGTAAATTCTAAATTCTTTACCACATGTCCTCCTGACCTTAGACAAAATCTGACTCTCACCTGAAGATATCATCAAGCATCTCAGGTCTTATACAAGTCCTACTATAAGGTCTGCATAAAGTCACTGCCATCCTGGCTCCTCACTACTACCTTCAGGCTGTGACTGTTCCATGAGGCTACTCATCTACAAACTGCGCTCTTTTCAATCTCCATCAAACAAGGAGGATCAACAGCAGTTTGCTTTCACCTGGAGTGGACAACAATACATATTACAGTCTTGCTTAAAGCCTAAATTACTGCCCTTGATCTCTCATAATGTAGTCCAAAAGAGCTTTGATAATCTTGACATTTTCACAAGCATCACACTGACATTTTATTGATGAATCTGAAGAGTAGGAAGTGACATTACACGTGCCACTGGTAAGATGCACGTGCACCAGAGGGTGACAGATAAACCTTAAAATGATTCAAGATCCTGACATATCGGTGAGGTTTTTCGAAGTTCATTGTCTGCAGATATTCTTGGATATCTTCTCAAAGCTAATGCACAGGCTCACACATTGCCTCTTCTACTACTAAAAAAGAAGCATAACACTTAAAAGGCCTCCTTATATTTTAGATAGAGATTATACCACATTTGGAACTACTGCTCCTCTACATTTATAGGGTAATATGGACACAGCTTTCAAATTTGATTAGAGACAGAGAAAGAGAAAGAGAGGGCTCTGCAGCAGATTAAGGCTGCAGTACAAGCAGACCTCCTACTTGGCCATCTTATACACAAGCTTCCATTTTTCTAGAGATATTCCAGATAGATAAGAATGCTGTGTGGAATCTAAGATTTTTCTGAGCAAGGTCATGTGATATACAACAGAGAATGAATAACAAAAACAGTTTCTGGCATATTACTGGTAGAGACAATGTGCATGGGCCCTAGTAGAAGCTAAATGGAAGACCAAGGGAAATCAATTGATAATGCAACTGAAAATGCCCATCGTGATTGGTTATTTTCAGACCCCTTATGCCATAAACATAGTACAAATCCATAGAAGAGTATAAATGGGAATTGGGTCCTAAAAGGCCCAAATGGTACAAGTTAACATGAAAAAGTGGCTCAGACCTACCCTTTTCCTCCATTCACACATATGGTCCCATGAGGCATTCCTTATAGCCTGATAGGTCAGCTCTACATGTTGAGGTAAGCCAGAAATTTACTGATGATTCATTATAGCCCAAGTCAGAGATGGCCCTGAAAGATGGCGGTGAAGGCAAATTGAACAGTATACCTGGTCATCAGCTTCACGTGGAGGAAGAATCAAAAGCTCAGACTGCTTAGGGACGAAGGGAAAAAGTTCTGGGTAATACCACCAGACAGGTAGAAGTGTTGAACAAGATGAGGGGAATCTAGAATAACTGGTGGAGGACACAAATGATATATTTCCTATTTGGCCTTCTGACCAACTACAGCAGCAGGGACTATGGCTTATCCCACAATCTCTTCCATTGCAAGTCTTTCTTTTTTTAAGTTGTGACCAACAAATTTGAAGATCCACTGACAGAACAGAGAGGACTCAGTATGGGACGCTACAGTGAGCACATTCTACTGCAAGCACCCATGACTGCATGAGAGCTTTCCCTGGAGCTTGTTCAACCTACTGGGCAATCTGGAAATGTTGGGGAGTTAATATCCCTAAGAACAGCCTTCAGATCACTTACAGATGGAATTTGATGGATAAATAACTTGGCTTCCTTACCTCTCAGGTATCACAATTATGAGGCATGCTCTCCACCTTCTTCCAGGGTTCTACAGAGGGATTGAGCTCCAGCTGTTCAAAGAGATAACCTGGTCATTAATATATTCTGTACTTAGTTTCTTACCTTCCCAATCTTTCTTCTCCACTCTCCTCTGATCATGTCCTAAATAAAACACTTTCACTCAAATTCTTGCCTCAAGATCTACTTCTGAGGAATCCAACTGAAGACAATATGAACTTTATTTCAGATCCTCAGATACTCCCTGCTCTGTTTCCTCTCTGGTACATTCTCCCCACCCCATCAACCTCCACCTCTTGGTTCTCCTAGCTAAGTTTTGTTTGCCTTTTTAGTCTTCATATAAAGATTATTCCCTTAAGAAGTATGACTCTAATCCCAGGACATTTTAGATTCCAGAAATACATGTTCTCATAGCTTTCCATATGTCCCTTATCCTAGTACCAGATTTGTTGTTATTGTCAGTCTTTAATTTCCTATTGACTGTAAGTATTAAGAAGACAGAGATGATGTCTTTGTTCACAACAAATCCCAAATGTCTAGCATAGGCCAGTACATAGTAAGCACTCAATAAATATTTGTTGAATAAAGTCACTTACAAACTAAACTTATTATAAAGGCTCCCCTCTACCACGGTTTAGGACAGAAAGTCTTATTGTCCTCTCCAATCACTCCTCCAGCTATTCCCCTAGATGCACTCTTCAGTCCAAGAAATTAAACTGCTGGCAATTTCCTACCCACATTATAACCAGTCATATTGTCAAGATTTGCCCATTTGTTCCTTCTGCTATTACAGTATCTCCATCCTTTCTACCCACCTTATTTCTACCCATCCTTCAAGTCCCACACTATAACCATCACTGGAAATCTTTCTCTAATGCCCCAGTAATACTTAGAAGTCTCTCTTTGCTCCCAAAGAATCTTGAGCATAAATGCATCATAATTATTTCATGTACTATAATCACTTAAAACTAATTTCTCCCCCCAAAACCTTTAAGCTACCCAAAAAATTAATCTTTGAGTGTTTTATTTTTATACAATGCCTACCACTGTTCCTGGGGGAAAAAGTAGGTGCTCAAAAATATTTTCCAGCTGAATATGAATATGAAATATTATTAAAGAACTAGGGATGTTTGGTCTTGAAAGGAGAAGTCTTAAGGAAATCAGGACATCTGTTCTCAAGTGTGCAAGTGCCAGCTAAAGAAAAAAGTAAGCATCACAACTGAGCTGCTCTTTGCAGTGTATTATAGCTAATTGCATTCTGACTTTGCATATGCTGGGAATGTTAAAAAAAAAAAAAAAGAAAGAAAGAAAAGAAAAAAAGCTTGTTGGTTGCAACACCTGCTGATGTGTGTGTTTCCTTCTATCAATGACTAAATACTGCTGTTGGCAGTTGTTAACAGTTTGATGTGTACCTGTATTTAGTAATAGCAAATGGCTTGGAATCTAGCTGCCTGGGTTCAAATACCAACTCTGTCTCTTAATAGCTGTATGACCTTGGGCATTGTAACATTCAAGGCCTCAGTTTCCACATCTGTAAAGTGGGGTTGATAAAAGTACCTAACTCCCAGGGTTGTTGTGAGGGATAAATGAAGTAACATATGTGAAACACTTAAAACAATATGTGTTACAGAGATGTTTGCTATAATAAAAATTTAATATTTTTATTAAATCCACTAGGTAAAAGCAGGTCCACTAAGTGCGAGTATTAGAAAGCATACTTTGATTCAATTGAAAAATGACTTTCTGATGATTTAGGCTATCCAACAGTGTAATTAGCTGTCTTGCAATGGTAAATATTACACCACTGGAAATTATACCATCTAACCAAGCAGTGGCTACCTATTCTGGAAAATAGTAGAGATTATTTTTTTAATTTTAAGATATTCTGCTTCCATAACTTCCCCAGAGCCACCTTGTGATAGCAAGTGACAATTTATATATAATGTCTTTACTAAGAACCTCAAATCTCTTAAATTTTTAAACTTTTTTCTCCCTTTCAGAGGTAGAAAACTAAATATTGATCCAAGTTGGCAAAAGAGAAGATTTATCTTTAACTATTTCTTTAGTGTCTTTTTGAATTAGATAATGACCATAACTATTTATCCGAAGAGGACACTGCTACAGGCTGGCTTGAACCATAACAGAACATGAGCACCAACTTTCTGTCTGCCAATATTATTCCTTAGCTGAGATCCTTTCTGGGTTTCACAGTCTAGATAACACATACTGGAGGGTCATAATATTGATACTCAGTTTACCATGTGCATAGAAGGATCTTGCAGAAAAGAAAGTTTGAAAAATATGACGAAGTATAAGGAAGTTCTAAATTCTCATTTAATACTTTGCAAGAACCTGCATGTCCCATAAAGAAAAGTCAAACAACAATTTACTAAGGCCCACTTCTGAAGTTTGGTCTGGAAACAAGCACTGTTTTTTTCCAATGTTCCATATTATCCGGTACCCCCGGCCCATCACCACTCTCCTCCCCAGATATGTATCTAACCGTGGACACACAGGAACTCTGTGTAGAAACAGAACTCTATTTTTTTCTCCTGACAAAGCTATTATATTATATTGTATTCCTTGTTTCATCACCATTTTAATATTTTCTAGCAGTATTCTAGGTTGCATAAATCCAAGATTTAGAAAAAGAAATTGGTACAGAGATTGAATTGAATCACTCAATTCTCTAATGACAGTGCAGGAATTGAAATTCAATAATAAATTTCTAAAAAATCTGTAGGTTTTATTGCATTTTTCTTGACTATTCTTTAAATGCAAACTTCATAGAAAACTGAAACTTCCATTAGCACAAAATTGTTCTCTCCCAAAAGAATGAAGACAAGTTGTAATCCTAAAAGGACAACTTTACTAAGTTAATTGCACATATATATATTTTAAATTGTAACCATACTCCCCTCTCTTCTGTTGTGTACTAATTAAAATTTGCTTCTTAGAAAACACTATTTGCAGTTTCTGTTTGGAACTCTTAAGTGGTATTATTTATAAGGTGGCTTTCCCCAGACCAAATCCATATAATAGTCTATTTCTGGTTTTACAGTCTCTCTGTTGTAACATTCTTGTCATCTGCATGTATATTAAAGGCTAGGAGTATGAGGGACTTGCCTTCTAAAAGGTAAACCAACTGGTTTAACTTCCCAGAGTAATTACACATGAAAACTCTAAAACTCTCTTTGCTAGGTAGACTTTTCAATTACTTTGTCTCTTCCTTTTTTGTGAAAGGAAAAAAGAAGACTCCTTGGAGGCTAGTAAACAAAGGATAGACTAGCCATGGTTGACAGAAATGTCCCCCATATTAAGTTATTAAATATATAAAATAAAATCTTTTCATGAACATTTGTTCAGAGAGTCTTCAACTTTATTTTATAATCTTGAGTTAAATTCTACTCTTTTATTTTATAATGTTGAGTAAGCCTTTTAGCCTCAACTCTTTCTCAAATCCTTCACTTCCTATACCTTATAAAAGGCAATGGAAGTCTTAGTTCATAGATTGTTTTGAGAATCCTAAATTAAAGCCTCTAGTAGACAAGTTCTCAAATTGCAGTCTTTGTACCAGGAATGTTTGTCCTGGTGAGCCACACCACCTGGGGCATGTGTGTTAGCTTCCTTCCAGCTCACTGTCCTAACTGACCGTTACCTCTTATATTATTGAATATTCCAGAGAAACAGGTATTGAAAATATGGTAGGGTTGGCCTGCCTCAGAAGGCAATCCACAGTTTCTTTTGTTTTATTTATAAACAGAGAATGTAGTATCTGCTAGACATTTTGATTATCTGAGTAAAAATTCGAAGAACCCTAGGAGTCTGGGGGCAGTATTTACACTATGAGGAAGTATTTACACTAGCTCTATCTCCCCCCAAAACCGATCAAGAACTCACCCTATTTATGTGTAACCTGATGTGTTTATTATACTGGGCCAAATTGGGATTCCATTCTCCACAACCTCTGCCTTCCCAGAAAACAACACAGGATGCAGGACTCTTTCCTTCATCTCCTCATTTCCCTTGTACATCTTACGTGGTAGATGGTTAATGGCCTAAAATTCTTCCTATCCCAGAAAGCAGGCCTCTTTGTAATGTGACTTTGCTGCTTCTCCCATCTACAGGTGTTTATTTTTCTACTGCTTTGACTATGGGCTGGCCTGTGACTTACTTTGAGGGGATGTGGCAGAAGAGATGAGTAGTTCAGGTGTCTAGACCTCAGGAGGCCTTACGACTTCTTCCTTTGCCCTGTTGGAAGACTTCCCTGAGACTTTCAGGTAAGGAAGCCAGTCGAGACTACTGAAGAAACAGAAGTCACATGAAGACCTGAAGTGACCCAGCTGAGAGCCAGCACCAACTGCCATCTTGGACATTCCAGCTGACCCTCTAGCAGAAGGCAGCCACCAGAATGACCCAAGGCAAGGCAGCAGAAGGTGCACCTGGCCAACCCACAGAATCATGAGAAATAATAAATCAGTTTTTTTTTAAACAAAGCCACTAAATTTTGGAGGGGTTTGTATATAGCCATAGATAACTGGTATATCTTCTGTGAAAGTCCCATTTCCTCCAGTTCATTGTGGTTTTCTGGTGTATCTGGAATGGCAGCATATGCTTCTCACCTCTCCAGCTCTGGAGAAAGTGAGAATACAGAAGTCTGAACCTGGATCGATTCATGCTTTTCAACTTCTCCTGGCTTACCCTATGCTGCTAAGATCTGTAGCTGAGGTTTAGAGTTTTGAATCTTGAATGTGAATCATTCTTGGTCATCGGAAAAGGCCTAATTTGGTTATTCAAGAATAAACTTTTATCTTCCAGATGCAGAACGATGAATACCCATGGGTTACTAGCAAACTGTCTGATGTGGGAAGCAGGTTTAGGATTTTTGGACGATGAGTCCCAGTCTATTGTTTTCATCTAATGATAGTCTTGTGGTCTATTCTCATCTTTTTGGCCCTTGCCTGGGAAGAAGGAGCCATTCTGGCAAAATGCCTTTGCAGCTTTTTGGAAGTGATACAATCTGAACATGGCCATAAGTGCAACCAATGAAATATTAGGGCCTCAAAATTACTCTGAATCTTTCTGCCACTCTGCAATGGTCATGGTGTGTTTAAAAAGTAAGGGGTGAGCCACCATGGCTAGTATTTAGCAATGACTTTGTGATTTGTTTGTTCTATCTACCTAGAAACTACCTCAGAACAAAATGCAAGGATTTTATAAGCATATAAGTGCTGTTTTGTTATAGTCGATTCAAAAAAGAAAGATAACGATGTGATCTAGTGGTTTTCACATGTATTTGAGTGTCAGCAACTGAGTTGTAATCTCATCCAACTGTCTTTCTGGCTGACTCAGATTACTTAAGAAAAATTACCTTACTTTTATCTTTGTCTCCTTTTTCTTACCCATAAAATGGAAGAAATTGCCCTTATTGCACAGAGAAAAATTTTAAAAAATTAACTGATATTTATAAACACCCTGGAAATAAATACCATGATTATCCCCAATACACACATATATAGACAGGCACAACTACATTTTTTTGACCCTCAAATTTCTTTTACTTCCCTCAAAATCTTAGGGAAAAATTAAGATGAGAGCAGGGAGGTTTATGATTTTTCTTTTCCCATTTTAAGGCGTCTCACTCCTAGTTCAGCAGCATGGAGAAAGATCTGTTGTTAGCTCCCGTGCTGGGCAGTGATTCAAATTCCCAAGGTTAGTGGCAGCATCTCAGAGAGATTCTCAGAGATTTTCAAAGCTCCATTTTCTTTTAATTAGCTCCCTCTCTGCCTCAGGGAACAAGTTCAGGGAATCAATAGGTTAGACTGAGTACAGACTTTGTTGGTATCAGGAGCTATGGTATGTTGGGACTTGTCAGACCCTGGATTCAGGTTTCAGGAGGTAAGCATCACTGGTCCAAGAACATTTAGAAAAGAGATTTCAAACAGAAGCAGCTCACCAGCTTCTGGAGACTGTCTGACTCTGATTCCCAGACAGGGGCCGCCATTACTTTCAGCCACTCGATGGCCCTACACAAGTCAGTGAAGCTCCAGGGCTTGCCCTAGAGGCCTGCAGACTGAGCCAGACACTGGTTAAGAGTTAAATCACACTTGAGAGAAGCAGCAAGCATGAATTCAGCTGAGGTGCTAAAATACTCATGGAGAGGTTCTCAACTCCACACGCTATCTGTTCCCCAATTCTTATTATTTCTTCTGTCATAATAAGGCTTTCTCTGCACCCAGAAGATATTCTGAGTAACACTGACAATGTTCTTACTTTGCGAGGCATAAATTTCATTTATGGCATTATTCTTTTTTATTTATTATAAACATGAGCTCCACAGAGGCTGACAACAGCTTTGCTAAGAGGGATACGGTGGATTTGTTTCTAGAACTCAAACCTCAAGTGAATAGTTCCTGCTGCTTTAGGTGTTGCAATAATTGCTCTGGCACAAACTATACAGAGTCAAGGGCAGAACATTTGGGATTCTTTGCAAGCATTCATTATTTATGCTGGGAATGGAACTGCAAAATTCCTTTTTAAAAATATCTGATTAAGTGGCATGGAAAAAATAAAAAAGACAAAGCCTTAGTAATAAATCAGTCAAGTAGCCAGTATTAAGTGACAGTAAATACCGTTAGGCCCTGTTCTGTTTGAAGCTTCAAGCAGTATGACCCTGACTGTTTGTCTAAAGGATTCACAAGAAATCTGAAGAGTTAGGAAACATAGGTAAACTTATTTTCAAATTGTACATTACATTTAAAAAAAAAACAGGCTCAAAGTATTTTTGGATGTAATACCTCTAAATTTCAAGCAATGGGTTTAATTTTGAATCTGAAAAAGTACAATGAACATACACTGGACTGTCTACAATGTCTGGAAACACTGAAAAATAACGTGCTTATTGGTTTGTCGTTTGGATGAGGTGGGTTGTTTTCTTCTTTCAGATTAGCACTTGGACCCACTGCTTTAAAATTTCAAAATACTTCACCTGAAAATGTGTTTGGAAATTGAAGAAAAACATATATTGAACACATTTTGTGAAAATATGTTTAACGATGATTCCAAACTCTTTTGTATAAAGTACAATGATAAAAGATCCAATGCTGGGACTTCCCTGGTCCAGTGGTTAAGACTCTGTGCTTCCACAGCAGAGGGAGCAGGTTTGATCCCTGGTCAGGGAACTAAGATCCCGCATGCCACACAGTGCGGCCAAAAAAAATTTTTTTTAATAAATTAAAAAAAATAAAGATCCAATGCTGCTCATGCCAAAAACCAAAAGTAAGGACTTAACTAGAATCAATCAATAATTTTAACAAAGCTAGGGAAAGACAAGTGTGTGGAGAAAAAGGAAGGTGTGATTGTAGGAAGATAAAATGCTAACCAAGAAAGTTAAAAGTGGGCTTCCCTGGTGGCACAGTGGTTGAGAGTCTGCCTGCCGATGCAGGGGACATGGGTTTGTGCCCTGGTCCGGGAAGATACCACATGCCACGGAGCGGCTGGGCCCGTGAGCCATGGCCGCTGAGCCTGCGCGTCCGGAACCTGTGCTCCGCAATGGTAGAGGCCACAACAGTGAGAGGCCCGCGTACCGCAAAAAAAAAAAAAAAGTTAAAAGTTACTGTATGGCACTTGAGAGATAAAACTGGTGACAGGGATTCTGTTCAATCTATGAGTATATTGGGTCAGGGGCATTTTATCAGGCCTCCACATGGCTGAGGTGAAATATCCCTCAAGGCCAACCACCTCCCTTAGCTTTAGATTCTTGCTCTTGGGGAAACCTTCATGACTGCTAATTCCTGCTTTCCAGATATCTCAAGCCTGGAAAAGAGGGTACTTTGGTTCCAATTTAGGCCTGGGGCACAAAAAGGATTTATATCTCTCAGCCCTTGTCCTGGTTTCAACATCCCTTCTTAATATGTGTGAGAGCAAATAAGCACAGCTAATATTTGGGGTCTTAAAGCGGAGCCCCGTTAATTGTAGTGCGGAGATCAAAATATTAAACATGTAATTCCTCCTCTACCTTTTTTCTTCCCCTCAACCACAGATATTAGGCATTTCTTAACTTTGGGGATGGGAGAAAGTGAAAGGGCTGTGTCCAGACTTAGTCTCTGATACAAGAAAAGTAAGCTACAAGTCAAATGCTTCTCTGACCCTTCCTAGTAACCCAGTGGTCATTGTTGAGCCCTTACAGTTTTTTGATAGTTAGCATAGAAAATCCATGTTATGTCTGTCCCTGGGGTTTCTATAACGGTGGAGAGATGCCAGCCAGGAAAGCCTTACTTACTTTATTGATTAGGGGTCTTTACTCTCCACTTTTCAATAGCAAAACTGAAGGACTGGTCAGCCATAATTAGAAATCCTCTGACCCTTTACTTTTGAACTATTATTACTTTTCTTCACATGTATTCAATAAATATCTCCACCTTTCTTAATTTTTCCCCAATACATGGCACAAATACTCAAAGCAATGAGGGATACTTGTCCAGATGATGAGCACTTGCTAAGATCATTTTATCCTATAATATGTGGACAGTAAAAAAAATGCCAACCTGTCAACGTAAGTGATAAATTAATCAAGATTCATTATAATTTATACTAGATAGCATTCTATTGTGGATTTGGTCGGCAGCATCACTCTGTAGTACCCTCTGTGGATACTAACAAAGTAGAGTTTCTAGATCTGCAAAACTGAAGATTAGATTCTACAATCTGATAAATTCACATACAGGCATACTCCTTTTTTATTTTCTTTTCATATCTGAAAGTCTGGTTCTGCTTTTCCAGATTTTATCTTTACAATGTTATATAACTATGAGAACTTTCAGAATAAGATTTGAACCACACCCTGAAAAAGATAAAAGCATCATTCAAATTCCATGTTTTTCCAAAGAAAAAAAGAACTTAAAATTTTTAAGTAAACAAGTGCAGTTTGAGGGTGACCTTGCTTTAACATTTGAGATCTAATCGTTTTTGGGTTTTTTTTATGATCACATTTCAATCTTATTTATTTCATTTTCCTTTAAATTGGTGGGTGACTTTGACAGCCCTGGAAAGAGAGGCCGTAATAGCAGTGCCGAGGGCCAAGGATAGAACAAGGTTTCCTACACCACTCCTGTATCTCAACAAGGGCTGTACCAAATGTCTAATTTTAGTATCTGGCTAAACACCAAACACCTGGAAATGGCATCCAGCCAGGGATGAACACAAAGCTAAACAGTGGGTGAGTAAGCGCATCTGTCTCCTCTTGTTTTCTACTTCTCAGCTATTAGGTAAAAAGGGTAGTTACTAGGTAAATAATGTAGTTATTAAATGATGACTTACGCAAAGCCTGCAATTTTAGTGTCCCCATTTCATCTTACCAACATTATCAGGCTCCTCAGCAAGCAACATTTTGATAATATTTGTTAGGAAATTTGTGATATGAATAGGATAATATTTGTGATGAAAACCAGTTTAACTTCCTACTCAATGCTATCTTTGACAATGGATTTCAACCTCTTTTCTTCTTAGACCAGAATATATACATGAAGCATGTCAGGTGTCAGATTTGATGACATGAAAAATTCAAAACTGAGTAGTTTTCAATCACTGGTTTCTGCGTGAGCATGTCCTAGCCACCTTCCCCCCACCCCCAATACACACACATGTACATGTCAGAGCTCACAGGACTCCTGACTCCATTTCTTCACCCACAGAAACCACATTTCCTCTCACTCCTTCTCACTTCACCAATCCACAAACCCTTTAACTACCCCTGAAATATGGAGCTATTTCCCGACATCTCCACAAATATAACAGAAAGCTTTCGTGGTCTCATGTAACCTACTTATAGCCATATACATGCCTCATATGACCAAGAAAATCACTCATCTCTCTACTGTGTCCAATTCAGGATTCTTTGCAAGAGACCATGGTGCATGGAATTTGAAGGCTATATTTTGGTGTTATGGATTTCATGCATACATATAAAAACAATGAAAGCAGTGACAGATTTTATTTAAGGCTTTGTCTTTTCAAGTATATAGCTTGCTTACTCTTTTATAAAGACTCTAAATTTTGCTTGCTTTCTGAAGCAAACATGTGGCTATTTCCCTTTGGTCTTAGAAGAGCTCTGCATAAACATGCTTTAAAACAAAATTTATTCATGTAATTATGAGTTCATAAATTTTATATATTCCTAATGAATCCTACGTAAATCCATGAAGTAGCAATAAGGAGTTTTATCCTTATTATCATAAAAACCTTGTAGCTTTAACATGTTTCTGCATATTGTATTAATACCTCCTGTGCACCTCCTTGGGTACTCTGTGTCTCACCTATCTAATTCCAGACACCAAAGTGACCACCTGGACAGTGAGGTCAGCCTCTCACAAGTGTAGCTAGACAGACTTTTCCCTAGGACCCCATCTCTAGCTTCCCACTCGGGGCTTTTCTGTCAACACCTCAAGCTGGGGGCAGGTAGGGAACCTACTCTCCACTCACACATGTACAACCTAGAATGTGAGGGAATTAACACCTGTATTAGCTTCCTGGGGCTGCCATAACAAAACGCCATAGACTGGGTAGCTTAAACAACAAAAATGTATCTTCTTACAATTCTGGAGGCTAGAAGTCCAAGATCGAGGTTTGATTTCTTGACAGATTTGATTTCTCTCAAAATCTTTCTCCTTGGTTGCCTTCTTGCTATGTCCTCACATGGTCTTCCCTCTGTGCATACTCATCCCTGGTGTTTCTGTCTGTCTGTCCAAATTGCCTCTTCTTATAAGGACACCAGTCAGATTGGATTAGGGCCCGCCATAAGGGCCTCATTGTAACTTGTAACTTCATCACCTATCTCCAAATACAGTCACATTCAGAGGTGCTGAGAGTTAGGGGTTCAACATATGAATTTTGGGGGAACACTATCCAGCCTATAAACACCCCATGGGTGACCAACGGGGGAAGGAAACTGATGAATAAATTTTTCTTTCATTCTTCCTCTAGACAGGCAGTCCTGATTCACATTTCATGTGAAGGCTCTTAGACAGTACTTGGTGATCAAGCAAGCAGCACGTATAGCAACGGTCCACTAGCGACCCATCTTGGTGTTGCTTATCTTTCCTTCTTTGGCTGGTTTCCCTGTCCCTCACTATTTCCAGCTCCCAGGATCACAAATGCTAACAAACAGCCTGCACTCAGGTTCTGCTACCTGGAGAACCCAGGCTAAGACACGTAAGTTATCTCATTTCATCCTTACAACAACCATGCTGATATATATTATTACTTCATAAATGAAGAAGCAGGAGAGTCAGAGAAGATAAATTACTTGCCCAGGGTCACACAGCTAATAAACTACAAAGACAGGACTTTGATTTAAATCTTTTTTGATGCCCAATCCTGCATTATTTCCTAGGTACCGTAATATCTCCTAGCAAAGTCTATGCATAATCAGATAAAATTTAAGCCATTTTCCCTACCAATTTTTAAAACTGTTTAAATGGACTAGAGGTAAGGCATTCCAAGTTCATAATTCATCTCCCTATTATTTCAGTGCTACTCCTTTCCTCCTTTCCCAAACTGAAGAGTTTGATATTGCTTTCTCAAAATTTACCTGTATCTGAAATCATTCTGTTTTCAATAGAAATCATATAAATTACAATCTCTTTATTGGTCCTATCACAAACTATACCTTTCCAAGCAAACCACATTTCACAGTCAAATTAGGGAGGCTCTTATATCTTAATCAAAGCTTAACAGTTTAATCGTTCATTAAACATGAGAGTAATTTAGTGTCCTATTATACAATCATTATTGTTTCCTGAAAATCTGATGTGATGAGGTGCAATAAATGTAAACTGAAATATTGCCTGTGGAAGGTTATTTATTATTTCTTCTGGCTAAAAACATTCATAACTGAAATTTATTGGTCCATACTCCCTTCATTATAAATATTTTATGTTCTGCCTCAGGGATCCATGTCTTAGCATTTAAATGTCTCAATCTGTGTCAGTAACAGGAAGAACAAGTTCACTGGGTAGAATTTTTGCCCTTTACTTCAGAATGTTACAATAATAATAGGCTATAAATATGTTATAATTATGCCTTTGATCACTGCTGTAGTTTTCTAGTCTGAATGAATTAAATTCAAAACTAAAGCTGAGCTGGTAGACATAAATGACAGTAGTTATCTTAAACTAAGATTTTGCTGAAAGCCATATTAATTAGTGAAAATATTTAGAGTGGCCAGAATAGCAGACCATTTTTCCTCTAACTTCTACCTTAACGTGAAGTAGCACCTATACCTATCACCACGTTTACATACCAATAGTGGTTTATGTTTACAATTACAAAAGCTTTATACACTTAGTTGGGGTTTTTTTTGTTTTTGTTTTTTTTGTTTGTTTGTTTTTTGCGGCCTCTCACTGTTGTGGCCTCCCCCGTTGCGGAGCACAGGCTCCGGACGCGCAGGCTCAGCGGCCATGGCTCATGGGCCCAGCTGCTCCGCGGCATGTGGGATCTTCCTGGACTGGGGCACGAACCCATGTCCCCTGCATCAGCAGGTGGACTCTCAACCACTGCGCCACCAGGGAAGCCCTACCCTTAGCACTTTTATATCCTGATCACCACAACAACCTTTGAAATACTACAGAGCAGTTGTAAAAACCTGCATTGTCCAAATGAGAAAACTGAGGTCCAGGTAGGTATAGATGTATGATTTTTGTTTTAATTCTTTAATTTTTAATCATGAGATAGTAAAATCATGCAACAATGTGAATCAAATTCCTGTTTTCTGCCCATCTCATCTTATGCAGAGGTTGGTGGAGAGGAGGTGGAGGAGGGGATGGCAGAGTAAAGGACATGAGTAGGTGACAAACAGCAGATGACAGGGAACCCTGCTGGGGAAATGGAGATACGAGACAGAGAGAATGTCCTGCATCACCTGTATTCTCCCAGATCTGTCTCCCTATATAAAGCCTATAGAACAGATCACTGGTAAGTTAACTGAGAGATGCCTAGAATCAGTATAATTTTCCTGGAAGTCCCAGCCAGCTATGGGACCAAGAGTTGTCTCACTAATATGAGGCTTATTATAACACTTTTGTTAATGGATATTTTAAACAATTGAAGTATAGTTGATTTACAGTGTTGTGTTAATTTCTGTATAGCACAGTGATTCAGTTATACATACACACACACATATATATATTATTTTTTTGTATTCTTTTCCATTATGGTTTATCACAGGATATTGAATATAGTTCCCTGTGCTATACAGTAGGACCCTGTTGTTTATCCATTCTTAGAGCTTGCATCTGCTAACCCCAAATTCTCACTCCAACCTTCCCCCGGCCCCCCTTAGCAACCTGTTCTCTATGTCTGTGAGTTTTGTTTCTGTTTCGTAGATAAGTTCATTAGTGTCATATTTTAGATTCTGCATATAAGTGATATCATATAGTATTTGTCTTTCTCTTTCTGACTTACTTCATTTAGTATGATAATCTCTAGGTCCGTCCATGTTGCTGCAAATGACATTATTTCATTCTTTTTATGGCTGAGTAGCAGTCCATTGTATATATGTATCAGACCTTCTTTATCCTGTTAATGGATATTTTAAAGTTCCAATTGGAGGACCTTGCAGAGAGCTTTACCTCACTTCTTCTCTTCCAAATAAATTCTGGACATTGTTTTTGAAAACCACCCTACATATGGGAGCACACAGAAGAAAAAATGAATTTCCTCTCAGTGAAGATTGAAAAGAAAAACTGTACCCTGGTGTTAAATTATCCATACAAGAAAGACATGAAGGAAGGGCTAGCCTCTCTTAGTATATGTAAACATGTTGACAGGGAAAATTTCCTGAAGAAATATCATGTAATTTGAAGAAAAGGTGATTTTTATCAGCTTGGATCCAGACCTTCCTGGGCACTGAATTGTCCTACAGTATCCTATGAGCCTTTATGCTTTTAAGAGTATTCCTTGAAACAATGGTTCCTCTAGATATAAATAAGTTTACATGGGCTTCCTCCGCAATGGGAGAGGCCACAACAGTGAGAGCCCCGCTTACCCGAAGATATAAATAAGTAAGTAAGTAAGTAAGTAAGTAAGTAAGTTTACATGAAAAGAGTATTCTGTGATCAGATTTTCAAATGCTGGTCCCGCAAAATATTCTGTTGACAAAGCAGAGCTGAGTTTACTGCTTACTGTGGTGAGGAAAATGGTTACTTTGTCAGTCTTAGTAACATCTTGATCAGCTCAAGATGATGGAGGACAAAGTGAAGACATTTATGAGGTTTAGGGAGTCTGGTTAAAGTTGGGGATTGATTAGGATTGCAAGAGGTTCATGATATAATAGGATTGGTGAGCAAAGTATGGATATGATTTCAAAGAGAATCTTGAAGAGTTAGCCCTCCTTTGATACCATATTATCTTTAGAAAGGGTATTTATTCTAATCAGGATAAATGGAATATTTAGATAAATGGATTTTCTGTAAGTTCCTAAAATGAACAACAAAGTTATTTGTAACTGTAACATCCTGGACAATTTTCCTGTAGAGTAAAACCATGTAATGAAGATAGCCACGTAGTAAAGTCATGTTAATATGGAATCTAGACAATAAATGTGCAGGTGTGAAAGGTTCTCAACATAAGTCTAGGAATTCCTGAGTCAAACAAAGTTCAGCAAATGTCTTAATAGTGGTGTTTTTCAGATTCTTTAACACATGAATGGACATGTAATTTTCAAGGAAAAAGTACACAAAAATACTTTTATTTTTTTGTCTGAATATAAAATAAAATGAATTTAGGATATTCATTTTAAAAAGAGGTTGTAAATATAAAACCCAAACAGAGAGTAACTGTAATCCCAGTCTGGCATTTCCCTGCACACAGACAGTAACATCTTAAGCAACTGGCGCAAAGGCACACTGGGCTGGAATTTGGTTCAAGAGTTAAGCACAACCAGAATGCATCAGTGATTAGAATGAAGGTTCACAGCACCAGTAGTCTGAGGAGGAAAGTGAAGCAGATGATACAAAAGAAGGGGAATCCTTCTAGTGGAGATATGTTGCTTAGCTAATAAAATGAGTCGTGCATGTATTTTATGTCTTCAATTTAGCCTACAGTGTCAGTATTGAATTGTTACATAGTGAAAATGCTCTTATTAGATGCTACTCTTCTGAGGCAAGAAACACTGCTTACTAAAAGTAAACAACAGTTAAAATAGCATTTTATTTTCATGCACACATAATTTGAATGGCCAAATAGAGCTTGGGTACTTTTTATTAGCCAACAGAACAGGCTAATAACTACAAATAACAGGTCATCTACTTAGTCTGGGATTGGTAAATGCCACTGTAAGATGACTTTCCTTCATTTGATAGTGAAAGGAGTCAGTCCCTTAACTGGAAATGACATGAGCATTTCCACTATTTGATACAAAAAACTAAGTATGGACTTTTGGAGAAACAGTAGAGGGAATAAAGCAAATGTTTAAAATATCCCCAAAATATTTTAATTGATTAAATATTAACTAAGGAAAAAATAGGCTTGATTTTTATGCCAGGAAATACTGAGTTGATTCCAGGAGATACTGAGATGATTCCAGGAGTTCACATAAATGTAATTCTAACTGTGCAATTGCAAATGAAGCTACAGAGGAAGAAAAATTCCAGATATTCTATACAAATCAATTTGGTTTCTGAGCTCAGATTTTAAAGGGACACATATAAAAGCCAAACAGCCCTGGCCCTTCTTGTGGCTGGCCTGAGATGGTGATGTATGCAACACAGCAACCTCCAAGAAAGTACTGAAAAGTCATTCAGATATTTTGGAATTCTCTTAAAAGACACTATGAAAATTACATATACCTTCTCTTACCTCTCATCCATTTTGATGGCAGTTGCTTCCCTAACACCTACCACCTTCCTGGATTCTTTCTTACACTTCTTCCCTAAAACTCTTTCACTTGTTTTAGTCCAAACTCAAACGCCTATGACCACTTTTTTTTCTAGGACATTTTCTGGTGAAAATAAATTTGATCTTTCTCTGTTCTAGGACCCAAATGGAAATTTCCAAAGCCCAGCCCTAAAGATGCAAGAATACTAAAGAATTCTTCCTTCTTAGAGCTACAGGGGAATGGGGGCTGACCAAAGTCTCAGAATTTGTGTATTAATATCTTTGTCCTCTCCACATGTTCAAAAGATGAGGTGAAAGAAACATAGCCAAGGATTCATATTAGAGGGTGGCAGAGAATTGATAGATTTGGGAAGTCTAAGCACCCAATAAACTGCAAAATTTACACACACACCCCCAACACACACACACACACACGTCTTTTTAAGCCTTGATCATAGTATGTAGAAGGTAGAGAAGAAAATGTTCTCTGTTTGAGACCAATAATACATTGACTAATAACAAAAGAGAAAGCAAACCTTTCTTTGGACTGAAAAAAAGAGAAAACATTGGTAAAAGGGAATTAATTGGAGGTGTAGCTAGGGAAGGATACGTAAGCTTCTGGTCTCAAATTATCTCTAAAGGTCTCTAAGGAACTTGCAAATTAGATCATTAAACCAAACATTGCCAATGACCTTTGAGGGACCGTCAAGAACAATAAAGGGTAATAAAACTGGAGATAAGCAAATACCATCCAATTTTGAAAAATGAGATGAAGGGAGGTTTGCCAAATTAGAGATAGATAAAAGTTACATTGATTTCAGCTAAGATTTTAGAATATTTAATGTAGATGAATAGTTTTGGAAGCTTAAAGAAGCAATGATCACTAGGAACCAATGAAGGCTCACAAAACAAATCAGACGCCTCTCACTTCTTTCTGTCCTGGCAGGGAACAAATGGCACACACAACCAGAGGGTAACTGAGGTGAGTTCACAGCAGGGACTCTTCATAATAGCATGGGGTAGGGTTAAAGGAAACTTAGAGGGATAGTGAAGCAACTGCGGAGAACTGGCACCACCCAACACAGGACTGGCTACATAATTTACAGGGTCAAGGGCAAAATGAAAATGCATAGCCCTTTATTCAAAATCCACTAAGAATTTCAAGACAGGAGCAGCAAAGCATTACCAAGCATGAGGTCCTGGATGACCACACAGGCTGCAAGCCCATTGCAGCCATCTTTGACCCTTAAGTTTCAAGGGTCAAGAAGGGAAACATGTACTAGAACCTGGAGAGAGTTGTAGCTGTATCTTTAGCTGGAGGAGAGTCCACTGGAGAGACAAAAGAAGAGCTAAGCCACTTATACTAATTACTACACTGATGACCTGTGGCTATGAAGAGAGGGAGGTGGTGAAATTCATACCTTAATCCCATTTTTCTCCTGCCCTTCTATAATCTCAGACAATGGAATCCAATTAATATAGTGCATGGAGGACAGGTTCCAGAAGCACTAAACAGGGTGGAGAGTGAATTGGGAGAGGCAGGAAGAATATTTTGCACACATTTATGAAGTCACAATGCTGTTAAATCCATGAAACCTGGTAACCCTACTCTAGAAGGACTTTAGGAAGGTATTTACCACAACTTCTCAGGAGCTCCTTTTGGACAAAATGGACAAAGATGGCCTACAAGCAAAGATAATTATATGGATCTATAATAGGTTAAATAATTATATCCAAAGTCTACTGAAAACTAGTACTACCCAGTTTAGCATTTTTGCTACTGACTTGCAGATATAGAACGAATGATTATCAAAGCATGGTTTACAGTTACTGAGTGGGACAGTGACTAACCAGGATGAAAGAATTAGAATCTAAAAAGATCTTGACAGGCTGTAGCAATGGGATAAAAAGATCTTGACCAGTTGGAACAATTGACTAAATATAATAGTAGTACACGTTGGGATTTGCTCTCAGGTTCAAAAGCCAGTGGCACAGGTTTGGGAAAGGGAGACAATACTTACGATATCTGAAAATGACTCAGGCAGTTTAGGGGAAGGTAAAGTCAATGTGGGTCATGAGTGTGGTGGATCCTCAAGAAAAGCAGATTAGGTTTTAGGCAGAATTAATTGAACAAAGGAGATGATAATCCAAACCTGGGACTGTGTTGATCAAACCACACCTGGAAAACTGGGTTTATTTGAATGTCAGATATGACTCATGATGTACTCTGAGAAGACTAACTAGGATAGGAGAGGAGACTTATGAACTAGGACCAACCACAAAAGCTGGTCTGGCTTTAATAACTGATGCAAATGACAACGTGAATGTGACAGTGTTGAGATTACTGCTCAGTCAGCAAACAAAAGAAGAGCAGAGGACATAGATGAGATCAAAGACATAAAAAAGAGTGGATGCAGCAACTCTTGCCTTAGTTCCTCCCCCTGAGTTTTCAGGGTTAAGAATCTACAAGGACAGAGGACCCTAGAATTAAAAGCTCACTGCCTTTTGAAAGGGGGGGGCATTTTCCCAGAGGGATCCACTTTATTACCATATAAAGAAATTCTTGCTAGGCCACAGGTACATATTTCTGAATGCTCTTTCTTATTTGTCATTACGCCTATTTGAAGAAAGCCAAGTACTAACACAGAATAGAAAGTATTCCTTGGTAGTAATAATTGAAGAGATTTGTAGCCTATAATAAGAGACCACTCTGGAGAGTAATAGTATACAAACTATATCCAAATATATTAAAGACTGTCATATGGAAAAATAATTATCATTGTCCTTTACTAAATCAAGAAATAAAACAGTATCATTTTTAAAAATCAGAGAGAGGCATTTTTAACAGTCCCATTTCCTGAGAACAAAATAGACTGCCATGGAAAGCATAAGGTTCTAAATAACTAAACATGAATAACATAGGACATAGTCTAGATGATTCTTTAACAGGCGTGTTATTTAGGCAATTCCAGCATTCAACGGTGTTTAGAGTAGTTTTTAACGATTGCTTCTAATACTGAGCTTCCATAGTTCATTCTTTCTTTCATTCAGTAAGTATTTATTGAGAACCAGCTGCATTCCAACATGGTCTTAAGAACTGAGGCTACAACAACAAACAGAAACAAGCCACTTCTCATGGAGCTTAAATTATGATGGCATAGGTAGATAATAAACAAATCATTAATAAAATGTCAGGCAGTAGTGGTAAATGTGAAAAAAATAAAGCAGAGTCAGAAGCTCCGGTGATGGATTAAGAGAAGGAGATAAGGATAAGATGGTCAGTAAAGGCCTCCCTGGCTAATAAGCTCATGTCTTTATCATACTAAATTTCTCTAAATCTTCAATCCTGGTCTCTTCTTCAGGCTCTTATCATTTTTCTTCCTTATACTAATTACCGTCCCTCTGGTTTACTCCTTAACTCCTAAACCCAGAATAAGTTTAATTTTTAAACTCATAAGAATTTAATAGTAAACCTATCATAGTGTAATTTAAGAGCAGGATGTGCCCAATACTTATAATTTCATTTAGAACCATGATGTGGGTATCTTCATACATCTAGGATACAGCACAATTCTTTTTCCCCACCAACCAGTGCTTTGTAATATTTGGGCTCAGGCCTGTCTTCCTAACCTCAGATTTTTATTTCTTTGAGGAGGGGGCACAAACATTTATTTATCTGTGCCTCTTGCCCATCTCAAGAAAGTTTTGTCTCCTCCTTATCTATGTCATTCCTTTTATTTAGTTAATAAATGAAATTTATTGATATTTAATTGGAAATTTTTATTCCATGATACTTTGATGCCAACATCTGATCAAATCTACTATTGGACAAAGGGAAGTAAGAAAATAAAGGAGTGTCATACCCCAAGCTTCAAAGCTAAGAGGAAGACAAAACAATTGGATTACAGACCCAAAATAGACACACGCACATGCACATGCATACACACACATACCCACACACAAAATAGCCTATGACCTTTATTTTTTTCTTTTTCTTTCTTTCTTTTTAAACTAGTGTATTCATATAACTGAAGGACAGGAAGGTATTTGGAGGATCAGAAGGTTGAAAAGATCACTAGGATAAGAAATAATTTTCTGTTAACATAATATGCTAACAAGTTGTTGGTTTAACTTTCTAATCATAGATGCATAGAGTCAGACAATGTAATGAGGTGAAAATTACCTTAACTTTTCCTGCCACCAATACCATCTTAACAGAAACATCTTAGCAAGGTGAAGTTAATTGTACAAGATCATATACCTATTTCCAGAATCAAAAATTAAGTGGATAGAGTTCAGCTCAAGAACAAGAACAATTTACTTTCCTCTTACTCATGGTAACACTGAAATTAAAAAAAAAAAAAATTAATTAGCAGTAGTGGAATACAAAACAGAAATCCTGATGACAGTTTAAGAAAATACTAGGAGAGAAAAAGCAGACAGGATCTGATCATTGGAAAAACCATAGCAGAGAAACTATGGCCCCAAATTCCCTAAGTAGAGGGGAGAAGAGCTCTGATGCATTACTGGACTGGCTGCTGAATTATGAGTGGCTAGGGGATCCATTTGGTGCTCACACACTGGCAATCTGGTATTGTCGGGGGGAATGAATGCCCTAGGCAGTGAATGAACTTTTGACATATGGGAGATATGAACTGGGAGATACATTTTTCTCCCCTCATCCTGAGGAAAATTGTCCTGAAACAGAGAAGTTTATACAATCTTTGGAAAGATGATCCCATTAGATAGATCACACTATCAGTTGCAACTGACACCCACAGTGGCCACAGTGGCCAGTCCGGTGATGCATCCCATCATGTCTGTTCTCCTTTCTTCCCTGACTCATTCTTACTCCTCTGGGAATACACTTGCTAATAAATTGGCACATCAGCTTTTTCTTTAAGCTCTTTTCTAGAGAACTTGGTCTAAGGTAAGATGCTTATTATATAATGTTATATGAAAAAGTTACATGAAAAAGTAAGTTACAGAATAATATGGAGAATGACAAATTTTATGTAACAAAAAGTATAGATATATACATATCTAAACATATTTTTGTCAAGGTATAAAAAGAGGTCTGAATCAACACATAATAAATTTTTGAGAAAGTGTAGGAGTGAAGAAAGACTTTGAATATATATTTTACTTCTCTATTTAAAAGTTTTTAAGGTCATCTATTATATTTGTAATTTCAAAGAACACTAAAAAAGTAAAATATTATAAAATAAGCTATGTGATGGTATAATACTTGAAACTGAACATGTTTCAGATTTTTATATTACTGATAAAGAATTTTAGGCATTGAAAAAATAACAGTTGAAAAATGGTCATATTGGAAAATGAGTTAAAGAAAGTAAATGTTCACATCTTTTCTATCTGCTTTAACATTCACTCGTGCTAAATTGAAATTTTTCTGAACTTCTGGTAGGGAATACAACACAAAGCAATGTCTTTCAAGGTTGTGTTTATACAACACAAAAGGAAGTGCAAACCTGTCAATCAGCTGATTTTTTTTTTAAATCAATGTGAATAAACAAGTAAATGAAAACTCTTCTTAAAAATTTAACTGGCTAAATGGCAGTATTTACTTCACCTGTGCTCTGAAGACAGACAAGCTCTTTATATTTACAACAACAACAAAAAATAGCTCCTTAAGAAAAAAATGAAACTGATCTATTTCCTCTAATTTTATTAGATTAAAATTTTAGTTTCCTGCAATTAGTACTTGGGCATATAAAAGCTACAGTGATATTCTAATAAATATAATACTTCTTTAGCCATACATATGTGTTTTTAAGATGTAGTATAAGGGCCTTTTTAAGATATCACCAAAACTTGGTTTAAAAGTTTTTTTCTCCATTTTATGCTGAAAGTGGGAAAATCTCTCCCAAAGAAAGGGTAGCATGTCCATGAAGTAATAGCAATATTAACAGAAGGTGATTATGTAAGTTATTCTAAATTGACTTTAGTTCCATTATGTAGTTATCATATTTAAAATGCAATATAGAAATAACCATTTTGTTTTTATAAAATAACATAAAATTTCAGTTAATTCTTATATGCACTACTGAATAATTTCTATTTGCTTTCTTGGCAGTGAAAAAAAACTATTGGTTTTAGGGGTTCAAAAGTAAATTGCTAAACCAATGTAAACTATACTTTTGTTTGTAGTGAAGGTAAAAGACTTTGAAGATCCCACTGATAACTCTGTAAAATATGAGGAGAAATTACCAAACCAGGTGATTTCTTGCCATGTATATATATATATATATATATATATATATATATATATATATATATATATATATATATATATATATAAAATAAGAAGTATAGGGCTTCCCTGGTGGTGCAGTGGTTGAGAGTCCGCCTGCCGATGCAGGGGACACGGGTTCGTGCCCCGGTCCGGGAAGATCCCACATGCCACGGAGCAGCTGGGCCCATGAGCCATGGTCGCTGAGCCTGCACGTCCGGAGCCTATGCTCCGCAACGGGAGAGGCCACAACAGTGAGAGGCCCGCGTACCGAAAAAAAAAAAAAAGAAGTATAGAGGCTCTAAAATAAGCTATTTCACATGAAAGTCTTCATGGCTGATAAATATGACTATCATAGGTATATTTTAAGAGGGGATTGTTTATTAAACTGTTTAAAAAAAAAAGGTTAAAAATAGGTCTGGGAAGTTTGCATCCCCAGCCAAGGATCTAGAGGGAGAGGATTTATTCAGCAGGAAGCTCACATCCCTAATCAAGGATGAAGAGGCTCAGATTGCACTGGCTAGAAGTTCACATCCATGCTTAAAGATGAAGGAAGCCTGCATTATACAACTTCAAGCTTATCCATATCCAAGTGCAGAAGAGACCAGGGTTCATGCAACCAGAAAGGTCATACCCAGGATGTCCATATCTACATCCTAAAGAAGGAAACTGGCCACTCATTCATTGCTCCTGGGAATGTGAAATGGTACAGCCACTTGGGAAAGCAGTCTGAGCATTTCTGAAAGCACTAAATTTGCACCCATCACACAACCCAGCAATCACAGTTCAGGGCTCATCCCAGAGAAATGAAAATCTAGGTTCTCACAAAATCCTGTACAGTAATGTTCGCAGCAGCATGATTTGCAATAGCCAAAAACTGGAAACAACCCAACATACTTTCGGGTGAATGGTTGAAGTGACTGTGACTGTAGTACGTCCATAGCATAGAATAGTGCTCAGCGAATAAAAAGGGAACAGAGTATTGACACATTTCTACCACTGGAAAACTAATTTTCTAATGAAGAAAACAGTATAAGGTTTATAAAGTGGACACACTGGATGAACACCAGAGAATGATGTAGAGGGAAAAAGTTAATCCCCCAAAGTTATATTCTGTACAATCTATTTATACAGAATTCTTGAAATGCAGACAGTTTAGCAATTACCAGGCATTAGGGGAATGGCGCAGGAGGAGCTACCCATGGGGGAAAGCAGGTAAAGGGTATACGAAAATCTCTCTGTATTATTTCTTACAAGCGCATGAGAACCCACAATGAGGTGACAATAAGTAGTTTAATTAAAAGAAAAAAATTAGAGTTGAACCCTCTACTATTTGCACTAGACCCGAGTATTGTGCCAATCATTGCCTGTAAATCCTGGCTGTAGATCAGTCCCCAGCGAGATTCTCCCGCTGGGAATGGCGTCTCTCCCCTGGCGGAGACATTCCTCAAATGCCTCTAGTAAAGGAGGTGGCAGTACAAAAGGAGAACCAAGCCAGCAATAAAGAAATTCTCAAGTAGAGGTGGGAACGCATACAGGAAGCAAGAGCCAGGGGCAAAAAGAGGCATCTCAGATGCGCCCCATTATTGAGATACTGGTAAAACAAAGAAGGGACAGTGGACTGGATGTGCCCAGAAGTGCAGCGTAATAGCAGTCCAAGCCCGAGATATTAGAAAGCAAGCAGGGATCCGTTGAAAGAGAACGCTCACTGCAGTTGAGCGGGGCAGGTTCCCGTGGGGGTCCTGCGCCTCACCTCCGCCAGGCGGAGCCTGGGCGCTGCACAGGCGCCTCCGCGGGTCAGAGGTCACGTCCCGGGCCAAAGTCAGTTTTGGCTGAGGCGGACTTCAGGGCGCCAACAGGCTGCCTCCTTTCTCCTCGCTGCCCGGGACCCCCACGCGGGCAGTAATGCCCGCGCCCAACTGCGCACCGCCCTCTCTTTCCCGTGCACTTCTGCCCTTCCCCAGAGCTCTCCTCCGACCTGCCCGAGGAAAGGCAGGAGCCAGGCCTCCCGCCTGCCCTCCCTCACCATGGCCCACCTGCGGGCTTGCGAAGTCCGGCAGCTGCTGCGCAACAAGTTTGTGGTCGTCACGGGGGACCCCATGCAGGGGGCCGTGTACAAGGACCTGGTGCTCCTGCTGCCCAAAGACTGCCTGCTCTCTTCCAGCCAGCTGAAGGCCAAGGGCGAGGTGAGCTTCGAGCACTATGTGCCGCGGGAGGGCGGAAGGCAGAAACGCCTGCACAGCTGCACGCACTACCGCGACGTCCGCAGTTTCTGGTCCGGCCACGACCAGGTGCGTTTCTACTTCCTCACGCATGCGTACTCCGCGTACGTAAAGACGTCCTGGAACACCTGCGTCGGGGCGACCACGCCCCGCACGTGGTGGCCATGAACTCCTGCCTCTGGGACCTCTCCAGGTACGGCCGGGATTTCCCAAGGAGTTACCTGGAGGGCTTAGAGAGTCTGTTCGGCCGCCTGGACAAAGTGCTGCCCGAGGCCTGCCTCCTGGTGTGGAACACGGCCCTGCCAGTGGCGGAAGTCATCTCCGGGGCTTCCTCCTGCCGGAGGACCTATTCCGAGGTGCGTGCCTGCGGGAAGAAGTGATAGACGCCAACTTCTATGCTCGGCGGAGGCCAGCAGGTACGGCTTCGACATGCTGGACCTGCATTTCCACTTCGGCATGCAGGACAGCACCGGCAGCGAGATGGCGTGCACTGGGACAAGCGTGCACACTGCCACCTCTCCCAGCTGCTGCTGGCGCATCCGGCCGACGCCTGGGGCGTGGACCTCCCCTGCCGCTACCCCGTGGGCAGGTGGATCAGGGATGGTCCCACCAGGGGACTTCCAGGCCCAGTGGACGGTAGGCAGCCCCGGGACAGCAGAGGTGACCCAGGCGAACATCCCTTGTCCTGGTTCCCAGCCACATCCGCATGCCTCTGCGGCAACCTTCGGAACCCTTTCCCCAGGCGCGACCTCCGTTCCAGCACTACCTGCAAGGCACCTGTGTGCCCTACCACTCAGCTTCACAGCACGGGCAGTTCTCCAGTGATTCTTCAGCGTGCCAGGTCAGATACACACTGGCGAAGCAAACTCGATGATTGTCTGGGAGACACGTGTGGGCCCAATTCGCAGAACTGCTACCCAACATCGGAGCAGAAGGTCGCCTCCTACCCTCCCCAGTGCCCCAGTGGGCCATGCAGACGCCAGTGAAGGCGCACCAACAGATGGACCCAAGCACACCCAGAGGCAAGACCCCAGTAGCCAGACCTAGACCTGGGCTCCTTCCCAACGTAGTCAATAGGCTGGACAGACTGCCCGACTTCTCTCACTCAGGCGTGGCCTTCAGCAACCCTGCAATGGTGAGGACTCCTTCACTCTCTTACTTTCACCGGTCAGCAACCTCACACATTCTTCTTTGCCAGAGCCTTCACCCCACTTCTTGGTGAGGGGGCAAGAACCCAGACCATCACACCATTCTCCTCTTAACGTTTGTGCAGAAATGAGCTCTAAATGAAAAAGTACACACACGGTTAAGCCTTGCCTAAATATAAGTCTTCCAACAGTATTCTCCCTAGACATTTTTCCTGAAAAGAAAAAGGGAAAAGTTTTGAACCTTAAGACTTACCAAAACGTTTCTAGTGACTTCAGTATCACCATTAGTTTTTACATACATTTATAGAACTTACTCCCCAAAGCTTTCACCACAAATTGTCTTGCACATTCCTTAATTAAATTTATCTGTGCTTCAACATAATATTTATCCTTAAAAAAAGTATTCCATTCACTAACACAAGAGTTTTTATTTTCTGTTAGAGACATATTTTCTACTGTTGAGCTCATCAAATACCTAGCATATTTTTTAAAATAGACTTCATTTTTTAGAGCAATTGTAGATTCATAGCAAAGTTGAGAGGAAAGTAGAGAGTTCTCATATACTTCCCATACACAGCCTCCCCCAGTATCAATATCCCACACCAAAATTGTACATTTGTTTACCTTCAGTGAAACTACACTGATGCATCATTTCACCCAAAGTCCATTTTACACATTAGGGTGCACTGTTGGTGTTGTACATTCTGTGGTTTTTGACAGATGTATAATGACATGTATAGTATCGTACAGAATAGTTTTATTGCCCTAAAATTCCTGTCTGCTCCTCTTCTTCATTCCTCCCCCGTCCAACCCCTCGCAACCACCCATCCATAATGGTCTCCAGAGGTTTGTGTTTCCCAGAATGTTATATAGTTCGAATCATACAGTAAGTAGCCTTTTCAGATTGGCTTCTTTTACTCAGTAATTTGCCTTTAAGTTTCTTTCATGACTTGATAGCTCAGTTGTTTTTAGTGGTGAAAAGTATTCTGTTGTCTGAGTGTACCACTGTTTATCCAGTCACCTGCTGAAGGACATCTTAGGTGCTGCCAAGTTTTGGAAGTTATGCAAAAAGCTGCTGTAAACATTCATGTGCAGGTTTTTGTGTGGATATAAGTTTTCAGCTCCTTTGAGTAAATATCAAGGAATGCAGTTGGTGGATCACATGGTGAGAGTATGTTTAGTTTTGTAAGAAAATGCCAAACTACCTTCCAAAATGACTCTACCATTTTGCATCCCATCAGCAACTAATAAGAGTTCCTGTTATTCTACATCCTCACCAACATTTGGTGTTGTCACTGTTTGGATTTTCACCATTCTAATAAGCACAAGGTATCTTGTTGTTTCAGTCTGCACTTCCCTAAGGCCATTATATTGAGCTTATTTATTACTTATTAATTATTATTATTACATTTATTTATCATTATTCATAAGCTTATTTGCCATCTGTATATATTCTTTGATGAAGTGCCCATTTTTAATCAGCTGTTCCTTTTCTTATTGAGTCTTAAGATTTCTTTGTATATTTTGGATAACAGTATTTAATCATATGTCTTTTAGAAGTAACTCCCAGGCTGTGGCTTATCTTCTCATTCTCCTGGTGGTGTCTGTTGCAGAGGAGAAGTTTTTAATTTTGAGGGAGTCCAACGTATCAGTTTCTTTCATGGATTGTGCCATTTGTGTTGTATCTAAAAATTTATCACCAAACCCAAGGTCATCTAGATTTTCTCTTGTGTTATGTTCTAGGAGTGTTTTAGTTTTGCATTTTACATTTAGGTCTATGATCCATTTTGAGTTAATATTTGTGAAGTGTATAAAGTCTGTGTCTGGATTCATTTTTTTTGCATGTGGATCCAGTTCTTCTCACACCACTTGTTGCCTGAAGTGTCTGTCCTCCAACTTTTTTTTCTCCTTTAATGTTGTATTGGCTATTCTTATTCTCTTGTCTTTTTATGTAAACTTTAAAATCAGTTTGTCAGTAGCCACAAATAGCTTGCTGGGATTTTCATTAGGATTACAATGAATCTATATCAGGTTGGGAAGAACTGACATCTTGACAGTAGTCTGTCTTCCTATCCATGAATGTGGAATATCTCTCCATATATTTAGTTCTTTGATTTCTTTCATCAAGATTTCATAGTTTTCCTCCTATAGATATCTTGTACATATTTTGTTATGTTTATACTATGTCATTTAGGGGGATGTTAATGTGAATGGTATTGCGTTTTTTATTTCAAGTTACAAGTTTTCATTGCCTGTATATAAGAAAGCAATTGACTTTTGTATATTTACCTTGTATCGTACAACCTTACTATAATTGCTTCTTGGTTCCAGGAGTATTTTTTTTGATTCTCTCAGATTTTCTACAGACAGTTATGTCATCTGTTAACAAGTACAGTTTATTTCTTCCTTCCCAATTTGTATATGATCTATTTCCTTTTCTTGTCTTGTAGCATTAGCTAGGGCTTCCTATGATGTTGAAAAGGAATGGCTAGAGGGGATATCCTTGCCTTTCTCCTGATCTTGGGGAGAAAGCTTATAGTTCCTCACCATTAAGTAAGATGTTAACTGTAGATTTTTGTGTATGTTTTTAATTAAGTTGAGGATGGTCTCCTCAATTTCTAGTTTACTAAGTTTTCATCATGAATGGGACTGGATTTTGTAAAAGGCGTTCTCCGCATGTACGAATATGATTATGTGATTTTTCTTCTTGTTGATGTGATAGATTATGTTAATTTTATTTTTGGATGTGGAACCAGCTTTGCATCTAAAATAAATCCCACTTGGTCATAGTGTAAAATTATCTTTATACATTGTCGATTTGATTTGCTAATATTTTGTTGAGGATTGTTGCATCTATATTCTTGAAAGATATTTGTCTGTAATTTTCTATTATTGTAATGTTTTTGTCTGGTTTGGTATTAGAGTACTGCTGGCCTTATGAATGAGGCCATCTACTTCTATCTTCCAGAAGAAATTCTAGACAACGAGTATAATTTCTTCCCTAAACGTTTGGTAGAATTCACCAGTGATCTCATCTGGGCCTGGTGCTTGCTGTTTTGGAAGGTTATTAATTGTTGACTCAATTTCTTCTATAAATCTAGGCCTATTCAGATTGTCTATTTTGTCTTCTGTGAATGTTGACAGATTGCATCTTTCAAGAAATTGGTCCACTTCATCTAGATTAACAAATTTGTGGGTATAGAGTTGTTCATAATGTTCCTTAATTATTCAATTATTTTAATGTCCATGAGGTCTGTAGTGATGCCCCCTCTTTCATTTTTGATATTAGTAATTTTTGTCCTCTCTCTTCTTTTAGTTTTCCAGGCTATTGTTGATCTTTTCAAAGAACCAGCTTTTGGTTCCATGATTTTCTATATGGATTTTCTATTTTCAATTTCTTTGATTTTTGCTCTAATTTTTATTATTTTATTATTTATTTTTATTATTTCTCATTTAGATTTAATTTCCTTTTCTTTTTCTAGTTCTCTAAGGCACAAGCCTCGATTATTGATTATTAGATCTTTCTTCTTTTTTAATACGTGCAATCAATGCTATAAATTTCACTTTAAGCACTGTTTTCACTGCATCCCCCAAATTTTGATAAATTGTATTTTCATTTTCATTTAGTTAAAATATTTTAAAATTTCTCTTGAGATTTTTTCTTTGAGCCATGTATTATTTAGTAATGTGCTGTTTAATCTACAACTATTTGGGGATTTTTCAGCTATCTTTCTGTAATTGATTTCCAGGATAATTCCACTATAGTCTGAGAGCAGACATTGTATGCTTTCTATTCTTTCAAATTTGTTAAGGTGTATTTTTATGGGTCAGAATGTAGTCTATCTTGGTGAATGTTCCATGTGAGCTTAATAAGAATGTTTATTCTGCTCTTGTTGAATGAAGTATTCTGTACATGGCATTTATATTCAGTTACTTTATGGTTCTGTGGAGTTCAATTATGGTATGGTATGGAGTTCAACTTAGTTTCTGCTTGCTGGATCTGTCCATTACTGATAGAAGGTCTTGAAGTTTCCAACTATGATGGTGGATTCATCTGTTTCTTCTTGCAATTCTACCAATTTTTGCCTCCTGTATTTTGATGCTCTCTTGTTAAGTGCATATCTAATAAAGATTGTCATGCCTTCTTAGAGAATTGACTCTTTATCATTATGCAGTGCCCTTCTTTATCCCTGATAATTTTCCTTGCTTTGACATCAGCTTGCCTCATCTAGTGTTAACATGATATATCTTTCTCCATCCCTTAACGTTTAATCTACATGTGTCTTTATATTTAAACCAGGTTTCTTATATATGACATAAAGTTGGGTCTTTTGATCCACTCTCACAATCTATTAATTGGACTTTTTTTTTTTGCGGTATGTGGGCCTCTCACTGCTGTGGCCTCTCCCGTCGCGGAGCACAAGCTCCAGACGCGCAGGCTCAGCGGCCATGGCTCACAGGCCCAGCCGCTCCGTGGCATGTGGGATCCTCCCGGACCGGGGCACAAACCCATGTCCCCTGCATTGGCAGGCGGACTCTCAACCACTGCGCCACCAGGGAAGCCCTATTAACTGGTCTTTTAATTGGTTTATTTTGAGCATTGACTTTTAATGTGGTTATTGATATATTTTGATTAACATCTTCCCAATTTGTAACTGTTTTCTATTTGTTGCCCTTGTTCTTTGTTCTTGCTTTTGTCTTCCACTTTTTTCCTGTCTTTCATGGTTTTAATCAAGCATTTTTATGATTCTATTTTTCTTCTTTTTTAGCATATCAATTATTACTTCAGTTTTTAACCTTTTAAAGTGGCTGCTCTAGAGTTTTCAGTATACATTACAACTTATCCAACTTTACTTTCAGATAAACCTATATTGCTTCATGGGTACAGCAAGGTTATCCATACATTGAAGACCTTGTTGCTATTATTATTTTAAACAAACTGTTATAGGTTAAATCAATCATGAACAAAAAATAAAAGTTTTTATTTTACTTTCACTCATCCTATCCCTAATGCTCTTCTTTTCTTTATACAGATTGAGTTTCTGACATGTTGTTATTTTCCTTTTCTCTAGAAAACTCTTTTTTTTAACATTTCTTGCAAAGTAAGTCCTTGCTGGCAACAAATTCCTTAAATTTTTGTCTGAGAAAGTATGTCTTCCGCACTTTGAAGGATAATTTCATAGGATACAAAACTCTAGGTTAGTGTTTCCTTGTTTTTCTCTCTCTAAACTTTATATATTTAACTTCACTCTCTTCTTGTTTGTATAATTTCTGAGGAGGAGTTTGATGTAATTTTTATCCTTGCTCCTCTACAGGTAAGGTGCTCCCTCTGGCTTCTTTTAAGATTTTTTTCTTTATCTTTGATTTTCTGCAGTTTAAATATGATATGCCTAGATGTAGATTTTTTTTTTTTTTACATTTATCCTGTTTGATGTTATCTAAGCTTCCTGGATATGTGGTTTAGTGTCTGGTATTAATTTGCAGAAATTTTCAGCCTTTATTGTTTCAGATATTTCTTTGGTTCCTTTTTTTCTTCTTCTCTGGTATTTCCATTATGCTTATGTTAAATCTTTTATAATTGTTCTACTGTTCTTGGATATTTTGTGATATTGTTTTCAGCCTTTTTTCTCTTTGCTTTTTAGTTCTGGAATTTCTGTGGACATATCCTCAAGCTCACTGATTCTTCCCTCAGCCATGTCATTCTGCTAATGGGCTCATCAAAGGCATTCTTCATTTCTGTTACAGCATTTTTTTTTTTTTTTTTCAGTATGCGGGCCTCTCACTGTTGTGGCCTCTCCCATTGCGGGGCACAGGCTCAGTGGCCATGGCTCATGGGCCCAGCCACTCTGCGGCATGCGGGATCTTCCCGGACCGGGGCACAAACCCATGTCCCCTGCATTGGCAGGCGGACTCTCAACCACTGCACCACCAGGGAAGCCAAGTTACAGCATTTTTTTATATCTATAATTCTTTTTTATTCTGTCTTAGAATTTCTGTCTCTCTGCTTACATTACCCATCTTTTCTTGCATGTTGTCTGCTTTTTCCTTTAGAGCCTTTAGCGCATTAATCATAGTTGTTTTAAATTCCTAGTCTGGTACTTCTAACAACTCTACCATATCTGATCTGGTTCTGATGCTTGCTCTGTGTTTTTTTTTTTAACATCTTTATTGGAGTATAACTGCTTTACAGTGGTGTGTCAGTTTCTGCTTTATACCGTGAATCAGCTATACATATACATATATCCCCATATCTCCTCCCTCTTGCATCTCCCTCCCACCCTCCCTATCCCACCCCTCCAGGTGGTCACAAAGCACCAAGCTGATCTCCCTGTGCTATGTGGTTGCTTCCTGTATTTTTAAACTGTGGTTTTTGCCTTTTAGTATGCTTGAAATGTTTTTGTTGAAAGCTGGACATGATGTACTGGGTAAAATAACTATGATTAATAAGCCTTTAGTGATATGGTGGTAGGGTGGGGATGGGGGCAGGAAGCATTCTATAGTCCTATGATTAAGTCTCCATCTTTCAGTGAGCCTGAGCCCCTGGACTGTGACCTTCATGAATGCTTTTCAGTTTCCCCCACTTAGATGGGACAGGTTGACTAGACGGGGCTGGAGTTGGATAGTTCCCTTCTGCCAGGTTGGTTAGGCTCTGGGAAAAAAGCCCAGTAGATTAGGCTCTGGTAAAATAGTTTCTCTTAAGGGCAGACCTTGTTAAGGACAGAATGCTCTGGACATATTTCAGTATTGCTACTTTGCCCATCCTCTTACCAGAATCATGAGAGAAATTTTCTCTCATCTTCACTGTGAGAGCCTCCTTGGGGTAAAACTCACAAAAGTGTGGGACTCCCCTAAAACTGGACTCCCCTGGAGTTTTTAGATTTCAGACTTGTCCATACTAAGCTTCCAGCAATTTGTGAATTTTGTTTAGGTTTTCCTATTTGAGTACTAATTCCTACAAAGGTTTCTTCTTGTGGGTTTCTACTCCAGTAAATTGTGATTCTGTGTATCTGTCTGTCTCTCCAGTTTTGGAGAAAGTGATTTGCTTTGTAAGCTCAATCCTGTGACAGATCTAAGAAGATTTGTTGATTTTCAGTCTATTCAGCTTTTTGCTTGTTAGAATGGAGTGATGACTTCCAAACTCCTTACATGCTGGACCAGAAACCAGAAGTCCAGTCTAGCACACTTTGGAAGGGCTCAGAGAACTGAAGCATACTGCAGTGTAAGCTAGAGTCCTCGCCAAACAATCCCTCACAGTTTTCTTGTGTCTGTTTTAATTCCTTAATGTTATCTCCTTCTTTCATAGTTTATGCATTTTTTTAAACCTTTGGTTAGAAAATTGGTATACTTCCCCATCAACTATCCTTGTTAGAATTTTACTACTGGTTACCCTTGCTAGAAATACTCCTACCTATGTGATGAGACAAAGTATGGATTTACACTTGCCTGCCTTCAATCTCTGTCTCTGCATCCTTTCCCCAGCTTAAGTGTGGACATCATGTTGTGTTAGAAGCCCTTCTGCCAGGCTGCATGCTGCAGCATAGCAAAGTAAACAAGACAAAGTGAACATCATCACACATTTGGTTTTATTACATGAGCAGGAAATTAAAACAACATTTCTATCACATTTCCTCAATAAACAATGTTGTGGAGTTTCAATAAGGAAAGAGGGAGACTGACACATTGTGATGCAGAGTGTTTTCAGGGAATTAGGGTATTGCCTAAAAATAAATATGGTTGAACATTCCCTAACTGTTAAGTTTACACTGGGCCCCCTTCTATCTTCCTTGTCATAATTCTCTGTAGCAGGTTTCTTTGAAAAAGGCTCCATTCTTTTCCCATCCTTTGTTAGACTCTCCCCACTTTTTCATAGGCCATAAACTCTCTAATGTACACATGTGGCAGGGACAGAGTCTCATCTCAATGCATCTTGTGTCACAGTGCACCCATCAATCCGCCATGCTCAGAGAAAAGACTGCAGCCCTACAACCTCTTTACTAGGGTTTTGTGAATGCTGCTTAATTTCACTGCATCTGTCAAGCCGTTCTTTATCAGAGAGTCTAACAGCCTTTGAGTGCACGGTGCTCTATCACTTATGTAGGGGTCGTATTGATCTTTCTGGTGTGTGCTCTAAAGTGGCTAGCATCAAAAGCTAGTGAGGCAGCCGGTTTGAACAGTATGGGTCATTTACAAACTTTAGGATGAGATGCCGCAGGATGCCAAGGAAAACGTTTTTGTTTTTCCAGAGAGAACCATAGTTCATGAAATGTGGTTAATGTACCATATTTGTATACCCTTAAAATCATTTTATAACCACACTGAGTGCCTCTAAGCATTAAATATATTTTATAAGTAGTTGGTTAACTAGCTGTTGTGTGCTTTAAATAGTAAATAAAATGGAAAGGCACTGAACAGTGACTATATTTCATAGAGTAAGATGCTTTTCCAGCCACTCAATAATTCTCAATGTTAAGAAAAATTGATTTTCTAACTGCTGAGTGCCTCTAAAAATTAGCATCTTATCTTCCTACAGGGGATGCTTTTTAGTTCTCCTTTCTCCTAGCTTTTGACTTAATGATCTCTAAGGTTCTTTTCTTGCTAAAAAATTCTGTAGGTTCTGTTGGACTGTAATTTTACTTGGGCATATATGTAATTGGGAAAAATATAAAACAAGAAACAATTTCATCTTACCTTTTTGAATGTTTATTTCACAAGAAGTATCAATAGTTCTTCACCTGCTGACTACCCCTAAAGTCCTACCACTCCCCTCTCCCCCCAAGAGCAGGACTGCATGGAGAGACCTAGGACAATGACATAGAACTTGAGTACTAACTTCCAAGTATCTTCACACAGCGCATCTGAGCAATGGATGCCTTTTGCATTTGTGAAAGCCTAATGAGGGAAAGGAATTCCCTAAGAGGCGGGTAATAATCACATACTTCATAGCAAATTAAATCACTTTCCCAGTTCTTTATAAACTGTCTGGCATTTAAGAACATCAAATTGCCAATGTTGAGACCTTCCAGGCAGATATAATAATGGCTCACAGCATCACAGAAACTGAGAATGGAACTAATCATCAGTACACAATTATGGGAAACTGCGTTAAAAGGAGATTCAGCTCTCAGTCCTGCCTAACTCACAACCAGCTGGCCAACCCTTGGGGTGTCACAGAGGCTCCTTGAGCAATCTTTCATAACCTTGTCAATGTAACCAGTAAAATATACAGTTTGAGGCAGATTCTAGAATGTGGCTGCTGGATAATCTCCATGGGCTTCTTTTGGATCTAATAATTTAGAAATGTCTTCTATACTCTTATCAAATTCTGAACAACTGTGTTTCTCAAGTGTGCTTACCAGCATGTTGAAGCCTGAGGAAGAGCAGATAAGAATCAGACTTCCTGGGACATGTGCTTAGAAACAATGCAAGGAAGGAGTAAGTAAAACTCTTCTCAGATATACCCTCAAAATTCCCACTAATGTCACTGGAAACTCTATGGGATCAGATGAGGACAGGTTGCTTATTTGGGAGCAAAACCCAGCGATGAGCTGGCACTTCGTTATCCACGCTAGACTGATGTGGTCACTTGGTTCACAGGCTTGATCAAAGATATGGTGACAAAGCGAAAGAGAGGCATGGACATATATACACTACCAAACGTAAGGTAGATAGATAGTGGGAAGCAGCCGCAGAGCACAGGGAGATCAGCTCGGTGCTTTGTGACCGCCTGGAGGGATGGGATGGGGAGGGTGGGAGGGAGGGAGATGCATGAGGGAAGGGATGTGGGAACAGATGTATATGTATGACTGATTCACTTTGTTATAAAGCAGAAACTAATAAAAAAAAGATAATAGATAAAAAATAGATAAAACATGAAAAAAAAAAAAAAAAAGATATGGCTGAGAGAAAAGCACCCCCAGAAGACTGTGAGTTCTCTGGTATGAAGATATTGTCTGAGTCACCATTGTATCCCTAGCACCTAGTCAATAGTATTTGCTCAGTAAACATTTGTGGAGCTAAACTAAATCCTTCAAGCAAAGGCAGACTACCAGACAGAAATGTCAATGTCTAAAATGGAAAATCCCAGAAGACTAGAGACAGCATTCAATACAAGCCTTCTATTCAATAGTATTACAAGAGAAACATCGTGAAAATCATAATTGTCCAAAGAAGCAATTCTTTTGATGATTAGATTTAATCCAGAAACTGCTTTTAAGCCAAAAAGCAGAGTAAGCTCTCACCCCTCCTCCCCTCCACACACACATCCCAAAGTACAGGAAAGAGAAATGGAGAACAGAGATCTGAAAATTGTAGCATGGAGTGTCCTTTTACTATGAAGTCAGCATTAGTAATTAACATCAATTGATGGCACAGTATGTGCCAGCTCCTGTGCTAAGAGCTCTATATGTATTATCTAATTTAAATCTCATACCAGATCTATTGGGTAGATATTATTATCACCATTTTATAGATAAGGAAAAACAAGCACCAGTGTTTTTGAAGAAGCCCAAAGTCTGGGCAATTTAGGAGACAGATAACTAAATATATAGCAGTAGTCATTATAGATAGTTCTGTATTTAAAATTTGAACTTCTAGTGGTCAACCATTATGCAAATAAGAATATTCTCCAATTAAGGTAAAATTCCATGATGTGAGAAAGCATCATAGACAAGAACAATATGACATACAGGAAATGAGTCAGCAAACCAGAAGTAAAAAATGATGTGGGGCTTCCCTGGTGGCGCAGTGGTTGAGAGTCCGCCTGCCGATGCAGGGGACACGGGTTCGTGCCCCAGTCCGGGAGGATCCCGCATGCTGCGGAGCGGCTGGGCCCCTGAGCCATGGTCGCTGGGCCTGCGCATCTGGAACCTGTGCTCCACAACGGGAGAGGCCACAACAGTGAGAGGCCCGTGCACCGCAAAAAAAAAAAAAAAAGGAAACAATGATGTGGCCAGGAAAAGACACAATTACCATAGCCACAATTAGAGAAAGTTTTTAGCTGTTCCGTGGGGTATGATCTCAGTGAGTACAATCCCAGTAAACAGGGTATGTATATATTCATACCTTATGATGCATTAGAAAAAGAAAGAGGCCAGCAATTAGGTATACAAAAGGGCATATTTTTTCTCATGGCTGGCCCTAGGCAAAATCGTTGACTATGATGGAATAATGGGCCTATGTTTCAGATCTGGGTACAAATTGTGATTCTGTTACCAACTGGTCACATGACCTTAAATAAGGTTACTAAATCTAAGTCTCAATTTCCCTCAGATGGTGGAACAAAGGACGTGGGTAAACAAACTCAAAGGCTACTTCTAATGCTAAAAGTTCATGTCTCAGATGGTTGGTTTATCTTGGTGTCCTCCTGGATCCTATTTCTGATCTATCTCTGAGCCGATGCTCCTGTTCCTTCTTCACAGTCTCCTTACAGTTCTCTTCCTTCTTATGAAACTTGTGTATAAGTCAGGGTTGCAGCCGGAAACATATGCCACTTTCAAACGAAGATAACCCAAGAAGATTTGGACTAGGAAAAAGGTATAGGGAAGGTGTCAGAAGACACAGTGCAATTCCTTGGATGAAGGAGCAGCTATCCAGATCCAAAAGGAGAGAGATAAGTAGAAATGACCCCTTTGAGAAAAGCTATGACTTTGGAATCAAGAGAATGATAACCAAAACTCATACTTCTTCCTTCTCATATCCTACTGAGGCTGCACATCGGATAAACCCAATCGGACATGAGAAGAAAGGAAGCTTGTTGATGGGGTTCACATAGATCAGCCATACAGGGCACAGAACAAGGTACAGAGGGTAGAAGATAGGTCTGGAGGACAAATGGAAGATATCCACCAGACTTATTCTTAAGGAAGTTTCTGCTATTGATCCATCTATTATATTTCAGGGTAAATTATGCCAGTGTGTTGATGCATATACCTTTTTTCCTTTCTTAAAAATAGATAATGTATATACATAAAAACTAAAAGATGCAAACAACTTCAAAGAGAATAAAAACCTTCTTAGTAAAAAGTGAGTCTACCTCCCACTCTAATCCCCAAAGTCCAGCCTGGCCTCCTCTTCTGCCCCCATCACATTTAATGTCTTTGTGAAAACTAGAAAAGCCTTCTGGGATGACATCCAGGGCAGTGCAACCCCAGGTCAAGCACAGAACTTATTTATCTAACCCTGGCAGGATTTCACTTATGCACCTTGGCCAACACTTGTGTGCAGCACGCAACCTGCACATATGTTCATGGCTGTCCTGACAGAGTCCCATGTCCCCTTCCTAAAAAGCAACCATGGCTAACTAGTATATTTTAATTCTTTCTTTTAATTGTGGAATGCAAACTTATATTAAGAAGATTTGGGGAAAACAGGTGAATAAACAAGAAAAGAGCAGCAGACTTGATGTTTGAGCCTCCCAGTGGCATAGGCTGGCATCATCTGCTTCACCTATGTAGAAGACCAACCTTGATTATTATATTACTCGGTGCTTAGCCAACAAATATTTGTTGAAACATACAATGTATCAAGCACTGATCTAGGATCTGGAGGTAAATCAATGAAAAAGGTCTCTACAAACATTGTTAACCAGGGAGATTTTAAGTGCTATGGAGAAATGTAAAGTAGGATAAGTGGTTTGGGTGTGTGTGGGGGGGGAGGTGTAGAGAGGGAAGTGTAGTTATATGATCATGGAAGACATTATGGAAATTGTCTACTGTGGACCTGAACAAGGTGAAGGACCAAGCCACGCGGGTATTTGGGGAAAAGAGTGAAATACTGAAGTTCTGAGGTACATGCGTGCTGTCGTGTTTAATAAGTAGTAAGAAGTATAAGGATTGAGTTGGGGATTGGTAGCTGGTTAGCTCAGAGGAACGTAGAATTACAGCCGTAGCCTTGTAGGCCCCAGTAAGAACTTCAGTTTCAATGGCAAGTGAGATGGAAAACGTGGGAAAATGACGTGGTGTCATTTAGGTTTTTAAAGGACCATTCTGCTGCTGGGTTGAGAATAGAGAGGGGGCAGGATAGAATGAGATGGACAAGTTGGAAGACAGCTGAACATCCAAACTTCCTTTCAGGGTTTGGGCAAGGATGGTTTTGATGGAGGTGGTGGTAAAAGATTGTTTTGAGAGATAGTTGGGGGTTAAAGCGTCAGCCTTTGCTGCTGGATTGGATGCAAGGTGTGGGGGAAAGGAAGGAGGCAAGAATAACTAAGTTTTTGCCTGAGCAACTAGAATATTAACTAAGTGGTTACAGTATAGTCTTAGTTTTGTTTCCTCAAGGTAATATGTTTAACTTTCAGGATAGTTATGGCACCACACAACTTGTCAGCATACACACAGGAAAAAATAATTCTTACTGAATTACTATATTTACCTCCCGCTTCCTAAGCTGTGTTGAGGTCATTTATAATATTACAACGGAAATAAAGCCAAATAGTTGGAATGGAAACAAAAACATGATTAAATAAAACTGGGAAGCATAAAAACCTAGGAAATATTTCCTATTTTTGTCTCTCACTTGAAAGAACAAGCTAAATTACTTGAGTTATAGAACTTTGAATCAAGAAAGATGTGTCATTAGATTCTCCACCCAAACTTTAATAGTTTTTCAAGCCCCGCCTCGCAAATCCAGAATTAACACAATTTGCTAAAGAAGACCAACATCTGCCCAAAGGTTCATCAGGGACAAACACTCCAGAGTGAGAGAGAAAGCTCATTCTCCAGATTTGGATCCTTAAAGAATGCTTAATTATCCATTTCCCTATTTTCAAAGCCTGCTCGTCTTCTGTCAGTCCCCTTTACCACGCAGCTGCTGTCTCACATTCCTAGGTAAAGCGTCCTCCCCTTGTCCCCCAAACCTTTCCTGATTTCTGGAAGGTTTAAGTTTTTCTCCCAACCCTTTCTCCCTCAAATGAATACCCTTTCTGAGCTGAGGTTCTTCCCTGTTCTGTATGACCCCTTTCATTTCCCAGCGACCCTGAGGCATATTCCTAATGTGGAACTGGAGGAGCCAACATACCTCTCTTCTCTTCTCCCTACTTAAAGGAATGTGTGAGAGTAATTTCCTTTGAGCCATTGCCCTGACACCTAATGTTCTCATAAGGAATAAACAAGCTGCCAGGTTCAACCAGACTTCCACACTCTTCAAAGGCATCCTCCAAGTTTAAAGTCATGAGCACTAAGGTTACTCACCTTTTCAAACAGTCTAATACAAGCTTCGTGCTTAGGCACTGAACCAGACTGACATACTTTGCATTGAGTCCTTCATTCTTTTAATTAGGATTTGATGAAACCCTAGGATTTTTTTTTTTTCTAGGAGAGTCTCAGAAAGCACTATATAATTTAATCTATCCTGTAAGATTTCAGGAACTAGAATTAGAGGAATGGAAATACTCTAGAATCCAAGATCTATGCCCAGTTTACCATGGACGTGGTCTAAAAATCAGGATCTAATGTGAGAGTTCAAAACACTTTAAATGAAGGAAACAAGTTAAGCCTTTTAGTCTGCCTGGGACATCAGAACCCCCTTAATGAGGAAAGCCAGTTAATCTTTCTATTAAGGTAGTGGGGAGAAGCAGGGTCCCCAGATCTGTTTCATTAAATTAACACCAGAACCAGAAGGGCCAAGAGAAGCAAGGCAGCCATACATTCCTGAAATAAAAGTCAGAAAATGGAAACACAATAATCTAATGCCACCCTTCCCATATACAAACCAGTTTATGTAAAATATATTTATGTAATATAAATATACCATTTTAATATACATTGTTCAAAGAGGAAAATAATAGATACTGTTTAAAAAGTCACAGGTTAAAGCTATTAGGTGACCTGTTTGGGGGAATAAGGAGACACCTAACATCCACCTCAGACTGAGCCACAGACACTGGCATGGGAATATCTCTGATAGGAGTCTCCAGAGCTATCCTCTGAAAATGATGTATCTTTTTGACATAAATCTTTCTCTTAACAATAATTTTTATTGATTACTTATTACATTCCAGGAACTATGTGATTTCTTAGGAGTCATGGTAAGTTTAGGGAGTGCCCTTGCTTCCCTTAAGGTACACATTCCTCATCCACAGTAGACTTTCCTTCCCCTAATTCTAAACCTCTGCTTATCCACATTGTTCTTTGGATGTTCAGAAGTAAGAACATTTGGTGATTGGTGAAGTTCAGAATATGTCATAATCTAATGAAAATTACTTTTACGTACATCGCCTGGGGTTTGAGTCCTAATTTCATCTTGTAGTCTTATTTAGTAATGATTATAAAGTCCCTGTTGCCTCGTAAGTAGTTAACTTGATTTAGATCTTGTTCCCATTCTGAAGCTCAGAATGGATTAGAAAAGTTGACTGGGTTCCACAAAGATATCCCAGTATATTTGTAAAGGGCTGGCTACAACCCCTCCTGAACAGATCTTATGCCTGGGAGACACCATTGGACTAAAAATCCTTCTAAGAACCCCCCAAATTGGGGGTGTAACAGACACCCCTCCTTGCTGCTCTCTGATGTTTGACCTGTTAAATGATGGCTCCTGAAGATTCCAATTGGTATAATTGGATTCATTCAAGGGCAGAAACTATACTTCATTTTTCTTTGTGACTCTATACCCCGCACAGGGCCTGACATACAGAAGGCGCTCAGCCATGCTTTGGGAGAGAAGGGAGGAAGGGAGCAAAGGAGGGAATGGCACATATTATAGCTGATTCATTTTGCTGTACAGTACAAATTAACACAACATTGTAAAGCAACTATACTCCAATAAAAACTAATAAAAACTAAAGATAAAAAAATAAACATAGAACTAGACCAAAGAATATGTTGTGAATAAATATTGTCCTGTGCTCTCTCTTCTGTTTTTAATCTCAAGATGATTTTTAAGCTTTTTACTATTTAACTTTTTATCATTTTATGTTTTTCCTCTAATGGGAATAAACTATGAGAACAAAGATTTTTCTTCTATTTTTCATATGTACTTCATGGCAGCAAGCACAGGGTTAGCAGAGTCTTTAAAATAGTTATGATTTGATGATTTATTTGCAACCAATACTATTCCATATTGATTTCAAATTTAAAGTAAAAATTTAGTGCAAAATATTTCCTAAATTCATCCATATCTAGAAGCTTTTTTTTTCTTTTTTACAGCCATCTTCAGATTCTACAGAATCATGTCTACTGATACACTTTTTGTATTTTCTAACCATTTTTTGACATAGATTTCATGTGGAATTTTATTATCTAAATTATTAACTAAAAAGTTCAAGTGCATATTCAAATACAACATTCTAAAGAAGTTGCTAATGTTTCCTTCTAGGATCCATTATTACACTTTTATCTATTAGCAAAAGGATAAGTTGTTTGGACTAAGTTTTCTAATTAACATTTTTTAAAGTATACACACACACCCCAAAGAGCCTACAGCTTTAGTCTAATCTCCAAAACTTATATACAGAATAGAATTGTTTTAATCTATTTATTATAAATTCAAGGAACAAGACTATTCTTGATTTCCTTGCTGTATGGTACTAGATGAAATCATTACTAATAATAAGTCAACAAGTTAATACTTCATCCCTGTTAACACACGGAGATCTAGATAACAGTCAAGATCAAACCAACAGAATTCTTTAAGTATGGGGAGAGGCAGAGAGAAACAAACAAGGGTTTGTTGTAGGAAACAGTTTTTTAAAAATTGAAGTTTGGTTAATTTTTTTTTTTTTTTACATCTTTATTGGAGTATAATTGCTTAACAATGGTGTGTTAGTTTCTGCTTTATAACAAAGTGAATCAGTTATACATATATATATATCTATGTTCCCATATCCCCTCCCTCTTGCGTCTCCCTCCCACCCTCCCTATCCCACCCCTACAGGCGGTCACAAACCACCGAGCTGATCTCCCTGTGCTATGCGGGTGCTTCCCACTAGCTATCTTCCTTACGTTTGGTAGTGTATATATGTCCATGCCTCTCTTTCGCTTTGTCACAGCTTACCCTTCCCCCTCCCCATATCCTCAAGACCATTCTCTAGTAGGTCTGTGTCTTTATTGCTGTCTGGTTAAATTCTTAAGTTCAATAAATCGGCATGATTGATTTGAAGTTGCTGGATATTAAAAATCCTTTTTCAACACAGATAGATTGTGTTCCTGAAACAAAGGCCAATAAGTATTTCCTGAGTGTTTACTACCTTTGTGACCCTATTGGGTGCTGTACAGAGAACTATACACTATGATAAATTATTACCCACATGAAGCTTATAATCATGTTAGAAAGGAAAATATATTCATGTAAGAAAAATGCAAAATTTAGTATTCTGCAAATTAGTCCATATTTCTCACGTTCTTATTCTTTTTCAAAATTCTTAAGAAGCAACATATGACTTCTAGAAAAGGTGATAATGTAAACAACGTTTAAGATTTGGCAGAAACAATAGGCCTAAATAAATATTTAATCTGAAAAACTCAAGCAATTGTTAAAAACACATTTTATATGCAAAACAAACAATGGAAAATGTATGTATTAAAATCCAGTTGATTAGAAAAGCAACAGAAGAAACCGAACAAAACAAAGTTCCATATAATAATTATGGGGGAAAGCAGCTTTGATGCAAAAAAAGGCGTCCAGAACCAGGAGGGTTTCAATCAGAAAGATTCTTTCTGGACCCTGCAGACTACGAAAACCTCATGGTTGCAGGCTTAATCATTTCTTCACATAACATGGAAGCCCAAGCCAGCTTGAAATTCCAGCTAAAGCATAGGTCCTTAGGTATCAAATGGGGGTTCACATAAAGAAGTCTTTTCGCACTTAAGAAAGGAGAGACTGAACTACTATGCAACCAGAAAGGCTAATGGGCCAAAAGTGCCCCCAGAGTACACCATTCACTATGTGTGCAATAATTCCTGTAGTAAGGTAGTGACAAGGATGGATGTCTGCCTCACAGATTACTCATCCAGAAAGCCTATTTTTAAAAAAAGGAAATAAAAAACAGCAGACCAAAAAAGTACTATAGTGCATATTTCCTTATAAAAATCTTATTATAAGTAAAAAGAGATGCCTTTTGTTTGTTTGTTTTTTGTTTGTTTTTTTGTGGTATGCGGCCTCTCACTGTTGTGGCCTCTCCCGTTGCGGAGCACAGGCTCCGGACACGCAGGCTCAGCGGCCACGGCTCGCGGGCCCAGCCACTCCGTGGCATGTGGGATCTTCCCAGACTGGGGCACGAACCCGTGTCCCCTGCATCGGCAGGTGGACTCTCAGCCACTGCGCCACCAGGGAAGCCCCAAGAGATGCCTTTTTTATTATCAAGGTCACTGTCACCTTCAGGAAACCGTCACATTTGGGAGTTGAGTGTAGAAAACCTTGTGTTTGGGGTAGACAGGGAAAAATGTAGGGCAGGTAATTTTCAAGTGTGAAGCATTTGCCTCTTGTCAGAACACCAGAGATGCTGGAAAATGTTTGCTTATTAAATAAACAAATAAAATGAAGATGAGAGCTTGATATAACTCAATTTAGGAAACACTACAGAAAAACATAAAGATCAACAAAAATATTATTGCCATTAAAGAACAAATGATTTAAAGCTAAGAAATTTGTTTTGGACTTCAATCCATGAATAATGGAGAGTCCATTAGCCTTTCTTACAGGGACAGGAAGGCTGAGAAATGAGGCCAATTGAAGAATGTGAATAAAACTCATTTCAGAAAGATTTATCTGTCAATGTTTCATAACTCAAATCAAAGGGATAAAAATCCAGAACCCAATAAGCCAATTAAGAAACTACTACAACAACCCAGATAGGATGTTAATAGGGGGTACAAATATATATTTTAAAAAGACAAAACAGAAGTTTTGTGCACAGGGAAAGAAACTCTTCTCTTGTAGGATATGTAATAATTCTGTTTTAGTAACACTGAGTTACAGGAGGGACCCCATGTGAAGATATAATTTATACTGAGAAATCAAAATGTGGGGTCTATAACTCAGGATAGCAGGGATGGCTGGAGGTATAGATTTGTGTCATCTGCACAGAGGTGGTGGGCCGTAAAGAGGAAGTATCCTCAGAAGAAGACAAAGAGGAACAGGGGCTCCAGACTGATACCTGCATTAGGGGGATAGAGGAAGGAGGAGAGTTTAAAAAGAAGGAAAAGAACAGCCTGATAAATAGGAATGGAAGCAGGACAGATGCCAACAGAGGAGGAAATTCCAGTCATTGTGGAAAGAGGCAGAGAGGGCAAAGAGAATGAGGTCTGCAAAATAATCTATGAAGGTAGTGGTGAAAGCAGGAGCACAAGGTGCTAAATAATAATGATTGTGAGGAATGGAAGAGTAAGTTAGTAGAGGAGCTGAATAGTGAAAACCACAAGAAACTTAGGAGGTCAACATCTAATATCCAGATGAGCCATATAGGTGGCTGCCAAATTAACCTGCTTAAAATGCAACTTTGCACACCATTTTCCACGATCAAAGAAAAGCAAACCATAACTCTTCACCACTCATAGGATTCAGTCTGTATCTCCTTATCCCAGCATCCAGGACCCTTCACAATTGGATCTCATCTGTTTCTTCTCTTCCACACTCATACATCTCCTACTCCAATCAGACTGGTCACTGTTGCCAGCTTAACTGACACAACTGTGGTCTCAGCACCGTTGCCATTCAACTTCTCTTACTCCTCATTCTCTTTCTTAAGCCTAATATTTAATAACTCTCCTTTCCTCCATATAATGTTTGCCCAGGAAGCCATTTTTTCTTGCACTGGCTCTGGGAAGACCACTTGTAGTATCTTTTATTTGGTACCTAATATTACTAGGGAAGGAGTGCTGATAGTACTAACATCTGTCTGCTCTCCTTGTCCCGTAATTCACGTATCCCAAATCAATTCATTTATCGAGTGTTGGCTTCTATACCCAGACTTCTGCTGAATAAAGTTGCATAATTTGTTCATTTTAATATCTTCTACCAAGGCAATGCCCTCAATGCACTCATATCAGGCCTTTGTACATTTCCCTTAACTCGGCCCCATTCTTTCCAACTTCTTTAAATTATCAACTGGTTCTTCAATGCCACCCTTCCCTCCTTCATCCCCCTCCCCAGATTTTTGGCTTAATCAATCAGCACAAATGAGTTCCTTGGGTGGGAATTCCCTCAACTTTCCCTCCTTCCCCCAGGTATAAATCTGTCTATATCTATCCCTATCCTTAAGGCTTTTCCTAGAGGAAGAACTTTCTTTTCTCCTTATAACTTCTGTGTTCCGGGTCTTAGGTTCTCCCACCTTTACCAATTATCCTTCCTTGACCAACTCTCCATCCTTCTGAAACTTTCTCTATTCCACTCAAGGCAAGTTTCTTAGAAGAATAATCTTTATCTCTCTTTACTTTCTCTCTTTCATGCCATCCTCAATTCATTGTAATCTGGCTTCTATCCCGCCATCCTTTGCATCCCTTCTCATCAGGGTCAACAGCCACCTTATAATAATCAAATCCAGCAACCATGTTGATGTCTCTGTGCCATTTTGTAACAGGTGACCACATCTTCACACCTCTGTGAAAGGCCCCTGTAATGCTAAACATGAATTTTCCTTGCATCCTCTCCTATCTCTAGTGTTACTCTTTCACTTGTGCTTTTTCTTAGCCTCCTTTTTGGGCTATCCCATCCATGCCAATCCCTTAACTCAGTGGTCTTCAATCTTGGCTGACCATTAGAATCACCTAGACAGTATTTTAAAAATACTAATGCATGAGACACACCTTCAGAGATTCTAGTTCAATGAGACTGGGAGGGAACCCAGGCAGCATTCTTTTTCAAGCTCCCCAAATGATGCTAGTGTGTATCTGTGGTTAAAAACCACTGCCTTAACTCACGCTTCCCAACTTTGTCTCTTCAGAGGAATCACCTGGGGCAATTGTGAAACATAAATGTGCCTAGATCCTGCCTCCCTGAAATTCTAGTTGAATAGGCCAAAACTCAGAATGCAGAACGTAACCAGAGGCTCTCCCTCCCACTCACACCTACTGGGCAACACTTATAGCTATAACTTTTGGGGGCATCTGCTATGTGCTCGATAACTCACACTTATTTTCAAGCTTAGGGCTTTCTCATAGAGCACTTTCCATACATAAATTACAAATTAATTTGTGTCTCCTTTACTTTTTTTTTTTTTTTTTGGCCACGTTGCGTGGCTTGCAGGATCTTTCCACGAGCAGGGATCGAACCCCAGCAGTGGAAGCACAGAGTCCTAACCACTGGACCACCAGGGAATTCCCCCTGTGTCTCCTTTACTTGACTGTGAGTTCCTGCAGGGCAGAGATTCTGTTTTATTTTTATATGAATTTTATATGAACTAGCAAGTTGTCCAGTACATATTAACAAATAAATATTTTTGTAAAATAATGAATGAACAATTAAGTTATTTTCATATACATAATCTGTTCCTAACACAAAATACAGGTGGTGTTCTAAGCCTTTTTGTATTCTTGGCACTTATACACATTTGGCCAGCATTCATGACGATGCATGAAAACTTTCTGCAATTGGTATTTTTACCTATAAAATCCTTCTGTATTATTATGTGATTCTTTTTTGTTGTTGTTATTTTTTTTTTCCCAGTTTCTTCTCTCTTGCTACTGATTCCCACTTGGCCAAATGACTTATACATGTTACAGTGCATTTTTGGAATCCCCTTGTGGGAAGTATAAAGCACATGAACTATGGAGTCAAACAGACTTGGACTTCTGTCTCTTCGCTTCTCATTTGCATAATGGGGATAAGACATACTTGTGATTATTAAAAATAAGAGAAGCTCTGGCCAGAAATTTTATATTTTTTCTTGGAGTGTCAGCTCTTATGAGAAAAACCATGCCACTTATATAAAACCAAGGGATAGTCTTTCTTTAGCTTTCTCATTGGCTTCACCTCCTATTATATGTGACTATATCTTCACTAATCCTTATGTGTTTCACCACAGTCTCAGAAAATGTTGGGTCTCCTCCAGTTCACACCTAACAAGCCCACATGTGTCTTTAATTACATTAGCCCCTTCTAGAATGTGCTACATCCTTTTTCTGCCTGTAAAACTCTGATTGGTCCCTTGAAACCCTCCTGATGCAGAGTTAGTCATTCCTTCCTGTGTATTACCCCTATCTGGACACAGGCTTTTTCATATTTGCACTTGTCATAATGGACTGTAATTTTGGTTTACAAAGTCCATCCAGTAGATTTTGAACTCCTCTAGGGCAAAGATCAAGTTTTATTAATCTTTTTTATTCCAGCGTTGAGTGCGGTGCTGGAGTATGAACATGATATTTGTGGAGCTGAATTGCTCCTGGAACCAGACTTTTACTCCACATTTACCCTCGAATCTTCCAAAACTCCAGATCCTCACCATCATTCAACTTTAACTTTGGAGTCAGAGAGCTGTAAGTTCAAATCCTTACTGACCCTTGTTCTGGTTTTGTTTTGGGTTTTTTTGAGCTTGTTTTTTTCTCATCGTCGTTGTTTTGTTTAACCGTGAAATGGAGATTATTAGACCTACTGACAGTGTTGCTTATAAAATTAAATTAAATAATAGATATAAATAGCTTAACACAATAAATGTCCAAAACATGTGCTTAGTAATTGCCGATAATGTGGTGGGCATCATAATATGGTGCAGTTTTGTTTTTGTTTTTGGTGGTTTTTTTGGACCATTCACTACAGGGTTCTACCAGTAAATTTTTGTACTGAAAATGCAGCTCTCTGTTAAGAAGTCAGGCATACTGAGTAAATTTAAAACTTTCTTGTTTGGCATTTCTATCACAAATTCTTAAATCCCTCTTCTCACCTTTCATGCTTCCTTGGATATTTCCTGAAATGATGAGAGAGTTGTGTAATCCTTTCTGTAGATAGCAAAGTCAAGTTTGGGGACTAATCACATCATGCCCTACATTCCTTTTTACTTTAGTCACTCCAGGAACCACGAGTCCTCTTTCATTACTTGACCTCTCATCCCCATATCAATTTTAATATCCCCTAATCTGGAGCAGTCTTCCACTCCTTCCTTCTCCCTTAAATCCTTCCAATGTACTCTCTGGAATTCCTGATACCTCATCAACTTAATCCCTGGGATTCTCAAATTCTTCTTTAAATGTTTCCTTCACTTTCCTGCTCTAACAAAAACTTATTTGCCCTTGTGGATACTGCATACCCTGTAGCCTCCAAAAAGGTGATTTTTTTTTTCCTCTTATTTCCCATAAATCTTGAGGGTGGAGTAGATATTCTCCTTTGTTTCTTCTTGGTAGTTCCAAACTAGTACTACCTCCTTCCTTTAAAAAAAAAATCCCTGCTCCTTTGTAGGTCATGCCATATGGCAACCTCCTATCATAGGCCCTTGCTCCAGTCATGTACAGACACTAAGATCAGCCCTTCTTATTCAGTTAAAATTTAGCAAGTAGCTCACTGACTCTCCACCACTTCTTCAATCATCCTTGGCAATTTTGACACCTTTGTAACTCACATTGGAGAGAATCCTTCAATATTCTGGTTCTCAGTGTCTTGACCTCCTCATGTCCAATGGTCTTGCCCTCATTTCCCACTAACACCTGCTTCCAGGTCATATCCTAAATCCTGTTGTCGTCATCAACTGCAGATCTCAACAACCTCCATTTGAAACGCCCCATTTTGTGATTACTTCTTTCTCTTTATTTTCAGTTAATCCCTTTCATACACCATTCAAAGGTTCTGCACTTTCATGGGAAGATGGATTCTATCAACTTTCGCTGGTCTTTCATCTTTTCACGTCCTCACTTCCCTCCTTACTCAGTATAAAAGGATCACTCCTCACACAATCCCTTGAAAACATTGCTCCCTCTCTTCCTTCATTGTATAGTAGCCTGACAAAACTCCACCATGGTTGAATCCCAACTTTTGTGTGTTCTGTGCTTGACTCTGAGAAGCTGGACATGACTTGACATATGAAAACATATGGCTGTGTTGACCTGTCTGATTTAAAATGTATGATCACTACTTACAGTGGACCCATGATGTTCTTAGCAATCCTATTACATGTCCCAATTCAATTTACCTCCCCAGTCTCCAAAATGACTATTCCATCACTTACGCTTTCTTGTCAGAATCTCTAACACACTCTTTGTCTTCTTTAATTCCCTACTTCATATTTTACTGCTAAAGTAGAGCAATCAGAAAAGAATATCCACATATTCCTACCCCCAGTGTATATGTCACTATATCTCTACCAGGTACTTTGCTTTCCTTCCTGTTGCCATGGATGTACTCATACCTAAAGTCAACCCATCACCTCACACTGGTTAGGAATAACTATAATAAAAAAGATAAGAAATAGCAAGTGTTGGAGAGGACATGGAACACTCATACAATTGGTGGAAATGTAAATTTACATTTACATTGGTACAAATGGTACAGCCGTTATGGAAAACAGTATGGAGTTTCCTCAAAATATTAAAACTAGAACTACCATATGATCCAGCAATCCCACTTCTGGGTATATATCCAAAGAAAATGAAATGTGTTGTCTCAAAGAGATATCTACATTCCCATGTTCATGCTATATTATTCACAATAGCCAAGATATGGCACTAAGTGTTTGTCCACAGATAAATGGATAAAGACAATATAATTTTACACACACACACATACACACACACACAGAGGAATGTTATTCAACCATAAAATGGAAGGAAATCTCACCATTTGTGACAACATGGATAAACCTAGAGCACATCATGTTAAGCAAAATAAGTCAGGCACAGAAAGAAAAATACTGAAAGATCTCACTCATATGTAGAATCTAAAATAGTTGAACTCATAGAAGCACAGAGTAGAATGGTAGTTGCCAGGAGTTGAGGAAAATGGGGGGATGCTGGACAAAGAGCCCTAAGTTTCGGTTATGCAAACTGAGTAAATTCTGGAGATTTAATATACAGTATGGTAACTATAGTTAACAATGCTGTACTGTATATATGAAATTTGCTAAGGGGGTAGATTTTAGTGTTCTCACCAACACACACACAAAAAAAAACTGTAGCTATATGAGATGGTAGATATGTTAACTAGCTTGATTCCTAGTGATCATTTCACAATGTATACTATAACAAAACATCAAGTTGTAGACCTTAATATATACAATTTCTGTTTATCAATTATAACCCAATAAAACTGAAAATACAGTCAACTCTTTCATACAAACTTTCCAGGGTCTATCCCCTGGAACTCATTCCCACTCACCTTACTCAAAGGCTTTGTTTCTATAACTGTCCCCAACATCTCCTGAACCATTACTTATGCCTTATCTACTAGGATAATCAATACACAAGCATGCCGTAAACTCCCACCTTAAAGCAAACAAATCAAAGCAAACTTTCTTTGATTTTACAACCCTATTTCACATTCTCATCCTCTATTTCTCCTTTCACTTTTTCTTTTCTGCCCTCTTTTACACAAAACTGATAAAATTTTTGTCCATACTAATGTCTCCACTTCTTTCACTCTTCTGAAAGCACTCCAATCAGTCTTTTGACCTGCAACTCCATGGAAACTGCTCTTGTCAACATTGTCCCCACATTGCCTAATCCAATGAACAAACTTACTTGCCCTCATAGCAGCATTTAACATAGATGACCACCACCTCCTTCTTGAAACATTTTTTATTCTCAGCTTCCAAAATATCTGTTCCCATCTCAATATCCTCCCAACTTTTGGATTTTTCCCATTAATGTATTCTCAACACAGCAGCCAAACTGATTTAGTTAAAACACAGATGAAATTATTTCACTGTTCTGCTCAACAAAACTCCATGGCATCCTATATCCCTCAGGGAAAAAGAAAAGCCCTTCCAGTGGTTTCTAAAGCTCTACCTTGACTTGATTATTGCCAACTGAGTCACACTTCCCTCTTTGGTCACTCTGGTCCAGCCACATAGACTACTTGTTCCCCTGAATATGCCAGGCACAGTCTTGCCTCAGGGCCTTTGTACTTGCTGGTCTCTCTGGCTGAAAAAGCCCTCTTCTGAATATCAGAGTGGCTGGCCCCCTGCTTCATTCAATTCTCTTTCCAAATGTCACCTTGTCAGGTGAGGACTTCTTAAAAATAGCTACACCCTTTCCCTCCTTGGTAGTTACTGTCTAATCCATTAACCTGCTTTTCTTTCTTCATAGTTCTTAATACCACCTGACACATAGCATATTATTTATTTATTTGTTGTTTCTCTTCTCTGCATAAAACTAAAACTCCCTGAGAACAAAAACAGTATTTGTTTTTTCTTTTCACTGCTATATTACCAGCAGCTAGTGGTTTTATTGCACAATAAATATTTGTTGAATGACTAAATAAAACCTTTCTTTTCAGTGTCTGCATTCCTGAGAACAGCATCTGCATGTGCTTTCCTAAAATCATTAAACATCGTTATCCACAACTTAAACCAAATCCCTAACATAGTAAATTGAGAATTTAGGCAGAGGTTGGCCATAATCCTCTGTTAAGTGTCTTTCCTCTGTCCTAGCACTAAATTTATTGACTCACTCTTAAAACTCTCTCCATTTCCCACAAAATACAAGGTGGTTGAAATCCAAAATCAATAAAAATAAGAATGCTTAGAGCAGGAAAGAAGAAAAAAAGAGATAATAAAAGGAGAAAACATTTTAAAGGAACTCATAAACATCTTAGAACTGTATTTGGGAAAGAGAGATCACACAGAAGAATTTGGAAGAAAACACCCCCACGAAGTGTGTCTTCTCTTCCTCCCCTATCTCTGTAGCAGACGCTAATATAATTCTTGCTTAGGCTGGACTGTGCTCTGTCATGCAGAACAAAGGAGAAGCCTTTTGGCCTCAGCTTCTAGTTGTCTGAGCCCAGATGAAGACAAACGGGATAGGCCCAAAGCAAAACTGTCAAGTGGAAAAACTTGGCTGGTATCTAGAAATTCCCTTTTCTCTGCTCCCTCCCAACTTGTATATACCTTATCCCACCTTCACCTTCAGTGCTCAGTACCCTCCTGCTTCTAAAATCTTCCCTCTATCAAAAAATAAAAAGGACATCTTACAATATTTACATTTGTAACCTGCTTGTAATTTCACTTTTAATTGCATATAAGTCGTAAAGACAATGCAGATTTTGAATTTTCCTAATAACTAATCTGTTATTCCACTGAATGGTAAGGAAAAATATTAGACTTAATCTAGTTCGGGAAGCTCAGGCCAACCCACACTAGCTTCAATATTAGTATTTTCATGAAAAATTCTTAGTGTCTCTAGGTAAAATTCCCAGTCTCACATTTCCCCTGTCTTGACATTTAGATGTGTGTGACCCCATGGCAGAAGGGGATATGGGCTGCCCCATATTTTCTGAGTCTGGAATGGAGGAACTTCTGGATTTCCTGTATAGAAAATTGGAGAGGCAGAGGTGCTTCTCTCTCTCTCTGTGTCTCCTCCCTCCACGTGAGCTCCCCAGCTCCTGGCCATGCTGAGCATGAGAATTCTCTAGACATTGGCAGCTTCCCCTCTATACACCCAGGGAAGCATGCCACTGATATGGTGATGCCAGGACCCCCCACCTGTCTAAATGTTTCTGTGGCCCACAACATTGAAAATGTGAGCCCCAAAGTGAGGGGGGAATCAAGGAGTCTGGCATCTTCTTCCTTCCTTCCTTCCTCATTCCCAGAGGCTGGAGTCCTTCTCATCCTATTAGACACTATGCTCCTTTAATAATAAATAATCTTTGTCACAGCTTTTGCTATCCTGAAGTGAAAACCATAGATAATATAACTCCTCACAGAACTAAAATCAATATCGTATTCCAACTGTAATAAAGAGAGAAAAAGCAAAGGTAATTTTTCTTTATATATTTTAAAATATAAACAAATGCTTGGTCATAACTACAAGGAAAGACATATTGAATTGGTCTGGTGGTTAAGTCTATATGTGGAAATCACCTGAATGTAACTTATAATTTCTCTACTGAGAAATTATATTTCTCTACTGGACTCAAACTCCATGAATACCTTGTTGGATGATATTCCAAAATAGTGACCAAATCTCAGTAAACTTGCAAAGGAAACAAAGTATGATTTTCCTACAGCTTATACTGTAGTACACTTATGGAAAATTTAATGTATGTAAATTGGGTGAAAAATATTCCTGTTTTTATGTCAGTTAGAGTCGGGTTCTAGGCTCAGATTACTTTAAACACATTTTCTATGTGTCCATGGTTTAGGATATTACTTTACTTCAGTGAACCAGGCCACTCATTCTAGCTGTCTAGAATCCCTGGTCTCTCTTCATTAAATACAAAGTGTGACCTCCAAGCGTTGTTTGACAACAATAACAAAGGGCCCCACCATTTTCCAAAATACCTCCTAAGGGGTGATTGTCCACCTCTTCTAAGAGCTACTTTTCTGCATCATTTTCTCCTTCTTCATTATAGGAGCAAGGCTCATGGTGCAGTGGTCATTGCAAAGGCAATATCTGCTCCGCTCTTACCATAAAATGAATCTGAGTTTCCAGGTGTGGCTCTTGATCTGGGAGCCCATTAGATAACTGCAGTTAGGAGGATTAAAATACATTGGTTTAATAGCCACCAAATGTAATTTCCATTACACATTGAACCCCTTCCCTCTTGTTAGATTACGCAGATATTAGCACCCTAAACTGTTTTATTCTGATACATTAATTTGATGTTTTACAAATTACAAAAGCAATACATGACTTAATAGTAAACAAGTTAAATAATATGAAGATGACTACAAAAATCATTTCTCTCTTCTCTCATTTAATATCCTCTCCTATATAAAAAGACACACATCCGCTCATATACCTACCCCCATACATACTCATGCACACATATATGCATGTGCACACACAGGGCTTTGATCTTTTTATTTAAATCAAAACACCACCATATTGTACACATTGTCCTGGGTGTCCTTTTCTCAGTGAACAATATATTATGCCCCCCCCCAAAATCTGTAGAAATTAACTTTTGTAATAAATAATATGTAAAAGCAAAAAGTGTACTTCACATGCACTCACATATAAAATTATCTATAAATAGGATTATATTATACTACTTTCCAAGGAACTATTCATCTTTCACTCCACTCCCCCTTCTCTTCATCTCTAACTGTACACTGTTCCATCCTCCTCTAACTTGCATCCTGCCCCCCAGCCCCACTTATTTCTTTTTCTCCATCCTTAATACCCATTATTCACAGAGGGAGTCCCTAATTTCAGTTCTACAAGTTGTTTTGCTTTTTATCTCCCCCCAAATCTTTTTCTTCATGATTTTAATTTCTTGTGGTTTTTGTTCTGTGCTTTATGATGTTTCTTCCCCTTGGTCTTCAGGGTCACACCTTTATATCTCTATACGTTTCACATCATCCACTGATACCTATTTTGGTTTGCCAATCATCTTTTCAAAGTAGAAAGCCTTTTTTATACTGTATTAAGTCTCCTTAAATAATGCTATTGTGTGTTTTATCATTGGTCAAGTTGTTATTTGACCTTTCTATCATCTTTTTCCCATTAAATTTCATCAGGACACCTGTCCTCAGTTTTTCTTACTCTTCTTGTCCAGGGAAACTGGATCCCCATAGGTGTTTTGTTATTTTCATGTGTATGTTCACTGGGGCTCAGGCAAGGTTTGGAGAAATTTTTTAGGTCCTATAATTAAAATAAGTTAGTATGGAAGGACATTTAAGTTCCATAGAATGTTTAACAATTATTGAGGGCTTTAGTTGAACCTAACACTGCATAGTATCATCTTATTTAATCATCACAACAGCCCTATGAGTTAGATACTATTATGATTTCTCATTAATAAAAATAATAATAAGCACGGTCCAATTAATTTTCAGTGGCATTTCATTCTTCATTATAAACATTTAAGAGTGTACTTTTTCTTCCCTACAATTTCAAGCAGACACTCATTGATTAATTTTGCTTGGCTACTTATAATATGAATGCTACAATTTACTCTCTACACTTATTTCTTTAACTAACTGTTTTATACCTTCCTGATTTTATGGTTTATAGTTATTTATTCTCACCTCCTACATTTCACCACAGCCCCAGAGACAGAGAGTAACTCTGATGCTTTTGATGGAAAAAGATTAGCTGAGTTGATAATTTTTTAACTCCCTCTTAATACATAGGAAGGCACAAAATGTTGGCTATCTAAGATAAAGTCACTCCAAAGCAGAGGTCATCAGCCTCTTTGTAACTGAAGTTGGAAAATCTCTAATGCAGGATTTAACGTTTTCATGTTTCCTAAGTTTATCCTAAAGTGTTACTACTCCTGTTCTGTAGTTCACTTTATCTCCATTTCCTATGTTGATGTTTGGTTCTTTCTCTAATTATTGCCAAGGGAAACCATTAGAAATCCAGGGTTATGTTAAGACCTAAATAGGACTAAATATCAAAAAGTTAAATGGAAGTAAATTAGTATAAAGTAGAATTTCATGCCAATAAAGTGAGATATTTGTGAGAGATTACTGTATTTCTCAGTCACTTGGGAAAAAGTCCAGGTATACCGGATTCCTTCTGTTTTTGTCTGACCAGCATCTACTTCCCCTTCTTCTAGTAACAGAAACAACACCTCTTCTGCTTCAGCATCATGGGGTTTGAATGGGACTGACTCAAGTCCTTAGCCTCAGGAATGGATGGTTGCCCTTTAAAGTGAAATTTGGCCAAATTGTGGCCTAGGGGCAATATTGGAGTACAATTGATCTATTAAAATGAAATTGCCAGACTCAAGTGGTCATACAGAGCACTTCATCCCCTGGCCTTGGTAATTACTCAGGGATAAAAAGGAGCTAATGGTAGCCATTCCAGGAACTTTGGCCAAAGTGACAAGGACAGAGGCACTTTTATTCTTATGATGTTATTAAGCTAAATTTGGAATATTTACCATCTTTGACACCATTTGAATATTACCTGCATAAGAATTAAGAAAACACAGGGGAAAGAAAGTTGAGAGCTGAAATGAATCAACTTTCTGACAACATTGTTAGATCATTGGGATCCAGGCATACCTCCAAGCAAACAGCCCCCAAATTTACATTTACAAGAATCAATACATTTATCTGGTGTCTAAGCTCTTTTGAATTTCTGTCGTTTACAGCCAAGAGTCCTAAATTGCCAAGTAAGGCAATAATTCTATAAGCTACAGTTCAGGTTACATATTCCCTACCTTAAATTCTTGTAAATTTGAGTTGGGTAGAGAATTTGGGGATGTGAAGTAAACATCGTCTTCTAGCTGTGGTTTATAAGCTGGTATTATTACATGCTTCCAAAATAAATGAAAGAAACTAGGTAAACTACTGTGAAAATCTTTGAACATGAAAAATTAGTGCTTTATTAGCATTAAAAGGAACTTTGGAATCTATGTAGTCAGCAAAATGCATTATGGTTGCTAGACCACTCAAGTCTGGCAATTTCATTTTAATGATCAATTCTGCTCCACTATTGCTCCTAGGCTACAACTTGGCCAAATTTCACTTTAAAGGGCATATTATGGCAAAGATCCAAACCCTTTCACAGCAAAAGCTGAATGCTAATGGAATTGTTGTGATTTAAAACTGTGAAACACAATCTATTTTTCAATGGAGGAAAAAAAAAACATAACCACAAATATTTCCAATGTCTTAACTCAACCTTGAAGGATATTTTTGCATTTTTACTCATTATTTAATGATGAGAGATACTGTAAAAAGAGTTTCAGGTAGTGTCAGAGCTTCTGATTAGAAGACCTAGTAGTCTTCTAGCTAGTAGATTTTGGCAATGCCACCTACTAGCTGGGCGACCTAGACCAAGTTACTTAATAACTTGTACCACCAGTACTAAATTGTAACATAGATATTAAATGAGAAGATACTTATAAAATATTTTTCTGAGTCTGGCATATGGAGAATATTCAATAAATGGCTATTGTTGCTATTATTATTATTGGTAGTAACACTAGGAAAAATAGTATTACTACTAGTAGGGTATTAACTTTCAATTTTGGTTTTAGTGATTGGAAATTTTTACATGCATTATATTTTTTCCTTCCTTCCTTCCTACCCTTCTTTCATCTTTTCTTCTTTCCTATCTTCCTTTTCTATTCTTTTATTTTCTTTTTATTTTTCTTCCTTCCTTTATTATAATTTGAAAATATCAGAAGACACTGCTCTAGGAGAAACCTTAGGTATGTAAAATAAAGGTGGCCCTTATTTCACAAAGAACAAAGACAAGACAACTTTTAAATGCCAAAGGATTTTTCAGAAATATAATTACGTAAAATAACTCACAAATCTAAGAATCTATACTTCCCAACTCAAAGCCTTTGATTCATAGACTGCAAAAACTTCAAATTTTCATAAGAAAATTTGTTTCTAAAATATACCTTAAATTTGGGAAATAAAGGTAGAGAAGTTGCTTCCTAGTGTAAAAAAGGATAATAATATTTCCTGATTAGAAAACAAAGATTTGGGATTGGATAATAAAGAAATTCAATCTCTAAGTTTATCTCTAACTTTCATTGCATATTTACTGGCCATTATAACTATAAAAAATATATTATAGCATCATCCAACAAAAATAACACTGGAAAAACCTTACAATTCTCATAAAACCAACACAAGTTAGCAACAGAGGAGAGGTAAGGATTGTTCTGGTTGTGTAAAGAGGCAATGGTAAAAGGGCAAGGTTAGAAGAAGGGAGACAATTATTGAGAAATTCCTTGGGGTCATTTACATATTTACAAGATAATGGTGAAGGCTTGGACCAGGAGCATAGCAGTGAAGAGTATGAAAAGTGGTTGGATTTTGGATATGGTTTGGGGGTGAGGTGATAGAACTCACTGATGGATTAGCTATGGGGAATGAAGTAGAAAGAGAAGTAGAGGACAACTCCAAGGTTTAGGGGCTGAGTGACTGGAAGTACTATGATGTCATTTATTGAAATGGGGAAAGTTTATGTTGCAAGTTAAGTAGATAGTTGCCAAGCAGGCTGGAGAAGAACGGTATTCCAAACAAAGGTAACATCAGCATCATTTATCAAGGCATAAAGGCTTTAAAGAGCCTGGCATATACATGGAAAGACAACATATTTGAAATGGAGGACATGAAGAGTACTGGGTGAGGATAGGGCAGGTTGATAAACGGGGCTAAAGATGTTACAAAGGGTTAGATTACTCTGATTGGACTTGCTCCTTTAGGTTGGAGAGGGATTATGAGCCATGTAGGGATTTAAAGCAACTAGTCTTCTTTAAAATAAGTCAAAGAATTCGGAAATAAAGAAGCTACAGCAAAGGAATTGTTTATGCATATTGAATTAATCTAAATATATATCTCCATATTAAAAAAGTGATAAAATTAAGGTTACAGAATAGAATTTAAATATTATACAAATATGATAAATGAAAAATAATATAACCAACAAGAATAAGACTAAAGGAATACAAAGGGCAAGAATGAATATCAATATCTAATACTTGCAGAGGGCTTATTCATTTTTCTTGTGTTCTATGACTCAGTCCTCACAAAGCTCTTTTGAGGTATCTGCTATTACTCTTGCTAAAATACAGTTGAGAAAACTGAGGCATGCAGAGCTTAAGAAATATGCCCAAATGTATATAGCTATTGCGTGATAGAGACAGGATTTAAATGTAGCATTTTAATTTCAGAGTCCATAGCTTTTAACAATTATTTAAAAGACTAGTCTCTGAAGAGCATGGGGGGAATCTTTCATAACAGGAAGTCAATTTATCCTGAGTGAAACTAAAGAATGGGTTTAAATAAGCTCCTTCTTAATATTTTCTATAAAGAAGGCATGTTTATCATAAGTTCAGTAACTACTACAGTTTTAATCTGATTTCCTTTTTTTCTATTAAATTCCTTCCAAGTACAGTTAAATCAAACACATTTTATTTAAGTATTCCATTATTATCGAATTATATTGACAAATCCCCTTTCCTCTCAACATATCTCTTTTCTGTATATATTCTTAAGGGATACCTGGAATTAGGTTTACAAAGTGGTAACAGTGGTTATATTTGTGTTCTGGTGTTTCAAATGATTTGTCACTATTTTTCTTTATATTTTCTTTATTGATTGATTTTAAATGATGGAATTTGCATTACTTCAATAAATTATAAATCACTATTATTATAAAAGAAAAAAAGGTGGAATGTGGATGAGGATGAGAAGAGCATACCATTGATGAGGCTCATTTGTTCTGTGCTTACAATTGTTTAAAAAGGAAAGGACTTTTCATCTCCAACAAGTACAGATCTCTTCTCTAGGTTACAAGTGTTAATTCCATATATAAAAATAATGACTGTCTTCTTTTAGCTACAATAATTGCGAGAATTTAAATACTTCATCATTCACTAGGGCAACACATATATATTGGGACAACAATGGAAAACACTTTATAGAAACAGTGAGCCAGGAAATGAATTTGCTATAATCTTGAGGATATTGAATTATTTAACAAAGTAGAGGTAAGTTCCTTAAAAATTCAATCATTTGTGTAATGAAGAGGAAAGTAGACTGTTTTTACTGAGAGATTATGTTGAGTCACAGATCTGGAGTCTAGTCCTGGTTCTGTAACAGAGCTCTCAATGACTCGGTCAAACTATCTTTCCAGGATTTTGTGTTCCTACAAAAATGAGTGGTGAAACTTTTTTATTCCAGCGGTAGACTGGAGATTTCCTTTCTGGAGAAGTTGCACAAGACAGGCTCCATGCTTAAGGAATCAGGCACAACTGAGGGTGGAAGTAAGGTTCCAAGAGCATCAAATAAGAGTCTGCAAACTAAGTGATCAAACTCTCAAAACCCCTCCCCTACCCCATCTGCATCTAGTGCTTCAGCTTTTTAAGACTTTACTCAATTAAATCATGTGAAATTGCCAATACTCAACATTTTTAGCCTATAAAAACGGTAAATTCATGTAATTTATTTAATATAAACAAACATCAAAGGATCATTAGACATTTCAGAAAAGTCTCAAACATGAAAAGCACAGTCCAAAACAAACAAATAAAAAAACCCACAGATGAAATAGGATCAAAAGAAAACATACAAAAAAGTTTTAGCCATTATATTCATGAATAGAGAAAAATATCATATAATTTTTAAAGGCCACACCCAGAGATGATAAAAGAAATATTGAAAATGAAAAAAATATGAGAGCAGAAATTAAAAGTTCATGAAATAAAATTAGGGAAATAAAGGTAAGAAAATTGGATAGAAAGTCTAGGAGATATAATTTTCAAAAATTGGGAATTTTGATGAGAAGAAATAAAACTGTAGAAAATTTCCCAGAACTAAATACAGGTATATCTTGTTTTATTGCACTTTGCTTTGTTGCCCTTTGCAGATACTGCATTTTTTTTTCTTAACATCTTTATTGGAGTATAATTGCTTTACAAAGGTGTGTTAGTTTCTGCTTTATACCAAAGTGAATCAGCTATACATATACATATATCCCCATATCTCCTCCCTCTTGTGTCTCCCTCCCACCCTCCCTATCCCACCCCACTAGATGGTCACAAAGCACTGAGCTGATCTCCCTGTACTATGCGGCTGCTTCCAACTAGCTATTTTACATTTGGTAGTATATATAAGTCCATGCCACTCTCTCACTTTGTCCCAGCTTACCCTTCCCCCTCCCCGTGTCCTCAAGTCCATTCTCTACATCTGCTTCTTTATTCCTGTCCTGCCCCTAAGTTCTTCAGAACCTTTTTTTTTTTTTTTAGATTCCACATATATGTGTTAGCATACGGTATTTGTTATTCTCTTTATGACTTACTTCACTCTGTATGACAGACTCTAGGTCCATCCACCTCTCTACAAATAACTCAATTTCGTTTCTTTTTATGGCTGAGTAATATTCCATTGAATATATGTGCCACATTTTCGTTATCCATTCATCTGCTGATGGAAACTTATGTTGCTTCCATGTCCTGGCTGTTGTAAATAGAGCTGCAATGAATATTGTGGTACATGACTCCTTTTGAATTATGACTTTCTCAGGGTATATGCCCAGTAGTGGGATTGCTGGGTCATATGGTAGTTCTATTTTTAGTCTTCTAAGGAACCTCCATACTGGCTGTATCAATTTATATTCCCACCAAGAGTGCAAGAGGGTTCCCTTTTCTCCACACCCTCTCCAGCATTTACTGTTTGTAGATATTTTGATGATGGCCATTCTGACTGGTGTGAGGTGATACCTCTTTGTAGTTTTGACCTACATTTCTTTAATGATTCGTGATGTTGAACAACTTTTCATGTGTTTGTTGGCAATCTGTATATCTTCTTTGGAGAAATGTCTATTTAGGTCTTCTTCCCACTTTTGGACTGGGTTGTTTGTTTTTTTTTTTGATATTGAACTGCATGAGCTGCTTGTAAATTTTGGAGATTAATCTTTGTCAGTTGTTTCATTTGCAAATATTTTCCCCATCATGAGGATTGTCTTCTCATCTTGCTATGTTTTCCCTTGCTGTGCAAAAGCTTTTAAGCTGGGCTTCTCTGGTGGTGCAGTGGTTAAGAATCTGCCTGCCAATGCAGGGGACACGGATTCAAGCCCTGCTCCAGGAGGATCCCAGATGCCACAGAGCAACTAAGCCTGTGTGCCATAACTACCGAGCCTGCACACTAGAGCCCGCGTGCAACAACTACTGAAGCCCGCATGCCTAGAGCCCATGCTCTGCAATAAGAAAAGCTACAGCAATGAGAAGCCCGTGCACCACAGCAAAGAGTAGACCCCGCTGGCTACAACTAGAGAAAACCTGCACACAGCAACGAAGACCCAATGCAGCCAAAAATAAATAAAATAAATTTATTAAAAAAAAGCTTTTAAGTTTCATTAGGTCCCATTTGTTTATTTTTGTTTTTATTTCCATTTCTCTCTAAGAGGTGGGTTGAAAACGATCTTGCTGTGATTTTTGTCATACAGTGTTCTGCCTCTGTTTTCCTCTAAGAGTTTTATAGTGTCTGCCCTTACATTTAGGTCTTTAATCCATTTCGAGTTTATTTTTGTGTATGGTGTTAGGGAGTGTTCTAATTTCATTCTTTTACATGTAGCTGTCCAGTTTTCCCAGCAACATTTATTGAAGAGGCTGTTTTTTTCTCCATTGTATATTCTTGACTCCTTTATCAAAAGTAAGGTGACCGTATGTGTGTGTGTTTACCTCTGGGCTTTCTGTCCTGTTCCATTAATCTATAGTTCTGTTTTTATGACAGTACCATACTGTCTTGATTACTGTAGCTTTGTAATGTAGTCTGAATTCTGGGAGACTGATTCCTCCAGCTCTGTTTTTCTTTCACAAGATTGCTTTGGCTATTCGTGCTCTTTTGTGTTTCCATACAAATTGTGAAAGTTTTTGTTCTAGTTCTGTGAAAAATGCCATTGGTAGTTTGATAGGGATTGCACTGAATCTGTAGATTACTTTGGGTAGTGTAGTCATTTTTACAATGTTGATTCTTCCAACCCAAGAACATGGTATATCTCTCCATCTGTTTGTATCATCTTTAATTTCTTATAGTTCTATGTATCGTATAGTTTTCTGCATACAGGTCTTTTGTCTCCTTAGGTAGGTTTATTCCTAGGTATTTTATTCTTTTTGTTGAAATGGTAAATGAGAGTGTTTCCTTAATTTCTCTTTCAGATTTTTCATCATTAGTGTATAGGAATGCAAGAGATTTCTGTGCATTAATTTTTTATCCTACTACTTTACCAAATTCTTTGATTAGCTCTAGTAATTTTCTGGTACCATCTTTAGGATTCTCCATGTATAGTATCATGTCATCTGCAAACAGTGACAGCTTTACTTCTTCTTTTCCAATTTGGATTCCATTTATTTCTTTTTCTTCTCTAATTGCTGTGGCTAAAACTTCCAAAATTATTTTGAATAATAGTGGTGAGAGTGGACAACCTTGTCTTGTTCCTGATCTTAGAGGAAATGGTTTCAGTTTTTCACCATTGAGAACGATGATGACTGTGGGTTTGTCATATATGGCCTTTATTATGTTGAGGAACGTTCCCTCTATGCCTACTTTCTGGAGGGTTTTTATCATAAATGGATGTTGAATATTGTCAAAAAGCTTTTTCTGCATCTATTGAGATGATCATATGTTTTTTCTCCTTCAATTTGTTATTATTATGTATCACATTGATTGATTTATGTATATTGAAGAATCCTTGCATTCCTGGGATAAACCCCACTTGATCATGTGTATGATCCTTTTACTATGCTGTTGGTTTCTGTTTGCTAGTATTTTGTTGAGGATTTTTGCATCTATGTTCATCAGTGATATTGCCCTGTAGTTTTCTTCCTTTGTGACATTTTTGGGTTCTTTTTTTTTTTTTTTTTTGGCGGTACGCGGGCCTCTCACTGTTGGGGCCCCTCCTGTTGCGGAGCGCAGGCTCAGCAGCCATGGCTCACGGGCCCAGCCACTCCACGTCATGTGGGATCCTCCCGGACCGGGGCACAAACCCGTGTCCCCTGCATCAGCAGGTGGACTCTCAACCACTGCACCACCAGGGAAGCCCCCCTTTGTGACATTTTTGTCTGGTTTTGGTATCAGGGTGATGGTGGCCATGTACAATGAGTTTGGGAGTGTTCCTCCCTCTGTAATATTTTGGAAGAGCTTGAGAAGGATACCTGTTAGCTCTTCTCTAAATGTTTGATAGAATTCACCTGTGAAGCCATCTGGTCCTGGGCTTTTTTTGTTGGAAGATTTTTAATCACAGTCTCAATTTCAGTGCTTGTGATTGGTCTGTTTATATTTTCTGTTTCTTCCTGGTTCAGTCTCAGAAGGCTGTGCTTTTCTAAGAATCTGTCCATTTCTTCCAGGTTGTCTCTTTTATTGGCATATAGTTGCTTGTACTGTGCTCTCATGATCCTTTGTATTTCTGCAGTGTTAGTTGTTACTTCTCCTTTTTCATTTCTAATTCTATTGATTTGAGTCTTCTCTCTTTTTTTCTTGTTGAGTCTGGCTAATGGTTTATCAATTTTGTTTATCTTCTCAAAAACCAGCTTTTAGTTTTATTGATCTTTGCTATTGTTTCCTTCATTTCTTTTTCATTTATTCCTTACCTGATCTTTATGATTTCTTTCCTTCTGCTAACTTTGGTTTTTTTTTTTCTTCTTCTTTCTATAATTGCTTTAGGTGTAAGGTTATGTTGTTTATTTGAGGTGTTTCTTGATGTAGGATTGTATTGCTATAAACTTCCCTCTTAGAACTGCTTTTGCTGCAACCCATAGGTTTTGGGTCGTCATGTTTTCATTGCCATTTGTTTCTCGGTATTTTTTGATATCCTCTGATTTCTTCAGTGTTCTCTTGGTTATTAAGTAGTGTATTATTTAACCTCCATGTGTTTGTATTTTTTACAGATTTTTTCCTGTAATTGATATCTAGTCTCATACGGTTGTGGTTGGAAAAGATACTTGATATGACTTCAGTTTTCTTAAATTTACCAAGGCTTGATTTGTGACCCAAGTTATGACCTATCCTGGAGAATGTTCCATGAGCACTTGAGAAGAAAGTGTATTCTGTTGTTTTTGGATGGAATGTCCTATAAATATCAATTAAGTCCAACTCCTTTAATGTATCATTTAAAGTTTGTGTTTCCTTATTTATTTTCATTTTGGATGACCTCTCTACTGGTGAAAGTGGGGTGTTAAAGTCCCCTACTATGATTGTGTTACTGTAGATTTCCCCTTTTATGGCCATTAGCATTTGGCTTATGTATTGAGGTGCTCCTATGTTAGGTGCATAAATATTTACAATTGTTATATCTTCTTCTTGGAATGATCCCTTGATCATTACATAGTGTCCTTCCTTGTCTCTTGTCTTTATTTTAAAGTGTATTTTGTCTGATATGAGAATTGCTACTCCAGCTTTCTTTTGATTTCCTTTTGCATGGAATATCTTTTTCCATCCCCTCACTTTCAGTCTGTATGTGTCCCTAGGTTTGAAGTGGGTCTCTTGTACACAACATATATACAGGTTTTGTTTTTGTATCCATTCAGCCAGTCTATTTCTTTCTGTTGGAGCATTTAATCCATTTCCATTTAAGGTAGTTACCAATACATATGTTCCTATTACCATTTTCTTAATTGTTTTGGGCTTGTTTTTATAGGTCTTTTCCTTCTCTTGTGTTTCCTGCCTAGAGAAGTTCCTTTAGCATTTGTTGTAAAGCTGGTTTGGTGGTGCTGAGTTCTCTTAGGTTTTGCTTGTCTGTAAAGATTTTAAATTCTCCATCAAATTTGAATGAGATCCTTGCTGGGTTGAGTAATCTTCATTCTAGGTTTTTCCCTTTCATCCCTTTAAATATGTCCTGACATTCCCTTCTGGCTTGCAGAGTTTCTGCTGAAAGATCAGCTGTTAACCTTATGGGGATTCACTTGTATGTTATTTTTTGTTTTTCTCTTGCTGCTTTTAACATTTTTTCTTTGTATTTAATTTTTGATACTTTGATTAATATGTGACTTGGTGTGCTTCTCCTTGGATTTATCCTGTATGGGACTCTCTGTGCTTCCTCGACTTGATTGACTATTTCCTTTCCCATATTAGGGACGTTTTCAACTATAATCTCTTCAAATATTTTCTCAGTCTCTTTCTTTTTCTCTTCTTCTGGGGCCCCTATAATTCAATGTTGGTGCATTTAATGTTGTCCCCGAGGTCTCTGAGACCTTCCTCTATTCTTTTCCTTCTTTTTTCTTTATTCTGCTCTGCAGTAGTTATTTCCACTGTTTTATCTTCCAGGTCACTTATCTGTTCTTCTGCCTCAGGTATTCTGCTATTGATTCCTTCTAGAAAATTTTTAATATCATTTATTGTGTTGTTCATCGTTTTTTGTTTGCTCTTTATTTCTTGTAGGTCCTTGTTAAATGTTTCTTGTGTTTTCTCCATTCTATTTCCAAGAATTTGGATCATCTTTACTATCATTACTCTGAATTCTGTTCAGGTAGACTGCCTATTTCCTCTTCATTTGTTTGGTCTGGTGGGTTTTTGCCTTACTCCTTCATCTGCTTTGTATTTCTGTGTCTTCTCATTTTGCTTAACTTACTGTATATGAGGTCTCCTTTTCGCAGGCTGCAGGTTCACAGTCCCTGTTTTTTTTTTTTTTTTTTTGGTGTCTGCCCCCAGTGAGTAGGGTTTTTTCAGTGGGTTGTGTAGGCTTCCTGGTTGAGGGGACTAGTGCCTGTGTTCTGGTGGATGAGTCTGGATCTTCTCTTTCTGTTGGGCAGGACTGCATCTGGTGGTGTGTCTTGGGGTGTCTCTGACCTTATTATGATTTTAGGCAGCCTCTGTGCTAATTGGTGCGGTTATGTTCCTGTCTTGCTAGTTGTTTGGCATAGGGTGTCCAGCACTGTAGCTTGCTGGTCGTTGAGTGGAGCTGGGTCCTAGCATTGAGGTGGAGATCTCTGGGAGAACTTTTGCCATTTGATATTACGTGGAGCCAGGAGGTCTGTGGTGGACCAATGTCCTGAACTTGGCTCTCCCACCTCAGAGACACAGGCCTGACACCCAGCCGGAGCACCAAGACCCTGTCAGCCACACAGCTCAGAAGAAAAGGGAGAAAAATAGAAAGAATGACAGAATAAAATAAAATAAAATAATTAAAATAAAAAATAATTATTAAAAATTTAAAAATACAAAAGTGTTAAAAAAAAGAAAAAGAAAGAAGAGAGCAACCAAACAAAAGAACAAATCCACCAATGATAACAAGCGCTAAAAACTATACTAAAAAAAAAAAAAAGATGGACAGACAGAACCCTAGGACAAATGGTAAAAGCAAAGCTATACAAACAAAAATCACACAAAGAAGGATACACATACACACTCACAAAAAGAGAAAAAGGAAAAATATATTTATATCTATATATAAAAAAAGGGAGGAAGAGAGCAACCAAATCAATTTACAAATCTACCAGTGGTAATAAAGTCTAAATACTCAACTAAGATAAACATACATCCAGAAACAAATTATATGCAGAAAGCAAACCCCAAGTCTACCATTGCTCCCAAAGTCCACCGCCTCATTTTGGGGATGATTCATTGTCTATTCAGGTATTCCACAGATGCAGGGTACATCAGGTTGATTGTGGAGATTTAATCCACTGCTCTTGAGGCTGCTGGGAGAAATTTCCCTTTCCCTTCTTTGTTTGCACAGCTCCTGGGGTTCAGCTTTGGATTTGGCCCCGCCTCTGTGTGTAGGTCACCTGTGGAGCATCTGTTCCTCACGCAGACATGACGGGGTTAAAGTAGCAGCTGATTAGGGGGTCCTGGCTCACTCAGGCTGGGGGGAGGGAGGGGTAGGGAATGCGGGGCGAGCTTGTGGCAGCAGAGGCCATCATGACATTACAACAGCCTGAGGTATGCCGTGTGTTCTCCTGGGGAAGTTGTCCCTGGATTACAGGACCCTGGCAGCAGTGGGCTGCACAGCCTCCTGGGAGGGGAGTTGTGGACAGTGACCTGTGCTTGCACACAGGCTTCTTGGTGGCTGCAGCAACAGCCTTAGAGTTTCATGTCCATCTCTGGTGTCCACGCTGATAGCTGCGAGTCGTGCCCATCTCTGGAGCTTGTTTAGGCAGTGCTCTGATTTCCCTTTCCTCATGCACCCCGAAACAATGGTCTCTTGCCTCTTAGTCACCTCCAGACATTTTCCTGGACTCTCTCCCAGCTAGCTGCGGTGCACTAGTCCCCTTCAGGCCATGTTCACACAGCCAACCCCAGTCCCCTCCCTGGGATCTGACCTCCAAAGCCCAAGCCTCAGCTCCCAGGCCCCACCCATCCCAGTTAGTGGGTAAATAGACAAGCCTCTCGGGCTGGTGAGTGCTGGTTGGCACCGATCCTCTGTGCATGAATCTCTCTGCTTTGCCCCTGCACACCTGCTACTGTGCTCTCCTCTGTGGCTCTGAAGCTTTCCCACTGCGACCCCTGTTTCTACCAGTGAAGGCACTTCCTAGTGTGTGGAAACTTTTCCTCCTTCACAGTTCCCTCCCAGAGTGGCAGGTCCCATCCGTATTCTTTTGTCTCTGTTTTTTCTTTTTTCTTTTGCCCTACCCAGGTACGTGGGGAGTTTCTTGCCTTTTGGGAGGTCTGAGGACTTCTGCCAGCATTCAGTAGGTGTTCTGTAGGAGCTGTTCCACATGTAGATGTATTTCTGATGTATTTGTGGGGAGGAAGGTTATCTCTACCTCTTACTCCTCTGCCATCTTGAATGTCTCCCCCGATACTGCATTTTTCTACAGATTGAAAGTTCATGGCAACGTTGCATCAAGCAAGTCGACTGGTGCCATTTTCCCAACATCATTGTTTTTAAAATTAAGGTATGTACATTTTTTTTAGACATAATGCTATTGCACACTTAATAGACTACAGTATAGTGTAAACATAAATTTTATATGCACTGGGAAACCAAAAAAAAATCAAATGATTTGCATTATTGTGATTTTTGCTTTAATGTGGTGGCCTGGAGCCAGACCCACACTAACTCCAAGATATTCTTGTAATGTGAATTCCCAGATTGACATGACTCTCAAGAGCCCATACAATGATTAAAATAAAACTTATACTAAGGGAATCCCTCAGAAATACACAGTGGTTTTTGAGTTTTGAAGAGAAATTATTTTCAATTTTTAAGTCTATACTCAGACCAACTATTAATCAAGGGTGAGAGTAGAAGAGAAGTATTTTTTAAGCATGGACTTAAGACATTTATCTCTTATGAATCTCTCTCAAGAAGTTGTTGGATGGTATTTCCCACCAAAATGAGGAGGAAAACCAAGAAAAAGGTGTAGGAAAATCTTAGGATATTAATCCTCAGGATGATAGTGGCTTTGAAGGCCTAGAAATGAAACGTCTAAATTGTAACTGGATAAAACAAGGGTCCAAAAGGACATAACTCAAAGAACAAAATAATACTTGATTTTTAAAATATATCAAGTGGAGAATTTTAGCTTTGTTAGAAAGTTAGGAAGTAAATTAATAGTTGGTATATAGGAAACTAAAGAAACAAAAACAAAGGAAAATATAAACTTTAGGAAAAACATAAAGTTATATAAGAAGCAAACTGCAATTATTACTATATTGATCATCTCTAAATAATATTTACATAATTATATTAATAATATAAACTCAAAATATTTATCTAGTTCCAAATGGTGAAATCTCTATTAGAAGAATAAGACTGAAGAGTGTGTGAGTGTGTGTCAGAGGGAGTGTGGCAGGGTTGACAGGGCAGGTGTGTACAGAACTAAATTCTTACCTTTCATAATGGGAAGTTCATAGATATTATCTAAAATTAAAGAATCAAGAGATAGTAATAGAGCATGTTACTTGAAAATACAGAATTAAATACTAGAATGTATAGCTTAAAGTGTTGCCTATGGTTGCCTTAGGGTACAGGGAAGTGGAATGAGATTGGGTGGGTCAAGTTTCTGTTGTTTTTATTATAAACTCAGTAGTATTATTGGACTTTAAAAATGTATATACATATATGAAACCTCTTCTGGTAACAAATTTTCATATATCTATGAAAGCAATGATCATACCTAAAAATGTACCAGGAAAATTTGATCTTTGGATGCAAAAAATGTCACATTCTCATGATATATCTTCAAGTCAGGAAGAGAAGCATAACTTTGAAAATAAAGTGACCACATAAAAGTTAGATCAGCAAGTATCTAGCTTTATATATATATATATATATATTCACCAGACGATGTCTGTGTGGCCAGGAAATAGTGAAACTAGATTTTGATCTATACTACGAGCAGTCTCAACTCATGCCTCCCTCATTTCCCCAATAATCCAGTTTGATGAAATTTAACTGAGTTTAGAGTCTGCCATTTGTTCAGAGTGATGATTTAATTTATACTTCTTATAGGACTTTATTCACTGTTTATCCAAGTTGTAAGTGACAGTTTGGGAATCCTTCTGTGCCTCTCCCCATGGTGTCACCTCATGTGACCTCCTTATTGGTCTAAGCTGTCTTTCATTGAGAAGCCCCTGAGGGAAGCTACTATTTAATGACACTTGGGCTCTCAAAATTCTTTCCTCTGTCAGAAGGGCACCCTACACATACATGCACACACATGCATGCATACATGCGCACAAGCACAGATCCTTAGAATAATATGTCAAAATTATAGCAACTCATATAGAGCATATGTGCTCTATATCTTTTTAGTTTGCAGCAGTCAACAACAGGTTATTTGGGTCATTAATATGTATAAAATTGTCCTTTAAGCTTGGTTAAATTATTTGTTATATTTATTTCACACGAGTGATTTTTGTACATTACTTAATTCTACGAAACACATTCACTCTTGTTACTTTTAAATTAATTCATAGGCAGCATCATCAAGCTTCCTCTTGCCCTTTTTTTCAACTGAGAAAGGTTTTAAAATACTGTATTCTGAAAGAGGTTTTTTTAATTTGTTGTTCATTTTTACCTTACCCCTAAATGAGACTTCGTTGTTATAATCATCGCCTAGTACATACTCAAAGTACACTCAAGGTCTGATGATTCTTTCACTACCTATTGATGTAGCTAAATCTATATTAAAGGAGGGAAGTTCTTAACACTACTTAAACCACTGCTATACAGGTTATCTTAGAATTTTTGTGACCTTCAAAGATGATGCTTGCTCACAGGAACCACCCTCCTTCCAAACGAGGAAAATTAAGAAGAAGCTACTATTTCTTGCATTGCACCCATTTGCTCTATATGGACCCAGTTTAATAAATGTTTTCACAAAAAAGGAGTGACCAAACTGATACTTCCTCTCTTTTGCAAAGTCAAAAGTCACTGAAATTTGGATTACTACCAAAAAATATGATCTCAAAATGCAGCCACTGGATCAGGATTTTCACAGGTGGATTAGATTTAGGATTGTGGGTCCGGATGCTGAAATGTAGGAAGAAAGACAGGTAATGACTAAGGAGCATGAAAATATTGATACTCTAAAGGTTTAATGATTCCTGTACTAGTTCTCGATGTATTTTAATCAGTGTTAAGAAAGGAAGTTATAATACAACCTAAGCTATTGCTATAAATTTTTTCTTAAAATTCTTTATGACCATGAAAGGCAAAGGGGAAAAAAACTATATAGTCAGAAAATCAGTTGCAGTAAGCAGAAATGCAAGTGCTGTATACAGAATTCTATACAGAATCCTTGCTGAGAAAGGAAAGAGAATAAGAGAAGATATAAAACAATAAAGGAAAAAGAGCTTGTGAAGAGGATTTTGGGGACTTCCCTGGTGGTCAAGACTCTGTGCTTCAACTGCAAGGAGCGTGGGTTCCATCCCTGGTCATGGAACTAAGATCCCGCATGCTTTATGGTGCAGCCAAAAAAAAAAAGGAAGAGGCTTTTGGATTTGAAAAATAAAATGGGGAAAGGTGGCTTACTCATTGCAAGTGTATATACTTAAGAGGCTACAGGGGCATAATATCTGAAATAAGAATTGACCTAAAACATCTGAGACCTGTGATTACCACTTATGATATATAGCTTTGACAAAGAGATCACAATATTAGACTGCAATGGTTCGGAGACCAAAGTGTCCCACTATGTAGCATTTTTTTTTCTTATGTGCATTAAAAGAGGTCTTACATCAAAAATCTAATAATTTATTTGATTTCAAATATTCTCTTTGCAATTCACTTTATAATTTTTTTCATTTGTTTTGTTTAATTTTGTTTATTTTATAGTTATATTTCTCCTAATGAGTGTACCCTCTGTTTTATAATATCAACAACAATTATTGGTATAATGAATCCTTAAAAAAGTTTTGACAGTCCTAATAAAGTCTGATATGTCATTATTTTATTCAAGTTTCATTTTCCCATATTTATCCTTAATAATTATGAAGGAAGAGATTTTCAGAATTTCCATGACTCATCCAATAAGGCATCTGTTGGCATTAAACCATATCTTAGCCCATTAAACCATATCTTAACAGGGTGCAAAAGTTAGAGAAGACTTACTACAATTTGAAAAAAATGTTAAACTATATTACCACAAATTAATATTTAATAATGCATTGGGACAAAATAAAAGAAAACTGTCTTAGAGGACTGAGGAAAAAAACCACACTACACTGAAAAGAGAGGCATAAATATAGACAGGCTGATGGGAAATAAAAACCCACCTTCTACTTAGTAACTGTATGCTCTTAACTATAAGTTCTAGTAAGACCACAGCTCTTTGATTGCCAGGGGAAGGAGGCTACACACAGAACCATCATGCAGTGGGGCACCATCTGGTGACAGAATGAATAAAAACCACAAATAGAGCTGATTAAATCTGCATGAATTCCGTACCCAAAGATGGGGGAGGATAAAGCAGGGAATCAAAGTAAAGGCAGTTACATTCCCTCCAGTTTCTCTCTCTGGCATTCTCCCACATTGAATTCTAACAACTGTCTTCCTAATTAACTTTCTCCCTAACACCAGACTTATGGAATATCCAACTGAAGAAAAATCAGGTTTGTTTAACTTTTTCAAGAGAAGTAAATGCATTTTGAGCGAGTCTTTAAGCTTGGAACATTTCCCAAGCTGTCTTCACTAACTCTTAGCACTCAAAAAGTCATCGCTTGCCCTTTGTTAAAGAAAAGAAAATCCAATGTTTTTAAGACTTTATCACCTGGAGCTAGAATTTGGACCTTTTATTATTTAATTTTAGAATTTTCTATATACCCTTAATGTGAAGTACAGAGAAGGATGCTTATAAAGTCAAAGAAATGTAATGAAAGGATATTGCAGAAATAATCAACTAGGATCAAACTACTTTGCAAAGTTGCCAAAATGTAGTCATTAGTAGAGTATGGATCAATTCACCTCAAACTCCATTCCATCCACATGAAGCAAGGGCAAGATAAACATTTCTGGGTTTGATTTGGTTTGATTTGTTAATGCGAATTGTCCCAGTGTCCTATTGGTATTTAAATGTTTGTTGTTACAGTAGAAGAACAATGAAGTCTGCTTCAAAAGAGGCTTTTTGCATGGGGTCCTATCCTTTTAAAGTCAGTAGCTTTTCTAAATTCTCAGGCTGATCCTAAATTTAAAAAAAAAAAAAAAAATTCTGAAGGAGACACTCCTGACACTCCAAAAATCCATTAGGCTGCAGGACTGAGTTAATCCTGTAAGTGTTTTACTGCACAGCAGACATATGGTGGCTTTGGTGGATTATGGTCTTGCTGCCCTAATGGAATTCCTCTGAGCCCAGTGGGGGTTAGGGAAAGGTTCTTGACCACCCCCCCACTACTTCCCCCCAAGAAACTACTACTTTAAAGTCTAGGGAATGTGGTGATTTTTCTTTTCCTGAACAGTTTCACCTGTTTCAGTGAACTTGTACACTACCAGAAAAGCATAGCAGAACACAGACGTAAGTAACCTGATTTTATTCATTTATTCGTTGATTCATTCACTCATTATTCAACTATTTATTGAACAGATACTAAGTGTCAGCCAGGTACTTTGCTAGATAATAGAAAACTAACGAAAAAAAAAAAGGGCAGATGTGGTCTTTGCTGTCATAGTCTATAACCCAGAGTTTGAGGCAGACATTAAACATTGCACAAATATTGCCCAATTCATTATTTCTACATTGTTTTAAGGTCTTGAAAGGTACTGGGTGAGAAGAAAGTGTATAAAGCTGGACCTGATGTGGTAACATCTCTCATTTTTATACAGTTTATAAAATGTCTTCACATGTGAAATTGCGTTAAGTCCAAAAGACAGCCCCGTGGAAGGAAGAGTGGTTGTTAATGTCATTGCACAGATGAAGGACTTAGAGGCTCTGAGACTAAGTGCACTTCACAAGGTCACAAACGAGTGGAACACATGGCCAGGAACAGGGCTCAGGTCTTCCTTTCAGTACTCTTCCTTATATCACACTGCAGCCATTTTTGAAAATAAAACATTTGAGGAAGCTGTCAGTTTTGCTGGTTACCCCTCACAGCCGTCTTCAGTGAAAAACAGCTGAACGTAAGTTTTTATATTTCTTTTTAACATAGATTTTTATATTTAAGCCACTTGCCCAGAGTTACCCAGCTCTTTCAACCTAAAAATAATGACAATTTGGGTATAAAAATCTCCCTACTTCAAAAATTTTAGACAGCTTCATAACTAACACTTTAGTAAGAAATAACTCCTTTTTTGAGTTTTTCTGCTCCTTTCTTTCCCCCAAATGGAAAAACATGGAAGTAATCACATTGTTAAATAGTACAAGTAAAATTGGAAATTTTCATTGCGTCAGATTTGGGCTAGGAATAGGCAATTTATTTTCTCCTTTTAAAGTTCTTATAAAAGTAATAAATATATACCTGATTTTTTGGTAACAAATTAAAACAATGGAAAAGGATGTAAGAAAAACATGATTGTCTCACCTGGCCCACTTCCTTCACCAGGTAAACACTTTTGACATTGTTGAACAGGTAAACACTGTTTGGCATAGATTATTCCAGAAGTTTGTTTTATATGTTAATTTTACTTTTACAATTCTTGATATTATAAGCAAGGCTGTAACAAATATATTCATTCATATTTTTTGTGCACATACAAAAGCATTACTACACAATAGATGTCAGGCAGTAAAATTGCAGGTCAGTATTTTTTCACGTAGCTTTTTGAGTACTGATATTGCCTTCCCAAAAGTCTGTGCCATCTTACACTACCAACAGCCTTGCATGTGACTGCCATCCTTTTTTTCAACTTTATTAAGTTATAATTGACAAAATTGTAAGATATTTATTGAACAATGTGATGTTTTGATATACATATACAGTGTGAAAGAATTCCTTCATCTAGTTAATTAACACATCTATGGCATCACATATTTATCTTTTTTTTTTTTGGTGAGAACAATTGAGTTTTACTCTCAGCAAACTTCAACTCTACAATACAGTGTTATCAACCATAGTCACCATATTATAACTAGATCCTCAGAACTTATTCATCTTATAACTGAGAGTTTGTACCCTTTTATTAACCTCTCCCTACCCTCCAGTCCCTGGTAACCACTTTTCTGTCCTCTGTTTCTGTGAGTTCTACTTTTTTTTCCTTCAGATTTCACAACTACGTGATACCATGAAGTATCTGTCTTTGTATGGCTTATTTCACTTAGCATAGCACTGTCCAGGTTCATTCATGTTGTTACAAATTATAGGGGTTCGTTCTCTTTTAAGGGGAAATATTAGTCCATTATATATGCATCACATCTTTATTCATTCATCTGTGAATGAATGGATGACTTGTGAATAATGGCTATTGTGAGTAATGCTGCAATGAACACAGGAATGCTATCCTTTTTAATGTTTGTAATCTAATGGCAAAAACTTTGTCATTTAATTTGCATCCATCTGATTAGTAGTGACATTGTGTCGTGTTACATAATTTTTATTTCTCTATTTTTTCCTTTTTGAATCCTTTGCTAACTTTTCCACTCTGACTGTTGTGGATGAGTTTTCTTTCATATTGATTTGAAGGACCTCTTTATGAATATATAGATATGTATATGTTTGTGTGTGTATAATGTGAGTGTTGAAAATATTTTCTCCTGATCTCTCAATTGTGGTTTAATGTCACTTACATTTTTTCACATCATAGCTATATTGTACATTTTTAAGCAGCTGTGTTGGATATTTCTGGTGTTTTCTTTGTCGCTTTTGGCTGTTTAACATTCATTTCACGTATTTTAGGAAAAGAGCCTGATTTTCTCTTCTCCATTTGACAATCTGATAACACCATTGAGTTAGATGCCCTACCCTCTTAAAACCTGTATGCTGAAATGAGATTTATATTCTCTGCTAGACCAAATCCATTTGCTTTTTAATGAATTGGACTCATTTGCTGCATTATGGACATGAAACATCTGGATCATCATCAGCCTTCTACAAGCTAACTTCCATCTCTACAGAATTGCTATAGACCTACCAAAGAAAATCAAATGTTCACACACCCATAGAATCAGACAATCCTCAGACAGTCTGCTGGACAACACTCTGTATTCTACTGAAAGGACAATCAGTAATCTTTTTCTTGCCCATTTCAAAAGTCTTTCATCATAATAACCCTTGAGTCACTGTCCTTACCATCTATGTTGGCCATACTAGATATATGGATATTATATCCTGTAGATATCTTTTAAGTTCAACTGGTCTATTGTGTCATTTAAGACCACTGTTGCCTTATTGATTTTCTGTCTGGATGATCTGTCCATTAATGTCAGTAGGGTGTTAATATCCCCTATTATTATTGTATTATTGTCAATGTCTCCCTTTATGTCTGGTAGTATTTGCTTTATATATTTAGGTACTCCTGTATTGGGTATGTATATATTAATGAGTATAACATCCTCTTCTTGTATCGATCACTTTATCATTAAATAATGCCCTTCTTTGTCTTTTGTTATAACCTTTGTTTTAAAGTCTAATTTGTCTGATATTAAGTATTGCTACCCCCTCTTTCTTGTCATTTCCATTTGCATGAAATATCTTTTTCCATCCCTTCACTTTCAGTTTTTGTGTGTCTTTAGCCCTGAAGTGAGTCTCTTGTAGGTGGCACATTGAAGGGTCTTGTTTTTGTATCCAGTCAGCTACACTATGTCTTTTGATCAGAGCATTTAGTTCATTGACATTTAAAGTACTTATTGATAGGTTTGTGCTTATTGCCATTTTATTACTTGTTTTCCAGTTGTTTTTGTAGTTCTTCTCTGTTCATTTCTTCTTTTTGTTTCTTTGTGGTTTGATGATTTTCTTTAGTAGTATGCTTGAGTTCCCTTCTTTTTTTTTTTTTATCTGTTGTAGGTTTTTGATCTGTGGTAACCATGGGGTTCATATATGTTGATCCATAATTATATCTACTTGTTTTAAACTGTTAGTCATTGAAGTTCAAACACATCCTAAAAGATCTACCTTTTTTTCTCCCCTCCCCAACATTTTGTGTTTTTGATGTCATATTTTATATTTTCATGCTTATCCCTTAACTGTTTATTATAGTTATAGTTGTTTGGTTTTTACAATTTTTTGTCTTTTAATCTATATACTGCCTTATTTAAGCAATCTTCAATCCTTACTATATATCTGCTTTTCCTAGTGGGATTTTACCTTTCCTATAGATTCTTACTTCCTTTTCATTTAGAGAGGACCCTTCAACATTTCTTTTAGGGTAGGTTTAGTACTGATGAATTCCTTTAGTTTTTGCTTAACTGAGAAGTTCTTTATTTCTCCTTCTATTCTAAGTTATAATCCTGCTGGGTAGAGTATCCTAGGTTACAGATTTTTCCCTTTCAGCACTTTGAATATATCATGCCACTCCCTTCTGGCTTGCTAAATTTCTGCAGAGAAATGAGCTGATAGCCTTATGGGGATTCTCTTGTATATGACTCTTTGTTTATGTTTTACTGCCTTTAGAATCCTCTCTTTATCTTTAACTTTTGCCATTTTAATTATGGTATGTCTTGGTGTGGGTCTGTTTGGGCTCATCTTCTTTGGGACCCTCTGTGCTTCCTGTACCTGGATAACTGTTTCCTTCTTCAGGCTTGGGAAGTTTTCAACCATAATTTCTTCAAGTATAATTTTAATCCCCTTCTCTCTCTCTCTTCTCCTCCTGGAACCCTTATAATGTGAATGTTGACATGTTTAATATTTCCCCAGAGATCTTGTATATTGCTTTTGTTTCTTTTTTTTTTTGTCTTTATTTCTGCTGTTCTGATTGGGTGATTTCCATTATTCTATCTTCCAGATCACTTATGCGTTCTTATGTGTCACTTAGTCTGCTATTGCTTCTAGAGTATTTTTTATTTCAGATATTGAATTATTTATTTTTGACTGGGTCTTTTATATTTTCTAGTTTCTTGTTATAATGATCTGTGTTTAGATTGATTCTCTTCCCTGATTCAGTCAGCACTTTTATTACCAATGTTTTGAATTCTTTATCTGGTAGATTGTTTATTTCTGTTTCATTATTTATTTTTTAGGGATTTTTCTCTTGCTCTTTCAGTTGAGAGTAGTTCATTTGCCTTTTCAAGTAACTTAACTTTCTCTGTCTCTAGTTACCTATTGTGGTCTTAAAGCGGGTGTTCTTTTGTGGGAGTGTCTCCATGTAGACTGTGCATGCCCAGTGCTTTTTGTGGGAGGGCTGGATTTGATGTAAACACCATTCATGTCTTTCCTCATTGAGTGCTGGCAGCTACCACTTTGGTAGGGGGTGGGGCTGGAGACTGAGGAGCTAGAGCCTGCACAGGGTGTAAGTTGGGACTTCCTCTCTGCTCAGTGACAGTCACCACCCTGTCAGGGGCGGGGTCTGCTTCCCAAGTTGCTAAAGCAGAAGCCCTGGGAGTCAGGCTTGAGCTGACTCTGTTCCCTTTAAGTGTTTGTTTTTCCTTCTACCTGCACTGAGGCCTTTGCTCCAAAGGAGGGGAGTGCTGAAGCAAGTGACGCTTGTGAGCCTACAGAGGTCCAGTGCTCTGCCTATGAAGGCATCTGTGGCTCTGATCAGATGCAACCCAAAGTGTCATCTTTTCTCTGGTCATGGTTGCCCCATATCTAGTGCTGCAAATGTGGTGTGGAGTGAGTGGGGCCAGGGTGTTTTCTTGGCTTGGGCTGGGACACAGAGAAAGGCAGTCATGGGAAACCAGGCAGCCAAGTTGCCATCAGAAGTCTGGGCTGCTTCTGCTGCTTGAGTAAGTGCTAACAATGCCCACCACTGCCCCACCTGGGCCCTGCCCCAGGACCAGGTCGCCTCTGCATCCCAAGGTTGAGTCTTTTCCCAGGTCCTAGCCACCATAATACAGTGCCTTGCTATAGCATGGAGTAAGCAGGGTCGGGGCACTTGCAGCATGGAGTAAGCAGGGCTGGGGCTCAGACTAAGGAACATAGTGAGGGGTCATGGGAAACCTGGCAACCACTAGGGCAAATCTCTCTCTACCCTGCCTGGGGGCAAGCCAGCATCCATACACTCCTCACAAGTGGAGCCCATGCTTTTTCAGCCTCCCTATTTGTCCCAGCAATTCTCCAATGAGCCAAGGGAGCTTATCTCCTACAAGTAGGACCCCAGGACTGGGATACCCCATCTGTGACTCTATCTGCTCACTCCCCAGGGAAGCCTCTGCCTGTGTGAGCTCCCTTTTCTTCCGAATCCCCTCCCAGGGGCACAGGTCTTGACCTGGTCACTTTTCATCCCATCCTACCTGATTATGTGTGTATCATTCTCATAGTCTTGGTTATACAGCAGTCCTTCTGCCAGTTTCCAGTTAGTTTTCAGTGAGAATTATTCCACATGTAGATGTATTTTTGATGTGTTCATGGGAGGAGGTAAGTACCACACCCTCTTACTCTGCCATCTTGATCTCCTTCGTATAAAGATAATTTTTTAAAAGAAAATCAGCAAGCATTTATTGACTGCTTGGCCCTGTGATTAAACAGTGAATAACACCTAGATCTTGCACTCAAGGAGCTTACCCTATTGCTAAATCTGTGCCTAGGAATAGAATAGGCATTGGGAAGAAAAAAGAGACTCAGCGTGGAGCAAGATAAGCACAAACTGGAACGCCCTGGCACCCCTGCATCTGTTCTTTATCACCTTTAACCAAAAACCTGCAGAGTGTAATAGCTGCTTCACTTCTGCCTCCCAAATTTCACGTGTCTCTAGTAGCCAATCCTAATCTGAAACATATAGAAATATACTTTCAGTTTAGCTAAATTGACAGCATGAGCGCACCATGGTCTACTCTTTGTCAATTTAGCATATATGCAATTTAGTATATATGCCTCTTTTAACCATATTTAATTCTTAAGGAAAGATAATAACAAAATCATGCTTTGATCTAGCATGATGCAACCATCACTGATACAACCAAAAACATGTTAAAACTCCTTTCAAAAGAAAGTACAAAATCACTTTGCCCATATTAAATGATGTCCATTCTTATGAGTCACCTGTTGATATCTTGTAATTTAAGTTGATAAACTGATATATAAGGTTAACTACTATTAACAGACTTTACTTGGTAGGATAATGGAGGGTCTGGGCTATAAGCAGTCTTGGCTTATTAGGGTGTTGTATTTTTTTTCTTTAACTTTTATTATAGGATGGAAGTACTAAGAGGCACCACAAGGGATCCAAACATACCCACCTTGTGCAGCAGCAGCCCAGTTTCCCTTGAGGGTCATGATCAGTCACTCCAGCTAGTATAGCGTAATCCTACTTTTTGCTTTTTTTCCCCACTGGTATGAGGAGCCCAAGGTGGAAAAGTGGCATTTTCAACTTCTAATTTAATGAAACCATTGTTCTGTTCCCTGGTGAAAGTATTTCTCCCTTGGTAACAAAACTCTCTAGACCAAGAGAGCCTAAAGTTGTGGGGATAGAGCAAAAATTTTGCTAGAAAAATTCATTAGAAATAAGTGAAAGGAGCTATTCTCATTTCCATCTCTTAGTTCCCAAAGCCAAGAATCCTAGCTATGGGAGAAATAGCAACATTTGTCAGTGATTGAGAGCATATACCACATCTTCAAAGACATTTCCATAGCGTTTCAGTGTGCCACCAGCTGGTGCTGTAACTGAGCTATCAAAAGGCCACTCTACTGTTGTATCAAGTCAGCTGCTTCAGAGTAATGGGGAACATGGTAGGGCATGAGCCAATTGCTGTACTTCATTCACTATAAAGTGAATTTTTTGGTAAGAGATAGTGTTGTGTGAAGGGTCATGGTTATGAATAGCACATTCTGTAAATACATGGATGGTGTTTTGTCTGAAGCACTCTGCAGGAAAGTAAATCCAGAGTTAGTGTGTAGTACATTGACAACAAAGCACTATCCCTTCTACCACAGAAGTAATCTAGTGAAATCTACCTGTCACCATGTGGCTAGATGATTCCCCTGAGGCATGATGCTATATCAAGCCTCAATGTTGGTTTCTGCTCTTGGCTAGTTGGATATTTATCAGTGGTCACAGCCAAATCAGCCTTAGTGAGTGGACGTTCATATTGCTAAGTCCATGTATAGCATTCACCTTGCTGCTGCAGTCACTTTGTTCATGAGCCCATTGGGCAAGGACAGGAATGGCTGGAGAAAGAGGCTGACTGACATCCATGAATAGCATTTGCCAGGTTGATATCTGTACATACAGGTGCCAAGGGATGTGTACACTTATTCCAGCAACAAAGATCATTTCTGGAACAGCAGCTAGAATTGGAGTCACCAGCTAATTATATTTATTATAATCCACTGTCATTTTTCAAGATTCACCTGTCTTCTGCACACATCAACAAGTTGAATGGGGATATGCTAGGAATGACCATCTCTGCATCTTTCAAGCACTTGGTGGCGTCACTAATCTCTGCAATCCAAGCATTATTATCTGTATGCAGAGCCCATGGTAGTGCTTCCATGTGGCCTTTCTGCCTTAATAGCCAATATGAGATTCCAAAAGTCGCTGAGTACATCCATTCCAACTATATATTCTGAAATTTGGAGAAAACTTCACAGGGAACATTTGAGGACATGCTGAGCTCAGTGCATTTGGGGACAGTCTGACCCCAAGCCAACACTCCATCAATTACTTGACCACCCTAAGTGCTTATTCTGAGTGGTGGTCCATCATGGTGTTTGCGTTTCCAGGAATTAATGTCATTTCAGAGACAGTGTCTAGTAATCCCTGAACAATCTGATTATTTACCCTTTCCCAATGAATATTCATGCTGGTAATTGTCCTTAATTCCCTTTGGGGAAGGCTAGGAGGGAGAGTACCCTATCAATTTTTTGCTATATAGTGGGGCTCTTCCTCAAGGGCATCTGTTCTCCCCCTTTGTTCAAGGTACTCTGAACCTGTTAACTGGTTCAAGTCTGGGAATTGGTTGAAGGATTGATCGTAGCTCTCTGTTGCAGTGGCTCAAGTCAGACTTCTGTTCACGAGACCTAGAGCTTTCCCACTATGCTAAGTAAGACTTTAGTAGGCTGCCAATTGATTTCAATTCTAGAGATATCATTATCATCCAGCCAATGCCAAAGATCACTTTGGTTAACTCATCCTAATTACTACCTTGGCTTGGCTGCCCATTACGATCATCAAATCCACATCGTCTTTGGTGATTTTTCACTGCCACTTATCTGTGGCCACCCAGGAATTCCCAGTGAATTCCAGGAGTTCAGTTTTATGGCAAGAATTTCCTATCATTCCTGACCTATAGGAAATATCCATCACAGAGCTCTTCAAGGATGCCAGAGTTCTCCGTATGAATGTATTTCTTTCAGCCTTGGACAGCCTTGTTAGAAGGAATGTCCTCTGGACCTTCCCAAGTCTAAGGGGTGTGTGAGAAGATCTTACATAAAATCATTCCACTCGAGCATTCCAATCTCCCTAAGCCTTGGGATACCTTTCTCTGCAGTACACCAAGAAAGCTCTAGCTTTACAATTTTATTTAATATAAGTTAAATTTAGGTCTAGATTTCAGTCACCCAGTCAACAAAATTGTTGGACTCTTTCCTTGCTGCTCAAGGTGTCACCATGAACCCAGAATTTATACACAGTGCATGCTTATCAATAAATCAGCTTGATTCAACATTATTTTTTTCTACCCTCACCCAATTTACTTATCTGGGAATTTAAAACTCCAACCACATAATTTTCTTTTTCTAAGTTTTCTAGTGCATTGAAAAGCAAACAATCTACCCCATTATGCACTTTATTTTCACTAAAATGTTCTATAGCAGAAACTTGGTCTTCTCTATCCTTGTCTCCTATAAGCACTTGAATACAGGTGTCAAAAATGAACATTGAAAAAATTGTTTGTCAGTGGATTACCAGCATCCCTTTTACCACTGGCCACAGTAATACAGATGCCTTTAAATCGAATAAGATCAGATACTCATCTTTAAATTTTTGTTGCCCTGGAAACTTAAAGATCCCATTACCAATGACTTCAGCAATTAATGTTTAATCAGGGAAGCAGAACAACTATGATATTATAAAATAAAGAGTTTATTATAGAAATTATACTTTGTATAGTTGTGGAAGAAGCTGAGTAAGAAAAGGTCTAAAAAAATCAGAAAAAAGTCATTAACCATCCCTGGCATTAGTAAAACAGTTGAGTTTTCAGGAAGCTAAGCATAGCCATCTGCTGGTGTAGACCATGAAGTTGGCTAGTGGAGAAATCCATTGGAGGTTTGTGGTCCTTTTTGGCTTTTGCTTCTGTGATTTAGCAGCAAAGCATCAGGTGATGGACCTGGCATAGTTCTTGATCAGAAGTGCCAGGAGTTGAAAAGAACTGGATGCAGAATTGGAAAAGACAAGAACACATTGAAGGACTTGCCTGGTGGTACAGTAGATAAGAATCCACCTGCCAATGCAGGGGACATGGGTTCGATCCCTGGTCCTGGAAGATCCCACATGCCATGGAGCAACTAAACCCTTGTGCCACAACTACTGAGCCCGCACGCCACAACTACTGAGCCCGTGCACCACAACTACTGAAGCCCGCACACCTAGAGCCCATGTTCTGCAAAAAGAGAAGCCACCACGATGAGAAGCCCACGCACTGCAACGAAGAGTAGCCCCCGCTCACCACAACTAGAGAAAGCCTGCGTGCAGCAGTGAAGACCCAATGTGGCCAAAAATAAGTAAAATTAAATCTTTAAAACACACACACAAAGAACTCACTGAAAGAAGTAGGTGCAAAGGTCCTGAGGCAGGAAATGGTTTGGTTTACTTAAGACAGTGAAGAAGAGCAGTGTGGCGAGAGGTAGCAGAAAAGAAAAGAAGGTTAATTCAAGATGAGGTTGGAAAGATAGAAACGAGTCAAATTATGTAGGACCTTATAGGAATTTGCAAGTTATTCTAAGTGCATTGGGAAACTATTAAAAAGATTCCTAAAGCTCCTAAGTGTGATCATTATCACTATCATCATATTTACTTATTTTGTGCCAGGGACTATGCTACACATTTTACATAATTATTCACCTAACATTTATTGAGCATCTGCTGTGTGCTAGACACTCTGTTGGGTACCAGGACTATGAACATAGTCACTCTTTTCAAGAAATTTATGATGTCGTAAGCACTGTTGCATTTATTAATTTATTTATTTTTGGCTGTGTTGGGTCTTCGTTTCTGTGCGAAGGCTTTCTCTAGTTGTGGCAAGTGGGGGCCACTCTTCATCGTGGCGTGCGGGCCTCTCACTATCGCGGCCTCTCTTGTGGAGCACAGGCTCCAGACGCGCAGGCTCAGTAGTTGTGGCTCACGGGCCTAGTTGCTCCGCGGCATCTTCCCAGACCAGGGCTCGAACCCGTGTCCCCTGCATTGGCAGGCAGATTCTCAACCACTGCACCACCAGGGAAGCCCGCACTGTTGCATTTAATCTTTATGATAGCCCTGTGAGAGAAGAAACTGAGGCACAGGAGGAAAGTGGTAAATTAAATTGCCTAAGGATATCCAGCTAGAAATTGACATGGCCAGTGTTTGTATCCTGCTCAGTGGTATTCCCAAGACTTTCCTTTAAGCAGTGGTCTATGTGCTTCCCATGCTGTTATGTAAACACTCAGATAAACCTAAGGAATAAATCACTGGGATATGATTAATTTCTTATCTCTTCATGGTCCTCAGTTCTCTATGCCTCTGTCAATGTGTGTATCTTAGGTTATAAATTTCACTTGAGCAAGGAAATGAGACAGCCTTGAGTATATGAAGTGTCCTTTACAGAATTCAGAGCAATTAAGTTTACCAGCTCTCTTGGTTTATCATGAGTGTAGTATATGCTGAGCAGGTGCTTGGCTGTCCATCATGAGACTTGAAGTTCTGCATCACATTGGACATGTTCACTGGGATGACACATCTAATTTGATGGCTTCTTAATGGGAATCACATCGTTTTGTCATGTTCTCTTTCCTTAAACAGGAAATGTAATCATAAGTATTTTTTTTTAAGTTTTAAAAAATAGCTTCCCACTGACTCTAAGAAAAAAGAGTTAATTTAATGCTGAATACATTGAACCAGCATTAGGCAGATAAAAATCTAAATTTAGTTGTCATAACTGTCAGGCCATTTAGAAACCAAATAACTCACATCCTGCTAATTGCTTTTATGTTCATTTATCCAAGAGACATGAGTCATCACTCAGAATCCTAATTATGAATGACTTACACCTTGTTGATGACAGATCTCTATGTTATCCTTACAGAAACTTCCCAAGATGTATTTTTTCAAAATAATTTTAACTTTCTCTGATTTAATTTATCTGATAAACTGGATTTTTTTTTCTCAGAAATATGTGACCTAGGGGCCTACCTTGCCTGCCTTTCTTTCCTATAGCCAAAGGATTGTTCAGAAGCCAGGAAAACTGATTTTCTGAACTTTTTGCTGTGAAGAGTGTTGATGCTATGATGACAGATTAATCCAGGCATATGATCACTGAAGCTCTGTTTTAGAAGCACTGATTCTTTTTAGTAGAGAATCCAAAAAATACCATGAAAGACAACATAGACATGAAAATCCATGTAGTGCACGTTTGGGTCACCACATTCCAGAGCAATCAAGAAGGGTCACGACATTCCAGAGCGATCAAGAAGTTATTACATCACTATTAAGATTCTAGGTATACTTTTCTTAACTGGGTATTAATTATAAGGAATTATTGAAGATTGAGGCGGGAGAATTAATATAAATGTAACTTACAGAATATAACATTTTATAAATTTATTGACATAAAAAGTCTGCTGATTCAGATTCAAATGTTATCGACAGGTTTACATAGTCACATGTTTGGGGTGAGTATTTCTTTGGTCTAACTTTCTTTTACACCATCAACTGTCCATTATAGGGACCATGTTGGATAGTCCATATGAAATATTAGGTACAAGGGTGTCTTTACAAGAACTAGAATATAGGGACTAATTCTTGATTCCTCTGAAATAACTCTCAAAGGCATTATATCCCACATATCTGAGAATTTCACATTAAGGAAAGATTGACATAATTAAAACAAAATTTATGTATTTATTCAACATAGGGAGTGGTAGTACAAACTGTCTGGAACATTATTCCAAATGGGAGGATCCAGCAATAGGGATCAATCTTTCTACTGAGCCAGATGTTGGCTTCTCCTCTAAGAATTCTGATATATGGGGAGATGCATGATGGAAGGGATGTGGGAACAGATGTATATGTATGACTGATTCACTTTGTTATAAAGCAGAAACTAATAAAAAAAAAAGAATTCTGATATATGGACATCAAGGAGTACTGTGTATGATGGTAGGTTTTGTTATGTGCAGATCTTGCCAGTAGATGCTAGTAAAAAATATTAAATCATTTTTTCTTTAAATCAGCAAACTTTCTGATATTTTTCCATTAATACTTATAAATTAGCATAAATGTGGTACTTCAAAATACCCCAAGGTTTGATAAAATAAATGAAAGGATTTCTGTTTTTCATAGTGGAAATAAGAGCACAGATAGGTAGCTTAAGTTCACATGTTTACCAGAAGGCAGAACCGGTGAAAAAACAACACCTGACCTATTATTTTAAACTGACCACAATAAATCACACCCTTTTGAAAATAGTCATAAAATAGGACTTGAACTCAAGGCCTGATGTGATTTCTTTATCATAGTAAGAGTTCCTTGGAGTTTAATCAGTTTCTCCCAGTTTAAGCCTCCCTATACTCTGCAACAAATACAAGTTAATTTTCGGTTGATACTGCATTCGGACTCCCTGGAATTAAACAATCTCTACAGGGAGAATACTAAATTCTCTAAACTTGGAAATTTATCAGAAATATTTTATTAATGGGTCTATGAGAAGAGAATAATTTCTATCTCTCTCTCCATCTCTCCCCTTCCTCTAACCCTCTTACCCTTCCTCCATCTCTCCCTTCCTTCCTTCCTTTACTTCTTCTTCTTTTTGGTCTTATTGCTTATTGAGACAGGGAATCTCATTACATTTCTAAAAAGTGGATGTCGTATCAAACTACCGCATTATTATAAATTGCTCTGTACACCGTAATATAGTTCCCTTCCCTCAGATTCCTACTCATCCTCTTCCTGCTGTTCTCTCATTCTTAACCAAGAGAAAAGTACATTACAACACAGATAATAATTCTCCTATAAGTCAGGGATTATCAATGCCAATCTAAGTCACTCGAAGCCAGTGTAAATTCCACACAGAAAAGGGGTGATTATTATGATAAGACACACAGAATACTCTCTGTTTTACTGATACATATGTCCATTGCCATAGGAAGAATCCACACTGCAACTCTGGTTGATAGTTTCATTTCTGCATTAATAAGGAAATTAAGATCTTACTCTTGGGATCATCTTATTACAGAAAGTTCACTTCCTAGAGCAAAAAGTTTATTAGGAATTTTTCAAAAACCAGTTTGTAGCTAGGATCAGGAACCAGGAAGCATGGAGTAAAGTAGACCACAATCATTAAAGAAGGACTTAGTTACCAAGCATCAGGGCAGGATCAGACAGGTTGGGACCCTGCTGGGCATTGTGCTTCCTGGTTGAAAGAATACAGGCCAATTGTAGGAGCTCAGAGCTGGGCCCAGAGCAGGATGAAGAGGCAGAAGAGGCAGGAGCTAAGCTGGAAAACTAATGCAGAAAAAAAATTTTATTCGTGATTTTGTCAAGAGGCCACAGGTACAAGGAGATCATAAATGTGATAAATTTTGACCACTGTGTATGAAATAGCCTAGATCAATAATTCCAATTAATTAAACATTTTAAAGCATGGGCTGGAAATGTATTGGTGATGATTGACATCAGAGATAATTGTTTTCATAGATTAAAAAATTACAGAATTGGCATGGCACAATATTTATGTATACAGGTACAACTTTCTGTTTCTGAAGCATAAGGATAAAATGGTAGTGTTTTATTATTACCAATAAAGTAACTTCACTCAGAAAAAGAAGACCATATTTCAGAATCTTATCAACAAATTTGTAACAAAGAAATATTTGCTCTACTTTTTCCTTACATTTAGTAATACTCTTGGTATGACATGTAAAGTGAAGTATAGAAAAAGTAATTCATTTATTCATCCATCCATGTCTCCAACAAATATCAGGTCTGGAGTGGACAAGTAGATTTGTGGGTCATCAGCCAATAAGAGGTAGTTGAAGCTGTGGATCCTAGAAATAGTGCATCATAATTTCAAGTCAGATAAATTTTAGATCCAATAGTGTTAAATGATACTAACGGGTGAAGTAAAATAAGGATTGAGAATTGACCTCTGGATTTAGCAACATGAAGAACATCAGTGACTTTGACAAGAGTCGTCATTTCCTTGGAGTGGTGGGGGCAAAAGACTAGTTGGCCTAATAAGTTCAAGAGAGAGTGAGAGAATTTAGAGGCTGTAAATGGAATCATTACTTGCAAAGACTTTGTCTAAAAAGGAAGGAGAGAAAGGGGGTGTTAGTTGGGGGTGCATCAATTCCCAAGAGGACATTTTAAACAGCATGTTTGTATATAGATGAGAAAGATCCAGAAGAGGGGGAAATTGATGCAAGCAAGAGAGAAGAACTGCTGGGACAATATCCCTCAGGAAACAAGAGGGAATAGGCTCTAGATCCTAAGGGGGGGAAATTAGCCCCTGCTTGGAGACCAGATAGTGATAACAGAGAAGGTTCTCAATAAATAGTCGTGAATGAGTTTTTAAATGCTTAGTATGTTCTTTCTCAAAATTTTAATTCTCATATATATGTGTGTATATATATATGTATATATATATGTATATATATGTATATATATATGTGTGTGTGTATATATATATATACATATATATATATATATATATATATATATATATAATCTGACTTGTCCATTTATAAAAGGGGTAATTTAAAATGTAGTTCAGAATTCATGTGGGGGAAAATAATCATCTCAAAAGAATGAACTTTTACCCATTAATGTTTATGGGAAAGATATTGCTGCAAACTATCCTCAAACTAAGACATGGTTAATGAAATATCCTACAACATAAGGATATGGAGAATTAACTCTTTCTTGAGATATTCTTCACAATAGCTCAGGGCATCAAGAAGTAGGTAATAAAAGCAAGAGCCATAGAAAATACTTTTCCCCAAATATACATTCCTTATACCTTTTATCCCATAGACTGCTTGGCTACATGCAGACTGAAAATGTGATGATGATAAGCACGAAGTGCATTATTACCAAAAAAAGATAAGCATCGTACCATTTCATGAGAGAAAAGATCTTATATCTTTGAGCTTTTCAATGAGAAGTGTAGGATCAGTTCCTCCCATGTGAATCACTTTGACATTTAAAGAGTTCTTGGAACCAAGAGAAAGGTAAGGACCTAATATTATTGTAAAAGGAAAATGTTGTAACCCTCATGGAATGTTCCTGGGTTTCTGCCATACAGAGGAAGCGACTTGCAGTGGATGGCAAGAAGGAATAATAGTCATCCAGGTGATGAGTAGCCAATCAAGCCACTTAGGGTTCTCAATCATCAAGGCAATAAAGTGTCAGTCTCTGCCCAGGTTGGGCTCCAGTGCTAGTAGCCCTGAATACATTTTATCATCAACCACACAATGTGTGATCCAAAAGTATTAAGAGACTCAAGCCCTTCCTTTGCTCACTCCTCCAAAGAGTGAAACAGACGTTGGTAAATATTTGTTTAAGAAAGATTCTTTCTGATAACCAAACTGGATGCTTTTTCAGAGTAACCACAGAGGTAGGATTAGAATTGTCTGGGTGAGCTAAGAAGAGTTGCTTGGAGAAGGGAAGTTGGGTGTTACCATGAAAAGCTGGAATCCTGCTCTACTGGTGCGTTAACCTCTGCCACTTTGGAATCTTTTAATTGCCACAAAGCCCCATTTCTGGGTAAACACAATGAGACTCAGTTTGAAAGGAGGAGGGGGAAAGCACAAAGAACAGAGAAGCAGCCTTCCTATTCAGGGAAAATGGTAGGTAACTAGCACTTCATCTGCTGGGAAAAAGAATGAAAATATTGTATCTGAAACCTCAATATGGCATGAAAAAGACCCAATATGTTCAGAATTATCGATTCTAAAGCTCAAGCCCTTGCATTAAGAGAAGAAAGAGGGAAGAGGGAAGGTCTCAAGTTCCTTAGTTACCCATGGCATTTCTGGCCTAAAAAAATAATCAACTTTTCTCCCCTCCATTTTACTGGGATCATCTCAGAGAAGGAAACTAACTGTCCACAGGCCAGGCTAGACAGCTTGGGCTTAGCTGAGTGCCACTGGCTAAATTTAACACCGTGGCTTTCTTGTTCTTGAGTGTTAAGGCGAACAGTAATCAGAGGTGCTATGCTCTAGTTCTTTTTAATCCATTTTTAATTATAACATAAACACAATACACACAGCAATAGAGTGATTTCCATGAATTGTTTTGGCAGGTATTTGCTTGTTTCCAACTGAATGACTAATTTTCTTCATTTTTTCCTACTACTCTTTTTTTTTTTCCCTGAAGTAACATCTTATTTGAAAGGCCATTGTCCATCTTTTTAAATTAATTACTTTTCTAAAGTAGTAAAAAAAGTTTGAGATTTAGAGCAAGCAAGGCAAAGCAAGGTCTATCTCTTTCTGTAAAAATAATTCAAAGTTAGAGAAATAAATAAAAATTTTATACTTTTTCAGAAAATAACTTTTTGAAATAATTTACATCTTGTGTTTGGTAAACTTGTATTTCACAATGAAGGTGAGGAAAAATGAAACTCTACTATTAAACAAGTACAATAAACAACGTGTTCAAACTCAATGATTTTCAATTTCATTATAGGTAGAGACTTCCTCATTTTCTCTATATTATTGTAATTGCTATTATTATTTTACATGTGTATAGTAATGACCTCTATAAGTCAAAAGGCTAACAATAAGTGGAAGAGTCCGAATTTGAATGCAAGACTTCCAGCTCCAAATTTAGTCATCTTTGTTCTACAAACACTGTAAAATTCTCAGTATTCCTCATTTTCATATTTTTCCCCAAGTCCCATTCTCTTAGTACCATACACAAAAGTAAATAGATTAAACTTGGGTTAGTATTTCTTCAGGGCTAAATTTATTAGCTACTCGCTTTTACCTGCTGCTCATCAAGTATTTCTAAAGTGTTTCAGGCAAAGTTTAGCTTATTCAGTTAAGATGTGCTTTCACAGCCTACTTAGTCTGTCTGAACCTTGATTTCTAACTCTATTAAATGAGAATAATAATTGCAACTCTTAGTAGAATTATTCAAATATGATTGAAGCAAAAATGTATCTTCCTCATTATGCTTTGTTTTTAATTAGAAATGCATCACAAGCATTTATTAATTTAATTTTTTTTTAAAGATATGACAAGATTTTATTGCAAATGTCATTAATAGACTAGGCTCTTATCCAGCATAACTTGGTGGTAAATTTAGAAAGACACATAGGCAAACAGTTTTCAAAAATAAAAAGGAACAAAAATGTGAGAGAATAAAGGAATTTCTTATTTGTTTTTACCATGTGATAATAAGCAGGAGGGATTAGCAAACATTTAAATTTTCTTAGAATAATTACATTTTTGGATGTTGCAAAATTTCAAACTTAGCTTGACCTTTTGGTGACCTTTTGAGTTTGTCTACTTTTGGCATAAGATAATTTCCTGACTTTAAAGTCATCAGGCAGCTCTTACCAATGAAAGTTTTAATTATTCAAGTTGCGTAAATGACTTGAAAACATATGGAATCAATTTCCCACACAATATTCATTGGTTAAAATATTGTGAGAAAAATGGCTTTACTGTACATGAATTCAATTTTCTTGAACTTCAGATTTCATGGGGTTCAAGGTAGAAAGATTCCTGTTAAATCTCAAGCAAATCAGAATCGACCGCAATGCCAGGGCCCATCTGAACCATTTCAAGTATTATTAGCTTACATCACTATCAGTTTTTATCTACACAGTATATGTATCACTGCCCTTCCCCTTCCCCTTAACACACACTCATATTATCCTTTAAAATGATACCAAACCTCTGCAAGATAAACCTGGCCTGCTACAATCCACGGAATATCAAAGAAAGCCAAAATATATGATTTGTGGCAATATTCATTTTGCATGGACTTTTGATGGAAAAAAAAGCCCATTTAATGACAAAATCATATTGGAAGGACCATCGTTTATCAACTCACCAGTGTTTACCATGCTACAAACTTCTCCATTATATGATTTTCACTACTTGTTTTCTAAGTCTGAATTCCAGGCCATGGGGAGATATAGCTCTGCTGTTCTATTACTTATTCTTCTGTCACTTCACTTAATAGCACTGAGCATCATGTGGACTGTGTGGGATTACAGCACATGGTATGAAAAACTAGTGGGAGGACATTATAGCAACAGTTATGTTGAAATGAAAATCTGGCATACATGCAAAACCATCTTCCAATTCTTTCGCATTTCCAATTTTGGCCCTACTATCATTTATTATTACTAACATTATTTTGTTATCCCTCTGAATGATTTAATTTTGTGTTACAGTAACTTTAAAATTCATTATATTTCAGTTGGTTTATCCTTAAAACTTTAGTAGAAAATGCATTATTAGATTTGAAATGGTACAGACTGAAGCAAGGTTGATCATTACCCTAATAACTGGTCACCAAATTCCCAGTATAAAAATTAGGTCCATTGATTTCTCAGTGTGGATAGGAATGTAAGTGGCCATAGGTTGAAAACTAGTTTTGTATGGTTTGTTTGCATTTAGAGTTGAATGCCTTTGTTCTCAGATTCTGTATTTGTGAGTTCGCCTACTCACTAAAACTTATTTGCAACCCCCAAATCGCAGTGCTTTGAGGTCATTCATAGACAAGCCCAGAGCAGCAACAAATTTGTGTCACCCAACAAGCATATGTCCAGCTGAGGTAGAACAAAGGGATGCTCTCATACTGTAAATATGTCCTTTTCACGGTCTCTTTAGTGTCACATTTTTTGCATGTTTTTGCTTTTTGTTGTGATTCGATGTTTAAAATGAACTTCAAGCACAATGATGAAGTGCTGTCTATTGTTCCTATGTACAAGACAGCTGTGATGTGTCTTCTGGAGAAAATATGTGTGTTAGATAAAGTTTACTCCAGCAAGAGTTATAGTGCTGTCAGCTGTGAGGTCAATGTAATGAATCAACAATAATAGTAAATAAAGTGCTTTTAAACAGAAACGTACACATAACAAGGTTTGTATTAATGAGTTGATGAAAATGTGATGAATTGTAGGAACCTAACCCTTTATGTTCTCTAGGAGCAGTGGTTTAGTATTCAAGGCAATTTTATAGGACAGAACTACCACAAATAAGGAGAATTGATGGTATATGTGGCATTTTCATCATCTTCAGAAACGGTCAGATGGAGAGTTTAGAGGAAGGTATTAATACGCAGGGTTTATATTAATGAGATGCTGTGTTTTACCATATGTCTCATGCTCATCATATCCTTTTTTTTTTTTTTTTTTTTTGTGGTATGAGGGCCTCTCACTGTTGTGGCCTCTCCCGTTGGTGGAGCACAGGCTCCAGACGCACAGGCTCAGCGGCCATGGCTCACGGGCCCAGCCGCTCCGCAGCATGTGGGATCTTCCCGGACCGGGGTACGAACCCGCGTCCTCTGCATCGGCAGGCGGACTCTCAACCACTGTGCCACCAGGGAAGCCCCATCATATCCTTTTTTATTATGGCTTTTAATTCCTTTTTTAAAAATCTTGCTCTTAGTTTTTTTTTTTTTCTTAGTATTGTTTGGGTGTCATTGAAGATATTTCCAAATCTAAAGCTCAAAAAAGAGTGACTTGCTCAGAGTTCCCTGGAAGTAACCTGTCAGTTGTGCCCACTTGGCCATGCAGAACATCTCTGCAGTCTTCCAGGTGGCCACATCACTTCTTCAACAAGATACATACAGCAGAAAAAAGAGTACTTCCTTTAAACATAAATGGATCCAAATTCAAGCTTTACCAATGCATGCTTATTTAACCTAGAATGAGCTATTTACTTTTCTGAGTTTCTTTTTCTCTCCTCCTCTGTAAAATAAAGATAATAATAGAGCTAACAAAGAAAACTTTTACTTTACTAAAACCAAACCTAGAAACCCCTAGCCATGGAAGAAGAAGCTTGGTGTTGATTTGGGTGGGGAACCAAGTTGCTTTGGCATTTCCCCCAGTTTTATTTTTCTGTGATGTTGTCTAGATTTTACTACCCCTGCGAGCATCAGGAGGGACCCTCCCAGGCTTGCTGTTCTCTTTAACTGATCTGAAGGTCATTATAGCCTCCAAGAGACTTCGCTAACTATCAAGGTAACTATCAAGGTATAGCTCCGGGTAAACATATGAGGCCTATACTACAGATTGTTCAAAATGGCATTTGGAATCTCATGAGGGCTGAGTTCTAGTTAGCAGTAGCTGAATCAGGAATCTGCGCTGTGTAAACTAGGCTTTTTGTCTTTTCTATATTTGTGTCCTTTTAATTTTTTTCTTATTATTTAGTTAAATCCCTTTAAAAAGAGGTGTCTAGAAAAAAAGTTCCAGTTTCGCTAATGAATCCTTTTGGTATTTCTGGCCATGCATTAGCTATAGCTTTAAAAGGGGTATAACTGGAGATAGAAGGTAAACATAGTATGCAGGACAGCAGTCTTATCAAGAAACTTTAGGGAACAGAGTTGAGTTATTTGGTTAGGTGTAATTCCCTACTAGGAAGGTAGCAAAGTTGTTGTCACAAGGACCAAGTGTGACAGTATATGTAAATGTTTAGTACAATAATATGGTACATTCTTCTGAAGTATTTTGACAAGTATAAACACATATGTTAAAATTAGATAATATTTTTAAAACTTTTTCATAAGAAAGGTACCAAAGTTCAACTAGAAAAGGGGAGGGCGATATGATGTTTTAAAAAATTGTAATTCCATCTATTCAGCTCAAAACATATCATGTAATAAAATCATATAACTTTTTGTCTAATGAAATCTGTGTTAGGGATAATTATCCCTATTTTACCAAAGGCAAAAAGACATTACTTACATATTTCCAAATCATGGGTAGAGTTTAAATTAGGACTGAAAACCTTTGGCCCCTGTACAAAATCAATGCTCGATAAAACTTGTTGCCAGAGTTAATGTTTTTATTTGAATTTTACTGCTCCCTAGAAAATGTCACATTTCATGATTTTTAAGTCACAGAAAATCTGTTTGGTGTGCATTGCAAGACAATAAAGAAAAATACTTCTGTAAATAGTGTTAAATGACTCCTGCCAGCTGGTAGAATCAGGGAAAAGGGAATCATAGCCACTAATTTATTTCCTGATTCAGAAAATGACTCACGATGTAACTTTGTGAACATCGTTTAACCTTTCAGCATTCCAGTTTCTACAGCTGAAAAGGGTAATATTTGTCCACCTTACAATGGTAAATGCTCTAGAAATACACACACAAAAAGTAATCTCATATTAAGGGACAGTAAAGCTGGTTTTTCGTGTACTTGAGATATCACTGACACATTCACAAAACAGTTTCTGCCACAGTTGTGCGGTTAATGCTTCCAGATCACCTCCCTAAACGCCACATTGTGCACTGAACTCTCTTTATCCTGCCCTGAATCAGAATGGTAATCGCCGCGGGGTGTGTTCAACATGACTGACGAGGCACGACGTGCAGCCTTATCACCCGCTTGTGCCAGAGTGCTTTCTGCGTGGTTGTCAAGGAAAACAACACTCAACAGAAGGAAAAAGATCCATACGATGGGAAGAAACTTTCTCCTTGAATTCTGGTTCTGGGAAATATGACTAAAATTATGAATGAGCCAATTTCATTTGCAGTCTTCCTGCTACAATATACAACTGTTCAGTTTCCCTCATATTCTGGATATCACAATTAAAGAAAGATATGTGTATGTCCTCTCTGGTGCTTGGCTTATTATCTTCTTCCCCTCCTTGTATGCTTTGTCTTCTTTTGTTTTTAAAGAAGAGTTATTTACAAAGGTTAATTCACAATCTCCAATATCTGTTGCTTGACGTATCTAAAGCTTGCCCCATTATTCCCACAGCTGGCAACAATTACAGTTCATTAAACTACAGTCACTTTAAATGGCTTTCTCCTCAATCATCTATTGCTGACATGGAGCTTTATTTTTAAGTGGCAAATTCAAATATACCTTAACTAGATAGGGTCAAAATGTTATTACCACAAAGAGGTAATGAGCAGGTAGTGTCAAAGTACGTGGCTACCTTGACCAAAGTTCTTCTGTCACAGAATAGGTACGGGGTTGACATCAAAAAAGCCCATGGGGTTGTCACATACAACTAGACAAAAGCAGGGCTCCAAACTGAGAAGGAGTGCAGAGAAACTGGGCTGTTCAGAAAATAATTAAGATTTTACATCACAAAAGAAGATTTGTTTTTCAGCGTAAACAATTTGGGAGGGGAAAAAATAACATGACTCTTCTCAAACACCATGTTCCCATTGTAAATACAAAAGAACATCTTCTAACTGTATTGAGCTGCAATTTAAAGCCATTGCTTTCAGCGCTCACTGACTGGCCTCCTCTCTAAAACTAGACTTGGACTTTTTTTTTTTTCCTTTGGCTTTAACTATCCACCACTGCACATCAGAGTAGGGTCATTAATGTTCACATTTACATCAAGAAGTATGGATGTCTGAGCATAAATACTAAATCCACACATAACCGGAAGTAAATAAAATGGACTGCCACTGTGTATTGGGCACGCTATCAAGATGTTTAGATTTGACAACATGATATAACCTAACCAGAAAACTTAGACCAGTGTTCAAGTGCTATTTCGTTCTATGCCAGTATTTTCCAACCTGCTTTCCTTAAAATATGTGAGCTATTTTATACTGCCAAAAAGCTTTATGGTTGAGAATTGTTGCTTATCACATACATCCCTCTCTTGAAAATTCATAATATGTATCAGCCTACCAAATACTCCTAAGTTATGTAGGAGGCAATAACTTTCTTTAACTCAGCCTTTCCGAAAATTCTTTAACCAAGGAACACCTTCTATATTTTAATTTTTGTGGGAGTTATAATAGAAGATCTCAGACCCTCTGCTGGAGTTTGGAAAATAATATTCTATACTTTCTATACTTTTCAATCCCTTTAATGTGGAATTGAACTTCTGGCTCTACTCTTTTATCCATGATTCCTTCAACATATTCTTAAATGTGTATTTATATTTAAAATACAAATAACTTCCCTATTAGCAGAGATCTATTTTAGGTGTGACCTGGGAAAGGATTAACTACAATTCCTTTTTCTTCTGAATCTTCCTGTAGAGAATTTGTGGGCAAGCAGCTTCCTCATTTTGATGGTGAGCAAGCAGAAAGTATTTGTTTAATTGAATCAGAGCATACCAACATCAGAAAATTCTAGTTCCTACAATAAAAATTATTCCAAAGGGCAAAAAAAAAAAAAATTTTTTTTCCTTCACTTTTGCATATTTAAAGAACATCTGCCAAGACAAAAAAGACAAAGACAGTGAGACATTTTATGTGTTAATCATTTTTATTTGCAAGTCCCTGTAATTTGAATGCTGAACTGTCCCGACCACACAGGTGTCTCCAGAGACATGAATTAACAGTGAATTTAGGCAACAGACACTGGAATGGGATCTAGCCTTTCTCTCGGGGGAAAAAAAAGAGAGAGAAGTACATGAAGTTCATACATACGTTCCTTGATAAATATTAGTGTTTTTTCTTTTCTTCTCCCCACCCCTTCCTCCATTCCACTCTCTTCCCTTTTCAATGTAACTTGAATTTCTCTTTTAGTTTTGCTGTTAAGTATGACTTTGCTTTCACTTTTTCAGATAACATCATAGAATCACAGAGTCCCCGAAATGCAAATCTTTCCTTCTTATGATTCGTGCACTTTATTCCACGAGTCTCATGTATCTTGAGGATATTCTTTGTTAAGTAGTGACATTCTCAAGTATTCCAGTCCCCCTTTTAAAGGTAGAGGACAGAACATGGAGACTAGGTGACATGCATTGTCACCTAGTTGGTGACTCACCCACTTGCCTTGAAGAGGGAACCATTTTCTCTATCCATTCAGACAAACTTTTTTTTTCCTTCTGTTTTTGCCCTGAGCCTTGTTTCCACTGTCTAATACATTTAGATGCTTTAGGCATGCACACACACACACGCACACGCACACGCACATGCACACACCCTTTTACATCATTGCAGCATTATCCTTGACTTTTTTTTTTAAACATTTAATTAGCATTTGTACCAGGTCAATGCTAGTTTCCCTGTTATGCAAACCCACACCCATGCTAAGAGTCTCTAGGGTTAGGAACACAGTGATGATATGACTATTTGGTTTCGGTGTTTGTGTACAAGGATCCCCAGGTCATTTCCAGAGAAAATGAAAGATTCTTAGGACAGTCTCACCATTGAAAATGACAGGTCTTTTTTTTTTTTTTTTTTTTGGTGATGAAGAAAAAGAGCGACCATGAAAAAGGGTCAAGGGAATATGGAATATCAAAAATAGACAATGGGGCTTCCCTGGTGGCGCAGTGGTTGAGAACCTGCCAGTGCAGGGGACACGGGTTCGAGCCCTGGTCTGGGAAGATCCCATGCCGCGGAGCAACTAGGCCCGTGAGCCACAACTACTGAGCCTGCGCGTCTGGAGCCTGTGCTCCGCAACGAGAGGCCGCGATAGTGAGAGGCCCGCACACCACGATGAGGAGTGGCCCCCACTTGCCGCAACTAGAGGAAAGCCCTCGCACAGAAACGAAGAGCCAACACAGCCATAAATAAATAAATAAATAAATTTTTGTTTTTAAAAAGGCAAAATAAAAATAGACAATGAATCAACTCTCCGTTCAGTCAAGAGAGTTGTAAAGCTAAATTTGGAGTGCACTGAAGAAGTGGCTTTATGGGAACTCTAGTTGCTTAGGGAGAGGGAGTACACCCAGATTAGGAGACGTATTATCTTGATGACAGTTCCTTGAAATTTAGAGATTTGTGTAAACTCCCCAATTCCAAGAGTTGCTTCTGTGACTTCTGCAAGTTTCCTCAGGGCGAGCGCTCCCATGAGCTCCTCTGCTTCTGGGATCCTGTGTCCCTACTTCTGCCCCTGCTAAGCACAGAGATGATTTTCAACCCTTCCCAGATTCCCACCAAACATCTCCTCCCATCCTAAGAGATGCATGGATGGGACCCAGCGTATGGGTGGGGCTGGGGAATGGTTTAATAGCGTTTACATTGAAGCAGTACAAACACTTCCAAATAAAACTTTAAGAAGGCCCAACTTAAATACTTAAATATCCTTTATTGTACACAGACAACCTCCTCCCCCGAGCCGCACCCTACCCCAGAAATCCCAGGGGCATTTTCACTTGCCCTTTCAGACATGTAGTTCCCGAACACTTACATTGTCATTGTTTCCCTTTTGGGCACCAGTCTCATCCCACTACCTGCCCTCTCCTCACAAGCAAAAACAACTATTTTTCGCTTTCTCAAGTTGACGGAGAGAGCCCTCTCTTAGATGCCCACGCCCTCACTTTCTATCCCAAGCATCTGACAGTGGGCTTTCCCTAAACAGTGGGGTTCTGGGGCCATCTCTTTACAGATAGAATCTCACCCATGTCACAGTTTTGCCCAGGACTACTCATGGCTTCTTCTCTCTCAAATTATTATCAAATTCAGGTGCTCAGTTAGAGTGAGTCTTTCTCTATTCTCCTAAAAATTTGAAACTTTATTGAATTAGATGAAAAAATTAGGATATGAAAGCTTGCCCCCTCCTGCCCTCCCCACCCCCAGTGAATCTGTTATCTCCACTGAGACCACTCACTGCCTTGTAGCAGCATAACAAGGGGGTTAAGAGACCGGAAGCTCAGCAGCTACTAGTCCAATTGGCTCCACTCCTTTTTTTAAAATAAATTTATTTATTTATTTATTTTTGGCTGTGTTGGGTGTTCATTGCTGCGCGTGGGCTTTCTCTAGTTTCAGCGAATGGGGGCCACTTTTTGTTGTGGTGCATGGGCTTCTCATCGCAGTGGCTTCTCTTGTTGCAGAGCACAGGTTCTAGGAGTGTGGGCTTCAGTAGTTGTGGCTCGCGGGCTGTAGAGCATAGGCTCAGTAGTTGTGGCACACGGGCTTAGTTGCTCCACGGCATGTGGGATCTTCCTGGACCAGGGCTCGAACCCATGTCCCCTGCACTGGCAGGCAGATTCTTAACCACTGTGCCACCAGGGAAGCCCCCGGCTCCACTCAATCTCTGGGTTCTTCAGTTTCCTCATCTGTAAAATAGTAGAACCACCTTGTTGTACAGGCAAAATGAGTTAACATGTACGGAGCATTTTGAAAAATACTTGACACCTGTAAATGTGAGCTGGTTTTGTTTGAACTTGGCCAGATGACAAAGGCTAGGGAAGGACTGGGCAGAGCACAGACAGATGGTGGCAACAGAGCTCATTTTGCAGAACTTTTCCCCACGGGAGGCAGAAGAGATGGTTGATGTTGCTATTGTAAGAGTTTGGAAAACTCTACTTCAGGAATTAGTCCTTTTGGCAGGCTTTTGGCTATAAACTTTTGTAGGTGGAAATCCTAAAGAAAAGCTAGGTGTCTCTCTGGCCCCAGTATTTCACAACCATCTGGGCTTTTTTTCTGGATAAGGCTTTATTTTATGAGCAAATCTGGGTATTTTCACAAGTAGACCCTAGTTTCCATTGAAATGGATTTCTGTAGCTCTCATGTAATATTCCTACATTTTCTGAACAAAGTGCACTTAAAAGTCTCTGGGGGAAAAAATAAAAAGAATGAATTGCATATGCTTAACATAGGGCTTGCTCACTGTCTCTCTGAAGAATCCCGATCTTATAATCTCATATCCATAAAGTGCCTTGTATATAGTACATGCTCAATAATTACCAGTTGGTTTGATTTTAATCATTAAAAAAAAAAAACACTGAAAGATCATTTTAAAAGACTGACAACTTCGACACAGGTTTAGCAGCAGCAGCAGCAATTTAGAGAAGTTTTCCATCCAATTCTAAAGGGACTTAATCACTTGGGTTTGTATGTTAATTTGCTGCACTTTAACCACATAGGAGTCTTAGATCTGGGAGTAACCATGGAGAAAAGAATATACTTGTTCTCATTTTCAAGTGTCCTAGGATAAATTGCATTCTACTCACTGGTGCCAGAAAAAATCAATACAGACCATAACAGTAAAAATATTCATTATTTGTGAAGAAGAAAGAAGCAAAAAAACAAAACAAAAAAGAAAAGAAAAAAAACCCATAACGCCGGGAAACTGCAGAGAGAACTTTTCAAGGCATACCAGGATCATCAAGTTACACAGTTCTAGGAGCTCTATTTGCAAAAACTATGTGAAATGTCACCTAGAATTGCTCAAAAGGTGACCTTGAGGAACACCTTTGGTGTCTAAAGTTTTAAGTGACTTGCATTATGGTCACAAATGGTTCATTTGTTTTCTGTTTACATGGGGTGATCACATTTAAAAGGATAAGAACAACATTTTTTGAGTACTTACTATGTGCACAGTATAGCCTAAGTTTATGCATATTAATTCATTTGATTTAAAGATAAAAAACATGAGATAGGTACTCTTATGTCCATTTGAAAGATGAGAAACCTGAAGCCAGAAATGTAACTCACCCAAGGTTATACAGTTACTAAGTAGTGGAGAAAGGGTTCAGATGTATTTGGTCAGGTTGTTCTAGTGTCTGAGGTTCTACAATGCTGCCTTATTTATCTGGCCTTAGTGCCTGCCAGGGCACCTTGGTATTCAGGGCTATTATGGCTGATGCCAACATTTTCTGTCTGTACACTGAGCATGAGCTTTTTGATTAGAATTTTAGAGAGAATATGCAAGAAGCTCATCTCTTCCCTAAGACTATGGGGATGTCTGACTGATTACAGAGACCTCTGAAAAGCCACTCACTGAACAAATTCAGAAAAATTGGATGTCAAACCTTCTGAACATTCCACTGGGAATTCATGGAAACCGGGGACATAAAGTCTTCCTACTTAAGTGGTGAGAGTGGGGGACTCTCTTAAGGCCTGGAGTGCTTCTTGTCCCCAGCAGGAAGAAAGTGAGCCAATGTCTCCATGGTCTTCTCTAAGTAGGAGCACCCAGATGGTTTTGGACTCTAGCAGGAGGCCTCATTCATACCCTGGATTTTAAGACATCATACCCCATGTCTCATCTCCCATGTCCCCTTTGTGGGGAAATTAGAAAAAGTCACCATGATTGTTAGGTGGTTTGAGATTTTAAGTTGGATGCGTCCTTGTGAATGTAAGGCAGTCGTTTTCCTTTAAAGTCATTTGATTATTCCCAGATCAGCAATTCTGTCTCATGACAAAATCTTTGATAGTCACTTTTTATCTTTGAAGAGAATAATTTCCAAAAGAAAGTAGGAGAGGGAATTACCATAAGAGGATAGACAGTTGGCCCTCTGTATTCACAGGTTCCCCATCCTTGGATTCAACCAACTGCAGATCAAAAATATTTGGAAAAAAATCCCAGAAGCTTCCAAAAAGCAAATCTTGAACTTGCCGCAATCCAGCAACTATTTACCTAGCATTTACATTGTATTTACAACTATTTACCTAGCATTTACATTGTATTTACAACTATTTACATAGCATTTACACTGTACTAAGTATTATAAGTAATCTAGAGATGATTTTAGTGTATGCAGGAAGATGTACATAAGTTATATGCAAATACCGCACCATTTAATATAAAGGACTTGAATGCTTGAGCATCTGTGGATTTTAGTATTTAGTAGGGGGCAGTCCTGGAACAAATCCCCTGCAGATACTGAGGGATGACCTCAAAATATTTGGGATTATGAGATGGTTATTTTAGGCAAAAGGAGTAGGGAAATCAAAGAAGAAAAGAAAGGGAGATTTTAGTTTTCTCAAAAACTAACAAAGTTGCACCTTAGACAGTATCAGGTTAGAGCAGTTCTGAAAGGATTACCTGGCCCTCAACCCTTGGGAATTCTCAGCTCTGTGGTGTTTGCTTTTGTCTCCCAACAGAGGTGTGGTATGAAGGGGTCACACAGAAGGTGAGCAAGACGTGGAATGCTTCACTTCCCCACAGTAAAGTAACACTCTTCAGTTAAACCGGGTGAGTTGAAATAACTGGATAGTCTCCTTGAAGCTAATACATTTCTGTCAGATACTTCTTCAACAATTCTTATTCCCTGACAGGAGCATTCTTTGCTGATACCAATTATAGGAGGATGGAAGTAGTCAAAACACCTTCAAAAAAGAAAATGGCAAAGAAATAGAATGATATTTTATGTTGTCTACAAAAGAGATAATTCATAGTACACTATCTATACTTGAATGAGTTAGAGATTTGCAGCTTGGTCTAATAAAGAAATAACATGGTAAGCTTTTAGTTTTTCTTTTTAAATCAGATTGGCTTAACAAGCATTGCTGGTATAGAGCCAACTGAGGATATTTGAGGGAAAACAACTGTTTAGGAAATGAGGCAATGAGGCTGAATAGATTCTAAGCCAATCTGAGTCTCTGTTCCCTAGTGTATGAAATAGTAGACTGGACTAAATTATCTCTAAGAACAATTCTTGCTCTGAAAACTCTTTGGCTATTTGTTAATTTATAAACATATACTACACAGTTAATCACTGTGAACAAAAACAATGGAATAGTATTATTTGTATTTCACTGAATCTGCTGTGAGAAACTGTCCTTGGCTTGTAGACAAAATATGGGAATAAGGGACTTTGAACACAAGCAGTATATATAGGCAATGAAAGATAAGACACCAAAACTTTCTTGAAGCTCTCCTACATTGCCTATCTACCTTATTAGAACTTTCTTAATAGCTATTTATCCTTTAGAAGTTCTCATATGAATTACCAGCTACCTGTAAAAATAAATCATCATTTATTTCCAGTGGAACTTTTATTTCCTCCTTGAAGATGAATGCAGAAACTCAAAGAATCAAGGAAATTGGGACTACTTGGAGTTGCCAATGTAATCAAACTCCCCTCAGTAAAAGAAAACTTGTATGTTCTGAAAGGATTATATTAGTTGGCTGACAAGTTCTTGAACATAAGAATCCACTTAAGCAGATCTACGTAGAGTGGAGTCTATTGCTGAAAGGAATTGGCTCACTCAACACTTTCACTCCTACCTAGTGCACCTCCTACTCTCGCCGCACGCTTTTACCTTTTTTTTTTTTTTTGAGGCTTCTCCAGTTCTCGTTAGGTTTCAAATAAAGTTTGGCGTCCTCATCCAACAGTTAGTGTTGAGCATAACTAGAAGACAGTCTGTTCCACTGGAAAGAACATGGGCTTTGTAGTAAAATAGATCTCCCTTTGAGCTCTTTGCTAGTTTTATTAGCTAGGTGATTTGGGGCAAATTATGGACCCTCTCTGAGTTCAGTTTCCTCTCTAAATAACTGGATGGATAGCATTAACTTTTCAGAGTTATTATGAATAATAATAATTTAATGTAAGTGAAGTATTTAGTATCATAATAACATTAAATAAATGAACCAATTGTAACTAAAATTAAGAAAGTAACTTTGATAGGATTTTTGAGTGAACATATAATCTGATCGTGTTGCTTCCTACTTTTAAATTTTAATGAGCCCCTCTTGCTCTGAAAATTCCAAGCTTCTTCATATAGCTTACAATGTCCTTCCTGCTCTGATTCTGACCTCTCTTGTCCTGTTATCTGTCCCCACACCTTTCACTGCACTCTGCTTCAACCCTACTGAGGGCTTTGTTGTGGCTCTTGTATCATGCTCAGAGAAAATTCATTCTTCTGCCTGAAACTCATGTTTCCCTCCTTGACCTAAAGCTAATTCTTAGCCAACTCTCAGCTTCATTTAGTCACTGCTACATCCAGTGTCTTCAACAGACTTCCTCAACCAGCCTAAATTATGAGTTGCCATAACATCCTGCAGTTTTTCTGTCTTAGTACTTAACCACTCTGTTCTAGGATTTCCTAGTCAGGTAACTGTGTCCTCCTTACACTGAGTTCATTGAGAACTGGATTGTGTCTGTCTTGTTATCTCACCATAGCCTAGCAATGTGCCTGGCACATACTATGCAATCGCTAAGTAAGTCACAGTAGACAAATAAACGAATGTAGTCTTTCAATTTCATTTCTCCCTGTTGCCAGTTACACAACTTTGGACATCCATGAGAAAGATATGAGCTTCCTTTTTCCTGCTTACTACTCCCTGTTCTAATAGGAAAGGAACATGTGGATTAGGCAGAATGCTTAATTGTTAAGGGAAATTCTGCTGATTGGCACAAAACTGGTTAAGATATTCTCTCTCAGGAGGTCAGTCTTGGAGAAACAGGCTTGATCAGTAAAAAGAGGTGATTTTTTTGTAAAGTTAATTATTAAAAATATGTAGTGTACTGCATATATGGTGTGATTCCAATTACATAAATATATGTATTCGTACTTATGCAAAGGAAAAATACCAGAAAGAAAAGGAAAGTTTCAGTTAGGCATCTCTAGTTGTTTTTATTTTCTTCCTCATGTTTTTCTGTATACTCAAATGTGCTGCAATGCCCATGCATTAATGACATAATTTTAAAAGGATTAATGCAGATAAAATCTTTGAAAAGAGACTTGTTTTTATTTGTGCTAAAGACAAGAAGATAATTCTAGGAAACTACTAATTTTTTTGCTCACCTATATCTATTACTTGCTTAAGTCACTATTTCTTAAGGATGTTAGACTCTCCCAGGCTTTACACTATCCCCTCTACCTAGAACTCCTGTCAGGTAATGTACATTTCACTATGTCTTCAGAATTCACTTCCTTTGCAAAGTCTTTCCGGATAAGACACTTGTCAAATGAGAAAGGTCTTCCTTCCCCCTCAAGGGAAATCCTGTAGCAATTATTCTCAGGTCTATTTTCTCTATTCCTTTACTCTTTTCTTAGTTTTTTTTTTGTCGTTGTGGTTGTTCCCTAATATCCCAATTATATTTCTTGCTCCCTAAAGTTAGAAGCTTGCTTTTCACAGATTTAATGGTTTTTAGGGTGACACTGGTTACACAGAAGATTCTTCCAAAATACTATTGATGTAATGAATATTGCATAAGAAGATGCATTCTGCAACAAATTAGCAAGTAAGAGTGCAGGTCCATCAATTCCCGGGATATAGGTGATTGGTTCCTGACATTTTAGGCCATTATGGGATTTGGATCTCTAGTATGTCCTCTTTTAAATTTTAATTTTTCCCCAATATGTTCTTATATCAAGTGCAATGAATGACAAATTTTTAATTAGGAAAACAAAGTTTTCCTTTCTTCTAAAAAAACCCAAAATTATCTAGTTTTGGAAATCATTGAGAAGTTGTATCTGTAAAGTATGTTGTCTTTAAAGACAAATGAAAAATACAATCAAATGATAATGTTATGTTACTAGATCATTAATGGTTCTTACCTGTCCACTAAAGGAAATTTTAAAAGAATGCATGAATAACTTTGAAATAATCACAGCAAACTTCCTGCTCAATATTATGACAAGAATTGTTTAAAAATGAGAAAGTCAGTAAAGATTTCTTCCTTTTAAGAAACTCCAATTTGTTAGAACTATGAAATTAAGGTAGATCTTTTAAAACTGTATGAAGTTTAATATATTAAGATTTTGTACATCATCAGCTATTGTGCATCATCAGATTGATATGTTTTGCTGATTGGTATTGCTTGTCAACAATTCCCCTAGGTCATACCAGTTGCTCTTGAAAAGAATAAAAATCAATTTTTAATATTACCAGGAAGAGAAATTCTCAGTTTTAGGAACCTCTCCCCCTGCCAACCCCACCCCAAGGAGGAAAGAAAGCATTTCATCTATATCTGAAAATGGTCAACCAGCTACCTTCAGAACGCTTTGGAAATGATCAACATTCCTTGGTGCTGGACCTGGAGTCCTGAATTAACCCAAAAAGACAGGATCATATTTTCTGAGTCTTAATATGCTCTTTTACCTGAGCAAACCTGCAAGAATAGGAAAGGAAGGAAGGTAATGCCAGTACTCTGACCCTCTATAAAACCTCAAGGTTCTGGGACTTGCAAAGATTCAGAGTAAAAGTGCATTGTGCCCTGCACATAGTAGACATATCACTGTTTGTTTATGTCATACTTTAATAATTGAAATGCCAGCCACAGGAATCCAGCTAATGCTTACTTCACTGCAGCGTGAGGTTACATTCAGCAATACCACTCAGAATAACCAGGAGAAGACAAAGGAAAATGGTATGACAGTAACGTCAAAGGCTCTGATTTCTAGATATAGCTGTGCTCTGAGTTTTTTTATGTTTGCCCTTTTCCCACTGAAAAATGGGAATAATACCCTTGTCACTGACCATTGGAATGTTGAGGAGACAATAAGTTAGTAACTGGAAAGAATTTGCGGTGAAAGGTGTTATGTGAGTTCATGGTATTTGTTAATGTTATTACTCAATCAGTTCTGGCCCAATGTGGAAACAGAAGCAACTCCTATTACAAACAATGTAAGTTGCTAAAATAACCTTGGGAAAGAGAGAATAAATTAATCTACAAAGACAAATAGGTACCAGCTGGATTATTGAGACCTCATGTTGAGGTTGTAGGCTTTTAACACTAAAAACAATGTCCTTTTAATTTCAAGGAAGAATCATTTGGGGAAGAAAAGTAAGCAACCTATTAATAAAAGAAAGAGTGACATTCTAGGTGCATATTTACAAATATGTTTATAAAAACAGTTTCTATTACAAGACTCTACTAAGCAGAAGTCTCCTTTAGCAGATTTTAAAAAAAGGGATATGTAACAAAAGGTCCATGTGTGAACTCTGGAAATACTCAGGACTTAACCAGACTTCAGCAGGTTCATTAGGGTCTTAGAAACAGTACAAAGGGAAATATATATTTATTTAATTTATTAAAATTTGTATTAAAATTTATAAATATTAATATATATGTAAATTTGAACTGACAACAGCTATGACTTTACCATCTGCCTTTAAGCTTCTTCCAGTCAATTTCTAAAGGAGAGAATGCTACTTTTCCTGCCCATGGATAGCTATTAATCCTGGAGTAGAGCCATCAGAAATGTCTCATCCCCACTCCTAATATTTCCTTCCATGTAGAGGGATCTACATTAGCATAGTGATGCTGACGTCTTTGCCCTCGTGGGAAGAAGGAATCAGTTAATTTTATTGAGCCCCTTTATCTCCTCATTCTCCTGGGAGTGGGGTGCCTACAGAAAGCACACATTACACCTTCCTATGTCATACCCCAAGTTTTAAAGGAGGACTATCTTTCCAATGCTGGGAAGAGGGCAGGTAAGTCTCTTTAAATCTGAGGTTCAGCATTCATAAACTCATTCTCCAAAATTAGCTTTACTGGGAAGAAAATTGATAATGTTCTCTATCTTACTGTCTTATTTTCCAGGGGTTCTGAATCAGCTAAGGAAAGAGATGCCCCTAGTCTTGAGCTCCCTACTGACCCAACAACCCACATTACAATGGGAGTTACACCTGCCTTTTCTAGGCTAACAGAAAGAAAGACAAACCTAGGTCTCGATAGGCTTAGGAAAAATGATCATAGATGTAAACTCACCAAAGTTAAACTCAGCCATTAAAAAATGGACATTGGGTTTTTTTCCTGTGGCTGTTGTCAAATCACCACAAATTAAGTGACTTAAAACACAGAAATGTATCCTCCCACCGATCTAGAGGACAGAGGTACAAAATCACAGCAGGGCCATGCTCCCTCTCGATGCTCTAAGTGAGAATCTGGTCCTTGGCTCTTCCAGCTTCCAGTGTCTGCCTGCGTTCCCTGGCTGTGGCTGCATCCCTCCAACCTGCCTCTATGATCTCATTGCCTCCTCTTCTTTGTGTGTCAAATCTCCCTCTGCCTCCCACTTATAAGAATATATGCAACTGCATTTAGGACCCACTTTGATAATCTGGGATAATCTCCTCATCTCAAAATCCTTAATCACACCTACAAAGACCACTTTTCTACTTAAGGTAACATTTATAGACTCTAAGGATTAAGACCTGATAGCTTTGGGAAATGATTTTGTAGCGTACCACACAAATTTAATAGTTACAAACAAGTATCATTTTTCCTCCTTCCTCTATATTCTGAAATTTTACAATTTAAGATACAAAAGTATGTGGTCTAAAAACACAGCCTTAGAGAATCAAGAAGGTGAATTCATCCTAGACTTATACCAACCAAATGACAGTTATAAGGAATATATCATAAAGTGATCAGCTTTTCTGTGCATGTGTATGAATCATCACGTTTTCAAAGACATGGCATATAAGTTTCTACCAGAAATGTGGCAAAGTATAAATAAAAAATGTAGGGCTTCCCTGGTGGCGCAGTGGTTAAGAGTCCGCCTGCCGATGCAGGGGATGCAGGTTCGTGCCCCGGTCCGGGAAGATCCCACGTGCCGCGGAGCGGCTGGGCCCGTGAGCCATGGCCGCTGGGCCTGCGCATCCGGAGCCTGTGCTTTGCAATGGGAGAGGCCGCAACAGTGAGAGGCCCACGTACCACAAAAAAAAAAAAAAAAAAAAAAATGTAAATAACCCCTACATATATTATTGATATTAAAAATTCAGGATCACTGTTCCCTATAAAGCTATTGTTTAAAATCTTGGTTGAAGCATTTGCCGAAATAGCTCAGGCATTAAGAATAAAATCTTTTGTTCTTTCTGTATATAAAGCATATGATGGAATTATTCATATCACTGATATGAACTTGGCATTTTACTATTATAGACAACATTCACCTTTTATCTAAGAACTGTTGCCTTCTTAGGCACACTGAATTTTATTTTACTTTTTAAACCAACATTAGCAGTTTCCTTTGTGTTGTCATGTTCCATCCACATTCAAAAGATATGCCACTTGGCAAGTTATTACTTACACTAAGGTGAGTTGGAGACAGCAAGTCATGATGAAGGGTAGGCACCCACCTTCTGCTAAGTACTCTCACTAGCTAAGAATCGTGTACTCAAGACCACACGTGCACTGTTTCAGTTAGGATAGGCTATGCTGTAATAACAAAGAGATCTCTAAATTCGGTGTCTCAGGGAATAAGACATTTATTTCTCTTTCAGATAAAAAGTCAGGGTGAGAGTTCCAGGTCAGTGGCAGTCATTCGGTGGGCCAGGATGACAGAGTTTTATCATCCTGTCAAGGTGGCTATTGGGTCCATGTCAGGAAGCCAGACAGTGAAGAGGCATGTAAGAGCATACCAGCGCCAGAACACTAGCACCTGGCCACTCTAGCCTTTCCTGGCTGCAAGGGAGACCAGGAAATATAGTTCAGCTGTGCTCTCAGGAAAAAGAGGAGAAGGGATTTTTGTGAGCAGCTTGCAGCCCTTGCCACATGCACTATGCAAATTTCTGCCTCAGCAAAATAAAAGATACTGTATAAACAGTGATCATGGCCTTTGGGGTTGTCACAAGCATTCACACCTGCAAACTGCAAGAATTCAATTCTACCCAAGCATCTACTTATGCTTAATCTCAGTTAGGGAGGGGAAAAGGAAAGACATGGTTTATTTTTGGAGGGGATAATATAGGAGGTAATAATAGCTTGTATAAATTGTCTCAAATGATGGTAATGCAAGGCTAAAGTCTTTTTTTAAAGTACATTTTAGTATTATATAGTATATGTTGAGAAGCTTTTCTCTCTTCAGTTCTTGAATCTATTGAGGAGGGAAGTAGGCCAAGGAAGTTAAACTTCTCTTCTCAGGGGGCCTAACTGTTGGCCCAGGCTGTTTTCCAAGAGCTGAAACAAGGGATGGTAACTGGTGGGGCTGTTCTTTTGCTGAATAAAGAGAAGAAAAGAAGAATTCCATGTCTGTTTCCCAGGCACAGGGAGAACCAGGAAGCAAGGAAATCTCCAATTTTCAAGTCCACTGAGCAGAATACAAGAACAGGGTCCAAGACAAAGAGTTCTCCATTGAGAACTAGCAAGATGGAGCAATCAAGTCCTGTGGGCAGGCTGAGCCTGGAAAGAAGCCCAGAGGCTACAGCTTTCTTGGGAGGGAGGTTTCTCTGGACCCTTAAGGAACGGAGACTTGGACCTTCCAACCCTGCCGTCAGTTTGAGGTTTGTCCACTCCCTCCATCTGGAGAAGAGTAATCTGAAGCTAAATCAGCACGTGATGATCATGCTGAGCCATGGCAAATCATGAAGCGAAAACAAAAGTTCACAAACAAAATTAGTAGAACCACCTGTAGGACCTGTGTTGAAAGAGAAACTAGCTTTCGTGGAGAAGAGGTGTTAATAGCATTGGGAATTAAACACACTGACTTTGGATTTAAAAAGTTTGATTAAATTCCTCTTCCTGCCACTAAGTAGCCTGTGACTTTGGGTGGGTAATCTATACTCTTTAAATCTTAGTTTCCTATCTGTAAAATGGGAGATAAAAATAATACCTAACTCATTTGTTTTCTTTAAGATTTAAATGAATGTTCAACTGTATTTAATAAGGTATAGAAACTCAACAAATGTTAGCTAAAAGTATTTCCAAAAATGGCGTTTTTCTTTACTTTCTTTCTTGGTATAAAAATTGTCCCTTATATCTAAAAACCAATCAGTCAATTAAACCTCACCCGCATGACCTCATAGGCTCTATTGAGTACAAGGTGAGGGTTAAGTTATGACAACTGACACATCTAGCAAAACTATATGTTATTTTAAGACATTTCCTTTCAGACATGAGTGTTCCACTGCAAACCTAGGTATATTTCTAAGATCTTAAGGAAATAAGTACTATAAAACATGACATAGTTCAAGTAATGTAAAAAAAATGTCCACAGGGATATCTCTGAGGATTCTTTCATATGAGATGTCCCATATACTAAGAATTCATGATTCTCCACAATTTATTTAATATTTCCCAAACAGGCCATCTTTCCTATCATTACTCTTTCCAGATCAGTATAAATTCTATTTTCAAGGACTCCCAGTCCTTTCGTAGGAACCCATCATCACTGGGCATGCCAGTACATCTTCTGGCAAACTGTGAGAACAGTATTAGTTGACAATTGTGAGAACAAAAGGTTTTTCTAAAGGTGATGAGGCAGAAAGGGAAAGCAGATGCTTCTGAGGAACAGGGAGCAATGTCAAGAGAATTGGTCTATCTTCTTGGCAGCCTGGAGCCTGAAGATAAGGGGGGTATGCCAGTTCATTGCCTAATGAAGGCCGAGAGGGAAGGACCCAGCTGACTGCTCACTAAATGTGACTTGGAAAAGGAACTTGACCACAGACATAGAGAAGAGGATTTGCAACATAGATTGGAGGCATATAAAATTCACTGGTGTGGCATAATTAAAGAGACTTCCCAAATGTGCTGGAAAAATGAGTGGAATCTTTAGATTATTGCAAAACTGTTTCATAATAGTGATATTAATTAATATTTAGTAAGCATCTGTTATGTATCCTATACTGTGCTAAGTACATTACATGCTTTACTGGAGTTAATATCCCACCCCTAAGGGTAAGCACCAGTATTGTCCCCAGTATCTAGATTGGGAAGCTGAGGTTCACAGAGGTTATGTCCTTAGTCTTAAGTAACTTTAAGGAATGAATGCAAAGTGCAGAGCAAAAATCATTGACTCAGAACCTAGCTAGGGAAAGAGTTCTGTTCATAAACATACTTTTCAGTGATACTTAAATTCTAAGAAAACTTTGCTCACATCCTCCTGGATGAATCGATAACTAGTTTTTGTGTCAGGAAAGGCATGTTTCTCTGAGGTCATGTTGCAACACTTTCAAAAGGGTTTCCCTCAAAGGTGTTTCATCTATTAGTATCAGCAAAGATCTCATGGAATGACTAATTTTTAGTAGTTGTGACCGGCAAGTCTTTATTGAGTCATTCTCTTTAGAAATAACATCCTGATTCATCAGATCTTTTTTTAACGTTAATTATATTTAACATCTGACATCTTCTTTACCCTTTATCCACATCACTGAATACCAGGGGAAAAAATAAGCCAAACCCAGATTTAGGTTAAAATAATACTCGATTATTAGTGATTTAAAATGAAAAGTGAGGGGCTTCCCTGGTGGCGCAGTGGTTGAAAATCTGCCTGCTATTGCAGGAGACACGGGTTCGAGCCCTGGTCTAGGAGGATCTCACATGCTACAGAGCACCTAGGCCCGTGAGCCACAACTACTGAGCCTGCGCATCTGGAGCCTATGCTCCGCAACGAGAGGCCGCGATAATGAGAGTCCCGCGTGCCGCGATGAAGAGTGGCCCCCGCTTGCCACAACTAGAGAAAGCCCTCGCACAGAAATGAAGACCCAACACAGCAAAAATAAATTAATTAATTAATAAACTCCTACCCCCAAAATCAAAAAAAAAAAAAAAAAAGAAAATTGAGTAACTTCAACATCCCATTAAAAAGAAAGCTTACATTTCATAAGGTAAAAAGGAACATTATTTTTTCTTAATATTTAATGTTAATTTCATCCACAAGTTACATGATACAAATTGTATGCTTTTACATACAAAAGATTTTTTTAATGTGATCATTCTAAGAAATGCAATTATCAGCAAGAAAGCATCTACTAAAAATTAGCTGCCTTTCTAGATTCTTGTGGAACTGCAAAATGATTTATAATAAATAGCTAAGGCTTCTAAAATTTTCACTAATGTTTGTATAATAAGATGTGCCCTGGCCTTTAATTGAAAATGGTTAGTATTTGAACTCCCGATGTGCAGAAAGATGTCAGCAGCACTGGATCAGATAGACTTAGAGAGAAACTTCTTTTTCCCTTTGATAAAACAAAAGTACCTGTGGTGAACATTTGTTGTTTTTGCCAGTGCAGCATCCCTGCTCCTTGGCTTGATAATGTCCCTCTGACTTTCTGGGGGATCTACCCATCCCCATCATGTACTATGTGGTGGGCTCATTAAACTATGAATCAAAGTGCAGAGGGGTACGTTGGCACTTCTCATCTCTACTCTCACTTTCCAAGACCAATCAGATAGGAGTCCTAGGAATTTGGCCCAAGGACAGAACACAGTCAGAGCTGAGTCTTTTGATTACAACTCCCCAAAGAGATTGTCCTTGTTTCTTCCTGCCACTGTCCTGCTTCTCTCTGGAGGTCTGATTGTGCTTCCATTTCTTAGATCTTAGGAACTACTCCACATTCTTCCACTAAATTCCCCTCTTAAGTTAGTCAGTTTCTGTTGTTTACATTAACTGGTACTGTACATGTTCTTTCTTTTTTTTTTTTTTACTGAAAATCTTAGTAAACACTTTTGTTCTTTTTAACATCCGAAATGAGATCAAATCTTTCCTGACAGTGTTTCAGTTTTAACAAACGTAGTATTTTCAGTTGGGATGAACTCTTCTTGATTAAGAGAATCATACCAGAATCTAAACCGTGTCATAACAGATACAAGTAACTACATGTAGTAAAAACAAGGGCTCTCTTTCATTCTTAATTTATTTCTCCTAAACACTTACTATTTTGAGTTATCATCACTGGGGAAAAAAAAACAGAAAATATAACTCTTTTATTCTTGAGCTTTTTCAAAGCCTGCCTTCTAGTGTGTTGTTAGAGCCAACAAAAGGATGCTGATGGCTCTCTTTTCGGGTATTGAAACAGGTAAGAAACTATCTTTCTGGGTTAGGCTAAATGTCTGTCCAAAGGTATACTATAAAGAATGAAAATAGGGGCTTCCATGGTGACGCAGTGGTTGAGAGTCCGCCTGCCGATGCAGGGGACACGGGTTCGTGCCCCGGTCTGGGAAGATCCCACATGCTGTGGAGTGGCTGGGCCCGTGAGCCATGGCCGCTGAGCCTGTGCTCCGCAACGGGAGAGGCTACAACAGTGAGAGGCCCGTGTACCGCAAAAAAAAAAAAAAAAAAAAAAAAAGAATGAAAACTTTTTTTAGACATTTCAGGTAAAATTCACTTAGGTCTCAGTTATCTGGCCACTTAGATTTGAAATGGTTAGCAGCTTGAAGTTTGGATTAGTTAGATCAGTTGAAAATAGATCTAGCCATTCACTGAGGAGTGACAGTTACCAGGCTGGGCATGGGGACGTCCTCCCCCACCAGCCAACATGCCAGCCAGGCTGGGACCACCCTAGATCTCTCATTGTATTCAACGCCAACACCCATCGTCTCTGAGGTTGTTTAATTCATAACATGTACATACAGAGAATTGCATAAAACATGTAAGTACATGTAAAGAACAATTATAAGGGGAATACATTCAAAAGTGTAATTACGGGGCTTCCCTGGTGGCGCAGTGGTTGAGAGTCCGCCTGCCGATGAGGGGGACACGGGTTCGTGCCCCGGTCCGGGAAGATCCCACATGCCGCGGAGCGGCTGGGCCCATAAGCCATGGCCGCTGAGCCTGCGCGTCCGGAGCCTGTGCTCCTCAACGGGAGAGGCCACAACAGTGAGAGGCCCGCGTACCGCAAAACAAACAACCAAACAAACAAGAAACCTCTTATTACGTTCATTATACTCAGCATTTTATATCTGCCTACTGAAAGCTCCCCTAAACCCCCCAGGCCAAGGTTCCATTCACCTCATGTGATGACCCTTAGTCCTTGTTCTTATCCCTATCAAGGCACTTATCCCACTCTTTCATCTTTTTATCCAGACATCACCCATACCAGTGCTCACACATAAAGCTTATTAAAGACACAGATTATGCCTTCTAACCACTGGATTCTCTCAGCTAGGCATGGAGTGTGTCACTTTGTAAATAACTGATAATAAATGAATGAATGAAGATAAATAAATGACCCATCACTGTCTTCAAGTAACGTCAAGGACAGTTGGAGGAGAGAAACCAGTAAAACAAAAATTAAATACAATTTGCTAAGTGTTTTCATAAGAAGAGCCCAGGAGGTGCTGAGATTCAGGAAATTGGCACCCACTTCAACCAAATCTTCCTGGAAATGGTGTGCTGAGCCTTAGTGGAAGAGCAGGTGTCTCCAGCTGAGACAGCAACAAAGAAGTATGATGCAGGAAGGGCAGGAGACTGCATAGCTTGAGATGCTGTTAAGAGACTAAGACACAGCCTAAGTCAAAGTTTCTTAATCCAGAATCTTCAGATCCTGACCTGTCATGGATAGAATCGATAGAATACGGAAGAGTCATGAACTTGGATGGGAAAAAAGATCTCTGTTTTCATTAACCTCTAACTGAACTTTAGCATTTTTAAAAAATGAACTTATTTAATTTATTTATTTGGCTGCATTGGGTCTTTGTTGCTGTGTGCAGGATTTCTCTAGTTATGGCAAGCAGGGGCTACTCTTTGTTGCAGTGCACAGGCTTCTCATTGCAGTGGCTTCTCTTGTTGAGGAGCATGGGCTCTAGGCACACGGGCTTCAGTAGTTGTGGCACCCGGGCTCAGTAGTTGTGGCTCATGGGCTCTAGAGTGCTGGCTCAGTTGTAGTGCACAGGCTTAGTTGCTCTGTGGCATGTGGGATCTTCCTGGACCAGGGCTCAAACCCATGTCCCCTGCATTGGCAGATGGACTTCCAACCACTGTGCCACCAGGGAAGTCCCTAACATTTCTTTTGATTATAAATGTAGGTGACAAACAACTACAATACTACAATACTACTATACAATCATAGTATTAGCGATAACCTATGACCGTTGTTATAAAGACAAATAATAGAAAATTTCACATCATAGTAGAGTTGTGGATATCTTGAAATACAGTTTACACTCACTGATAATTTAATATTGTGGCAGTAATTGGATACACTAAAGATCTTTATATTTAATGTTTTAATAAACACAGGTACACATATTTACAAATTTGTTTATTAATATTTAGGTGCCTACTTCTCTAAAATTGACTTCCTATGTTATTCTATATATTGTATTATATGTGTTTAAATATTTAAAACTGTTGTTGAGAAGGGATCTATAAACTTCTCCAGATTGGCAAAGGGGTCCATGAAAACAAGAAGGTAAGGAACCCCTGCTCTAAAGGCTTTTCAGGGTGGAAATCATAGAATGGGACTAATGGAAGAATAAAAGGTAAACTTTGAGCCAGTGCTCTCACTAGAGGAACCCACTCAGTCCTAGAGGAGTTTTTCCTGCATATCATTATTTTTGTTTTATTCCTTGCATGGGGCTCACACACCACGAAAGCATTATTTGCATTTAATATTATCCAGAAAAAAAAATCAAGGCACAAATTTGCTAACTAGTGATTTCATTATACCAAGGACACAGCTTTGGATTTTTGAACCAAGTCACTTTTTTTACAGATTACAGAGAAGAAGGGGCCAAATGTTGAGCTTTAGGAGATGAATACATAAATTATATTTGAAAGTAAATTTATGAAAAGAAAATCATAATTATCATCATCATAATAAATTATCTTGAATTTGTACTTCTTTTCAAAGATGTTTCATATCTACCATGTTTGTCCTCATAAAGTCTTTGAAATAGGTAGAATATGTATAGAGGGGAATAAAAAGAGGAAATTGTGACACAAAGGAAGATGTTAGGGTTGGTTGACTGAAACTTAACAAGTGCTTAATGTCTGCCATGAACTCTCCATATTGTGTGTGACAGTGGAATGACACAGGGGGTGAAAGACATCATTTCTAACTTCAAAGCATGCCCATTTTATTCCATATATGGAGCCAAACCATGTATCTGTGAAAGAATATGAGACTGTGTATCAGTATAACTGGGGACGAAACTTCAAAAGTAATCTTCCAGAGTAGAGTAATTTTAACACACATAGATTTGGGGATGCTTCATGGAAAAGACGTTATAAGCTCCACTTTTAAGCTCAAGAGTAGTAGATGAACTAACAATTATTGAGCATTTGGTAAATTCTGGGCACTATGGTAAGCATTTGTCACGTTCCTTAGGGTCATACAGCAGGTAGGTGATAGATTCTGCAGCGGAACCCAAGACAATCTGAATTCCAAGTCAGAGCTTTTAAACAATTACCTCCATGGGGACTAGGACTGGGTCTCTTTGTTATGTTGTTTCTGGAGCAGCTAGCACAGTGTTTGGTAGATTTTAGATGTTTGAAAGTTTGTAGTTGAGAGTAGTTTAACTAAATCAAGGAGGAATGGCTCCATCTACTAAGTGGTTAACACTGAAATTCAACTGAACTGGCTGTTAATTCTTTCCATTAAACCCATTACTCCAAACAACTAACAGCTCAGACATAGACAAAATCACACTTAATCATCCCTTCATTCCTATAACTCAACACTGAACAACGAAATACATAACTATATATTGAGAGGGAGTGAGGTGAGCACGTGTGTGTGTGTGCATATATGTGTGCTATTTATGGGAAACTCCTGTTCATCATTCAACTGCTTCTTGGCCTCCATTTCTTTTTATTATCATAAGACCTATACTTCTTCTTTTCATTATGATGTTCTAAATATTTTAATGTGAGCACACATTGAATTTTAGCCTTATTTATCATTTCTTTATATTTAATTTTCACTTTGTATCTTATAATATCCTATCTCCACAGATCGTATGGGTAGATGACAAATTGTTTCTTCCTTTTATATATTTCCAAATAGACTGTCCTTCCTGGATGTATTACTCACTTGTTCTTTATTCTTTTCTACTGAGGGTCTTGACAGGAAAATCACAGGTCTTGATTTTAAAAGGCTTGCCACTCGGTTTCCTTGGAATTCCCACCTCCATGCTACCTCTCCCCAGAGAAATCCTAGTTGAACAGTTCTGATTGAATTACCTAAATCCTTTGACATCTTCCTATCAAGGTTTTACACAGGACAATTACCTAAAATGAGCATTTTATAAATAATTACATCAAATGCTTCTCAGAGTTCAAATTTTAAAATGCCATCTCTTTAAATATTAGCTAAAGAGATGTTCAAATTGTCTCGGAGAAACTGATGATGCTTATCTTAAATGAGTTATTCTGGATGAATATTGATTTCCTCTTAATTTTTGTCCTGTGATTTTGCGAATTCTTGAGAGCCCATTCCCATGACAATATTTAGGAGGTCATATCCATAGAACAATTCAAAAACAATTCCGGGATGTACTCTCTATTTCCCAGGCCAGGCTTTATTTCTTCAGAGGCTAGGTAGTATTTCTTCAGTGGCTCCTTGATTCAAGCAGCAGTAACTAAACAAGGGATGTTCCCTACTCAAAATGTGGTCCTTACAGCAGCATCTGCATCACCTGGGACTGCAGAACTCTGGCGCCACCCTGGGCCTGCTGAATCAGAATCTGCATTTTAAACCAGATGCCCAGAAGATGTTTTAAAGGTTTAATCTAGTGCTCCTGCTCTAAATGATTAGTAGTGAGTATTTAAGGATACAGTATGGAGATGAAATCTTCACTCAAATTTGGGCTCAGTGGAACAGAGTGAGGGAACTGACAAGTGAGAGCATGATTACCTTAGGAGTGGGGTAATTGCATCGCCATTACAAACCCTTCCTAACTCTTCTTCACCTTCTCCTACTCTACCAAATTAACATTATCTTGAATTTCCTCACAACAGGAAGTGCTTTTTCCTACCCAAAGGAGTTTCCAATGCCCATTGGTTGGTTGACTTCAACACATCACAGACTGACCATGGTAGAAGGGATGAGACTAGGGAGACACCAGGGTCTACAGCTCTGAGGAGCCTCCAGTGCCTCCACCAGGACAGCCATAGCTGTCTTGAGCACACCTGGAGGAGAGTGATGGCCATGTAGAGGGAGAGGTAGGAGGTAAATGAGGAGGGAAAAGTGGGTCTCTGTCCTTAAGACTGCTGCCACTGATGAGTCTCCCTGCTGGTCTGGGGAGTGATGTGTGTCTTCCCAGCAGCCCCCAGGGCTGGGTTGGCCACATTCTCTCTGGTAATGATACTGGGGCATTAGCTTTCTATTTTTTAATAAACTAATTCCCATGCCTGTGCCTCCTTCCCTAGAATGTTTCCCTCTTAAAAACCGCATCCTTCCTTTAGACTGTCTGCACTTAAGGGGCAAAAAAGAATACTTTTCTGTTTACCCTGTGGTTTGGAGGTCCTGCCCTCATATTCACAGGGTCAGGATCAAAAGTACAAACGGAGGTCCATATACTGTATGTCTAAATATTTAAAAGCTTAAGCCAACAAATGCTTACATGAAATATGTTCCAACCTACATTCTTGACCTAGAAAGCTAGGCTCAAATTTAGGATGCATCATAGCCCTTAGGTCTGTCCACGACAGACCTAAGGGCTAACAATAGCTACCCTTTATCACAATCTTGGGCACAGTCTACCCTTTGGAGGATGGACAAGACAAAGATGCCAATGCAGATCCAATAGAGTCAGTGTCTTTTGGGTGGGGAGTTCCGGGGTCTCTGAAATGCAGGCAGTGGTCTTAGAACTGGGGTCACACACAGTGAAAAGGGAAAGAGCCAGCAGAGAGCTAGAGTCAAATCTCTGACACAGGAGTCCAGAGCAGAGGATTCTCTTCCCCAAGCCTAAGGGCAGTACTGAGGCTGGGGGTGGGAGGCAGACAGGGACTCTTGTACATTAGTACAAAAAATTGTCACCGCACAGCAGAGAAAATGCAGAGAATACAACCCAGTGGAAAACTCACACATACACTACTCAGGTCAGAGAGTTAAAAGTTGCAGTCTCTGGAACTTTCCACACAAACAAACAGGCATCTGGTATTTTCAGTGGATACTGGAAAGAATTCAAGTCCTTCACACAGGGCAATTGGAAAAATCTCCATACATAAAAAATGTACTTGGTGTCAACTGCATAAATAAGAATTTGGGCCTTCCTGAGGCTTTTACTAAAGCCCCTGAAGCAAGATGCCGACTCCCAGGACAACCAGGTTAAGATACAGAGAAAAGAATTATTGCCAGAATCTAGAAAAAGAAGAATCCAGACCAGCCTAGGTCAGAAATTATGTTCTTGGTTACAGATCTGATATATCCTCATGGTTCACTGAACAGCAAAATGTACATAGTTCTTTCAGGGTCAGGGCACAATGACCCTGAATATATCCTGTTGTTATCTATATGAATTCTCTAAGTCATATTATTTATAGATACTTACACCAGCTCAGGAGAACCAATTGTGCCCTCTCTTCCCATCCCTGCCTGCAGTGACTTCAGGATGGTTGCTTGAAATTGGCATTTGTGAGGGTATTTTTTTAACACCATAGAAAGCCACAAACGCTATAAATCGGAGCTGTCTTCCCCTGGAGAGCCTTTTGTTATGAATTTACCAGCACACAACTGTACGTAGGCCCAAAGTGGGCAAAAATAGGTAAGTAATTCTCTTCTTAATAATGCTAATTTCTGAGTAGGCTACATATTTATTACACAGAACCATAATTTACATACTTGTAGCTAAGCTTTATTTCAAGATATAATTGTCCAAAAACACTTCAGATTTTGTTTTCAAAGTGTTATGAATGAGAAGTATCCATATTTTAAAATTGTCAGGGTTATCTCCCAGATTATTTTATCCAAATGTGATTTGAAAAGAATAATTTATTGCACAAGAAGGTAATAAAAACTAGTTCCATGTTTAGGAAAAAGGAAAAAAGGATTCTCCTGCACCTGGTCAGAAAGTGCTACTTAGCTTTTGAGAATAATTTTGAATGGCACAAAGGCATTCTCATGTTGATGGTCTTACTCTGGGGCTTGTTTTCTGAAACTGCCTAGAGCATCAAATCCAAAATAACAGGTGTGCGTGCATTTCCTATGGGAGTCTGTCATTCCTTTGGTTCCCCTCTCCTGTAAGAAATAAAAAAAGTCAAGTTTCCTCCTTTGAGTCACGCTTCAACATGCCAAGGGCGGACATGGCACACCTGCTCCACCTTTGCCACACGTCACTCATCATCAGTGGGAAGAGAGGCATCGAGAGGGAAGAGCGTGAAGATGATCGTCAGCCACCTGAAGAACTGGGCACGGCTTCCTCAGTTGTTTTCTATGTCTGAAGGCATAAAGTTACAAAATTTGGAAAGGTCAGAACTGCAGGGCAAACTAGCTGCATAACTCCTTTACTGGGAATAGGGATGGAAGAGAGTGTTTACAGTTTGTCAGCTTTCAGCACAGTTTGGAGAATACTAAACACAGGTGCCATTACTCCAGCCTTGTTCTGATTTATTTGCAACATCTGTGGAGAAAACCACAGCCTAGAAAGAAATTACCTTGACAACTTCTTTTACTCAAAGAGCTGTTGTATTTTCTCAATGTTCTAGTCTAACACTCGCTCCAAAAACACATTTGTAGAGCTGAACTGGAAAGTTTTTCATTTGAATTGACTTTACCAGTTCTGACGTGGCTGGGGTTAATTTGTCTCATGAAAAGTAAATATTTTGATTTCTAACAAAATTTTAAAGAATAAGTATCTTCTTTATTAATTTACTGTGGTAGGCTTAATGATGGCCCCCAAAGATGTACACATCCTAATCTCCAGAACCTGTGAATATGTAATGTTACATGGCTAAAGGAGCTTTACAGGTGTGACTAAGTTAAGATCTTGAGATGGGGAGAGCATTCTGAATTACCCAGGTGGGCACAATGTAGTTACAAGGGACCTTATAAGAGGGAGAGGAGAAAGCAGAGAGATTTGCTGTTGTGCTGCTGTCATTGAAGGCAGAACAAGGGGTCTGGAGCCAAGGAATATAAGTAGTCTCTGAAAGCTGGGAAATGAATTTGCCCCTAGAGCTCCCAGAAGAAACGCAGCCCTGTTGACACCATGACTTCAGCCCAGTAGAAGATATTTTGGACTTCAAAGCTCCAGAACTGTAAGAAAGTACGTTTTTGCTGTTTTTAAACCACTAATTTGTAATAGCGCTGGTACAAAACTAATACTTTTACAGGGTAAAAGTTAAAACTCTGTTCAACTTTTTTGGGGGAATTTGTATCTGAAGCCCAGAGTTAGAGACCATATGATTACGTTTCACCACACACTGTTACTTATCACAATTATATGCAAATAACTGTCTAGATTTTATACTCAAGATACTTGTGATGCAACAACATTGTTTTTATTTTAAGGTTAAAGGATGATTTTTAGACTTAAGGAAAAACATATGATAGCATCAGTGGAGAGAAACATATTTAAAATACTAACACAGATTCAGCACTGCTGAAGCAGATAGGTTGCCAGTTAATTATGATAACTTGACTTTTTTTTTTTTTTTTTTTCTTTTTGCGGTATGCGGGCCTCTCACTGCTGTGGCCTCTCCCGTTGCGGAGCACAGGCTCCGGACGCGCAGGCTCCGGACGCGCAGGCTCAGCGGCCACGGCCCACGGGCCCAGCCGCTCCGCGGCATATGGGACCCTCCCAGACCGGGGCACGAACCCGTATCCCCTGCATCGGCAGGCGGACTCTCAACCACTGCGCCACCAGGGAGGCCCGATAACTTGACTTTTTGATGAGTAAAATCTCACATTCTGTGGAAATGGAGTTTGGGTGTGTGCGTGCAGTTAGCTGGAAGGATAGAAGGAAGCAGAATAAACCATTTTAAGAAGGCTATCCAAAACTTCAAGGGAAGTCTATGTTTTATTCCTCATCCTAAAAAAAAAAAAAAAAAAAAAAAAAAGGATAGATGCCAAGGTTTGTGGCAGAGGGGAGTAACCCAACAGTCACCGAGTTATAAACTCTGAGTGAAGCTGAAAAGGCACTGGCAGGACAGTGTCTTTAGGAAATCAGTTAAATGAGGCACAGTCCTACAAATGAACCATAAACCCAAAGAAGAATACAGGTTTTTAACCAATTTTTCTCTGACCTAAGAAACCATGAGACAGAAAAAAAAATTCTATAAGGAAGAAGCCTGTCCTGGAGAGAAGCCAGGGTTAGCCAACTGGAGCAAAGCTTATTGTTACTGTTTTCATAATGTGGATGGATGTGGATTCACCGGGTGAACGAGGAAGGAACAGTCAAAGGTGGTGATTCAGTTTGGAAAAATGTATCTCTGATGTTCCCTTGCTGTGAAATAAGCAGAAATAAGATAACAGAATTAACTTAGGTCTTAGATGTTGGATTGCCATTTATGAAATCTGCTACCTTGATGGGATTTGAGGAAACCATTCAGATTTGGGGGTGGAGCAGCAGAATTTCTTATCCAACAGTTCCTGTTTACTCAGCAAATAGAGGGCTGTGTAAAGGTTTCTGGATGCAAATCTCAGAGCTGTATGATGAGCCAAGCACAACAGCAAATAGGTCCTGAACCCATTTGCACCTGAGGTGGAATTAGTGAGCGAGACCTTTAGAAAAAGCAGTAGTTGCTGGCAGTTTCCAACGAATACCAAAAGCTAGAAACTCCTTTCTAGATGGATAGGATGAGGGTGTCCTGATGCCTTTTCTTCAAGGGTCTACATTAATTTTCTCTCAACTCAACTGCTCTCAACATATTCTAGTTTTACTTTGCAGCAGTGACCAGAGTTTTCTATCTCTTACTTCCATGACTCCCTAGATGGCCTTGCTTTTAAAAATTGTGTAGCATGTACTATGCCAGCGTCCTCATTCTGCTTCCCCACCCACTCAACTTAGACCCCAAAGGCATAGTTTGTAAACTGTGTTGTTTCACAGACCCCTTTAAAAATCTAATAAAAGATGTGTAACCCTCCCACTCCACCGAAACAGGAGACTGTATATATGCATATAATTATACATCAAATGCCACATATATTTGCAGGAGTTCATGAACCCCTGAAAGCCCATTTATGGAAACCCATGTGAAAAAAAAAAGGCCTTTGCCCTGAAGGATTGTTTCACCCTGTCTTAGGGTTGCTAAGAGCTTTAAAAAGTGAGAGAGACGGAGTGCAATGATGCATGTGCCTTTTCAGATAGCTTGGTTAGTTCCATGAGCTGTTGAAGAGTCAAAAAGCAAATAAACGTCAACAGTTCTGAATCCCAACATTGTTTAATGACAACCTTCCCGTGTTTGCCAACTTGCTGCTTGACAACAATCCTGTTGACACTGTGGAAAAAGCTTTCCAGGTCCTCCCAGGTAAATAACCCACTCCTACCGATCACCTGGCTGCCCAGCTGAACTCTTTAATACACACAGAATTCATGATGATGAGTCATTCTTTGCCAAATGCACCTTGACATAGCATAGATTTTACTTCTTCATGAGATCTTTTCATATACTAATCCCAGCAAAGATAATTATAAGAAGGCATCTATTTTAAGCAAAACTGTATAACAAGTAAAATGTATTGTTTCCATATTTGTGAAAAGTGTAAATGTCTAACTTTTCTGAAGCATTCTAGTTCCTATTGCTCTAATGCCTAGCATGTGACTTTTGGACAGGTGAAAAGATGTTTTTTAGCTTATTTCACTTGCTGGTGAAGTTAAGTCTCACCAATTTATGTGAAATTCAGTATGTTACTGGGAACAGGGAAATAAAATTGATGAAAATTATAACATTCAATTCATTATAAACAAATGGGAAAAGTGGTAGGTTTCCTGAGGAAGAAAAACAGTAAGAGTCGAGGGAAGCAGAACTTTTGATGTAGAAAAGACAATTGTGGAGTGAACGGCAGATAAACAGCATTGTGCCCTTGCTGGCTCCACGGCAAAAGTAACTTGATCACTCTGCACAACTTGGCAAGAAGCCTCAGGCGGGGAGCAGAGAACTATCCCAGGCAAGCAGGGGGTGGGGCGTGGAAGTTGTTAGATTGGCTAACCAAGCCCTTCCCTAACAGCCAGGAAGGAAACAGATTACCTATGGCTGTGACTAAGGAACCTATGGCCTACAAGACCAGTTGCCTGCATAGAATTCTGCCAAGAAGTCTAATAGCTTCAGCTTTCACAGTTTGGAAACAGGTGGCAATATCTGGGGCGGGGGGGGGGGGGGAGTCAAGAGGCAGTTTTAACTTTAAACAGTAAATGAAGATAAAAAAGATTTCCCCAGGTGGGGGGAAGGATAAATTAGGAGTTTGGGATTAACATATACATACTACAGTATATAAAATAGATAACCAACAAGGAGCTACTGTATAGCACAGGGTACTCTACTCAGTATTCTATAATAGCCTATATGGGAAAAGAATCTGAAAAAGAATAGATATATGTATATGTATAACTGAATCACTTTGCTGTATACGTGAAACTAACACAACATTGTAAGTCAAATATACTCCAGTATAAAATAAAAATTAAAAAAAGATTTCCCCAAATCAAAAGTGATTAAATTACTAGACACCACCTTAAAGGCTATAGATCAGATTGGAGGTAGACAGATAAGCTAGGACAGGGTTTCTGGCTTAAGATAAGAGGAGCCTGAGTTGGAATTGTAGTATAATGAAATTCTTGAGGACCAGCATGTTAGATATAATTTAATCCCCTTCATGCTCACATTTTACATATGAGGGTGTTCACAGAGCATCTGTGTCACTATATGATTCTACCTAAGGTACTATAGTTAGTGGAAAACCTAATAAGCTCCAGAGCCCCTGAGGATGAGTTCAGGGACCCTAGAAATAGGGAATTGGATACAAGAGATACTACAGTAGAAAACCAATTATAGATTAATAACAACTGAAGAAGTTACAAATTAGTGAGAAAGCATCAAATTTAACCAGGTGTTAGCATGATTTAGAATACATTTTAGTGTTTTAGTTCTTCTTGGGTTAGGATTCTTTTTTTTTTTTTTTTTTTTTTTTTTTGAAGTACGCAGGCCTCTCACTGCTGTGGCCTCTCCCGTTGTGGAGCACAGGCTCCAGACGCACAGGCTCAGCGGCCATGGCTCACGGGCCCAGCCACTCCGCGGCATGTGGGATCCTCCTGGACTGGGGCACGAACCTGTGTCCCCTGCATCAGCAGGCGGACTCTCAACCACTGTGCTACCAGGGAAGCCCAGGATTCTTATTTTAAAAAAAGCACACTCTAATCACTCTGTAACTATGTAGAAAGCCAAAAACAATAGTTAAGGGGTTTTACCATTACAAATGTCAAGAAAATGGAATGATCTACACTGTTCCTCTTATTTGAATAGAAAGTTCTTAGAAATATCATTCAACAATTTGTCCATATGGTGAATGATTTAAAATGAAGACTTCTAATTATTTCTAGCCATAAATTGAGAACAAATTTTAAGCTAGGCAAAATTATTAGATTCTAATAGTCACATGAACTTTATCTAAGAAGCCAAATGTCTAAAAACCTGCAGTAAAAAAGGACACCTTGACTTTATTAATAGTGTTTTAAAACTCTAGTACAATCTTTTCCAGAGAGTTATAATAACACACAAAAGTAGGGAAAAGACTTCCAAGAAGTCTTCTGCAGTTTATTAAGGAACTTCATCTACTGGAATTTATTTTATTATTATTATTACTGTTATCATTAGTATTATTTTTACTATTACTGAATTAGGAAAAATTGATCTTTCTAGACATAGCCAAAAAGTCTCTGTTCTATACACTCAAAATTCACCTTAAATTATCCCAGATGTCATTTACTTGAAATGTCTAGCAGTAAAACCCCTTCACTGAACTATTGTTTTTGGGGTTCTTGATACAGAGTGATTAAGATATACTTAAAAAATATATGGATCTTAATTCAAGCTAAAGAACCATAAAATTAGTTTTAAATCATGCTAATACACGGTTATAATTTGGTGCCTTTTTTCTTTTTGGCTGTGTTGGGTCTTCGTTGCTGTGCACGGGCTTTCTCTAGATGCGGTGAGCAGGGGCTACTCTTTGTTGTGGTGCGTGAGCTTCTCATTGTGGTGGCTTCTCTTGTTGCGGAGCATGGGCTCTAGGCATGTGGCCTTCAGTAGTTGCAGCATGCGGACTCAGTAGTTGCGGTGTGTGGGCTCTAGGGCATGTGGGCTTCAGTAGTTGTGGCACACAGGCTTAGTTGCTCCGCAGCATGTGGGATCTTTCCAGACCAGGGATCAAACCCGTGTCCCCTGCTTTGGCAGGCAGATTCTTAACCACTGCACCACCAGGGAAGTCCCTGGTGCTCTTTTCACTAATTTGTAGTTTCAATTGTCCTTTAATCTACAATTGATTTTTCTTAGCCTTGGCTTAAGACACAATGTACCTATTTGGCCACCTAATGTGTGTCGCGAGGCCACAATAGAATTTACTGGGGCCCAAAAGTTAAGCACCTATCAAATGACTCCAAAGAGAATGTAGGAAAGAAGTGAACCCTATCCTTTTTATTTACACAATTTTCTTTTTATAAGAAATTATTTAAAATTTATGACTATGTAGGTATTTCAATGATGAAAATAAACTAGATTAAAAATAAGCCAGGGGTGATACATGAAAGCATTTTGTCATAAAGAAGGGAATGTCTAAAGTAGTTTAGACTCCTCTGAAGAGGAATATGGTAAACAGCAAGTGCTATACCAATATAATTTGTATTACTGTTAATCACCAAAGCCCATGTGATAAAACCTTATCCAAACACTAATCTCATAAGAGATGGAACATGCAGAAATATCAATGGAACCTTTACAAGCTAGAATCTCAAGAAACTACAAGAGTATTTTCAGAAAAAGGCAAAGCATTCTCTATCACTTCTCTTTTAGAAATATCATGAATAGAACATTCTGTAGAATTTGAAATGGGAAGTATAAAGAAGGTGTATTGTGGTGGTAAGGATAATGACAGTGACTATTTAAGGACCAGGCCTTGTTTCTTAGGCATGAAAAGGCAACAGCAGTGACCAAGAAAGTGCTGAATTCATTCTGCCAGGATTTAGGAATAAACTGATGAAGTTCCAAGCAGAGTGACTGCATATCACTCCCATCTCTGGGAAACTGCCATAGCAAAGTTTCTCAATTATGTTTCCAGTTGAATTATCAGAAAGTGTTGCTCAGAGCACTAACTTACCCTTCAGAGAACTTCCATATTACTCATGGTATTTAGACAATTCTAATTCCAAACAATCCAGAGAAACCAGGAAAGAATCAGAGTTCACCCTTCAGTCACTGGTTCTTGGAACTTACTTGAGCCAACCTACACGTGCCAATATGTTTCCTTTTGTTCCTTTATATTAATCTGCATTAATCCTTTAATCTTGAACAGATTGAGTCATTAAAAATTAACACAAATATTTAGGATTTTTGTTTAATTTGGTTATTGAAATTATCAATTCCCAGCCTATGTGTTGTGTATACATTCTAGTCCTATACATCTCAAGCGCCTTTGGGTCTTCTGCTCATGTGCCCATGGCAGCTGCAGCTCCTGCACTCCTCTGCCATCATGATCCTTGATGGCAAATGGTCTAATTGCATGTATTTCCATTGTACCAATATATTGAAAGAAAAGGGCAAAGCCACTCCGGATTGAAAAGGTGAACTTTAACAGAAGTCTCAGTAATTTTCAGGTACTAATAACTTTAACATCTTATTCAGGTAACCAAATGAATATTAACTATTATAATTCCATTAATCTATGTATAGTATCTTTTTAAAAATTGAAGTATTGTTGATTTACAATGTTGTGTTAATTTCTGGTGTACAGCAAAGTGATTCAGTTGTACATATATATATTTTTTCATTATAGTGTATTACAAGATATTGAATATAGTTCCCTGTGCTATACAGTGGGACTTTGTTTACTTTATATATAGTAGTTTGCGTCTGCTAATCCCAAACTCCTAATTGATCCCCCCATTCACCTGTGGTAACTATAAATTTGTTTTCTGTGTCTGAGTCTGCTTCTATTTTGCAGATGAGTTCATTTGTATCAATCATATTTTAGATTCCACATGTGACAGCAGATGATATTTACCTTTCTCTGTCTGACTTACTTCACTTAGTGTGATAATAATATAGTGTGATAATGATATAGTATCTTTTTATAATCACAAAAATTAAGAAATATTACAAATTCACAACATAATGTGAATTCTAGATTTGGATGGAGTGCTGTAATTGTTCAACCACAAGCACACATCCATGAAGAAAATAGTTTGTTGAAAAGAGGGAGAAAAGAGAACTTCTATTTGATCTCTAATAAAGTTGCATCAATATAATCTTAAACATCCCTTTTGTCAGGAGACAATAATACAATTAAGGGCGCATGTCTTATGAAAAGTCAAACTATCCATTTTATACTTCTTTACAAAAATCCTTTGGGGTAGTCGAGAGAGGTCAGATGGAAGAGAGTACTAACCTGAATTGAGTATTCACTTACTCATTCTTTCAGTCAGGGCTCAGTAAACGAAGAGGAAGGCAGTTGAAGGGGAAGAGTTTCCTTTTCCTTTCTCAGGCTTCAACCTGGAAATCTAAGACCAGTTTTTAGGTACCCACTTACCTAGACAAATATTTATGTCAGTATACACACTGGTGTGTGTTTATGCTATTAGTGGTGGTAGGGGTGTTGGGAGGGGTAGTACAAAGGGCAGGCAGTGTGGAGCTGATGCCTACATAAGCTAGGAGCATTTGGCCAGCTCCACTGAAATATAGCCAGCTCTTGATACGTTCGTTAGTTCATTCATTCGTTGCTTCCTTTTTAGATTTCTTCAATATTTAATTTATTTCCTTTAAAGTATTTACTGAGAACCAATTATATTCTAAGCATGTCTCTTATCACAGCTATTTTCCTTTCAAATGGCTAACTAGCAAGCTAGAAAATAAGTTACTGTAATTCTATAGAGGAAATAACTCAAGTACACCAGAGTCCGCTTCACTAATATCAAAATGGTAACCTATTAAAAAAAAATGAGTACTGAAACAAAAATGCCATCTAAATTAGATATTCACCTGGGGGTCTGTTAGTCTTAAATAATTTAAGTCAGTGATTAAATTGTAGCAAATTGAAGAAACAAGCTTCTAGGTGGCAGCGGAGGCGGGCGGCACTGTGAAAGGGAATAAAATGAACAGGGTAATTAGTCTACCTTTACATTGAAACTGTATCTAAAAGCAAGCCTGTCTTACACATCTTTCCTTTGTTTCCATGAAATAAGACAGGATCTTTAATGAAGTTCTGAATCTCTGTTCCTATCCAAACTGGGAGCTCAAATTTGAAATTTACATGTCAGCAGCTGACAAATACTTCCAAAAAAATTCCGATATATTTTCTCTTGTGAAGTCAGTTCCCTTTAAGAAACCAGAATTATGCTTTATGTGTAAGTATAATACATACCAAAAAACTTGATAGAAAAATAAATCTTTTATCCAGAGATGACTGACCCTTCTTTGTGAGAAGTAGACTGCAGAGTGCTATCTCTGAATTCTGCTCAGGGGACTATGATGGTACCTGAGCGTGCATGGGCACTCTTCCTACCTATATCCCAGCCCAAGACTACTGGAGTATCCCAGGCATCAGTTGAGGTGTGCCATCATTTTCAATCTAAGTGGAATGGATTTGAACCTTATCCCACAAGTGATGAGAGCCACACATTGCTCATAGTTGTTCTAGAAATTCCAGCAGGGAAAAGGAGGGAGAGGGTAAAAGGATGGTGTGTGCTTTTTTTTGCAGGGGGTCAGTGGTAGCTCTGAACTACTTGTAAACTTGTCATGTTCTTCCCAAGAATTGTGTCTGTACTGTACCACATCACCCCTGAGGCAGTACTTTCTCCTTGATTTCTCCCCTAAAATACCACACTAGTTATGTGAATGTATAGAACATTGTATTAAAAGTTTGGGGATAACAAGGAAATTTATGTAGTTAGCCTTATAGTGACTCTTCGAAGCTTTCCTCCAATTTCTATTCCCTCACTTTATTATGCACAGCAGTTAACACACCCTCCACCCTTGTATAACCAAAGACTCTCAGTGTGCCAGCCTAAATAATGGGCTAATGACTCCTGCTCTTTTTCTCTAGCAGCACCACAGAGATGCACTGAGATTCTAGACTTTCCTTTATTCACCCCCTCCATTAGACCCTCCAGGGAAGGCAATAGCGTTGATAGATCTCTACTGATAAGAGTTTTGTCACTCCGCATATGAGCCAAAGTAGCTATAGCTGGGTTTTAAATAACCATTTGTTTTTCCTCCATTATACTACATGATCCTTGGTGTTACAGATTTCACTTTTTCTGCCACAGGATCATAGGCAAAATCCTCTCCATATCAACTGGTTTGTGGACCAGCTGTGGGTTGCCCATAATCTCAAGATCCAAACCCCTACTGGTCATGCCAAGACACTCTGATGAGGAAAGGGAAAGAAACTTAGAATTTCTTGAGTATCTACTCTATGCCCAGCGTGGTAGATCTACATTCACAAGGACTGAGCAAACAGGTACTAGTATTCCCCATCTTATAGATAAGGAGGTTGAGATCAGAGAAATAACTCTCATAAAATCACATGGGTATTGGAGGCAGGGCCAGAGACTGGGCCCAGATCTTCCAGCCAGCAAAGCTATGTGCCCTTTCATCATATTGCAGTGCAAGGAAAAAAGATGTTAAACTGTATCTTCCAGTATTTGACACTCCCATCCCCACCCCTGCGGACCTTTGTTTCTGAGACTTTCTCCAACAGCTTCTGAGATTCTCCCAGGAGGTGATAGGGGCAGATAGCCTAATGAGTCCAAAAGAGCACTTCCCTATGCCAAGCAGAGGGAAATTCAGGCCTTAATTTCAGGAGTCAATAAGTAACTACTGAAATAAACTGGAAATTAAAATTTTGGTTTGATGATAGGTTTGGAGGAGGTGAGAGGATTATTTGTTTGGAGACAGAGGGCATGATCTGATGGTAAATGTGTACACACATGTGTTTGTATACAAGTGGATACTGACATTTCCCACTTTTACTGCCTGCCTTTAGAACACCACTTAACCAAGAATGGAGAAATGTACCGTTGTAGCCACGCTACTTTGTGTGTGTGTGTGTGTTGTAGTAAAATATATAAACATAAAAATGGTTAAAAAGGTAAATTTTAAGTGTATAATTCAGTAGCATTAAGTATATACACACTGTTGTATAACCATCACCATTAGCTAGCCAGGATTTTATTATTCCAAACTCCATACCCATTAAACAGTAACTCTCCATTCCTCCCATCCACCCTTCAGCCCTTGGTCGCCACTATTATACTTCTTATCTCTATGAATTAGACTGTTCTAGGCACCAGCATGTAAATGGAATCATACAGTATTTGTGCTTTTGTGTTAGGCTTGTTTTCAAGGTCCACCCTACGAATCTGATTAAGCTAGTAAGGGTAGCTCTCTGCCACCACTGAACAGTGGAAACAACTTCTCTGGGGTGAAATGCTTGGTTTGATCATGTCTAGGGATACCTAAGATAGATAGAGGAACTTGATAAATACACAGATGAACCAAGCAAGAATAATGTCTGTGTTCATATACACTGGCACTTAAGCAGATCAGCAAATTTCAAAATGACAAAAGGAAAGCTTTATGCATGCATTCTGCATATGTATATGGCAGTATTTTGACACTAGGAATGAGTATCAAACTTAAATTTCTGTTCATTAGTTTAGGAAGGTTTACCAAGTTCCTACTGTATTAAAGATGTCAAGAAAATGAGAGAAATATCCTGTTCTCAATAAAAACAATGTGAAAATTGTTTATACCTATCATCAGCCCTTATTATGAACATCACTCTGAAATATTATGTACAATAAGACAACTAAAGGGTTAAAAATTGTGGCTTTATTTCCCTACAAATGATATTGTTGGGAAGAAAGTCATTCCTACTAAAGGGAAGGCATTGTGGTTTAATATAATGGAGAGTGTATATTAAGAACAATATAATTCTGGCAAAATAATGCTCAGAACTCAGTCAACAAAACAAACCGGACTGCTGTAAAAAGCTAAAATATTACATTTCATCAATCCTAAGACCCACATTTTTCTCCTTTTAGATCTCTCAAATTGAAAGGCATCTTACAATCTATAGATGGAATTGGGTAAGTTGAATAAAATAAAAACTGTCTTCATTTCTTCCCTGAGATTGTTTGCCTTTCCTTTAAGGAAAGGTTTGTTTGATGTGTGTGTGTGCGTGTGCACGTGCGCACGTGCTTTAAGAACTTGTTTGACTCTTCCTAGTGTTGATAATTATACAAGCTTAGAATTTAAATGGCACAAAACTCTGACCTTTGTTTTTTATTCTCTGTTCTGACCGTCACTGGGGAGTGCAGAAGCTGAAGCAGATACAAGGTCTGAAATTGGTGATACATAACCTGAGCATTCTCTGTGCAAGACTCTGTAATGTATCTATCTGTGTTTGAATCGTGCCTCTCCCACTTACCTAGCTTTGTGAGATGACAGGTCACTAAATCTCTCTGTGCCTCAGTTTCCTCATGAAAGGTATCTACATCATAGCATTGTGAGGGTTGAGTTTAATGTAAGTAAAGCACCTAGAATAATGCCTGGCACATACTAACCACTCTCCACTGTTAGCTGTTAACCCTTGAGCCTCACTTCCTGGTTGTTCTCTCTAGACTCATGTGTTTAACTACAACTCTTATTTGGGACAGTTCCCCAAATTATGTCTTCAGTGTGGTCCTTCCCTCTGAACTCCCAATGTTTATATCCAACTGTATACTCCACTAGGATATCTAAAGGTATCTCAAAATTAACAGGTTGACAGAAGAACTCAACTTTTTGACTTTCATCAAATTGTCTCTTCAACTTTCTTAAACCACCCTCTTGATCTATCACATCCCTTATCCCAGCTTTCAGCAAAGCCTGTCCGTTCAGTATTCAAGGTATATCCAGATTTGACCATTTCTCATGACCTCCCCTGCATTTACTCTGGTTCAAACTATCAACTCTTCCTAGAACAACTGAAGAAGCTTCCCACTAATTTCTCAGCTTCCTTCCTCCTTGCTTCCTGTATTTTATCCAGAGTGGTTCCTTTAAATTGTGACCCGTTATCATGTTACTCCTTTGCTGAAGACCCTCCACTCATTTCCCATTTCACTCAGTAAAGTCCTAGCACAGCTTTTCAGGTGATACCTTATTTGACTCGACTACCCCTTGCATCACCTCTTTTCCCTCTTCTCTGCTCCAACCACTGATGTCTTCAAATGGCTCATGTAGCATCCTGTTCTTGCTGGTCTCTTTCCACAAATACCAGGATGGCTTGCCCTGCCTCTTTATTTCTTTCAGGTCTCTCATCAAATAAGCCTTCCTTCCTTGTCCACCATGTAGAAACAGCATCCATTTCCCTCCTCACCGTATACTTTTTCTACTTTACTTTTCTTCCTTGCACTTAACACTACACAACATATTATCTATTTGCCTTTCCCCTTGAGATCAGAGATTTTTCATTCAGGCTGTATCCCAAGGGCCCAGAATAGTGTTTGGCACATACTAGGGGCTCAGTAAACATTGAATAAATGAATAAAATAATGTGTCGTTTTCTAAGGATGACTTTGTTGAGACCCTCATGTGAGTGATTGGATTTCCCACTGCAAATGGATTTGCATTTATCTTACTGGTCTGTGAAAGACTGGGTTAAAGGGGGCTTTTTTTTTTCTATCCTATTTTCCCCCTGAGATTTGGACACTTTATCTTACTCATTTGTTCAGAGCCAATCAGTGTCAGCCTTTAGTCTGCCAATGTGGTTGCTGAGTGATGAGGCATTTCATCCCTCTGGGAGCTTAACGTACCACCTGTGTAGCATGTACAGTTGCAGCTGGCTATGAGCAAAAATCTGAGATTGATCAAGTCCGAATCTCCTAGTAGGGAGCATAGGCAAGGAATGTTCAGACTCTGGGTCAGCTCACGAAGGGTCTTTCAAGTCCTCTCTTCAATACTTGTACAGATTTTTAGTGCTCATGAAAGCAAGGCACCCCAGAGAGTTGGCTGTAGTCTAATACACTGCAAGATCCCCACAGAGCTTCAACCACAACTCTGCAGAGAGAGATCTGGGTCTCTCTGGTGACTAAACTCATCATATACTTTTATAACTTAATATCTAATAAAATATTTGAACCAAGAGAAAAGTCCCTTGTGGATTTTACTTTTAGAGCTGGAGCGGTAAAGAACTTGGCTTTTTCTCATTAAGATGACTTTTCTTTTCGTGCTGTAGAGCTAATATAATGATTGTTTTACAATGTGGTAGTCTTACTCTGCTTGGCTACTGTAACACAATACCAAAGACTGGATGATTTAAACAAGAGAAGTTTATTTCTCACAGTTCTGGAGGCTGGGTAGTCCAAGCTCAAGGTGCTCACAGATTTGCTCCTGGTAAGAGCTCATTTCCTGGCTTGTGGATAGCCAACTTCTGGTGGTGTTCTCCTATGGCCTTTTCTCTGAGCAAGTTTCTGGAGAGAAAGAAAAGGGGGCGGGGGGAGATCTATCTTTCTCTTCTTACAAAAGCACTAATTTCATCATGAGGGCCCGACACGCATGACCAAATCTAAACCTAATTATCTCCCAAAGGCCCCCACCTCCAAATATCTTCGCACTGGGGGATAGGGCTTCAATACCTGACATTCAGTCCAAAACAGTGGTTAAGAGGTTTGCAGTCAGAGTGACCTGGATTCAAATCTTGGTTGAGGTAATTACTGGGTGCATTTAGGCAAATTACTCAACTTCTCTAAGCCTCAGTTTTTTAAATCTGTAAAATGGACCGTCAGCTACCTCACTGAAGTCCTACGGCAAATTTCTGCCATCTCTATAAAGAAAATATTTAGATGGCAGCTGTCATTATTATCTTTTAAATGCCTCCCTTTACCTTTTGTAATTACTGAAAATATTTAGGGGAGTATACTACTTATAATGATATATGGCAATTTTTATTTCTGACAATGCATTTTAATACATATCTCCCCAATGCAGAATGGCTTTATAGGTTCTTGAGCTCTTACTAAGCTGTCAATTTTCATATTATGTATGAAATGTATCAAGTATCATTTTACAATCATAAAATGAAAAAAGTATTAGATTGTAAAAATTTTACACTTCAATATTATAGCTTGCTTTTAATCTAATATGAAAGTAGAAAGTAAATGTGTTCTGACAAATATGTATACATATATATTTTATTTACGTGAAGTACCTAGCTAAGTTCTAGGCATATAGTAGATGTTTAAGAAATGTTAACTTCCCTTCACCCCAATACCTACATAAAGTTTAACACAAGTTTTATATAGAAACCCATGACCAAAAGGTTAGCATTTTAATTTTTTAAATGTTAGTTTCTATTTTAAGCATTTTTTAATATTAGCACTTTTTCATCTGCCTGACTTCCACAATTTCTAATGCAGGCAATAAGAGCTGTGACAATTCTGTTGTCCAGACTGACCCTCTTAAATTGTTAATCATTGTTATGCGATTCTTTTGCTAAAACGTTCACTGCCAGATTCAGTCATTTATTAATTGAGCCAAAACTTATGAAGAGCCTGCTGTGTACCAGGCACTGCATTAAGCAGTGGGTATATAGAGGTGAATAAGACAAGCAAGGTCTTTCCCCTGAAGCAAATTAAAATCTAGTGAGGAATGACAGATAATAAGCAAACAGCCAAGACACTTTAAGATTTTCAAGCATACTAGAAAAAGCCAAAGAATAATGAACAAGGGTAGTATATTCCTTTCTACAGCTGGTCAGGGGAGGTCTCCCGAAGGTAGTGCTATCTGAGCTGAAACCTGAAATTTGAAGTAACCAGCCAAGTAAAAAGCCAATGAAGAGCAGTGCATTGAGAGGGGAGAGCAAACCCAAGACCCCCAAGGCAGATAAGAGTTTAGCACCTTAAAAACCAGTGAGTAGACCACTGAGAACATAACAAGTAAGTGAATCTGGAAGGAGATGATGGTGAAGTAGGCAGGGGCCACATCAGATGATGTTATGCAGTCCAAAGGAAAATGTTTAGATTTTATCCCGAATTCAATCAGAAGCCAAAGAAGGATTTTAAGGAGGGGAGTGACATAATTTTACTACATATTAAAATGACACACTTGGCAGTTGTGAGCTGAATCTGCTGCAGAGGGGAAAAAAAGTGAAAGCTAGGAGCCCAGGCTGGTGGCTATTTCCATAATCCAGGCTAGACGTAATGGTGGTTTAGATGAAGGTGGTGGTAGTAGAAAGGAGTAAGGGAGAGATCAGACTCGTAGATTTTAAACTTGAGCACATGAGAAAAATTACTGGAGGGGGGAATCTCAGCACAGGGTTTGACAAGATGGGGAGTTATCAGGAGTTCTGTTTTTGATATGTTAAACTTGACATGTTTATAATATACAAGTAGAAATGTCAAATGTTGTTGGATATGGGTCAAGGATAAAGACATATATATTTAGGAGCTGTTGGCATCTAGGTGGTATGTAAATTCACTGGGCTAGGAGAAAGTATAGCTAGAAAAGTAGGCACTTGATCAAGCTCTGTAGCACTCCAACATTTAGAGGTCTCATAAGAAGGAAATAGGAAAGAAGAATAGAGACGGAGCACTCAGAAGTAGGAGAAAAAAACAACAACAAACAAATGTGTTGTTGAATAATATCAATGATTGCTAGTAATTCCTGTGCCAAAAATTGTTTTAATTGCCTTAAACTAACGTAATCCTCATAATTTCAAGAGGTAGGTACTACTATTACCCCATTCTACAGGTACAAAAACCAAGGTACAGTGAGTTAACCAATTTGCCTGTTTACACAGCTCATAAGTGGCAGATCTAGGAGTCAAAGCTATCTAATTCCAAAGGCAATATTCTTAGCTAGGACTTGATATTAGCTCTCTAATTTGCAAATGAAAAGTTGCTTTTTTTTTTTTTTGCAGTACGCGGGCCTCTCACTGTTGTGGCCTCTCCCGCAGGCTCAGCAGCCATGGCTTATGGGCCTAGCCAATCCACGGCATGTGGAATCTTCCCAGACTGGGGCACAAACCCATGTCCCCTGCATCGGCAGGTGGACTCTCAACCACTGCGCCACCAGGGAAGCCCAAAGTTGCTCTTTTTTTTTTTTTTATCCCTTTAAATATCAAATCTCCCTGAGACAAAATAAGATGACAGGAAAATATCCATTGGACTTGTAACATGGAGATAGATTGCTTCAATGGAGCAAACTTTTCAAGTGGAACATTGGTAATAGAAGACAAATAGATGGGAGTTAATGAGGAAGCAGGAAGTAGGCAGTAGAAACCACAGTGTTAGATGGCTCTTGTGCAAAGTTCTATTGCAGAATGAAACAAAGAAATGGGGCTGCAGCTAAAGAGGGATTTGGAATTCAAGGGAGGTGTGCTGGTTAGGTCATCTGAGAAGCAGACCATAATATGGAGATAGAAGTACAAGAGATTAATTGGGATAATGCCTTTGAAGGATAATGAAGAGGGAGCAGGAGTAGTCAGTGAAAGCCTTGAAATAATACAGAGGTTTGAGACCTGTGAAAGGAGAGGAGGAAGAGAAGGAGGATTAGGTCAGAAGAGACTACTGTGCAGCTCTAAGAATGTCTCAGGGAGCTGTGTCATAGATAGAGCCTGTAGAGGAGCCCTTCACGAGGCAGAATGGCCAGGATTTAGGAGCCTTGCCGTGGTCAGTCATTGGCTAGTGTTATCTAGGAAAAACCTTGCCTTGGCTTAAATGCTGCAGTGGATGCTAAAGGTGCTACAGCTCCTTGAAGCTAATCAGCAAGGTCTGTCTTAAGGCAGACCTGAGTGTTTGTCTCTATAGCCATCCCAGGAGGGTTGTTTTGTATATTGGCTTTATACACTGATGAGAATCAAGGTAAAACAGAGAGAACACAATTACTTAAAATTCACAAAAACTAGCACAGGACTTAACTTTGCCTCTAACACCATTTTAGGCAAAAAAATTTTCCCATTTCCCATTAAGTGTTCATTTAAATGGTCCCAACAAGAGTATTATGTAAAAATCATTATCTTAGGAACTTATCTTATTGAATATCGTCGGGACACTTCAACTCCTACAACTCAATAGAATAAAAAACTCATTTTAAAAAACAGGCAAAGGACTTGAGTAGACATTTCTCCAAAGAAGACATAAATGGCCAACAGGTATATGAAAATGAGTTCAATATCACTAATCATCAGGGGCGTGCAAATCAAAACCACAATGAGACATCACCTCATACCTGTTATGATGGCTCTTATCAAAAAATAAAAGATAAGTGTTGGTGAGAATATGGAGAAATTGTAACCCTTGTACACTGTTGGTGTACAAGAGTCAAGATGTAGAAACAAACTAAATGTCCATTAACAGATGAGTGGATAAAGACAATTGTATGTGCATACCACAAGGAAGATTACTCAGCCTTAAAGAAGGAAATCAGGCCTTATGGGACAACACAGATGAACTCTGAGGATACAAAACAGGCCTCAACAAATTTAAGTGGGTACTTAATTTTATCTAAAGAGCTCAAAACACTTGGTAAATGTCATGAAAACCATTTTCTTACTGTTGAATATGTCTGTGAAATGGTGATATAAAGATACAATTGCAAAGTCTGAGTGATAAGGTACCAAGGTGAATTGTGTAAAAGATCACAAGTTTAGTGGCCTGAAAACTATATTTTTAAAAATCTAGAAACCCTTTTTGGTACTGAAATGATAAAGCAATCAACAATCATGAGTCAAAAGTATTGGAAAACTTAACTATGCAAAACACTAGTCTTGTTGCCTTCTTAACTGGATACAAGGTCAACTGCATAGGTTGCAAAAACGTTAGGGATTCATGCTGTGTATGTTGTTTTCACTGGGCTGGAAGACTATATGCCTTGATTGACGTTTTGAAAACATGCGCGTGCACACACATGCATGCACGCGCGCACACACACACACACACACACTGCAAAATTTTAAAACCCTCACAGATTACCAAAAAACAGAAGGTTTTTCTATACTAGATCAGAGTACATACACATTTTTAAGTCAATACAGCACTTGTGGAACAATACTTTAATGTATTTTCCCTCAGAGTTAACGGGCTTCCTATTAGAAACACAGTAATTCCTGAGATATCAGTTGCTTGGGGATTCTTGGTAAAATTACTCTAATAATCCGAGGCAGCATGAAGGCAATAATATAGTGGGTGTACAAAAATATTCACAGCTACTCTCTGTTCCCTGGGAATTTAGATGGGTAATCCCACATGGTTAATAGTACTTGTTATGTATGGTTGAGAATGATTCCAAAACAATAGAAGTCACCAAGAAATAATAAGAGGGAGTTAAAAATGAAGGGAACCTTGCCTTTCTGAAGAAAATAAAACTGCTGGCCATTTTGGCCAGTGGTTGCCAAGACCATGTCTTTGTCAAACCCACATAGATGGCTAATTTTGTTCAAGGACTGACTATGGAAGAATTTAATTCATTCAACTACCTGTTTTGTAAAAAGACAGTAATGATCTCAGTGCAGACAACTGACTTCTTACTCTTGCTGGGCTATAGATTGTTCAACTACTATAAGGCTATCTCTATGGTAATTACTATGAGTCATTTTCATAGGGAGAGAGCAAGGATGAAAAATCCTGGAGTGTCATGATTGCAGGCACATCACTGCTGCCTCCACACTCCTTAGAGAAAAATGACATTGCACACAGCAGGAACAATATGTTCTCTCTACTGCTCTGTATTTGTGAGGGGATTTCCTTCCTGGAAGGCCAGGGTACTGGGCTTTATGTCAGCTCTAAGCAAGCCCATGAGGGCTTCCTTTACGTGAGGACTCAAACAGTGAGATATAATAGGTCTCAGACTCATAAATTAGGAATAATAACTCTGCAGAGCAAAACTGACTTCGTGCACTCAGGCAATGGGATTAAGTTAATGCCACAAGCTCTACTCTTTGTGAAAGGTAAACTTCTGGCTGAAGAGAACAGCAATAATTATTCAAAATTCCTGAAGTAGGCCAACCATTTGTCCAGAGGGCAAAGAAATCCTGCTTGACTGGCTTCCACTCGAAACCAGTGTCAAGTTCCTAACCTTATGAACTCCCCAGAATGATATTAGGTGGCAAAGAGGAGCCCTTCTCTTTAGCTTCTTTCTTCTTTTTCTCTCCTTTTCTAAAAATCAGAGCACACAATGTGGTTATGTTTATATTGGTACTCACATATTGTTTCTCAGAGAATTGTCATATTTGATAATGGACTTCCATCCTTTATAAGCTGGAAGATATTTTTCTTTCTCTTTCTTAAAATGATAGTGTTCCTTAAGGGAATTCTTTTCCTTAAAGTGGGTGGAGCTAGCAGATGAGCATGTACATTATTGTAGATGTACTGTCTACCTTTAAGAAAACATTATCATATTGTTAGTGATCTACTGCCTTTTTTTCTAAGTATTTTCTGAGTGGGACTGGTGACAATGGGTCCAAGAACTGGAGAAAAGTGAGAAATGAGACATGGCGGTCTAAAGTAGTGGCTCTTAAAATGTGAGATGTCACAGATCTCCTTGAAAATTGGATAAAAACTAGGAAGGTACACTCTTGGTAGAAAAAAAAAGTTTCTATGCTCACAAAAATTTATATAGAATCTCAGGAATTTCAGAACCCTCCTGACAGGCATCAATGAACTCTCACCCTGAAGTTTATGAATATCAGCTGAGTCCTGTATAAAATGAGTGGAAATGTTTACCCCTACCAAGTTGTAGAAGACTGTGAATACCCCACCATCCTTCAACCTAAGGCTAAAGTCTTTAGGTCATCCTAGTCAGCCCCACTACTCTGAGCACTGCTATCAAGAAATACAGTTGGGCCGTCATTGGCAATGACTGGATTCTTCATAAGTGCTGGATGTGAAACAAATGCTCTACCCTATCTTCCTCTAAATGTTGAGTTCTTAAAACTTTAACCACAAACAGTGTGTTGCAAAACTCACTTGGTGCACTCAGGAGTTCACTTATGAGAAGACACATGGTTTCAGAACTGGCTCTAGCTGAGTGACTTTGTAGTTGCCTATATGAAATGATCTGTCCATTTTAGCTTTGATCTTAGGGAAAATAGCCACATCTTGATACATTCTTCATAATAAGCAGCTTGGATAATACTCCTACTTCTGAATTAAAGGTTAAAAGGATCTGGAGAAAGAACTAACCTTTTTCTTCTTGAGACATTCCCTCCAGGGCAGGCCGAAGGTGTACTAGTAAAGAAGGAAAGCTTATAATTTTTCTATCCATAGTATCCTGAGCTGTCAATTCAGCAGCTTTCACAAGAACTAAACCTACTTTACAAAAAAAAAAAAAAGGAGAGCTTGAAAGTGTTGTACCATTAGCTATTCTGATTCTAGTCCATGCCAGGAAGCAAAGGTTCTTATACCATGTTCTATTTTTGATCTAATCCATATCAACAGCCTGAAGTCTCAGCATGGTAATGCTGGGGGAATTCTTTGATGATAATTGGAAACTGCTCTGCCTTGCCCCTTAAGTTATACAATCTGACTGTCACTAGGAGTGTCATTTGGGCTTTAAAGAGCTGGGGATAAGAAAAGTGGGCATCTGAAGTCTCCGTGGAAGGTACAGCAGCAAGTCAGAGCCTCTTGTGAAAGTTCTCCCGTTGGTTAGGTTGGGATATAGAAGGAAGATATGTGTCCCTACCCTGATATTTTAGAGCCTCAAGACAATTCAGTATGCCATCATTCAAATACCCAGACTGCACTACCTTTACTTTGGGGGCACACAGCAATGATATGGGATGAAAAGTCACACTACACAGCAGTTATTGATAACGGTTAAATATAACACCAGGCGTTAAAACCTGGTACCTTCTTGCCATGATAAAGATTGTAACAAGAACAGGAAATGGCACAGCACAAATCCGTTTTCATGATAATGATCTCATGAATGTAAAGATCATAGGAAATGGAACAAATGTAACCCATTCCATTACCACTTTCAAACGGTAACCTCCTTGTCCTAGTCACATGCCCTACTTATGGTCCTGATTAAATCACAAAGGAAATCAAAAGGCTGATTGTGACACCGGGGTAGCAAAGCAGCCCCCATTTATGTGTGTGCATATTTGTGTGTGCACACATCTTTCCTTCCTTTGAACTCTGCTGCACTGTTACAGCTGATTCCCTAACTTTGACCTGAAGAAAGCAGGTCAGACACAGAAGGAACAAAGAAAACTAAAAACCAAGGAGTCAGCTGGGAATAGGCACTCTCCTTACCATCCTTTATCAAGATTAGGAAACCCTGACCTTCCCCTAAATAGAAGCCGTAAACAAAGAAGATGACTGGCTGCCTTTCTTCCTTCTAGCCCTCATAGCTCCTCAGCTTCTTAAGGAAAATGGAGCTTCTGTCTCATTATGTGTTCTCTTTGTCCTATCTAAAGAGGTTGCAACTTGATTAGGGCTCATCGAAAGTACAAAGAAAGGTCTCAGGAACACAAGGAAGCCAGAACTGGTTGAGGGCGATCAGGCCCATTCAGGGTTGCTGCTTCCATTCCTTCCTCTTTGACCTGGCCATGTTTCCCAGGAGGATCTGTTCTCCATGGAAAGCTCTTTAGGTAATGCAATGTGAACTCTATAATAAATCATCTCACCCCAAGATGACTGCTTCAGATATGAGGGGGTGTAGTGAGGAAAGATGGCTGAGTTTGCCAAATAAATACTAGAGAAGATGAGAGCCAGATTGCCTGGAGTACTGTGCCCACACCCTTCCGCAACCAAATGTCACTCACTCTGCTCAGCTGGCTAGTAACTCCTTACATGGCATCCAAGTAGCTGCTTTATACATTTTCTTCCACTGGGGATTTGTCCAGGCAAGCAAGCCTGAATATACTTTACATTTCAGGCATCCTGAATGTCTGTCACTTCCAGATGATGTCCCAATTATCAAATGGCCCTGGCTGGTTAATGAGGAATGCAATAGTGTTCCTTGCCCTGGTTATATGTCACTTGTTAAGGGATGTTGGGAGATTCCCAGACGATTTCACATCTTAAGATAGCAATTGGTAACTGCCTTATCAGACATCATGCAAAAAGTTTTCTGTGGGTGCAGCAGTTTCCTAAGTGTCCTATCTTGATTCCCAAAACAGATTACATTGGAATTATCTTTTCAAAGAAAAGGAGGCCCTAAGTTTCAAATGGTCTAAAATTTAAGAAGGTTATAAGCCCTGAAAAATAATCATTTGGGGACAGTACGGTGTCAGAAAAAGAATATATTGGAAAACTGGCTATGTAGTTTTGAATCTCTAATTCGTTCCTAGGAGGTATTAACTGATTGTATATGATTGTGGTGAGTCACAATGTGTCCTGTTTACTTAAAATCATTCTATAATACTCTATTAAGAAGTGATGTGATTGGAATAACTAGAATCTAGGTCAGGTTATTGAATAAGCTTCCAGCCTCCAATTTTTTAAAATTTTTATTTATTATTTTTGGCTATGTTGGGAGTTTCTCTAGTTGTGGCGAGTTGGGTCTTTGTTGCCTTGCGTGGGCTTCTGATTGTGCTGGCTTCTCTTGTTGCAGAGCACAGGCTCTAGGTGCGTGGGCTTCAGTAGTTGTGGTGCATGGGCTCTAGGGCACAGGCTCAGTAGTTGTGGCACACGGGCTTAGTTGCTCCACAGCATGTGGGGTCTTCCCAGACCAAGGATAGAACCCGTGTCTCCTGCATTGAGAGGTGGATTCTTAACCACTATGCCATCAGGGAAGTCCCCCAATTTCTTTTTTTTTTTTTTTTTTTTTTTTTTTTTACTGTTTTTTTATTCTCTTTCACTATTCTATGGGAGACTTTGTGGTTGTTTACAAGGAGAACTGAAGTGATAGCAGGATGAGGAGGCAGATCTCACTAGCTGTATAGCCTGGGGATAATCCCTTGATATTTCTAAGCCTCAGTTCTTTCATTGGTAAGATGAAGAAATGGGTCAACTTGGTACTGAAGGTCCCTTATAGCTCTGAAATCAAAGAGACATTGGGTTCTATGAAATTTAAACTAGTGACACACACATCCCCTGCATTTGTTGTTGATGTTGTTCTGTGAATTTTTGATGAACATCACCTTGAGGAGGGTGTTATCTTTTCTTTCCATGAATTTTAAGTCTGTCGCCTATTTCTTGCCTATCATTCTTTTTTTTTTTTCTTTTTTTTTGCGGTATGCAGGCCTCTCACTGCTGTGGCCTCTCCCGTTGCGGAGCGCAGGCTCAGCGGCCATAGCTCAAGGGCCCAGCCGCTCTGTGGCATGTGGGATCTTCCCAGACTGGGGCATGAACCCGTGTCCCCTGTATCGGCAGGTGGACTCTCAACCACTGCGCCACCAGGGAAGCCCTTGCCTATCATTCTTTATCTTTACCACTGAGAGGTACTTTGTTGTTTCCAACAGTATTTGTCTATTTGTTTCCACAGTATTTATTTTTAAGGAATAAAGGAATAAAGACATGAGAATAGGAAACAAAATTATGAAGTGAGTTATATGGGAAGTTTGCAAGGCACAAAATGGACCTATGGTGGAGAAAAGGAGGAGGAAGGGTGTTTTAGTTAGAACACTGCATGTAAAATCTCCAAAGTAAGGGAATTATATTTTAAAGAACTACAACTGACTAAATGAAGGAATGAGTTTGTATACGTGAAGTTCTTGAGCTATATTTGGTGAGAAGGAGATTTTTGACTTTTGCTAAACCCTCAGACCTCAGTTTTATTAAAAAAAAAATTCTCTGGATGTATAATTAGAAAGACAATGTTAGAAGTAATTTTCCAAATCAGAAGTATGAGCCAGACCCAACTTTCCTACTATAGATTCATGCCATCATACATAATCCTGAAACATGCCTAACCAGAACTACTCAACTGGCAGAGCTGCCACTATCCTCTGCCATCCACTGTGTCCCAGCACCCTCTTGGGTAACCCACGTCTGTTTCAAAGGCTTTCATGCTGTAGAACCAGAGATAAGAATTGTCTCAGGCTTGTGCAGAAAATTAATCCTGACCACAGCAAGATGCCATTTCCCACCCCGGAAGTGGTATCAGCTGAAAAGGGAACTTTCTTTGATCTTATTCAGGGACTTCATGCCATTTAAAATTACCCCACTTCAGCATCCTATTTCCCAATTCCACAGTCATCTTGGTTGGTTGTTATTTGAACGTTTGAGTTCACCTTACTTGAAATTACTTCCCACCTAGGCTAATTTACCAGGGATCCAAAGCACTCATCATGTGGTGTGCAAAGGATATAGAGACGTCCTTGTGTGCAAAGACAAATTGGTAACAAGACAGCATCTCTATCAGTAGCTTGTGACTAGCATGCCTCTCTGTGAATCAAGTGATATTTTCTAATAAGACTTTATACTTGTGGTTTTATCCTAAGTTGGGCTCTGGTGTGAAGACGTCTTTCGCCAAGCTAATAAACTGGTGATCAAGCAGATGTGACTTTGTTACCAAAGATTAGGAAGACTATGGAAAAAGTAAACCAAACACTACAAGTCATAATACTACTACCTAGTACAGAAGCAACAATAAAAGCGTACAAAAGAATACAGAAAAACAATTCTTCCAAAGATTGCATTTTCACTGCCCCCCTTGCCAGTGCAGAGTGTCATATTCCTACACATCTGGTAATCCTTACCAGTCCTTTAGAAAGATGGGAGACAGAATTAATGAGGTAATTAGAGAGCTGTAGACAAATAAGAGAAGGCTAGTGTTTGAGATCTCAACTATGGATCTATGCACCTGGTTCTAGATCAACATATGTTTTATTTATGAATCACCTAAAATACGTTTGAGAGTTTGTTGCTTATATCCATGCATTTGTGCTATGGAGAGGAGCCTAAGGTATGTGTTATAGGACAATCTCTAGACTTGAGATAATCTAATGAAAGAGGAGTCAAATACATGTGATCGTGTTCATGTGTTTGTATGTAACATATCTCTAAACTCACCTTAGGTAAGGAAAAGGATGCACTGGTCAAGTTGGAACCACATGTGCAATGTTCCCTCTGAAAGTGGCCCAAGGGCTTCATTTGCCTTTACTAAAATGAGAAAAGCTTATGAATAAAGTGGATTTTGAGCTGAGTATTGAAGAAAGTTTAGAAATGAATGTAGATGAGAGTATGGCTAAAGGTTTATAGGAAGGTCATAAAGAAGCAAGTAGGAGAAACAGAAGTAGAGCAATAGCCAGGAATAATAATGGGAATGTTGATGGATGACCTCAAAACCCACTTCAGGCACTTAAGGGATTTTCAGAAAAGAATTATGTGATCCCAGCAATGGAAACCAGGTAGTGGCATTTAGATGAACATACCTGCAGGAAAAAAGGGTCTTGAATATTAATGGTGGAGCAAGAAATGGTAGCTAAGACCAAAGATATTCAGAACCCAGATGAAAAATGCAACTAAAACAATATAGAATAACAAAATACAATACATAAAATAAACTCTGAAATTATTAGGGAATCTGCTAGGGCCTGATATCCCTTAATTTTCCGGGAATAGGAAAAGACTGCTGCTAGGGTTCAAAGGCTGGCTTAGTCTACTTAACTAAATGAAATGTTCTACCCTTCTTTTTCCTCTTCTCCCCTGCACCTTTGGAAATGGACTTTATTCTGACTTTGCATAAAGTATAACATAAAAATTTATTTGGAATATAATCTTGTCTGTTTCAAGAGGGATTTCAATTTCTTATAATGCCTTAAGTTTATTATTAAATATTTTGACAGGGATGAGTGGGGAGAGTATGGAAGAATAATGCTGAACAATTATTGGGTATCTTCAATTCTGGTTACTATGCAGTGGACTTTCCATATGTTTTCCTATATATTCAATTATTTTTCATTATAGTTATTTCAATTCATATCTTTTTCTGTTTTAAATAAAATTTACTGCACATTATATATAATATTGTTCATCAGCTTAGTTATTTGATGGAAGGAATGATTTAGGGAAAAAACCAGTGTGAAGTAGCAGCCACATGAGAATGAAGGTCTTAAGTAAAATTAAGGAATTGAGGGTTTTGGGGACAAGTTTAAAATTAAGATATATAGTTAGATAACTAGATAGCAATTTTACTTTAAAAAAGGAAGAGGAAGAAAAGGATCCAGGAAAGGCAGAGTCTCATTCTTTTAGAACTAGAAAGTTCTGTAGACATGCATGGTTGGACATTAGGAGAAATACTAAGACAAAGAAGCTAATATTTTGCATTATTTGCTATAGTTTTTTTTTTTTTTTTTTTTTTTTTTTTTTTTTGCGGTATGCGGGCCTCTCACTGTTGTGGCCTCCCCCGTTGCGGAGCACAGGCTCCGGATGCGCAGGCCCAGCGGCCATGGCTCACGGGCCCAGCCGCTCCGCGGCATATGGGATCCTCCCAGACCGGGGCACGAACCCGTATCCCCTGCATCGGCAGGCGGACTCTCAACCACTGCGCCACCAGGGAGGCCCTTGCTATAGTTTTGAGGCATTACTGCAATAATTTTAATCTACTCCTGTTTCCATGTGGGTGATGAGCAAATTTTGTGGGTGATTAGGAATCTTGTGCAATATTAGCAGAGATGCAAGATACTCTTAAGCAAGACTCATATTTCTGTACCTAATTGGAAAAGCTAGGCCTTTATCTTAAGATATCTTGACTGGGAGATTCATTAGTTATAAAAGAATTTTAACTTTGAATCCACAAACATATATTGAGGAAATAGATGTTTAGGTCACTATGCACATTCCGAAAGGAGCATCATGTTGAAAGCCCTGAAGATGCATTTTCTCTAAGATGTTTCCCATTAAGATTGAAGATAGTTACTCCAGAAGAGAAATGCCAATGTATTAATAGCACTATGTTCTTTTTGTGGGGTCTGTCTATATACATGGGATCAGTTAAAACAGTAATTCTGAGTCACGTTAATCGGGTAAGAAATGTTTGCTGTCTTTCAAATAATAGAACCACTGCTGCCAAGCACTATTAGGTGTTGCAGCTGAAAAAAAATGTACTGAATATATAAATTTCTGCCAAATATTGCATTTTATTCTGTCTTAATAAGTAATAGAGTAAACTGGAATTTCTAAAATTGTTAAGTGTAATTATCAAAAAAAAGGGAAAAATCATCTACTCTAGCTATATGATCTTCTGGTGTTGTATTACTATTTGTAGAGTAGGTTTTTCTATTCTGCCATTTTATATAACAAAATGAATAATATGGTAAAAGGTGTGTAAGCAGGAAATTCCCCTAAGGGAAGGCTGCAGAGGGATAGGTGTTTACCAAAGTATTCTACATGTGTATTAGAATCAATGGGACAAAAATACAAGGAAACTTTGTAGTTATTTCCTGTAACATCAAATGATATACTGTGTTGAGAATTACAGGGCATATTTACAACAATCAATATAATTCAGCAAAAATAAATAGAAAACTTCTGAAAAATCTGATCAAGCAGTATTAATGCTTAGCAGTTAGATGGACAGTCCTTTAAGTTTTTCTTTACTAAAATGCATCTTACCACCTTTTCCGTGATATTTCCCATGGTGCTTTCAAGTTTAACTGAGCTTAAATATACCAAATATAAGCATATAATTCATGATTTGGAAATGTAGAGAAACAGATGTTCACAAATTGTGGAGGGAATAGAGTATCACTTGGCATTTGAGAAACGTTCTCCTTCAGTATAGTTTCAAATCCATTACCTTGTTTGATTTTAACAACATTCCTATGATACAGGTAAATTTGGCCTTTAGAAGTATTCACATTTTACTGTAGAAAACGAGCTTGCTACCTGCCCAAGGAGAGTCATGGAATTCCTATTCAGACAACTCTATCGCCTTGGTGTTGTTTCCAATAAAGCTTGCTGCCTTTCAGGGCTAGAAACAGGATAGACTTAACAAAAAGTTGGAAATGACCCTGAAAAGGAGGAATTATTTTTAAGAGAGAGACAGGCGAGTGGCTTGCCACTTGTGAAGATTATGCAGTTTTATAATCCTTCGGGTTGGTTTGGTCAGCGTTTGTAATCTAACCCCTCACTTACGCTTTGGAGAAATAACATTTCCTCTTACAGTATTTCTTATACATATTACATGCTTTCAAAACTGTTCTTTACCACACATCTCAAAGAGAAGCTTAAAAATATCTGAACTGCAATGGGTCATGATGCAAATTCCTACTGACCCCCATTCCTCATTCTTTTCCCGTAAAAGCACATTTTTTTTTTTTTATCGCTTCCAACCTGGAGGTGTATAACATTTGCCAAAACGAGGTGAGGTGACTCTATTTGTGATTATCTCCTACTTCCTTCTTAGAAATATTGTCTGTGTATGCCATGACTTCTATGTGGCTGTGTCATGTGAACATATACCATCTTTTCTTAAAAAGTGATGGCCTTTATGCTACTTAAGACAGATACTACTGTAAACTAGTCATTTTCTATGAAGCTAAAGTTCACTTTTGTTTTTATTTCTCTAGAGGAAAAAGACTTGTTTATTAATCAAAATTTAATCTAAAAGATTTGTGAGAAAGTGGTATGTCTTACCAATTTTTAAGAGATTTGTTCTATTTTTTGTTATGGGTATGTCAGCTCCTCTAGTGAGAGTTACAGTAAAATTTTCCGTTGGCAACACTTGTTATTTGTTTATAAAATATCAATTCATTGTTTGAAGTTCTAAAAACTATTGCTTCTTACATTGTTTAAAAAAAAAAAAAAAAAACCCAAATAACCCCAAGTTACTGCCTTACTGAATTTTTCTAAAATTTAAAGCAATCCAGACAAGTTAAAACTAAGCTAAACATAAACGAGTGAACTTTATAGTTCAGGTTCTAAACCTCCTTTCAAAATTGCTTCACATAGCAAAACTTTAAATACAGTTGGCCCTCCATATCCTCAGGCTCTGCATCCACGGATTCAAACGATCACAGCTCAAAAATATTCGGACAAAAAAATCTAGAGAGTACCAAAAAGCAAAACTTGAATGTGCTGTGTTCCACCAACTATTTACAAAACATTTGCATGGTATTTACAACTACCTACATAGCATTTACATTGCATTAGGTATTATAACATATATAGGAGGATATGCCATACGTTATATGCAAATACTATGCCATTTTATATAAGGGAATTGAGCATCCTTGGATTTTGGTATTTGAGAGGGCTCCTGGAGTCAATACCCTGTGTTTACTGAGGGGTGACTGTACTTTAAGGGTTAGTGGTGGTGATATTTTATATTTCTGTCACACCTCCAACGTCATCTATTACAATTCTGGATGCTTTACAAATGTCTGATTGTTCAAAACAAATGCTTGTATCATCTGTCTCTTCCTTGCCCTTTTACTGATTTATTTCGGCCAAAGCACACTGATAGGAAGTTATTTCAATGTTTGTCAATTAGAACATTTAAAGATTAAACATTGAGTTTAATAGGGAAGGAGGATGCTAAACCTGGCCAAAAGGAATAAGTGATTAATTCTGAAATAATGAAAGGGTGCAGGAGTAGCCGCAACAGTCAGTTTTATGCTTGCAAGGAAATGATGAGTGGGAAATTTGTGACACCTGACTAAAAATCAATGCTCGTGGAAGGTGATATAATAGCTTTAAGCTGGAAAAAAAATAAGTACGGGGAAATCAAAGCTGACACGGTGAAACTGCACAGAAAGAAGTGGGTAGAATAATGACAATGTCAAGCAACTAATGGAGCTAATGAGGCATAACGTGATGGTACTAAAGATCTCATGTCCTCTAAAACAACTAGTTAATTTAGCTAACTAATTTCCTTACCTCTCCTACTAAATCTCTTAAGGACATCCTAGTGTGGTCCCCTTATATGATATTTTGTATCATTTCTCAGAATTTTCAAAATAATATTAGGATACATTGCAAAAGAGGAAGTAAATGCTAAAAATAAGCCTTTAACTTATTTATTAAAGTGGTGATTATCTAAACCCAAAACAAATCCCAAAGTTGTTTTTTCTGTATGAGAGAACATGAAGGAAAGAGAAACGAAAGTAATATGTACACCTTCGTTTTTTTCTGGCTCCAAGAGAAAAAAAATGAAAATGAAATATTTGTGTTAAGAGAAGAAAGCTTAATACTAGATGTAAAAAGTCTATACTTATGCTACATTTACTTTATGTTAAATTATTCCCAATCTCCTGTTTGCTTCTAAGGAGACTAGTCAATAGCTTCCTGCACATTCCTCTGTCTTAGAAATAGTAAGAGAGGGTTGTAGAAGTGGGCTAAAAAGAGAACACTAATTAAAAGGGATTCCAAAGACATTTGGACTCAGCCAAGCAAACTCCTTAAAATTGTAGGAGAGTTATTGTCTTCAAGGTAGCAGTCAGTGCCTTTCTCTGACTTAACTTGGCTTGGATAGGCTTCTCTGTTGGCAAGTTAAAGGGTCTCAAACAGCAAGAGATGTTTTATCTTGGTTAAGCTGATAATTTGTCCTACTTAAGCAAATGATGCAAATTTCCTTGTAAAGCTCTTTGCTCATTAGCTCATAATTAGGGTAATAAATCTGTAATCACCAAACACATCCATGAAAACATCATAGTGCTGTAAAAGTGAAAGTGGGCTTATCCTATCCTGAAGGAACCAGTAGAGAATTTGTGGAAACCTATTCAAATTCTGAATGCAAAGCTACATGAAATTGTTATAAATTTAACCCCTAGGAAGAAGAGAAAGAAACAGTCTGGATGGCGTGAAATCACCTTAACAATCCATGTGAAAACTGAAAGCTTTAATTGAATTTCTTAAAAATATTTTAGAGTTATAAGTATTCTTTATGTTATGAATTATTTTTAAGTGGGTCTTTCACACACATTTTCATACACGAACATTTTTGCAAGTAAGCACTTAACTCTGCTGCTGGCGGAAACCAGTGGCCTGAAGGTACCAAGCAATTAGTCAAAATTCACATAGTGAGTCAAAATATCGAGTCAAGAAAAAAGCCCAGTAGAGGACTCAGCAAAGCACAAAGCCCACACTCCACGCTTAATATACAGACTTCTGGGGTGGATGGATAACTTGAACTACTCCTGAGACAAGGGAGAATTGTGAAGTCACGAGTAATCAAGAAATTCTGCTTTCTTTTACATTTAACAGAAAAATGCTAATTCTATGCTGGTTACTTGTATACTTATAATACATCTTTCATTCTGCATTGCTTGCAAATTATTTACAACAGTCGGTTTGCAATTTGTTTACAAATATGACCTCTCCTCCCTCAAAGCTCATATTAACTAATACCAGTCCAGATCATGTCTGTACATGCTATGGATCTTCTGTTTATTTCCGAGCTCCACCCAACTTGTTCATTTTCCTCATCGCTCAAGATTTAGAAAATGTTGATTCATGTCAGTACCATACCATGTAGACTGACTAAAACTAACTTCAGAATTAGGGTAGACATGTCTTCTTTATAGAAGTACATGGAATTGCCCTTAGACTCCATGTGTTTGTCCTAATCCATGTGACACTTAAATTAACAGAACTGAATTTCTTTGTAGTTTATGTTACTACTGAGAATATGTTTCTTCTTGCTCAAAAAGTGGTATGTTGAGACCCTAAATTGTTCCAGTCTTAGCAGAGGAGGCAGGATGAACTTTCCAGTGGTCTATTTACTCCTCTGAAGGGGAAACTTCAATTATCCATTTGGATCTCTTTGGGGACTAAAATGCAGACTTTTAGCTAGGATGAAACTATTAGAAATTTAGAAATTAGAAATACATGTCCTTTATTTGAAAAGAAAAGACAACAAAAAAAGCCAGGTAAAGTGAATGTGACATCTATTTATATTTTATCCTTAGGAGGTAAGTTTCTGGAGACAAGACCACAGTGGAATCTTAGTGTATGCTAATAGGTAACCAGGAAGATGCTTATCATGTAACATTAGCTAAAAGACCAAATGTGCATGGTAGGCTCAAATATATTTTTATTTTGTATTTAACTCCTTAAAGGTCTTTAGTAGTCTGGCTGCAACTAAATATATTTAGAATGATACACATAGGTATGAGAATTAAATCCAATCATTGTGAATAAATCATATTGGAACTTAAATTCTCTTCTAGCTTTTACCTTAAAAATTTAAATATTTCTTTGCTCCCTTCCCCTTTAATTTATCAAAGACCTACATATCCACTATCCTATCCCTATATGGGGTATTTAACCTAATTTACATTTCACCAATATATTCAAACTTTGCTCCTTGGCCTTTTGGTGACGTCAAAAATTGCTGTAAAATATAAGACATTCATCTACTGCCTAGAAGTCTCTCAGAAAAACTCCATTTAATTATCAGTTTTTCAAACTAGCAGAAGTACTCTGACATTTTCCAAAAAGCAGCTGAAAGCAGCATTTCTCCTGGCAGACCTACAGGCCCCATCCAGTGTAAGGGGCTTCAGTCTAGATTGATAGTCACCTCAACTAGAGTGTGAGGCACAAACAGTTTTTTCCAGAGCTAACATAAGGGAAGAGGGGAACTACCTTTAGATGCATTTAAATACTGAAGGCTGAATCATACAATAGAAACAAAAATAGAAAGGTGAGAGAAATGGTTTAGAATTTTTGTAGATTGTTAGAGGAAAAGAAAAGGAAAACAGGAGGAAAGTAAAACAAAGGGCAAATACAGAAGACATCAGATATTCTGAATCTTCTAACTTTAGCACTTCATCAACATTCCATTTTACCCTCTCCTGGAGAGAACAATTTTTCTTCTTGGTCCATCCTTCCCACGTCTCAGAAGAGCATCCCTGAATTCCAAGGCCACATTCTGACAATACTCCTCTCTCATCCCTGTGTGTTGTCAGCACTGCTGCTTGAACAAAATGAGGGGCTAAATCCTCCCATTCCCAAATATTCACCCCTATCTCAAGTTTTTTTCCCCTATATTTTCCTATGATTTATTGTGTATCATAAAAGGAGTAGATCCTGGGTCTTTTTTTTTTTTTTTTGGTACTAAATTTAGTTGTTTTAATTTATTGTGGGGAACCTGGACAATGAAGTGTAAAGAATAACCCCTTGGCTTCCTGCAGATTCAATCAATGCCTCCTTTGGCTGCCTCTTTATTGTTATTTAAGACAGAAAATAGTAAATACATGGAATCTTTTTGTTTATTAAACAAAAATAATTAAATACACAAAACTTGTCTTTAGATGTCAACCCCAATTCTGTCTTTTCTCCTTTTGGAATCTCCACTAGAAAACTCTCAGGCCCCTCCTCTCTCATTTACACTTTTCTATGAGCTGAACTATCAGTGTGCTTCTTTCTTCAGGGGTATTTACATTTTAACCCTTGCATCTAATTCTGGAATGGAAAACTTTGTTGCTAAGACATTTCAGTTATTACACCATGTTTTTACCTAAGAGATAGGCTCTGAAAGTTAACTTCCCTCATTAAGTTTAAGATGGAGGAGGTGGTGGTGGTGAGTGATTTTTGCTCTTATCCCATGTTCTCTTCTGCACTGGAGGCCATGCAAGAGGCTGCAGCAATGGCAGCTGTTGCATACCATTTCCAGGAGACACAGATAATCATGGAGCTCGGAGCTGGGTTGAAATTCTTCTAGTCAAAACCAAGACATGGCGAATAAGCAGGGTTTTATTCTGCTTCTAAACTAGGCCTCACATCGCTTCTGTCCTTGCCATGGTGCCCATAGTCCCCCATATACTGAGGTGGCTGGATATGTAGAATATTCATGCATCCTACAAGGCTGGTGAGACATAGGTCATGAGCTGGTGCAAGGGGGAGAGTTGTCTGTTTTATTTAGATCAATTCAGGGAAAACTGTTTATAGTCCACTTAAAATTTCAACGTAAGAATAGCTTCATTTGGTCTTTTGTGAGGGTAGATATATTGACTCAAACTTAGATTACCCATTAAATGTCAGTGAAAACAACTGGAGCCACTTATTTACTAACCTGTTAAGGATTGTCATAATACAGGGCAACATTCTAAAGTGAATCCTAATTATAGGTCCTCTATCACTTGGAAAAGTCGGGAAAACTGAAAATCTGAGCCAGAAGTTGCTCATCACAGACCTGAAATCTAATCCTCTTTAGGTCATTCAAAAACCCAGAATAATTAATGTCAAAATTTCTATGAAGGAAGAGTTAATTTATTTGGTAGTGAGGATAGAGAGCTTCAAACTTGAGTCATAAGAAAAGAGCAGGAATTGAGGATGTGAACCAAACACTTTAACTTTTAACATGAGGGCAAATGTCATGATTATCTAATTCAAGCTCCCAGATTTTACTGACAAGGAACTAGATCAATTACATAACTTTTCAAGGCATTTAGTGGGAGTCAGTCAACTTCGGTTTGATAACTGACCCCCTCATTTTTCACTTGTGGGACATTAAGTATGTAACTTTACCATAGTTTTCTGTCTACAGAATTGGGATGATTTGATAGTATTGCCTCATAAGGCTATTGCAAGGAACAAATGGATCTACTCATACATATAAACCACCAAATCAGTATATGTAATCAGTCTGCACTCAATTATAAACTTTTTTCCATAACTCTCCTTTCACATGAGGGATTTTAATTTTTCCTCATAGCTTTCAGAATAATTTAAAGAATATAGAGAGATCTTCCATTTACACAACACTTCTGGAAGAAATAGCATCCTTATGAATTTTAGAATTAAAACATAAATGTATTCAATTTTAGTTCTCATTTGAAATTTAAGTGGGTCTTTAACATGAACTTTGGCCAGACTTGAAAACATGTAATAATTCAACACGTCAGACAAGCATTTCAGGTCTGGCTGAGCCTTGAGGAATGGGAAAAAAGGGAGTGGAAGAGCCTCCCCCATTCAGAGGTAACACCTCCCCACCCTGCTCATAACTCAGACAGCTCTGTACTTTGAAGAGCAGAGGAATAAAAGGAAAAGATAAGAAAATTAAGACCTTCTTGCAACTCTGTCTTTCTTAGAATTTCTCTTTCCATGAATGTCTTCCTTTCTCTTTCCAGCTCTCAGCCTATCTTTCAAGTTTATGAAAATTTCCCAAGATACCCAGCCTACAACCACCTCTTAGTCTCATAAACTTCTGATATTCATCATTCCATTAATTTGGGTATTAATCCCAAGCCACACTCTGATAACTCCTCTGCTGCTTTAATATTTCGCTATTACTTTTCTTGTGTTAATATTTTGTTTCCCAACTAGATTGTAAGTAACTTGAAGTTCCTGGAAGATATCATTTTTTTTTAATTGGTTGACCAAAGAAAGAAAAGGCAATGCAGAAAAAGAAAGTAAACACTGTAATTCAGAAGAATTTGCCAGAACAACTCAAATACCAGCTTTGCTCCACAAGCCCCACCCCAAAACTAAGCAGGACTGAAACAGCCAAAGCAAAGCCATAGCAAAGCTCAGTCAATATTTAGTTTGTATTGCGTATAGCAATAGATTGCTAACTAATCTTTTTGCCTTCAGTCTCTCCCGTCCAATCCATTCTTTACACAACTGCTTGAGTGATCTTACCTATGTTAGGCACTCAATAATCAGTTGTTTAACTGAATTTATTAAGCATATATTTTCTGCAAGAAAAAAATTACCTTGGTGGTTTGACCAACTGTATCAATGTTGTGCTGTAAGTGAAAAGACAGAACTTTGGCAATTTAAAGTGTAAGAAACTCAACTTAGAAAATAAGGTCTTGGTACAATGTATTCAGGTCCTTTCTAAATTCATAAGGACAGCTGCAAACTAGGCCCCATTTTTTGTTCATGCTCTCTTAGCAACTATGGCAAAGTAATAACTCTTTAGCTACATCACTCTATACACAACATGCAATTTGACCATTAATGGTCTTACTGGAATAATACTGATGTTAGAAACCGTAATTCAGGAAATCTTACCCATTACATAGATTCATACATTCAATCAACAGGTAGATATTCAGTATCTACTACAATCCACACACCAAGACTGATAAAATTACCACAGAGGTAAAACAAATACTGGGGTGTTATGAGAACCTTGTTTTATTTAACTATGACAAAATAAATGCATATAGGTAAGATCATACCTTTTGAATCAGTAGGGCTGAAGCAGGAAACAGCTGGCACATTCAAATTAAGAAAGTTTGAGAGAGTGTAATGTGAGCCTTCATGAGTGGGTAGAAGGAAACTACCGGGCCAGTATCTGTTTGAAGGCAGGACTCTTCACAACCCTTGTCCTGAAGGAACGGTTGGGGGGAAGGGGTGGTGACCAGAACTGTAGACAGAATACTTGTGAGGAGGCAGCGGGGCAGAGCTGAAACCTTTGACACCCCATGGGGCTGGGGCCTGAGGTATACACACCCGCCCTTATTCTGGGCACTCCCTCCTATGCCTGTCTGAAGGTCAGAGAGCAAGGAGTCTCCCTGGTGGGGTCCCCACGGTTCAGCCACCCAGGCTGCAGGGCAGTGCAGAGAACAGAGCATAGACCCAGAGAGGATGTTAGTCAGCACCCTTTAAAATTTTCTCATAGGGGCGTCCCTGGTGGCACAGTGGTTGGGAGTCCGCCTGCCGATGCAGGGGAGACAGGTTCGTGCCCCGGTCTGGGAGGATCCCACATGCGGCGGAGCGACTGGGCCCGTGAGCCATGGCCGCTGAGCCTGCGCATCTGGAGCCTGTGCTCCGCAACGGGAGAGGCCACAACAGTGAGAGGCCCACGTACCACAAAAACAAAACAAAACAAAACAAAAAAACTTTATCATAAGTATGGATGCAGTCATTATGGGTTGGTTGAACAGCACCAAACCCTTAATGAATGAGTGATTTAAAGTAGTGCATTTTTAAAACAGCACAATAATATTCTAGTGAGATCCCTAAGGCAAGGTATCAGAGCAGCTGTCATTACTGATACTTTTTTCTTTCTTTTTTTTTTTTTTTTTTTTTTTTTTGTGGTACGCGGGCCTCTCACTGTTGTGGCCTCTCCCGTTGCGGAGCACAGACTCTGGATGCGCAGGCTCAGCGGCCATGGCTCATGGGTCTAGCCGCTCTGCGGCATGTGGGATCTTCCCGGACCGGGGCACGAACCCGTGTCCCCTGCATCGGCAGGCGGACTCTCAACCACTGTGCCACCAGGGAAGCCCCATTACTGATACTTTTTATAGAAAACGGAAAATTAATGAAGCAAGAAGAAAAAAATCAATTCAAACTTGGTTTAGCTGTATAGAACTACTAATTTCAACCATACATATTAATTGCTTACCGTTTATGCCTAATTACCATGTAGCACAATAATGTGTATCATTACACATGTGTCATATTCATTTTACAATACTAACTTTGCAACGTTAACTTTACACAAGTAGCTCAGTTTAATTCTGGGCAGCTTTTGTAGTTTTTGACTCGTGTAGGATGATCTCTCTTTTAACTCAGAGAAAGTGATTTGCTTCAGTGATACTCTGTCCAATCATACGGTCTCCAGAGACCCAGGAAATGAAAAAAAAAAAAAATTGTAGCAGATCCTTTCAAGGTAATATGACTTAATTTAATAGTGCTCAGAGCCAATCCAAAGCCCAGGATTGGGTTATCAACTCATTCCAGTCATGATATCGAGCAGGGAAAAGCTCATGCCAGACCCTTTGTAACTCTTAAGTCATAAAACTCAGTATGCAGTGAACTGCCACCAGGAGGATCAAATGGGAGAGAGGTGTGGTATCTTTAGCAAGTATATCCTGATCACTAAGACCACATTCCATTTTTGCACGTGAACTAATTCTTAACTGTAGCGTAAAACTGGAGACAAGATGACCTACCCTCAAACACCAATGATTAAGGTGATTATGATGTGTTAGTACTACATATTTGCATTTTCAGTCATGATTCAGACATCTCATTACTGGGTTTATGAATTCCTTCCAAGGATTTATCATAAAATTTTTCTTTTGCCTTGATAAAGGGAGAATAGATTTAGTCCACAAATTCTAGATCCTTTAAATTCTCAGAGAATGCCTAAAATATACTACAAGTTGTTCTGAAAAGGTTCAGTTTAATTATATCAAAAGCCATATTTCAGCAGTGGGTATAATACTATAATTAAAGTAGGTTCAAGGTAGTATGTGGTATGCATTTAAAGGATTAATTTATTTTAAAGAGATGATCCTTTGATCCCAGTGAATAGTTGATTTGCTTTGCCTCACATCTGGATGAGGATCTATACTCAGAAATGTAAAAGTGTGATCATATGTTGGGGCATGGGCCATATTTCACAGCCTTACAAAATACAAGAGTTTCAGAGATTCCACTCCTCCCTGGGAATTTATCTTCTAGGATCACAGGACCCTTCACAGTTACTGTCTCCTCACGTGTGATAACAGGGGAGGATGGTTATATTAAGTCCCGCTATGCACCAAGAGAGAAAGCAATGTGATGTGGAAAAAGGCCAATTGTTTGCATTTTCACGTCATCCTTGCCTGCTGATGTGTTATCTGACCTTTAGACAGTTTGCCACTGTTGTGCATAGAGGGCCGCTAAATTAACCACTTAAATGTCAACAGGAATTAATTGACCATCTGCGGTAAGCAAATGATGGAAATATGACAGCTGGGGGTATTTTTTATGGGTTAAGAACACTTCCTATATAATCATATAGGAAGTATAGCTACCCTATATTGCTCGCCTATTTTCTACTACATACTTAAATCCATCAGGATTTTAATTCTTTGATCAACCATGTGAGGTATACCATATACCCATTATGTAGATGAGGCAACAAGATGAATGGAAACAGAAATTTACCTATGGTCACAGCACACGTAAGAGGAGGAGCCTGGATTGAGACCAAGTCTGTCTAGTTCTAAAACTCATATCCTTCCCACTATTCTGTAAGCCTTAGCAATACCTTTTAGCATTCCAGTTGTGGTTGTTTTTTCTCCATGGAGATTTCCCAATTACCATGTACACAGAAACACACAGCCTATCCCTGACTCTCCTCCCGTTCCCTGTTCCTTCTAAAACATCTGACTCAGAGTAATCTTCCTGAAGCAGCAAGATACTGAGACTGATGAAGCAGAAGTTACTATTATGTCATTTGGGACAACGACCTATGGGCTGTGGTCAGTAGATTACAGCCTGGAATGGTCACATTTTGGGGGGTCAGAGGTGATGATTCATATGATATCTTCTTTTATCAAGATTAGTTTTGAGAAATGTCAGAATGTCCAGTCATCCAAGTTCTCTATGAAATCTGCTGGTAAAATAATTGTTTTTTCTCAAAGTTTAAAAAAATCCACTAGGGTGTTCTATCACTCATCGTTTTGGGAGGACTGTCAGGGGTTAACAATTACAGATTTCTCCTTCCCTAGGCTTACTCTGGCACCTGTGCCTTACGTCCCATCCCTTCCAAATTCCTCCAGAAACTTGTTACCACATGTTTTGCCTTCATCTCTAGAATCTTCAGTTTCTGCTTCATTCCACATTTATTTTCTTCTGCCTTCATACTTCACCAAAAACTTTTAGTTTGCTCTGCTGTCCCCTCCAGCTACCATCTTATTTCTCTCCTGTTCATTGTTGAGCTTTTTAAACAAGTGGTCTCAGTATGCCGCCATTATCTCTGCCTGATATAACCTCCCTTCAGCGCCCACCCCACTACCCTTTCATGGACGTGCAGTGTTTTTTTTCTTTGCCAGATACATCAAACAGTCTTTATTCTTGGTATCTCTGTGTCATGTTAATTTAAAGTGCTCACTCCTCCTTGAACCACTGGCTTCTTTCTTGGTTTCCTTTAGTCTCTTCCTACACATTTCAGTAGCTTTTTCTCCCCTATTTTTCCTTTTGTAGTTTTATTTACTTATTTTTCTATTTTAGGGTTTCTATGTAGTGCTGATGTAATCTTTTTTATTAATCTTCTTTAGCAGCTTTATTGAGATGTAATGGACATACAGTAAATAGAACATATTTAAAGTGTACAACTTGGTGTTTTGATATATTTATACACCCATGAAACCATCACTGCAATCAAGGTAACGAATATATCCATCACCCCAAAAAGTTTCTTCACGACCCTCTGTAATCCACTCCTCTAACTGCCCCCCACTTCATCCCTAAGCAACCACTTATCTGGTTTCTGCCACTATAGGTTATTTTTCATTTTCTAGAAGTTTTATAAATGGTATGATACAGTATTCACCCTCTTTTATTGACCTGGTTTTTTCAGTCAGCATAATGATTTTGAATTACTGTTGCATATATCAATAGTTCATTCTTTTTTATGGTTGACTTTGAATTCATTGTAAAAATAGTATACTAGAATTGGTCCACTCATGTCAATTCTAACTACTCTTTGATGGACATGTGGATTATTTCCGGTTTTTGGTTAATTACATAGAAATCTTCTATGAAAATGTATGTTCAGGTTTTCCTCTGAACATATGCTTTTAGTTCTATGGAGTAAAAAACTTAGAGTGAAATGCATAAATCATAGGTGGTATATTTACCTTTTAAAAAGCTGGTAAACGAATCTCCAAAGTGCTGTACAGTTTACATTGCCACCAGCAGTGTATGAGAGTGTAATTTCCTCTAAATCCTTCCTAACATTTAGTATGGTCAATATTTTAATTTCAGCTATTCTAATAGCTTTATTTCATTCTATTGCTTTATTTGCTTGTTATTACAATATCAAAATGTCTTCATTACTGTAGCTTTATAATAAAATTTTAATTTCTTCTTCACCTTATTTTTAAAATTCCCCAACTGTGGCTACTCCTGTTGGAACTGTTGCTGAGCTTGAGCTTTCTCTCTAAACATGACTGGCCTTAGTGAGTTCTGGAAACTTTCTCACAATTCCCATAGACACTTTTTTTGCTAAAGGTGCTTAAAAAAAAAAAAAAAAAAAAAAAAAAAAGCAGAACCGCTAGCCCCAGCTTCTCCTTTTCCAAGCCTATAGCTCTGCCAATGTAAAGATGACTATAATTATACTTGGAAATCACATTTCTTCAAGTTCTGAACTTTTCTGAAATTCTCATCTGACCCTCCCCATTCGCTCTGCCTTCCACTCCATTATGTCAGCACTACCACCATTCTCCTCTCTGTCTCTCAGACTTGAAACTTCATCTGTGACTTAGCTCTGTCCTACTTCCCCTAATCCAATAAATCACCATACCCTGGCCGTTTTTTTCATTCAAAATAATTTTCATATAATGCTTCTTCTCTATTCCCATTGTTCATTCATATTCTCACTTTTCTCATTCCTGAATGACTGAAAACCTAACAGACCATCCCATTTCCAGACTCTCCCTGCCCCAAGCCATTTTCTTGGATTTATCTTTCTAGAGTACATTTATTCTCAAGGCAAACCCCTTCCCAGATGTTTTCCTTTCTAGCTTTGTTTTCTTCTAACTCTCTTTTAACTTGTTCCAGTCTAGCTGGTTTTTTACTTTCATTTACACGTGAAACTAGCTAGTTTTTAAACAAGCATTTTCTAAGTAGAACAGAATTTTAAGGAACATTTACTTAAAGACTTTGTGGAAAGGCTGTGAAATCCAGGAACCATCACAGAATTTGGTTCTCTGGCCTCTCTATTTAAATTATACCTTTAGAGTTTTCTATGAACCGAAAGGCATCCAATCATTTGAGATTGAATGATTTTATTTAAACTTGTCCCTTGCCCTATATTCATACAAGAGCCTACTATAGGTTAAAAGAACAACAACAACAAAAATAGAAGTCTAGAGTAAGTTCTCTCATGTCTCTAAGACACGAAGTAGACCAACTAGACTGGTGTTCTACAGTGAAGAGAACAAATTCCTGTGACTGTAGGCAACTAAAGGAGAATTTTCAGAAGTGACAGGTTACTAACAATCCCCTTTCTTCAATTAAAAGTTCAATGAATCTAGTTAATTTCAACTTAGGTAAATGCCCAATTAATCTTTAGACTTGCTGGCCTAATTGAAAGTCATGGGCAAGTAACATTTGTCAAAATAGAAACAAACTATAAAAGTTTACTTCCTTGTGATATTTTGTAGAAGAGAGAAGAAATAAAACATTTTCTAATAAGTATAATTGTTCAAGGGAGTAATATTTGAAGATCAATTACTTGAGAATGGAAGAAACATTAGAACCTTATTTATACATACAGAAGGACATGAACTAGGAAATGTATCTTCTCCTGGTTTTCAAGAATGTGGTATCCTAAACATGGAATCATTAACATGATGAAAATGCCATAGTTAGGGAAAATATCATGGTTGGTTAATTCTGGCATAAGATTATTAATTCTTTAAAGGCAGGTATTTATCTTTTCCCCATTAGCACCTGATAAAATGCCTTATACATAGTAAGCACATAAATATGTATTTAAAAATTGAGTTCAGTAATACTATTTTCCCAAAATTAATATCACTGACACAGTTAAACAACTGGCTTCAAAGGGTCAATTAGATTCTACTTTGCAGGAAGAAAATAAATGAAAAGAAGCAGTACAATTCCAGATTCAACATTTTCTAAGCTAAGAAAATAAAATAGATGCCCTGAATCAGAGCAGGGCACCGATGAGATCATTTTCTGATACATAATGTAGATTTATTTATAAATGCTGCTAAACAGTAAACATTAAGGAAAAAAAAATAACCCAGCACATTGTATTAGTAGAAAGGTTTTTTTCCCCAAGGAGTGCAAGTTCTTTTGGAAACCTGCATGTTTTTAAGGACATGCAAGTTCAGGTACATGCACTTGTGTGGGGTAAAGGTGTCATAATCAGAACACGGTGTTTAAAACCCAGGTGCCTGTGCACTCTCACACAGTTCAACTTCATTTCAAAGTCTAGGAGAATTGAGTTTCCTAGAATTCTCATGAGTAGAAGACGACTAGCTTATTTTTTTTTTTTTTATCTTCCCACTTCATGTGTGAGGAATGAACGTCAAAGAAGGGTAGTGGCACTGTTAACTTCTCACAGCAAGCTAGCCTGACCATTGCCTGATTACCCAAGGTCTGTATTGCATTAACTTTTACCTGCTCAAGAAAGAGCAGGAAAGTGCAATGCTATGTTTGGATGAAAACACAGGAATCCAGGTAAGCCAAACCAAACAGCTTAGCCAAGAAGATGATTCAGCTTATTAGGACTTGGGCAGGCAAATGGGGGAAAAAAAAGGAGTGGGGGGAAGGGCGGACACTCAGCTTTTCCTCAGCAAACCCAATCCCCTTCTCCCAAAAAATAACAGGAAATTTAAATTTTTAGTGAAAGATGTATGTGATGATGCAAAGTAGGTAGAGTAACAGTTTGAAAAGAGACAGCAATAAACCAAATTTACGTGTCGTACATGGAATGTGATTTCTGATAACTTTAGAAGGAGAATTTGAACATAAAAAGGTTTGAACAGACTTTAAAAGGAATGGAGAGGGAGGTAAGAGAGTGAACTTGTCCATTTAAGCATGTTTTTTCCCCAGTCCTTACTGCTCATCTGAAAACAAGAAGTAAAGCAGGTCAGGAAAGGGGTTATGGTTAACACTGCAAGATGAAAGATAAGCAGCCAGGCAGTTAGAAGCCAAAGCATTTTATCTAGAAGAGCAGGTCTGGCCTTGTTTCCATCTTGATAAGAATTTGATTGGAGAGCTTGTTTGTCTCTAGGCTAGGATGGGGTGGCAGGGCTGAAGAAAGGGGACAGGGAAGTTGGGGGCTTAGTTATGGAGCTGTGGCAAACCACTAATGTAGTGATAAGTCCTTCTTTTGTATTGTACGTCTACCTGAACTTTCAAATTGTTAGACTTGTCTGTTGAGATAACACGGCTGTGTTTCTTTCAAATGTGCAGACTTAAATATCTAGAGAATTTAAGTGACCCGAACAGGCTTATTATCCTAGTTTAAAATGTTAAAACAATGGCTAACTGGTTAAGCCACTGACTCAAAACTTGAAGGAAATGACATTGACTTTAACTCCTTTTAAATGGTATGTTTATCTTTTTTCTGAAGCATATGCACAATGTACTCTGGATTACTTTTTAAAGTTATGTTTTTATTCCACTTCAAATCCTTTTCTTAAAAAAAGGATTACAATTATAGGAGCTTCTACTTTCTGATGGTATACTGCTTCAGAAGTAGTTTTTTAAATATAATTATTAAAATCGAAAAATTCTAGGGTCATCAAGTTCTGTTCTTGGTGTTCTTGGATAAGAGACATGGTTTCAGGTTTTCCTGGGGTTTTATTTACTATTACTTTAAGTATCTCAGTCTCTCATAGAACCAAGAAATCAAGAGTTCAAAATGAAATGAGTTATTTTTTTTAAATAGGCCTTTAAAATTATTTTAGTAGCTAATTGAAATGATTTTCATGTGGTGAATTTACTGCTCGTGCCATTAATTGCTCAAGTCGGGTTTATTGAATATGTCAGATGATTAGCAGAGGAGGAAGCATCATAAGATGGATATAACCCATACATTTGCTGGGGTTTATAATCTATGCTATCTGAGAGATCAAGTAGAACATTTGTAGCCCAAAAGGTTAGATCATAAAAATAAGTTTGTATAAATGACAGGTGGAAAGAAAGATCTTAAAACAATATATATATATTTTTTTTGCGGTATGTGGGCCTCTCACTGCTGTGGCCTCTCCTGCCGCGGAGCACAGGCTCCAGACACGCAGGCCCAGTGGCCATGGCCCGCGGGCCCAGCCACTCCGCGGCATGAGGGATCCTCCCAGACCGGGGCACGAACCCGTGTCCCCTGCATCGGCAGGTGGATTCCCAACCACTGCGCCACTAGGGAAGCCCAAAACAATATATTCTTATCTTGGCTACTTTACACATTGTCTGGCACTTTGGGTCTTGTCTTTGCTGGTCCTGAGGCTGTCCCTATAGGTAGGTAGCTCTGGACACTGCCCTGACCACCAGGAAGAGTGTCCAGAACTCCCTACGAAGAAAATTATCTTTCTAGAATGCTCCCAATTTAAAATTTTTCTTCCTTTACCTCTTGCCTTTGGCTATTCAGTAAAGTTGTACTGGTACTGAAAGTCTGAGGCCAGAAGAAATTTAATGGTAATCGATAACAATTATGATAATATAATAATAATAGCATCTCTCATTTACAGGAGGCCTCCCAGGCGACAGGACTTTGTGACATTTTATATATGCTGTTTCTCCCTTGGTTATAAATGTCTACCTACTAGGCCCTTACTCTATTTCTTTCACAGACAAGTTTTGCCAAAAAATAATTATATATTTATTCTATATCCTGACTTCCAGGATGCTTTTAATTTTTTTCTTATAAAACAGTGTATGTGTATGTATATATACATATGCATATATATATATATACAATTTAGAAATGTGTGCAAATTTAAAAGTGAAATAAAATGCATAATCCAACTACCCAGCAATAAACACTTTGATATATAGCTTTTTAAAAATTGTCCTATATACATATGTACACATTGTTTATTCATAAATGGAGTCATTGTATTCATTTGGTTTATAACTATTTTCTAATAATAAACTATTTATGCCTTTCCATAGTGTTAAATAGTTACCAATTTTTTATGGTTGCATGTTATCATAAAGCATGGATACTTTTTTAATCAATCTTACCATTAAATATTTTAATTATTTTTGTCTATATTAGTTTAACAAACACTCAATATAAATACTTTATAGTATTTATTCACTTAATTCTTGTAAGACTCAATTAGGCTATAACAACCATTTCTGACAATGGTAATCCTTTTACTATTTTACAAATAAGGAAACTGAAACACAGAAAGGTTAGGTAAATTACCCAAGGTCACAGAACTAGTAAGTGGCAGATTTCAACTCAGGTTGTCTGGTTCTAGAATGAGTGCTCTTAATTACTGTGATATGATTACTATCATAAATAATGCTGCAATGAATATCTTTTTTTTTTTTTTTGAGAAAATCTTAGAATGAGAATGCTGGCTTTTCAAATGCATTGGCAATTGACCTTCAAAAAGTTGATACTTTTCTTTCCACAAGCTGTATATTTCCAGACCTTAGATAATACTGAGTGTTATAATTTAAAATTAAATCTCCTGCTGTTGTATTTCTCATTTACCAATCCTCTTAATCTAGTGGACTTTTTTCGGTCATCTTTTAGCACTCTGTGGCATTGGGTAATTTTCCCTCATTCCCTTCTCATGCAACTCTTTCCTGCTTCAGTGTGATATCACCCTCTGCTACTCCCCTCTAACTTGTATTAACATTCCTTCTCTGTCTCCCTCACTGATACTTTTCCCTGACCTCTTTTTTAATTTTAGTGTTTCTTAGCTCTCCACTTGATTCTTTTCTCATGTTGCAGTCTCCCTGGGAAATCTCATCCATCCCCATGACTTTAACAACAATTTAAATGCTAATGCCTCACTAATCTTTATCTCCTCCTAGACATCGCCCCTAAATTCTAGACATATATATGTAACTATCTATTAGATATCTTCAGCAGGGATATTATCCAGGCTTTAAGAAACAGAATATATTTAAAATTGAACTCAACATTTCCCCCCAAACCTGCTCTTCATCTTGTATTTACTACCTGAATTTGATGTTACCATCACACAACCAAACACCTAATGTGAGACTCACTCTAAACTTGCACTACAGCATAGGGTAAGGATGAATAGCAATTATTATTATTATTATTATTATTATTATTATTTTTGCGGTACGTGGGCCTCTCACTGTTGTGGCCTCTCCCGTTGCGGAGCACAGGCTCCAGACGCGCAGGCTCAGCAGCCATGGCTCACGAGCCCAGCCGCTCCGCCGCATGTGGGATCTTCACGGACCGGGGCACGAACCCGTGTCCCCTGCATTGGCAGGCGGGTTCTCAACCACTGCGCCACCAGGGAAGCCCAATAACAATGATTTTGAATCAAGTAAATCTGGATTTAAACCTTACCTCTATGACTTAAAATCTGGATGACCCTGGAAAAGTTGTTTAAGCTCTCTAAACTCCAGTTTTATTTCTGTAAAATGAGGATAAAATTACCTACTCTGCAAGGCTATTGAGAAGATGAAATGAGATGGTGTATGTTACATATGTTCTTATTGGAGTTCCTGATACACTAAAACACTTAGTAAAGAGTATTGCTATTTGGGGGATAATGTCTCACCTCTCACATCCAATTGGTTTCTAAATCCTGTTGTTTCTAACTCTGTAACTTCACTCCAACAATCCTTGCTCTTTACCATCACTGCTGACAATGACTAGTTAGGATCTAGTCATCCCTACCTCAGTGATTGCAATTTTCTCTAACTCAGTGGTCCTCTCCATTTTTTCCTGACATCAGCACACAGGGTGATGTTCACATGCGTGATTCATTCCCTTGGTCATAGTCATTGTCAAGTATAGTTCTAGAAGTTTAGGCTATAACTCTACTCCTTTCTTTCCCATGCCATGAGAAAACATACTAGAATAGTAGTAAGAGTGGCACTATTAAAGAGGTTAACTTGGGATTCCCTGGTGGCGCAGTGGTTGAGAGTCCGCCTGACGATGCAGGGGACATGGGTTCATGCCCCGGTCTGGGAAGATCCCACATGCCGCAGAGTGGCTGGACCGCTGAGCCTGCGCGTCCGGAGCCTGTGCTCCGCAACGGGAGAGGCCACAACAGTGAGAGGCCCGCGTACCACAAAAAAAAAAAAAAAAAAAAAAAAAGAGGTTAACTTGAACCTGCTCCCATTTATTTCAGTCTGGCTCAAATGTGAGTACTATATTTTCAATAGCAAACTGCTTGCAGCACATATGTGTGCAACTACATCATGGTTGAAAGCTTTGTGTTAACCAGCTTCCTTTACCAGTTTTCTTACCCCACACTAATCCCGTCCTCACGATTGTCAAAGTAAGCTAGTTTCTATTATGTAGATTTTACTACATGTTTTGCATTTTCTATGGTGTAAAATGCAACTCCCTTTGGTTTGGCACAAAATGCCCTTCAGACCTGGCCCTTTTTAGCTTCTTCAGGCTTTTCTCTTTCTATACCTCACCTTGCATATGACTTTTTTTTTTTTTTTTTTTTTTTTGCATATGACTTTTGAAACAACAAAATAATGGCATTCTCATCTACCTTTCTTCATCCCCCCCCCATTCCTCATCCCACTGCAGTCTGCCTTAGGCTACAGGTGGTCCCTTGACTGTGCCCTTCATCCTGGGCACTCACGACCTATGTACCACTGAGCATCTTCACTCAGCAGTAATGGACACTTGGAACACTCCCCTTCCTCCTGATTCTTTGGCTGCCCGTTTATTAATTGCATTTTTGGCTTTTTTTTTTTTCCTACCCATACTTCAATATTCTGCCCCCAGGACTGTTTCCTATGCAGTTTTCTTTTCTTCTCTGTTTTTCTGTTCTTTTTTTATATTCTACTATCTTTGAGAGATAGTCTACACTTTGTAGTTTCAACTACCATCTGTATGCAAATACCAACAAATCCTTTTTTTTTTTTTTCCTCTTCTAAGCCTTACATCTTTCCTGAGCCCTATATACCCAATTGCTCATAGGACTTTCCCACTTGATGGTCTTATAAGTGACATAATTATTCAGTGTTTCCAGAAGGGACTTCATTATCCCACTACCCTCCCAAACCAACCTTTTTTTCATTCAAGTTGCACACTTCTATAAATGGAATCATCCACCCAATTTCTAAGCCATATATCTAGGAGAATCAATACTTGACCTCTACAACTCTTTTTTGAACCCTACATTTCAACCAGTTATCATATCTTGATGATACCTCACTAATACCTCTAAAACCCCACAACCTATCTCCAAATCCGCTGCTACGCCTTAATCCAGGCTGCCATCATCTGCTACTTAGATTAATTAATCTTTTTCCATCAACTCTGCTGCTCACTAACCCATCATCCTCCACACTCAACCAGTTATTTTACCTCAATTCAAATCTAATAATATAACCCTCAGGACTTAAAACCCTTCAAGATAAGTTTCAAAGATTTAATATGATTGATATGGCTCTCCAAGACTTGGATCTGGCCCCTCCTTCCAGCCCAGACTACTTGCCATGTTCACTCTCATACCATACAGTCCAGTTATATTGAACTTTTCTCAGTTCCTCATGTGGTTTTTTTTTTTTTTTTTTTTTTTTTGTCTCTGTTTTGCCTGCATGGGATACTCTCCTTACCCTACTCCCTTCCTTTGCCTGGCTTTCTCCTACTTCAGAGCTCCTGTTCTCTAGGATTGATTATGTCTTCCCACTGTAGATTTCTAAGGTCCCAGTATTTGCCATATCATTACATCACATTTCTTTACTAAAAATTTTCATCGCATATGACTGCTAATAAAGTAGATTCAAATTGGGGAACTATAAAAACGTTATCTACATACCTTAAAAAATTTTTTTGGCCTAATACTTTAAATGCACAATCACCACCAGCTTTTTGATGTAGGGCTATGACTTTTAATTTGGAGATGAGTACATTGAATGAAAGAGCCATTGTCTTTCTTTACCACAGTGCACCATGTGTAAGTTCTAGTTTCACTTTATTTAAAGTGCAGTGATAACTTAAAATAGGGTGAAAAGTTAAAGACATTGACCAGCCAATCTGAATGTACAATTTTCTGGATTATTAAGACTTTTTTTCTCAGTCTTTTCTGGTTTACATCCTTTACCTAATTTTGGTAGAAATGTTTTTAATGATTTCCCTTTATTGAGTCTTTCCAAAATATTCAACTTAATTTTCAAAGAAACAACTCTTTCATTTTACAGTCTATTTCACCAAATTATGCAAGCAATGTTTAATTATATTACATGGTTACAATAATAAGTCAACTGTCATAAATAGTTTGAGCATAAACACAACTAATTCTTGGCAAGCATGCAACTCAGCCAATGAGAGAAGTGTGTAGGCTTACTGGAGTGTAGCCTACTGTCTGAGAGCTTTCACTGAGCCCAGAATATTAATGAGTTTGTTTTGCAAAGGCAATTGATAGTATTAGTTAGTTTGCCAAGTCAGTTAAGTGGAGGTCTGTTAAGAGTGCTCTGTTAACACACTTGTCTCTCTTCCACATTGACTGTAGGCACTGTGAGGACAGGAGAAGAATACATGTCTTAGAAAGAAACCATCTTTTTTTTTTCACCATGATGTTCACCAACATGTGCTGGGCACACAATTTTTTTTTTTTTTTTTTTTTTTTGCGGTATGTGGGCCTCTCACTGTTGTGGCCTCTCCTGTTGTGGAGCACAGGCTCTGGATGCACAGGCTCAGCGGCCATGGCTCACGGGCCCAGCCACTCTGCGGCATGTGGGATCTTCCCAGACCAGGACACAAACCTGTGTCCCCTGCATCGGCAGGTGGACTCTCAACCACTGCGCCACCAGGGAAGCCCTCACACAATAAATATTTGCTGACGAAATGAATATATTAATAAATAGGTGGAATACCTACTCCTCATAGCCTGTCTTTCCTTCAGTATAGCTCAAGTGTCAACATCTTAATTTATAGCCTGACTTCCCTGATTGATCTCTCTATCCTTCAAAGTAAAATGTGTAACTTCCCTCTGTCTCCACTGTATTCTAAACCTACTCCCAACCTACCTCTTTAAAATACTCTTACTAACATTTCATTTTGTTTCTATTTCCTTTTAATCTATTACATATCTCTGGAAGTCAGGAAATTATTTTTATTTTTATATCTTATGTTTAATATATAAATGGCACATGTAATATTTCTGAGAAAAATTAATTAATAAATAAATGAATACATAGCTCTGCCATGTAGGTATACTTGTCACTGCTTTAGATGAAGAAACTGAGCCAGAAAGATTAAACAGCATAAGCAATAGTACAAAGCAAATAAATCTTGGGGTCTCCTTGGTCCATGCACCCCAAAGCTCATTCTGTCTTTCAACTCTATTATGTCTCCTTTAACCACCTAATAAATTAAAACTTCTTCTAGGATAGAAGTAAAGCATTTCCTGGTCTCGATCAATTCTTACTTGCCAGCTATCCGTGAATATTAATATTCTCTTTGCTAAAATTTTTTTTATAGACTCATAGGTGAATAGCAAGGAGGAAAGGCAGATGATGAATGTGCAGGAAAAATGATACAAACCTGAGCAATAAGGTGGAGTATGTGGTCTGAATTAGAGGAATGTGGAAACTGAGGTGGGAAAGAGATTATATAAAGCAAACCAGACCCAAAGATATAGATTTACCCTATGGCATTAATTAACCCATGGAATGGGAACATTTATATAAATTATCCATGCCACTGTTTCTCTCCATGGAGGATACTGTATTTCCCATATATGGTTTGGGAAGGCTTCCTGGAGTAGATTGATCCCAAGTGGGTATCTTGAATGATAGGAAAAAAGAAAATAGCTTAGTGTTTGGAACAAGGGATCTAATTTGCAGGCTGAAAAACCAGTGTTATTGAAGGAAATGACACAAATGAAAAAAGGCAAACCTGGATGATGAATAGAGTGAAGAAAGAGCCATTGCAATGTTGTAAGCAGTAGAGAATCTCTGCACACTCAAGGGAAGAAAGGAACAACACCTTTATATTAAGGATTTTCCTGGACCTCCAACTCCATACCACTGACTCTTGCATTCATCTCTGATTTTGTCCAAATCAGACTTGCCTAATGCTCATCTTCGTTCTTCAGACGTCATATCTAATGCAAACTCTCTTAGTTCTCAAACTCAAAGCTTCATATTTTAGAAAATTCAGACATAAAATAAATTCTCCAGTTTTCTAAACACATTTATAACTGATTTACTTTCAGTATACTTAATAATGTAGCTGTTCAACAACTTTTTGTGTTTCACCACAAATTCTTTCATATAATCTGATTAAAACACATCCAGAATATACTACTACCTTTCCTACTCTACTCGTTTTCAGTTTTATTCAGCAAAGATATACATCCCTGTGGTCACTTTCTTCAATATCATTATCTTTGTAACATCATCTCTTTTGTTTTTCTTTACTATTTATAAATTCTTAATCTACAAACAAGGTGGGTGGGTCAAGTAGTCTCTCCCTTTCCACCTTTCACTTCAATCACTTTTCCACACATTTACTTCCCCTAAAATCAAATCGGCTATCTTCACTGAAAATTAAAAGTACAAAATTGTCTAAAGCATAAAATATATTGAGATATATAATTATCTTCATATTTGTATCCCTGGATTGTCACAGGTTAACTCCATAGATTTAGGCAAGCCATTAAACTCTTAAGTCTCTCGTTACTCCAACTAGAAAATGGGGTGGACAGTAGCATCTACATCATATGACTGTTTTGAGGGTGAAAAAAGAAAAATATGGAAATCACCACAGTGACTGTTACATAACTTAATAAAAGGTAGCTGTGGTCATTATTACAATACAGGATTATTTATACAATTGAGTTTAACTGTTAAGACAGATCAAAGATCTGCTACTGAGCCCTTGGAATGTGGCTAGTGAAATATGTCTAGTCCAAATCGAGATACATTGTAAATATAAAATAAAAACTGGATTTCAAAGACAATGAAAAACAAAGAAGGTAAAATATCTTACAGGATTTTTATGCTAATATTAGGTATATTAGATATATTGGAATAAACAAATTATTATTAAAATTAATTTCACTTGTTTATTTTAAATGTGGCTATTAGAAAAATTTTAAATCATGTATGTAGTTTGTATTTGTGGCACATATTACATTTCTATTGCATAGCACCGTGATACATAATAATCACAAACTCATGTGTGGGTTTAGTGTTACCTAGAAGTCCTGTCATAAACTTTCTATTTCAGCTGAAATGTTGTCACCCATAATTAACTTTATTAATTTTTATAATATATACATATAATAGAAGAGGCTCTCTCTTACGATTATAGATTTTAAATAATCCATATATTATGATGTGAAATTCTTTCTATATTGTATTTGTAAAATGCCCTCCTACATAGCCTGAGAAAATAATATTGGGCATCGTATATTTTATGTATCCAGTTAATTTATATTTGTGTGCATAGCTGAAGATTTGTATGATAATAAATGGGAAAACTTAGTTAATTTTACTACAAAGCACGCAGGTTACCAGAAGACCAGTAACACATTGTGGTTAAAAAGTGGTTCCAGAGAAGCCTGTGTAGGTAAAAGAGATTGTCTAAAAGCTCTGTCGGGCTACAGGGTTGTTCTATAACTGTACATCCTGCCTTAGTGTGACCTTGAACATCATCTGACTATGAAACCCCAGTTCCCAGTCATGTGATGAGTTGGTGGTGGAGAAAAAAGGCTTATGTAAATAGATTCTCCAAAAGCCTCATGGTGAGGACCCCTGTTTCTAGCTTTGTAAATTGAAACAAAACCTCTAGCTCAAAATAAGATGATAATGCATGGCACATTTAAATAACTTCAAACATACACCTATTTTTTTACACATATATGCCACATCTATAAAAAAACAATTTTAAATGGTATTCTATTGCATATATCACAAAGAGAAACAAAAAACTGTTCAAACCTTCATGAGAGAAGGAGACACACATGACTGGACACCACCCACCACCCCAGCTGAGGTATATGGGGATTCACTATCTGGCCAAGCAGTGGTCTGTGTCTGTGCCTGTTTGAGGTCTCTGGTTGTGCTTTGTGTTTCTCTTAGACACATTCAAATTCAGAGGAACTTAAAATTGAGGAAGCTTTCCCTTAAAATTCTTTTGTAACACAATTTCAACCTAACTTTTTAGTTATCTTTCTGAGAACTTCCCAACAGAATTTTCAAAATCTCTTATTTATTTATTTATTTTTTGGCTGCATTGGGTCTTCGTTGCTGTGCGCGGGCTTTCTCTAGTTGTGGCGAGCAATGGCTACCACTTGTTGCGGGGCATGGGCTTCTCATTGCGGTAGCTTCTCGTGTTGCAGAGCACGGCCTCTAGGCACAAGGGCTTCAGTAGTTGCAGCACGTGGGCTAAGTAGTTGTGGCTCACAGGCTTAGTTGTTCTGCTGCATGTGGGATCTTCCCGGACCAGGGTTTGAACCCGTGTCCCCTGCATTGGCAGGCAGATTCTTAACCACTGTGCCACTAGGGAAGCCCCTCAAAATCTCTCTTAAATCCCACCTTTTCTATGAGGCTATTTCTGGCCCCAACACCTTCTCCTGGTACCTGTGTTTTGATTCTTGGTCACAACTTTTCTTTGTAATCATTTCTGTACATCTCATTCCTTCTATTGTTTTATGCATTCCTTGATAAAACTCTTCTTACACTTTACACTTTAATCCCTTGAGTTTAACTTTAAAGTTTGCTTTTTTGCTCTACACTCTCCCTAGATGATCTCATCCACTCTGTGGTTTCATATTACCATATATATAGTATATGTGTGTGTCTATATATAGTATACATACCATATATTTTATATGTCATTTTGTGTGAAATACCAGTATGACATCCAAGTGGGGTTTACATGAACTTAAGCTCAGATCTCTCTCCTGATATTAACCTAGTATCTTCGATTTCCTACTAGACATCTCCAATTGGACATCACAGTGGTATTTCACACTCAGCATGTTCAATATATTCCTCCTCTTTCTACCCCTCAAATCTGTTTCTCCCCACTGTGATTTTGACATCAAAAAACGGCACTACTGTGTACTTACTTTTCTGACTCAGAAACTAGGGTATCCTCCTCAATTTATCCTTCTTCTTCACCACCTACATACAACCAATCACCAGTCCAGCACTTCTACCTTTTAAATATCTTTGGAGTCTAAGCACATCTGTCCATTTCCAGACCACTCCCATAGCATCAGCCACCATGATCTTGTTCTAGGATTTACTGTAGCAACTTGTACTTCCTGTCTGGCATCCCTCCAACCTAGTCTCATACTGAAGCCCAAGCAATTTTGCAAATCTAACTATGTCACTCCCCAGTAGAATCTTCATTGGTTCTTGTTTCCCTTGGTATAGATTCAAATTCCTTGAATTAAAAAAACAAAGCCCTAATATCTGACTCTACTTACTCACCTCTCCAGTTTTATCTCTTGCTGTGTCCCTGTTCTCATCAAATACTCCAGCCATATTGAGCATGCAATTTCCTGAAGGTAACCATTCATATTTATTCTCTTTCTGTCATCTCTTTCTGATTCTCCTTTGTCCTATTCCTCTTGTCCATCTGTCTGTTTTCTCTCCACCCTCCTCTCCAGGAGTTTGTAGATGTCTTCCCTCTGCATAGAACATACTTTCCATCTTCCTCTCTGTTTTCCGCATTCATCAAATTTACTTCGATTTATCCTTTTGGACTCAGCTGAGATGTCACTTCCACCAGGATGCTTTTTCTCGCTCCAGTGCTAAATTAGGTTCCCCTTCTATTTATCATCACAGCATTTTACTTTTATAGCAATGACTATCATGTTTTATTCCTAATTATTTTCTTCCTCAGTGTAAGATAATTTCTTTGAGTACACAGACTTTGTCATATTCAATATTATATCCTAAGCACCCAATTTGACACACTGGAAGTACTGAATAAAAGAGTGAACTCCCTGTAGTACTTAGCAAAGTGGCTTGCCTGCAGTAGACATTCTAATCCCTTAAATTTTATTTATTTATTTTTTAAACTTTATTTATTTATTTATTTTTGCAGTACACGGGCCTCTCACTGTTGTGGCCTCTCCCGTTGTGGAGCACAGGCTCCGGACGCACAGGCTCAGTGGCCATGGGTCACGGGCCCAGCCGCTCCGCGGCATGTGGGATCTTCCCAGACCGGGGCACGAACCTGTGTCCCCTGCATCGGCAGGCAGACTCTAAACCACTGCGCCACCAGGGAAGCCCCTCCCTTAAATTTTAGATGATTTTACTAGTGAATACTGTAACAGGAACCAAACATGCACAAAAGGAAGAGATGGTATAGAATGGAAAGGGACAGAGCTTATGGTCTCCTCAAACTTTCAAAGTAGACTCAAATTTAATTTTGGAAACAAAATCATCTGCACATTCTATCCTCTTAAAGCCTCATCCTACAGGCTAATTCTGTAGACATTTGCTTAAACTTCTCCAAGGACTCAAAGTGACCTTGTCAAGAATCCCAGAATAAATAATGTTCACTGGGCCAGAATCCTAGAATGAAAGTGTGAATATGTTGCTTCATACTGGTTTTTTGTTCTTCTAGAGCTATTTACCAAGTAATTTCTTCAAGGTTCTCAAAAGAAAAAAAAAAAAAAAAAACCTTTACATCTTCAAATGATAATAATTTACTCCCTTCACCTTGACAGAATCAGGTTTAAATCTAGGTTTTAAAATGTATACATGCTTTCATAACTATATCTCCTAAATATTCTATGCTTAATATTAATAAAATGATCAAGGACTTAGACCCATATGTAGCCTAACTTTATACTTAGAGTAAAATATCAAAAGGCCTTGCTGTGTCATGAATTAGGTGTTACACCATATAAAGCAGGCCTGTTTTGTACATAGTGATAAATGCAGTGGGATAGGTCATTCACTCTTACTGTCATTCAGATGGCCAATGATGTTGCTGTCCTTGTTTCTCCAAATTAGTTTTATTATGGAGTTCTGCCATAATAGCTGGACAAATGGGATGAATTTAGATCTCACAGACCAAATTTAGAAACTAAAGCTCTTTTTCTTTTCCAGACTATTGCATTTGTAATTTACACAGGTTCAAAATAGTGAAAATAAATCTTACTTAAAAATGAGAAAAGTAGAAAAAGTCTTTTCTTCTGAGAAATACAAGTGTTATTTATAACTCAGCCTCCAGAGAACTAAAGAACAAACAGCAGATAAATAGAACCCAGAAAGTTTACAAACTTAAAATGTAACAAGTGAACAAATTATACTAGGTGTACCTTAACCCTCTGCTGGTGTATTATTATAGGTGACATTGACTGTCCAAAAGCAGCAGGCTGAGAGATCACCAATCCTGATGCTTGAATATACTAGGTTACCATGGAACACTAGCATTACCCAAAGCTACTTATAAACCTCTATGTGGTGACTAATAATTGTAGTTGGGTTATACACACATTGGAAATGTGGCTGGCAGGGCATACGGACATTAATATGAGCCACATGATCACAGAAAAGAAAACACATGCCCTCCATTTATCTTGCTCATTTTTGGAGGCTTTCTTTAAACCGGAATAATTGTGCCACGTTTTCTGAGTCACATACAGGAGTATAATATAACTCATCCAAGCATATCTAACATACTTCATCTTAAAAAAAAAAACTACATCATTAAGATAATCTACATTGAATGATATGTTAGCAAATTTTTACATGGCCTCAAAGTCACCACACAATATCAAGCTCTTCAGTGTTAAGTTTTCTATAGGTTAGAAACTATGACCAGGATAAATTACTCTAAGAAGAGTTCAAAATATAGCACAAAGGAGAATGTTATTAATGCTGAAAAATATCGTATTGAATATGGTGGCAGGTATCTCAAGAGGATGGATGTTTAATAATTTTTAAAAAGCCCAAGCCACATTTTTATAATTAAGGCAGAGAATGTTTTTCAGCATGCTCTAGTTTAAATAGATAATATTGGTGTCTATTTTAGAGTTTCAATTAAAAAAAAGTGTAAGAGAGATAATAACATAGTGTTAATTCAAAAGAATTAGACAACAACTCATTTCATATCTCAAAGACCCAAGAAAGCTATTTAAATTCTTCTTGGCGAATAAAGTGCTGTTGTCCCTTTACGTGTGCCTGAAGCAGAGTTTTTCCCATGCTCATTATGTGATCAAGTGATCACATTCTTAGCTATAATCAGACTTGTCAAAACATTAAAGAAGAAAGCAGAAGACTCTGGGCTTATACTTGTAACTTGGAAAATATATTAGTGTAATACATTGGTATAGCCAAACTCTACCATTTGTTAGGATGACTACAAAGTAATTTGGCTAAGAGTTTGGAAAAACATGAGTCATTTGCTGTCCCAGTTTTTTTTTTTCCTTGAGTGTTATCAAATGATAGTAATATATATACATGTTATAATCTGATGCAAATAAATAAAACAAGAAGAACAAGAAGGGAGGTGGGGTGAGGTGGGGAGACAAAGGATAGACTGTTTGAAGGCCAAAATATCAGGTTACTTACTTATATTGTAGAAGACAAGGGAACATGGTGGTAGGCGTAACTACAGCAACCATTCCTGAAGACTGGGGAACTTGTCATCAGGTCAAAGCCAAGAAATTCCAGATGGTTGTACATGTCTCAATCCTGAGGGTACATGACATCAGGTTGGATTTTATCATAAATATATCACTCACTTCATAATGGCTAGAGTTGGAACTGGAGTGAATCTTGGAAACTCCCTTAGGCTACAGAATTAACAAAGTGGTAAATTAGTAGATAGGTTTTAGCACCTAACAAGAATAAGCACAATATCTAGGCCACTTACAGAATTTGGAAGATACCATAAAGTGACAACTTATCATTGCAAACACTTGAATATCATGGCCAGTGCTTCCAGTACAAATATCTTCACATTACTCATGACAAGTTAGCTCAAGAGTTTTAAATAGAAAGGAGTTGGAAAACAAGCGTAAATATTGGAAATTATATTCTGCAATAAGGAAAGAAAAGGAGTATGAGGATATGGATAGACTGATGGATAGGCAAAGAATGCCATTAATTATGGAGGAAACTTGGTAAACAATCAAAAGCCCACACTTATTTAAATCAAGCATGAAGGCAGTTTTCAGAAGACCATGTTTAGGATAATTTATTCATCTTTAAAATTTCTGCAGAAAAATTTTAATTTTTAATTAAAATTAATTAAAATTAAAAATTTTAATTCCAGATTATTTTTGCCCTGCTACTTAATGCTGTTTCTTAGCCTTCCTGACTGTGTCAATGAGTTTATCTGGAATCATTCTGTTAAAAAATCACAATAAGCAAAACATTACTTATAAGGTATGACTGTTGAAACATTTTTTGTTATCACTACCTTATAATATTTGCTGCCTTTGTCCATTTGGGCTGATATAACAAAAGACCACAGACTGAGTAGCTTATAGACAACAGAAATTTATTTCTCACAATTCTGGAGGATGGAAGTGCAAGATCAAGGCAGTATGTTCGCATTCTGGTGAAGGTCCTCTTCCCGGTTCATAACTGGTGCCTTCTTGCTGTGTCCTCACATAGTGGAAGGCACTAGGGAGCTCTGTGAGGTCTCTCTTTTTAGGGAATTAATCCCATTCATGAGGGCTTCACTCTCATGACCTGACCACCTCCCAGAGACACCTCCTCCTAAGACCATCAAATTAACATTACGATTTCACCATGTGAGTTTTGGGTGGACACAAACATTCAGACTATGAATCTATTATTCCCCTTTATTAGTGGGGCTTATCAATCAAAAGCTGAATAAACTTCTTTTGAAATGAAACACTGGACTAAGTATATACAGAATCGAGTCTAGTTTTAGCTTTTTCACTTATTGTGGGTGTTTATGAACAAAATCACAGCAACCTGAACCTATTATTAATAAAGTATCAGGTAGCCTACAATTTCCATGAGAACTTTGAGAGTAAATTAGATAAATCCAGTTAACAACTGTGCTAATTTGTAAAGTCCTTGTAAAAAAAAAAAAAGAAAAGGGCATAGTTAAAACTCATATTCTGGTTGCACTAAATTACTTACATTAAAAATGATTGTATTTCAGATTAATCAGAATTGTGACAGGGTGAAGAAGAACAGATAGCAAATGGTACAGCAGGTTATGTTGAGAAGAGAGGGGAAAGAAAAAAGGTTGGTGCGGACACAGATGAGGAGGGTGGTGAGAAAGAAGCTGGAAAGAGATGTAGATGAACTACATGACATCATGAGAAAAAACAGGGGAAGAAGGAAAAAAATAGGAAAGAAAATAAGGCCACTTACTCCCTAGACTGGGATATTCTGCTTCCAAGATACACATCCACTTTTATTGCTCTAATAGCCAAACGCCCTAGGTCTCCCCATCCCTACTTCTGAATGGGGAATATTAGAAACTCCCCCATCATTTGCAAAAGCTGTGTGGGCCATAGTCTCTTAAGCTTTTATATCCACCAAACCGGAACCAATACGTGGGCCCAGGGCTTTGAGATAATAGGGACTTTATTCCCATTCCCTCTTAGTTAAATTCTCCTACTTCCCTATCAAGGGATTTCACAAAACCCTCCCAGTGGAGACAGCTGATTCTGATGCCAATCTCCATCAGCTGAGGTAAAATGACAATACTGCATGACTCCTGCCTCTTTAGGCATAGGCTTATCTAAGGCCCAGTAGTGCCCCACACATACACCCTTACCTTCATTTTTACCTTTGGTTCTTCCTGTGCATTTAAAAATCTTGCTTCTTTGCATATGTTCCAGTGGGTCAGACGATCAGGTTCATATAGCTCTTTTAAGGGCTTCTAGAACAAACAACTCAACACCTACATGGGCAGCAGCTGTTTTTACTGTTTTTTTTTTTTTTTAAATCTTTATTGGAGTATAATTGCTTTACAATGGTGTGTTAGTTTCTGATTTATAACAAAGTGAATCAGTTATACATATACATATATCCCCATATCCCCTCCTTCTTGTGTCTCCCTCCCCCTCCCTATCCCACCCCTCTAGGTGGTCACAAAACACCCAGCTGATCTCCCTGTGCTATGCGGCTGCTTCCCACTAGCTACCTATTTGACATTTGGTAGTGTATATACCAAATGTAACGTCAGTGCTCTCTCACTTTGTCCCAGCTTACCCTTCCCCCTCCTTGTGTTTTGAGGGATTTGTCCTGTGCCTGACAAAACTTCAAGTTAGAAGTAGTTGGTCTGATCTAAGACATGTTTTGGGATTGTAGAGCAGCAGTAAGGACAAAAAGAAAAAGGCTAACATTTCTTTTTCTCAGACTGAGCATCTGTTTATTTTCTGGGATCTCCCTTTACTTTTCCCCATTTTTATGTGGAATTATGGGTACTTTATAGTCTTTATCAATTCCTCTCCTCTGCCTGTTAGGCTAGTTTATGCAAGCACCTCCCTCAAGTTCTGTGCCACACCAGAGAAAATCAGCAAAATTCAGCTTTACCAGTTGTTATCCTTGTTAGTATCTCTAGTGAGAAGTTAAAAAAAAAAAATCACATCGGGAACTGTTAGTAGGGCTATTAACGAAACATGAGGTTTTGTTGAATGTTTAATGGGTCCATCTTAGTACTCCCGAATAGTAAGAGGCAGAGGGGCAGAGTTGCTAAAATGCTAAAAACGAACTTCCTTCACCAGGTGGCTCACACCCCAGGGAACCCTTGGGCTTGAGCATGTTGATAAAGTCTTACAAGCATATCAAGATTTCAATTATTTATCATTTCTCTGACTCTACTGCAATAGAAAAATCAAGAACATATGGCAGGCTTAAAAAGTCTTTTTCATTTTGCTTCTGTCGATACTGTAAGTCAGGAGAATTTGATATTTCTTGCTGATCTTGAAGGGATCCTTCATAAACTTAACACTTTTAAACCTTGCTACTTCATTTGTTTGCACTTTCCCCCCACAAGGTAGGTTACAATTTTGGATTAAAGGCTGGTCAATGAAGTAACATTTCATTAGAATATGTAGCATTTTTCATTCTCTGTGGCATGTGGAAGAGAAATTATTGGGGAATGTGATAAATATTCATAAAATTCTAATACTTATGGATGAAGGAAGATTCTAATAGCCATCTCAAATGTGATGGTGGACTTTAACTTGGCATGGGGGATAAAAGATAGCTAAAGCTCAATAAAATGAGTTTATAATCATATGTGTTCTTTTATGTTTCCAGTTATGAAGACATTTGTAACAAAAAACCTTATGTTAAAACAAACCATATTTGTAAAATCTGAGGAGATTACGACTCACATGGTGGTGGTATAACATGAAGTGGTAGTATAACAGACAACCCATTTTTGTCTATGTGATTGAACAATCTCTATGACTTAATCCATAATCTAATCTTGGTCTGATTTCTAAGAAATGCTGGTTTCTAATATGGTGATTGACCATTACTTGGACGGCTTGTGTAATTCACTCTGTACTCTGGAACAAGTCACAACTTTCTTCCCTCAGGTCATACTTTTTTCTTCTATAAATAGGGGATAGGGGCTTCCCTGGTGGCGCAGTGGTTGAGAGTCCGCCTGCTGATGCAGGGGACATGGGTTCGTGCCCCGGTCTGGAAAGATCCCACAGGCCATGGAGTGGCTGGGCCTGTGAGCCTGTGTGTCCGGAGCCTGTGCTCCGCAACGGGAGAGGCCACAACAGTGAGGCCCGCGTACCGCACACACACACAAAAAATAGGGGATAGGGTCTGACATACATACCTTTAAGATTTGTTTTAAGGGTAAAATAAGCTATATATGAAAACTGCCTGAAGAGAAAAGAGAGGTCATCCTTAACAAACCATAGGTTACTTTGTTCTCTGCTTTGGTGGACTACATAGTAATGATGGGGGTTTCTGATCTCACATGTACCCAAATCTCTGGGTCAGAAATCATGACATGTATACACAATGGCAATGATAACTTAAGCCTGATATGATTCAATAGCTCAGTTTTCTGTATTTGAAAGATGTGTTTGGGTACAGAATTTTCACCAGAAAGTTTTTATAGCAAACTTTTTATGTCAGAAGTTTATTTTATTGGTAAAATATTAAATAATATACAGAATTAAAAACTGCACTTACACTTCTGAGAAGAAATAAATCTTGGACAAATTATATGCTTGTTCCTGAGATTCCCTAAATTTATTCCAGTAGCTGTGCACTCAGACAGTACAAACCTTTATAATATAATCCTTTTCACAAAGTATTACAAAGTTTCTGCAGCTTCTTTAGTTGTACATACATACACACACTCACACATGCATATACAACACTCATACACGTATACACAATACCCACATACATGCACAGAACATGTATGTGTGTGCATTAAAAACAAAGAAAATACAAGTCCCACATTTTAGTCTGCAGTGACAAAACTGTTAGCGGAGGTCTCCAAACTGGTATATAGCAGAGTGACTTGTCACACAGCTGCAAAGACTGTTTCAGTATTTCCATAGTAAACCTCATTTTCTGAGGTATGGTATTTGAGCCTTAAAAAAAAACTACATTACACTGAGCAAACCTGACATACAAGGTCTGGAATTTTAATTTTACATATATATTTATATATATATATATATATATATATATCTTTTTTAAACAATAGTTTTTATTTTCCCAAATTATTAGTTTGAAAAAAATGAGGTTTACTGGTTTGACCTATGTTTTTTTCGCTTCTAAAACTTAAAATATCCTAGAAACTGTCAAGCAATTAGTTTTTAAAGTAGTCTAATTACCTTTGGTATTGTTAAAGAAAAAAAATCTAAAATGGCCAAGACATATACTGTACAAATGCAGTAACTGCCTTTAAAAGAAATGCCAAAGAAATGTTATCTTTTAAACCAAATATGTATTTACATTACAGCAGTTTTACTACAGGGACACAGGTATAAAAAAAAATCAGAATACTACATATAAATATGTATGATATGAAAAATACCTCTTAAGTTTGTATGAAAACAGGAGTGCTCCAAATATTTCTTAAAAATTTTCTCCAATAGGTGATAGGTAAGTGTTTAAAATTGAGCTAAGTGCTTTACTTTTATTTTAAAGTTCATTTCCAAAAGGAGAATAGAGAAATAAAAAAAATACTAGGTTCTTAATTTAAAACACTGGGTAGGGTCTAAGAAAAAAATTCAGTCTCTAAGAATTTCAACTTTCGGACACATTTCTCAGGCAAAAGATTACTGATTGCAAAGAAAATTTAGCCTAAATAGAGATATTATGAGATTAGACCAGTAGTTTCCACGTTCTCTAACCTTTTGACTGTGGAGTGTTTTTCTTTTTGCTTGTTGTGTCCTTTAACTAACATACCATAATTTTCAAGGGTTTCTTTTTGTCTTTAACTAAAGAAAGAAGGAGAAAAATAACCATAGTTTTTAAGACTTCAAGAAAAGTATTGCACTTGTACAGAAAGAAAAGAAAACATCTTTTAAACTAAATAGCAGAAGCAATCATTCTGGGATTGCAAATAACACATGGTCTAAAAGGTCAACTATTAAGAGCAAATGTGAAGCCTGGAGAGCCCACTCCAAACCTGGAATATTATTATAGTAATGTTAAAGCATTTTCTCCCAACTGGGAGATAGTTAAGACTTTTTGTTTCAGATTTTTAACATCTTTTTAAATTCTTGCAAAAAAGTTGTTTAATCTCTCATAATACACATTTTAGGAAGAAGAGCAAATCAGAACGCAAAATCCAGCAAAAAAGGAAGGCAAACATATCATGTTATTATGATTACATAATCTCTGAAGTCATATTTTAGATACCCAATATTTGAAAGTGAAAGTAACACAAGGGTTATATACCTTACTAGTTTTAACCCAACTACCTTTTTAAAAAATTATAAAACTACACTTGAGTATAAAAATATGTCAGCAGATTATACAGACAACAAAAATCATACACAAAAAATTAAGACTTAAGAGACCTATGAATTGGAAATAAGAGTTGACCTAATCCTCAAACTAGTAGGGGGAGAGAGAGGCAGAGATGTCCAGAGACAATGATGGAGGGAACGTGGACAGAGAAAAGAAAAGAGGTGGGGAGAGCAGACAAAATTTAAGAGATCACAAAGACCTTCACTACACAAAAGGGGAAGTGATTTATGTTAAAATCTGAGCGTGCTTGACAGTCAAAATGTTTTATCACAGTTTCAGAAATTGAACTACTTAAAAAAAAAAAAAACAGAATAAAACAACAAAAAACAAAACCCAGAGTCCTTCCCTTGTTACAGTGTATTCATTAAAAAAAAAGAAATCCATTTCCAGTAAATTAAGTAGAATCCTGATAAGTGCATAGTTGGGGATTCAGTGACCTCCACCCGTTCAAGAAGCTTTTCTTACTGTGTGTCACTTGAGGTAATTTGAAGGGCCCGATTAACTGCAAACTGGCTTATCTGTACCTATATGAAGTTTTATGCTGTACTTTATGTGGCTTAGCAGAGGGCCTCTAAATTTTATATTTTATTCACAATAAAAAGGACATCTTAGAAAACTAGTCATTCATGTACCACTCTCTGTATGGGATAAAGGTTAATACACAACAAATTTATACAGAAAATATACAAATGCAATGTTACGGGAGAAAAACCCCATCAACAGAATTAGGAACTTATTTCTAAGAGTGTGTGTGAAAAATATCCACAAACTTACAGTACAGCAAGAGAAAACTAAAAGGCTAAAAATACAATGTTACATAAAAACCTTATGGAAATTCCAAAATTTTAGGTTTCTGCAATAAATGTAAAAATATTCAAGATGTCATTATTTGGCCTAGCAATACACTATGATAAAAAGAAACGCTAGCATATCACAGCTTCTTGGTCATATGACATTTGCTTTGAATAACAAGCAGCTCATTTTTTAAAAAGCTGTCATATTTTAACACATCCATTGCAAGTAATACACAACCATGGTAGGAGACCATTTGAGATTATGCTTTGGAGAACAGCAATGTGATATGACTGTTCAGTTTTGTTTTGTTCAAGGAGAATTAATTACCTGCTTCTCTACATCATTCCACAAAACATTAACAGGTTAGAAGACAGAAGTTCTAAGACTAGCAGAACACTAGTCTACAGGTGAAATTCCAAAACAATACTATATTTTATTGACCAAAAATTCCACTAATAAAGCCTTGTATGATATTAGAACTTATTCTTCCTTAAAAACAAAACAAAAACACATACCACAATGCGATTCACAGCTACAATTTCCCTCTACCTCCTAGTTTACCTGCATAATCTTGTAATGGTATTCAGAAATATTATCAAACTAAAAAGATATTAACATCTGGTTTCAAAGTTTCCTTTTACTTTAAGCAGATAAGCTGAAAGTCTCTGTATTGGAAATTCCTCTAAAAGTTTTGACCTAGGAACGCAAAGAAGAATTATATAGTAATCAATTTTAAGTGATTTTTAAAAATACATAATAAAAGTGTGGTAGAGCTACAACGGCTAACCAACACTCTCTCAATGCATTTTAAAAAGGCACCAATATAAATAAATTTTATAAGTATTTAATACATTAAGTTCAGGATCTTAAGACCAGTTACTGTATATTTTAATTATTTTGCAGAAACTGGAGGTTTAAAAACATTTCTAAGATAACTTTCATATATACAGACTTTAATTTCACCCCCCCCCCATTTTTCTTTACTTTTGCATTTGGGGAATTTTCTGTTTTAGAATAATTTTCACACAGATAGTACTTACTAAATATATATATAAAATATAACTAAAGATGACCACAAATGTAACTTATCCCTTTTTGTAAAATGAACAGTTCAAAGTTAAAAAATAATGTATCCAGTACCTCCTATATTCTAAGTTCTGTCTTGAAACCAGGAGCATATAGTTTTTTATTTGTATTTTTTCAGCCTTTTCTGTTCTTTTTCCACCATAAGGAAGCACTTTAAAGATAACATTTGGGAAGTAAGTAAAACATCATTTTCATCTAAATGCCTTCACTGATGTAAATTTTGTCAAACATTTATAAAATTTCATAAAACTTCATGGTTCTGTGAGGTCTACAACTGAGACGCAAAAACCATAAATCAAAACAATACCAAGCTCACTAAAACATTCTTCTCTTTCTCCATTTGTCAACAAGTAAAAGTTGAAAATTTTTCTTTTCTGTATCTTCCTATTCAAAAGTAATTTGTGTTTCTTTCACTTTGGAGGTTATATCAAATCAACTTAAAGGCTTTTTTAAAAAAATTCGATTTGTTTTGATTTGTTCTGTAAGTACACAGTAAAGCCTCAAGGTTTAAGTTGAATAGCTGTGACTAGTCCTAAAGACACACTAGTAACTTTAATATTTCTCAGTACAATCTGGTAAAGTAAAACTACTAAGTTGCTCAGGTATTAACTATAATTTTAACTCTCTATAGGCTCTTGCAATACATCTGATCACTCTGCTTTTTTTCATGAATTTTCTTTAAAAGAATGTATGTGTATGTGTACTATGATGCATGTATATAGCTGCTTGTATGTATGTAGGAGAGACAATCCCTACTTTTAGCCAAATCTGAATCCTAGTCTCTCGTTCTCCTATTTTGTCCCTCCAGAAAATTCTCAATGGCATGTTTCAACAACTCAAAATCTCTTCCAATTTGCTTACTGGTCACTTTCACTATTTTAACAAGCCAGATTAGAATGACTTTTTAAAAGTGATTGACCACTATTAGAGAGAGGCAACACATTTCTCTAACAGGAGCTGGAGATAAAATTCTGGGCAAAATTAGGGCAAAGCAATGTGATGAATTTTTGCCAAACTGGAAAATACAGAAGCTAACCTATTTTCATGCCCCTCAAATAATCTGTAACGTGAAATCTCACCTAAATAAACTGGGCATATAACTGTTATGTAAAACTTGATTTATTTGGTGTGTGACTCTCATATCTATTTTTAGGTGCTACCACCTTGCATATTTCCTTTCATGAAGAAGCATGCAAATATAGCCATCCAGGGTTTCCCAGAGCACTGTGTCCACAAAAATTCTGTCTAACCTACACATTCGAATTGATCTTGTTCTCATTTGTCCCTGCCACACCCTGAGCCATCTTTACCTCTTTTTGTTCCTTATATAAAGCTAAGAAAGTACAAGTACACACTTGTAGCAAATACACTCTCAAAAGTATTAAGTCCCTTCAATAAAAAAGATTCTCAAAAAGATGAAATCAGAAAAGGAGAGTGCATTAGTACTGTCCTCATTGGGGTACTATGGAACTCTGTAGGTCCACCTAAATTCAGTTTCATCCCAGGGCAGGTAGGTACATGATTGTTCATACACTGGAAATAAAAAATAGTAACCAGGAAAAAAATTCATAGATGATGCCAGCAGAAACTGATACATAGCCAAAGTTATGAACATATTGACTGCCATCCAAATATTTCCTTGAATTGTAGTAAAACACAAAATCACTAACCTTAAATTATTTACCTTCCTCTAAAAGGGAAAAACAATTAAATTCCAATTATTTATGAGTGGTTGGGGCAGGTGGGTGAGAAAGTCTCAAAGACATGCTTCACCTTTGAATACACTGTATGTTCACAATGCAGTAATGTACCAAAGCATGCAGGAAAAGTGACAGTGGACGTTTTCTTTAAAACATTTTGCATTTCTGTTTTGGTGCCTTCTCTCAGAGTTAAAGGAACAATTTAGACATTTCTCCAGAAATAATTACCACAGAGGGCTAGTAAAAGAGAGTTGTGTTGTAACCATTTTTGCCTAGCTCTAGCTGTGCCAGTGCTTAGAAGCTGCTTACATAAGCAGATGGTAAACTAGAAAATGAGTGAAGAACAGTACTGGGGCCAGATCTGCCTATCTGTCCACAGTTCTCTAGTCTTGCTAATTCTCACATCATTCTTGCATCATTAAGAAACACAGTTTCAGCATCCCCTGTGATGAATTTTTTTAACAGCGGTTATCAGCTTAATGTAATTTTAGTATTCAGACATGGTTATCAGATAATCCAGTCATGGTCAGGCCTGTCCTCCGTAAACACAAACAGTAAGTTCCCCCTCCAAGGGTGCCCCCCAAGAAAAAATTTAATCAGTTTCATTCAGTTCCTCCCCTCTAGTGCTGTTAGACTGCAAAGAAAAAGCAGAGGAGCGCCCATATAAAAGAAATTAAACTCTGTACATGAAATATGGCAACGTATGTATGAATTAAAAGAAGAAAAATTCTGTAGTCGAGGATTGAGATTCATTTCTGACCAGAACTTATAAATAGTTGCATGTTTTTGAGACAGAAAAATGTGGACGTGGACACTTAAGCTTGGAGGTTCAGTCACATTCTGGACTCCAAGAAAGGTAAAAATAAGTTTTGCTTTTCTGTCTTATCTATAGTTAATGTACCGGTTACAAAGAGGTTCCCTTTTCCTTGTACCAAAAAGTGGTAAATATTATTATTGAAGAAATACTAGAATAAATAGCCCTAGTTCCATAATCTTATGGGGTTCAAGTTACCACATTCAGGTCAAATTAGCAATTGCTCTGAGGAGATTTTGAAAGAAATAGCCTATGGCAAGACTTTTATAGACCTTCCACTAGAAGAGTAAAAGATGAACAGACTATGGACAAAACACTGGGTGGTCACAGCTTGAGAAAAACCAGTGAAAAGAGAAATACCAGAAAAGGGATCTCTGAGTGGATTTTTCCCCCCTACTGTTAGCCTAATTATATTTTTCTGCTGACTGGTTAACACTGATTAAATGCTGATAAAGTGACAATCGTAAGCATACTTTTAGAAACAGATACATGTACTATGCTGCCATCACATTACAACCTTAAAAGAAAACGTCCCAAACAAATTTAAGAAAAGCAGAGGTCCCTTCTGGAAACTATTGACTGCCTCTTAGCCACTCTTAGACCATGTTATTCTGAAAACTAGATAAAAATACTATTCATTAAAGGTGTTAAAAGTAAGGCTGCCAGGGTGTCTATAAAATGCCAGTCATCAAAACTATGGAAAAACAGTGCTTAAGTTTAGAAAAATAAGATCCTAGGACCTCAGATGTATTTGTAGCTGTCCTTAACTACCTGTAGTTTAAAAGCGTTGCTATATGGTACAGTGTACAACATACCGTATTATAAGTTCCATAGGGGAAGTAAACATAGAACCCACAACAACTCATCCAAGGAGTTATCACTGAAAATAATGTGTTTGTGTTCCATGATCTCTAGAGGGAAAACAAAAAAAACAGTTTACATTTTGAAACAAATTCTTCTTTGAACAGTAAAATTACTTATCCCATTTTAAACTGTGAAAGTCCTACCCAGAAAACGCTAATCTTTCCTGCCTTCAATCGTAATCCTGAACATCAGTGGCAAATTAGAATCCTTAGGTGAATCTTTATGAATCAAGTGATTATTTTTTTCTCAAAGCATGATATGCCTTAACATCTATGCATGGCAGAAATGAACTGCTCTTTAATTCCCATAAAATAAACAAGCCAAGTTGTCAAGAAACAATATCCCATCCCTTCTCTCTTCTGTTTCTTCCTTATTGTAATTAGGCAGAGCAAATGACACTGCGTCCATAAAATAAGAATTAATGACAGTAATAATATTAAAAAAAAAAAAGGTATGTCAACATCTGAAGAAGGTGGGACTGTAAGTGCAGTATTTCTTCATGTGCAGTTCATTACTTCATAGGGGTCCCCTTTGGAATGAAAAGGCCTAGTGGAATGTGTGCTCCCCTCGAACAATGTGTGATGAAAACTCATAACGGTCCTGGCTTCTGTAGCCACAGATGTTGCATTCCAGTGGGTCCCGGTAGCCATGGCAACCCATGTGAATGGTGTACATGACATGGTCTAGGAAAAGGACTCGACAGTGCTCACACTTGAAGGCCCTAATCTGTTCTCCTTCTCCATTAAAGACCTTGTAGATGTCCTTCAGCGAGCCCTTAGGAGCCTTGGTGGTATCCAAAGCCTTGACGTCCTCCTTCATGTAAGCTGGGCTTTGTTTCCTCTTGGGATTTAAGGCTGGGTTTCCTTGGTAGGACTGGTGGTCATCATGGCTGCTTTCTGAGTCAGTAGAATCTAGGCAGCTATTGCTGGGAGAGGCCTCTCTTTCCTGGGGTCGACTCTTTGGTCTGATGAGAGAGATAGGGCCATCCATGTTGTTTTCATGACTATCGGAGGTTTCCCTGCTAATGGGTCTTTCTATCCTATTTGGATGATAGACCTGAGAATAAGCTGAGCTTATAACTGGGGCCACCTCAGCGATTGTGCTTGGTGGGTGCTGCATCAGAGGGTGAAGGGCCTCAGCTCCAAGGTAGGTGATTGCATTGTTGATGGCTTGGTCCATCATATGAGACTGCATCAGCTCAGCCTCCTTCTCATATGTTAAGTTCATGTCAAAGTGAATGTCTGGGTAGCTGAATCGCATGAGCTTTTCCCCTGAAAGACAGAGGGGGAGAAAAGTAAAAAAGGAAAAAAAGAACACAACAAAATAAGTGGTTGGACTAAAAATATAAAAGTACAAAGTTAACTCATCACTTCCATTTTCCATAATATGGTATCTCTTATTCTTTAGATCAAGTATTTAAGCTCTTTAATTCTGCTGAGACTCACAAACACTCTTCACCTACAAAAAGGATTAGTAATAAAAATTTCACAAGCCATTTGCACTTGTTCTAATGCCACCATGAAAATGCATCTAGCCTGAAAGTTATAATTGTGTGTTATTTTCATTCTCTATTAAAATGCCCACTTGTCTAGAGCTCAGCCACTATAGGAGAAAGAAGAAATACCAGGTGAAAGTAAGTCAGAGATTATACTTGTTTTTGCATACTTTAAACATCAGTGACCAAGCCTCGAAGATCATAAAAGCGAGAGTGATCTGGTTATAACACTTGTTATCTCACAATTGTGTAGGCTTAATTTGGTTGATTTAGCTGCTATATTAGAGAAAGATTATAGATCTAATACATGTCATTCTGGAAAATTTTTAAATGCCACAAGTAAAATACTGTTAAAAGCTGATATTGTCTGATAAACTGAATGAAATTTAGGGCTATATAAAAATAGGATATTTCCCAAAGCACTTATTATAAACTTGGAAAATACTATGTTTCATTGTTTTGCTTCTTGAAATGGATAATTATTCATTTTTGCATCAACCCTTTCTTATTTAGACACATGTGCAATGGTGCTGGTATGTATGTATACCCATTGTTAGTTTTCTATACATTTTCTTGACTGAAGGATATTTGTAGTTTTCCCTTTAACATTTACTTCAACTAATTTAATTTTACTTCAGTATTTTACTTCAACATAATATCTAATATTAACTATAAAAGAGTCTGGTGCATGAAATAGTAGTTTAAATTTTTCTCCTTCAAATATTGCCAGCTTTGGACAGAATATTTTATCTTTGAAAACTTCTGCCACTAAAACAGTGTGTTCTCCTTCTAATACTTAGTTACTTTGATAGGTAAATCTTACAGATAAATGCTTCTTTAAAATATATGTGAAGTTCTTATAAACGTTTAGTATGTTGTTGTAGGTGCCTAACATGTGATGCTGATCCATAGAACTGTATTCTGGAAAAATACTTTCATGTGGCTAGTATTATTACAGGTTTGAAGAAATGTCCCCCAAATGAGATGAAGGTAATGGTCAGAGTAATGAAAATAGAAGAAAAAATATGATGAGTAGTTATCTTGTAGCATACAATTAAGATATTGCAACATCAAGAGTTTAAAAGTTAAGCTAGACAAACCTAATCTATATTCTCAAAGAGTTTACAGTTTAAAGGGAGTGACAACAATTTAGGGATCTTTATAATACAGTGTGATATGTGGTATGGGGTCAAATAAGAGGGATTGGTAACTCATAGTAAAAGAAAACTTCTTGAAGAAAGTGACATCAGAGAGAAGAATGTGATGACAAATATTAGCCAAGTAAAGGAATGGTGGGGGTTGGAGCAGCTGGTAGGAAGGCTCAGAGGCTAGAGGGCATGACGCATTCTAGGGATTACTTACACTTTGCATATGGCTGAGGATGGAAATAGATGAGAAAGTTGGCATCAGATAATATAAGGCTCATTCAACAATTAAGGAATTTGAATTTTATCCTGAGAGCAGTAAGAACTGAAAGGGTTAAACAGGGAAGTGACTTAACTAGAAACTAGATATTTATTTAGCAAGATGGTTTAGGAAGTTGTTGCTGTAGAGATGTAGAGATCATGGTGGCTTCAACTAGTAGAGTGGCAGTGGAAACAGAGAAAATTCGATGGAATGGAGAGAATTTTAGAAAATGTTGCTAGAACTTGGTAATTATCTAGACACAGAGAATGAGAAAAAGAGGTTAAGTATGGAGCCCAGGTTTCTGGACTGGGGAAATTAGTGGATAGCAATGGGATAGAAAATATGGTGAATTCAGATTGGGGAATACTATGAGTGATAAGTCATGTCTAATAAGTACTGAGATACAGTCTCAAACTCAGGAGAGAGATCTGGGCTTGAGATATAGATATGAGAGTCATCAGTTGATAGAAAGTAACTTCTGAAGCCGTGGGAATAGATGATATCACCCAGGCATAGGTAAAGTGTGAAAAAGAGAAGGTCAAAAATAGAACCTGGAAGAACATCAAGATTTTTATGCCTGCCCATAAACTAGGGCAAGTGGGATTTGAGCCCCATGCTTAGAGAGCCCTGGGCCTTGTTCCTCATGGAATAAGGAATGTACAGGGACAAGGGAATGTGTTTACCTGGAGCTTACACACTAGACCATACTCTAGGTACCCAGGACCCCAGAATTCCTTCTCCAAATGGCTGGGAGCTTGCACCAAGTGTCGCACAGTCCTCTTCATAGGGTCCATTCTGCTGAGTACCAACTGTGCTGCCGGTATGTACACTCTTAGATCTGAAGAACGGTCATTACACTACTCTTGTGTGCTGTGTGTGGGGTGCGATGTGAAAAGAACTTGGATGTGCAGACTAAAGTCTACACATATGTGCATAAGGCCCCTTTTTGCTACTGGAAAGAATCAGGAGTGGGTTTAAAAGAGGGGCCTGGCTGCAGGTCAGGGAGTGGTGGTTCTGCTCATGCCTCCAAGGTCTGATGTGGAACTCCAAGGAGTCTGAGAATTCTATATTTATTTGAACTCAGTCTTCCAGATTAGGAGGTTAGAACACAATAGTTTTTAAGCCTGATTGATAATATTAAAATATTTAGGCATATGAATTGAGGCCTCCATTACTACTGTTGTCCCATTTGGATAACTGTTGGGGTAAAATCCATAAAAAAAGACTGAGAAGGAGCAGTCAGAGAAGCTGGAAGAAATGTAAGAAAGATCAATGTCATAGAAACCAAGGAAAGAGAGTGTTTCCAAAGGAACTAACTATTCAGCAGTGCAAATGCTCTCTAGGTTTAAGATGGTCTAAAAAGGTTCCTCTGGACTTGACACTCTGAAGCTAGTGGACACCTCAGTGAGAATAATTTCAGCAGAGCACAAGGAAGAAAGCCAGGTTGCATAGACTGGGGAATGAGTAGAAAGAAAGAACTTATAGAAAGCAAGTATAGAGAACTCTTTCAACAACTACATCCTTGAAGAGAAGGAGAAAGTAGGTAGCTGGAAAGAGACCTGGGTTTGGGGTTAGATTTTTTTTTTAATCATGAGAGTTTATCACATTGAATGCCAAAAGAAAAATGCCAATAGAAGGGAGAGGTTAAAAATATATGTGAGAAAGGGGGAAAATAATAGTGTAAGTTATCTGGGGGCTGGGATAGGAGAATTCCAGAGCACAAGAAGAGGAATTAATCAGAAAGAAGGATGCTTCTTTCATCAATGAAAGAAGAAAGTATTCATGTGAATGCACGTGATCCTACAGGATTAGTGATATTATACTGAAATCATTTCAACTGATTTTATTTCCTATGAATCTAGATGTAATATCACCAAGGAGTGAGATACCATGTTTTGGGAGAGTAGAGAAAGGTCGAAATGCCCAAAGTGGCAAGTAGGAGAGAAAGCTATTCAGGGACGAATTAAAGGAAGGCTGCTGCTATATAGTAGGGATGGGACAACCGGTATTTGAGATCAGTTACTCATTTATTTACAGTGATGCCAATTCATAAGGCTGTGGGATTTTCTCTAAAATTACTAGCAGCTACGTAGATGTGGAAAAGAGGCTCAGTTGGCTCCATTAGAGAGTGAGGTTTTACTAGGAGAAAGATAGAAGGACAACAAGACGACAGAGTCATAGAATCTAAACTGAATAAGAAAGGAGAGGAGGAAACATATACAGAAAATTCAAGGATCACTGGCCTGGAGGGCTTGATAAAATCAAAGAACAATATTTAACTGAGGGACATGATAAAAAGAAATTTACAATAAGTGTAGAATGATGAAATTTCTCACTTCAAAAGACATCATAAAAACAGTTACTATGCAATTGTTTGTTATTCAGTTGACCCTTGAACAACATGGGTTTGAACTGCATGGGTCCACTTACAGGAGGACTTTTTCAACAGTAAATACTATAGTACTACATGATCCATGGTTGGTTGAATCCATGGATGCAGAATAGTGGATATGCAGGAACTGTGTATAAGGAGGGCCAACTGTAAAGTATATGCAAATTTTCTACTGTATGAGGGTCACTGCCCCAACCCCTATGTTGTTCAAAGGTCAACTGTGTATTACCACTAGGATAGAATCCAACTAAAGAAAAAATACCATCATTCTAATAAAAATCTAATGTCCTTATTTTAGAATCAAAATGTAATTTTAAAAAATCTACCCTTTTCTAAGGAATGTAGTCAAATCGAGAGTAGCATCACTAAGTCAAAGGAAACATGAAAATATTACAAAGAGCAGAACTAAGTAAATTCAGAAAATAGAATAGCAATAAATTTCATATTTTTCCAACTATACTAGTCTCTAGTTGAGACATAGACATTTAATGGACATCCATCAAATTAATTTTAAAAACAGATGAATGACACTTTTAAAAAGTTATTTATAAACAGGAAGAAAGAGACACAGAGAAATAAAAGTAACTTAGGGCCCAAGGCAGATCTGAGTATACTCTCAGGGGCTAGTTTTAAACTGACCTAGTATAAACTATGATCCTTGGGGCTACCCTTCAGCATTCCTTCAATGAACTTTGTCAGTTAATCTCTCCAGCTTGTCTTAAAGTGATATTTTGGTGATTTGTTAGTTCTTTAATTTTAGATTGAAAATAAATCTTCTCTAAGTGTTTATTGGAGTAGGACAATTGTATCACCCTTTCCTCCCTGAAATAACCAAAGAAAAGATTTTCTCTCAGTCACTACTCAACCCTCACAAGGATGTTCTATAATGCGTTTTGACACTAGAATGTGAGAATCTGTTTATTTTTATCTCTTCTAATTTTTACTCTATGTAAGTCTATAAGAATATATATTACATATATATTCTTTATATTGAATCTGTTATTCATTCAGTTTTTTTTTAAAAAAACTAGATGCTTCTGTATCCTCAGAGATACTTTACAACTTACACTCAGAGTTGGCATCATTCTGTATACTGTATCAAAGAATATCTGAGGGCTTGGAAATGAAAAAGGAAAGTCTAACACATCACATTTAATCTTTTCAGTTCAAAACTGTAGCCTACATAAAAACAAAGATCAAAATATGAACTATAGATCCAAATATGAAACATCTTGAATGTAGGCTGCTGCATTATGTATTTTAATGCAGAATTTTTTAAAAAAAGATTTCTTTTCATTCTAGATTAAATACTAAAAGCATTAACATTGTGTAAAGAAAACAGCTTAAAAACCTGGCGCTAATGCAAATTTAAAAAGATTACAAAGCTGTCTAGTAGGCTTCATCATTTCCCTTAAGTATTGTTATTTCATTTTATATAATATTTCATTTTGAGAAAGCAATTGATTACTATCACTCGTTCCTTCATTTCTATTTCTTAGGCCCATATGCCTAAGGGTGTGTAGTGTGTGTGTGTGTGTGTGTGTGTGTGTGTGTGTAAATGCGGTACACACGGAGTGGCATAATGGAGTAAAGAGATGGGCATTTACTTCATGAACTGAAATACACCAATATATATTTCTAGCACATGGGAACATGCCTTTGCTCATTAAAATCAAGTTTTACAGAAATAAAACCCTTTGTAATGCTTACCCACAAACTTTTGTGGAGTGGAGCTTTTACGTTTTCCCATATTCCCTGTGAGCTTCTCTATGACAGCAGGTCTCTCAAAAGGCACCAGAGAAATATTGTTGTCCATAATAGGCTCTTGTTCCTTACAATCTTCCATAGGAGGTACTATATAAAACCATACAAAAAATGTAATCTGATAATTTCTTCAACATTTAAAAAGATACAAAGCTGGACTTGCCATCTCAATATGTGTTATACAAACATAAGCTAGTATGCTTGAATAAAAGTTAAGTAGAAAGAATAACCTCTAGTGTTAAAGTATACTTTTAACACTAGTGTGTGTATACTCACACACACACACACACAGAGGATTTGTTTTTATCCGAGTCTCTCTCAGATCAATGACATAAACTGTTGCCACTCTTGGTGGCCAACGTGTTCTTCTTGTGTCTCATCTTAGTCCTCTGAAAGTGTTTTTAACATTGATTAAAATCAATACTACTTTAAGACTGCACTGTTCTCAAGGCTTCTAGAGTTTATTTTTCTAGAACAATTTAAGTAAGTCAATTTGTTTTGGAGGAAACCTTACACAGACACACAGAAGAGCAGTATAATATTTAATCAGTTTTTTTTCACCCATGTATTTTCCTGTAACAGATTTTCTATTTGATGAGCGGAGTGAGCTGTGATCCCTATTGGCAGTAGCTACATACCTGCACAAAGCAGTCTTCATGAAGGAGATCCAATTCTAAACATGTCCATGCACAGTAAACGGTGACAGCTTTAAGGTTGTAATTTATTTTAAAAACAGCTCTTCAGCAGGACAAAAGAATCCATTTCTAAACTGGCATATTTGCTTACTAAACTACTGCTCTAATTCATTTGACATAAAGTCTCCAGTGCTGCTCCCTCTTTATCCCATTTGTCTAAGTTGCTGTGGGCTAATATATTAGTTCATAGATATTGACATTACATATTGACATTTATGGTGTAGACACAGAACTTATAAAAGTTGTTTTTGAATAAAAATACTGTCAAAGGACATTTAAGTAAAGATAGAGTAATATCAGAGACAGACCAGATCAGTTGATTAAAACCAATATTCACAGGAAGGACCATAACTTATTATTTCTTGATTACTGTTGCTTTCTCCAATTGTACTTGTGTCAGCGCTGTTTGGAAATCTAAAGGTTTCATATTTTAGGATATCTTTACTTCTTCATCATGCACTGTAAAATGATTTATTCTGCTCCTTTGGTTTGTAAGGGGATAGCCCCACTGTGTGAAACACAATGTATTATCCTTTATAAGGGCAGACACTAAGAGTGAGAAAGCAAGAGATGAAAGTTAAGAAAATCCAGTGCACAATTCAGGTGACCTATTTAATAACCAATACAGGTTGCTGATTTTGAAGAAGTGAAAAATAGCATCAGAAAATGTTTTTGTAATTCAAGCATATTTAAAGACATCCATATTCAACCTAAGTTTTGGGTTAACCTAGTATAGCCAGGTGGATGGGCCAGAAAAATTCAATCTTCAATCTCTATTTTAATGGCAAGGGATTCTGTAATTATTGGATGTTAATTTGGAAAAAAATTCCAAGAGGAGACTTAGAAACAAAGAAACACATAGGTCACTTTCTATACAGATATAATTCATGATATACAACTGCAAAAAGATGTCCCCAGATATTAACACAACATCATGTCCTCTCTTAGCAACAACTAAAATAAGAAAAAAAAAAAAACTTAAAAAGAAAAGCAAAGAAAGAATGACCACAGAATTCAAATAAGGGGGGCCAGGAGGATGGAATGGCAGTGATGATATGGAGGGGAGCCATGCAATTAGATACAGACTATTGTCAAAATTTTAACTTTTGTTTTAGATGTTGAATTCACAGGCACTTAATACATTATTAAAAAATAACTATATAACTGAAAAACTGGCCATGAATGGACCAAAGATGAAAATATGTCATGAACCAAGATCCAAAACGAAAGAAGGAAAGAAAAAAAAGTTTGTTGTTGTCAATCTTGCTAAAAAACAGCAAAACTGGTTAACAGGGTTTGCCCCCAAATTGAATATACTAATTAGTTTTGAAATGAGTAGTCTAAAACTTGGCAGTTTTGCTCTAAGTCTCACCTTGAATTTTCATATTTGCACACATTTAACACTCAAAACGAAACCTGGGTGTGGGAACTGTCCCACACCACATCCACCTCAATTCAAGTGATTTGTCCCAAGTTCAATGAAGCTCATATGAACTGAAAACAATGACTTTGGCAGAGCTCTGATCTAACTTCTACTTCACAACCAACAGTCCTTTACATATCAAACATTAGTCTTGTTTCTACCATATCAGCAATAATAATAACAACAACAGACTCACCCTATGTGCTAACTACTGTTTTAAGGCTTTCCATCTGATAATTTATTTAAACTTTCAACAACCCACTGAGATAGGTACAATTACCATCTCTGTTATACAAATGGGGAAACAAAGACCCAAAGATGTAATTTTCTCAGCATGCTTTTTTAAAAATTGAAGCATAGTTGATTTACAATGCATTTTTTTTTTCAATTTTTTTTACTGAAGTATTTTCTCAGTGTTTATATCTAGTTAACAGGGAATATATGAGTAGAACCCAGGTGGTGTGACTCCAGAGCCTGGGCTCTTAGCCACTATTTGAGTGTTGACTTTGTATAAACAAGTTTGAAATATTTTTAAGGTCTCCAGTGAGAAAAGACCTGACACATTTTATATATTACATAACTAATCTAAATTATTTGCTTTCATGTATCTGGGTGCAACTCATCAAAGTATTTCTAGATACACATTGCTTGAAATACAAAACAAGTTGTCTAGTTAACTCAATAATGCATTAATCGCATTGTGGGACATTCAACTAGGCTAAGAAAATACCAATATGCAAACTCCACTTCTTAGAACAAACTTCATAACCAAATAGCTTCCTTATTTTTGAAGTTATAACCAGGATAAAAATAGTTATCCTTGTATTATTTCATTATCTCACCACATTGATTAATCATAAAGATAGAACCATACAAGTGTTCCCTAAATAGCTATTTTGCCAAACAACCTACTCAAATTTCAAATTCCCAGAAGACACAGTCTGAGGGACCTAGATTAGGTCACATGTCCATCCCCCACCAGAAGAGGGCAGGGCACCTAGACTGACAGTCCTGCCATGGCTTCAGCTGATTAGAGAGGACAGCTCTCTAAAGGAAAATAGAAGTCTTGTTAACTTTAGGAGGATGAGGGCATGTATGACATGTATGACAGGCAAACAAAACAGATGTCTTCTATTTTGTCTCAAATTTTCTCCATGTTGTAAAACACAAAAGAAGCTTTTATCTAAATTATATTCTTGACAACATTTGGCAATGCCCATACTTGAAATCACTCTTTCCATTTTCCCATCCTCTGGTCTTACTCAGCTTCATTGCTCTTTTCTTCCCCTTCCTAATGTGTTCTTGGTCCTCTAGATGTCTTACTCTATGCTCTATATAAGGTTATACCCATATAACCTTATAAAATCTCTTACTTTAGACTACTACCTATATAGTGATGGCTCCCACATCTTTATTGCCTACTGAGACTTCTCTCAAGAGCTCGAGATCTATATATTGAACTTCCTTCTAGATAGTTTCACTTGGCTGTCTCTCACAGGTGCCTAAAAGATAATGTGTTCAAAAACTGAAATCTCTATTTTCCTCCCCAAATTTTCTCTTCTTTTCCTGATTTCCATCTCAGTGAATGACACTACTATCTACCTGATCATCCATGCTAGACGCGTTGGGCAAATCCTAGATTTCTTCCCTTTCACCCAGTCTTCTGCCCCTCCTCCCTGTCACCTCTCCTTATATATATACATAGAGGTACTATGCATCTTAGATTCTATGTCTATAGTTGCTCTCAATTAAATAACTGTTCTGCATATTGCTGGCTACTAAGCCCAACTCAACCAATCAGGAGACTGTTGCAATGGACTACTTGGCCTTATCTTGACTCTTCTGATCTATCTCCCACATTTCTAGCAATCAAATGTAAATGTAATTAATACTTTTTAGGGTGAAGTACAAAATTCTTTGCCTAGCACAACAGGTCTTTGATGCCCTGTTCATTGCCTCTCTTTCAGGCCTTATCACCTTCCAATTTCTCTTGCCTTTACCAACTGGGCTCTAGTTATACATAAGTACTTGTGGGTCCTTAACCCACCATGATCTTTTAGACTTCTATTTCTTCACACGTGCTGTTGTTCTCTCCACATGAAACACCCTTTTACATTTATTTAGCTGGCTATTTTGCCTTTCAAAACCCCACTCAAACAAAATTTTCCCTAGAAATTCCTCTTGGACACCCACTGTGATTTAGATATCTGTCCTCTGTGCTTATCATCTGATGCTTATCACTCAATGCTGTAACTATTGGTTTACTGGTCTATTTCTCCCAATAGCTGGTAAGTGACCTTAGGTAGGGACTGCATTTTATTTAACTCTGTGTCTTTAGTACCCTTTATGGTGTGAGACAAATGGAATAGTCAATGGATGTTCACTAAACATCTTAATGAAGGAAATGTTGTCACCCATTGGAAATAGGTTGAACAAGCTTACTAGGAAGTTTATAGGTTCCCAATTGTCTCCATCCTTGCAATAAAGAAATTCCCTTTACCAAATAATTCAAAACACAAACATAAGAATATATATTCTTGCTTTAAAGTTGACAGTCTTTCTGGGTCACACTTTCATTTTTGTCTTCAGGCAAGGAGGAAAAGCTAATTACATACTTTGCTTTTTAAAGCTTTTACTTGAAGCTGAGAAGACTTGAAAAATGAGCATAAAATAACTTTCAAATAAGATAATCTGCCATAAAACCCAATTCATCATTATCTTTATTTCCAAAACTACAAGTCATCAATTTCCTCCTTTTCCATCAAACTTGAGGACTTTTGATTCTAACTTGTAAATATGTCTTCAGTGTTTCATCCTTTTCTCCTGCTGCTTCTCTTCATCTTTTCCTTGGCATTCTCAGGCCTAGTCTCTCCTCACACTCCAGTCAGGCATCTATCCTTTATTCTACATTGGTGACACTGTTCTTTAGAAAAAGGAATTTGGTGACACTGTTCTTTAGAAGAAGGAATTTGATTACCCCAATGAAATTCAAACACTGGATTAGCATGTAAAGCTCTATCGTTGCATCACAACCTACTGTTTTAGTCTCATTTCCTACCACCCCTTTAACTCCAACTACGTTCTATGTCTAGAAACTTGTTAATGTTCTTTTATACCTCCAAGTCTTAGCTTATGGAAACTTCTCTCCCTGGAATGTGTAGTTTCTGTGAATCTATCAGATCTATGCAATTTTTCTCATCCTCGTGTATGGATCAAACACTTCATTTAAGAAGCTTTTCCTTGACTTCTCCAGTCAGTTAGGTCACTTCTGCATCTGTGCTGCTGGAGAAGTGTATATATGCCTTTATTAGAGTGTTTGCTTCATTTTATTGATCTTTTATGTATTTCCTACCAGACTACAAATATAAGAACAAAATTGTATCCATTTATCTTTATATTCCCAGAACATTCCATAGAGCTTGGCACATAGCAAGCCCTCGATATATGTTTCCTGAATGAAGTGAAAGAAAGTCTCTTTGACTTCAGATGCTTCCTCACTAGAAGGAGCCAACATGGGAACATGTTTTGGGAAAGAAAGGCTAGGAAATATAACAATGTCAGATATGAAAAAGAAAGAATAGTAATTAATTTCAAAGAGCTAATGGGTGACCACAATGATGGCACCCCCCCTACATACTCTGAAAGAAAAGACAGAATAACAGATACGATGTAACAGGATTCTAAGAGAGGGAAGGTGTAAATATGAATTTCACTGTGGCTCTGTCAAAAACAAGTCACATGCCAAGCCGTGTATATGAGACAAGGTTAATGATGAACTGTAGTAGCATTTTATCCATATCGTCTCTCTTATGGCATTTATCGACTCCTACCTCATAGGGTCAATTCTCTATTAAGCATATTAACAAAAGGAAGCAGAGATTAAGGATAATCTCAATTTATTATTACACCATACCTAGAAAAAGTACAGATTGAAATAGTAGTAATATAAACTTATGTGGTTAAAACTCCATCCATTATTGAAGAACAAATATTTGGGTCTATAAATGATATCAAAACCTACCTGCCCCCTCCCATGCATGCACACACTCCATCTTGGCTTTATCCCCTGCTCTACCCAGTACCTGAGTGTCTTTCCAACTTTCCTCACTCTTCCAGTTTCAGAGCCATCTGTAAAGGCCTTCGCCTGTCAAGGGCTAAGCGATCTGGGGAATGGGGGTTGATGCTGAGGCTGTAGTTGTTTAGAAGTCTTTTTACCCCAAAATATACCTGTTTAAACTTTTTAGCACCACTTACTCTACAGCTGATTAATATCTCAACAGATAGTTACATGTTGACTATAATTATTTATGTACGCCTTACCTCACTCTAACAACATAAGGTCTTTTAGGAGAGATTCTATTTTTCGTATTCACATGTGTTTGCAACACAGTTTCATAAGTAACTGTGAATGGAAAAATTAGTTAATAAAACTAATAATCCAGTCAAATGTCAAAATTGCAATGAGAGAATATTATACAGAAAAACTAGTAGTAGTGCCATAAGGTGTCTTTGGAAAACTTTGGCATGCCCCATGCCTCCATCAGCTACCCTGACCCAAGCCACCTCTAAAAGCAGCAATTTGAACAGAAACAATGTGCTCAGTAAGTAAATGAAACCTCAAATGCCTAAGTTAACAGGGGTAAGTAACTTAACTTTATAGGGGATGCAACATTTATTTTTTCTTAATATTTAATGCCCTGAAATAGTAAAAAGAACTTTTTTGGGTTTTTTTCTTTTTTGTACATCCAATCACTTTTAATTCACACCAAGCCTATGAGTGACAAACTCAGACATCACATAGCTGGACCAGAGTTGTTGGACTCCTAGGTCCACCATTTTAACCTCGATGCTCTGGATCCTACACTACTGTCATAAGCCCCAGCAATGCAAGCTTGCAGTACCAAATTTACAAACACTTAAAACATGGACACGGTTTTAAAAATGTTGGTTGATAATAATATAAAAACAAATAGACTCAACTCACAACAATGATAGAATTAAATCTGATTCTTTAGATTATATAACCTATCCTTAATACAAAGAAACGCTTCAATTATTCAGGATAACAAAATAAAAGATTCCCAATTCAACAACAAGTAATCACTAGCTGTCCAATAAACATAGTTCCACAGTACATACTATGTAAAACAAACAAAAACCTCACAGATAATTCTTGAGCTGCCTATAAATACAAAACCGATATTTATATTTTAAAAGTGACTACAGGATTTCCCAACTGTACTATTTAATACTGGGCAAATCTTTTTTAAATGAAAGATATAAATGTATCAGTAAGTTAACATTTCTGTATATATTTGTATGAATAATAAAATCAATCAGTATAGAAATATAATTAGTAGGACCAAAGAGATGCCCCAAATCTAAAGAATTAAAATTCACAACTCTCCTTAAAAAGGATGATTTACTAACATTAACTTTTTAGTTATAGATAATTATTAATTGATAAACCTTAGGGACTGCTTTCCTACCCGCTATTGTAGGAGATCAGGATGTTTTATTTGGGTTTTTATTTTTGTGGAGGGAAGTGGCACCCAATTGTGGTCTAGATTGTTCCTCATACTTGTAGAAAGCAAAATCAGTAACTTCCAAGATAAATCACAAGACAGATTGGAGACATTTTCAATTATATCACTGATCACTTACCTAAGAGAAATGAAAATACACAAATAACCAATTACTTCTTCTAGAAAAACCTATAGACTTATGTGAAACCATCTCGAACTCTTTGGTGCAGCCAATGTAAAAGAAGAGTAAAGAGTACCTTACTTTGGTGTATTCAAGGCCAGCTGACATTATGATGGCAATTCAAACACACGCTATCAGAAATAATTTGGGTGTATCACAAAAACTCAGTATAGCTTGTTTGCAAAGTGTCCCAAAGCTCAACTCATTTCAAGTACTTAAGATAATCCCATACAAAGTGAGTGTGACCAGAAATTGCTCTAAAATAGACATGCTGAAGGGTAGAGAGAACTATTTAACCCATAACAAACGACGAAAACAGTAAGGGAGAATGAAAATGGTGAATGCCATTGCTACCCACCATGGTGACTCATGACCTGCCCGGCAGCCTCCATGCTGACATTCTGGAGATAGTTGTGGCAGCGTTCCTTGTGCTCCTCCAGTGAACTGCGCTGCTTGTAGCTTCGTCCACAGTAGTTGCACTTGTGAGGTTTACCCACTGTGAAGAGAACTCAAGATTAGTGTGCTGTCAAGTCTCATCCAAAGCAAAATTACCAGCTAACTTTTGATAGTCTGGAGGAAGCATTTATATGCTTTTCAGACTTAAATCTCTTCCACCACCACACTCCAGTTGAGGCAATTAAAGATAATAAACTTCTACCAAGATTAAAAGATAGCAAGAAAAGGCAGATCATACCTTTGGTGATAGGGGAAATAATGAATCAAAATCATGCTCTGACTGTATCCTAGATCATGAGAGCCTGATGATTGATCTTCAAATTATCTGACTCTTAACACTAACATTTACTCTTACACAGTTCTCTCAGCTCTGACTCATTCAAAAGACAAATCAGGAGTGTCCTAGATACATGATGAGAATTATTTTTATTTATTGGGAGGGGGCTAAGAATGGAGAATTTTACTGAAGGAAACTAAAATCCAATAACTTGAAATGTCATTGTCTAATGAAAAGATTATTCATGGGTACCAAGAAGACTAGAAAGAATTCAGGTGATGAGAAAAAGCACAGATAAAGGCAGAGAGTTTCTCTTTTCTTTCCACCTTAGTAATAACTATTCACACATGCAAAACTTTGTGGCAGATCAGCCTATTCTCCTACGTCAGTCAGCACTGTTCTTATATTACCAAGAATTATTAACCTACTAGGTGCTTTGAGTCCGGATTATTAACAATAATCACCAAAGCCCTAACATATTTAGTTATACAACGATAGTGATACTTAATTACATATTTCACATTCAGGAAATGAATTATTTTCTAATAGCCACATCTCATTATACCTGGTAAAATACTTCAATGCTCACATTAAAAAAAAAAACAACTTTAAAAAATTAAGAAGGAAACAAAACACATTTAGGGAAAGAGGTGTGTTTTAATGTAAGACTATTCACAAGGGTATCACAGAGCACATTGATTCTTGGTGTTGAATGGATACAGAAAACCATAAAGCATCAGGTGGTCTGTTGCCAAAGCCCTCAGTTAAGCACATTGTTAATCAGGTCAGCTGCTCTCATTTGACTCCCTTAGGAATTATTTTGTTTTGCCTAGAGGACAAATAGACAACTCTTTTTCATGGTCAAAGATAGCATCCTCAACTCCAGGTCCCTTACAAACCCATGCTAGGATAATGGTCATAAATGAAACTGAAATACTTTAACAAGACAGGGTATTCACACCTGCATAAAAATTTCACTACATTGATTAAAAAACCCAAACAAACCTTTAGATTGTATTTGAAGTGCATATAAATTCAAATCAGTTATTTGATAATCACAATTTTTTTGTAAACCATCTTAAAAAACAAAAGCTATCTAAGGCAGGATCAGTCATTTCTAAAAGTACTAGGCAAAGTAACTTCTATTTTTCAGAACCAAGAATTTCTGGGAAGTAAAAACCAGGTAGCTTTTTAAATTGTGAAGACTCTTATAGCACTGTGTGAGAGCATAAAAAAATACAAGAAAATATTTTTTTAGTCAAAAATATTAATGTAAATAGTATAAATATATTTATATATAATTGCATTCCAAGATATGGGGCTGCATATGACAAAAAGCCTCTAATGAATTTTCTCTCAACAAGTCTATTAAGCAACTAATACTTGTTAAGCATATACATTGTAGTTAACAGCCCACTATAAACTAGTTCCATCGTCTCTGTCTTCCCCTTCTTAAGTCCTGTTGCATTGTGTCCTGTGATACCTATGTTTTACTGTGAACATAATATCCTCCTATACTTCTTCCCCTTATTTCTCTAAGCAATTGACACCTTTTTAACTGAATTAAAATATAGTTCTTGTCCACTCCCCTTGGCTCAAAACCCTCTATAAACTCCCAACTCCCCAGATAAGGAAGAAAAGACAGGATACTTTCTACTCCCCTCATTTTAGAATTCAATCCCATCTGCTTTACTTCAGCCTCTCCCATTTTGTCATCTATTTGTTTAAAACGTCACTCTTTCCTCTCTTCATCCCATCCTTGTTCTCTGTGAGTATAACAGATATTTGAGTAAATTGCTCTAAAAGTATAACCTCAATTTCCCCAAATCTTCATCTGTATTCTATTCCAGCAATCCACATACTGGGTGACATGCTGGACTCTGACATATCATAACTATTCTATGTCCAAGAAATTTGTTCTGGAAGTGTTCCACCTTACCCTTCTACATGTCTCATTTAATACATCTTTACTGAAAGCCTACTAGGTACCAACTCTGGGACAAGGCGGGAATGTAAAGTGGAGAGCAAATTCTCATGGTGCCTATCCTCATGCAACCAACAGTCTGTTGAGGAAGACAGACATTTAACAAATATACAAGCAATACATTACAAATTGTAAATTCTACAGAGCTAAAGAATGGTAAGCTAGTATAACATGGGGGCCCCAATTTAGTGTGAGAAGGTTGGACAGGAAGGTCTGCCTGAGGTATGAACATTTAGGCTGATAACTGAAGAAAAAGTAGAAGTTAGTCAGATAATGGGGATGGGGGGGAGGGTGGAGGAGAGACAGTGTTTCCGGGAACTGCCGTCATCTCTTTCTATTTACTCTCAAGTTCTTAGCTACTTCGAATTCTAGATCATGCCCTTGCTACTCTTTTGAAAATTATTTTCAAGCATCATCAACAGTCCCTTCCAAATCCAATGGCTCTACTATCCCTACAAGACCATTTCCTGTCAGTTCTTTGATATTTCTTTTTTTCTTTTTCCAGTTTTATTGAGATATAATTGACATAGAGCACTGTATAAGTTTAAAGGGTACAGTAGAATGATTTGACTTACATACGTCATGAAATGATTACCACAATAATTTTAATGGACATCCATTTTTCCTAAAAATCAAGGTCATGAAAATATTGTTTATATTTACTCCCTATATATGATGAGTTTAACTGTATAATAGGTATCAACTATATGAGTTAATATGTATAACATATGTATATATATTCACAGAAAAGGACCAGTCTTTTGCTACTTCTCTTTTTACAAATGTTATTATTTACACAGTCTCACTATCTGAAACACCTTCATTCTGCTACCCCTCCTCAAAGCTCCCTTAACTCCCCAGTGCCATCTTTTCCAGGTTCCGGGTCTCCATGATGTAATACCTTCAACATAGGGACCTTCTATCGCCCCTCCCCTAATAAAGTTCTATATTGAGGGTTAAAAAAAAAAAAACATTTTAAAAAAGTCATCAGTAGTCTCTGAAGTGCTAAATCCGGTAGACTTTAATCAGTCCAAAATGTTCCTAAGTCCTTGTCCCTATCAAACTTTCAGGAGTCTTGAATCTCCTGTTTTAGCTTCTGGGATCAGATTCTGCATCCTCACTCCCTGGCTTCTCAATCTTTTCCTACCTGGTAGATATATATGTACCTCCAGGATTTGCTCTCAGTACAGTAGTCTTCCTCTTTTCCCTCTAGATTAAGCCCTCATTTCTATGAAATGTCCAAATCATGCCTGGAATAATTTCCCATGTTTGGAAGCTCCTATTTGCCACAAACATTTTAAAAGTGATCATGGTGAACCCAAGGACACAGTTTCCCCCCTCTGTGCTCTCACAGCGCTCTGTCCATATTCTGTTGATGCATTACTTATGATAATTGCATTGTAATTATCCATCTGATCTCCGTTTCCCTCGTCCGAACAATGAGCTCTGTCATGAGGACAAAGGTCATGTTTTATTCAATTTGGAATTGATAGTGCTTACTGTAGTTATTAAACATAGGAGATACTCAATATGTATTTGCTAAATGACTGTACTTCAACCGCATACTTCCAAATGCCTTTGGAGTATTGCGTTATGCATATTCCTCTGAAATCTAAAATTCAACATATCCAAAATTATCTTCCTCTACAAAACTACTTCTTTATTCTGACTGCTCTTTTGTGCGTTACTACTGTTTTAATAAACCAGACTCGTGACAAGGCAACCACTATTGTTGCCTCCTACCTCATTTCTCACATCCAAATAATTGCTGAAGTTTATTCCTCCATCTCACTCCCAGAACCAACTTCCTAGTTCAAATGTTCATTATCATGAACCTGGGCAAGATTAGTATACTTCAAACCAGGTGTTCTCTTGCCTTGTGTAATTATTTTACTCCCCTCCTCAACAACCTTCAATGACTTTTCACTTCCACTGAACAAAGTTCAAATCCCTGTACCTGGCATTCAGCATCCTACACTGTCTGGTCCCAAGGGATACATCCCATCTTCTACCCCAGGATTCAGCCAGGATTACCTTCCACTTTTACACTTCTGAGTCTTAGTTCTTTCTGGAATGGCTTCACATAATTTCTGCCTCTTGAAATCCTACACATCCTTCCAATCTCCCTAACCATGTTCCATCCAAAAGCGATCTTTCCTACTAAAGAACTGTAACTGTATTGGTCCTCACACTTAGGAAACTTGTAACATTCTGTCTCTTGAGTTATTTGTGATTACATCTGACCCATGACCAACTTGGGTTTGTACTGCATGGATCCACTTATAATGTGATTTTTTTTTCGACAAATACATACTACAGTACTTCATGATCTGCAGTTGGTTGAATCCACAAATGTGGAACCGTGGATGTGGAGGGCTGACTGTGAAGTTATATGTGGATTTTCTACTGCAAGGGAGGGGGTGTTGGTGCCCCTAACCCCTGTGTTGTTCAATAATCAACTGTATGTATACATTCATTTTGATCTCCCATGTTAGATTATGAGCTTCTTGAGAGACTGAATAATGTCTTATATATCTTTGTAACCTCCAAAGAGTTTAGCATGGTGATTTGTTCACAGCAAGAACTAATAAGTGGTGTTTTCATGAATGACATCATTTCCTAACTCTTTAAATATTTTCCTTTCACTGGTTTTCCCTGAATCTTTTATGAACTTTAAAAGCAATGCATCCATATAGAAAAATTTTAAATTCACCAAAAATTATATCATTTAGAGATAAGTATCTTTAACATTTTATATCATGTATTTTTTCTGTGCATGCAAAGATATATTTTGTTATGAAATTGGGTCATTTTATACGCTGTATTTTACAATTTGCTTATTTTACTGAACAATATATCTTGAAATTTCCCCATGATATAAAATAATAGTTTTGTTGCTGCTGTTAGGTAACAATTTTTTCCCGAATTCTAAAATTATGATATGTTGATTTAGTTTGCCTTAGCATTCTTAGTCCTTTTCTTATTTACTTTAATAATTATTTTTCTTTTTACCATAGTTACTATGCCCATACTTGAAAAAAAATATCAAATAGTCCTAAAGGGCACTTAATGAAATAGTCTTCCCCTTACCCCACCCCCATCTAAACATAATCTATATCTCTGTCCTCTCTTTTTGGAATTTCTATTAGTTTGATGTTAGACCCTCCAGATTGAGTCTTGAAATTTCTTTTTTCCCTCATATTAATTATCCTTTTACCTTGTTTACTTTTAGAAAAATTCCTCACCTTTTTCTTTGAATCTGTGAAATATTTTCTGGCGAATATAAATTTCTCTGACCTCTTTCCTTTTTCTTAAAAATAGTATTCTGTTTTTTCATGGGTACAATAACATTTATCTGAGCATAATTTTTTCTTTTTAAAAAAGTTCTTTTTATATTGTCTTCTCTCGCTTTTTTTCTTTTTTACACTGGTGTCTGTATTGGAGGCTTTCCTTAAATGTCTGGTGCCTGAATATTTATTGTCCATTTATATTTAACAGTAAGGCACTAAAAAGCTAATTGGAAGTTCAGGAAACACAGGTGAGGTTTGTGAACTACTGGTGAACTACTGCAGAGTGACCAGGTAATGAAGCAACCTTTTCATTGTCAGACCCCCAAATATAAATATATATGTCTTTTCTCTAGGACCTCTCAATTCCCTTAGAAAAGATACCTCCAATTTCCAGCCCTGGGGGTAGGGGGGGATATGAAGCTAGATATTAGTATTCCGGAAGTAAGGCAAGATATGGGGCCAGGAATCTAAATGTCCAACTGTAGTTTTTTACATACTGTCCCTGCTTTAAGTCCTTTGTTTTCCCCCTACTCTCTACTTTTCCTGAAGTCTCTAAGCTAGAACCTTTCCAATTCAATATCTCCAGAGAATAAATGTTATTTTCCTGTAGTTGCTTGGCTGTAGTGAGAGTGGCTCTGTGGCCTGTTTTGTATTCAGATTTTGAAATCCTTTTATATTCAATCCAGAGTTTCATCCCTACCATCAACAGTCATGTTCCTTCCAAGTCCAGAGACTTTTCAGGATTCTCTAGTGCCAAATGGCTTTGCTACTCATCCTTTATTCCCTTCTATAATCACTGTAAGTTCCTGAGTCTTCTGTTTTGTGAAGTCTATTACCACCCCTCCCTTTATCTTCTTCCCATCCTCCTCTTGCTGCTATTCTGTCCTTTCCCATTGTCTTTGATCTTAATGCATTTATACTTCTATAAATGTCTACTGTGATTTTAGTGTAGTTTTAAAGAGTAGAGACAGATGTAGCTTTTCATTTCATCATGTTTAGACAGCAACAGACAGTATCACTTTCAATGTTGGTATGCTATGGCTCTGGAAAGGGTGTGCCATAACTCTGTATTTAGATAAATAGGAGCATGACATGCTAGTAAAGATTAGCCACCAAAAAAGGAATCACATATTTGTAAGACAAGGGAATTTGTGGAAATGTAAAACTAAATATTTCCTCTATTCTACTCTCATCTGCTATGTATTTGTCTGTTATAATACAACATTCCCTACCTATATTCAACTATGTTTTAGTGTAAACATTTGCAGTGGTTCTCAAAATATGAACTGCATGCTACCTATGTTAGAATTACCTGGAGTGCTCTTAAAATGCAGATTCTTGGGCACCATGCTAGGGCCTAGAATTTCTGAGAGAGGTACTCTGATCTCCCTATGTTTAACAAGCCTGCCAGGTAGTTGCTTATGTACTGAAGTTGAAAAACAATGGTCTATAGAAGCTCATAAATCATCATGTTCTCTAAGTCTGGTACTGAGTTAAAATTTCTTATCAAAGTGCAGAATACTTTTCTTAACTCCACCATAATGATCTTAATTATATTACTGAAGGAGTTAAAATTAATTTTCTTTTATAAGAAATGTTGGGATGAAAATCTGAAAAGCCTATGGATGAAGTATCATTTATTACTGGTAAAAATTTTTTTTAAGTATTTATTTTGGTATGGGAGTTTACTACTGTACGTTTATAACATCTTTTGAGGACAGTGATCCAGTTTAAACTTTACATCAATTCTACTTCAAACTGACCTGTGTGTCTGGATTTTAAAATTCAAGTGGATCAGAATCAGTTTGGGGCCATCCCGACTGGTTAGGAGAAACCCTAGAAGTTAACCCTTGCTCCTGGGAGACCCCAGTGGGGTCCAAATGCTGGGTGAACCCAACATGTCCTCAGTAGGTTCCCAAGAATACAGACCCAGGCCTGAAGATAGCGTGTGAGATGCCACCCACAGCATCACCATCTGGGAGAACAGGAGGGGAGAGAAGCCTTTAACAATCTGGCATTACCCCAAAGAGACCTCACTTAGCCAGAAGTTACCTTTTTACCCTGGAATTGTATGTTACAACTGGAAGAAAAGGAATAATGTTAATGGACCCGTTAACTTCCCAATTCTACTGATAGTGCAAAATTGAGCCACACATTACTTCAATTATATGGTCAAGAAAGGAGCCACATTTTCACGAAACACATGGGTTCATGTTTGTTTCATTAAAAACTTGGGCCGCACCAGAAAGACAAGATCCAGCCTCATCCACCAGAACACAGGCACTAGTCCCTTCCACCAGGAAGCCTACACAACCCACTGAACCAACCTTAGCCACAGGGGGCAGACATCAAAAACAGTGGGAACTACGAACCTGCAGCCTGTGAAAAGGAGACCCCAAACACAGTAAGTTAAGCAAAATGAGAAGACACACACACAGCACAAGAAGGAGCAAGGTAAAAACACACCAGACCAAACAAATGAAGAGGAAATAAGAAGTCTGCCTGAAAAAGACTTCAGAATAATGATAGTAAAGATATCCAAAATCTAGGAAATAGAATGGAGAAAATACAAGAAGTGTTTAACAAGGTACTAGAAGAACTAAAGAGCAAACAAACAATGCTGAACAACACAATAAATGAAATTTAAAATTCTCCAGAAGGAATCAATAGCAGAATAAATGAGGCAGAAGAACGGATAAGTGACCTGGAAGATAAAGTAGTGGAAATAACTAGTGCAGAGCAGATAAAGAAAAAAGTAATGAAAATAATTGAGGACAGTCTCAGAGACCTCTGGGACAACATTAAATGCACCAACATTCGAATTATAGGGGTGCCAGAAGAAGAGAAAAAGAAAGGGACTGAGAAAATATTTGAAGAGATTATAGTTGAAAACTTCCCTAATATGGGAAAGGAAATAGCTAATCCAGTCCAGGAAGTGCAGAGTTTCCCACACAGGAAAAATCCAAGGAGAAACACACCAAGACACATATTAATCAAACTATCAAAAATTAAATACAAAGAAAAAATATTAAAAGTAGCGAGGGTAAAAAAACAAATAACTTGCAAGGGAGTCCCCATAAGGTTAACAGCTGATCTTTCAGCAGAAACTCTGCAAGCCAGAAGGGAGTGGCAGGATGGCAGAATATATGTAAAGTGATGAAAGGGAAAAACCTACAAACAATCTTACTCTACCCAGCAAGGATCTCATTCAGATTCAATGGAAAAATTAAAACATTTACAGACAAGCAAAAAGAGAATTCAGCACAACCAAACCAGCTTTACAACAAATGTTAAAGGAACTTCTCTAGGCAGGAAACACAACAGAAAGAAAAGACCTACAATAATAAACCCAAAGCAATTAAGAAAAAGGTAACAGGAACATACATATCGATAACTACCTTAAATGTAAATGGATTAAATGCTCCCACCAAAAGAAACAGACTGGCTGAATGGACACAAAAACAAAACCTGTATATATGCTGTCTACAAGAGACCCACTTCAGACCTAGGGACACATACAGACTGAAAGTGAGGGAATGGAAAAAGATATTCTATGCAAATGGAAAGCAAAAGAAAGCTGCAGTAGCAATTCTCATATCACACAAAATAGACTTTAAAATAAAGACTATTACAAGACACAAAGAAGGACACTACATAATGATCAAGGGATCAATCCAAGAAGATAATAACAATTGTAAATATTTATGCACCCAACATAGGAGCACCACAATACATAAGGCAAATGCTAATAGCCATAAAAGGGGAAATCTACAGTAACACAATCATAGTAGGGGACTTTAACACCCCACTTTCACCAATGGACACATCATCCAAAATGAAAATAAATAAGGAAACACAAGCTTTAAATGACACATTAAACAAGATGGACTTAATTGATATTTATAGGATATTCCATGCAAAAACAACAGAAGATGCTTTCTTCTCAAGTGCTCATGGAACATTCTCCAGGATAGATCATACCTTGGGTCACAAATCAAGCCTTGGTAAATTTAAGAAAATTGAAATCATATCAAGTATCTTTTCCGATCACAATATTATGAGACTAGATATCAATTACAGGAAAAATATGTAAAAACTACAAACACATGGAGGCTAAACAATACACTACTTAATAACCAAGAGATCACTGAAAAAATTAAAAAGGAAATCAAAAAATACCAAGAAACAAATGACAATGAAAACACAATGACCCAAAACCTATGGGATCCAGCAAAAGCAGTTCTAAGAGGGAAGTTTATAGCACTACAATCCTACCTCAAGAAACAAGGAACATCTCAAATAAACAACCTAATCTTACACCTAAAGCAATTACAGAAAGAAGCACAAAAAAACCCCAAACTTAGCAGAAGGAAAGAAATCATAAAGATCAGATCAGAAATAAATGAAAAAGAAATGAAGGAAATGACAGAAAGATCAATAAAACTAAAAGCTGTTTTTTTGAGAAGATAAACAAAATTGATAGACCATTAGCCAGACTCATCAAGAAAAAAATGAGAGAAGACTCAAATCAATACAGTTAGAAATGAAAAAGGAGAAGTAACAACTGGCACTGCAGAAATACAAAGGATCATGAGAGGTTACTACAAACAACTGTATGCCAATAAAATGGACAACCTGGAAGAAATGGACAAATTCTTAGAAAAGCCCAACCTTCCTAGACTATTTCCAGGAGGAAATAGAAAATATACACACACCAATCATAAGCACTGAAATTGAGACTGATCAAAAATCTTCCAACAGGGGCTTCCCTGGTGGCGCAGTGGTTGAGAGTCCGCCTGCCGATTCAGGGGACACGGGTTCGTGCCCCGGTCCGGGAAAATCCCACATGCCGCGGAGCGGCTGGGCCCGTGAACCATGGCCACTGAGCCTGCGCGTCCGGAGCCTGTGCTCCGCAACGGGAGATGCCACAACAGTGAGAAGCCCGCGTACCGCAAAAAAAAAAAAAAAAAAAAAAAAAAAATCTTCCAACAAACAAAAGCCCAGGACGAGATGGATTCATAGGTGAATTCTAACATTTAGAGAAGAGCTAACACCTACCATTCTCAAACTCTTCCAGAGTATAGCAGAGGGAGGGACACTCCCAAACTCATTCAATGAGGCCACCATCACCCTGATACCAAAACCAGACAAAGATGTCACAAAAAAAGAAAACTACAGACCAACATCACTGATGAACATACATGCAAAAATCCTCAACAAAATACTAGCAAACAGAATCCAACAGCACATTGAAAGGATCATACACCATGATCAAGTGGGGTTTATCCCAGGAATGCACGGATTCTTCAATATATGCAAATCAATCAATGTGATAAGCCATATTAAAAAATTGAAGAAAAACCATATGACCATCTCAATAGATACAGAAAAGGCTTTTGACAAAATTCAACACCCATTTATGATAAAAAAAAAAAAACCCTCCAGAAAGTAGGCATAGAGGGAACATACCTCAACATAATAAAGGCCATGTATGACCAATCCACAGCCAACATTGTTCTCAATGGTGAAAAACTGAAAACATTTCCACTAAGATCAGGAACAAGACAAGGATGTCCCCTCTCACCACTATTATTCAACATAGTTTTGGACGTTTTAGCCACATCAATCAGAGAAGAAAAAGAAATAAAAGGAATCCAAATTGGAAAAGAAGAAGTAATGCTGTCACTGTTTGCAGATGATATGATACTATACATAGAGAATCGTAGAGATGCTACCAGAAAATGACTAGAGGTAATCAATGAATTTGGTGAAGTAGCAGGATACAAAATTAATGCACAGGAATCACTTGCATTCCTGCACACTAATGAAGAAAAATCTGAAAGAGAAATTAAGGAAACACTCCCATTTTCCATTGCAACAAAAAGAATAAAATACCGTGGAATAAGCCTACCTAAGGAGACTAAAAGACCTGCATGCAGAAAACTATAAGACACTGATGAAAGAAATTAAAGATGATACAAACAGATGGAGAGATATACCATGTTCTTGGATTGGAAGAATCAACATTGCGAAAATGACTATACTACCCAAAGCAATCTACAGATTCAATGCAATCCCTATCAAACTACCATTGGTATTTTCCACAGAACTAGACAAAAAATTTCACAATTTGCATGGAAACACAAAAGAATCCGAATAGCCAAAGCAGTCTTGAGGAAGAAAATCGGAGCTGTAGGAATCAGGCTCCCTGACTTCAGACTATAGTACAAAGCTACAGTAATCAAAATAGTATGGTACTGGCACAAAAACAGAAATATAGATCAATGGAACAGGATAGAAATCCCAGAGATAAACCGATGCACATATGGTCACCTTATTTTTGATAAAGGAGGCAAGAATATACAATGGGGAAAAGACAGCTTCTTCAATAAGTGGTGCTGGGAAAATGGACAGCTTCATGTAAAAGAATGAAATTAGAACACTCCCTAACACCATACACACACATAAAAAAAACCCAAAATGGATTGAAGACATAAATGTAAGGGCCGACACTAGAAGACTCTTAGAGGAAAACATAGGCAGAACACTCTATGACATAAATCACAGCAAGTTCCTTTTTGACCCACCTCCTAGAGAAATGGAAATAAAATAAAAAATAAGCAAATGGGACCTAATGAAACTTAAAAGCTTTTGCATGCAAAGGAAACCATAACAAGATAAAAAGACAACGCTCAGAATGGGAGACAATATTTGCAAAAGAAGCAACTGATAAAGGACTAATCTCCAAAATTTATAAGCAGCTCATGCAGCTCAGTATCAAAAAACAAACAACCCAATCCAAAAATGGGCAGAAGACCTAAATGGACATTTCTCCAAAGAAGATATACAAATTGCCAATAAACATATGAAAGGATGCTCAACATCACTAATCATTAGAGAAATGCAAATCAAAACTACAATTAGGGCCTCCCTGGTGGCGCAGTGGTTGGGAGTCCGCCTGCCGATGCAGGGGATACGGGTTCGTGCCCCGGTCTGGGAGGATCCCATATGCCGCGGAGCGGCTGGGCCCGTGAGCCATGGCCGCTGGGCCTGCGCATCCGGAGCCTGTGCTCCGCAACGGGAGAGGCCACAACAGTGAGAGGCCCGCATACCGCAAAAAAAAAAAAAAAAAAAAAAAAAAAACTACAATTAGGTATCACCTCACAGCAGTCAAGAGTGGCCATAATCAAAAAATTTACAAACAATAAATGCTAGAGAGGATGTGGAGAAAAGGGAACCCTCTTGCACTGTTGGTGGGAATGTAAAGTCATACAGCCACTATGGAGAACAGTATGGAGGTTCCTTAAAAGACTAAAAATAGAACTACTATATGACCCAGCAATCCCACTACTGGGCATATACCCTGAGAAAACCATAATTCATATACCACAATGTTCATTGCAGCTCTATTTACAATAGCCAGGATATGGAAGCAACATAGGTGTCCACTGACAGATGAATGCATAAAGAAGATGTGGCACATATACACAATGGAATATTCCTCAGCCATAAAAAGAAAGGAAATTGAGTTATTTGTAATGAGGTGGATGAACCTACAGTCTGTCATACAGAGTGAAGTAAGTCAGAAAGAGAAAAACAAATACCGTATGCTAACACATATAGATGGAACCAAAAAAAAAAAAAAAAAAAAGGTTCTGAAGAAGCTAGGGGCAGGACGGGAATAAAGACGCAGACCAAACGTAGAGAATGGACTTGAGGAGACAGGGAAGGGGAAGGGAAGCTGGGACGAAGTGAGAGAGTGGCATGGACATATATACACTACCAAATGTAACAGAGATAGCTAGTAGGAAGCAGCTGCATAGCACAGGGAGATCAGCTTGGTGCTTTGTGACCACCTAGAGGGGTGGGATAGGGAGGGTGGGAGGGAGACGCAAGAGGGAGGAGATATGGAGATATATGTATATGTATAGCTGTTTCACTTTCTTATAAAGCAGAAAGTAACACACCATTGTAAAGCAATTATACTCCAATAAAAGTATAAAAACAAAATTCAAGTGGAAGAACTTACATTGACTAATTTCTCTTACATTGCTGATCGTGCTGTTGCAGTCTTTTAAGAGGGCTATATAGTGTTATTTCACATAAGAAAGAACAGCATGGAAATTAATCCTTTCCACTAGCAAAAGATAAATGGTTTGCCTGGGTGTTGATTGTGGGAGTCTATCTTTCCCACTTCCCACAACACCACGTTAAAAGCCAACTGGAATATGTTGTCAGAACATAGCTAAAGCCTTTAAGTCATTTATTTTTCAACTATTACTTTGAGAACTCATGGGGAAAAAGATAAAATGAGAGGTTGGGAAGAGAGAACCATTTTAGAGTCGCCAATTTCCTGACTTGATAAGCTAAAGTAGGACTCATTCACATGATCATAGCTTTACGTGGGCACTTCCAACCATCTTCCTCAAATATCTGTTGCCTCTGAAATCTGAGTTATAGTACATATAGATTTTTACTTTGTTATATCAGTTTTATTGAGGTATAATTTACATTAAATAAAATCCACTCACTTTAAGTATATAATTCAAGGAAGTTTGAAGTGTATATGGTTGTGTAACCACCATCACAATTACAATATTTTAATTTCCATCACCTTAAACCAAAGTTCGGGATTGACATGTACATACTGCTATATTTAAAAATGGATAACCAACAGGACCTACTGTAAAAATAAATAGATAAATAGAAACTTGGAAAAACTGAAATGTATGAAGAATACAAATTAAAATCATCTGCAATAAACATTATTATAAATCTAAAAAAAGTAGGTATTACTAATAGAGTCTTTAAATTGGGTAGTGTAAGTCATCCAATCTTGATTTTTCAAAATTATTTTGGCTATATTAGTTCTTTTGTGTTTCCAAAGAAATTTGGAATCAATTTGTCAATTTCTATAAAAAATCCTGCTAAGATATTGATTGGGATTATATTGAATTGATAGGCTAAATTTCAGGAGAATTAACATCTTAACAATACTGAATTGTTCAAAATATGATCATACTATCTCCATTTACTTAGGTCTTCTTTAATATCTCTTGGCAGTGTTTTATAATATTTCTTGCACATAATTACATAAACCTAAGTATTTCACATTAAATTTATCTCTATTTTTCATATATTTTGGATGCTATAATAAATGGCACTGCTTTCTAATTTTCAGTTTCCTATTGTCCATTGCTAGCATGTAGAAGTAAACTTGATTTCTTTTTATTAACTTTGCATCTTACAACCTTAATGAAATCACTCATTAATTTTAGTTTTTTGGTAAATGCCTTGTTATTTTCTATGCTATAGGTGATCATGTCACCTAAAACAAAACATAGTTTTATTTATTCATTTCCAATTTGTATTCTTTCCCTTGCCATACTGAATTGACAAGATTCCCAGTACAATGTAGAAAAGTAGAGAGAGCAGACATTCTTGGCTTGTTCCTACTCTTAAGGGTAAACTTTCATTCATTTATTGTTAGTGTGATGTTAGTTGAAAGTCTTTCAAGGATGGTTTTTATCCTGTTGAGAAAGTACCTTTCTATTCTATTGCTGAGAATTGATAAACCCCACTTCGTCATGATATATTATCCTTTTTTTATATATTTCTGGATTCTACTTGCTAAAATTTGGTTAAGGATTTTTGCATTTATGTTCAGGAGGGATATTGCTATACAGTTTTCTCATGTTATAATGTCTTTGGTTTGGGCATCAGGGTAATGCTGAACTCATACAATTAATTTGGAAGTATCACTCCCCCTTCTATTCTCTGGAAGAATTTTCTCCTTACATTATTTCTACCTTAAATGTTTGACAGAGTTTAAAAGTGAAGTCATCTGGCATTTTCTTTGTGGGAATGTTTTTAAATATTGGGTGGGCCAAAAAGTGCCTTTGGTTTTTTAAGTAAAAATAAAAGACTTTTTTTCAATTTCACCAAGAACTTTATTGAACAACGTATTCTCCCTTTTGTTTCACTACCTTCTGCCATTTTTCAGGGAACTTCATATTCCATCTTCCCAAAACTTTTTATTTTTTTGAGCAAAGAACTGTTTCAGGTGCCTTTTACAGTCTTCCAGGGAACTGAAATTTTTTCCATTAAGAGAAGTTTGTAAAGACTGAAATAAGTGGAAATCTGAAGGTGCAATGTCTGGCGGATGAATCAGAACTTCCCAACCAAGCTGTAACATTTTTTGCCTGGTCATCAAAGAAACATGTGGTCTTGCGTTATCCTGATGGAAGATTATGTGTTTTCTGTTGACTAATTCTGGATACTTTTCATTGAGTGCCACTTTCAGTTGGTCTAATTGGGAGCAGTACTTGTTGGAATTAATTGCTTGGTTTTCCAGAAGGAGCTCATAATAGAGGACTCGCTTCCAATCCCACCATATATACAACATCACCTTCTTTGTATGAAGACTGGCCTTTGGTGTGGTTGGTGGTGGTTCATTTCACTTGCCTCAAGATCTCTTCTCTTCCACATTGTTGTACAGTATACACTTTTCATTGCCCATCACAATTTGTTTTAAAAACGGAATGATGTTTTCATTAGGTGTAAGTAGAGAATTGCATGGGGAAATATGGTCAAGAAGGTTTTTTTCGCTTAACTTACGTGGAGCCCAAACAGCAAAGCAATTCACATAACCAAACTGGTGCAAATTGTTTTCAACGCTTGATTTGGATATTTTGAGTATGTCAGCTATTGCCCACGTGGTATAACGTTGATTGTTCTTAGTTAATGTCTCAATTTGATCGCTATCAACGTCAAATGGTCTTCTCGACCATGGAGCATTGTCCAAAGAGAAATCTCCAGCACAAAACTTCACAAACCACTTTTGACACATTTGATCAGTCACAGCACCTTCTCCATATACTGCACAAATCTTTTTGTGTGTTTCAGTTGTGTTTTTACCTTTCTTGAAATAATAAGGCATAATATGCCAAAAAGGTTGCTTTTTTCTTCCATCTTCAATATTAAAATGGGTACACAAAAATTCACCAATTTTGATGTCTTTTTAAAAAATACATGCTGATATGACAGCTGTCACATACAATCTAACAAAATTGTTTCAAATAAAGTTAGAGACAACTAAGTGCTACTAGAGCCATCTTACGGAAAAAAACGAATGAACCTTTTGGCCCATCCAATATAATTTCAATTCCTGGAAAGAATATTAAGTTATTAAGAATATCTATTTCTTCTTGAGTGAGGTTCAATAATTTCTATGTTTCAAGAAATTTATTTCATCTGCTCGAATTTATTTCAAGTTTACTGACATAAACTTGTTCATAATATTTCCATATTGTACTTCCAATGGCTATAGGGGTTTTAGTGATGTATCATTTTCATTTCTGATGTTGGTAAATTGAATATTCACTCTTTGTGCTGGTTGATCTTGGCTAGAGGCTTACGCATTTTATTAATATTTTCACAGAATCAGCCTTTGATTTCATTGGTTTTTCTCTATTATTTGTCTGTTTTCTCTTTATTATTTCCCTCCTTTAGATACTCTAGATTTAATTTATCCCTCTCTCATAATCTCTTTAGAAGCAAGCTTAATTGGTTTGAGACCTTTCTTCTTTTCTAATACAAGCACTTAATTATATACGTTTTCCTCCAAGTACCACTTTCATTCTCATCATGTTCATGTTTCCTTTATATTCTTGAACATAAGGAACATATTTATTATAGCTGTTTAATCAACCCAATCTGCTAATTCCACCATTTGATCATTTCTGGTCTGTTTCTACTGAATGATTTTTCTACTGATTGTGGGTAATCCTTTCCACCTTCTCTGCATATCTCTTAATTTTTTAATAGCTGCTGGCTATTGTGAATTTTACATTAGTGGGTCCTAAATTCTGTTGCATTTCTTTAAAGTATGGGTTACTTGTTCTGCTATGCAGTTATATTACTTGGAATCAGTTCAATCCTTCTGGTATTTGCTTTTATGCTTTAAGGCAGATCTAGAGAACGTTTTAATCTCAAGGCTTATTTAGCCCCAGTACTATGGCAATACCACTGAGGTCTTAAATCAATGCCCTGCATATGGCAAAGTCTTTCTATACTGGCTGGTGAGAATGAACTCTTCCCAGCCCTAAATGAGCTCCAGGAATTGTTCAGCCTTCTGCTTTCTGGTGTTCTTTCCCCAGCTTCAGGTAGTTTCCTCATACATGTAAAGAGATCACTATTTAGCCAAAGAGTAAAGAAGGCCCTCTGAAAAACTTGAGTTTTTTCTGTGCAGTTTCCTCCTATCTGATACTCTGCCTTGCATATCTAAGCACATAGGTCTCCCTGGACTCTGATCTCTGTCTCCTCACAGTGAGACTGCCTGGCTCTGTTTGGGTTTTCTGTCCCTGCACTGTGGGCTGGAAACTGCTTCTAGGAAGTAAGCTGGGGTAATCATAGACCTCACTGCCTTTGTTCCCTTCTCTCAGGGATCACAGTCCAACAGTGCCTCTTGTTCAATGTCTAAAAGCCATCTAATATTTTGTCTGGTATTCTAGTTGTTCAAGGTGGGAGGGTAAATCTAGTCCCTAATACTTCATCATGATTGGAAGCAAAAGTTATGTTAGTAATTGGGTTAAATACCAAGAAATTAAATACCACTAACTTTGGAGGTTTTACTATCAATACAATTCAGGTAACTGAAATAAAGTTTCTTTTAAATATAATTCTAAGAATATTCATTATAATACCAAGAGTCCTAAAACACAGAAGATAGCTGTGTCAGTGTTCCCAAACACTCGAAAGTTAACACCTAGTCTCTTCTTTGGCATACTGTTCCTCATAAAAATCCTACACTAACCAAAAAAGGGAAGAATTATCAGTATAATCTGTCAGAGATACAGATAGAGACTACTGACCTGAACAATGAACTACAAATTGAAGATGCAGTAAAGAAAACTTGACAATCCTGACAACTATTCAATTACTAGAAAATTCTAGCAAATTTTTTTGTTTTCTCCATCTGTCATTATGAGGAATTAGAAATAAGAAATACCTGCACCTATACTCCTAAGAATCCCACATACCTACCCAGAAGTAAAAGCAAATCAAATAGCCATAAAGAATTGTGAAGTAGAAATGTTTACCATAAATTCATAGGGTGTTATGAAGTTATATAGCACAACCAAGACTTGTTCACTTATATTTTCTTGAAATATGTCACTTCGAGTTATCCTAGTGAAACCTATAAAACCAATTACAATAGCACTAATTCACGTGGTAAATGTTTTATTCTTTATATAGATATGTTTGTTTACACATACAGAAACATGCAAAGAAACATTTATATACAGAAAATATATTTACCATTTGTCATGACACATATAAAATCAGGAACAGAGCATTATGCATATATCACATTCATTTTCCCTTAATAAAATTAAATACACCCACTTTCCTATAAATATATAAATAAATGCACAAATTTGATTTCTGATTTTCTTAGCAATTGCTTAAAGAATTATAAATTAATCTGAAGAAAGATTAGCCCTGAAATATGGCACAACTGTCATTATTTCTGTAATTATATTACTAACTGGGTTAAATACCAAGTTATACTTTACCTGAATTAGTGGTTGGTTTTATTGTATCAACTGTGTACATAAAAAATTCTAATATTCTTGATCCCTACTGCTATATTGCTGCATCAAAAAAGGTTTTGCCAATTCATATTCAGACTAGTAGTATACGAGAGAGCCATTTCACAATACTCTCAACAATAAGTACTCTCATTAAAGTAATAAATTCTCCACTATTGTGCTAGGCCTGTGACCCTCCAGTTGTAGCAAGGCACTCTGGGGACACAGAAGCACGCTCTTGGGCAGGATATTTTAAAGCAAGATAAGCACAGGATATTTTAAAATTTGAGGGAAATAATAAAACTCTACACCCCTCAGGTGTCATGTGAACTACCTGCTCACAGATTCAACATTACAACACAATACATTCCTTTCAATGATGTCATCTTTGTGAAGCTAGGTTTCAGCAGTTGCTGCAACACAAGGCAAGTACCTTGTGAAAATCAGTGTGGAAGAGGAAATGAGAGGGATGGTGTCCAATCTGATTCCCGAGTTGGGGAAGTTGTGCAGTTCCCAACAGGGTGTACAATCCCATTAGTAAGTATGACTGTTTTAAGAATGAAATGAAAACACTTCGTCTTTCAATTTAGGTATACTATTTTTCAAATGGCTATGAAGTGGTTGGGACAGAGATACTTAAGTCGTTTAGACTTGACTACTTAATAAATGAAACTGTTAGGTATATTTCTTTTAGGTCTAAAGGCACTGGAAAAACTTACTGAGACACCAAGGGCACTGTGAACCAAGAAAGTTTGGGAATCTCTGTGCTAAACAACTCAATATAATCATATTTCTTTTTAATCTTTGTATCTATTAAGGCTAATAAACCTTTGACTTCTCATAAATACTTAATTTATGGCTTTTTCATGTTTAGATGTTTTGAATTTTCATGGAGTTAAAATTGTTGGTAATTTTCCTCTTTGTGATTTATTTTACTGTTCTAAGTTTCAAAATTCTGCCTGATACAGAATTTCTGAGAAATATCTACATCTATTTTTTTTTCCTAAATCTTTAGAAGTCTTAATGATTAGTTTTTTTTTTTGATAAAGTAGAAAGAGAGTATTTTAGAAAGAAAACAAATTCTTACTTGAAAGTGAGCTATTTTTCAAAGAGAACCTCTGTTATGCTAAATTATTTCAGTATAATTCGGTGTCTGTAAAAAATTATTACAGTAAAATAACTTTTATCTCTCTAGGCAGAGTTTATCAATGGCAAGGAAGGAGAATGTTAAATGTTCAAATATGTCTGTGAACTAGGACAGTTAGGTGGATTTCAGAGAGATTCACAATGTACATGAGCATACCAAGGTTCTTTTGATGTTTAGATTCAATAACAAAACAAGCAAATAAAATCTGTTTAACCCAATGTTTTCCCCAAATTATTTTAAATATAAAAGTATTTTATAACAAGTATTAATTTCCTAAGTAACTATTTTTCTATGGATGTACACTGAAAAAAATGAACTATGATAATAAAATAGGTACATGCTGCCAGCTTTAATGTACTTTACTGTTTGTTCTTTTATAGGATTTGCTAAGTGTTGAGCAAGGCCATATAATTCTTTTTATTCTTTTTTTTTTTTTTTTTTTTTTGCGGTATGCGGGCCTTTCACTGTTGTGGCCTCTCCTGTTACAGAGCATAGGCTCCAGATGCACAGGCTCAGTGGCCATGGCTCACAGGCCCAGCTGCTCTGCAGCATGTGGGATCTTCCCGGACCGAGGCATGAACCCGTGTCCTCTGCATCGGCAGTCGGACTCTCAACCACTGCGCCACCAGGGAAGCCCCATATAATTCTTTTATCACTCATTTAACATACATTTATTGAGAGTCTTCAAGTGCAGTGGATACAACCCTGAACAAGACAGACATTAGCTTTGAATTCACAGAGCTGACATTACTTTTTTTTTTAATTTTATTTTTTTTAATTTTATTTTTTTTATACAGCAGGTTCTTATTAGGTATCCATTTTATACATATTTTGTATATATGTCAATCCCAATCTCCCAATTCATCACACCACCACCACCCCCGCCGCTTTGCCTCCTTGGTGTCCATATGTCTGTTGTCTACATCTGTGTCTCAATTTCTGCCCTGCAAACCAGTTCACCTAGAACCATTTTTCTAGGTTCCACATATATACGTTAATATATGATATTTGTTTTTCTCTTTCTGACTTACTTCACTCTGTATGACAGACTCTAGATCCATCGACATCTCTACTAATGACCCAATTTTGTTCCATGTTATGGCTGAGTAATATTTCATTGTATATATGTACCACATCTTCTTTATCCATTCATGTGTCAATGGGCATTTAGGTAGCTTCCATAACCTGGCTATTGTAAACAGTGCTGCGATGAACATTGGAGCACATGTGTCTTTTTGAATTATGGTTTTCTCTGGGTGTATGCCCAGTAGTGGGATTGCTGGGTCATATGGTAATTCTATTTTTAGTTTTTTAAGGAACCTCCATGCTGTTCTCCATAGAGGCTGTATCAATTTACATTCCCACAACAGTGCAAGAGGGTTCTCTCTTCTCCACACCCTCTCCAGCATTTGTTGTTTGTAGATTTTCTGATGATGCCCATTCTGACTGGTGTGAGGTAATGATAACTCACTGTAGTTTTGATTTGCATTTCTCTAATAATTAGTGATGTTGAGCAGCTCTTCATGTGCTTCTTGGGCATCTGTATGTCTTCTTTGGAGAAATGTCTATTTATGTCTTCTGTCCATATTTGGATTGGGTTGTTTGTTTTTTTTAATATTGAGCTGCATGAGCTGTTTATATATTTTGGAGACTAAACCTTTGTCCATTGATTTGTTTGCAAATATGGTCTCCCATTCTGAGGGTTGTCTTTTCGTCTTGTTTATGGTTTCCTTTGCTTTGCAAAAGCTTTTCAGTTTCATTAGGTCCCATTTGTTTATTTTTGTTTTTATTTCTATTACTCTAAGAGGTGGATCAAAAAAGATATTGCTTTGATTTATGTCATAGAGTGTTCTTCCTATGTTTTCCTGTAAGAGTTTTATACTGTCCAGTCTTACATGTAGGTCTCTAATCCATTTTGAGTTCATTTTTATGTATGGTGTTAGGGAGTGTTCTAATTTCATTCTTTTACATGTAGCTGTCCAGTTTTCCCAGCACCACTTATTGAAGAGACTGTCTTTTCTCTGCTCTATATCCATGCCTCCTTTGTCATAGATTAGTTGACCATAGGTGTGTGGGTTTATCTCTGGGCTTTCTATCCTGTTCCATTGATCTATATTTGTTTTTGTGCCAGTACCATAGTCTTGATTAATGTAGCTTTGTAGTATAGTCTGAAGTCAGGGAATCTGATTCCTCCAGCTCCGTTTTGTTCCCTCAAGACTGCTTTGGCTATTCAGGGTCTTTTGTGTCTCCATACAAATTTTAAGATTTTTTGTTATAATTCTGTAAAAAATGCCATTGGTAATTTGATAGAGATTGAATTGAATCTGTAGATTGCTTTGGGTAGTATAGTCATTTTCACAATGTTGATTCTTCCAATCCAAGAACATGGTATATCTCTCCATCTGTTTGTATCATCTTTAATCTCTTTCATCAGTGTCTTACAGTTTTCTGCATACAGATCTTTTGTCTCCCTAGGTAGGTTTATTCCTAGCTATTTTATTCTATTTGTTGCAGTGGTAAATGGGAATGTTTCCTTAATTTCTCTTTCAGATTTTTATCACTAGTGTATAGGAATGCAAGAGATTTCTGTGCATTAATTTTGTATCCTGCAACTTTACCAAAATCATTGACTAGCTCTAGTCATTTTCTAGTGGCATCTTTATGATTCTCTATGTACAGTATATGTCATCTGCAAACAGTGACAGTTTTTCTTCTTCTTTTCTAATTTGTATTCCTTTTATTTCTTTTTCTTCTCTGATTGCCGTAGCTAGGACTTCCAAAACTATGTTGAATAATAGTGGCGAGAATCGACATCCTTGTCTTGTTCCTGATCTTAGAGGAAATGCTTTCAGTTTTTCACCATTGAGAATGATGTTTGCTGTGGGTTTGTTGTATATGGCCTTTATTATGTTGAGGTAGGTTCCCTCTATGCCCACCTTCTGGAGAGGTTTTATCATAAATGGGTGTTGAATTTTGTCAAAAGCTTTTTCTGCATCTATTGGGATGATCATATGGTTTTTATTCTTCAATTTGTTAACATGGTGTATCACATTGATTGATTTGCGTATATTGAAGAATCCTTGCATCCCTGAGATAAATCACACTTGATCATGGTTTATGATCCTTTCAATGTGTTTTTGGTTTGTGTTTGCTAGTATTTTGTTGAGGATTTTTGCATCTATATTCATCAGTGATATTGGCCTGTAATTTTCTTTTTTTGTAGTACCTTTGTCTGGTTTTGGTATCAGGGTGATGGTGGCCTCATTGAATGAGTTTGGGAATGGTCTTTCCTCTGCAGTTTTTTGGAAGAGTTTGGGAAGGATGGGTGTTCACTCTTCTCTAAATGTTTGATGGAATTCACCTGTGAAGCCATCTGGTCCTGGACTTTTGTTTGTTGGAAGATTTTTAATCACAGTTTCAATTTCATTACTTGTGGTTGGTCTGTTCATATTTTCTATTTCTTCCTTGTTCAGTCTTGGAAGGTTATACCTTTCTAAGAATTTGTCCATTTCTTCCAGGTTATCCATTTTATTGGCATAGAGTTGCTTGTAGTAATCTCTTAGGATGCTTTGTATTTCTGTGGTGTCTGTTGTAACTTCTCCTTTTTCATTTCTCATTTTATTGATTTGAGTCCTCTCCCTCTTTTTCTTAAAGAGTCTGGCTAATGGTTTATAAATTTTGTTTATCTTCTCAAAGAACCAGCTTTTCGTTTTATTGATTTTTGCTATTGTTTTCTTTGTTTCTATTTCATTTATTTCTGCTCTGAACTTTATGATTTCTTTCCTTCTACTAACTTTGGGTTTTGTTTGTTTTACTTTCTCTAGTTCCTTTAGGTGTACGTTTAGATTGTTTATTTGAGATTTTTCTTGTTTCTTGAGGTAGACTTGTATAGCTATAAACTTCCCTCTTAGAACTACTTTTGCTGCATCCCACAAGTTTTGGATCACTGTGTTTTCGTTGTAATTTTCCTCTAGGTATTTTTTGATTTTCTTCTTGATTTCTTCAGTGATCTCTTGGTTATTTAGTAGCATATTGTTTAGCCTCCATGTGTTTGTGTTTTTTATGTGTTATTTCCTGTAATTGATTTCTAATCTCATAGCATTGTGGTCAGAAAAGATGCTTGATATGATTTCAATTTACTTAAATTTACTGAGGCTTGATTTGTGACCCAAGATGTGATCTATCCTGGACAATGTTCTGTGTGCACTTGAGAAGAAAGTGTAATCTGCTGTTTTTGGATGGAATGTCCTATAAATATCAATTAAATCTGTCTGGTCTGTTGTGTCATTTAAAGCTTGTGTTTCCCTATTAATTTTCTGTTTGGATGATCTGTCCATTGGTGTAAGTGAGGTGTTAAAGTCCCCCGTTATTATTGTGTTACTGTCGATTTCTTTTATAGCTGTTAGCAGTTGCCTTATGTATTGAGGTGCTCCTATGTTGGGTGCATAAATATTTACAATTGTTATATCTTCTTTTTGGATTAATCCCTTGATCATTATGTAGTGTCCTTTTTTGTCTCTTGTAATAGTCTTTATTTTAAAGTCTATTTTATCTGATATTAGTATTGCTACTCTAGCTTTCTTCTGATTTCCATTTGCATGGAATATCTTTTTCCATTCCCTCACTTTCAGTTTGTATGTGTCCCTAGGTCTAAAGTGGGTCTCTCATAGACAGCATATATATGGGTCTTGTTTTTGTATCCATTCAGCAAGCCTGTGTCTTTTGGTTGGAGCATTTAATCCATTCACGTTTAAGGTAATTATTGATATATATGTTCCTAATACCATTTTCTTAACTGTTATGGGTTTGTGTTTTTGTAGGTCCTTTTCTTCTCTTGTGTTTCCCACTTAGAGAAGTTCCTTTAGCATTTGTTGTAGAGCTGGTTTGGTGGTGCTGAATTCTCTTAGCTTTTGCTTGTCTCTAAAGCTTGTGATTTCTCTGTCAAATCTGAATGAGATCCCTGTGGTGTAGAGTAATCTTGGTTGTAGGTTCTTCCCTTTCATCACTTTAAATATGTCATGCCACTCCCTTCTGGCTTGTAGAGTTTCTGCTGAGAAATCAGCTGTTAGCCTTATGGGAGTTCCCTTGTATGTTATTTGTTGTTTTTCCCTTGTTGTTTTCCATTATTTTTCTTTGTCTTTAATTTTTGTCAATTTGATTACTATGTGTCTTGGCGTGTTTCTCCTTGGGTTTATCCTGCCTGGGACTCTCTGTGCTTCCTGGACTTGGGTGGCTATTTCTTTTCCCATGTTAGGGAAGTTTTCAACTATAATCTCTTCAAATATTTTCTCAGGTCCTTTCTCTCTTCTCCTTCTGGGACCCCTATAATGCGAATGTAGTTGCATTTAATGTTGTCCCAGAGGTCTCTTAGGCTGTCTTCTTTTCATTCTTTTTTCTTTATTCTGTTCCCCAGCAGTGAATTCCACCATTCTGTCTTCTAGGTCACTTATCCATTCTTCTGCCTCAATTATTCTGCTATTGATTCCTTCTAGTGTATTTTTCATTTCAGTTATTGTATTGTTCATCTCTGTTTGTTTGTTCTTTAATTCTTCTAGGTATTTGTTCTTTTATTCTTCTAGGTCTCTGTTAAACATGTCTTTCATCTTCTCGATCTTTGCCTCCATTCTTTTTCCGAGGTCCTGGATCATCTTCACTATCATTATTCTGATATCTTTTTCTGGAAGGTTGCCTATCTCCAGTTCATTTAGTTGTTTTTTTGGGGTTTTGTCTTGTTCCTTCATCTGGTACATAGCCCTCTGCCTTTTCATGTTGTCTATCTTTCTGTGAATGTGGTTTTTGTTCCACAGGCTGCAGGACTGTAGTTCTTCTTGCTTCTGCTGTCTGCCCTCTGGTAGAGGTGGCTATATAATAGGCTTGTGTAAGTTTCCTGATGCAAGGGACTGCTGATGGGTAGAGCTGAGTGTTGCTCTGGTGGGCAGAGCTCAGTACAACTTTAATCCACTTGTCTGAAGATGGGTGGGGCTGGGTTCCCTCCCTGTTGGTTGTTTGGCCTGAGGCGACCGAACCAGGCTCTTTGGTGGGGTTAATGGCGGACTCTGGGAGGGCTCACGCCAAGGAGCACTTTCCAGAACTTCTGCTGCCAGTGTCCTTGTCCTCATGGTGAGCCATAGCCACCCCCCACCTCTGAGGAGACTCTCCAACACTAGTAGGTAGGTCTGGTTCAGTCTCCTATGGGATCACTGCTCCTTCCCCTGGGTTCTGATGTGCACACTACTTTGTGTGTGTCCTCCAAGAGTGGAGTCTTTGTTTTCCCCAGTCCTGTTGAACTCCTACAATCAAATCCCACTAGCCTTCAAAGTCTGATTCTCTAGGAATTCCTCCTCCTGTTGCGAGACCCCCCAGGTTTGGAAGCCTGATGTGGGGCTCAGAACCTTCACTCCAGTGGGTGCACTTCTGTGGTATATGTGTTCTCCAGTCTGTGAGTCACCCACCCAGCAGTTATGGGATTTGATTTTATTGTGATCATGCCCCTCCTACCATCTCATTGTGGCGTTTCCTTTGTCTTTGGATGTGGGGTATCTTTTTTGGTGAGTTCCGGTATCTTCCTGTTGATGACTGTTCAGCAGTTAGTTGTGATTCCAGCGCTCTTGCAAGAGAGAGTGAGCGCACATCCTTCTACTCCGCCATCTTGAACCAGTCTCCGAGCTGACATTACTTAACCATTCAAATATTTCCATTTGCTTTATAATGTAGAATGATTAATTTTTGAATTAAATTAAAAACTTAGTATAAAGACACAAACACTAGGAAAAACAGTTCATAAGTGTGGAGGAGCATTTTAAATGAAAACTATCACAGACAATTGAAAGCAAAAGAATCTACTTTTTATTTTTAGCTCAGTGTGGAAAAAATAGGCACAGTTGTAAAAAGGAGTCTCATGCAAGATTACTTTCATAAGAATGTATATTGTTGACATCTACTTTTCTATCATTCTCTTTAAGTAACAAGTTTCAAAAGATTTCTTCAACTGAACACCTGAAAAAAGGAAGCTAAATGCAACTGAATGAAATACACATTGTAAAATATTTTGGCAGTGTAACAATTATGCTTTCCAGGACCTTCTTTATCATAGAGAGTGTAATTATTTCTTATTTCTATATTTGTCTATAAATTAATTACTTAAAAAACAAAGATGCTGAAATCTCCGAATTTTTGCAGCTGTTAAAAGTATATACAATTCGGTTGTTTTTCATACCACAGATATTTACCAACTACCTAAAGTGTGGTATGTATAATCATAATAATAAACATAATATTCATAAACCATTGAACTTAGAGGTATGCCCACCTCTCTCATAGCAAATGTAACAATAATTATTTAACTGATTGATTGATGAATATAAGAAAAGGAGTCACCGAAATTACAACTGTGAAAAAAAGTTATAATACAGCCAGGAGATGGTGAAGTAGAAATCTAAGACACAAGACAAACAGATGTATTTGATACTGTTTCATTATTTTAAATATGCAAAACATTTATCATGAGGAATAAAAAGTATAAAGTCAAGGAAGAACTTTCTAGGCTTATAGAATAAATAAATTAATAATCCCATCACAGAAATTTTCCTTTTTGATATGTTTTCTATTCTCGCTTTAAACTACTTTTCTCATCTGACTTTCCAATGTTATAATAACTCAGGGAAGTAAGCAAGGCTTTCAGATATTGTAACAATGCAAGTAAGAAAGAAATCTGGATATCAAAGGGGTCCAAGTAAATTGAAAGCAGATAATCTCTAATTTATGGAGTATTTACATAGGGTAAAGAATGATATATATACATATATCCATACTACGGTTTCATACTTAGTTTTCAGATAAGAGCCCTAACACTTACTGTCTATGTGTGAACCCTAGGTTAAGTTAAATAAGGAAATATTTATACCTAACTCATAGGATTTTTGTGAGAAATATAAAAATATGCACATAGAAAACTTAACAAGGTACTTGACACAGTCAATGCTCAATAAATGGCAACTTTTCTTCTGTCTGTAGCTTTCATCACCTAACACATTATATAGTTGACTTATTTATTATGTTTACTGTTGATTGCCTATCTCTCTTCATTAAAATGTTAAGTTACACAGGGCAAGATCTTTTTTCTTCACTGCTGTATCACAAGTGCTAGAAAAATGCCTGGCACATAGCTAAGAAATATGTGTTGAGTGAATAAATGTGGTTTCATTATTAGAGCTTTTTAAAGCTTCTTTACATGGTACCAAGGATTTTCAACTGAAAGAGGCCATCGCTCATGTGTGTTATGTTTACTATCCAGGAGTGAGTAAAAAGAGCACTCTTGAGCTACATCTAATTTCACAAGAAAAAATCTAAATGTATATACACTGACAAACATGAAAAATATGCATTAGCTGACTCTATAGAAATTAGAATAGGTCAGTGTTTGCTTCCTTTCCTTTTTTTTTTTTTTTTTTTTTTTTTTTTGCGGTACATGGTCCTCTCACTGTTGTGGCCTCTCCCGTTGCGGAGCACAGGCTCCGGACGCGCAGACTTAGCAGTCATGGCTCACGGGCCCAGCTGCTCCGCAGCATGTGGGATCTTCTCGGACCGGGACACGAGCCCGTGTCCCCTTCATCGGCAGGCGGACTCTCAACCACTGCGCCACCAGGGAAGCCCTCCCTTTCCTTTTTAATGTGGATATTTTTTAGAGCAAGTACATTATACCATAAGGCCCTCATCATTTAATTAATCAACAAGTACTTTTTGATCACCTATTATGTGCCGAGCACCATTCAGGGAGCTGGGAATACCTTAATAAATAAGACAGAGGAGACCGACAGTCTCACAAACTTACATTCAGCTGGAGGGAGACAGGTAACATATGCATAAACAAACAGAAAAGATAACCACAGATTCTGGTTCAAGCTTTATAAGACTTTAGGATAGAGATAGAAAGATAGAGAGGACCTAGGAGGATGCTTTAGATAGGGTGCTTATGGAAGGGCATTATCTCCAAGGAGATGACATTGAAGCAAATATCTGAAGGATAGTGAAGCAACCATGTCAAGAACTGGGGGAAAAGCTGAAGGTAGAGACTTCTAGGATCATTAGTGCAAAATCCAAAGGGTAGGGAAAAACTTAAGGAACCTCACGTGGCAAAGAACACAGCATGAGGGGTAGAGTGGTATATGCTCAAACAGAAGAGGTGGGCAGAACTTCCATTGGCCATGATTAACAGTTTAATTTTATTATAAGAACAATGGAAAGCCATTAAAAGATTTTAAGTAGAGGAATAGCATGATTTAAACTAGTTTTTCAAATAATGTTCTGGCTGCTGTGTGAAGAGCAGATTTGAAAATAGGAGAGTGGTAGCTGAGAGCATGGGCTCTGGAGTCAGGAAAAGCAGTTTATACCTCAGCTTTTCCTGAATATATTGGAAATTGTATGAAATGTGCATATGTAGTTATAATGGTAAGATTTTTACTGTATCATAGCATAATTTTGAAAAGCACTCTCTCATAGATGAGTTATTCTATTCTTAGATTTATTTATTTTATTCTAAATTTTTATATGTCCTCAAGCATTATGGAACATTTTTGTTTATTTAAGCATGATATGTTTCTTTAGTTTCATTATGTCAAACGTTTTTGTGTGCTTGTGTGTTTGTTTAAAATCTAATCCAAATAATACATTGTTGGCAAAATATACATTTAAAATATAAGGTAAAAGAATAATAACCTTAATAAGATAAAGCTTGACATAAGGAACCATACACATAATATTCAAAACTATAGATTGTGGGGATATTAGTCTCTCTCTCTCTCTCTCTCTCTCTCTGACTCTACTTATCTGTAAAATAAGGCACTTAAAATAGTGCTTGTCACAAAATAAGAGCCCATTAAATGTTAGCCATTAACTTTAATTTTTACAATGGACTGACATTTATCATCTGCTAGGAAACACATATAACCACAACTGATCTCCAGTAATCTTAAAAAACTAACTTTCTAGTTAATGTAAGAATGTTCAACTGAAAGCATCCATAGATTTTTTCATTCATTCAATCGATACAGTATAAGGGATACAGATGCAAAAGAGAATATAGTAAGATCTTTTCTTTTGAGATGCAGAATTTAGGATCTTTCATTTTTATCTACATGCTTATTATATTTTTGTACAATTTAGAGAGAAACCATGCTGACTGATGATTTATGATACCTTAAATAAAATTTTAATTATATTCTAAGTATATTTTATATGCTTATAATGAATGGTACTGGGTTTTATTTACCTCATTTGTATGGTTTTCTAACATTTGGGAGTTTTCTTACAAGATTGGCAAGACAGTACAGGCTGTGGATGAACAGGTTTCTTTGACTCACATGCACGGATCAAGTAGGAAAAATAAAAGGAGAGGGTGGAGGTTAGCTTACAAAAAAAAAACCCTCAACAAAACAAAACAAAAAACAGTGTGATGTTCATTTTTGGACACTGAATAAGTAAAGAAGTTGGCAAGCTGCCCTCCCATTTCTGCCATGGAGTTCCAAACATGTCAGGCCTGCAGACTCAGCACTGTGGAAAGGAAAATGTGAAACAGCGACAAGCTCAGACTGTCCACAGTAACATCCAAGTAGGATGCAAAACTGTACTACTCAACTTGTCTACAGAAAACTGAGAATAATAAGAAATACGTCCATGGTTCCTGCTTATTTCTTAGAACTCCTGAGAATAGAAAAAGGTAAGGAGGAAAGGTCCCAGAAGTAAACTAATCTGATTTGGTCTTCGAGCCAACGTGGAGAGCCACATCAGATGAGAATGTGTTAGAGAAGAAAGACTGCTTTTCCATTACTCCTTCTAGAAATAAGTGTCAAAAATTTAAAGAAGCATGACTACCACTATTTGAAAAAGATGAGATCGTATATGCTATTAAAAACTTAATTTCTTTTATAAGGATCATATAAGGTAGAGTATATAATGATTATTTGTGTTCTACTGGGTAGAAATCATATGGATGGTCACAGTAGCTGGCCTGACTGAAAGTGGCTTTCCCTCCCGGTCAGCTTTCAATGGGCAGGGCCTTGCGTGTGTGTTGTGTGTGTCTGAGTCAGGAATGAAGACACTAATCCCATCCCCTCTCTTCAGTGTTTATTGCAAAGCATACAGAGAGGCACCACCAGCGTAAGTGTCAGGGCTTAATAGGTGAAATCAGCACAACAAAGTTATGCAAATCACATGTGCAACTGACACTGCTTGTGTAATTATCAATGTAATCCTCCTCTATCAACCACCTCCAGGAAGGAAAGGAGTGGTGGAGTGTGGGCAAAGTCCACTCTTGGGAGATCACCCAGAGAGTGGGCCAGGTGCCAGGTCTACAATCAGGTGAAAACAGTTCCTTCTCAAGGGAAGTCTGCAGGGCAAATTATACTACACTAAATGCACCATCACTGCTATGAATGAGCTACACTAGATTCAATTTCTATAACCAGCATCATTTAATCCAATATGTCTATCATTATACTAGTCTATGGTTTAGTATTGTCTGAATGGATCTCTTTAGCAAATCTGTTAGAAAAGTCATGGTGATCTGGTTTTAAAATAATGTCAATATGGAAATAACTGATAATGATAATCTTTTAGCCACATACCCAATTTTCAGACATTTTAAACTCTTATTTTGCAAAATAATCAGTACTATTAATATCCAAAGGTCTATAACCTGTAGCAAATCCATGTTATAAAAAGATTTCATATGTAATAGAAACTTAAGGTACTTATTTATGTACTTTTCGTTTACCTCAAAAAAATAAAGCAAAGTAATATTGAAGCAAACATTGAAGGATTAGGGGGAAAACAGCCTATGAGAAAAACAAAGAGTAGAAGGCAGAAGGAGAGACAAGAGCGGGAAGATAACTTAAATGAAACAAGATGAAAAGGGTGTATTAGAGAAGGAAGTTAGTGATTACAAATGCCACATGCGCTTTGAAGTAACTTTTAGTTTATGGAATTCCTGAACAGTCAATAATTTAAGGAAATGATGCGACAGTAGTAGTGAGTCCCTTAGTAAGAAATGACAGTAAATCTGAGGGCATATCATCCTCGTGGCAAAGTAACAGACTGTCCCATATGGAGGAGACTTAAAACTAGAGCATTTGACATGAACTTGTTTCTTTAACAGTATGGTTAAAGGTCAGCACTATCTCAAACCAAGTCAGATGCTACTTTTCAACTTTATTTTCAAGAAATTTGAAGAGGAGAAAACTATCTTTTCTTACCGGCTTCTCTAAGATCATGTAGTTTATACTTTGAAAATGCCTGTTAGCTGGTTTAATAGTCCACTAAATGTGAATATCCAAATATATTCAAAAGCAGGGTGAGTCATAATATTCTATAGGTATATTCTCATGATAGTTAAAGGAATAACTGAACAAAATATAAAATAGAGTTAAAAATAAAAGGCAAACTTTTAAGTGAGTTTGCAGCAGTATACTATTGAACTGATACATTTTTTTAAAAATTAGTATTAGGAAAACTAATAAAAGTATTCCATATTTCTGAGCTATTTTTATGGATAAAATATAGTACATGGAATTATAGGGTCTTAAAAAAACAAAAAGACAGTCCTTATATAAAAGGACTAAAAATGTACAATGAGGCGGATGTTGTTTTAACAGATGGATATTTATATGGTACATCTGGTCCAGTTGCTTTTTATAGGACAAAATAGCTTTAACTTGACAACTAGACATAAAGAAAAAACTTCTTAAGTGAAATTTGTCAAACATTGAATAGATTACAAAATCATGTTGTAAAAATTAACATAACTGAGGTGTTTGGAAATAAACTAGACATTTGCTCAGAATAATGTAGGCTTATTGATCCTAAGTCAAAAGACTGACACTGGAAGATTTCTTAAATAGATATAGTCTAGGGTTATATGCTATAGATATATCACATAAACTAATTTTTAAAAGTGTTTATTTTTAGGTGATATATCCAAATAATTATATAATAAATACTGATTTAACTGAAAGCTAATAAGGTTTTCCTTTGACTTTTATAACAGGTCTTACTGAAAACACAAAGTAATTCTTATTTTCTTAAAATGAGATGAACAAAAAAAAAATCAGAAAAAAATTCCTAAACTTATCTGCTTATTCAAGGATATTTTATTTATATATCTCTGAACAGTACCTTAATGTTATAATAAGCAATGTAAAAATACAGTAGTGTTAAGGAATACAAGAGACAGTGGATAAGTTTCCTTGGGACATAGGATTTTTCATTTTCAAATGAAAAGATTCCATTTTTAAGCAAAGAATATATTTTTTTTGTAAGAATGTAAGTCCAGTACAATTCCATGGCCAAAACTGAATTTTACATATGGCATTAAAAACATTTAAGACTGCCCAAGAGGCATTCTTACTTACTTTTTTCTCTTTACAATTTATACAAAGGAATGTATATTGCATATATATTACATAAGCTTCCATACATTAAAAATACATACTCTTCTATTGTGTTTTAAATATTTAATTTGGGCACTGCATTAGAGTATGTGAGAAATATACCTGAGGTGCTAATTAGGAAAAAATATGCAATTCTAGTTCCTCCTAGATTTAAAAAATAACAAGTATGCTAAGTATTGTTTTGATTAATAGGGGTCCAGGGCTTAATTGTAACACTATTTCCCCAGTGTACTGGCTATAATAAAGACAATTAAAAGGGGTAATACCTAACATATGAAGCACACTAATCAAATTTCTAAGAATGAAAGGACTATAATCACTTGCTAAACTAAAAATCTGACAAAACTAATAAAACATTTTTTTATAGCAGGAGCACTGATTCAGCACAAAAAACTAACATAAATACTATGTTATGTTATAAATTTACATAAAGGAAATTAGATGATTTGTGTGGTAAATCTCAGATTAATGGATAGAGTTTAAAATATAAACCAGTATTTTTTATTTTCCTACAACCTTATATATTAAAATAAGGTTGGGATATGTTTATAAAGTGTAGTTTACTTTCTCAATGGACTAAAAATTTGACTGTGGTCTCCAGCTGATATATTGTTGATGATACAATTCTTTATTTCTCTCTCCTTTCCTTCTCGTCATTTAAATTTCACATGTAAAAGGATCTGGGTTTTTTTTTTTCCCTTCCTCAGTCATTCTTTTTTTTTGAGTGTTCCAAAGAGGCGAAAGTAGAAAGAGGGTTGCAGTTGCTAGATATCTTAAATTTAGCCACCGTACTGCAATAAAATAAAGCAATTCTAATGAAATATCCAGCATCAATATCAGCAGAATAGCTCTAACCCATAATATATGAAAATAGTTAAAAAAATTAAACACTGATGACTGTTGTACAAACAAAACTTAGATTGTATTATTTCACTTTTTTTTTCCCCTGAATGGACAATATTTCACAAATAGGATATAGCACTGCCATAACAAAAGTAAGAAAGGTTCTGATTTCTCCTGTTATTATCTTAAGAAGTTGGGAATAAAACCTAGGAGTTGTTGACAGGAATTATCTGCTTTTGAAAAAAGATGATCATATTAATCTATTTCCAGAAATAATATTATACTGTTTAAAATTATTGTTAGAAAACAAACTTTTCCATAGCAAATACTGGTAAACACTACCAAAATATTTTTGCTCTTTAAGGAGCCCTGATTTATTAATTATTTATAAAATTGGGCATCCTTTCAAAATTAAAAAAATGTTATCAATGACTATAATCAAAATTTAAAACATGCAATCAAATGTGTGACTGCATCTTCCATTCCAGTGTGAAAAATATCATTCAAGTACTAACTGGCAAAGGTGGGGGAGAGAAAAGTCAACATTGTTTCACACTTCTGCTGGCATTCAGCAACACAGAGAGAGCTTTTTCAAAAATATTCTTTAAAAGGGAATGCATTTTAAATGAACAAACTATATCTGGAACTAGAAGTGCAAAATCAGAAACTGTCTATATCAAGGTTCTGAGATTTACGTTAGCAGATGTTAGCAGAGAAGTAATGTTGGTGCCATGAAGGTCATCTGAAAATCTTAAGACCTATTCCATTTTATGCAAATCTGTTTTGAAAGTTAAAACAAACAATAGAAAACTAAAAAAAAAAAAAAAAAAAACTGGGGAGTGGGGACTACCATTTTACTCTTTAAGGTTTGATCTTAGTGACGGATGGGCAGCAAAATCCCAGGAGAAAAGATAACAGATTGTTATTAGTGTCATATAATGTGAGCAGCATAAGATTAAAAGATTAAATTAAGTGATCTGACAAAGTCACAAAGCTAATTTGCAATGAGCCCATTCGAAAACCCATTTGTCTTGACCTCTTGACTTCCAGACAGTACTCTTTTTTGCTTTATCATTTTGAGTTAAAAGAGTTCAGCAAGACAGAGGATGCAATAAACATATGGGGCTGTATCATTTATTCCGTAGCATGTAGTACAGATTTTGGAGTTTGTCTTGGTTTGAATTCAGGCTCTGCCCGTGTGACCTCTCTGTGCCTCAGTCTCCTTACCTGTAAACTAGGAATAATATTAGCAAGAAGCTTTCTGTCTCTCCATTCCCTTTGAAAAGCATACTGAAATTCTGGTGCTCCCAGGCCCTTCTTTGGTATGCCGACATAAACACTTCTAGCAGTTGAACCGGATACTCACGTTCAGTCAGTTATGATTCTAGCCAAACCCATTTATGCCAGCTGTACCTGTTATCATAATTAAGTAAATTTTTCAAATATACATATTCCAGTAAAATAAGTACAGAAGAAAGTTCTTTCTATAAAAACTAATTTTACCACTATGGAAAAATTCAATAAAGGTGAGTTGAAAAAAAACTGCTAATGAATTGGAGGTAGGCAAAGGTAATCTTAAAAATTAGTGAGAAAAATCTTTAAAAAATTTAATAGAAGTCTGATTGCTTCAAAAGGTCTTTAAGTTCTTAAAGAAACTGAAAATGGAATTGAGATGATGTGATATGAGTGTGGTTTAGGCCAGGAAAATTACTTGGAATTCCATAACTAAATTCCTCACTGAAAGGAAAGGGCCTGGCCTTATATATATATATATATATTTTTTAAAGATTAAATACATATTTTATATTGGGTTGGCCAATAACATCTTACGGAAAAACCCGAACAAACTTTTTGGCCATCCCAATGTTTATATTTTTAAATGTTAAGGACCTTTTTTATGAAAAGAATTTCCCATATTGCTAGACGTACTGTTTGTAATTGATAAACTACCTGGTTTTGCTCATGTCAGGTAAAAGAGTGTTAATTAAACGAATAATCCATAGGAAGTGCTTAGCACAGTGCCTCATGCCTATGGAGAGTTCAAGAAATGCCAGACATTACCTGTCAATAATGTAACTATTGGGGCTATGCAACCAAAATCAAGACACTACCTGGTGTCCTCTAGAGTATGCAAGAGAGTTCCAAATAGAAACTTTCAGCTTATATGGGATCTTACAAGGGAGGGAAGGAAGAAAGAAAGAAAGGAAGGAAGGAAGAAAGAAAGAAAGAGCGAGCTAGCATTTATTGAATGTATACTGTATTCCAGATATTTTTCTTAAACTGATAGATATAAAATCTCACAGAAATATGTAAGTGCACATCAATACTGGGCTCATTGTTACCAACCTACTACATGGAAAATTTTCAAATCTAAAACACAGGAAGCAAAGATGCAGTATTAATACTGTAGAACACAATAGCTAACTAAATAGAATAAACAATGAACACTCATTACCCAAAGTAGGGGTTGGGATGGAAGAGAAGGAAGCAAGATACTTCGTATTAATAATAATATTTATAAAAAACAGAAATTAGAATTAAAAATCATTACATTACACTTAATACCCTATACTAGTAAGTTTAGGCACTAGTTCTTAAATGTAATCAATCTGTGGCATATTTTCTTTCACCTCTATAGCCATTTTCACTCTGCTCTGCTCTACTCCTGCAGAAAGCTAATTTCTATTGTCTTCATCAATAGGCTCCTTTTTCCTCTGGCTTCTGGTTATGCTCATTTAATGTAAGGCATCAGCAAGACAGGAGGGGTGGAAAGAGTGAGGCCAAGGTGTTTATTCCTCAGTCACAGGTTAGCAGGGGTACATTCCTCTACTGAAGGTCAGTTTCAAGACTGTCTCCTACATCTCCTAATTCCAGTGACCTCTTCAGACATGGGATTGCAACCATCCCTTGTTGGTTTTCTTTATGCCTACCCCTTATCTTGTAAATATTAGTGCTTTTATGAATGTCTCCACATTTTCCCCATTTGAGTGTCTTACTGCTTTCCTATCAGGGCTCTGATTGATACTTATTGGTAGCAGGAGTGGCCCAAGGCCTCAGACAAAATGGCATTCTGGCATTGAGTTTCTCATGTTTGAAGAGAATAGCATGGCCTCCTTATCAGGAAGTTAGTGAAATCCTGGTAATTCTAGACATGTGCTAGCAACATGATTATTCAAATTGTCACTGATGGTAGTATGAAGTGCAGATGCAAGGCAAAGCTTTAGGAGTTGTGGTCTTTACTTGCTGAAGGAACAATGGTGGTGTCTAATGTGAAGACTGTAGTGTTACATGGCTACTTCTGATGGCCTGAAGGATTATACAAAGGAGAAAAGACAAATTGAAGGTCCTGAATGCTCAAGTCAGAACAGCGGTGAAATATCAAAGTTCTCTGTTAGCTTTAAGAGAGTCCTTATTTACTTAAGGCTCAGGGCAAATAAGGCAGAAGACCAACTCCAGAATCTGATTTGAAGGGTTATGAAACGGCCATATTAAATAAAATGGGCAAAGCCAATACCATTTGGTCTTGGTAACAGGGTAATGATGGGGAAAGAGTGAAACAAGGGTTGTTACGATCTAATCAAATACTGAGGTTCAGAATGTTGAACCCCTAAACCCTCCTGAACCATCCTTGCCAGAAGACACATTTGTCTTCACTCCCTACCATTCCATTTAAGGAAACCAACAGTCCCATAAATCAGCCTTTCCGTATAGTAAGAGGACTTCCAACTGCTTCAGCTGAGGCAGGAACTCAATCAGAGAATGGCAATTCTTTTCAGGACTCATTTCTGTTACCACTCATGGCCCTCCAGGCTCATACCAAGTTAGATACTAATATAGCCAAAATCGAGGGATATTTAGGAGGTGACAGCCTGTACACTGAAAGAATTGCAAAACTTTACCAATTTGTATCAGTAAGGAGTCCAGATGGCATGTAAGGAAATGGATTGATTCTAAGGGTTTTATACCAAGAAGATGAACTAAAATGCTAGATCAGGCCAAATTTATCAATATAGGTGCATTCATCTGGAATTTGGGATTTAATATATTGTCTTGAGCAGGTAGGAGTGACTGGTTTATTGAATCCTTGATTTAATGATGGCTTACACAGTGAAAAGTTGAAAGGGCAGAATTTTCTTGGCACACCAAAATAGAAGTCCAAAAGCTCAAGTAATATTGGAAAGGATCTATTATGAATGACCCTGTTCAGTCCTCCCCTAACCATACCCCTGGAAGGGCCTCACCAAAGAATTACATTGGTGAGGAAAGAACCAGCGTGCTTGAAAAGCTTCCTGGTAACTGTCTTCTCTAGGCTGGAGAGAACAATGATAGATGTTACCAACAGATCTGGGCTCCCTAATTTAAATGTATCCAACGTGATCTTCTGAGATGGCAGAGGCTTTGTGGTAGAAATTAATTTCAGGAAGTGCAGTTATCTTAACAAGCCACAGGGATGGGATAACAATGTGTTTTGTGCCACAGGGTTCTATGGAAATGGCTAATGGATTACAGATCCTCCAAGAATGAAAATGATGGTTAGACTGCCAAGCTGCTAACTGTCTTACATGGACAGAAAAAGTCTAGGTCTTGTGGGCAAAAACCCAACTTTAGTTGCCGTAGTGGGATTCATGATCTCTTATCCGCTGCCCAGACCTAAATCTATTCACATATTCAGAGTCACATAATCTTAGGTGGAGACAGAGTCCCTTTCAGAAGGGCCCTGAAACCTGGCCACCTCTGTATGCTATGAATTTTCCTCTAAGCCATTACAGAATCACCTGTGGCCATTTATGAGGGTGACTGTGAATTGGGAGAAGGAAAATACCAAATCCTTCTGCAGGTTATTAGACAATTGTATTAGATTAGCTCTGAATTGACATTAATCCCTGGAACCCAAAATACCACCGTGGCCCACCAGTCAAACTGGGAGCTTATGGAGGTCAAGATATATATGGAGACTTCACTCAAGTCCATCTTATAGTATCATAGGAATAAATGCATTTAGTAATGGGAAGAACCCTTACACTGGTTCCCTGACCCATGGCAGGAGGTCTATTATAAAAAGCCAAGAATAGTGCTGTCCAATGAAAATATGAATCACATATATAATTTAAAATTTTCTAATAGCCACATTTTAAACAGGTGGAATTAATTTTCATAATATATTTAAATATAATTTCAGCATGTGGCATTAACCATATGAAGGTACTTAACAGCCACATGTGACTAGTGGCTACCATATAGGAGATTGCAGCCCTAGACCTATCATTTCTCCCAAGATAATAAACTAGAACTGAAGGATGCTAGGGTGGTCACTTCTACTACATACCCGTTTAAGCTGTTTGTTAGGCTAATACAAGACCTAGATGGTTCTATGGATGAATGACAGTTTAATCACATCATAATGCCAACTACAGAAGCAGTTCTAGTAGTAGTATCTCTGTTGGAGCATATTAACATAGTACCTGATACCATGTATGGAGCTACTGACTTAATTTCTTTTAAAAGTAATTCCTTATCAACAAAGATAATCAGTGGCAGTTTGTCTTCACAATGCAGAGTCAACATACTTTCACTATCTTACCTTAAGGCTAGGTCAACTCTTCTCTCTTTGTCATAATATAGTCCAAAGAAATCTGGTTCATCTTGACATCTCACATAACACCGAGATGGAACATTACATTCATAGTATTATACTAATTGGATTTGGTGATGGGTCAGGAAGTAGTAAACACTTAAGATGCCTCAGTAAGACATATATTAGGGCATAGGAGATAATCTCTATGAAAAGTTTAGAGACTTGCCGCATTGGTGAAATTTTAGGTGCCTAGCAATGTAGGCATGTTGAAATAGAGCCTCTATAGTAAATGATAAGTTGTTGCACCTTGTACCTTTCATTATGAAGAAGGAGGCAGAAAATGTGGTGTCCTCTTTGAATTTTAGAAGCAAGATATACCACGTTTGGGTGTTCTGCTCTGATGCATGTACTAGATAGTCAACAAGGCTGCCAACGTTGAGAGAGGACTGGGGCAAGAAATGAATCTGCAGTGTACCTCTGCTGTAATGAAAGCTGCTATTTAGACCTTTGGTTCTAAGATCCAGAAATGTAATGATTTTGGGAAATATCTGTGGTAAGCAAAGATGGTGTATGACATCTGCCACTGAAGCATCAGAATGCAAATCCCTAGTGGAGTAAAGATATGTGATCTTCTCAGTAATGATTTGCCATTTGAAAAGCAGCTCTTAATTTGTTATTGGACTCTTGTTAAGACTGAGTATTAGGTCATGGGACTCCAAAAGACTATGTGGCCCAAACTAGACAAAATGAACTATGTGTTAATCCGATTCAACATATCATAAAATAAGACGTGCACAAGAGCATTTCATTGTTAAATGAAACTTGGATCACACAGGTTTGGGAAGACCAAGTATACATCATGAGCAAATAGCTCACGTGTTTCTGATACCTGCTACTACTGCTTCACAGTCTCTCACAATCGGGCCTCATGGGGTGTTCTCGATGACCAATTAACGTAGGATAAAAGCACATGAACCCAGCTTGTAAATGAATTGTATGGTATTTAGTATTAGCTGCAACTACTGTGTTATAGGCCCAATGAAGGGGGCTGCCCCTGAAATATAGTAGTGAAAGATAACCCCCTAGCAGAATTTCAGATTGTACAGTTTGCATGGAAGAAGAGATAGCTGAGGTAATGATACATGGCATGGCCATATGGTCAAGGACTTGGAAAAACAAGACTGGAAGACTGGAGAATGAAGGTTTGGGAGAGTTATGCAGATGTGCCTCTCAGAATAGGTACAAAGTGTGACAACATGGTTACTATGTGAATTCCCTCTAGAGGGCTTCCATTGTGGAGAACCCTCTTGGTAATCTGGACAAGATTATGTGATGGGTGACCCAAGCCAATAACACAATCTATTTTATGAATGACAGTCAGATTCTTTATCTAGCTACCCTGGTGCTTGCTCAAGTGGCCCATGTACAAAGTGACAATAGGAACAAGGGTGGAAACTATGTATGGCTTCAACAACATAGATTTCCCCCTCTCTATGGCTGATTTAACTACCACAACTGCTGAGTTCACCACTTTCCAATGCTGAGACGCTGATAAAGCACTATTCTCCAAGGTGATCGACCAGTCAATTAATGGCTGGCAGGTTACAATGAACTTCTTTCAACCTGAAGGAGGGAGAAATTTATTCTCATAGGAATTAATAGATATTTGGGATATAGATTTACCTACCCTTCCTTCAATACTTTTGTATGTGCCTCTACACCTGGATTTAACAGAATGCCTTAACAATTATCATAGTATTCCTTAAAATATTGACTTTAACTAGGAAATTCTTTTCACAGCAAAGGAAATATAGAAATGGGCTCAAACCTATAGATTTCGCTGGCCATACCTCATGCCACATCATCCAGAATCATTTGGCTAAATAGAGTGGTAAAGTGGCCAACCAGTGGAGTGGTTCATGTATAGTTGCTAGCTGGGAGAAGTTTGGGTGTGTTCTATAGGATATGATAAATGCCAAAAGTCATCTATCTCCTTCATTGCCAGAATGCATAAGTTTGAGAACAAAGAGGTTAAGGTAGTAGTGGCCACAACACAAATACCTCAAATAACTCATTTAAGGGATTTTCACTTCCTGTGCTGAAATCTTGGGATTGGTGGTTTTGGAGATCTCAGTGCCCAAAGGAAGAATGTTTCCACGAGGGATCAGAGTTCTCTTACCATTGTATTGGAAGCTGAGACTACTCCCTGGCTATTTGGGGCATTTTAAGCTGCTGAATTAACAGGAAGAGAAGTGGGCTATTGGCTGGTAATTTTTCCAGATTACCAAAATGATCTGGGGTTGTTACTATATGATATGGGCAAGGCCAACTATGTTTGAAACTCAGGAGATTTACTGGGGCATCTCTAACAAAAACTTCTCCAATAATGCTGGTTATTGAAAAACTACAGTAATCCAAGGAAGAAAGGGCCACCAAATACTCAATGTTGTAGGAATTCAGGATCACCCATAAAGAACCCTGTCCAGACCAGGGGCTAAAAAGAGGGTGAAAGTAAGGGGAAGATGAAATTGGCAGTGGAAGAAGAAAGCCATAATGATCACCTTGAGCCTTCTGACCAATTAGAGAAGCATGGACTTTGGAAGCTATGTTTTATGTTCTATCTATTGTGAAAAGCATTGGTGATGGTTAGTGTTGGAAGTAGGTCTGAACTGACTTCACCCCTTGATGATGCAGTAAGTGGATGATACACCTCTCCCCCTCTCATCCCTCCATTAAACTCCCCTTATTAGCCAATTTGAGCATATCTGTTTATATATCTGCAAAAGTCATGACTTAGTATACCAAAATGCAAAATCAGCATAATAGCAGTTAAAGGGACCATGTCATTTTTTTGAACCTCAAAGTAGAAATGTATTTATTTACAAAATTTACAGTTTCATAGAAACAGCTTTGCTTTATGCATATAAGCTTTATAATTATATAGAACCATGTAAATTATAGGGTCTGGCCTTGCAAAGCCAGTGGAAGGGGCTTACTTTGGGTGACATCTTTCCCTCCCCTCATTCCACTAGCCACCAACCAGGAACCCCTATATGGGCCATGCCTAATCTGCATAATGAAACCAATTGTAGCTGTCCAGCTTAGTCTAACACAAAAACCAAGGTGTCTTGACTTCTTAGACACTACCCACAGGGATAAATCTCTTGAAAGAACAAAAAGGAAATCAAGGAAACAAATTGAGATGACTGTCAAATGCCTTCCAGAGGTGTCAACAGGCAGTGAACCTTCTAAGAGCAATCTAGCAATCACCAGGTAAAAGTTACATGTATACACTAAACCATGATAGTAACAACAACACAGTTTTGTAAATTTTGTGACCAGTAGAAATAGATGTTTAAAGTTATATTTCTGCCTCAACTTCATCCTCATGAAAAGCTATGTTTTATATAATCCTTGGTCAACTGAATAATACTTTAACAAGCCAGAGTGCATGGCTACCTAAAGGAAATAACTGTCAGGTCTTAAAATTATCTTTCAATAAAGAATACTTTTATAATAAAACAATACCACTTTAAGATATAATTTTCACAGCATAATTTCTAAATAAAATATAATGTATGATAGTTGGAAATGAGTGAACTGCTTTAAGTCAGGGATGAATATAAAATATATACTTAAAAGTTTAATATTTGCCTTAATTTCATTTTTCTGTAACAGCCCCAAATTTAAGAGTTAATGTCTAGAATAGTTTTACCTTATTTCACTTTCACATTAAAAAACTGTGTAAAGCCTTAAGGATTAACAGGAAAAATGTAAAGAAAGATAGTATGAGCATTACCTCACAACCCACAGCACTCTCTAATATAATTTGTCAATGTAGATGAAGATATCACTTCCATCATATCTTCATATTAAAATTAAATTTTAATATGTCATTATGAACAGAAGGAGCATATAAAACTAGCTTGAAGAGCATTCTGTATTAATTTTCCACCTTTAACTTCTTAGTTATGGCAATTCATGCTAAAGCCAAATGAAATTCATTCAGTATCTAATCATTCTTTTGCTTGTATGCACTATATTCTGGCATTTACAATAAAATCAAACTTATTCTAGATTTTTAAATGATGATTTATGAAGCAGAGAAAAGTTTCAGAGAGCATCCAATGACTATAGTTTGAGAGTTAAAGAAACAAGGAGGGTTAAAATTAAACATAAAACACTCTCACAGCCAATTTTCTAATGAGCATAATATTTTCAAGTTTAAAAATAGTGATATTTGACTTCCCACTGAGGTTCCAGCCCAGGTACCATATCAGTCAAAATAATACCACAGGTTTCCTCTCTTCTATGGTAACAACGGCACGTAATGATGATATTTTACTAGATTTTCCATTATTCTGGATTAACCATAATTACTGCATTAATAATTGTAAAATTTAAAAATCATAGAAAATTTATATAACAGCTGTTTTCTTCAATGGCTTGAAACTCTTCAGTTGACAGTACTCCTTTCTGCCAAGTCTGTAAGTCTAAAAAAGAAGGGCCATATGCATCCTGCAAGATTTGTCAGTTATTCAGTGTACACAAATAAAAATACTGTCTAGCTCATTCCCAGCTATGCACCAAAGTTAGAAGTTACTTTGTATTATGCTATAGCAGTCTCCTGAGTTCTCATATTTTACTTTCTACTCAAAGAGTTGGTGGCACTTACCAGAGTGGGTCCTGAGGTGTCCTGTGAGGGCGTCCCTCCTTCTACAGGCATAGCTACAGAAAGGACATTTGAACGGCTTCTCTCCAGAGTGTAACTTTATGTGTCTCAAAAGGTTGCCCTTCTGAGTAAAAGAAGCTCCACACTGGTTACAATGGAAGGGACGTTCACCTGCAGAAGGGGAAAGAGGTGGGGACGATCAAGTAGGTTATGTGCAAGTGACTAATTTGCTGTACAATGTTAACTACAGCCAGTTCTCTGTGCTGTCCAACTCCCTCCTAAGCCTTCCAAACCTTTATCTTCCTAGAATTTGCTTTGCTAATAATACCAAAGTCTCAAACTTTAGGTCAAGTGCTGTTTCCGCTCTTCATGTAAATTTTACAGGATTCCTGTCATTGACTGCAAAGAGTAACAATCATAGCATTGACCACTGGTTGAACAACTAGGTGCCATCACTTTACTGACTTTATTGGTTGCTTTACATACAGTATTTCAAACCTCACGATGGCATTACTAATTTGGTATTAATAATTTCAATTTACAAATGAAGGAATGGAAGTTCAAGTATCAAAGTTTCTGATTATAGTCACAGCTAAATAGGTACTTAGGCTGACTCCTGGTCAATTTGACTACAAAATCTTGCTCTCTTTATTGTACCATGTTATCTCTTTAAAAAAATCACAGAAACTTTGAGCTGAAAGGGACCTTTAGTCTAACTCTCTAATTTAGTTGATAATTTTGTTATCAGGGAGTCAAAGAGGTTCAATGAATGAACTAGGTTGCAAAGCTCATTACCACAAAATCTCAAAATATAGCCCAGGTCTCTGGATTCTCCTAGTCACTAATAATAAAACCTGTGGCAAAATTTCCTGATATAATCAGAGAAAATCAAAAGAAAATTATTCATCCAGACATTTCCTGTACATATATTCTCTGTTTCTTGAGAAAATCATTTATTTGATAGGAACCTTTTCTCCTACTACTCATATTGCCCTAAAATTGTTTAAGCCAGAATTATCTGCTGTCCGTTGCCATCAACTGGCTGTTGACAATGTCACTGAAGGTAAAAACGTAGTTTGATGAGGGAGTAAAATTGGCAAGTAGGATCATACGGATAACATCATTAAACCATGATGAAATACTCCCTTTAAACATGTCTATCTCTAAAGATAGACATAAAATATAAATTAATATATAAATAATACAAATATATTAAAACTCAACATTAGGGTAAAAACTAAATTAAAAAACAATTCCCTTTTGGTTGAACTGGACCAATTTTGTACTTGAGGTTAGATAATGACTGTAATTTTAATAGTTTTCAAAAAATTTACACTGAATTGTCATGTTTCATATCTTTAACTGAAACATTCATAATAATAGTGAATAATGAAACCACACTATATTTGGGGGCCTTTAAAATAATGCAAACTCAATGATTCTTTTTATTAAAGAAAGCTAGGAGGCATAAATAAGATAAACTTGGTCACCTTCCGGCAGCTACCACTGCACATTCTATCATATAGATTATAAAGCCCAAGGAAATTAAAAAACTGACAGATCAGGTGTATTTTGAATTCTGTAGTTCTTGCTCATTTTGGAACTTAATGAGATATATACCGAAAAAGAGTAATCTGTGTTTGTGTAGCAAGGGTTAAGCCTTTTGTTTTTAAGAAATTTGGAGAGGAAACTTATGACCTAAGTTTACAAAAACTCCTATATTGATGGTTGAAAAAGAATTATTCATAATGGTAAAGTTACCTTAAATTTTAAATAATTTAACTTGGTTGATTCATTTGGTAAAACTGACAAATCAACACTAAATACAGCTTAAAAAAGAGGCACAACCTAAAACCTCTCGTATGATATCTTATAAAATAATCAAAGTTTAAAAATAAACCTAATTTTGGTAATTTTTTTAATCTTATGCACACAGACACACACACATATACAACTTAATTCTTTTGCGTGTTTCAATGGAACAGCAGTCTAAAACTTTTTAAAATCAGAATTTTCTTCTCCCCACCTGTGTCATGAAATTAGTAATAAAAAGGCAGGAGGATTTTATTAATGAAATTTTCTTACTCTCTAAAAAGTTAATAGCAAATGTAAATTATACATTTTACTAAAAACATTTGATTTTACTTTTGAAATCTATGTAGGGTTTCCCAGGCAATAACAAATTAGTACTCAATAACTTTAAAACAAATTAATGTGGTGAACAAAAATATTTGAAATCATGTTTGCCTTTGGAAAATACTCCTGTAGCATGCTAACTTTGATTTTCTTTAAGCCTCCTACAGTCTTTGAGCTGAAATATTTAAAATTCCTAATTTAGGTTACTGAATTCATCATTCAGAATAATGCTAATCTAAAACAATTATAATAATTTTAAAAAAATAATTTTTAATTTACTTAATTGAGTTTTATGAGACTAATGACAGGGTAATTTAGTTGTTAGGTTATATTTATAAAATATTCCAGATATCCTCAAATATTTTTTAATAAGAATTACTTCTGAATTTATATGATCATCTTTAAAGGGGTAGGAGAAATGTCTAGTTATATCCAGAGACACTGCCGTGTTGCTGAGTGAATAAGTCTTAGTGTGAAGGCGTTTGCTAATTCTGTTCCCATGGCCATGGGACGTAAAGAAAGAAGCATGATGAAGGTAATCAGTCATGTGCCCATTTTTGATAAGAGGAAAGAGACTATGACAATAATGCACTTTGATTTCAATCAGATGAAGCTTCAAGAAATACTGATTTTCCTGGTCTATTAATTTCAGAGGTATGTGTAAAATCTGATAACTAGCTGAAAGGTACAGTTGACTATCCATATTGTCTATGTAACTTGAAACAACACATCTTGGTTATTTCTTTTATAATAATTTGTTTTTTCTTTAATAAATAGACTGAATCAATTGGTCCTTTTCAGGTTGGTTTAGACCTTCTCTAAATATATATATATATATATATTAATCACTTTCTTCAGATGTAAATAAAAGCAAATTTCAGGAGAAACCCACAAACTTACTAAATACATTAGTGACATTAAAGAGTAAGTCCAATTCAAAAACATCAAGTAGGCTATTGTATCTGTGATAACTAATCCTCCCATGGGTGGGCACCAAAGTCTGGATTAACAACTCTGGATCCAGGAGAACAATTAAGATGTAGTCACGTAGCCATGCTATTCTTTATTTCCCTTCTCAATGTGTGTTTTTTTTTTTTAAATCTTCAAATCTACTCAAGGACCATTTTATTCACTGGGTGAAGTTATCTACTTATTATGGAATAAATTATATTTCAATATTTTATATACTTTCATAAACATATTTCTAGATCTGTGTTTATTGAATTGAAATGCAAGTATACATGCATCAATTTGCTTTGGTGAATCAAAGGCAGAGGGTGTGCCTGTGTTGCATGGAACAACCACCTACAAATATGAAAAATCCCAACCATGTGTAGAGAGGGCCTTAGAGCAAGAGAATGGCTCTACAAAGCTGAAACGGACAAAATATGATGCTGAAAACTTAGTTACAAAGATAACAGTACCCTACGCCAAAGAGATGCAAAATTAAGGATATTCTACATTTATAGTGTTTGTATCAATTTGTGTTTATGCATGAATTGATTTACTACCCCTATTTCTTTTCTTCTCCCTGTATTCCCAGTGAAGAGTGCCTGGAGTATCCGATGACAATATTACCTGATTACCTACTAAAGTAGCAATACCAAAGAAATAGCACCAAGCCATTAAAAAAGAGGCTGGAATTGGCACTTTAGTAGAGTATGAAAGAGAAAGAAGAAGAAGTGAATTAGATATGATACTCCATGTCAGTTTAATGAATTGGGTGGTTATGTATCTTTTTCCACTATCAATTTTATATTAGACATTCCATGAGCTAAATGCTCATAGAAACAAGCATATGTTTCTCAAAGGCTTTTAAGGATTTAAGACAAAGTCTTTTATACTAGCGAGCTATAAATAGTTGGTGAGAGGGGGAAGTTCCAAAATGAAGACAGTTCATCAAATTAAGGAGAAAATATTTGGTTAATGACTATATTCTGACTATATATATTTTTCCAATCTAAAGAAATACAAGTAGACTTTCTATTCTCATATTGCTCAAATGGAGTTGACAATGTCATGACCCACTCAGATGTATAAACTGGGTCATCAGAAATACATATAAAAATGGCTAATTTAAAGACACATCACAATTTCACGGTTAACAATGTATGGCAGGTATCCCAAGCTCCTCTACGAATGGCTAGTAACTTTAAGAAAAACCTCCCAGATCTGAGGAAAGTGTAATAATTTTTCCAATACTCTAATAAGTATTTATTAACAATAAAAATTCATAGAGTTCCAAGAGTACTTTAAATAGTTGTTCAGTTGCCTATTTTCCTTGCCTTTACTAGCTGAGTGAATCCCATACTCCTAGGACTTGTGGAAATCTGTATAACTATTTAGAAACACTTTCCATGTTAGTTAGATGGTTTTCAACTCTACTAGAGTAAAAAATATCAAATGGACAGTACAGTAGGTATGCAATTGTTAACTGTGTTTACAAACCAACAATCCTCATGAAAATCACTGCAGTTACAGTGAAACATCAATTAACCTAAATTTTCAAGAGTATATTCAGATTATTTGAATATTCTTAACTCAGACCATAAAAGTTTTATTAAATATCTTACAAAAATTTTTTAAATATATTTTTCAGCCTTAAAATGAATACTATATGCAATTCAACTGAAAAGTCATTAGACTAATTTTGTTTAGTTTCTACATTGCTAGATGGGAGAAGTTAGACATCTGAGTGTTATCTTCCTCAGTATAATCACTCTGAGATGATGAATACATCGTAACTTTGTGGAACTCTTCTTTTAGAGCTGCAGTTGGAATTACTTCATGAGCATAGAAGAAAAGTAGCCTCACTACTTTACAGCCTTTTCCTTTTTTTCTTATCAAATATGGTACCAAGCTTGATCTTTTAATTTTTCCATGAGACATTTTTAAAAATTAAAAAAGATTTTCATTAGTAATACAAATATTACTATAAACTTAAAAATATTTTAAAATCATGATGCTGTTTAAAAAGGAAATTCAAAACAAAAAAGTAAAAATGTAACTGACTATATGGTTGGGTAAGAGTGTAAGCCCTAAAGCTGATGATTTTGTTTAAGATAACACTGATTTTAATGTGTAATTTCTCACTATAATTAAAATATCAGCCTTATAGTAATACCTCATCATAAAGTATTGAAATATTGATATACCAAGCATAGAATATTGGAACAAAACCACTCTGGACATCAGGAAGCCTTGATCCTAGCCTCACAATGCCCTTAACCACATAAGGGATCATGGATAAATCACTTGACTGTTTTGGGCTTTAGTTTCTTGATGTGTAAATGAGAGGTCTGGACTAAGATGACATCAATGTCCCTGGTATCTCTCATGTCTTAAGCATCTACTTATGAAATTGATTATCTAGAAGTCAATCTTTTAAATCAATGTCTGTACTGTGATTTATCTCTCTTCCAAAAGAGTGTCATATTTTAAAACTCTGAGTGTATGAGTTATTACTATTTTGCTGTATAATACTACTCTGCATTATAGTTTAAGCTATCATTACCTTTAAATCAAATTTCATATAAATTTGAATTTCTCTGGGTCAACGATCCGCCTATCTTGCCACAATCTCATTTCTTGTGTTTTACATTAAAAAGAAATTAAAAAAATTTTTTACCAAAGGATTTGAAGAGGTTTAAATAAGGCCTTCTCACTGAGTTGGTTTTTCACATTACTCAAAGGTCTAAAAGTATATATTAAATTAACCTGAGGTTTCTTTCCTCACCTGATTCTGTGATTACACATTCCTACCACCCTTTGCTGTATTCTACCCTATGTATCTCCTTGCAGGAGTTGTAGTTAAAAATTACAGGAAGATGGTGACATCCTGAAACTGGGGGAGATAAATGTCTGCCTCCTACAGAGACCCATGGTAGGCAAAGATTGATTGGAAATTGTATTCCAAGAAGTTAACTAGACAAGATGAAAATGATCAACCCTTACATAAATGCATGAGTACCATGTTATAGTATAAACGTTTAGCTAGCAAATTCCATTACCTGCCCATGGGTATGGTAAAATATGTATAGGAATACAAAAAGATCAAGTTACACGATGAAATTCTCCTATACCTTTTGAACCCTTATCATATTTTTGCTATATTAAGAACTGTGGAAACTGAATCCCAAACTTCTTTTTGATATGCTATTCAGATTTGAAGGCTGGAAGTCAAGACCCAGGCTACTCTCTGCTTTTCAGCAATCCAATACTAGCAGAATTCTGAAAAGGTAGTTTCACCATTGCCACCCCTGAATAAAAAGGAAAGAGAATAGATGTCAGGTAATATCAACATCAGATGTCACAGGCAGTCATCAGGTTATTCTTTCAGCTGCTTACCAGTGTGACTCCTTTTATGTACCATAAGCACATTGGGCCCAATGCAAACCATGCCACAGACGTCACATTTCAGTTTACCATTCGGAAGCCGGATTCCTCCCTCGCCTTGAAGCTCCTGGACTTTCCTGTTGTCTGCCACCTCGCTGCTTTCAATTAGGGGTTCTTCTAGGCTGCTACCCTCATCATGGCCCCTGATCTCGTCTTCGCGGCTCAGGGGTTTCCTGTCACACTCTTCATCACTCTGCATTTCTAGCTTTACTGAATTTGCTGTAATTTAAAAAGAAGAAAGGAAGACATTTTAAATGCATGTTATGTGTTGTCACCTACATCTCTTTTCCACCCACTGCCATTCTATTAACATGGTTGAGAATGCTATACTAAGTAGAATATAGTCCATCCCCCATGCAATGTTAATACATACTGTGTTCTATGATATTTCCGTGAAGCTCTGGCATGAAAGTGAAGATGGCTTAGGAAAGCTCAAGATCAACTGGTATTGTTATACTTTTGAGTTTGTCACTAAGGCTACTGAGACTGAGGTAGGATTACGAAAAAGACAAGATTAGATACTACTTAACCCACTGAGCTACACCTCTTCTGAATGTAACAATCATTATATATACACTTCATAGTCTCTGTTTCCCATCAGGGTACTTGCATAAACCTGCTTTTTTTTTTTTTTTTTTTCTTTAACATCTTTATTCGAGTATAATTGCTTTACAATGTTGTTAGTTTCTGCTGTATAACAAAGTGAATCAGCTATATGTATACATATATCCCCATATCCCCTCCCTCTTGCCTCTCCCTCCCACCCTCCCTATTCCACCCCTCTAGGTGGTCACAAAGCTTCGAGTTGATCTCCCTGTGCTATGCAGCTGCTTCCCACTAGCTATCGGTTTTACAGATGGTAGTGTATATATGTCAACGCTCCTCTCTCACTTCGTTCCATCTTACCCTACCCCCTCTCTGTGTCCTCAAGTCCATTCTCTACATCTGCGTCTTTATTCCTATCCTGTCCCTAGGTTCATCAGAACCATATTTTCTTTTTTTTTTTTTTATATCAAGAGAAACAACTCGGGATCTTAATCCAGCAAATATCTTAGACATATGAAGGCACACTGTCAAGGCAAATATAGTAAAATCAGACTAAACACATACATTCAGTTGAGATCTGTATAAATGAAGGGCAGAGTGCACAGACTTCATGTGCTCTTAAGCTACTCTTTTTATTCCTATGTGAAAAAAGTTATCTATGGAACATATTAGTCTGCAAATCAAAGTATTCCAACTTTAATCTATGCACACGAAAAAGCAGTGAATGACAGGAATGGCATAGCATGCATGCACGCACTTGTGACTGTTAAGAAATTCAATGCCTTCTGTTTGCTGTTTTTGGATCATCCCACAGAAAAGTTGGAATTTTGTTAGCACAGCCCTCATTATGGATTGCTGACAGAGTCCTTTCACAAGAGAAACAAGCTTTAAATGAATACCGGTTTTTTATCCAGTGATCTTGAAAATGCCTCAAGAAACCATATCAAAGTTACTAAGCAAAACAAATTATTTGGTATTTCTTGAATAGAGGAACTATTTTCATAAAAAGGAAGTAAGTTCTTTTTACTGCAATTGTTTTCTTAGAGAAACCACCCCTTCTGTGATTTGTCGTTAGTACTCATGATAGGTAGTACATATTATCAAAATGACTCTTCCCTTTCTCCCTCTTTGGAACTCCCCTGTGAACTACAGGCAGTGTGGTACAATGTGGGGATCACTGGATTTAGTCAGGAGAACTGGCTTTGACATTTACTGCAGTATAATCCTGAACTAATTATTGAACCTCTGAATCTTACGTCTTTCATTTGTGGAGATGAATTCAGATTACAGAATAAAGTTTAAGCAGAATAGTTTAGCTATTAAGAGTGAAGATCCTAGGGGCTTCCCTGGTGGCACAGTGGTTGAGAATCTGCCTGCCTGCCAATGTAGGGGACACGGGTTCGAGCCCTGGTCTGGGAAGATCCCACATGCCATGGAGCAACTAGGCCCGTGAGCCACAACTACTGAGCCTGCGCGTCTGGATCCTGTGCTCCGCAAAAAGAGAGGCCGCGATAGTGAGAGGCCCGCGCACTGCGATGAACAGAGGCCCCCGCTCGCCGCAACTAGAGAAAGCCCTTGCACAGAAACGAAGGCCCAACACAGCCAAAGATACTAAATAAATAAATAAAATGTGACACCTTTATAAAAAAAACTTATAATATGTAAACTATCCCAAGTTTACAATAACTTATAGTATGTAAACTTAACTTATAGTATATTAACTTACAGTATGTAAACTATAATTAACTTATAGTATGTAAACTATCCCAATTAACTTATAGTATGTAAACTATTAACTTATTAACTTATAGTATGTAAACTATCCCAATTAACTTATAGTATGTAAACTATTAACTTATTAACTTATAGTATGTAAACTATCCCAAGATCTACAAAGGGATAGACAGTCTTCTTGCCTGATATCTAATAAAATATCTACTCCCTTGAGTTTTACCCTATTTACAAATTAGGACTGCTTTACTGGGTTTTGAGAAGAGTAAAGACAATATTTTTCCATCTTAATATCCCCAGTATGCTAAAGAAATCTGTGGCATATAGGAGGTATTTCAGGCAGTATTCCCTGAGGTATTTTACTTGATTTAGAATCTTCTTTAAGCTTTTTAAAAATATGTTTAAAGTATCCATTAACATAGCAACGAAAAATTAATCGTCATAAAGGATAAAAAGTGAAAGTTAAGTCCTTTTCTACCCAAAGGTCACCCATTCTTCAGTTCTGGTCTCAAAAACAACCCCTATCCTTGTCTTCTGTTTAGAACTGTGTGTGTGTATATGTATGTGTGTACGTGTGTGTATATATATTCTCTCTTTTTACACAAATTGGACTGTACAATTTATCTGACTTTAACTTTCCTTTCTTCAATTAACATCTGTTCAATATTTTCCATACACAGAAATCTACACTGTTCTTTCTAATACCTGCATAAAATCTACTTTACAAATATAATTCATTCATCCAGGCTTTTAAGATTACTTCTTGTTTAATGCTATTATAGACACTATTGTATAATACCACACAGAACTGTTAATCTGATAAACAATGGTTATTGTACTTCAGATTTTTAATATGCATTTTTTTATTGTGAATGAAGTTGGGCATCTTTTTCTATGTTTAAATGTGTTTTTTTTTTTTTTTTTTGTAAAACTGCCTATCAAAGTTCGTTGCCCATTTTTCTACTAGGTTGTCAGCCTTTCTCACTGAATTTAAATGCTTTATATACTAAGGAACTTAGTGCTGTGTCTGATATGTTGTGCAAAAATTTCGGTTTATCTTTTTACTCTAGGGTATTTTTTGGCATGTATGCTAATTTTACATTTTGAAGTTTTTACATTTTGAATTTTTAACATTTTCAATTATGGCTTCTGGATTCTGTGTCTTGCTTCAATAGATTTTTCCATATTCCAAGAAATTTTTCCATATTTTTTCTGAGAAGGAAAATTTTTCTAATTCATGTAAAATACTATTGGTTACCCTATGTAGTCCCACATTTCATCCACAATTGTCAGTCATTTAAAAGAAGTATTAAGAAGAAAACAAATGAAAATTATGACTTTATGCAGCATGATTTCACATACCAGCCTGTGAGCAAATTTTCCCGCACATTTAAGTGATGTCCTAAAGATCACAAACTTCGCAGCAATGCCATCATTTACATTCCTGAACTAGTCAATATCTGATAAGCTACCTTTAATGAGTATAAGGTCTACTAGCATTTCATTTCGAGAACTGAAGAAATGTATACCTAAAAGAGTGGATTTTGGGTCTGAAACTATAGGCCTCTTAAATTTCAAAACAGTACAAAATTATGAAGGATATGACTTGATGTTACACTAAAGTATCATCTTTTCCCTAGTGAGAATATTATAATATGGACATCAAAACATAGTATCAAACATGGGTAAATATGTCATTTAACAATTTATTGGGTATTAAAATTATACTTAGAACTTCTATCCACAGAAGAATATACTTGAAATGAATATCCAAAAAAAAAATATGTTTATTAGCACTGAAATACAGAAAAAGTGGAAAATTATAGTCATCTTTTATCTAACAATATTATACTCTAAGGAATTATATGTTTGCCATGTATGGATGTGTACACACTATTACTGTAGTAAATAGAGTATATTTATTGATATAGTAAATCAATAAAATGAAACACATTTTATTACATACATAGCATAGATTAAGTTTTGCATTAATATGATGGCCTATATACAAACAAAATTCCATTCTAATTAATTTTTAACCCATCCTACTAAAATTAAGTTGAAATTCTAGGACAAAAAGTGATTACTTAAAGTTGTCTGAATTTTAACTGTTAAATAGAAAAAAATTTCCCTACTCAAAGAACATAAAAGAAATTCTCCTATGATTTATTTTCACTGTTTAGGATGTTTCTAATTAACACAGAGCACCTAATATTTTAACTCATTAATGATTAAATTCAAATGTCTGGTAAACTTATACTCTAAATTATAATTTATATATTAATAAATGAGTTATATCATAATTATTTGTAGTTACAATATATAAAGCTATTATATTAATCATTGTATAATAATCATAGTACATGAGTTACCAAATCTTTAAATTTTAACTCTTCATATAATACTTCTTTTACTATTTGGTTAACAGAAAGGTGTCCTCATAAATGGCTAATTTCTATGAAGATAAGAACCTCAACCAATAAGAGACAAGGACCAAAATGGAATTCTCTTTAAAACTCATTGAACCAGCAAATATTTATTGTTTGCCTAATACTTTGCTAAAAGTGATTGATTATGAAGGTTTAAGACTAAAAGCTGAAGAATATTTTTCACTTAAATAAGAAACCTATATTAGCAGGATGGTATATACCCAGGTCCTGAAAGAGTTTATGAGTAAAAGTACAAGAAATATTTTACTGACATGTAATTTGAATTTATTGAACTAAACAGTACATAAATGTGAAGAAGCTTTTCCTTAGAAATTGGACATTTCCTATTTTTTACTCCATAACTTCACCAAATTACCCACTTATGCAAGGTGGCATATGATTTTGCAATGTCTGGCACCTGATGGCTTCAAATAATACAAAATTCTCAATTTTTAAAATTTGGGGGAAAAGATCATTTTTTACACATATGGTGAAGTATATCCAGTTAATTTTGAATTACCAAATTGAAGGGATAAATTATATCCTCATCCTTAGAATGAGGTTTTCACAGATAATCCTATATTTTTTAAAATGTCAAGTTTTGAAAAATCATAGTAACCAGAACCTAAAATATCATTATTAAAATATTTTTTAAATATAAATTAAACTTTATACAACTTAAAACTTTATTATTAGTATGAGTTGATTCTACTAATCCACGAACAGATTATTGAAATTTCCTAGCCAGGAAAATAATGCAAAGGGACTATGATTTATTTACTGTATTTGAAAGGATATAATATTTATTGATCTTATGTAGTATAAAATAGGCCTTCTAGATTAATTACTATCCACTTAGTGATTTGTTTAATCTCCAAATTATATTTTTCAACTCTTAATTTTTAAAGGAAGCAAATACTATGGGAGTTAAATATTTCTTTCACAGTGCTAATAATAAAAGAGAGCTAAAATGCCATTCTTATCAAACTGGGAAAAAAATCTTTCAGGTGTGATGTATAAGTGGACTTTCATATGCTTGGTTTCTGTTGTGTGAACATTCAAGAGGACACTTAAGGGGTGTTATTACTTATAAGCATTAATTTCTCCAGGGCTATGCCAGATACTTGAAACGGTGTTATACACACTAATTGAATCAATATGTCTATCTAATAATCTGTTGAAGTTGCTTCTGAGCTAATACAACTCTCTCTCATTTAAACTTTCAAAAAAGAAACACCAAACATGATTAAATCCATGTCAACAGCCCAGCAGCTGTTTAAATAATGTGTTAAAAAAACAACCTGCTTTCAAAACTCTGATGTAAAGCACAATTATTTACTAATGAACTTACAACCATCTAAACAATGAAAGTAAAATTCTCACAACAAAAATTATATTAAGGTATGTGCAATCATTTTTCAACAAATTTCCTCAACAAAATTTCACACAATATAAAAACTTTGTTCCTTTTAACTGTGAGTAAATAAATGCATAAGTCTTGCAAAACAACTGCCTCATAACATCCTTAAAGTATTCGTTTTAGAAATGGTTGGACAAGTGTAGACACTGGTGTCAGTGAACTGCAGCTGAGCCATTTGTAGGTAGCATTCTGTCTTCACATCACATCACCTCATTTTCTCGTTCTACCCCCACTTTCTCCTTTCCCCAATATAGTTAGACTATGTATTCCTTAAACCTAGTAGGGTAATAGATCAAGACAGTGCTGGTTTCTGAAATATGACTACTATTCTAAAAACAGTGTAGAAGAAAGTTACTCTGCACCTGATTGCAGGAAAGCAGGGTCTTTACCTCCCTTTCTGCCACTTAACTAGTTCTGGGACCTTTGGGGAAATTTGTTTATTTTGACTCAGCCACCTGCATCACCTGAAATATGGGAAAAAATGACATTTGATGCTCCTGAAAACAGCAGGCTAGATAAAAGTCTCTTTACACTAAGGATTTAGAATCCTTTTCATAATAATAATAATAGAAAAATAACAACTTACTATAATTCTTCATGATTTAAAAAATTCATATTGTCTCATTTGATACTCAGAACCACAGTGGATTGTAGGTAGGGCAAACACAGATAAACAAACGGAGGCATGGTTGTTAAATAACCTCCCCAAGGATGCAAAGGTAGTAAATGTGAGCCTGATATCAACTCAAGATCTTCTGTCTCTTAGCTTCACATCTTCCTATGACATGATACTGCCTCTCCAATTAAACAAGTAACTAATATTAGTATTATATTTAGGACAAATACCAGTCCTGGGCAAATAGATCTTTCAGATGTTATAAAACTGTGTCCATCAGTTGAAGAGGATACCAGGAATTCAAGACCACATCAGTCAGATAAAATAAAAAAGTTTCCACAAACTGAACTACAGAATTAATACTTTCTATCAAGTCTGGGATGCATATGCCCACTCAAAAGAACTACTTTCTTATTTTTAGATTTGCTTTGGTCTTAAGGCAGGGGTAGGTCCATGTAGTACAACTAATTCCTGAAGAATCTGCCAATATTCAATCATTTTCCTGATCCTTTTTCTATATTCCTTGTCATGCTATGACTTATCAGTGGTAGGTAAAGACAGCCATTTGAGGAAAAAATCAATATAATCTCTAAACCAACAGTTACGGAGGATGGCATTTTAGGACTTCCTTTGTCACATTTTGGCGGTCTTGTGTCAATTTTTTTTACAAAGATAAATCATACCTATGAGTAGCTCATGCAGTATTTCATTTACATTCAAAGAGACCTTCACAACAAAATAAATACCAAAAAAGTATCCTCTCTACCTCCTTGGAAAAAAAAGTAAAACTAAGGAGCCTAGACATCTCACTCCCTAATGGTCTCCCACAATGCATGCAACCATAAACAGCATGCCCATCACCAGACTACCCATCTTTAATGACCAGCACGGTGGCACCACTGTAGCCCAAGGATGAAGTTTCTGTTTTCTGGCAGACAACTAGTTCATGAGAAATGTACAACGTGGAGAAAATAAGCCTAGTTTAAATAGAAATGCCACAGGCAAACAACAGTCTATCCCTTTATCCATCCTTTAAATGAGTGATTGCATTTGCCAAGTTCTAGAGATTCAATATGTGCCATGTCTTGCATATCCAACTCCTTTTTTGTGCATTTTCGTGGGCAACACAGAACTTCTTTAAGATTCCCCATGCCTTCTCACCTGGAACAATTTCAACAACTTTCTAGCTGGGTCTCTTTTCAGTTTTTTTGCCACACTCTACTCCCCCAATTCATCGTATGTTCAGTTTTTAGATTAATTTTCCTGAAGCAGAGCTCATATTGCTCTTCTAAATGTCTTCCATGACTGCTCACTGCCTACAAATTAAATACAAAGGTGCTGGTATGGACTTTAAGGACCATCACAGCACAGTTCCATCATTGCTCTTGGCCATATGTCCTACTAGTCCCTTAGTTATTCATACTTTTTCCAGTCATTTTATAGTCATTATTCCTGGAACTTATCCTATACATCTCTACTTATTTTTTCCTCCCTGGCCCCTATTATTATTTTCTGGAATCTTTCCCCTACTTCTGTCAATATCAGCATACATTCGAAGCTGACTTATCTTCCACCTTTTTTCAGGAAGTGTTTCCTGAGCACAAAGACACATTACAGTGATTTCATTAGTATATTTGCCTTAACTCTATGCTCCCTATGGTGTAAGAGTTTTGAAAAGAAATGCTATCTTTATTCACAATTGTAAAACCATCTTTCCCTTACACATACCAGGCATTCAATAAATGTTTGTTGAACTGCTGTTGCTGATTTACCTACCATACTTCTTTTTTAAGTTACATAGGCTATGTATAAATTAACCACAAGTGACAAATAATTATCACAGAATTAGGTTTTAAGCACAAAACATCATCAACATAACATTAACTAAAGGACCACTGTATAAAAGGAAAGACTTTAGGTGCATTACATGCATCACCTGCTATTAATCATGACAGCTGCTCTGTGAAGTATACAATAGTACCCTCATTTTACAGATGAGAAAACTAAAGCTCAGAATGGGTGAAGTAACATGTCCAAGTCACACATCTATTCAGAGCCAGATCTGAAATTAGAACCAAGAACTGATGACCAAATTCTTGCTATGTCCCCTATGTCACCAAAAGCAAAACAGTTACTAGTTACCAGTAAAGAAAAAAGGATGTCAGTATGTTAAAGAAGAGTAACTTTGAATCGATGTGTGCCATCTGACATTTTCTTTACTGCATGTTGAATACAGGTGTAGTAGTTTGCCAGCTTTGAGTAAAGAGAAATTTGTCTGAGAGCCTGTTTTGGAGGAAGACCAGCTTCCACTGCCAGATTTTCTGAGCATGGATTTTATTTCATATAAGAGCAATCTAGTTTGAACTGGTGTTTGGCAACCATCTGCTTGACATAACTGTGGGAGGTTTGTGAAGCAAATTACATTGTGAAATTCTCTCTTTAATAAGGGGAGTACAAAATTGTTAACCAAACTTCTGTAAGAAGTAAAATCATTACTATAAAATCCAGCTGAGTGGGCATATTCCCGAAGGGACCCAAACATTAGATTGCCAGAGGTCACTGAGGACGTTTAAACCAGGTCAGAAGGCAGTGCTGCCGGCTCACTAAAGAGAAAGAGATAAGAAATGGAGCAGGGTTTCTGTTACGGAGCAAGGGCAACAGAAGGAAGAACCAAAGCCAGGCGATGCACTTCAACAGCTTTACTGAGCCTCTGAACTGAAGTGACAGAGGAACCCAACAGCTTTCCATACCCTGGGTTCAAATATCCCTGGTTGCCAAAATCTGGAACAAACATCAAGGCTACAGAAATTCTTTCCCTGATGTTCTTCCATAAACCCTTCACTATTTGTGTGAAATAAAGAGAGTCAACATTTGGCCCCAAGATGCAGGATTGTTTGGTTAAAAATGTATAATCAAGAAAACGTATCAAGTAGTAGCAAAAAAGAGAAAATTTGTAGTTGTGATTAAGAAAAATGAATCTGAACAACCACCCAGCAAATTTTATTTTCTGCAGTGTAGCAGCGGCAATGTTTTTTGCAATGTTCATACCTGTTTCCTACCCCTAATGAATAGACACTTTAGTGAGTCATATAGAGTGCATTTGTTAAAAGGTAAAAAAAAATAATTACAAAGCAACATAGGAGGTACTAGGTGAATAATGGAAATGCTGGATTAGAATACCTGTGTTTAAGTACTTTACATATGTGAACATTAAGAAGTAATTTAACACGCCTCTGTTTCCTACCATGTAAACTGGGAATAATATCCTCTATATAAAAGTCAAAAAATTGGGGAAGCATAGTCAGTTAGTGCAAGCAGTTAGAGCCTATGGCTAAAAGACTCAGTACCCTCGGGTTTAAGGCCAGGCCCTTTCATTTATTAGCCACGTGACCTTAAGAAACCTCAAGAAACCTCTCTCAGTCTCATTTTTCTCATCTATAAAATCAAGAAAATGATATTACCTGCCCCCTAGGGCTGTTCTGAGTATTAAGTACAATTGTATATACAACATCCTTACAGCTATTTTACTTCTTATTAATAGAGCTACCATATGAAAGCATATCATAAAATGTAGGACATCAAACAAAGGTAACTGGGGGGGGTATGTTTACTCCTGGGAAGCATGGGGATGACAGAGAAGGCTTCACGAAGTAAGTGGCATTTAAGATAGTACTTACAGGTTGGATATGCTTTATATAATAAAGAGAAGACAGATGGCACTCAAGAAGGGGGGCGAGCATGAAGAGAAAAGAAAGATGCATGAATACATGTTGGTTTTGAGTGACACCATTTTTTCCTGGAATGCATATATTCAATGGGTAACATAAATAGAAAATATTTTAAAATCAAAGTTTAAAATAGAGTAAGGCACAAGGGAATTAATGCTTGTAGGTAGTAATTTCAAAGATGAGTGCTGTCAACTTATTAACAGACTGTTTCAACAACCACAGTATGAAAGAGGGATCTCCTTAGAATTTATTCATTCATCCATTCAAAATTACTCACTGAGCACCTGCTCTGTGTCAGGTACCACAACACAGCATTGAATAGGACAGATATGGTCCCTGCTTTCATGGCACTTGTGAAATTTATGCATATATGTATATATGTATGTATATATATATTTTTGCTTTTATATATAGGTAACTGTGCACAGTAAAATATTATGATGTGAAATACAATGACTTGAAAGCCCTTCCCCCAGCATATGCTACTACTATAAAATCTCAGTGCAAAATGCAGAGCATAAGTAATCAAGAAATACTCTCATAAGATCACTATTTCAAAAAGACAGCTTTTTCTGAATTGTAAGTAGTTACTTTAAGCAGTCATCGATCTGTGAAACAAAGTTTTGATTATTCAATGCGTTGTCCTTCTCCATTTCTAGAACATCCTTTAGCCAGCTTTCTAAAGCTCATAGCTAAAGTATATGAAACATACTTAAAATGATGACATAGTTCTATGTATCATAGGAAGCAAATTAAACAGGTCTGATATCATTAAGGCATACAAATAGTTTGTCTTAGCTTGTAAAAGTAAGCTAATACACTTATTAGATGCAAAGGAGCCCCTTACTCATTTAAAAAATACTTTCTTTTAAATACTTGATATTTTCTAATCATATTATAAGTAGACTAAAACTTACACAAACTGAGTTTTATTTCTCCTTAAGTTATGATTTTGTGCTGATCTCACATCTCTGTCACCTGTAATTGGACGGGTTACCTTCTAAGAGACTTAGCTTCCTCATCTGTGAAACCTAGATAATGCTACTTATTTGTGCAGCTAAAATAATTAAGAGCCTACCTGCCTGAGGCCATGATTCTTGAGGTCCCTTCAGTCTGTGGTATATGTGATTCCAGGATACAAGCAAACTATACTTGAAATTTTATGTAAAAAACGATTTGTGTAATCAGTAATAATAATCAGCTACTTAGTATCTAAATATAATTTTCTTTATACAAAAAATCATTGCCAAAACTGATGTCAAGGAACTTACCCCCAATGTTTTCTTTTAGGAGTTTTACAGTTTGAGGTTTTAAATTTAAGTCTGCAATCCATTTTGAATGCATTTCTGTACAGGGAGTAAGACAGTGGTCCAGCTTCATTATTTTGCATGTGGCTGTCCAGTTCTCCCAGCACCATTTATTGAAGAGACTATCTTTGACCCATGTCTGTTCTTGGCTCCTCTGTTGTAAATTAACTGACCATATATGAATGGGCTTTTTTCTGGACTATTTTACTTTCATCTGTGTCTATTTTTATGTTAATACCACACTGTTTGGATCACTATAGCTTTGTAATATAGTTTGAAATCAAGAATTGTAATGTCTCCAGCTTTGCTGTTCTTTCTCAAAGATTGCTTTAGCTATTCAGGGTCTTTTGTGGCTCAGTACAAATTTTAGGATATTTTTTCTCTTTCTGTGAAAAGTGACATTGGAATTTTGATAGGGATTGAATTGAATCTGTAGAATCCTTTGGGTTGTATGAATATTTTAACAATATTATTCTTCCAATCCATGAACACAAAATATTTTTCCATTTATTTGTGTCTTCTTCAATTTCTTTCATCAGTGTTTTATACTTTTCAGTATACAGATCTTTCACCTCCTTGGTTAAATTTATTCCTAAGTATTTCCTTTTTTTGATGTAATTATAAATGGTATTGTTTTCTTAACTTCTCTAATAGTTCATTGTTAGTGTATACAAATGCAACTGATTCTTGTATACTGATCTTGTACCCTGCAACTTTACTAAATTTGTTTGTTAGTTCTAACAGTTTTTAGGTGAGTCTTTAGGGTGTTCTATATATAATATCATGTCATCTGCAAATAGAGACAATTTTACTTCTTTCTTTCTGATTTGGATGCCTTTTACTTCTTTCTCTTGCATAATAGCCAAAATATGGAAACAACTTAAGGTGTCTTTCAATGAATGAATGGATAAAGAAGACATGGAATATAAATACAACGGAATATTATTCAGCCATAATAAAGAAGAAAATCCTACGTTTGTGACAATATGGATGAACCTCGAGGGCTTTATGCTAAATGAAATAAGCCAGAAAGAGAACAACAAATACTGCATGGTATCACTTATATGTGGAATCTAAAATAAGTCAAACTCATAGAAATAGAGAGTAGAAATGTGTGTTGCCAGGGGCTGGAAGGAGGGGAAAATAGGAAAAGGTTAGTAAAAGGGTACAAACTTTCAGCTATAAGGTAAATAAGGTCTGAGTATCTAATGTGTAACATAGTAACTATAGTTGATAACACTTTTTTGTTTAATTACAATTTTCAAAGAGTGTAGAACTTACATGTTCTCACACACTCAAAAATGATAAATGTGTGAGGCATGGACTGTTTATTAACTACATGGAAGGAATCCTTTCACAATGTATACATATATCAATTCATCACAATGTATACTTTAAATATCTTACAGTTTTGTCAATTATATTTCAATAAAGCTGAAAGAAATTCAGGAAGCTTTTAAAAATAAATAAAGTTCTTTATACAAAATATGTTCCTAGGTTTGGGGTTCAGACAAAAATCTTACTTTTAGATCATGTATTTAAAACCTCTGGGTTTAAAACAGCATCCCTAAGTCTACCCATTAATGAATTTCTGAAGGTCACAGGTAAGAGCATGTTTAAATGTGAATACATGTATTTATACATATACATAATATATATACTGAAAACCTAGTTGGTGTGTGTGCAGGATATTCTTTATGAAGCAATAAATGTTAGCTACTTAAGCAGAAGATAGTGTAATGTGATGAGTGTGCCATCCCCATGTGTTTCCTTCAGGTGAATACTTGGCTGGCATCCAGAAGGGAAAAAAAAAGCAAAACAAACACAACATATTCAAAACTTAAAAAAAAAAAAGAGTGCTACAACCTTCACAGAAAGCACAAAGTCCTTGATTCAAATAATGCTATAAAGACTCTTGAAATTTTCCTCTTTTCTACCGTGTCCCTGTCAGGATGTGAACCCTGCCATTATGTTTAGCTTGCGGCTATTTGCAAGTTTCCTCCCCAACTGGCACTAAGAGGCAAATTGCAGGTTTCCAGGGAGGGGGAAATGTGTGACAGTAGGGATCGCCTCAGCACTTCACATGGACTGTACAAGCCCAGTGATACCAGCTACCTTGCTCCCTGTGACAACCGGCCACCAGGTTTCATAGGTTAAATTTCTGAAAGTAATACAAGTTGTTACTTTTAGAAGCCTAGAGTTTTTCTTTGCTTGAACTATTACAAGGCATTTTACTTCTTTTCCACCTTCAAAATGGGTGAAATTATTTCTGGGGCACAAGATTACCCAAATCTATGATTTCTGTCACATGCATCTCACAGCTCACTGTCCTCTTCCACATTCCTAGTAGGCTGCCTCTGTGCAAGGCAGCACATGCTTACCAAAAGCACCTCATTCTGTGGAAGCTGTCAGCAATTACTGCGATGAACTTTAAATCTTTTTCCTCTAACTACTGGAGTATTCCAGAAATAATGACACAACTTCTCCCTGTTTTAAAATGTCAAGCTGACCACTCAGAAATTCAAGCTACGTTTCTCCAGGAAGGCCCAAATGATAAGACATTTTATAAGCCTTCCGTTTCATCTCCTGTTCCATTACCATGCTGCCTTAACACCTTCATGGTATAGCAACACCTTCTGAGACAAGCTGAAACTCAAACCACAAAAGCTGACACCTGAACAAAGTTAACAATATGTGCCTGGCAAGTGTAAGCTATATATATTTTTCCTTTCCTTGATCTGATACTATCATTTGAATTAATTTTATTTTCTTCCTTTAGTACTATTTCTAATAGTTTGAATCTGTTGCATGATTAATTTAATTGTGCAATAATATTTTAAAATATATATACCCAGTATACTCTGTTATTTTCATGTATTTCAGGACCAAATGTATTTTCAAGTGTCTGGTTCAACATTCATACTCAGAGAGAAAATACAATCTCTCCAAAATTTGAACTTCCTTAAACTCATGAAGCTTTAAACTCCCAGCTGACACCAGAATTAGAGATTTTCAAGGTTAATGGGAATGCAATAAAATCTTGATGTAGTTTTTCAAATAATATAGAAAGCATATGACTTATAATTTTAACTATGCTCAATTTTGGCAAAGAGAGGTACATTATTAAGAAAGAGATATATAAAGATCAAGTAAGGTTTAAATGGCATATCTTTAACCATACAAAGGAAACACAAATTAAGGTATAGGATTCTGATGAATAGCTTTTACAGACAATATACTTCTCTCTTCAGATATTAAAAATCTTATTGCTGACATCTAATATAAAGTGTGTGTTTGGGAAGGCACTGGCTTGTATTCCAGGATCAGGTAATTCACGGGCTTTCCTGATGCTGCCTTCACATCATCCCTTTCCCATAAAAATAAATAAGCAAATCCCTTCACTCATTCAGTGCATATTTATAGAGTGCAATCTATACACTAGACACCGCTAAGTATTGGAGATACAAGGGTGAACAAGACAAGCAAGGCTTATAACACGATTGAGACAGAGACGATCGCAACAATGTAGGTTGTCCTCTGAGAGGAACAGAGTGCCAGGGGAATACAGGTCTCAGTGACAAGATACAGAGTTTGAGAGGAGGAAAAGGAAGACAGGAGAGCCAATGATGGTGTCCAGGTCACTCAAAGCATTACTGCTGAAAAAGAAAAATACAAGGTTCTCTAAGGTTAAATCTAGTTCCAGTGGGGCCATACAAATTCATTCATTATGTGGGCCAGTTTGAAATGGCTACTATCAATGGAAGGAGTAGGTGAAAAGACAGGGAGAAGTACTAACATTTAGAGAAGGCCCATTTTGTTGCGTGTCCTTCAACATTAGCCATTTAATTCCCAAATTTTGTGGTAGTTATTAGCTTCATTTTATAGAAAAGGAAGCTGATGATCAGGACCACATAATAAGGCTGAAAAATACTGTGTCTCTGAAACCAGCCAAATACCCTCATGATGTATTTCATTGGGTACAAAGGGAACCAAATGGGGGGGTACCCAACTTCCACAGATACAGGAACCAAATGGGGGAAAAAACCCAACTTCCACAAATACGGGAATTCAAGGTTCATTCTCTATTGATAGTGCTATCTTAAGACGTATTTTACTGAGTACTATACAGACACGTTTGTTAGTAACTGACCTTAGAAGAGTACAGAATAAAGATATGCAACACTAAGCAAAACACAAACTCATTTACTGAGTAACATGCATATGAATGAAATGCAACAAACATAAAAGTGCAAAGAATTTGCAGAGAAAAGAAACTGAATGCAATGAATGGGTCTAAGAATTGGAATTTTATGCCTGATTTTAAGGTGGCAAGAGTGTGAGTGTTCATTCACTCCACAGGTATGTCTGGGTATAAGTTTTGCACCAGGTACTCTGCTAAGCACTAAAGACAGAGTGACAAAATCAGAGATAGTCTTTGCCTTCATATTCCCCTCATATCAGGTGGAGGCAAAGGAAGACAGCAATCATTCAAGAGTCTGTTTGGAGGAAGGGAGTTAGTATAAAGGCAAAGAATTTGGAACAAGAAAGGCTCAGAGCAATTCATTAAAATTCCTGGAACTGAGGGACTTGTGGCCCTACCATATACCCCTTTATCAGAAATAACTTCACTTCATTACTGTTTTAATGATGTGAATTTTTTTCAGTATGTAAACAACTAACAAAGCAGAATATTTACCATTGAAAATATATATTTAAGTATCAGTTGGCAGGTCTCAATAATTCCTAGAGTTCCTTTACCACATATACAAACAAATTATCGAATTGCCTTTTCCCATTTCCCACTATGAAGGTAGCCCCACAATTTGAGCAAACCCTAAAAAACTAAAGCGCGTGCACACACACACACACACACACACACAATTTGAATGAAAACCTAAAATAAGATGTCTTCAACCCATTATACTAACCATCATTAAATACAAGATCGCTCTGACATGTAAGACATGTAATAGAACATTTGGTCAAAAAGTAATAGCTGGGCTAAAATATCTACATGCTGATAATAGTTGCAAGCTTTCACTATGCTGCCATATTATCAGTCTTAATGAAATTCACTTGTCAGTTCCATTTTGAAACAGTGAATTCTGGCCTTGCATGACAAGGGTAAAATTAAAATCTCTTTTCTTTTTCTAATCAAATCAGCTAAAAATGAAAAGAAGAAAGAAGAAACTCTTCTCACTAATTGGTCAAAAAAAGATTAGTTTTCAGATTCCTTTCCTTTGCTTTTTTTCTGCTTCCACTGTTGAACTCTTCAAATAGTACCATCAGCTGCTTTTTTTAAAAACTCACTCTGTCGCCAACAAGTATATTGAGTAAAACTAACCAAAATATGTGGTACTATAGAACGGTAAGGAATAATGGGGGTAGACAATCTAGAATTTACTTCTACACCAGCTGCAGGCTTTATTATCATTATCTTTTACTGGGTATTGAACCCATCCTATCATGGAATATGTCACAAAGCAGCTCAATCTAAAACAGAGAAGGCAAAGAAACCTGTCTACTTATCTTGACTTTAATTACAAACTTCTATAAAACCTTAGTGAATTTCAGCACTCTTAAAAGTAAGCCTGGGGCTTCCCTGGTGGTGCAGTGGTTGAGAGTCTGCCTGCCGATGCAGGGGACACGGGTTCATGACCCGGTCCGGGAGCATCCCACATGCCGCGGAGCGGCTGGGCCCGTGAGCCATGGCCACTGAGCCTGCACGTCTGGAGCCTGTGCTCCGCAACGGGAGAGGCCACAACAGAGAGGCCTGCGTACCACAAAAAAAAAAAAAAAAAAAAGTAAGCCTGATAAGAGAAGGGGTCATATTTATTTATCTTTTTATCCCTATTTATAGAGCACCTTCTCAAGCCTAGTGTATTAGACACATTAGACTTCATTTTCTCTTGTTATTATTTTGTGTTTTTGTTTAAGTGTTAAGCATGGCAACCCAATAAAAATTAAGTATGGCCTAGAAGATGATATGAAAATTCAACTCAAATGACACATGAACCTGATAAAGTCTAATGCAATTAGTCTAATGTAGCTAGACTAAAAACGAATGTAGTTATTATGGTACTCGGTAATGATATACAATAAACCTACCACAGAACTAGAAGTACATTCTACTACTACTTGTTAGTGATGGACTTCAATGAGTAAAAATGAAGGTAAACATTTTGTATCTCAGTTTCCCAATGAGTCAATGGAAATAAACTAACTCCATATTTCCCACAGAAAAACTTTATAAAAGTCAAACAGAAAACACTTCCAGGGAAGTATTATACAGATGTTTTCTCATAATCATAGTTGTGGCAAGAGAATTATTCAATGCTTGACGGGCAAATTGATATAGAGCATATTACACCTCTGAAGGATGTACCTCTTGTACCACAAGAAAATCAGCAGAAAATCAACTTACACGTTTACCTTTCCAAACTGCAAAGCTGATATTAAATACATAATATTCAAATCAGGAAACTGAAAACCACATTGACATCTAAAGAGCCAGACATATGTACAAATTTATAAATAACGCAAGTTATTCAGAATGATGTGAAGAACTGTCTCTAAAACAAACAAAATCTAGAGGCTGAGAAAAAGTGAATTTTAATTTCACTTATTAATCCCAAGAGTAGAGAAACACAACTATTTAATCCAGTTTCTATAATCATATTTCTCCAGTCCCGTAATTGTTTTTTAACATCCTCTCAAACTTAAAAAAGTAACAGTAATTTTCATTATTTTATTGCCAATGTCCAGAGCACTGATCTAAATATCAGACTAATTAAGAGTATAATAAAAGAGCAAAAAGTAAGAAAAAAAGAACTTTGATGAGGTAGATCAATCTCTTACTAAAAACATGAACAAAATAAGTAGTACTTATTTCCCAAGCTTTCCCTTCACTAGTAACCTAATGTAAAACTAAATACAAAGAAATAAAATTATTCTGACATGTTTATAAGTATTATATACAAATATTTATATCAAAGATTAAAATCCAGACAGAACATTAGTTAGAATTTACAAAACCACAACAAAACTCTTAAATCCAATTGACTGGAGATGTTTACTTTTTTTTTTTTTTAAGACTAACATAACATTAATTACTGCATAGAAGTTATGGTTTAAATTTCACATGTAATCTAGACTCTGTGCTATATTTCAATATTTACCAAGTTTTGCTAGAGTAATAATATATCAAATTTTCAGAAATGATTCCAATTAGAAAGAAATCCTTTCCTTACATATTCTGTAAAAATTTTACTCATCAAGCTTTTTAGCATATTAATGTGGTAATATAGAAAATTATTATTACAATTTTATTTAAAGGTTCACAAAATGTACTCAGGCCAGAGAGACAGGCATGGATCCTCATCATAAAACAGCAGTGTGTTTTCTTAAAACTAACTTATAGGGATTTCAGATCTGAACTATTTGTATACTTTTCTAGGAAACAATTCTAAAATGGCATTCAAATTGTTTCTCAGCCATCTTCCATACTGATGCCCTATTATTAACATGATTGAGATAGTCTAACCTAAAGAGAAATGCTGAAATCCACTGCCTTATTTTGCTCAGTTTAAAAAGTTTTATTTTGTTCTTCTGGTTTAATACAGGCTTATCAGTATTTTAATGTACGTTTCATTCCCATTCATTAACATTAAATATAAAATAGTAGATCTCACTGGGAAAAGTTTCCTAAAAGTTATGCCATGTATTAGTGAAATAATCCATTGGCACATGCTGTATATGTTTATGTTCATTAGCAAAATGTTCATTTAAATACTTAAAATTAGCATATCAGCAGTAATATTTAAAATTAACCAAGAAATAAGTAAAAAGGCCACTCAGTAGAAAATACATATCTTTTATGCCCTATGTGACTTCAAATGTAGGTAAAAGTTCTGATAATGTCATTAGTAGAAGTTTATTATTTTTATTAACATGACACCCAATTTGCTCTGGATTTCACCTAAATACGTATTATTTATCGACTACCATTTGAGAATCCTAGTACAAACACTGCTTTTCTGAGGTAGTATAAAAACCTTCTTTAAAAATGAAACTAGTATCCTCAAAGGAAATATTTGATTAATTTTTCATTAACTGATATATATTGACATAATAACCATAAGGTAGTTTATATTAAAAACAGAAAACATATTTTAATCATCCTCACTTAGGTAAAAAATACAGATAAAACGTTTTCATGTGACTTCTATCTTGGTATAATTCAAGCACTGAAATACTACCTGAAGAATATGGAAAGAAAATTTATGATCCTTCTTCACCTGGGATGAAAAATTGTCAAATGACTCATGGGCATAAAATAATTAAAAGCAAACCCTAAAAATACATGACCATCCAGGCACGGGACTTTACCAAATTTAGGTAAAAAACACAGCAAAAAGCAAAGGGCATGTGGCATCACAGCATTCATATACATATATTAACCCACATAGAGACACGAAAACTATTTTTTTTAAATTGCTATTTGTAAAAAATAATACAGATTTTTTTCCCAACCCTTTTCTACAAGTGAAAACATTTAAACTAAAACTAGATTTTTATAGACAGGGAGAAAGAAATGAATTAAGCTTCAAAAAACCCTACTACAAAACTTACAAATCTTCCAGGGATGAAGGTGTCATATGTATTACCACACAGTTTTTCAGTTGTATAGAAAAACCCATTTGCATATGTTCCATATGTTCCAAAACACAGAAACATGAAAGGGTTCCAACTATATAGTGACATTTCTAAAATAATAGTAATAGAATTCCTAAATATAAGATATACATAAGGCATAAACGAGAAACAGAAATATTTGGAGACAATGTGTATTAACCATATAATGCTAATATGAAAATTAAATATGACAGCTTGCAATTTAGTTTCACTGACATAGCGTCTACCAATCTATTCAGCACTTGTACTACAGCCTTTTAATTAAATCAAATGAGATAATGTATGTGAAGTGCTTTTTAGCTCTAAAGACAAATGTATTAACTACAGTTATTACAATTTTTTGGAATTAAATATTTAATATATATTTGGGGAGAAATGGAATACTATCATTTCCTTTCCTCAATACTAAGAAATGGTCATTCATTTTCAAATGTTCAGGAAAATTTTCTATATGTTATTTTAAATTAGGAAAAGCCTGAAATATGGCCCACTTCCACATCCAAATTCTACAATTCACTATAAAAAATCAAGTGTATTAATTTACAAAATCAGAAGGCATATAACTAAAATAAAAATCATTTCAAGGAAAATTCTGGTTACCTTAGATTAAAAGATGGTTACATATTGGCAGGAATTTACCAAAAGGCCTGTGGAATATCTCTATGTAGGCTACTTAAGAATGGTAGAAATATCCATCTTACATGATGTGAGATTCACCAAATCTGGTATAGAGAAGGCTTATTTTAATAACTTCCTGGCGATATAATTCTCCATTTCCAGAATTCTAACACCAAATGAACATCAGAATGGAGGACTAATATGTATACTAATTTGTCATTTGTTTGTATTAGTGGTTCTTAAAAGGTACTCTTGAAAAGCACAAGTGTTTCATATGCTAAGTTGCAGTACTGCATTGTTAAAGTAAAATAATACTGGTCTTTTCCCCATCACAAAAAGTCAATTTCTAGAACTTTCCAAATTTAAATTTTTTTGTAAGAATTTATATTAAATCACTGTTACTAACTACCTCTTAGCATATTGAATGCTGGCAAACAATAAAATGAATGAAAATAGCAAATGAATATGAATGACAAAAATGGAAAACAGTCTAACATCTTTAGTTTGTCAGTTTATTTTAACTAACCCTTGGGGTTCTAGTTGTGACTTTATTCTGTGTATTTATATTAAAAAAATCATGTTCACAGCTAGTTTGAGTGATGAAATTATATCTTTATTTCTCTTTGAAATCTAGATTTTGCTTTTGTTTTAAAATCTATAACACCAGTGGGTTAGGTTAGGAGATCTTATATGCCTTTTCAGCTCTAAAGCTTTATGATCCTACTAGGGATCCCCCTGATAAATCTACATATTCTAATCCTCAAATCTTCAACTATAAACAGATTACTCATGTGTCCTTTGAAAAGACAATTCATAAATACATGAATTTATGTTCCAAAATACATATATAGAAACTGAATCCCACAAAATTCAATTGATTTCAGTAAAATCACAAAGTAAGTTGAAGATCCATGGCTTAAATTTTATTAGTTGTTTGTTTGTTTGTTTTTGATCCAAATACTGTGCTTTATCTTCCCTTTGAAAAGTAATGCCAGAAAGGAAATTTTACATTTTGGTGAAATAAAGTGAGTTGCTACCTACTTTTGACCATTAAGTCAATTATCTGCCTCATAAAAGTAAAAATTAATAAAGGAAACCTCAACTAAAATTAAAGTCAGGAAGACCTGCAGAGAGAGCTCTCAAGCCCTATCACTCATCATCAATTACCTCAACAGGAAGAGATGGAATCCAAGGATCTCTTGCATCTCTAACAGGAATGTGCCTCTACTTTACTACCCCAGCAGGAGGAAGGAAGATTTTCTTCTTGTCCAGTAACAAGCCCAACCAACGGGAAATGCCACAGCTCAGCCAATAAGAAGCCATCACCACCCTGAACTCTTATTTTACCCCACTGAACTTTAATTTAGAACAGCCCCTGCCAAGTCCCTCTTTTCCTTATAAAAGCAAGCTACCCTCCCTTGTTCTCCGGATTTCCTGTGGTCCACCATAGCTTTCATTTCTCAAGTTGCAATTCCTCTGGCCATTCTCAAAAAAAATTCATTTTGCTCGTGAGATAACTGGCTATCTTAAAGTTGACATTACTTGGTGTCAAAAGTGAGATGGGAAAGCAGTGACCACCCCCCACCCTACCCAAGGGATAATGATCCCCAAACTGAGCAAGGTATGCACATTGAGCCATTTGTGTTCATTGTTTGCATGAGTAAATGCCTACTTTCAGTTTGGTAAGTCTCCTCTTGGATTCCAAGCTCCACTCACTGCATTTTGAGCTCTCCAGCTTTATTCAGGATCATGAAAGAGTTGGCCCTTGGTGTCAAGACTTCATCCTTGGTGAATATTGATTATTTTCCTTTCAAAAGCACACTAGTGCATTGGCACAGTTCCTCTTCGAATTGAGCTAGCTAGGAAGTTTCTTTTGTTCTTGGGAAAATTTGATAAGTGGGATCCCAATCACCTGAATGCTCTAAGGGCAACCCTCCTTCAGGGGCCCTGGCCAAGTTTATGTTTAACAACTATGGGCCCTCCATGTGCACATTTTAGCTAAATGGAGCAACCTGACCAAGAGTAATCTAGAACTCCATTGGCCATTATGGGGAACTTTTCACCTCACCAAAACTTGGGTTTCTTAGGACAAAATTAGAAAGCCATGGTTCTAAAATAAAACAAACTGAAATGGAATGTCTATTTTAATTGCTGCCTGGAGGCTTCCAAACGTATCCAAGACCCCAAAATCACCTCTTTGAAAAATAGAATTTCTAAATTAACCAAGACAAACAAACAATTGAAGGAAGACAAAATGGCTCCTGAGTCTTTCTTTTCCCTTCACCCATCTTCTTTGTCCCTGGGTAGGTGACAGCTATCTGTACTCAGGTTCTTCCCCTGGTGCCATATTCCTCTCTTCTCCTCTGCAAAAACTTTACCCTTTAAAATCAAACCCTCTGAGAATTCAAGTTCTAAACCCCTAATTACCGTTTCTAAGTTAACTGGAGCAAAGAAACAACTAGAAGGAAAAATTTAAATAGCCATTACTCTAAATTTTTGATAACAGACAAATATACTCCAAAATTCCTAGGAGAAAACTTGCTTCTTGTTACTGTCTCTTTGTTGAAGCTGCTTGATAAGTCACTCACCTCGTTCAAAATGGGGAAACTTTGTTTTAGAAAAGTCCACCTTAAGGAGCACCATTAAAGAGAAGTTTCCAAATCTCTCCGGAGACAATGAAATGCATTCTTTGATTTATATGCAGAAGTCTCTCAAGAAGACAAATTGGCTCCAAAAGTATCCTCTAAAGGGATACTTACACTATGCAAAAAATAAAATCTTTAATTTAAAAAAAAAAAAAAAACTTTGGACAACTGAGCAAGTAACCTTAACTTAGTCCATCTGCCAGGAACACAATTTGGATCCAACTATTCTACTGAGTTTTATACCTGAGACAAGGCTAAAATTTAAAACAAAACTATAAGGTCCCTGGTCTGCATCTGTCTGTATTTTCACGTGTGTCTATATATATGTGTATATATGTGTTGTAGATGTGTGGTATTTTTTTTCCCTTTCTGAATGGTACTTCTGAATGGTGCTGCTAGAATTAATTTGTAAAAGGACTCTATTTAACTGGCTTAAAAATGAACACATGCCTTATATGAACTAAAATATAACAGACTGGCCCAGGTGCTTTTCGTGTTTACATGATCTGGGATAAATTTTAGTAAGTGAAAGCTAGCTTAAGGTTGTTCATTTAATTAACATGCATGTTTTCATTTAGAGTTATCCATGCTGAAAATGAAGACTTTTAACTTTCATTCTACCTGAATTTATTGGTCAGATGAGTTCATGTTACATCCATTACAAAATCTGTCACCAAGAAAAATCACTTGGTGTGATAAAACTTTCATAAGTAATCTAAACATAATTGTTGAAAACAAGAACATTAAGGGGATGCAAATGAGATAATAGCTTCCCCAAATCTTTCTGGTAACCTAAAACCTTACAGTTTTGCTAACTTAAATTAACTGATGGTTAGTCATTAAATATCTAGATCATTTCCAAATAAGATAAAATACTGAAACATTAATAAAAATAGGTTCACCCACGTTTGGCTCCCTTTTCAAATAAACTATAGATATTTGGTTCTATTGGTAAACATGTTTTGTGTCACATTAGAAAATTTACTATGAGGAAAATATACATTTACAAATTATGAAATGTATTCATAAAATTTGCCAGTAACAAACCATTCACAATTGTTTAAAGCTAGAAATAATAAGGGAAACAATTCTGTATGCAAAGAAAACAGGATGTGTGTTTTTGGTAAGAAAAGATATAAAGAATGGAAATGCATCTTTTGTTGAGGGGAAAGAAAGAAATTTTGTCCTAAAGTGAGGCTGGTTGTTTCAGAATAGGAAAGAGAAAAACAAACAAACAAGCAAACAACAACAACAACAAAAACAGGACAAAGGCTGAATAAAAACAATAAGTTGTAGAAAATTTGTGAAAAAGTAATCTTTAAAAAAGTAACTATTTGTGTGGTCAAGCTGGGTAAAACTGAATTATTACAAGAGGTTTAAAATTAAGAGGTTTAAAATACACTACTGATTTTATTAAAAGTAAAACGCAATTTTCTTTCATTTGTTAAAAGAACAAGGTTTACTGAACTTTTGGTCTGCGCCTGATAAGAGATTGTGAAAGGTTTTTCCTTCCTTACCTTTAAATATCTGCTTAGAAAACAAGATTTGTATTTTATCAAAATTATTTCCCATGCTTCACGATGTCTTAATCGGGTCTCTAATTAAGAAATTTGAGTCTTCTCAATATTAAAAGAACTAAGTTTTGCTTACAACCATGTAATCTGTGCATTTGTCTTTGAACTCTTTTACTGTTACTTTGGTCATATAGATAATTAAGTATCATTTCATAAGAATCTACAATACTATGATTTTGGTCATAGGTCCAAAATCTTTTGATATTTTTTGACAAACTTCCCCAAAATCACATTCTAAGTGAAGTCTTTTTGACCTTGAACTAACTTTGAGCTCTTCCAGAGGGTGCCTGAAAAATCTCAAAGGATTTGTCTCACCTGGTAAGTTTCTAAACTAATCAGGCTTACTTGATATGCTAAATTACATGGGAAGCTTGTCAAATAAGAAGGAATACTAAACTTATAACTTTGTATCTGTTAATTAACACATGTTAATATGTGTCCCAAAACTGCATTAAACTCCTGAAATTCTGCAATGTCCTGATATGGGTTATAAAGTCATAATTTTAACATGTATGTCACAGAAATAAGCAGATCATCTTGTCAATTTCATTATAATGAACTCTCATCAGATCTTTAATAATGGACATTTAAAGTCTTTTCTTTTTTCATTTACAAACAGTTATGCTTTACTCTGATGCTTTTGCAAATGTGTTTCCTCTTCAGAGAAATTCATGGAAAATACTTTGATAGGTACTCTAGAATACAGGTTTTTGTTACATTTAAGATCTTAATAACAAACTGGGTAAGAATTTCTTAACCTCTAACAGAAAACCAATTGCTTTAATGTTTTGTTTTCTGGATGTAAAGGGCTCCTTTTTCTCCTCTCCCTTAAGCTATCTATAACTTAGAGCAATTTGGTAAAATTTATCTTCACGACAAACATTGAAACATTAATCCTTTTCTCCCTCCATGATCCCTCAAAGGTTCTGAAACTCTTATTAAATGTTCTTGTTTTTCAGGACAGTATGTATTTGCATAGGTCCAATGGGAATCTGTTCCCCTGGTAACAGGATGCCTAATGCACCTGGTTCCTGCTTCCTGTGACACACGGCTGAAAAAAGGGGTATAGAATTCAATACTGTAAAGACCTAATTGCTTCTATTAAAAATAACCACACATTAGTGGAACAATCCTGCTCACAGTGTATTTCCAGAAGATGAAGACCCCAAACACCACACTCTGCAACCTGGAGATTTGTTTATTGGGAAAGACACCTCCAAAAGGACTCTCTCCAGCTTTGCTGGAAGTGCCCCTATCAGGTACTGCTAACTAAGCCTTGTGCCACTAAACTCCAGAGAACGGATTCTTGGATTCACGTATCATACCTAAAGTAAACCCAAGACCCCGACTGGACCTATATGTCAATTGATGACCTGAAAGTAAAGACTTCCAGGAAATGAAGCAGATGACACCTGACAGAGACAGCTTTCCCACGATGTCTGGCCCAGGCCTGTAAATCTTTTCACCTCTGCTCGCTCTTGCTCCTTCTCCCTCTCTTGACAAGACAATGCCCTTATTTGCATCTCTCAACCTATTGAGAAAGGGGGAACCTCTCCCATGGTTGGAGCTGTCATCAGAAACCTAGATCTGTCCAAGATAGTAATGATCCTATGAGTAATTCCATGGAATTTTAAATGCCACTGTATGCTTGAATTGTGCCCCAGGCCCATTTTAGAAAGTGAGGGTACTAAGCCCACTAACCTCATTCCTCCCTTGCTTCAATCTAACCCAACCTTGGGATGGGAAAATAAGAGCTCTCAAATATCTACATAAAAACTCTGTGGGACGGCCAATATAAATTGAGCCATTTGTAAGCTTGCTGACATACCCATATGTTTGGATAGCCTTTTGATATGTAATAATATAATGTCTGAGCCTTGGCTAAATGATGCTAATGTCTCTATACCAGTGAATGGGTCCAGAGACACTGTCAGTTTTGCAAACCTCCTGGCTACATCTTTAAATGTGGAGGTTTGGGTAATGGCCTTTATGCTTAGGCAACTCACTGCCTTGACAGCAGGAGGATAAAAGGACAGTGTGCCTTGCTGTATTTACTGTCCTATTCTCTCTCCATAACACAATAGAAACGTCCCACTGTTCCATCTCATTAAACTTCTATAATCAATCACCCTAAAGGAGAACTTCCAAGAAGTATATGTGGTTCTGTGTCTGCCTCCATAGCTAGAGCTTTCTTTGCATAGATGGGAGTATGTGCCAATGGAATAAATGATCAGAAATCTCTCCCTAACATTAGGAAAGCTGGTCAATTCCACAGCCAAAGCAGTTTTAGCTCAGCAAAGACTGTTGACTCAATGGCTAAAATACTTTTGGATAATCATATAGTGCTTGATTATCTACTTGCTGAGCAAGGAAGTGTCTGTGTGATAGCCAACACCTCCTGTTGCACATGGATAAATGCCTCTGGAGAGGTAAAAACACAATGAAATTAGGAAACAAGCACATTGGCTACAATAAAGTTCACCTAAAAATTCATGGTCTTTTGATCTATTTAGCTTGTTACCTTCAGATCTGGGCTCCTGGTTTAGAACCATCATGCAAACTACGTTTGCTATATTGTTTTTAATTCTGCTCTGCATACTTGTTAAGTTCTGTACCTGCTGTTTGATGAACCTTTGTAAAAATGACATACCTAATAAGATGATGCTAGTTTAGCACTTTGAGATGATTCAACACTTATGACCTTGACGAAATATAGACTGGATAAGAAATGCCTGAGAGTTCTCCCAACTTGTTACTCAAATGTGGCCTCAAGCAGTTTCCAGTCCATGTACATTTCCTCTGATGTGGGACAGGACAAGCAGGAAAGTCTCCGTCCGGGACAAAGGGACAAAGGGACAAACCACTAGATGTGGAGAACCTGACACCTAATCAGCAATGCTTTCAAGAAAAGTTCTTGATCCAAAGGGGGAAATGTGAAAATAATAAAGGAAATCTCAACTAAAATTAGAGGAATACCTGTAGAGGGAGCTCTTATGCCCTACTACTTGTCATCAGTTACTCCAAACAGGAAGAGTTGTACCTTGTATCTCCAACAGGAAGGTGCCTCTACTTTACTACCCCAGCAGGAGGAAGGAAGATTTTCTTCTTGTCCAGCAACAATCCCAGCCAATGGAAAATGCCATATCTCAGCCAATGAGAGGCCATCACCATGCTGAAATCTTACTTTCCTCCAAAGAATTTTTATTTAGAACATGCCACCAACTCCCCCCCACACACACATTTCCTTATAAAAGCAAGCTCCCCTCTTTTGTTCTCCACATTTGCCTATGGCCCACCATAGCTTGCATTTCCTGAACTGCAATTCCTACGGCTATTTCTGAATAAACTCATTTTTCTGGTGAGATAACTGGCTATCTTATTTTTTCAAAGTTGACATAAGCAGGGGCCAGAGAGAAAACCCACCAAACAGAATGGGACTCTATTGTAATTTCCTGCTATACCAAGGTCATCCTTCCCTCCCATGTCAACCTCACAGCCAAACTGTATTCTCTAAGAGTTTTCTGTATCTTGATCTATGAAGGACAGCAGCTGCATGGTGGGTACTAACTTCTGAAATATCAGGTTGATAAAAAAGGACTAGTCCATCATCATGAGGTTAAGTCTATTGAAAAACTGAAACTATTGCATTTGTTGGTTTTTGTTTTCCTTGATTTCCTTTATTTGAAGGGTGAGGTGAAGGAATATCTATGAGCAACAGGCTCCATCCATAAATCTCCATCATAAATTTCTTGCACATTACCAAGAGAGGACGCTCACACTGTCCCACCACAATTGGGCAGGATATGTTTGCCAGTCCCACTAAAACTGTGTAAAATATGAATGAAATAGCCAGAGTTTTTTTCCTTTGGCAGTTACTTCCATTTTCCCCAAAATACTAGGGCCTTTAAAGCACTTAATTAATGCCCATATGTTTTTCCACTCTCCATTCTGATGTCCACTTTGTCCTTTCCACACACATCCTAAATGGACAAGATTCTGTATATGCTTTCCCATCACCTGCCCCAATCAAAATTCACCTATCATTTCCTCTATTCCCTGGAATCCTGCCAAAAGCTTTTATGAAACCAATTACCTAATCTGATAAACTGATGATCTATTTCTAGCAAAAGAATTGATTAATACTTAAAAACCACTTGTGCCCCAATTTCACTTCCTATAACTTTCAACTAGAAAGTTCAAAGGAACAAAAGGAATAAAGTTACTCTTAAGAGAGGGAAAAAGCACCAAGCTTGAGCTACTCTATACCCAGATATAAACATATCTGGTATATTCAGTTCTGATATGGTAACAGGTAAAGAAGAGTCTTTTTTGCTTACCTAGTAATTTACAAATATTTCATTAGTGAACTTCCAAAGAAGTTGAAGATTTACTTTAATATAATTTGTGGAATAGCTGAAAAAAAGACTAACTATGAATTGATAACTATTGAAGCTAGGTGATGGATGCATGAAGGTTCATTAAACATCTACTTCTCTATATATTCAAATTTTCCATATTAAAAGTAAAGAGAAAATAGCTAAGAAAATCAATCAGTTGATCAATCAGTCCAGGAGCAACAGTTATAAAAATACAGCAAGCAAATTTAATTCAGAAAGAACCTTGAAAATTGTTGGAATAGAAAATAAGTGATCAAAAAGAAGAAAACTTTAACAACGTATGACAATAAGAGATATGGGTAAAATACAAGTGATTAAAATAAGTAAAATAAGTGAGAACTACTAAGTGTTTAGAAAATACTTTCAAATAATTTCTTAAATATTGTAAAATTTCATAAACCTGATAAATACTTTTAAAAGCCCAACTTAATTAACTTTCAGAACAGTGACAAATCTAAGATAAAATATCTGAGTTAGCCATGGTAAGAAATGGTTTGAAGGTAACTTAACAAAAACTATATGATGCATATCACTGACTCAAAATCCTAGCTAATTCTGACCACCTTGATAATTGCAACACACATGGGGGGGAAATAAGACCATTTACTAAGTTCTCTCTAGAATCCTAAATTTAATCGAAGATGGAATGTTTGGCATAGTCTTGACCTATTCTTAAATTAGTCCTAATCATTTAAAATCCCTTTTATAAAGAGTTTTTTTTTTTTAGTGTTAGGCTGGATTTTTTTAATGTAAATTTATTAAAACTGATAAAAAGAAATTAGAGTTCTTATTCATTTGTCCAATATTTATTAAGTTAGGTAGAGTCATAAGCCCAGAGACTAGAAAGATGAATGAGGCAGAACAACTGCCCACAAACTCAAGAGCAGACATATCAGGCCTGGGAAAAGCATAAGAGGTAGTTCAGGAAGACTCACAACACACACAGCTGGCCAGTGTTATCTTAGCAATCAACAAACTGGAACTTGGCCCAAAGGTACACTGAAATCAAGATATTAGTCAGAATAGAAGGATAAAAGAACAATTATATGAGTGTATCATTATTAGATTCAATTCCACTCCAGTATCCATAATACCCGTGAAGCAGATGCAAAACAGGTGACTGGCAATGATCCCAAATGAAGTAGCAGAAGTCATTCATTCTTTTAAATATTTACTGAACTACAATGAGCTCAAAGTCTAATAGAGACAGAAAGTCAACAAATAATGAGAATATGGCGTGATGACTGCAAATAGATGAGTGGACTTGGGTATAGGCGGAAGTGTAAAGGAAGGGATGACCAAGGAAGTGTGGGTTAAGGAAGGCTTCCCAAAGAATATGACAAAACTTCATCTTAAAACATGAAGTCTGCCAAACTGTGGGAGGACACCCAGGCACAGGGAATAATGTGTATGAATGCAGTAGAGTATGGAAAAATGGAGTGCAAACAATTGGTGGTCTGAAACTAGCCATGGGGAAGGTGGGGTTTAAGGCCAAGAAAATCAAAACCCTGGAAGCAAACCACAAACTCAGGCCCTAAGGAACTGAGGTACCGAGGTCAGACCACGACTAACAAATATAATTCTGCATTCTTAGTGGGCCACCACACAGCTCCTAATGTCCTCCCTGGTTAGGGTCCAGAATCTGAGTCTGTTAAGGATATTCAGCTGTTAAGGTCAGAGGTCAGGCTGCAAAGTCAGGCAGATCATTAAATATACTTTAATAAGAACTGAACTAGAACTAAACCATAGACCTAATAAGGCCTCTAAAGAAGTAGTGGAACACCAGATCAAGTTAAAGGTAAGTGAAGCTGACTACAAGTTATCCAGTAATTATGAAAAATCTAGGAGTTTTAGTAACATGTCAAATGGAGATTCATTTTTCTAGTTTTGTTCTATTCAGTGTTGTGCACTACATGTTGAAACAATTTGCCATGAACTCCAGCAGCAAGTAATATATATAAGTTATTGCGCTAAGTTCGAGTAATAAAAGTAATGATAAAGAATGATCCTTATACTCAAGAATCTTATAGCCAAATTAATGAAATAAAACAGCTACCTAAATATATGAACAAATCTACAAAGTACAAGTGTCAGATCAGTGCTTTCTTTTATTTACCAATGTACTTTTTCACTAGCTTATCCTGTAATGTTATATTCATGCCAGAAGTGATGAGATTGATAATAAGAAGAAAACTGATAAAAGTAGCAAAAGCCCACTATGGTATCAGTGCCAATGACGGCAATGAAGCAAATCCTTGGACCAAGTCAATTCTAAAACTATAAGTCTATAGGGTTTGGCTCTTATATTCATAGTCAGTATTCCAGATTATTTAAAGTACTCAAAGCCCTCAATAGGTGGGATGTGAAGGAATATTTAGATCACATAAATTTATCTCTTATGAGGCAAGAGTTAAAAATGTCCTTTTTCGGGCTTCCCTGGTGGCGCAGTGGTTGAGAATCTGCCTGCTAATGCAGGGGACACGGGTTCGATCCCTGGTCTGGGAGGATCCCACATGCCGCGGAGCAACTAGGCCCGTGAGCCACAACTACTGAGCCTGCGCGTCTGGAGCCTGTGCTCCGCAACAAGAGAGGCCGCAATAGTGAGAGGCCCGTGCACCACGATGAAGAGTGGCCCCCGCTTGCCACAACTGCAGAAAGCCCTCACACAGAAACAAAGACCCAACACAGCAAAAATAAATTAATTAATAAACTCCTACCCCCAACGTCTTCTTTAAAAAAAAAAAAAGACCTTTTTCAAAATTTGGTGAGTATGTGAATAAGAAATATCTTCTGTCACCTTTACACAAATACTAAAAGGACTCACACATTTTAGTGACAATTGTTTTGGATGGGATTTTCAGCAAATTAACTTACTATATTCATAAAAGCTGGGGACATTTTCACTACCTTTGACTGTTCAAGAATTCCTTTTTCATTCTGAAATATGTTTGCAAAATATAATTTCAAAGGAGAGGTTTTGCTTTGCAGGGTTAGCAAGTCATTTAAGTCTCCCCAAACCATTTTATATTTATTTTCCTTCATGTGTCTGTTTATCTGATGGTAATTTTACACTTTTGATACAAAATAATACATTCTCAAACCCTCAGTTAAAATGAGCCATATAAGTGAAACAATATCAAAAACTATATCAAAGAAAGCAAGAAATATTAAAATTAAGTATTGAAAACACTCTACTTTTACAATATTTGAAGTTTAAGTAACCTGCACAAGCTCTAGTGGAAAGAGCAGATTTTGAAGTAAGTCAGGCCTTGGTTTAAATACCAAAACTGATGCTTATCATTTACCAATTATTCAAATACCCCTGTCTAAGCCATAGTAAACTGAGAACATGCTGTGGAATCAAACCGTCTTGATTTCAAATCCCAAAGCTGTCACTTACCAGCTGTGTATCATAGAGCAAGTTAGTTCACCTCTGTTTCTCTCCCCTAGAATGTTTCACTGATTTAAAAAAATTGAAATAATATCTCAGAGATACTTTCAGGATTAAATAGTATAAAGTATATGAAATCATCTCACATAGGGCCTTACACACAGCTGTACTCAGTAAATGTTAATTCTCTGTTCCTCTCCTTCTCCAAAGGATTCCCCTAAACTACCATTTGCTCACCATTATTAGTTTGGTTCCTATAGTCAGTGTTAGAAAAGTACTTAGTAATTATTTTTTTATAGCTTGGTACATGAAAATGAACATATATGAGATCTTGTAGAAGTAACAAATTAACAAAAATATTTTGAAACTATCTTAAAATGATAAAATATATGAATAAAAAACCATCTGCCACTCTAAAACAGGAGTATACTTGAGAAGAGAAAAATCGCGACTTCCCCCAACCTTAAAGTTCTATGATGGCAGGTATCACAACTATCTTAGTCACCTGATGTTTTCTCAACACCAAGGACAGTACTAGGTATACAGTAGATAGTCCATTAACACTGTTGTACATATAAATGAATGAATGAACGAATGTGTAAATGACATAGGTTTGAAAACCTCTGCAGTCTATAGCATGAGAACAGGTCCCCTCACCATCTCTTCTTTAAGTATTTTCTAATTTGCCACAAAGCCCCAAGATTTTGTTGGGATGGGCATTACTTGAATGCCTTTCATACATGAAGAAACATCGGTACGACTTCTCTAAACTCAAAAATAGTAATAACATGAACCTTTGTGGAAGTCATATTTTGCAACTTTTGCAGCTCTTCCCTGTTTCCCCACCACACAATGGTACAACGCTCTTTGCTAACGTAGTATTCTTTTTCACTGGGTGTCCTTGTTTGTCCTCATTTTCCTGCTTTCATCATTCCAGGTACAGCGCCAATGTTATTTCCTGAGAGAATATCCCTTTCTGATGAATTCTGGCAAAATTAATGGCTGCTATCAGAATAGTGAATCTACACCCCGACTGTAAGGGGAGTGATATGATTTGACTGTCTCTTCTATTAAACTCTGACCTGAGAACAATCTTATTCACCTCTGCATTCCAGACACTTAACACAGTGGCTGACACATACTAACATGCAGAAAATGCTTCCTGAATCAAATTGAATCCTTTCCCAACTTATCTTTCTGATTTGTTATAATAACACTTAGAAACAGGTGATAAAAGCAATTTTAAGAAGCATTTTTTAAAATAAGAAGTTTAACTCCTTTTATTAAAAGGTGCTAAAGAACAACTAAATATTTTCTGGATTACATATATTATCAAATAGAAAGGCTTTTGGACACATAACTCATGTTACCAGCCAAATTTGCTGACGAGGTAAGTGACACCATTGATATCTTAGAGGATGAATGGCACGTATATTAACATATTTACATCAAATATTAACATATTTCAGTGTGATTTCATTTAAGTGAGGCTTAGTTTTAAAAAAATGATTAAGGACTTTATTCACCATATTCTGATTCTAGAAACTATTTTTAAGTCTTATTTACAAAAGCCAGTAAAACTGGAGTTTATTCATCAACCCATGAGAGTTTTAGCGTGCTGGTTTCACTGTGGTGTAATAAAAGAATGAGAGAGTGGATATCTACTCTGTAAAGGTGTTGCAGCATTAATGATAGGGAAACTGACCTGAGAAAAACATTTGAAACCCACAACATAATCTGTAGAATGAAGGAGGCAACATGATGTAGGGTTAGCCTGCTGGTCAATACAATGCACTCTGTTTAAAAGTTATCTTATCCTGATGTATAACCTCTTTATGTTTTGCTGTGTATACAGAAGAGCAGGTCTCTATTCTCAATTATCCTGAAGGAGGTTGCACCTTGTTAATGATAGGTGTCAAGATCTCCAAAAGAGATGGACTTTACTCACTGGAAAATGTTGAGACTTTCCGGGATCACTCTGGCCAAGCTCTTAAACTTGAGAAGGTGGTGATTAAAAGTTAGCAAGTAGCTCTGTAGTGGTGAGATGTGGAGTAAAGAATAATTGCTAACCCAAACTGCAAGCAACACCAAATATTAACTTCACTGAATTGTAGACCTCAAGACTGATTAGTATAGGCATCATCACCCCATTAAGAACAGGAATTACCTGGACTTAGAAAAAACTTCTGAATTTTCACCTAAACACTATACTAATAAATCTTATGTTCTTCAATATTCAGCAATACTTCTCAGTGTTTAAATATAACTCCGAATGTAAGCACGTAGAATCCAGGGAAAGAATCTCTGGAATGCTGTAACTGTTTGAATAGTTCCTATCCTGCAAATACCTACGTCCAAACAGACAAAAAAAAAAAAAAAAAAAAAAAGGCTGGAAGAAAGCTGCAAATGTTACTAATTTAGTAGTACAAAACTCTCTGAAAATACTGTTTTGAACAGTGCAAAATAATATAGGACATGAGGTGTGATTCACAAAAAAAAACAGACTAAAACAGCTCTAATTTTCCATAGACACGAATGTCACCTGTGGCTGCCGGGAAGCAGAAGTGATCTCTATGTGGTATTAAGCTAGTTCACATGAGTGACAGGAGTCTGCTTATTTTTCACACAAAAACACTAGCCACAGCAGGGGCAGCTCACCTTTCCTCCATATCCCTACAGATGTTTGGAGACTTCTGGACTTCCTCAGCAGGAACTACAGGGACTAACAACTCTTTCAGAGAGACACCCCCCACCCCTTATACAATCAGGCACCGGTCCAGCAGCCCCTGGCTGTGCTGGAGCAAAGAATTTTAGGAATGGGGAAAGGAATGGCATATTCCTTAGAGAGGTTAGCCTGGAATGGGGGTGGAGGAGGGAGGAAAAGAGGGCACCCTTCACATCCCTGTCAGTCAATTATTATTAACTATTATGCTGATGGAATGGAATCTAACATTATACTGGCCACGTCTGGCTCTCTTCCATGTTCAAGATGATTGCCAAAGAAGAAGCTGTGGTTTTATTAAGTGATCTAGCCTTCGCTCCTTAAAGATCTCTCTGTTAATGTAATAGGAAGAGTCTCAACATAATATTCTCTAGTATACATTTACTCTGTTCTGAAAAAAGTTTCCATAATCTAGTACACTTAAAATAGTAATCTGAGGTTTAAAACAAAGGTTAGAGGTGGTCAAACGAATGGAAAACCTAAGCAAATCAAAGGTCTTGATACACAACGTACGGTGAGATTAACTGTAGAGCAGTGAAAAAAATGTGATCTAAATACTGCCTGCTGCTGTATTTGACTCATTATTTCTGTGGGAATTTGATTTGCATAAATGTATGCCAGACCTTATGAGGCAACAAATACCAACTTACATCACTGACCATATTTCCAATTCAGAAACCCCCCCCATGTGCTTACAAAATTCAAAATACTGATTTTAACACTTTGCAGTTCTAGGAGGTACAAAAAGGCAACTAATTTAAATAAGAAAAGACCCCTTTCAATCTATATATGTGCAATAAACACCCATTATTATTTGTTCATTCATACCCTAGCTCATTCCAAAATATTTAAAATCAGTTTAAAAAATAATATTGCTGGGGCTTCCCTGGTGGTGCAGTGGTTGAGAGTCCGCTTGCCGATGCAGGGGACACGGGTTTGTGCCCCGGTCCAGGAAGATCCCACATGCCGGGGAGCAGCTGGGCCCGTGAGCCATGGCCACTGAGCCTGCGAGTCCGGAGCCTGTGCTCCACAATGGGAGAGGCCGCAACAGTGAGAGGCCCGCGTACCGCAAAAAAAAAAAAATAATAATAATATTGCTTTTGTCCAAAATAATAACAATAACTGAAGATATTTATATCTACCAATTCATTCCAGGCACTGTACTAAGACTTCTGCAAACATTATCTAATGTAGTCATCAAAACAACCCAGTCAAATAAGTAATATTATCCCCATTTATAGCTGAGGACACCATGTCTTAAAAAACTAAATAACAGGCATATCTTATAATTAGTAAGCAGCAAAATCTTTGGATAAGACCCTTTGTTCAAGAGTCAAGGCTTCTATCTTCATGTCTCATAGAAATGAAGCTCAAACTTCCCCTGTTCAAAACAGAGCTCTTCACTTCAGTCCCCAAACCCAACCCTCCTCCCAGCCCTCCCGTACCAGCAAATGACATCACTATTCACCAGGTTGCTGAGGTCAAAACCAGCAGTCATTCCTGACACCTCCTTTTCCCCCCACATACCACCTCCAATCCATCAGCAAGTCTAAAAGCTTCTACTTACACAACACATCTGACATTTCCCACCATCTCCACTGCTCCTACTTGAGTTGGTCCACCACCATCTTGCACAAAGATCCCTTTCCCCCAGGCCTCCTTAAGGTCGCCTTGTTTGCACTACTGCTCCCTTTGTCCACTCTCCACAGAGTATCCAGAATGGTCTTTTGGAAATATTTATCACCCCCTACTTTCCTTCTCCTCGTTTACACCATTATATCCGCACTGTCTTGCTGTTCCTCAAATACACAAAATATGCAAAGTTTTATAATTCCCAAAAATAATCCTAATGCATCTGCATTTAGTAAATCTAATGCTTTATGTAATAGAACATTTTTGGCTGACAGATCTGGGGGCCAAAAAGTAATCTCTACTCTCTCACCCCAATTCTGTTTATAACCATTCATGGGCATGAACACCTTCATCCCATAAAGGAAAGAAGACGGAGGAAACTGAATTAAGGGTTAGTAACAGAGAAGTATCAAGGCCAAAGTACAGCCTCATATCTGTTCCCCACGGGACTCCCTGCCTGAGAGTAAATGCTTATATAGTAGAAGAATAAGGGCCAAAAAAATGATAGAACTGTGTTCCATGAGAAATGAAATTCGGAAAAGAGATTATGACCAGAAACAAATCAAGAGGCACTTCCTGATATTCTGGATACTAGCAGCATTTGTTCAAGGCCAGATGACATAGTAGGGCACAGAGTTGGGGAGAGGGCTCCTACAAACAAATCTCAGAAGCCACCTATGGCATCCTTGATATAAGCACTGGCTTTGTCCTCATGACAGCAAAGGGTCTTTGTCAATGAACTTCTTGTGTTTGGGATGTAGACCTTTGAGAGTCAGAGGAGGGATGGCAGGAAGTCTATGTAGTGACAGCTGAGAATGATTTCCAGCCACCTGTGAAGTGATAGTTGACTCCTGGAAGTAACTGGTAACTAAGAACACTATGAAGAAGGTTAATTTCCATGAACCAGGCGAGTGGGGCTAGCATTGGGAACCCCAAGCCACCTTAATCTGCTCACTAAAGTATATGTGTCTCTATGTGGAAGTCACGGGCTGGTGATATCTGTAACATTTAGATTCTGCCTACAGGTGAATTTTTTTCTTTTCTTTTTAAAGCTTTCTAATGGAGAGTAAACAAACATGGTCTTTTGTGTCACTAGCTCCAGGCTCATTTTCGTTGGCATTCACACTTTTATTTGATGCCCTGGCCATACACAGAATTATACAATGAAATGTTTTTATATCGTACTTCACTTTCACCAAGAAATAAACCAATTTTAAAATTCAAGATTTTTAAAAATTACAGATGTAATTGGTTAAGATGAAGTATCGATATGACTAGGATCCTTAGAAAGAGGGGAAATTTGAATACATGTGCACGTAGGGAGAATGCCATGTGAAAACAAAGGCAAAAATAGCCAAGGAAAGCCAAAGATTTCCAGCAAACCACCAGTAGCTAGGAGAGAGGCGTGGAACAGATTCTGTCTCACAGCCCTCAAAAAGAATCAGCACTGCTAATATACTTTGATCTCAGACTTCTAGCCTGCAGACTGTGAAGCACTAGATTTCCACTATTTAAGCCACCCAGTTTGTGGTACGGTACTTTGTTACAGCAGCCTTAGAAGATTAATACAAGCTGAGATGAGGTCAAAGAAATGCAGAAGTGATCAAGAAACTACTGCAAAAATCTTTTGAAAGACTCTAGAGAAGAGGAAAGATGCCAAAGCACCACAGGTGGGGTAATTTTATAACTTTTAAAGGCAAAGGACATGAATTCTGCAAATCAGATAAGCTTATGATGAACCCATTAAAATTAGTAGGCAAATGTTTGTGTAACAACTTTTAAAAAGTTCCAATATGGGTTCACTAAGAACAACACTTTTATTTTGATTCACTTATTACGCTGGTAGATTAAAATGTGTGGACTTTGTTCATCCTGAACTTACACATGTGAAGAAACCTCTCCCAATATTCTTAAGGTCAAAATGGAGAAATATGCAGGAAATAACATGAGAGTTAGGTACTTTCATAATAGGTTGAACAACCACACCCAAAAAGTGTTGATTAATGAAAAGATGTTAACTTGAAGAGAAGTCTCAAGTTGTATGCCATGGGGCTACTTTAACCTGATTGAAAAGAAATATGCAAAGCATGTTTGTCAAACCTGTGGACGACACGCAGCTGACAAGGATACCTGATCCTCTGAATGGCTGAGTCTGGATTCCAGAAATCATCTAACTGAGGAATCCCTGAAGGAACTAGAGATGTTTAACCAAGAGATAAGGAACAAGGGAAGGTAGATATGAAAGCTCAAGGGTAGAAATATGGAAGATGTAGGAGCAATGAAGTTCTTGCAGGAAAAATTTGACATCTTAATGAAAGAAAGAATATTTCACTTCTCTCTACCGCTATCACTCTAGTTCTAATTAATATATTTTACTTAACTATTATTGCTGGTTTCCTCATATCCACTAGTTTCCCCATTTCTTCTCTTGCATTTTCCAATTTTCTCAAAAACAAGTTAAGCCATCTTTTATAAACTGTAACCAAAATGACCTTCTGTACCATTTCACGGTATGATTATGGTCATACTTAAATTTTTACTTTAAATATAACAGGATAGGGCTCTTGCTTGCCTTAGAAGTGCAGTCTACATGCCATACTGCAAGGAGGAATAGGAAGCATTAATCAGTTTGCTACTCTCAAGACTACTGGTCTTTTATCACCCATCAATGCTGGTCTCATCTGTCATGGCATCCATCATCCTGGCTCCCTATTCAAGCCACAGTGGCTTGGTGATCTGGTTTCACTTGGTGCCCAGCTCAGCCATGATTTACAGTTACTATAATTGGCTGCTCTTCCTCAGCATACGAACTACCCTGATGACATCTACACAACTTTCCAGCATCAGCCCCATGAGCTCAAAAGCTCTTCTCAATGTTGGTCCCCAGCCTGTGTTCTTCCTTTCTGTCCTCAAGTAAATTTTTCCTCAAGGTAATTTTATATCACGATTTTCACTGCCCTTTCCTGAGACTGGATTTGGGTCAGGGCCACACAGCTCCATCCCAACAGAGACCAGGTATTAGTTATTTCTTTTCCAGAAAGCCCTAAGCATCTTATGTAAATTGACTGCCTCCTCCCCAGGAACCAGCTTTACAGAGCAGAACACACCTGTATTCTCAGGGAGTGGTGGCCTTTTATTAATGAAGTCAGAAAGCTTTCTAAGACAATGGCTGTGTTCTTGCTCTACATTCATTTAACTAAAAAAGTCATTTAAGTAATACAGAAAATCAGCCTTTCTAAATTTAAATACTTGCTACCTCCCACCAAAATCTATAAATCAAATCCTGCCAACTCAGTGTTCAAAATCTTTCAATAGCTGCTCATTTGCATTAGGAGAAAAATCCACACTTCCTCCCATGATCTACAAGAAAGTATTTATCATATGGGTCCTTCCTACCTCTCCAGCCACAACATGTCTCATCCTTCATCTCGCTCACAAATACTAGTTCCAACTGCCTTCTTTCATTGCTTTGATGAACAAAAACATTATCTCCCTCCTTAGGGCCTTGCACACATATATACTCCACTGCTCTGTGAGCATCCCCTCCTTACCTACTCTTCAGCTAAAATTTCACCTCTTCTAAATATTTAATATAAACTAAAGCCCTAATGCTCTTTTTCACAGGCCTCTTATACTTTTCTTTTCATATCACCTATCATAAACCATCATTAGGTATTTCTGTGTATGCTTACATTTTTGATGTAACGCCAGAGCCATGTTTGTTCTGTTCATTACTAGAGAATAAGTTCAGTGCCTGGCACATAGCAAACAGCAGGAAATATTGTATTAAATAACTAAATAATAACTAGAAGTGTGCAAAAACAGAACCACCAGTTTTGCAATCTTGGAAAACATCTTCATTGCACATCAAAGGTTTTGCAGAAAGGATTGCTGAGTTAGAAACATCAACTACATGAACTCTAACTTTCTAGTTCTGGAATTAATGCTTTATAAGATGTAGGCTGATATGGATTATAAGACATGAAGGTCATTATAAATCTGAGAAGTAAGTAAAACTTTCAAAGAGGAATTACCTACGATAGGACTAAGATAGAAATTAAAGGAAATGTTTGACTTGGAATAGCACAAGATAGAGAATTTCCGAGGTGTGAAAAAGAACACAGGGAAACATAAAAAGGGAAATGAGAACATCTTGTGTTAAAAGATCAATCTGACTTCTTTTAGGAGAGGCATAAAATAACAAGTAGAAATGGTAAGGTCAGTTGATAAAGGGTTTGAACTGAGTTCTAATTTCTACCTCTTGGTCAGAGGAGTGATGAAATTAGGGAAGAGTCATCTGCCTATAATGAATATGTTAGAGGGAAAAGTAGCTAAAGGTAAAGGGCCAGTAAGAGGCTACTAACCTACCATAATACTTATGAAGTAAAGACCGGAGTGATAGTCTCGATATCTAACAATTACATACATTGGTACACTGCAGAGAGGCTGCAGTTCCCATAAGCATCAGCAGGAGAGAACTGGCAAGGGACTATCATAGCTTCAGGAGTTCACATGGGTACTTGGCATTTGCTAGGAGTGGCGGGCAGATTACCAGCACTGCCACCATGGGTACCATCTTTTTTGAGGCAGTCTGTGCCCCCACTGGCCTGGGAGAGGAGTTTCATAGGAAGACGGAGGATGCTATGCACAAGCTGAGACAGGCTGGCTCGCTAGCTGAGAGCATGTTAGTCAACAGGGTACTCATGAAGCTTTCTTCATGGATAGAGTCTAAATACTCATGGAGCTCGGCGCGAAAAGCTATTCATCAAACCTGCACAAAAGCATTTTAGTATTTTAGCAACCAGCATAACTGTACCTGCAAGTGCTTGCTGAATGTCAGCCCCGGGTAAAGAAAGCTTAGAATGAGACAAGGAGAAGTAGGATGAGAAAGGTCAGGATCAAACCAAGAGATATCTTATAGGAAAAAAATAAGAAACTAGAGGACAGGCTAAGTATGAGAAACAACATTTAGTAATCAGTGATTCCAAGATTTCAAGCCTACAGAACCATATGGAGTACAGGGCTATACTAATGACAGATAAGATATTTTGGAAAGAGAATTTGAGTGAAGTGGTATATAAGAATTCTGAGTTTTTAGTATTTTGAGCTTAAAATGTTATTTATAGTTATTTCTAAATATCCTAAATACAGCTAGAAATATTCATCTTAGGTTCAGACCTGAACTCAAAGTTTCAGACTTTGGGAAAAACTAAGGAAAACTAAGGATAAATGTGATAATTGTAGATAAGCTCTTTAAGTACTGAACACTACAAAGAATGATTGATAGAGAAATAGCTTTTAGAATAAAGCAAATTAAAATCAACCAAAATATACCATTAAAATTAAAAATTATGGTGTTACACAAGTACTGAATAAATCATTCAGAAAACCCAACATTCATTCAAAACAGTGATGCTTAATCCAGGAGGCACACCAGAATCATGTGGGTAAATCATTTAAATACACTTATTGCTATGGACTAAATTGTATCCACCCCCCCTCCAAATTCATATGTTGAAGTTCTAATCCTCAATTTTATGGTACTTGGAAATGGGGCCTTTGTAAGATCATTAGGTTTAGATGAGGTCATGAGGGTAGGGCCCTCATAATCGGGTCAGTGTCCTTTTAAGAAGAGATACCAGAGGGTTTTCCCTCTCCCTCTCCCTCTCTCTCTGCCACATGATGACACAGTGGGATGGCTGCTATGGGCAAGTTGGGAAGATTCTCTCACCACCAGACCCAACAGACCCAACTATGCTGGTAACCTGATCTCAGACTTCCAGCCTCCAGAAATGTGAGAAAATAAATTTCTGTTGTTTAAGCCACCCAGCCTAAAGTATTTTGTTATGGCAGCCTGAGCAGACTAATACACTGATATTTGACCAATTAAATGAGAACCACTGACTTAAATCATATTCAAAGATTACAGAAATAACTATATCTAATTTAGTCACTCAACTAATTTAATTGAAATATTTTAGTAGGAAGATCTGCGACCTAGCAGAAAAGTATCCAGCACACAGCTAGCACTCTAGAAATGTTTGTTACATGAACAGATATATGAATGAATGAGAAATGCATACACGCATGACTAAATAAAATGATCTTGTGAGAGAACATATATAAAGTAAAATACCATAAGCTGAGAAAATATAGAAATTTATTCTTCAATGAGATATACAACAATAAAGATTTATCTGATAATGAAAACACTGAGGAGTCAGAAATTTAAAACCATGTATATATTACTCACTTTAATTATACAACAACCTCTTTAATTATTCAATGGTACACAATAAACATTTTAAAGATTAATTTTTTACAAGTATTTTTTATTAAAATTAGCATAACCTTGAGATTGCTTTTTATCTAGTTTTGCTGAAGTTTCTTATGGTGGAAAAGTCTGACATTTCAATTTGGGCTAAGAAGCACAATTTGCTGTTTCACTAAACCTAAATAAAAATAAGTTATAGCATGTATTTCAACAGAAGCAAAACTCAGGAAAAATTCTTAATTTTGTATTTCTAGCTCCTCTAAGGATATTGTTTCCATTTACTAAAGAGAGAATTATAAATATTTAAAGTAAAATGTAAATACTATGCCTTGGAGTAAAAGAATCCCATTTGCAGTTTCCTTAGTATCAATTGATATTCGTAAGTAACCCATCTCTGGGTTACAATGACTACTAAATATCATGCAGCCTATGGGACGATAACCTGGAACATATGCCCAGAATTGCCCAGAGAAGAAGGTATAGCTGAAATTTCAAAAACCAGCACCCATTCTCTGAGGACAAGGTGCTTGATCAAGAGAGCATTATACTCAAACTTGATGTAAATTTCACAAACTTAATTGCCAAAATATTGACCATAAAAACATCTAAGAATATCTAAAAACATCTCTAAGAATTGTGACTCAAGCCTGGGCCCCCCAAATAAAACTGCTGATAATTACATGTAAACTATGATTTTTTTTCTCACTGATTATCAAAGCAACAAGTTCTCATTATATAAAATCAGTATATACAGAGATAGATAAGTCAGCATCCACAAATCTACCCCTACTTTTAACATTTTATCATATCTCTTTTTGTTGCTTCTTTTCAAAGAGAGTTGAGAGCACAAATGGATAGATAAATAAATTATGTATTATTATTCTTTTCAAGGAGTTGAGACTATATGTAAATTATATACATATATAATATGCATTATATATTATTTACTCCTCTGAAATAGTCTAATCATTTCCCATTTCATTAAGAAAATCATCACATAATTTTCTAATGTTGCATAATACTTCCCTTTATGTAGCAACCATAATTTACTAAGCATTGTTTCCAAAAATAATGTTTCAGTGACCATACTTATACATAAACTTCTGTCTGTATTTCTGATTAGTTTCTTAATATTAGAATATTAAAAGAGGCGTTAGTAGATCGAAAACCAGTGGGGACATTATAAGGGTCCTGATACATACTACAAAACTTCCTTCCAAAATGAGGCACCAATTTATATTCCTATGAGTATTGTGTGAAAACTACAATATTACCAATAGTGTTGTCAATCAAACCAACACAACATTAGCAATGTAAAATAATCTCAGTAATTTTAATCTACTTTTAATATCCTGGGTGAAACATGATATTTCACTTTTTAATGTGTATTTCATGCTCACAAATAAGGATTAACATTTTTTTTTCTTCTTCTAATTTTTAAAACATTATAAAGATGAGTTTGTCATACAAGCTATTAACTCCTAAGATTAAAAAATTTTTGACAACTGCCAACTTAATGTCACTCACTGAATGGCTGAATTATTATTGTCTTTATATTTTAAGACTGAGATAATACATTGAATATGTAGTAAAATCAAGGTTGATGGTATACTTTATAATAAGATGGTTTATTTTGCTAATTTAATACAACTGTGGAATCATTTTAGATGTTCAAGTTAAATATGGGGGTTCTAGAAATATTTAGTAGTTGGAAATAATCAGACTTGTAATATAAATTGACATGCAACATTTTAAAACATTTTATTAGTGAATAATCATATCTAAAAACTTAAAGTTCCATCTCTGCTATAATTACCAAATAGATAAGAAAAAATAAAACTGCACAGTTAAGCAAATAGTTATACTGTATAATATATATAATACCAATTCTCTTTCCCAGGACTTTTTAAATCACAATTACTTTTGCTGACAAATATTTTAAATCCCAAGGTTCATAACTGATTTAATATTTTTCAAGTACCAGAAACCTCCACATTTAGCCTTTCTGTGCAGCATATGAGTTACTTAGGTGACTTTTATGAGCAATAAAATCCATGAGATTCAATGAATTAATAAGATATAATTAAATTTAATTAACAAACTCTCCCATCCTTATTTCTTCGTGTATAAGGGGAACAGTGATTCTTATACTAGAGAGTATTGTATTCTGGACCTGGCACATAGAGCACAGAGATGCTCAATAAATGTTAATCCCTTCCCTTCACTCCTTGCTCTCCCACCCTTCCCTCTCTATCAGTATATACTTGCTGACAAATCAATTATTTACATTTAATTAAATGTGTGATAAAATATGATATAATTACACGATACATCACCAAGTATCTTTATACCCTATTAATGTTAGATACAATCTGCCAAAGTACAGGATCATATTAAAGGACACTTTTCTGACTCAATATTGAAAAACGAAAGACACTGTGAATTATACATTTTTGCAGTTAACATGTAGTAATTAACCTCAGAAAATCCCAGAAGTTAGGTCAGCTATATCATGCTATATTGTTGGTTCTAGACCTTCACTGTGCATCAGAATTATCCAGGGAAATTAAAGGATCATTATAGATGCCTGAACCCACCCCTGAAGATTTTGATTAAATTGGTCTGGGGTGCGGCCAAGCATTAGTATATTTTAAATATCCCCAGATGATTCTAATGTTCAGCCAGAATTAAGAACCACTGATCTCAAGTCAAAAGGAGATAAGCTACAGAGGAGTAAACTGACTTGCAAAGGAAGCCAGTGAAGAAGCTGAGCCTAAGAATCCAAATCGTCACTTTTAGGAACTGTAAGAAAAATCTCACTCTAGAGTTAAAAGGGGTTTGAGTCTGATGTTACGTAACCTGAAAATATTTAAACACATTATTCAGGCAGGTACCACATTTAATCCACATTTAACCTTAAACAAAATGCTGATGGTCAACAGTCATCCTTGATGTTGTCACAAATAGTCCTCCCATCACACTACCTTAATTACATAACTAATATTCCATTTGCATCTTAAAGAAAAAAAAACTTTAAAGACTAACATAAAAATGAGCAATCACGGGCCTCCCTGGTGGCGCAGTGGTTGAGAGTCCGCCTGCCGATGCAGGGGATACGGGTTCGTGCCCCGGTCTGGGAGGATCCCATATGCCGCGGAGCGGCTGGGCCCGTGAGCCATGGCCGCTGGGCCTGCGCATCCGGAGCCTGTGCTCCGCAACGGGAGAGGCCACAACAGAGAGAGGCCCGCATACCGCAAAAAGAAGAAAAAAAAAAAAAAAAAAATGAGCAATCACTTTTTGCTATGTAAGAAGAAATGTCTTCACAACTAATCTACTCTATACAAAAATGAACAGAGTAAAATATGGCAGAATCACTCCAAAGCAAAGCACTCTCTCACTCTGTCCTGGTTAAAACCTGTTTGTCTGGGGATTGGCTCAGCTGCTCTAGTTCCAGCTTCCCAGCCTTCCAAGGCACTGACGTGACCTCAGTCATCTCTTTGCTGCAGCTGGATCCAACTAACAAAATCCAACACATGCAGGCACTTGTTTCTCCATTATCCAGTGCCTTCAAGAGCAGCAGAGAATCAGGACCCAGTCACCCCTTATAGCCTTGCCCTAGATAGTTTTTATCCTAAATATTTAAACACTCTCCAAAGGTGATCAGGCAGATAGACACATGAATGATCAGCAGTAGAATGACCAAATGGAGACAAACAAAATATAATATTAGCTAGTTGGATTATAGAGTTTTAGGGAAGAAAAGCATCTGGAAAACCAACTGAGTTTACCTATCACTGATGAAGATAAAGAGACTTATTTGGTTGGGGATTCTACATATGGAAAGTCACCCTTCCTCCCTTTCTCCCACCCTCTCTCCCTCCCTCCCTCCACTCCTTCTTTCTTTTCATTTGCAAAGATAAAGAGAAAATAGATTACTAAAGAGGTTGAAGAAGGAGAAAAATACTTTAAGTATTACTTTATGAGATGCAAATATTAAATACATGCTTCTTGAGAGCTGGGTAAATGTGTCCACATGAAGAGCTGGGATACCTTTCAAAAATCCCATCTCATCTCCTTTTTGAGAAGAGGGACCCTACCTTATGAACAGTATCAACTATAATCTTAACACATTATCCCTAAAATTTTGAGTTTATCAATAATTGGTAGTAACAGACTCTGAGGTCAACATGTATGATGAATACTCATCTTACTGTGCTGTACCAACTTACCACTGGAGGAAACACTTGAGTTTTCCTTTTCTACCTCTAACTAGCTCCTGATTTTAGAGCACGACACACATAAAAAATTAAAAGCTACTAAAACTACCATAATCTCTTTCCTCCATTGCTAAAAAAGCATGTCCTAAAAATCTGGGATATAAATTAGAAAACACCATCTCCTATCCTAACATACAAAATGTATGTGTTTAACAATCTCTCCCCCACCCAGTACTCATCTTTAAAATGAGGGTAACATGAAACCCACCCCACTGTGATTTTATAGCATTAAATGAGATAAAGCAAACCCCTTGTACTTGGCACATTGTAAGCCCTTAATAAATCATACTTATCAGGCATATAGTAAAAGCTCTGCTCCTTTAGATGCAATGAAGAGTTGGCTTTCATTTTCATTTTTGTTTCATTTATAAAAATTATGTGGTATTTTACTTAGTAATATAGGTTGGTTTAGGGTATGTTTCTATTTTAATGCATAGCATTCAAGGTAACTGACACAGAGCACATAGGTGACTCTCATTATGTTATGTCCTCTAAAGTAATGCTTCTCAAAGGACATGTGAAGGATCACCTTTTTTAAAAATTCCCAAGGGCCTCCCTGGTGGCGCAGTGGTTGAGAGTCCGCCTGCCGATGCAGGGGATACGGGTTCGTGCCCCGGTCTGGGAGGATCCCATATGCCGCGGAGCGGCTGGGCCCGTGAGCCATGGCCGCTGAGCCTGCGCATCCGGAGCCTGTGCTCCGCAACGGGAGAGGCCACAACAGTGAGAGGCCCGCGTACGGAAAAAAAAAAAAAAAAAAAAAAAAAAAATTCCCAATTTGTCACAGACAAATACCTTTGTTTAATACAATAAAAGTAAAAGTTGAAAAATATAAAATACAAGCTCCAAATTTTTATTATTCTGTCAATTTTTTCCAAAAGTTTAAACACTTAATTTCTATGTTTATCTCAAGGCCAACTAGTAACAAACACTTCCTGGTCCATAGACTGCACATTAAGTAGAACTGTTATAAAGAATATTTGATGTTAGGAATGATGGATAGGGACTGTTTTATAATAAAACCAACTAAAATTAAAAAATAAAAATCCTTCTATTACTGATGATGTTTCATTTACATGGACCACAATAATTCAAATGAGATATAAAAAATAAATAAAATAGCCAGTATACCATTTTCAGCCCTTTGTAAAAACATCTTTAATCTACTACCTTGAAAGGCTATTGAATGAAGGAACTGGATTTTAACTTAATATTGAGTTAGTACAGAGCAGTATAGAATAACTCCTATACTGTAGAATCATCACAAAATAAACTATGATAAACAACCAGTAAGAGTAACCTCACAAGTTTACATTTAAATTATTAAATGAAGTTCCTCACACTAATCTAACTACCATATATTTTGGAACATTTGGTGACTTTAACAGAACCTGTTGCTACTCCAGACAGTACTAAAAAAAAGTGCTATGTACCCGTATAGAGCTAAAGAGAAACCCCAACAGTATAAAGACAATAAAGTCAATAATATATGAAGATTTTTAGTTTTTCTTATAGAATATATAATGTTTATTATGTCTTGTCTTTTCTCTTCTTTTATGGTTTCAACACAACCTCTTACCAGTTTTGGCATTAATGCAAATAACAATATAGACTCTACCTACACAGTTGAACTTTATTAGGGCTGTCCTTTTATACACACACATATATATTTTATATATACTTAAATATATTTATATATTTTTCTATGTGTATAAAATAAAGGGATACAAATATCCCTTTATTAACGAAACAAAATCTCCTATATCCCTATCCCTAAGAAGATAATAATACAATGAAACAATGCAAGGTGGAGAGAGAACATTCTTGTGTCTATAATGATAAAGTTTGGTTTAATCAGTAAATCACTTCATACCTTTCAAGCCTATCTAAAAAAAATCTCAGAAACCATGAAATGTTTTCAGTGGTAATTTAGAAGTCCAACACGATATCCATTGAGCAACAGAGCCACCTTCGCTGGTTATTTAAAACACTATATAGTGCTTGGGATTGGAAAGGAAGGTAAGAGGTAGTCTCTAAACCAGCATTACTGGGACTTCCCTGGTTGTCCAGTGGCTACGACTAAGCACTTCCACTGGAGGTACAGTTTTGATCTAAGGGGAACTAAGATGCCACATGCCATGGCATGGCCAAAAATAAATAAACAAATAAATAAAACAGCACTACTCATTATTTCTCCCATCCAAAAGAACTTTTCTCTTTTGACAAAATTCAACACCCATTTATGACAAAAACCCTCCAGAAAGTAGGCAGAGAGGGAACTTACCTCAACATAATAAAGCCCATATATGACAAACCCACAGCCAACATCTTTCTCAATGGTGAAAAACTGAAACCATTTCCTCTAAGATCAGGAACAAGACAAGGTTGCCCACTCTCACCACTATTATTCAACATAGTTTTGGAAGTTGTAGCTACAGCAATCAGAGAAGAAAAAGGAATAAAAGGAATCCAAATCGGAAAAGAAGTAAAGCTGTCACTGTTTGCAGGTGACATGATACTATACATAGAGAATCCTAAAGATGCTACCGGAAAACTACTAGAGCTAATCAATGAATTTGGTAAAGTAGCAGGATACAAAATTAATGCACAGAAATCTCTTGCATTCCTATACACTACCAATGAAAACTCTTAAAGTGAAATTAAGGAAACACTCCCATTTACCATTGCAACAGAAAGAATAAAATACCTAGGAATAAACCCACATAAGGAGACAAAAGACCTGTATGTAGAAAACTATAAGACACTGATGAAAGAAATTAAAGATGATACAAACAGATGGAGAGATATACAATTTCTTGGATTGGAAGAATCAACATTGTGAAAATGACTATACTACCCAAAGCAATCTACAGATTCAATGCAATCCCTATCAAACTACCAATGGCATTTTTCACAGAACTAGAACAAAAAACTTCATAATTTGTATGGAAACACAAAAGACCCCAAACAGCCAAAGCAATCTTGAGAAAGTAAAATAGAGCTGGAGGAATCAGCCTCTCGGACTTCAGAATATACTACAAAGATACAGTAATCAAGACAGTGTGGTACTGGCACAAAAACAGAAATATAGATCAATGGAACAGGATAGAAAGCCCAGAGATAAACCCACGCACCTATAGTCACTTATTTTTGATAAAGGAGGCAAGAATATACAATGGGGAAAAGACAGCCTCTTCAATAAGCAGTGCTGGGAAAACTGGACAGCTACATGTAAAAGAATGAAATTAGAACACTCCCTAACACCATACAAAAAAATAAACTCAAAATGGATTAAAGACCTAAATGTAAGGCCAGACACTATAAAACTCTTAGAGAAAAACACAGGCAGAACACACTATGACAAAAATCACAGCAAGATCCTTTATGACCCAACTCCTAGAGAAATGGAAACTAAAAAAAAAAAAAAAAAAACAAATGGGACCTAATGAAACTGAAAAGCTTTTGTGCAGCAAAGGAAACCATAAACAAGACAAAAAGACAACCCTCAGGATGGGAGAAAATATTTGCAAAGGAAGCAACTGACAAAGGATTAATCTCCAAAATTTACAAGCAGCTCATGCAGCTCGATATCAAAAAAACAAACAACCCAATCCAAAAATGGGCAGACGACCTAAATAGACATTTCTCCACGGAAGATATACAGATTGCCAACAAACACATGAAAGAATGCTCAACATCATTAATCATTAGAGAAATGCAAATCAAAACTACAATGAGGTATCACCTCACACCAGTCAGAATGGCCATCATCAAAAAATCTACAAACAATAAATGCTGGAGAGGGTGTGGAAAAAAGGGAACCCTACTGCACTGTTGGTGGAAATGTAAATTGATACAGCCACTATGGAGAACAGTATGGAGGTTCCTTAGAAGACTAAAAATAGAACTACCATATGACCCAGCAATCCCACTACTGGGCATATACCCTTAGAAAACCATAATTCGAAAAGAGTCATGCACCACAATGTTCATTGCAGCTCTATTTACAATAGCCAGGACATGGAAGCAACCTCAGTATCCATCAACAGATGAATGGATAAAGAAGATGTGGTACATATATACAATTGAATATTACTCAGCCATAAAAAGAAATGAAATTGAGTTATTTCTAGAGAGGTGGATGGACCTAGAGTCTGTCATAGAGTGAAGTAAGTCAGAAAGAGAAAAACAAACACCGTATGCTAACACATATATATGGAATCTTAAAAAAAAAAAATGATTCTGAAGAACCTAGGGGCAGGACAGGAATAAAGACGCAGAGGTAGAGAATGGACTTGAGGACATGGTGAGGGGAAAGGGTAAGCTGGGAGTGAGAGAGTGGCATGGACATATATACACTACCGAATGTAAAATAGCTAGCTAGTGGGAAGCAGCTGCATAGCACAGGGAGATCAGCTCGGGGCTTTGTGACCACCTAGAGGGGTGGGATAGGGAGGATGGGAGGGAGATGCAAGAGGGAGGAGATATGGGGATACATGTATATGTACAGCGGATTCACTTTGTTATAAAGCAGAAACTTAACACATCATTGTAAAGCAATTATACTCCAATAAAGATGTTAAAAAAAAAAAGAGCTTTTCTTCCTCCGGATGTCAAATTAAAAGCTTCCTTACCTAAAGTAGTCCAGAAAAGACATCAGAAATGAAATGGAATAGATACCTTCACTCCAATCTGCCTTAAGAATGCCCTAGGGGGCTTCCCTGGTGGCGCAGTGGTTGAGAGTCCGCCTGCCGATGCAGGAGACACGGGTTCGTGTCCCGGTCCGGGAAGATCCCACATGCCATGGAGCGGCTGGGCCCATGAGCCATGGCCGCCGAGCCTGTGCGTCCGGAGCCTGTGCTCCGCAATGGAAGAGGCCACAACAGTGAGAGGCCCACGTATGCCAAAAAAAAAAAAAAAAAAAAGAATGCCCTAGGAAAAGGACTTATATTAGCTTTCTTCACTTTGAGGTTTTTCTGGTGACTGACACTACCTACTCTGAAGATGATTCTGAGGTTACAAAAACAAATGAGTTTCAAATGGAGAAGAGCCTTCCCTAGGTCCAAATTAAATTTATATTTCATTTGAAGAATCAATGATTAAAAATGTTTAATATCCGCAAATGAAAGTAACTTTAAGACCCCAGTGTATAAGGTCACAGTCAGCTATCAAAAAATAACCCAGTGCCTTTCAAAGTACTTTTAATCAGTCTCTGTATTCCACCATACATGGGATAGAGTACAGCTTGTTCCATGTTTGGTCCAAGATGCTAATGATAGTAGCTGTGGCAATCAAATCAGTAGCACAAATGATAGCACATTAACACCTAAAGTGCAAAGGAACATTCTTACCACTTTATTCTCACTTTAGTTCTGTCCAAAGGACAGGAAATAATGTCATTCCTCCCTTAACAAATGAACCTACCATTTCAGATAAGTGATCCATAACCAGTTACCAGTATTCAAAACTGGCACTTAGAAAAACACTGTCACCATGCAAGCCAACACGAAGTGAATTCCGGGCTATAAACCTGAATCTGCTACATAGATTTTTCACATTTTTGGTAAAACCAAGATAGAAGCACATATAATGCATAGTTTTAGGGGCTTCCCCGGTGGCGCAGTGGTTAAGAATCTGCCTGCCAAGGTAGGGGACACGGGTTCAAGCCCTGGTCCGGGAAGATCCCACATGCCACGGAGCAACTAAGCCCGTAAGCTGCAACTACTGAGCCTGTGCTCTAGAGCCCGCGAGCCACAACTACTGAAGCCTGCATGCCTAGAGCCCGTGCTCCGCAACAAGAGAAGCCACTGCGCAATGAGAAGCCCTCACACCGCAACAAAGAGTAGCCCGCACTTGCCGCAACTAGAGAAAGCACACGTGCAGCAATGAAGACCCAACGCAGCCAAAAATAATAAATAAATAAAATAAATATAATGCATAGTTTTAAAGTTGTGGCGATTTTCATTTTTTCAATTATATTATAATTTGTGACTGGCATCTTTCAGATGGCACAGATGTACTATCCTAGAAATAACTGACTATTTTCTGTACCCAGGAAAGCCAAGACATGGTTAGCAGTTGTCAAGGTATCTGTTTGCCCAACTTTCCACCAGCTGGAGCAAAGGTAATAAGCTCTTGAAGAATACAGAGAAAGTGGAAAAAGAAAAAAATTCTCAGATTGAATCTTCAAAGCTGAATTAAATTGCACAGTGCAGTACAGTACTTGACCATAAAATGCAGTTCAAACAAAAATAAACCAGAGCACTTCACAATTCACCAAGACAAGTGTGGAGGTTGTTTTTGAACCTCTTCTTTGTTTCCAACATAAAAACATTATGGCATTTTAAACAGAAATAAAATGTCAATCTCTTAAGATACCAATAACTCATTATCAGAAATTAACAAAAAGGATACATAAAGACCCACAGCATAGAGCTAAAAGTTTTGATAGGACCATATATATTATTAAAAGAAGGAGGCCTCAGTTATATTGAGTTTGTAGAAAAATATACTGTTGATTTTACTAATAATGAAATATTCCACTCTTTCTGTCACATTCCCAGTTGTACCAGAGGAAGAAAAAAAAAGCAGTGCTTCCTCAGCATTCCTGCTACTCTACAACAGCATGCATGAAGGCACCAGGATGGAAGCAAGTATGACCAACAGGGCAGCTGAAAACAGATTTTTTTTTTTACTCTAGAATATTGTGGAGTAGGCAGTAATGGAAAAATACGAGAGTAAGACAGCATGGAGGCAAGAAAATAACTGGAGGCTCAAGCCCATAGAGTAATCATGCTAATGAGAATATAAACAATAACAATGATAAGTAACTGAGCTCCTATACTATTCTAAATACTATAGAGGAGGCTTCATTACATACCTCATCTAATTCTGACAAAGTCAACAAATGTAAATGTTATTGCTTCTCCTTATATAGGTATATCAACTGAAACTCAGAGGTATTAATTTATTCACACAAGGTCACTTAGTAGCTAGCAATTTTTTGGAGTAAATGATGATAGATTGTGATCAATGATGATAGACAGACAGACATGTATACATGTTTATCACAGCTAACAGAGACACTTGAACTTTAACCTATGACTGACTGTCTCCAGAGCCTGGACTGCCTATAAAAATATCTTATTAACGCTTACAAAAGGTAAACTTATTTATCGAGTCAACACACTAAAAAGGAGAGGCTTAATATAAGTTTAGCAGGCACCTGATGAACGTACATTGAATGAAAGAATAAATGAAGGAGTGCATGAGGACAAAAGATGAATAGGCTTTTTTTTTTTTTTAAGGAAAGAGTAGGAACTCTCTTTAAGCTTTATTGTTACCTTCATTCCCTGAAAGAAAAGGTCTTCTTAAAACTACAAATTGATCTTCAATAAATGCTTGTTTTGTAAACTTTGGATAATTAATACAATATTTGAAGGGAACTTAACAAATAACTATTATAAAGTGTATATAGATTTCTAAGGATGTTGTTATAACTTAGAACAATTATTACAGAAAAAACACACTGTAAATTTTTTTAATAATCACAAATAAAGTGATCAGATTTATAAGGAAAATGTTAAAATTATAAAAAGAATAGTATATTTTGAAATGTACTGAATAAAAGGAATGCTAATTATGTTCTATAAAGGGCACATTCAGAATATGTATATATTTTCTGCATAAACCTGTGTTTTGTTTCCTTTATTTTAGTTCTCACACACTTCAGATTCTATTTGCAATATAGGTGAAGTATAGGAGTAAAATATAGGAGAAAAAGAGGGTTAACTATTCCATGCCCTGCAAAAACCCTCAGAAAAAAAAATTATCTTGGTGGTGTGATGAATTGGTAGATTGGGAATGACATATATACACTAATATGTATAAAATGGATAACTAATAAGAACCTGCTGTATAAAAAAATAAAATTCAATTTAAAAAAATTAAAAAAATAAAATAAAATATTCCAAATCAATTAAAAAATTATCAGCATGGTTAAAACAGAACCTGTTAGTCTATCTCTTAGGCTACCCCACAAGTGTTTTAAAGTTTTGTTTTGCTGTGGTTTTGAACCTTTTTGTAATCTCTCTACCTCTGCTTCCAACAGAAAAAAAAAACAAAGAGTTAAAAGGCAAATACAACAGTAAACCACGGGGCAGAGATAGAGCTCTCTCAGCCCATTCCTTAACAAACTTGTTACCAGGCCTGTCCGCACCATCCTAAGTCCTATGTTTCTCTGGCCTTGAGCCAAGAGTATCGTTTTACTCCGAGTGAGGAAAAAGAGTTTCATTCTTCCAATCTTGTACTACTTTCACCCCGACCTTGTAATCTTGTTTTTCCACATTTTCTAACTACTCAAACAAAAGCCTTCCCCCTTAAAATATGCACAAAGCATAGGGAAAGGAAGAGAATGAGAAGGAGGTGTTCTCTCGATAGATAGTACTCATAGTACTGGGTGCTATTTTAAACACTGATAAGAACAAGCATGGAAGCAGGGACTCTGCCTACACCCAGTGAATTCAGGTAATGTATCCATTGTTCCACGTTGCTATGGTCTGGTGACAGGAACCACAACTAGAACAAGCTTGCCCAGCATTTTCCTTTGCATTTAGATGCCAACTTTGATAAGGTCACACCTTAAAAGATCCACATAGCATGCAACACACAGATAGCAATAAAACCTTCAGCCATTCCCAGACTCAGATAAGCCAGTAAAAAGAAGAGGAAATCAGAACAACATTCACAAACGCAAACAGATTTACACAGCCAACCAATTTGTAACTACCACTCTCTAGATCCTTCCTCACACCAGGCACCTAAGTGGTGCCAACAACAAAAGTAGTGGAGAGATTTCACTCCTCCCCCCTCCCTGCTTCTATCCCAGAATTTTCTCAGAGGAGCTCACTGCCTTCCCTCACTGGTCCTTTGAGGAGTATCCAAAAGAAGTCCTTCATGGCTGTGTTTCTTTCAATTCCAATGACTCCCTGAAGTGAGTCATTCCTGACCCTTTATACCCCTGAACCTCCCCGAAGATCTGATGCCTCTCCCACATAAGCTACCCATAGAAAGCAATTCCCCAACTGCCTTCCCTCCCAATCATTCCCCGAAGATCCAATCCTCTCCTCCCCTGCTGTTTTCCTTTCCATCCGCTCTCTTAAAGAACCTGACATCACTATTAGTGAAAATACACAAGAGGTTTGGGAAGGAAGGGGAAGAATACCACTGAAGTGAGGGAAAACACGTGCACAAGCACACATACACACACACACACACAATGAAGGAATATTCTAATTTCTGAACTGTTTTTTTTCTTACCTGAAAGTTTTGTTTATACATAATACATTATATCACCTCTGATATACTCAAACTTTCCCAAATCACTTGATGAAATGATTTTATCTAAAACATTTCAATAAGTGTAATACATGTGTGTGTATTTCCCTAACAAAAACAACACAATTTACAGAAAGCTCACCAACTTATAAAATTGTGACCAAAATCCAAAGACAGAAGTGCAAAGATCCTTTTTTACCTCCTATCAAGCACTGAAAATCAGAATTCTGGGGGAAAAAAAAAAAAAACTTCTTCAGTAAAAGCTACTGATAGATTGGCATCATGCTCAAAATCTCCGTAGTTAAACTGCTGAACTGCTGTGCTGTAGCTTACTGTTTAACCAAACTCTATCACAAAACTCTATTTCATTGTAACGTTGGCACTAAGATTTAAGAGTTTTGAAACAACTTCTTTTACACTATTTAATTTTTGCCTGCTTCAGATAATATAACATCTCTGGGGCAAAAGATAAATGTATAATCTGTTTGAGAACATTTTCTCCAATCTATATACTTTCATAATCAGAAATATAGTTATAAGAATTAAGTGATTCCATTTTTTTTCCTTTTAGAGGTATAAATTTACCTAAACTTACTTTATTTAAATTGTCAAACTTCATCATTGACCACTTCTTTTTTAAAAAAGCATACTACTATAATGGCTGATGATAATAAATCAAATAATTAGTATTTAAATATTTTAACATTGATCCTATTTTTAAATTTTCTTCTGTAGTTTCTAAAATAGTAATTTATGGAAAGAGGGGGCCAAACTCTTTTTCTAAATGAAAAGGTGGTCTAACCACTCTTAAGGAAATATGTTTGTTTTTAGTAGGTTTTCCATTCTGATACTAAATATCTAAAAGCCCTTTGCCACTTGGAAAATCTAAAAGTAAAGTATCTTAAGTCTCACTCGCACATATCTTGTTCATATTCAGTACTATGAGAACACATTAAATAATCCATGTACTTAATATGTGATTAATATATAATACTTGCACAATAGGGCTAAAAAGTATCTAATTTTTAAATACTTTTCAGCTAAAAGGTTTTTCTAAATTATAATGTAATTTTCATTCAAAATATCTCCGTCATTGCACTCATCAGGTCATAAGGTAAAGAAGAGATATATCATGTGGTTGATAAATGGGAAAAAATTATGAATTTAGAAATAATTATATCATATGGGGGGCCAAATTAGCCTGCTCAGATTCAGAAACACTTTAGGGTTCTCTCAGATACATATGGAAAGGGGGTCATCACAAAGCACTTGGACTGTTAGTAAAAGACAACCAAAATAATGGTCCTCTGAAGATACTTTGTAATCCCTTGCCCTTGAGAACTTTAAGGCTTAGCAGAGCAAGAACATGAAGAATTACTTCTTACTTGGGTGCGATTCATTATATTTATGTCAAGAGATGATAATTATAAGGTCTCATGGCTTCAAGGTTGTAGCTTTTGAGAGAGGGGAATCTTTGAATCCAAATATATTTCGTGCTTCATTTTAAGTATGAATGCATACATGCATTTATCCAGTTTCCATTAGAATCTCAAAACTCTAATTGTAGAATTGTCTCTATTTCTCTCACTATAGACAGAGCAGATTTGGTCATCTGTTGTGAGAATCTGACTAGAACTTAATAGGTACACAAGTGAATTGTGAATCAAGTTCAGTTATTATGAGAACTATACTCCTACTTTCATGCGCCAGAGTTTTCAGGTTTTCAGTGATAATTTGGATAATTTGCCATGAGATATATATATATATATATATATATATATATATATATATATATATATATATATATATATATATATATATATATATATCTTTCTCAGGAATACTTATGGGAGGAAAAACAATTAAACATACATCACACATACATATTTCTATATTCCTATGCCTTTCTTGACAATATTTTTGAGAATTTTCAAAAATAACTGGAACATGGTAGAGCATACTACAGCCTGAATTAGAAGTCAGAAGACTTAAAGTTTATCTATTTACTAACTACAGCCTTGGACAATTCACTAAGTTTTCTGGGTCTCAGTTTTTATACCTGTAAAATGAAGGGGGTTGAAATATCTCTCAAAAGCTATGATTAAATGAAATGAAAAGATTCAGGGGCATGATCCTCAATTAGGCAAAAGGTAACATAAAGACAACAGGGACACCAACTTGAACTGTCAGAAGGATGAAGTGAATATGGACTTAGGAAAAAGGATTGAAATTACTAAATAGAAACCCACAAGATATCCCTTTTCACTGTGTAGCTCACTGAATATTCCCCAAAGTATTCATAATGAGTATTATGTATGATGTCAACTAGAACACTAGCTGCTAAGAAATGGAATAATGAAGAGTATATAAGATGTGAAATTATTCCATTGGAAAGTAGGGGATTTGTTTAAATTGAGCAGAACGCTGGCAGAACTTTACATATTTCTTTTAAATTTTACCTGCATTTACATAGCACAAAATAACTTTCCTTACATTAGCTTAATGTACTACTTTTACCATCCCCAATGTCCTGTGATCTGTATTTGGTCTCCATAAGCAGATTTAGATGCATGAAAAGACATAGGGATCACCTTCTAAAAACCCTTAGTGTGGCCCACAATTTCAGAGAGCTGAGCTACATGCTGAGCTACTGAACTGATGTGACCTGAGATCTGATCCCACTTCAGTAGTCATCAGGCTACAGTGGTAGTGTTACTTTACCAAAATAAACCCCTCCTCAATATGAAAACGTGCCAAGAGTGCTTCCAGGTGCCAACTTCTACTCTACTGGAATAAGATTCCACTAACAAAGTTAATAAAGCTTTGAACTGTTTTTCTTTAGGAGGTATGTGATTAGATTCTACTCATTCTAAAATTAAGTCTCAAGGTAGATGTAAAAACACACTGCTTTTTAAATATTATACGTATATGCAATACACGTTTATTGTATAAAATTCAGAAATCTAGAAAAGAATATAAAATATCACAATTCCAATACTCAAAGATAACCATTATTAACATTTGATGTATATTCTTCCTATTTTTAAGAAGTATACATACATTTATATATAAGTGGGGTTTTATTTACAAATTTGAGATCCTGCTAAGCTTGTGCAGCCTTTTAAATTTCTGTATTTTGAAGAATTCTTATGCCATAATTATCTTTATAGCACATGATTTTTAATAACTGTATCTTATTCTCTCCAGTGGATATGCTGTTTTTTAAAACCATCAACCATTATTTAAAATCTTTCAAAGAATTTAAATGGAACAGCTAATTCTCCATATTAAATACTATTTGAGGAAATGATTTTAAAAGTGATTTTAATAATTGATCCTATCAAACTTTCAGTAAATGAAGAATGAATTTAAACCAAACTTACAACAGTAAAAACTTTTGTAATCAACTTCCCTTTTTCATTCAAATAAATCAAATATTATAGGTAGGGGAAAACTGTGCATACTGCCTTATTAAAATTCATCTTGGAATTTTAGGGTTGCACATCATGATTAATATAACCACAAAACTAATAAATGCTTATAGTCAGCAGTCTTTTTCGAAGACATTCACTCTAATCTTGACCACAAGCCTATAAGGCAAGTATATATTGGTATCTTTTTTATAAATTAAGAAACCAACTTTCTGAAAGGTTAAATAATTCTCACAGCTAATAAATGAATCCTACCAAAACGTTAAGAGGTAGCTCTTGAATCCCATGTTGAATAATGTTCGATGTTCTCATTTATATTTATGTCTTATATATTCACATTTATTAACTGAATTTTAACCCTAATGAAAACAAACTCCTAACACTAGCACTATTACCATCATGTTACAGCATGGCAATTTGACAATGTTATACTTCAAGGAGATAAGCATAATAAGGTAAAATATATTCAGAGATTTTTAATAATATTATAATTTTCAGAGCTGCATGATGGATGGTAACATCCAGGAATTTTTAAGATGAATTTCAGTCCTGATTTTTGTTTAATTGGTTTTATAAACTACCCCTTACACATATTTTTGGATAATAATTGCTTGATAGTTTTAAAGTGTGGAAACCAAGACAAAATGCAATTTAAATTATTGAATGTATACAATAAATAAAACTATCAACAAATGATTTGAGTGTGAGGAATTTAAATCTATGCTGGGGGGAGGGGAAGCAAATGGATGAATTATGCTAGTCTCTTACAGTTACACTTGCATGGAACCATGGGGATGACATTTTTAGTCCCACTTCTGAGGAAAATTACTGAGTAATAGGTTTTTTTTTTATTTTCAGTGCTTATCTTTTCTTTTTTTTGTTGACTACATATACATACATATATATATATATATATATATATATATATATATATATTTGCAGGGCTCCAAAAAAAGTTTTAAGGTATATATATACAGTGAAAAGTCTCGCTTTAACAAAGTATATAGTGAAGAGTCTTACTTCCAATCCCTTCCTCTATCTGCTCAGCTCTCAACCCTTAAGCCTCTACCAAAATACCCTCAAAACACATTTTTTGGCTTTCTTATACATCTTTTCCAATATTTTTAATATAGTGATCAGCAATTTATCTCTTTTTTTGCACAAATGTAGCTTATATTATTCTGTCCTTGCTTTTTTTTTTAACTTAGCAATATATTTTGGAAATCTTTCCATATTCATAATATTCCTCATTTTACACACCTACATAATACCCCTTTGTTGAGGTACCTAATTTACTTAACCAGTACTCTACTGACGGACATTATTTGCAAACTGTCTCCCATTTTTACTATTAAAAACAATGCTGCAATGAATAAATTTGTACATTTAACACTTTACAAATATATCGTAAGATAAATTCATAGAAATAGGAATACTAAATCAAAACTTATATGCATTTGTTCTAACTTATATTCATACCAACTTATACTCTCATCAACAATGTATAAGAGTCCTATTTCCTGATAGCCTTGCTATTACGCATTTGGATTTTTGCTAATATACTGGATTATAAATGCTGTCAAGTGTAGTTATAGATTTTTTTCTATTTTGAAACTCTTTATATGTATAAAAGTCACTGGTATTTTCCTTTGAACTATGTGTTAGGATAATTTGACCAGATGTCCATTAGGTGTTCTTTGTCAGTTATTAGGTTTTGTTATATAATAGGGAGATCAGATCTTTATTCATAATGAGTTGCAATTTTTACCTTCAACTTGTTATTTATGGTTTTGCTGATTTTTCTGCCATGTTGAAGTTTTACATTTTTATAAATTCAAACATATTCATCTTTTTAATTGACTTTTAGATTTTAAATTTTATTTAAAAGGCCTTCTCCATACTAAGACCATAAGAAATTTATATTTTCTTATACTACTTTTATGGTTTCATCTTTCACATTTAAATCTTTGTTCCAAATCACAGCTTATCCTGATGTTCAGTATGAGATATGGATTCTGCTGTATGTTCAGTATGAGATACAGACTACATGATGTGCCAATCAAAGAATACAGTAGTTCTTCCCATTTTTAAGTATTCTTTTTCATGTTATTTAATATAAATATTATGCCATTAAATAACAGGTACATTAATTTTGAACTTCCCTATTATGGAGTTATTGTTTGTGATCATTTTTCAACTGATTCTCTGAGGTTTGTGAGCATAAAATCTTATAATCTGTAAATAGTGATTATTTTACCTCTTCCTTACACAGTTTTATATCCTCTTTTCTTTCTTTTATCTAACTGCATTGGCAGATTCCTCCAGCACAATATTAAATAATGGTAAAGAGAGTGAACCAAATTTTTCCTTGCTTCCGATGTTAGTAAGCATGCCTCATGTGTTCCTATCAATCATGACTTTTGGGCTGATATAAATATATTTTACCACATTGACAAAGTCTCCTTTCAATCCTATTTTACTGAGTATGAAGAATGGTCATTAATTGTCAATTTTTTTCATATGTCTTTTCAGTGTCTATAGAGATATATGCATATGATTTTCTCCTTAGTTTAATATGATAAATAGATTTCCTAGCATTGAAATATTCTTACGTTGCTGAAATAAACCCCTCTTGTTGACAATATTATTACTTTAATGGAACCTAGACTGTTGTGATTTTTTAGGAACTGCCACTTATTTTGGACCATTTTATTTGACAGCATTAAAGTATAAGAGGCCAAGTCTTAAAGTAATAAAAAATCACCAACCAGAAAGATTTAGGGAAAAGGACTTGAATTTAGATTTGGGACTGTATATAAATTAATTGATTACACAAGACTGTTACAGGTCCATTGATTAGGAACTGTAGGACTAACATTTTCAGTTCTACTCCTCAGGGGAATTATAGGCTCAGCAGCCTATATTAGCCTAATATTGTGTATGGGTTTTAAAAAATGTAATAATACATTAATTTAACTTTATAAAGATTTACTGAACACCTACTTCTTTTTTCAAGGCATTGACTGGCTCTATAGTGTAGTTCAGAGGCTTGCAGTTTTTGACCTAGATACACAATAAAAAAATACATTTTTTATTGTAACTCAATATATATGCATATCTATGTGTGTCTAAATATATATGCATGTTTATGAAAAATGGTTTCATAAAACAATATTTATACCTACTACATATAATGTACATTTACTACACACAAATATATCTTATATTCTTATCTTTTTTATTCCATACTATTTTTATTAAACTGCTAGTTGCAAAATACTATACTTATTTTACAACCCATTAATAAATTGCAATCTGTAGTTTTGGAAGTATTGTCATACTAGCTAAGAACATGGATTCTGGAGCGAGACAAACTAGGTTTGAATCACAGTTATACCTCTTGATGGCTTTTAACTGTAGCTATGTATCTCATCTTTAAGATGAGGGCAACAGTATCTACCTATGAAGATTAAAAGAGCTAATACTTGTAAATGCATGTTTCAATAATATATTTGACTGGTTTGATAAAATATTTCCCTTAACCCTATAGTTGCCAAAAGAAAAACATCATCCATGATATAGAAACTGAGGAAAAATCATTCAAAATACAGTTTTCCTAAGATCTATTAGAAATAATGATGAACAGCAAATATGATCTAAACATCTCATCTGGACTGTGTCTTTCCTTCCAAGGCATATAATCAATAAATCAATAAATATTTGCTGAATTAAATAAGCATTAAGGTCTCCCTTTTATTCTCCCTTTTATATACAGATGCACATAAGTCCTTTTAAAGGACTTTATAAACCAGTAACCATGCTAAGTAATTATAATTTACCAGTACACTATAAAGAAGTTACCATACATTGTGACTCAAATATATATTTTTGACTATTTCATAGAACCATATTAATATCTCTAGTAGATGTAGTCTTTTGCTCCAGATTTTCAAATCTGTAAACTTGATAAAGAAACACTTCTATGCTATGTTTCTTAAAGATACTTATGAGAACATTCTGGCTTATTGTCTATCCCCTAACTCCTTACTACTTCTGATTGAGTAGTAAAAGAGGTAACGAGACCCTCGACATAATTACAGGTATTCATAAGGAACTTGGTGACCTAGTTCCTAAAATACATGGGTTCAATGTCTCTTACCCAGAACTCCTACTGGAGAAGTTGGTGGCACTAAAAGAGGTGGTAGGAACAAATATCTTTCTTTCTTCAGATTTATATGCTAATCCTTAGGGGAGTCAAACGAAATGGAAATAAGCATATAGTAAACATCTGTATGAAAGTATGTAGGTATCTAGTGGTCATTCTCAGAATAACAGAAAAATATGAGTCTTTCTATTTTATCCACCAAGACTAATAATGCACACCCATGCTGGCTCTTGGCACGGCTGTAGCAAGCGACAATCCAGGGTAACTCTAACTCAGTTTGAAATGGTAGGCCAGAAGTAACCTAATTTTTGCAGTATTTAGGTATAAAAACACCTTAAATCCAGCCTGGAGGAAAGTTATCGTATTTCCTCCTCAACTCCCAGCATTCCAGGGCCTCTCCAGAGTGAACTTTGAAGGCAATGGATAAAAGGTATTTATTAGACAAAATTTCACATTTCCATCAACTTGCTGGAATTTGACCACTATACATATCAAATGATACTAATAGTTAGGTAGGCTACCTCTGGTAAATATGCTACATTAATTTCAAGTACAATCTCAAGAAACCCTTTAACTATACAAGTGTCTGTTTCTCAACAAAAGAAAGCCATGTTTGAAAGTCAATTAATATTTTTTAATAAATTTATTTATTTTATTTATTTATTTTTGGCTGCATTGGGTCTTCATTGCTGCACGCAGGCTTTCTCTTGTTGCAGTGTCCTCTCTTGTTGCGGAGCACAGGCTCTAGGCACGCGGGCTTCAGTAGTTGTGGCACACGGGCTCAGTAGTTGTGGCTCATGGGCTCCAGAACACAGGCTCAGTAGTTGTGGCGCATGGGCTTAGCTGCTCCGTGTCATGTGGGATCTTCCTGGACCAGGGCTCGAACCCGTGTCCCTCACACTGGCAGGCGGACCCCCAACCACTGCACCACCAGGGAAGCCCATAAAGTCAATTAACTTTTGAAGTAAAAAGTTTTGTTTTTTCTATTCTCTCTCTCTCTCTCTTTTTTTTTTTTTCCAATTGTAACTGTTGATATTTTGGAACATTTTTTCCTAATTGGGTGAATGGGTGAAGGGAGGTATTTGTTTTATTTAGTTTTAGCATGCTCCTAAATCTGACTGGGATTGTGTTCTTAAATTGGGCATCTGTTTGACAAGGAGGGGCAAGGGGTGACCAAGTTTGAAAGAAATAAAGGTAAATGGATATTTTTACACTTATCACAAGGACGGCAAGCACTAGCCAGCTGGCAGAACCGCAGTCTCTCACTGAAACTGCAGCACCACCCTCTCCCTAATACACCCATAACAATCAGTGCTGCCTAACACATCCGCTGGAGACATGCTCTCTATCCCTCAACGTCTTCTTGAATTCCTTCAGCATTGATACTCAACTCCAAAATTCAGGTTCAAGTAACAGCTGACTGAAATTTTTCAACATTTTTTCAGTGCTCATATTTGCTAATGATAACAATAGGATTTACTGAAAAAAATGCTATCTTCTTTAGAGAAATCTAAAATTTAATCTGCCTCTAAAATAAAAGGGTGGGGCTTCCCTGGTGGCGCAGTGGTTGAGAGTCCGCCTGCCGATGCAGGGGACACGGGTTCGTGCCCTGGTCCGGGAAGATCCCACATGCCGTGGAGGGGCTGAGCCTGTGAGCCATGGCCGCTGAGCCTGTGCTCCGCAACGGGAGAGGCCACAACAGTGAGAGGCCCGCGCACCGCAAAAAAAAAAAAAAAAAAGTTGCAAAACGGTAGATTCAATTGAGCACTAAGAAGGCAAAATCACAGCTAAATTAGGTAATACCAGGGCACGGTAGCTATGAAAAAGCTGGAGGATAAATATATACAAACACATATACTATTATAAGTCATATTTCACATTGCTACATAGTTCTTAAATTAATTTCATTCATTCATTATTCAGTAAGTTTATTGAACTTTTAGTTTATGCAAGGCATGGGCCTAAGAAAATAAAATTATACATTTGTATGCCTTACAGATGAACTGGTCTTAATTTGAGGTAGGAAGAAGGGAAACAGTGACTGGAGAGGAAAATAAGACATTAGCCCTCTTGTGAATAAACATGCTATTCTATCAGTTAGATGCAACGCTATGGGCTTGAAACAATGGAGGAATTAAACCTTGGATGGAATATTTCCTTTTATTTCTCCGCCACATTGGGAAAACGTCTGTTTTCATAGTGAGGTCTCTCAAAATGATAGCAGGCTAATCGGCACAGGTTCTTGAGATAATGGAAGCTCACCTGGCTAAGCAGGCAGCCTGCCCATCAACTTCAGATCCACATATCTCCCGAATTACAATCAGAGACTGGTGTTCACACCCTGAAACCAATCCATTACTCTCATCTCCTGCCTTAAAAATAAATTAAAGGGATAGGTGAAGGCATTGCATAATTCAAACTATGTGGATCTCAACAAATATGTCCCATTAACTACCACGGAATAGTCATATTGGCATTAGATCAAGTTTTTCCTATCAAAACCAAAAGATAATAGAAATGTTACCTGCCAAATGTCAGTAAACCCAGAAAGTCTAATTATTTACATGGTATAATAAATACTTAGGTTTTATTTAAATTTACAACATTTTAGAAATGAATAGCTATCTCAGAATCACACTGCTTGAGTGTATGACAGAAAAAAATACCTGTGTAGGGCTTCCCTGGTGGCGCAGTGGTTGGGAGTCCGCCTGCCGATGCAGGGGACACGGGTTCGTGCCCCGGTCCGGGAAGATCCCACATGCCGTGGAGCGGCTGGGCCCGTGAGCCATGGCCGCTGAGCCTGCGCGTCCGGAGCCTGTGCTCCGCAACGGGAGAGGCCCGCGTACCAAAAACAAAAACAAAAATACCTGTGTAACAACAGAGCTTTCTCACTTTGTACACAAAAAATAGGGTGAAACAAATATAGCAGAGTACCACCTGAACCTCTTTTAATAAGAATAATAGATGATACTTCATTGACTTTCTGGTAAATAACACTTATAGTAGGAAAAACAAAGTCATATTATCATCTTAAATGGTAAACTTTCCCTTGGTTATAGGAGCACAAAAATGATGCACTTGTAGGTTCATTACCACAGAATGAAATACACAATAACTGTTAAAAATCATGATATATATATATATATATATATATATGCTTAATAACATGAAAACAGTGTTTAAAATGCAATAACATGAAAACAGTGTTTAAAATGCAATAACATGAAAACAGTGTTTAAAATGCACACTGTTAAGGGAAAAACAATCATACAATAAGCAATTTTTATTATATGATCCTAACCATTTCTATGTTTACAAAGGCATAGAAAATGACCTGGATATACTTTAAGTTGTTAAACAAATTACATACAAAGCAATTAGAACAGTGCCTAATACATAGTAAATGCTATATAAGAATTTCTGCCATTATTATTTTGCAGCAATTATGAGATTGAGTGCTGCACCCCATTTTTTACTTACACATATTTTTCTCCTTATTAAACTACACTCATTCTATAAAAATATTTACAATAAAATGCATATCATTAAAATATACTTAATTAAAATCAGGGGCTTCCCTGGTGGCGCAGTGGTTGGGAGTCCGCCTGCCGATGCAGGGGACGCGGGTTCGTGCCCCGATCCCGGAAGATCCCACATGCCGCGGAGCGGCTGGGCCCGCGAGCCATGGCCGCGGAGCCTGTGTGTCCGGAGCCTGTGCTCCGCAACGGGAGAGGCCACAGCAGTGAGAGGCCCGCGTACAGCAAAAAAAAAAAAAAAAAAAAAAAAAAAAAAAAATCAGGATTTTCACATCTAATAATCACAATCCAGGAGAACTAACCCATATTATAAATCCTCCACAGAACTGGTATACCTAATAATTTTTACTCACTGGTGTTTAAAGTTCAGTACAAAAAATGCTCAGAATTAAAGGTATATAGGAAACAGTAGAAACAAACATCACAATTTTAGACATCTGAGTATTCTGTGCTGTACTAAGAAAGAAATTAATTTCACAAAAGCTCCTGACCTCAGTCAACAAACCCACACGTAAAGGAGTCGTCATTAATTCAACACCACCTCCCCAACTCAGAAAGTCACAGGAGCCACTGTCATTCATCCAACTGTTATTTAATAATAGCATTTCACATTCACAGGATCACTTTCTAGGTGCCCCAAATGCTGCTAACGTTTCATGCATCAGCTCATGTAATCCTCCCAACAGCCTTATAATAGAAGGGTAGGGCAGAGGGCAATGAAGCTCAGAATGGTTAAGTAACTTATCCGTGGTTGCACAGCTCATAAGTGGAGCCACGATTTCAACCGAGGCAGAAGCTAGGCTCCAGCATCTAGTCACTAGTTCAACATCTGCTATGTGCAAAATGTTAGGCATATCAACACCCTTGCCCTGCTAAGGCCAGGGTCTTGAACAATTACTCTGTCAATCCTCTTTCAACTCTCAATCCGAACCCCTACCTCTAGCACCACTGTCACTGTAACTGCATTTATAGCCACTATCGCCAGAACTCCTGACTATATGGGGAGAAATGTATCTCTCAAGTTCTGATTTGTGATTTGAAAAGTATTTCCTCAGAAATGGCTAGCCTGCATAATTCTATTGATAAGATAAATGTCACATTAACCAAGCTTTCTCATTGGTTTTTCTGGAAATTTAACACCATTTTACCATGTTTTCAAATGAAAAGTGCATTCTTTTATTCCAATATTTTACTTTTAAATTATCAAAAAAATTTTCTACAACATGTATCGATTCATAATCAAAACCACCATAATCAGGATATGGAGCAAAAAAAGACATTTAAAGTAAAAAAGAAAAGTGACATAAACAGACAAAGATAATCCCTGTTATACCTTGTCCTGTGTCTGCCAACTAACTGACTAGGTTTTCCCTCCTTCCTAGGGAAAACGCATTGGATACCAAAATAGAAAAGTTTTGTATATTTTTGCAAAATATATGTTTATACTTATGGCATTTTTATCTTTATGGATATTTATTTAAAAGCTGTAGTTTTACGGAGGCTTTACCAAAACAGTTGCAATTCTTTTCCATGGCAGTGTTTTGACAAGCGTGGAAATTATTAAATCAAGCACACCTTTTCCACACCACACATGACAGAGCACTGCTTATCCATAGGGAAGGGCTAGGCAGAGGTCTCTGGTGTAAGATTATCAAGTGCATATTTATGCAGTATTCAAAGACATTTGTAAATGTGTCCTGTATTTATAAAACTATAACCAGACGTTCCTTATATTGAAACAAAACAAACAAAAGTAAATAATACCAAGTCCAACAAACTGACAAAGGTAGTTTCAAATCTTACTATTAGCTCAAGCTCTCATCGGCCTTATAGATATCACCTGAGACCTCCTCACTCACAACAATTATTTTCACCCTGTGAAAGAATGGCCAAGGAGTCACTTCCAGATCCTAATATTCTCCAACTTTTTTAACCACAAAGTTAGTCTTTATTGCTGATATTCTGTACTCATGAAACAAAAAGTCTCAACACAGGTCAAATACTACTTTGGAGCTGGAAAAAGTTACTTCAGTGTTATTAATTTGATCGAAAACAAAAGGAAATATTCATGGGCCCCAAACATTTCCTCCATACCTTCCCATATGATCTGGTGCCTGAAATTCCCGTTATTAAAACTGTATTACAGGGCTTCCCTGGTGGTGCAGTGGTTGAGAGTCCGCCTGCCGATGCAGGGGACACAGGTTCGTGCCCTGGTCCGGGAAGATCCCACATGCCGCGGAGCAGCTGGGCCCGTGGCCGCTGAGCCTGCGCATCCGGAGCCTGTGCTCCGCAACGGGAGAGGCCACAACAGTGAGAGGCCCGCGTACCGCAAAAAAAAGAAAAAAAAAAACAAAACTGTATTACAACAACTTGAGACCGAATTTCTAGAAAAGCCTCTACTAAAGCACACATGCTACTCTAATACAACTGTAATCTATTAAACTAAGTCACTCTCTAAAATCTCGGCTTGAATGACTTTACCGAATTGTTCTATGACAGGACAGAAAGCTGAGAAAAGCATTCCTACTGCCATAGACAGGTTCTGATTTGGATAGAGAGGGATTGTGGAGACAAGTATCAGCATCATGCAACCCTGCAAGGAAGGCAGGACTGAGTGGGGCAGTGAAGCAACAAGAAAGTACCACAAGGGAAGTGGGTTTCTAAAAGGAGCGCTAAGAAAGAAGAAAGAATAGCAAAAGGCCCAAGGACAATTCATATGCTTCACTAAAACTAGCCTGATCTACATAACCTTTGCTGGGGCACCCATGGCATGCCCCTTCCTGCAGCGTTCTAAGTACTCTTCCCACCACAACCTCATTTATTTTTTAATGAAATAGGTCAGCTTGACAAAGGGCAAATGCCTGAGCTGAAACAAATTTCCCTAGGGTTAGTCAGAGGAAGTTTCATTACAAGTCTAAAACTATGAGCCAGCACAAACAGGATAGATGCAAGTGTGGGAGAGAAGAAATATGAGAGGGACAAAGAATAAAGGGTGTACCACTGTTATTATTCTGTTACAGATGACACATAGAAGGAAGTCCATAGGAATTTTGCTTATTAATACTCTAGCCTACTGTGAGGCCCAGCAACAGACGTATCCATACTCGCTACCTCCAAACTACAAGAATAAGCAGGAAGCAAGGCCTGAAGAGGTTTGAGTGCTGAGGGCAGGACTATCCATACAGATCTGGGTTCGGAGGTCACCATCCTTCATGGATTCCTACTGTATCCTGTTCACATAAGGACAGGTGAAGTCAGATCAAAATTGGACTTTACTACTTGATCCCCACCCCCAGCTAAAGGAGATTCCATCTGTCTTCCCCTAAGGGCAGTCCCCACTACAGCCCACTTCATGAAAGCCCATTCACTCTCCCTTAGTCATCTGTTCACAAAACATTGGAGAGGGGTGCACCTATTCTGTACCTGGTGCAGTTGCAAGATCACAGGTACAGAGTTGATCAAGACATAGTCTATGCAGCAGAGGATCTCAAAGGCTAATATGGGAGACAGACGTAAAACAATAAGAAGAGAATGCGATAGATACTATAATAGAAATATGTACACACTTAGTACTACAGGATTACAGGGGAATAATTAAAGCTTTAAAGAAGCAGTAACATACATGTGCTCTTTAAGGATTGGGAGTTTCTTGGGAGTCAAGAAAAAGGGACAGAAATTCAAGGAAAAGGGAAGGGCTCAGGCAAAGATAAGCTAATTTGAAAGAAGTTGTTATGTTCAACACAAACGTGGCAAGTGTCTGTGGTTGAATCATGGTATATGTGAACGGGAATTTCAGGAAATGAAGATTAATAGATTATGTTGTTTAACAAAGGGTGTAGTATAAAATACAAAAGAGCTTATTAGTTCTTTATAGGTAATATAGCTCTTTTTAACTCCCTGTAGGTAAGGGGAGTCATGATGGTTTTAAGGCAGGGAAATGATAAACAGATTTGTACTACAGAAAGAAATGTGACAAGGCCAGAGAAAGAAAATGATTAATTTTATGAATCGAACTAGAAGGCAGACAACCTCCAATTCTTCCAAAAAAATCATTGGAGCCTCTGCTTTAATTATATGGATATAATTGGGAAACTGTTATGTTTGCTGTCTCAAACTCACATCTAAAATATTCAACTGACATTTCATTTTTTACTTATGATTTCTATCTGTGAAATTTCATTTTTTTAAAGTAAGAATGAATCTTTCTCTGTTCAATATACATTTTTCATAAAGTATTCAATAAGTACTCACTGATTATGGGGCATAATAACCTATAGGATCTATTGTATAAATAAGTTTTATGCTTTCTGATTCTGTTTCTATCTTTTCCATTATTTCTAGCAATTCTCTTATGTTCTCTGATTCTATTTCTAGTATGCTTTCTGATTCTGTTTCTATCTTTTCCATTATTTCTATCAATTCTCTTATGTTCTCTGATTCTATTTCTAGTGTATTTCTACAGACTATTAGAGAAATATAAGGTCAAGTAGGTAAATATTCACACAAGTACATTTAAAGCATGCCTCTCCTCTTTCCTTCTGGCTGCAGCTCATGGGGATATGACTCCCTATCTTACGCAAATCAGTACTTGGGTGCCACAGTGACACCATTAGGTATATTTCTTACATTCAGTAGTAACTAAGTGTGGAAGTTGGAGTCTCTGTGAAACTGTTTAGCAGATCATATAGGATATTCCTGGAATTCCATCAATATTTTTTCTAACATTCAGAGTTGCTGTAAGTGAAAGGACCCTAATGAAATTTTTGCAATTAGCCTTGGAAGAACTGCTCTTAACAGACTAGTCATCTTCTTTGAGGTACAATAAAGGAAAATATCATTGTAGCAAAGGCCTTTTATAAACACAGCATTGCTTTAAAATGACCATTATTATATTTTTGTACAGACAACTAAGTAGCAAAATGGTAACATTCTTAAGAGTTCCTTCTCAGTTTGGTTAGAAACTGCACAGCGCTAATCAGCTGTTGAAATCTAAACTGATTATTTCTGAAGTGTCAACAGATGCACAAGCTCCAGAGCTGAAACAGGAACATGTGTCTGGTTTTTTGTAAACAGGCTGAAGGAATACAACTGACAGAAGTATTGTCTCTTCTCTAGAGAGAGAAAATATTGTCTCAGAAAATGCAGTGTGAAAATGTTGCACATGGTTTTATTAAATGTCCCAAACAAAGTAACCTGGAAGGCCAAGAAAAAGGAAAGTGACCAAAGGCAGGTAGAGGAAAAAACCAGAGAAAAAGAGTAAAGACATTCTACCTGCTGCAATAATGCAATGTAATATATCTTTACCTTTTTAGCTTTTTCTTGAAAAGGGCAACCTCCACCTTTCCCTCCACCCCCTGAAAACCCTAAGGATGCAGTCAGGCATATTCTTCTTGTACCATCACAGAAAAGTAAGGGACATTTTAGTGTTTGATAGTAACATGTTGTAATCCTCTGGCTCCTTGGAGCAACCACTGTCTCCTTTCCAAAGCAGTCCTTTCCAATTTCCTGCATAGATATTATTTGATAGCATTTCTGAAACTTGCCTGATCATCAGAATCACAGAGTCATGGGTTCCTTCCTTGCTGGTTCTGATTCAGTACACCTGGAGTGAAGTGTGGGCCTCTAGTTTTACAAGCATCCCAGATGATTCTTATGATCAAACAAGTTTGGGAAACAGGCTGTATAACACAACTATTTTAAAAACAACTTGGGTATGAGGATTATCCCTTCCCGAGAATTTCACAATATTCCTTGAAATGAAGGGAGACCCAACAGTGCTATGTGAACTTGGTGAAGCACTCTTGCCAAATCGGCAGTGGCATAATTAAATGGGCTAACAAATTTCCTAAACATATACCGAATCATTTTTCAGCTAGGGAATCCTCTAATCAGATAATTCTCCAAAATAAAGCAAAGATGTGTCTGACAAAGCCTCACCTGGTTAATCAAGAGAAATTCCCATGGCTAGACTTTGCCACAGGTGATCTGGAGCACTGGTATGTCTCCGAAGCTAGGGTCAGCTCCTCCCCAAATGTTCACACACAGACAAAGCCAGCTAATTTCCCTGTTAAATGTGAGTCACCATCCTAACAATTTAGATTGCTAAGGTGCACATACTGAAATATATGCTTCCCGGCACAATTCCATACCCAATTACCATAGTAAATCCAATACAGGCACAGTAAAACTGCCACCCAGCCAGGGGGGAAATACGAAGTCATAAGCCAATTCAAATATTGCTAATACCCTTGGAGGAACAACTGTGGATGCCTAGAATCCCTGTCAGGAAACCCCGTCTTATCTTTTTCACCTCGGAATTTTTCATAATAAATTTCAGCTGGAAAATTTTGGTAAGTTTCTACATCCTAAGCTAAATGAATGCCTGAAAGATATTCCCATTTTTTATTTGAGTTTTGCAACATCTCTCTATGTGCCTCTTCCCTTTTAAGTCTTAGAGCAACAGGCTTTCAGGTAAATATAACTGCTAAAACATCTATGTACAAAGTCAAAATTTTGCATTCCCTTTGAAATGCAAACATAATCAGTGAATTTGTGTCTTCAAAATATGCCCAGTTTTCAGGCAAAATATCATCTTAAATATAATTTAATCTGAACTGTCAAAAGACTTAAAAGTTATTTAAGGTTTAAAAGAGAAATTCCTTAAATTTATTTAAATAACTTAAAAGTTATTTATAGTTTTATTAAGAGGTAACTTACTGAAAATAAAGTCAGGGTTTTTTATTTTGTTTTGTTTTTGTTTGTTACTTAACCATACTTAGATTGTTTACTTGTAGCTGTCTGGGCAAAGATAGAAAGAGACAGGACATACATATGCTAACTATGGCATTATTTCTCAGAATAAATTATGACGGTCTTTTAAACACAGGGCCAATGCAAAACTCTAAAACATGTTCATGAAAACCTAGGACTACAAGCACTAATACAGAACAAAGCATCTAAAATTCCTCTGAGATATTTAGTATGTGTCTTAGTAAAAGGCAGTGACATTCCAGAGAGGCAGATGAAGGCTCAGCATAAAAGACTTTCTAAGAATCAGAGCTGACCAACAATACAACAGCTTCTCTCACACAGAAGTGGTCAAGGAAAATCCCAGAGACCACCTGTCACACGTGCTGCCAAGAATATTCTTGCTTTGTTTAGGAAGTTGTTCTAAATGACCCCTGGGGTCACTTCCAAGTAAGTGTTTGATTCATCAAGGTTATTTTCAGTGGTGAAATAAATGACATAGGTGTACACACAAACGCACACACACACACACACTTGCAGTCCCAGAAGAGAACTTAGAAGCCTGGTATTTTTAAATGTGATTTTATAGGCAAAAAGCAGAGATTGAATCAGCTACATCCTCAAACCACCATTCTGCAGAAGGGAATTAGGTACAAATTTGTTGTACCTCAGCATGCTCTTTGAGTCAAAGAAAAAGCCCAGGTCCCCAGTGGCCTCTAGCATATTCTTTAACAGGCTGCCATCAAACTAGTTCTTGGGACAGACTGGGAGCTACAAAACTACAGAACACATTTCGATGTATAATTGTATAAAAAAACACAGATGTCATGAAATGAACTTTCTCTGCTCTCCAGCATATTTCAGTTTCCCGTGCGAGAAAAACCTAGTAGTTTCCTGAAAAAGCGTACCAGAAAGCAAACAAACAAAAAGAGTACTAGACTTCAGTCTTTTTCAGGAGTAGGCTTAGCCTGTGAGTTTTGAGACAAATCAACTTGCTTATGAACTGAAAGACTTGGAGAGCTCCATTAGTCTTGAAATAGGAAAGAAGGAGAAATCGGGTCCTATGTAGACAGCTCTTTATCCCCTTGCATAACCTCATGAAAAGCATCCCCCTTATTCAAAAGCTAGAACCTCCAATGTAATTAATCAAATAGTTTTTAAGTAACACCTTATTTTTCTTTCTGTATTCTCTGCTTGCTACTTCTACTTTTTAGATATGCACTCTTTTCTCCTAAAAGAATTGCTGCTACACAGATAGCCAGGTTCCATGGTATAACAATTAAGATTTTGTTAACCTTAGAACTTTATTGAAGTGCTATGCTAAATACCTTGGAAGAGTTTCTTATATGATTTACCAAGATGAACCAATGAAATGAAAGCAGAAACAGGAATAAAAGCTACATTTTCTGCCATATTTAACTTTTGGAAGTTTTTGTTTAACATCAAACAATCAGTATCTTCCCATTAAATCTGCCTTGAGACATGGACTCCAAATAAAATCTTTTTCCTCCTTTCTCCTAGTTCTTAATAGAGTTTTTAATTATAATTTCTTCTGGATGCTGAAGTAGAAATGTTCTTCATGGACAGAAATTAAACACAGACATTCCAACCAACAAACATACAAAATACTGTTTAAGTAACCATAATTAAGAAATGTCAAATAACCTTAGATACTATTTCCCCCCTATCATATTAACCAACATTGATAAAATTCAGGGCTGTCGAAGGTGACAAAACAAGGACCCACAGCCTACTTTTAGTGTAAATTGGTAACCTTTTCACAGGGCAATCTGCCCATACTTTATCCACCAAAATGGTCATTGCACATACTTCATGACAGCAATTCTGCACCCAAGTTATCCTAAGGATGCTGTGAAAAGGTAAATGGCTGGACAGGCCATTCACTGTAACACTGTTTATGTAATAGCAAATGCCTAGAAACAAACTAAATGCTCATCGTTGAAGGACTATCTAAGTAAATCACAGTGTATCCTCAGGGTATAATGTATAATGGAATTATATGCACCCAAGAACCAAAAAAAAAAAGTCCAAAAAAAATTCCTAAATGCAAAATCAAGTCATAAGTCAGTATGCACAGTGTAATCCTACTGGTAGTAAAAAAAAAAAAAAAAAAAAAAAAAAAAAAAAAAAAAAAAAAGAAAGAAAAAAAAAAGAAAAATATATAGATATATATACCAAAAAATTATGGAAGGATAATTAAGAAATTAGTAACATGAGAAACGAAGGGCTGGGATTACCTGGGCAGTGGGGCTTTTACTTTTCATTTCATATCTTTCTCTACTGTTTTAACTTTCTACTCTGCCCCCATGTCACTTTTATTTAGAATATTTATTTAGACTACTCTTCAGTCCCAGACTATGGCAGAATTTTGTAACACTGGCCACATCCCCTGTGGGATGAAGCTCACTACCCACACCCCATCATCCCCAGCACTATCATACCATAACACCAAAGTTCCAGTTCAGAACTTACGTAATGAATGGTTTCAGAGCTGACATTTCCCCCACCACTTTTCTTCTTTCTTCACATCCTTATGTTATTTGTGCTGATTTTGGCCTCCCTTTCTCTAAAACATAAGCTTGTCTGAGAGCAAGGTCAATGTTGTTTTAATCCTTGCTTTCGCCAAAAGCATCTGGCACAATACTTAACAGGTATGAGTAATAAATAAATGTTAGGTTTGCTTTTTATGAGATTATAGCTTTGAGGCTAAAATTTTACTTTAAAGGGAAGAAACTACCACACTTTCCTGATCATGTATATTTGCTAATAAATCACCTCCACATTACAAAAAGAAACACTGAGGTACTTTAAACTTAGATTTGCCATTATTAAACAATTAAGTAAAAGATGGAGAAAAGGAGACCGAAACATTAAAAGAGGTCTAAATAAATTTTGTAAATGGTATGAAAATATGCAGCCTTTCATTAGGTATGCCATATGGGGCAAGAGAACACAGGCAAAGAAAAAGGAATCGACTGAAGAAAAAAGTGTTATAATAATCCCCTCATTTCCAATAGCATCAACTACAATTTCAAAAAAAAAAAGGCACTGGTTTCAGCTCCAAGTACACATTTATAACAGTGAATAGGAACTACCCATCAGAATGGAATGATTATTGATTTCTTAATGGATTACTGCTGCACAAATTTACACTCACCAAAAAACCATCAATCTTTGGGTAATAATTATAAACCTATCACAGTACATACAGCATTCTGACTGAATTGAAACTTACTGCTATCTGCCGGGAAATGACCAGTTTTCTATTTCTCCAGCTCCAACCACAATACAGAATGGCGAGCAGATACTTACATCAAATGTTATTATAGGACATGGCTTTGTGACAGCCACAACATGCACCATCTGTAAATGGCTATTAGAGAGGTAAACAGTCAGGTCCTGGTGGACATTTTCTTATTATTCTTTAGCTATGAAAACTGTAAATAAAATGGGCATTAGGTAGTTACACTTGTCAAACGCCTATCATTACTGGCAGGTAGTGGAGAAGGGGTCAAGGGCAAACAGTACATTAGCTGAAGTCATGCTGTTCTGACTTTACATCCTAATTTCAAAACTCTCCCCAAATCTGCATCAGAAGTGCCAAACCACTAAGCTACAGAGGTTAGGTCTCTGTCTAAACCCTAAGTGTATTCTTAGTGAATTGCATTTTTACTAAATACCAAGTGGAACACCATTATAATTCAAATATTATTTTCCAAAAAGAAAGCCCCATTATGTCAGTTCCACCAAGCAGTCTTTAATCATTGGATAATTATGTGATCCAGCATTAATCAAATAATTTCTAATTCTTGTATTTTCCAGCTGTAGGTTTTAGATAACACCACTTCCTTCCAGATAGTTAATCCCATTCTGAACGCCTTATTGATTTATAGTATGCACATATAGTCACAGAATGAAGACAGTTAATCCAACCTAAATAAGAGTAATTTGCAATCAATGGTATACTTGTCATTTTCTCTATAGCTTCTAATCTATTGAATATTATCAGAATTTTTGGTTAGATATATCAATTTTCTTTTCTGAAAATTATAACATGTAATTTTTCCACCCAATTAACTAACTTTAAAAAATGTATTTCCAAAACATCCTAGGAACTAAAGAAATGAGATTTGATTGTTTTTATAAAGTATTCCCTTTCCTAAGTACTAAGAGACTATTAAATTATCAAGATAATCAACCATAATAATTAAAATACTATTAAGTATAATATAAAATCAAATTGGGCTTCCCTGGTGGCGCAGTGGTTGAGAGTCCGCCTGCCGATGCAGGGGACACAGGTTCGTGCCCTAGTCCGGGAAGATCCCACATGCCGCGGTGCGGCTGGGCCCGTGAGCCATGGCTGCTGAGCCTGTGCTCCGCAACGGGAGAGACCACAACAGTGAAGAGGCCCACGTACCGCAAAAAAAAAGATAAATAAATAAAATCAAATAGAAAAGCTAAATAAAGTTACCATAATAAAATAAAATAAATTTGTGAAACACCACAATGGATTTGTGAAACACCACAATGGATTTGTGAAACTGTGAAATTTGTGGATGGCAAACTTGTTTGTTTGTTTTTTTAATGGAAAAGAATATTCTAAACGTTATAACAATCAAATAAGAAAAATACTCATATTCTCTAGAAGGCAAGAGATGACTTTAGACTGAGTTGATACTACTTATAGTTCAAGTAATATCTTAGGAACCATATCTAATAACTATAAAAATAATATGCAAATATTTATAATCTACAAAGAATAACAGTTAATTGCGCCAGAAAATGAGCTAAGTGCTTTATGTAAGTTACTGCATTTATTTCTTAAAACCTTATGACAGGTATTATTATTTACAGCTGAAGGAAATGAATGTAGAATATCCAAGAAACACTCCCAAGGTCACATAGTAGAACAATCAAATATCAGCAATTCCCTACATTTACCTTAAAGTAAGGAGCAGAGAAAGGGCTTGACCCCAGGTCTATGTTACCTGAAAATCTTAACCACTTCCATTGGGCCCCACCGCAAAGCATAACAACAGCTGCACCCACAGAAACTGCTACGTTCCAGAGCAAACAGGTACCCAATATTTATTGTGAATGAAGCAAATGAGCAAATGAACAAATGAATGAAAAGCAGGAAAGAGCAAATTATGTAAGGGAAGCAACACCAGGCCAAGAGCAAGAATACAAGGTTTTGAATCACTGTTCTACTCTTTCCCCATGTGACCTTGGGCCTCAATATGCAGATTTCTAAAATACAGGCTTTGGAATAGATATTACAGTGTAAAGTACTGTGTTTACCATACTGGCGCATGCATACGCACAGGCATGCATGCACACACACAGACACATAAACACACACATGCAGAATTCTATTTATGGAAGGGAAAGGACAGTAATTTAGTGAGACCTTGAGCCCATATTTATCATCTACTATGTTCCTGGCCCAATTCTGAGTGTTGGGGTTACATCAGTGACCAAGACAAATGTTCTTCAAGCGTGTGTTGAGAGAAGAGACAAATAAATAAACTAGATAATTTCAGATACTATTAAGTATAACAAAATAGAATAGGGTAATGTCATAGAATGCCTGAGAGGGGCTTATTTATCTAGGGTGCTCAGGAAAAGCCTCTCCAAAGGGGCAACAGTTGAGTGACAGCAGAGAAGAAGGAGGCTTCATTCAAAGTTATGAAGGAAGAGTGTTCCAAACCCTCAGATGGGAATGAACTTGCCCTGTCCAAGGAGAAGAAAGAAGGGAGATATTTTGAGAGTTTAGTGAAGAAGAAGAAGAATGGAGGAGGAGGACTCAGACAGAGGCAGGAGCCATGTCCTATAGGATCTTGCAGACTCTGGAAAGGAATTTCAACTTTATTCTGTTTTTAATAGAAAAGTTTTGTGTTTAAAGCAATGGATGGTTATTATCTGGTTTCAGTTTTAGAAGGTGCAGGTCTGACTGTTGGGTAGATTATGGGGCAAAGAGGAAAAAGAATGGAGGCAGAAAGACCAGCTACAAATTTTTGTAGTATTTTAGGTTTAGAAGACTAGGAAATGATGGCAGCTCAGACTAGAGATGTAGGAGTGAACATTATGTAAATTCAAGATATATTTTGGGGGACTTCCCTGGTGGCACAGTGGTTAAGAATCTGCCTATAAGTGCAGGGGACACGGGTTTGAGCCCTGGTCCGGGAAGATCCCACATGCCGTGGAGCAATGAAGCCCGTGCGCCACAACTACTGAGCCTGCACTCTAGAGCCCGTGAGCCACAACTACTAAGCCCACGCCCTGCAACTAATGAAGCCCTAGAGCCTGTGCTCCACAACAAGAGAAGCCACCGCAACGAGAAGCCCACGCACTGCAACGAAGAGTAGCCCCTGCTCGCCGCAACTAGAGAAAGCCTGCGTGCAGCAACTAAGACCCAACAACGAAGACCCAACGCAGCCAAAAATAATAAATGTTTTAAAAAAAATTTTTAAAAGATATATTTTCGAAGTGGAGCCAACTATTTCTGATGGACTAGATGTAGAGTTTGAGGAAAGGACCAGTACCAGATACAGATTGGAAAGTCAAAGCATCCCAGTATCTAAAAAAAGAAACTGAGAAAGAGACAATGACCTGCTGATGGAAACATAAGGGCTTCTAATAGATGTAGGTGAATACCAGATGTTTTCTGTTCACTGAGTAATTGGCAGCCACTGATTATGACACTTCTAATGAAGCCACTCCCTCTCTGTTTCTTTCTCTCAGAGAGGGGCAGCGCATTTTTCTCACTTTTCTGTCAAAAGCTTCTAGCTTTCTGATTGCAACTAACTGGACCCTTTCCTTTATCTCAATAGTCAGTAACCTAGAAAATCAAAACACATGGTAAAAATAGAAACTTGGAAATAAATACTAATTACCAAGCCCAGGGTCTCTCAGGGGCAGCAAAGAAGTAAAACACCAAATTCAAAGCATGAGTGCACTTTAAAGCAAAAAATAAATAAATAAATAAAAGACTTTATTATAAAGTGATAAATACAACTTAATAGGCCTTAATCACCAGGGATGTGCCCATCCAGATACATGATTCTGAAAATATATCAGTATCCAAAATGTATCTAAGAACTCCACACTTGAAAAGCAAGCATTCGGGGGAGTGCTGAAGTTCCCCACCATCCTGAAGAGCCAACCAAGTAGGTAACAATGCACTTTAATTGATTAAAAACAACTTGCTAGCAGCAAAAGTATTTTACAGTAATTCAACTCCAACTGCTCACACAATAAAGAAAAAGATGGCAAATAGAAAATTATAGATTTATTACCACAAAGGGTTCTTTTCAGCATAAAAATGCAGATGACCTGTTATCATTAAATTGCTACTATAGAGATACAAGCACTTTCAGTTCAGTTAGGATTAAGCACATTGCTTTCCAATATATGCCAATTAAATATTATAGGCTTAATTTACAGAACCTATACCAAGCAAACTACATTTCATGAACTTCCAAATAACATACAATTTTGTTGTAACAATAAAGAAAGGAAAAAGGAAAGAAAAAGAAAAACCAAAGGCAGAGAAGCAATAAAATGATTAGTTCTTAAGAAGATGTTACAATGTAAACAATGAGAAGACTTGGTGTTCTCCAAGCTATTAAATACACTGCTAGATTTTTTGTAGCTATAGGCATGATTACAAATGTCTGTAAAACCCAGACACATTTAATCAATTATTTCAAGAAAGGCTTCAGATAAAAACTGGAAAAAAGAAACTTTCCTAAAGGTTGGGTATCTGATCCTAGGTACTGTTATAACAATTATATCATGGACAAAGGTGATAAGTGTCATGATTGCTCTAAGAAATTTAAGGTCTGGCCTCACAATCTGGCATAAGCAGAAATGTGTACAGTTTCAAGGAAGAGGCATTTGATTCATGGGTTTTTAAATGATCTTTGGGATTTAGCTACTGGGTAAGAGTTCACTAAAAACAGCAGCAGTATTACTCCCATTTTCATGTGTGTCTACTAAATGGCTAGGTTATGATTTGAGAGATCTTGGATCATGGAAATTAGAAACCTTCATTAGACAAAGTAATAATAATAACTTTATTTTTTTATTGAAGTATAGTTGATTTACAATGTTGTGTTAATTTCTACTGTACAGCAAAGTGATTCAGATATATGTGTGTATATGTATATATATATATATATGTATATCGACACACACGTACACATTCTTTCCAAAATTCTTTTCCATTATGGCTTATCACAGGATATTGAATAATAATAACTTTAAAACTATAAACTTTCTCAACAATCTCTCTTACTTCACACTTCTTAACAACAAATAACCAAAATGTCTTGGGGTGAATTTATATATATATATATATATATATATATAAATTCTCTACAGATCTTTTAGAATCTTTATAAAATCTATCTCTGTACTGTAGAGCAACATTGGCCTAAAAAGATGCATTTTATGAAGTCACGTGAGGCCTCTAAGCACTTGAAGCTTTTAGTCTAACACAGTATTTTGCTTGAATGAGAGTTGAGAAGAGAGTTCAAGAGCCTAAGCTAGTGTTAACTTTAGACCATTTATTTTAAAACTGCCTTGTGGTTAAAAAGACTAGCTGGGTGATATATCCTTAGTATGCACAGTGCTGAAGTGACCAAACCTGTGGGGTTAATCTGACTAATATCTTATAGAAATAACTGAGTTACATCTCTAAGTTGTCTAGCCAAATAAGCAATTCATATTAACTCATAATGTAGTTAAAAATTAATAGGCAGCCTTCTTGATTGAGAGACATACGTATAAGGCAACATGCTAGCTAACTTCTGTGGAAAAGAGAAACTAATATTTCTTGAAATGTTTTAGGCACTGTGATAGAAGCTTTACTGAAGTGTTTTATTAATCCTCACAACAACCCCAAGAGACAAGCACTAACTTTGCCTATTTGACAAAGGAGGAATTGGAGATTAACACATAGCACAGCCCAAGTTATAAACCCAAGTCTGATCAGCACTGAAGTCAGGCTCTGAAGGCTACCCTCAGGCTGTAGAGATTATAGTCATTTTCCCTGCACTCAAGGAGATTCCAGTCTCACAGGGGCGATAAGATGTACACAAGCAATGGAGTAATGGTAAAACAAGATAGGAAGTGATAAAGGCTTCCTAGTTTTTAGAGAGGAAACTATTCCTGGATAAGAAGGATCATTTGGTTTTAAGGACTGACTGCACTGACACTATGCTCATAGTAACCCAGACCCAGGAAAAGTTACACTTCAGACATGAAAACCAAAATGTGTAACTTTAAATGATCTCATTGGGATTTACAAAGATTTCTGCATCTTTTAATGACCTATGAGTAGCTTGTTTATTATGTACTCTGCTATAAAATCTTTTCAAAAGAATGTCCACTTTTCTTCTTGATTGTTCACAGAGGAAAAAAAATGGACATTACTGGGGACTGATATATAGTTCTGAGAATTCCAGATATGCAACAGAGAGATGGGTAATGATGTAGGACACACAGCTCTGTGAGTATGGAAATTCATGGAATTTCAGAACCATACTTGGAATTCACTCACCAACATATCTAGTAAATAAGTAAACAAGACCCCTCTCTGGGCCAGGTCAGGAGGGAGGCACGCTGTGCAGTCAAATCCTGCCACTAAACACGTCTTCTGAACTGCCATCTTCAAATGAAGTGCATTCCTACCGCGTAATTACCATTTCAATTACATCCCTCACAAACAGAGCCAGGTTTATTTGTGATTCGCATTAATTAGGTAATTTTAGTTTCATTTCTTTAGTAATTGATTTGAATACAACAGAATTAACAATTGCCTCATATCTGCACACACATTTCTTTTCAAACAAGGATGATCTGACAGCACTCAGACAGATGAAGAGCAAAAATATCCACTCAGTGATGCAGATATCTTGAGTTTTACCAGCAATGCTTTGGACTACTTTTTTTTTTTTAATTGTTGTTGATTAAAAGCAGACTAAAAGCACATCCTTTCTAGAAGACTAGTTGATACAACATGTATGTGGGATCTTTCTTGGTTATTTGATTCAAGTTTTTTCTCATACTCTTTTTATCTAACAATAAAATAATAGCTACCATTCTGGTTAACTTACTCCATTCCAGTCACCATTCTGGTGCCTTTACATGTATTATTTCTAACACTTGCCACTCCTCTGACAAAGCAGATTATTAATATCCCTGTTTTACAAACTGAGATTCTAAGAGATGAAATATCTGTCTAGAGGTCTCACATTTGATATATATCAGGGCTCACTTTTTTTTTACCACACAGGGAGGGGAAGAGGAAAATTCATTCAGTTCTGTATTTTTAAAAAATATATGTTTATTATTTTCTAGGAACAAATAAAAGGCTTAAGTAGTGCCAGGAAGAACAGATTCCTCTGAGGCTGCTTAAATAAATATTAAGATCAAGTTTTAATGAGCACATTGTATGTTAGATGTGAAAGCATTTCGAATAGTCTAAAATATTTTACAAATAAAATATATGACTTTTAATAGACTTAAAAACTGTTTTTTTCTTAAGTCAGTTAAACATATACCCTGATCTTGTTTTTATTATTTATGGGCTTAGCAAACCTTCCCTTCAACAATAATACATGTGTAAACTTCATCTCACGTCTGATAAATGTTTACTGCAGTATTATCACAAGGTTAATTTTAGAAGAGTATTCCAGTAGGTAACAGCCAACCTGGGAATTCTAAATCTCTGACAGGGTATGATCTGAAGTAAGTCTTTTGAAACACTCAGTGCTTGTGTCTTAGATACTTCAGGAGGAAAATGGAAAAACAAGAGATCAGAGAACAAAAACTGGATGCAAAACCCCATCTCATCTGCTCAGTATCAAGTTCCTTCTTCATTGCCGCCTCCCATGAGGGAAAAAAAAAAAGAAAGAAAGAAAGCAGAGAAAGTTCTTACTGTTTCTGGCAGGATTATGGTCTCCCTAACTCCCCAACGGCCTTTCCCACTGAAATGAAGTAAAAAGGCAATTGAGGGACAAGACCAAAGTTGACTGCATCCGTTATAATTTAGGAACACAACCAATTAGGATACCTCTCAGACACAGCACATATTTCAGTCACTTTTGCAAAAGATAAAAGCAATAGATGAGTCCAAGATGCCCATCAGTAACACCACTGGGTTATGACAGCAAACAATCTATTTTAGGTACTGCCGACTTACTTCTACTGTTTCAATCTTCCAATCTTTCTAGGCTGAAACCCTTAGGACTCCAGTTCTTCTAACCAGTCAACCCCCACCTTTCACTCCCTAGCTTTCAGATATCTGAAAAAGTACACTTCTTTCTATTGACTATCAATATTTATCATTTATCTTCTACCCGAAACCACTTTAATCTTATGGCCACATTCTTCATCACTCAAGCAGGAGGTAACTTCTTTAATTAACTTATAAATTCAGATATTTATTTATGCTTTCTGAAAGAAGAAAAAAGGAAGGGAAAGATCCTATTTTTCATTTGCCTATTCCTCTCTCCAGTAGATCTGCTAACTCAAGTGGGTTCTGTGGCTTATCCCTCACTTCTGGATTCGCCATTCGTGTTCTCTCTTCTTGAGCTAGCTCTCTTCTCTGTTCTCTATACTCCATACCTCTACTCCTTCCTTTCAACGAGCAACATTCAATGGAATTTTAAATTGATGAACATGAAAAAGACACTAAGCGTCTTTTAAAAAAGTAAACTTGGGCTTCCCTGGTGGCGCAGTGGTTGAGAGTCCGCCTGCTGATGCAGGGGACATGTGTTCGTGCCCCGGTCCGGTAAGATCCCACATGTTGCAGAGCGGCTAGGCCCGTGAGCCATGGCCGCTGGGCCTGCACGTCCAGAGCCTGTGCTCCGCAACGGGAGAGGCCACAACAGTGAGAGGCCCGCGTACCGCAAAAAAAAAAGAAAAAAAAAAAGTAAACTTTATTATCATATACAAGGTAGAACGGGAAACCTAAGGATAAGTTTTAACTTATTCTACTCAGATTTCTTTTGGCATCGTAATGCTAGATGTCTCCTTACCATTGCCAGAAGTACACTTATATGAACATTATTTACTTTACACATCTCATGCTATGAATCAATATCACTTAAAAAACTTTCCAGAGCATGTAACTTTATTTGGAAATTCCACTGTATTACAGCCATTAAGAAAACACCTTATATTCAGAATAAATTTAAAATAATATTCAATGAGTCTGTTGACAGCATTTGTATATGAGAATACCCCTGACTTCAGTATTTATCATCAACAGCAGTAGTCTAATTTCATGAGTCCATTATATCACTGAAATTTCAAGGTTAGACCTTTCTTATCAGAGATATCATTGTCTCTCTTACAAAACAGCTCCGTGCTTTGAGAAGATGGTTGACTGAATTCGTTTTTTGTAAATTATACAAGTAAAAAATCTTTTATAAAAGATCCAAATAATTCAGAACTATTTAGAATAAATGATAAAACACCCTATTTACCTTCACAAAAGCCAAAGTGAACACTACCAATAGTCTGGTCTTTCCTTCCTTCTTTCCTTCCTTATTCTTTGCTTTCACTCACACACACACACACACACACACACACGCACACTTAAAACATAAATGGCACTCTCTTGCACATACAGTTGTATGAAAGCGATTGTTTAGTTAACTATAATTTCTCTGATTTGCTTAAAAAAATAACAGATCTTTAAATCTGTTACCAGTTATTGTACTCAAACTGTAGGACCAACTAAAACTACTCAAATTCATCAAAAGATAGCCTTATTGTTAGCACAATATATGTAAAAATAATTCATTTTAAATTATGTTTTCTTGGGGAGTAGGGGTGTTTCTTTTTGTTTCCAAAAAACTGAATCCAAAAACTGTAATTAGGTCATTAATTTGTCATAGTTCAGACAGATGGCAGTGTGTAATTCATATTTTGAGTAAAAAACAGCAGACTTACAGAAAAATATCTCATATTTCTTTCTCTAGTTCTCAATTATGTTCAAACAAAATCTATTACCACTTTCAAATATTTTGCAACATTCAGCAATATATCAGAATTTGTTTTATATTTCAAAATACTATATTAGAATCAGTATTTTTAAAGTACTTTCAATTTTAAAACAGTCTAAAAATGATTAAGTACTTCTTACCTATTTTCAATACCTAAAAATTCTTAAACAGCCGAATTTCCAAGCTCTAAGTGATATATGAATAATCTAAGCAATCATTTCTAGTAAAAATAAATGAACCTACTTCAATCAGGAGTTAAACGTAAATCCTCAGCTCGAAAAGGATACAAATGCTACTTTTCCATCAAGAAGGTAACAAATGTAATGAAAATAATACAATCTACCTCAGACTATATGGATAATAAAGATACTGACATAAGTCTGATTAAAAGGCTTGAAAGACATGTCTTACAAAAGAAATATATTTCCATATGTAAATACTACTTGCTAAAATGTTTCTTTTGAACAACAAGAACAAAACAACAAGGCTCTTCATGAAAATGACATAACAGGAAATGTTTTATATAGTTGCAGAAGGAATAATTCCTCTTTAGACCTCAGCCAGAAATTCTTAGTTAATTCAACAGAAACAGAGCAATGCAGCTTCCTAGCACTTCAAAATATGGCCAAGCCCTGCATACTGATGTCTTAGTAAGTAGTAGGTAAAGTTGACACCGTCAGGTGTAAGGAGAGCTACAGCTTCCATGATAATAAGAGAGCAATGACAAAAATGTCAAAGGTGTAGACACCAGAATGTTAATTTATTAGAACGTGACTTTACACTGATTAATTATATGCTCCTCAAAATATCTGGAGAGCATAAGAAAAGTTAATTGAAGCATTCCATTTTGTACATGCAGTTTTAAATAAGTGATAGAAAAACTGATTTTAAAATTATATGTGGCGTGAAATCTGTAAACACTAAATGTGCCATATAAAGATATTAGTAATGAAGACGATGATGATGACTATAACATATTCACTGAAACGTTTACACTAACTTGAATTCCACTGACTATGTTAGTATGGAATCAGAAAACTAAAGAGACGTTTAGAATCTTGAAGATTATCTGTTTGGGGCTGATGTGAAGATTACAAAACCCTTTTGAGACTGAGACATGGTTGAAATAAATACATACCCTAACAAAGAAAATCACAAGTAAAATGGGATTTCAGAATTATTTCAACATCTAAGAAATCAACTTTACAAATTTCCTCAAATAGATCCGAAACACATTATTTAAATACACATATGCAATATGTGAATCACAAGCAGTTCCTTAATTCAATAAATAATTACTGGGCTCCTACAATGACCCAGTATGATACTGTATACTGGGAATGAAGAAATATTCTGTAACATCTTACGGAAAAACCTGAACTTTTTGGCCAACCCAATAGATAAGGCATAGCCATTTTCTTCAAAGATTCACATCTGGAAAATCTCTAATTAATTTCTTTATAATCAACATGTGGCCCCAAAATAAAGCAGTGTGCTTTGAAAAAATATTCTTAAATTCACACTCAGTAATTAACATAGCCTTCCCTATTAACTAACCTAAAATACTATACTTTTCTATAAAATCTCATTTGCTGTGGCCGAACTACTTCAGAGATTTCATGAAACTAGTGTGATGTTTATTCCTCCTGACCTATTAATTAGAAGCTCTCCTAGATCCCCAGCTAACGTAAGGTGCCTTTCTCAGGTGGCAGTGCTATTTTCCATCTTCATCTAAAATAGATACTAAGACCTCTTAAACTGCTGGCCACATCACCCATCAACATTTCTGTGAATGGAAGTTTGAATTTATGGTAATAGTAGTTGGGGTATCCTTTATAGGTGTTATAAGATAGCTTTCATAGAGTTAGGCTATAAAATCAACATTTAACAAATCTAAGCAGAAATGTAAAATTACATTAAAGAAAATGAATGGATCCTAGGCTGACAAGAATTGGTTATAACCTGATTACATGTATAAGTTAAAAACTGAATCTGCGGGATTTAGCCAAGGAAGCCAAGAAAAAAAAAATGACTCTCAGAAGTATTTTGGCTGAGGCTATATCTAGGGAATCTAAATCCATGTCCATTCAGGGAAGAAGGAATTGGACAAAAGACTTCAACCATACTGATGCAAATGGCACTGCTATTTCTATTGTGATGCTGAACATATTAGGGTCTCTTAGTCTGGTGCCATTAAACATTTGAATTATGTAACTAACTCCCTTTGGATTCCTTGCTAACCAAATGACCTTTGCTGCTTTACCCATATAGGTCAGTACACACACAAAAAAAAGATCTGGTCAAGCCAACTGAGGTGATCCAGATCCTATATTAGTTGGTTCAGGTTTTGTTTGTTTGTTTTATTTTTAATGAAAGTACAGACATAAATTGGTATTGCAATTTTAAACATCAATTTTGTAAAATTGTTTAATGCGAGTCAACCTTGAGATACGGGACCACTCTATGCGTGCTGCCAAACGAGTTTCGGAACTTACAAGGCTGAGAACAAAATCCTACATTATAAAAAATTTCTTGGGGAAATGTTCTCCTGTGGGAAGCTATTTTAGAAGCTGGCTGTATTTTGGTCTCTGTTTCATTGTGTGTCTTCAAATTTATACACTTTTGAAGAATTCTCAGAGGGAAAAGGTGAGAAGCAGTTCATTTCTCTACAATGGATATAAACTATGGTGAGCACAACACACTTATTTGCTTCTAAATGCAATGGGATTATTAATATCTCAAATAAAATATGAATTCTCTTGGACCTTGCAAGATAACATACACTCCAAAAAAATCCCTAACACATTTTTTGTGCCTCAGCATCAGCAGTGCATCACACAAAGAAAATGCTTAATAAATGTTTGCTGGATCAGTGATTAAAAGATAAAAAGATCTCCACAGCAAGTCCTGAATCTCCACATACAGGAAATCTCAGATGAAGTTATTTTCATCATTAACATTCATTTGAAATTTCATGGTGTCTTGGGTAATCAGGGCTTAATTTCTAAGATGGAGTTCTATAATATATGTTTTAAGGAAATAGATTAAGATGTTTTCTATACCACACTTTTCCCCTTATATTATTTTATCCCAAGGGGCACAATATTATAAACTTTAAAAAAGATTATGTACCAAATAATTTATATTATTATATATAATGATATATATCATGTTGTATATTTATCTCAAAGTTTTATATTTATCTCAAGGTTTTCAAAAAGGCTCTGCATAAAATCATTAAATTCTTTGGCTATTAATGTAGCAGAACTGGCTAGGACTTAGTTAACAAATGATTCCTCATATGTTTTAAGCTATGTATTTATAGATGAGAAATACGTTACAGAATAAAGACAAATCATTACAGTAGAGGCCTTGGAGTGTATGGCATATGATTTTTTTTTAATATGTAACCATCAAAGTTATGATATTAAATAGACCGCAAAATTTTAAGGAGAGGGCTAGCATGTTTTGTTTAAAAATCAGTGAGTCAATCACATCAACTAATCCAACTTCTGAGACTAGCATAAAAGGACTCCATTAAGCAAAAAAGAGTTCATTAAAACCTGTGATCGTACATTTCCATATAGAATTTTGATTCAATGGGGGCAGTTGGGGAAATATGGTCACTGACCAAATGCTGAGAATTACTTAGGGAAGAATTTTTTAAAGAAATACTAAGCTATTGTTAAAGTAAGGCAGGAGGGAAAGTAACAAAACCACAAACTACATATTAGATTTCACTAATTAGGAAAATTCACACTTAGTCTAAACTATCCTCCTGCCTGATTGCTATCCTCTCCCAAATTCCACAGGTGCTTCAAACTTTCTGTATACAGAATTAAACTAAACTAAGTCTTTTCCTGGAAACCTGCTCCAGTATTTCCTATCTTCCCTGATGGGACCTATTGCCATCTATCCAATAATCTAGATATCATCATGAATTTTCTTCTATCCTTAAACCCTACTATCCAAGTCCTGTCCACTTTAAGCTATTATTTCCCAAATCCTTCTCTTCCTTATTATCTTCACTACCACTAGCTCTCATGACTTTTCACTCTGTCATTGCAACAGCCTGTTAAAGAACCCCCTGCCCCTAGAGTGTTCCCCAGCCACAATCATTTTACTCCTGTTGTAGCTGGTATGATCCATGTCAATAAAAAGACTGAAGTAATCTTTGTTAAAACCCTGTGCTCCCTTGAAAATGAAATCCAAGTTTCCTCTTATAAAAGATATTCCATTATCTTGCCCTGGTTAATTCTCCAGAGTCATCTCTGGCTTCAAATTCTAAGACTCCAACTTTGCACTCCAGAAATACCAATCTGTTTGTATTTCCCAGAACATATCATATTATTTCTCAGCTCCCACTGTGGGTTTGTTTGGTGAACAAGCCTTCTGCTTCTCTCCTAAATCCTATTCATTTAATAAGTCTCAGCTTAAGCAGCATCTCCCTCCAGGAAGTCTTCTCAAACTAGTACCACCCCTCACTCCCCATAATAATAAGAACACTGAGGTTATCATAGCATAATGTCCTGTTCAGATGTCTCTTTTGAACCAGAGCATGAGCTACAGGAGGACAAAAATAGTGTACTCTTCACCTTTGGATTCACCTTAGTGTGCCTGACACATAAAAGACAGCCTACAAATATTTGTTGCATTCATCAACTAGAACAATATAGCAACATGTCAAATGCTTGTAAGTGATAATTTTAAGTTTACTTCAAATTTAAAACACCTAAACTATTACCCCCAAAATGCACAATTAGCAACAATCAGGCCTACAACTAGATTAGGTATCATCAAATGAGAATTGATGGTACGACCAGAAGCAACAAATATGGTGAAATTTTAGATACAGATTTTCAAAGAAAGAATTTGATCCTAGATATGCCTAGGTTACTCTACTAAGAGGACTTTTTCCATTCTTAAAGACTGTTGTCTTTAGAGCACCAATGATAAGCAATGATTTTCTTTACATGTAACCAAAAATATAAAACTTAGCTCAGGAACACTGAAACCCAATAAAAAGAATCTCTGGCACATAGACAAACTCTACTTCTTTCTTAACCAAAATCTTCACAGATGCTTTAAATAATAGAGGGTTTTTTCTTTCATTTTTACCCTAAATTATTAGAAATGCCTATCTCCATTCCATGGACCTATGTAGTAAAATGGAAAGAGCAAAAGATCTGAATTTCAAACAGATATTATTTAAAAAAAAATAAAAAAACTTTCTTATGAATCATGGTTTGGTGCAAAAGAAACTTGCCTACTCTGAGTGATAGCAGCAGTCATTATTTATGGGATCTTAGCATGTGTCAGGAACTGTGCTAAGTATTTTGCATAATATTGCCTTATTTAAACCTCACAACAGGGACTTCCCTGGTGGTCCAGTAGTTAAGACTCTGCACTTCCACTGCAGGGGGCATGGGTTCCATCCCTGGCCTGGGAACTAACATCCCATGTGTCACGCAGCGCAGTGAAAAAGAAGAAAAATAAAGATAAAAAAATAAACCTCACAACAGCCCACTGACTTAGGTATTGCTTATCCCAATTCTACAGATAAGAAAACTGGAGCTCAGAGATGTGAAGTAACATGACTAAGATCATACAGCAAGCTACTGGCAAAGCAAGAATTCTAACACAGGCCTGCATAACTCCAAAGCCCATATTTTTAACCACCTGCAATCTACTGCTTCTGAGCCTCAGTTTTCTGTATTATAAACAGAGTAACTTCACAGAGCTGTTGTGGAGACTAAGTGAAATAATATGGATCACTTAGTATAGTGCTGGGCATCCTATATATATTCAATAAATTATGCCCCCTTTCTTTCTCTCACTCCAGTTGTGATTACACATTTATAATACGGGAAAATAGTTCCTAAATACTCTTTACCTATTTCAGCAGAGATATCCTGATCCTGAGTCATGATTAAATCACAAAAGGAAAATACTAACTGGTCAATAAATATATATTATATAAACAGATATAAAGGAAAAAAGCAAAGAAAAACAACATAGTCTACCTCATTTTAGGACTGTGACCCTGCTATTGATCTTTCAGAACATCATAAAATCAAAATGTATCCATATTCAAAGTTAGGAGAGAAGAGGATGGGACCCAGGGATCTCAATTCCTTATGGCTCGAAGAAAGACTCCCAAAAGAACTTAACCAATCACATTACATTGTTTTTAATGTATTTCCAGTGGGGAAGACAAATTTGGACAAAGATAGAGGCAATATAAACAACACTTCTACAGTAAGCTGTTTTGTTTCTCCAAGACAGACATTTATTCTTACTTCAAAGCAGACTTAAAAGATAGGGGGTGGGGGGTGGGAGTGGAATGAGCAGCAAAGAAAAAAATACAGAAATTTTGCTGTTAATTCCCTGCTCATACGTACTTCCTTTAGTTCCTATTTTTTTTTCCTTTTGGTCATGACACATGGCCATGACACTTACCTCTGATAGGTGTAAAGAAATCAAGTCAAACTTATTTTTTTAATTTCCTGACAAGTAAAAACTAAATGTAAGGTATGTTGGGTATATATACAAAACTAAGTACTACAACTGAAAACAGAGCAAGCTTTTACATCAAGTCCATCTGGTGTTATATTAGGGTGTGTCCTATGGAAATCCAGCCAAGGGTGACTGCCAAACTAAGCTACAGAAGACAACTCAGAAAGCTGGTGAGTCCCAAAACATAAGCTGTATTTTGTAAAGTGCATTAGAGCATCTGCTTAACAAGATTATCTGTTATCATTCCACCCTTATAATAACCCTATTCTACTTCTGTAATACTGTTTTTGTCACTAAAACATGGGTCAGTACTGGACATGGTGGGCACCCTGAGATAATCACATTTTCAAGAGTTATCAATAAAGTGATCTAACTAACCCACAAGGTAATAATCAGTTTTACATCCCAATCCTGACAACTTTATCCTTCTGCTAAGGGACCTAAGAGGCCAACTGGTTTCTTCAAGCCTCCATTTCCTCACAAGAAAAATAGAAATCATACTATACTTATGCTTCACTAGGTTCTAAAAATGGAAACTAGCTAAGAAAAAAAATGAATGTGAAGCACTCTAAAAAGAATAAACTAGATTCCCTGACCTGATTATTGGTCAGAGTCTTGTAAAACTAGAATTACTACTTCTTCCAATTCCATACATGCCACCTGGCCATCAAACTGACTGATAAATGGTATTGACTGCAAAGTTGATCCATGTAAAGGTTTTAAAGTAATAGAAACAAAATTTATGTCACAATGTATTTTCATACCATTAGCTCTCTCCAAAGAAAATTTACTTATTAGCATTATAAAAGTAAATGATAATGAGAAAAATAAGATTAATGACAATTTTTTGAACCTTAAAAATCTTTCAAAATACTCAGCAGCAGGTATAGCACCGTTTGAAACCAATACTGAAGCAACTATACAAGAAATGGAAATGAGCTAACCCAGAAACATAAGGAATCACAAAGTAAGTCTCATCTGATGGGCCGAAATACAATATGGATTATTTTTGTATTGTTCTGTCTGAGTTGTCTGTCTCAGATTCTTAACATCCAGATTCTATTTTTAAAATCACTTAACACTGTGTATTTCCAGTAGCCATCAAGGCATATACTGTCATCCCTGACACCGAAGATTGTCAGCAGACTCAATATGTACACTAATGATCTTGGGCAACAATGCCCATCTTCTTATCAAAGAGATCCTTATTCTAAAAGAAAAAGTCTAAGTTTCTCTAAGGAAATCCACTCAAAAATATAGGATGTAGTCATTACAAAATGTTAAGTTCACTAATACCTCTTACTTCTTTTTATCCTACATGCTGAATTTTAAAACCAAAAAGTGTCAGGCACTGTAACATTTTTAGTTCTCTCCCAAGTCACCGATGCTCTCTTCTAGCACTGTCAAATAATGATAGCTGCTGTCATTATTTTTTATACAATAGCTGGCAGCAAGTTATACAGATACCCTTCATCTTAGAATAGTCATCAAATAACCTAAACAAATGACTATGACCTTAGAATAAAACTGACCACTTTCCTAAAGCCAAAATAAGTGGGCTATCACATGGTAGTGTTACTTTACTGCTAGAACGTCAGTTATTTCATAAAATCAAAGGCTTTATTCCTTTTATTTTTTTTCTAAACTGTTTTAAAATAACTTTTTACCTCTTACACATATATTCTTGTCCTCCTTGCTGCTATGGAACCTATCTTATTCTATCATAGAGGTTTTCACATTTACTTTCAGCTCTAATACTTTCAACCAAAACTGCAATTCTGTTTTTGGAAGTCACAGCCCTTTAGGAATAGTATTTGAAGATATTAAAAAATGCAGAAAATAAATAAGTTCTTCCCATATAATAAAGTCAGCAATGCATATAAAGGGATTTAGGAAAACCAGTAATCTCAGACACAAGTGATCTGACAAGTCACACACGCACAAAAAATTATTACAAGTCACAGAAAAACATCTGAGTGACCGATTGTAGGTCTCTTATTCTAATTAACAGACAAGAGTCCCTCTCTAGCACTATTTGCTTTGGCAATCTAAAATGCTGATATTCTCCTAGATCTAACAGAGAGGAAAAATGGGTATCTTCTCCATCTAACACCTAAGTGGGTAACCTAGATACTGTAAATAGAGGCTACGTAAAGGATGCAACAGACAGCTCTGAAGTGCGAGCCAAAATATTTAACCTGCAACTCTTTGGAAAAGAACATGAAAACACACGCAGCTTAGCTAAAAACTATACTAACATGGAATTGCCACAGGCTAGTAAGTTAAAAAAAAAAGAAACAAGAACAAAACCTCTTTACCAAACATAATTTTACTGCTGTTGGGTGAGAAAAACTCAAATATCAAAAGCACAGTTCTTATTTGTCCAAACTGATCATGCCCATACTCTGCAATGTTTATTTAAAATAAATGAGTGAACTGCCTTTTAGAAAGCACTACTTGCAAAACCAAAATCAAATTCACAAATAAAGGAGCTAATTAACCAATTAACAAGTATTTTCCAGCTGATATTCTAGCAGTGGCTGGGGGATGACAGTCAAAGTCTGATTACCCAATATTACGTACCCCTTATATTCAGTGTTTCTAAAGACAATAGCTAAATATTAAGCTAACAGAAATTGCATATCAATCTATCTTTACTCTTTAGGAAATTAAATGAAAATTATCTGAAAAATAAAAAATCTATCCTGCCAAGGACCTAGTAACATTAAATGTTAAAATGTAAAAATTGTACTCCCTATATCGCAATAGTAGTATAACTTTTATCAAATCAATAGCCAACTAGCAGAAAAAATAAATTAATGCTACAAGATCCATTACAAGAGATTAGCACTATAATTTAATATACATTCCATCACTATTAATTTTCTTCCTACATGATAAAGGAATTTCAATGACTGCTTCTAGAATGAAATCTTCCTAGGAAGTGCTTCCCAATAATAAAAATAAAGAAAACTTTTAAATAAGTAAAGTAAGTTCACATAGTTCAGTCAAAATTTCAAGTCAGTAACTAGAACCACTTAAAGTTAATGAATTGCAAAATGTATTCAATAGTATTCTATATACTCTTGCTTATAATTCAGAAGTCTTAACTACTTATAAAGCTAGTAGCTTCACAATAACATCAAGTTTTGAAACTGTAAGAGGGAAGTGGAAAGAAAATTTGTTCTCTCAGGATAATCAGAATTAACATATTAAGAATATGCTCATAATTCACTTGATGATTCAGTTTTCTTTAGTTATAAAATCTTCATTTAAAAAGGAAAGAAAATGCTTTTCCTTCACATGTCACCCAAATAGAAAGCTTTTAAATTAAATTATATTTACATGTAAATCAGATGGCCTTTCTGTATAAGAATATAACACATATCAAAAGTATAAACACATGATTTCAAATTAAGTTTAAGTAGGAGTAACAGAGCATTTGCACTTGATAACTTATGAAACATTATAATTAAGAGAAAATAAAATATTTTGTCTTCTGCCACTGACAGCATGTAAGTTGCTTTTCTATTACACAAAAACAATGTTTACTATATCAATGAATGACCCTTTATCAAAAAGAGTAGCCAAAACTGTCTATTCCTGCAAGTTCAAAACATTCTTCCAAATTTTCTCAGTTCTTCTCTGGACAGTTTAAAACAAAATGCTTTCACTTTGTCAGAGAAATGGATGTAAATGAGTTCCACAAATTTTCAATTACATTTCACTTCCAATGCCTTGGACACGAAACTTTCACATGTTTAAAAAGAAAAAAAGCAACTAACTGCAATTCTACCACTGATGGATTAGCTTTGTGCCAAGGTAATAGAAAATAATTTCTTTTTCTTTTTTTTACTTTGAAGAGTCCTTTGGAAATAACGTTTCCATACTTTTTTACCCAGAAACAAAAACAAATCTAGTCATAAACCTGGCAAGACAAAAGAATAACCAGAAAAGCCTAACATTTCTTACCTGATACAGGTAAGCACCAGCTCCCAAATGCCACCTTGGGATAGTTCAGACTAGTAAGCAGGCTCATGTTTTACGATACCAAAATGAACAGGAATAAATCTGTGTTGTTCTTTCTTTAACAAAATCTATAGCAGCAGCTACACCACAATGTGAGAGGACCCTACAGACCTAACAAATTCAAGTCTATCGCTAGAGAAATAGGAAAAAAAAAATCATAAAATGAAGACTTACTGCTTGTCATGTGACTTGGTGAGGCATGCTGTCCATTGGGTGTGCTTGAGGTGAGGTCAATTGCCATACTGGAGTGCTCCCTTTCAGGTGAAAGCTCATTGTCACCTGTTTTCACAAAATAAAATCGTTTGGTCTCTGTTCATTGTCATCTAAAATCTAATTACCAACTTTGTAATCATATATGCAGGGGTATGCATATATGATTTTAATGAAATAAATTTTTCCCTTAAAAAGAAACCATAAGGAAATGTTATTTAGAAATACATAATAAATGAATGAAATGACGAAAAGCAACAACCAGCCCACGATTAAAAAATTACAAACTTTCATTATCACATTCATCTAAACTGTAAAATAATGGAGACTGGAGTAGTTGATTTCTAAAGTATCTTCTAGTTGAAAAAACTGTTTTCTTTTAACATCTAATTTAATCCTTAAGCACACAGTATTTTTAATGAGCATTTCCAAAATGCTGGCTATCAGAGTTAGATGTTTGAAAGGACAGTTTGCTAAAAAAAAATGTCAACTTGAGTGAACTAATTCTCTTTCACATTATGTGTCTGAAAAATTAGGTTACAGAGTACTAAGTATTTAGTACATGCCATATTAGTAGACATATATGTAACCCGATCTATTCTAGACTTAAAGTAAATGAAAAAAAAAAGTAGTAAAGTGTTGATCTGCTAAGCTACTACTGATTTAAATAATATCCTTAATATAGCAGGTATATATCTAGAGTTCCTTCTTATTTCACTTCAGTGTTATTTTCTCAAACTCATTTACAAGGTGAAATTGTGAACAGATAGGAGGTAAGAGTTTACAGTTCTTGATAAAAACTTCCAATTCAGAAATTACAATACAGGTAACAAACATAATTTTATTACCAATAACAGATTAATGAAAATGAATACTTACATGTTATATAGCCATCAATAGCCTCTGTTTCCATAGTCAAAGTGCAATGCTGCAATACAAAAGATTATACCCTTAACACAATGATTCCTTTCAGTATCTGCCATTAAATGCTTAACTTATTTGAAGATCCAAGCAGTTAGCCCATGTTGCTGCTGCTGCAACCTGTGCCCAAGAAACATACTACAGTGTACTGTATGTGCTCATTTGCAAGTCACTGAACTCTTTCTGCAAATGATCTGATTCCTGCTGGAGATAGGATAGGAAAGATAAGTGTGCTATGAGATGGGCTGCAGCAAGAAATGAATGACTCTTTTAATCAGAATTTACTCGGTTTAGAGAAAAAAATAGGAAGGGGGTACACCTCCAAAGTGCCAGCTTTAACTGGGATTGAAGTATTTTACCATTCACTACTTCCTACAATCAAGCTGCAGTTTGAGGACTTCCCGAGTATACAGATAGCTCTATTCACAATTGTTGCAAGTTGGTTCATCATGTTCTAATAGGGAGGGGGGGAGGACAAACAAACAGAAGAAATACAAAACAAAACAAGAAAACTTCGTGCCCAAGTATGTCTTGAAGGTTTCTGCAGCAGTTACCCAACTGCCAGGCTTGTATTGACATTTTAGCCAACCCCAAGTTCTGTGTAAGCACCTGTTCAATGTAACCTTAATTTCCTGCCAGACCATGGTTGGATACCACGCCGAGCCTACTTAATACACTCCAATTTTGAAAAATTCATACACTTTTTGAAGAGGGGAAGGGGATCACTTTTTCAAAGTTTGGGGAATTATTTTCGTGCACCAATGACACAAAACAAGAACTTAATTCTCAGAAACAAAAGTAAATTGTATGAGATGATACCCCCTAGCTTTGATTTCACATAACGAAAAGATCGATAAGCTAACTGTATTCTTTGAAGAAAAAAGTTTAAAGAATTGACATGTCCTGAGAAGATTTTTACTTATTTTTTTTTCCTTTGGCCCTGGTCCTTTTTGCCTTTAGTTTCAAAACTCTCACTGCACCAGCAGCTAAATTATTCACAATGAGCCATTTCTGTATTGATCGCCAAGTATATTTAGCCCTGGCTCCTGGAATTTCTCCATTACTTACTGGAAAACAGGCAGCTTCACTTCTTGTCTCCAAAACCACTTCCCTTCTCCCTCCCCTCCCCTTCTTCACCACCACCCTCCCTACCCCCCCCAAAAAAAAACTTTTCTTTCTTCCTTTATGGAATAATCAGATCAAATTCCCAACTCAGTCACTACATAGCACTTAAATTTCAACCTGCTGTACTGTTATCAAATTCTTTCAAATTATGATTACATAAGGCTTTAAAGAAAGGCATCCGTAAAGTTTAAAGGGGTGCAATTTCTTCGGATATTTTACAAATGAGTTTATCTCTTTAAAAATGTACACATTTAACACACACATATTAAGAAAGAAACGTCAGGGAGAAGCGAAAGAAGTCTGCCCCATCAATGAAATGGTTATTAACCCTCAGAGAAGGAAAGAAAGAAAAGGAGAAAGAGAAACGAAATGTACATACAAAAGAAATTGTCCTTTGATTAAAAAAGATTCATCACCATTTCCAGCTCTGTCGGGAGATCTCAGCTTCTTCTAACCCCTCAAAGAGGAGGTGACAATGTCGGGCTGAAGATAAACGGAGAGAGAAAGAAAGAAGTTTTTTGTGTTTCCCCCTTCTCTTTCCCTCCCTTGCCCCTTCCAAGCCAAGCCCCCTGCAGAGTTCAAGGCAAGGAGGAAGGAAAAGCACTTTACAGGTGGGTCATTCCGAGCCCAAATCCAGCAAACAGATCGGCTGATAAACAAAACCAAGAAATGAGAGAGAAGGAACACCCCCCTTCTCCTTCTCCTCCTCCTTCTACCCCTCCCCCTCGTCCCTTTGGGATGGTCTAGTAGGAAAAGTCACTCAGGAATGGCACCACGTACTTTCAGGAAAGAGGAAAAAAAAAGAGAGAGAGAGAGGTCAGTCAGTGCTACAGCAATGCGATTAACAAGAAGAGAAAAAACTTGATCCACCGGTTCCTTAAGAATCGACCAAAAGCTAAGACAAGAAAACTGAAAGAAAAGGCGGGGTGGGGGGGTGGGGGGGTGGGGGGGGTGTTGATAGGGGAGGGACAGTCAGGGAGAACCCAGCAAAGAACCTAGGCCAACTTCACAGGACTGCTTTTCGCCCTTGGCAAAAAAATGATAATAATAATAAATTAAATCTTAATTCCATCTCTTTTGCCCATACCAGAACCTGTCAAAGTGATTTAACGGCTGCCTTTTTACATGTCACACCAGGTTGTTGTTGTTTAATTCCAACAGGATCTGGATATTACCTTCTATCTGGACAGCTGTAATTTATTCCAGGCTACCCAACCTTTCTTGGAATTCAAGTTAAAACAAAGCAAAACAAGTCCAAATCCATGACAGCTATAGAGATGAGAACTGATTAATCGATTAACATCCCAGAAACAGACTACAAGGAGGGGACGATAAATTAAGGCAGAAGACATCATCTTCAACCCGATTCCCTGAGCGTCCTTTACAGAAATCATTACCCTAATCATAACCACAATCCATCCCTCCCAGAGAAAAATATCTATAGTATTATTATTATTACTGGTTAATAGCAACAAGTCATTTGATCACATAACAGTGCAAAACGAGATACTATATAATTACACTTAACTTTGAAAACACTCCCCCCTTTGCAAATCAGATACACATATTTATATATAACCTATGAATCAGAAGACAAAACAAGAGCTGTTCTTCACCACGCAAAAGGCAAGCGGAGATTTACCTCAGCAGTGCATGCAGTAAAATAATCCCATCACCCTTTTGTTTGTGTTTACTGTTAGTGTGTCCTCTCTCTTTCTTTCTTTCCTGTGCCTAACGTGTGTTTGTGCACTGCAGTTGGTGGTGGAAACTAAGGCAGTGGATCTGTAGCTAAGGGTAATCCTGTTTTTACTTCCTCCATCTTCAGCGAGGAGCAGGGTTAGCCCGGGACAGCTGGTCAAACCCCGAGAAACCGATCCGCCGGAGCCCGAGCACATCTCCCCCGCCGGCCGGGCTCGCGCAGACGCCCGCGGGCGGAGGGCGGGCTGGCGGCGGCGGCGGACGGCGGGCGGCGGGGCCCGGGGCGCGGGCGGGAGGACGTGCGTGCGCGCGCGCGCGTGTGCGGGCCCTGGGCTCCTGTGCGTGTGTGTGTGTGTATGTGTGTGCGCGCGGGCTGGCGAGGGCGCGTGTGCGCGTGTCTGCGCGCTGCGCCGCTCGGCGCGCTCGGCAATCGATTACAGGACAAGTGCTGCCCCGGCGGCTCCGCGACGCGCGCCCTCCCTCGCGCCCACCCGCGCCGCCCCTGACCCCGTGCCCCCAGACGGCGGACCCCGCCCCCAAAGGGGGGGGACCAGGTAACCCGCTTCCGAGAGTGCTCTGGCAGCCCCCATCCACTCCCCGCGAATCGTAGTAAATCTCACGTTTTCTGCTGGCTCGGAAGGAAGAATTGCAACGGCGAGGGGAGGTTCATTTCGGCCTTGAGAAGTTTTCTTTCAAACTGGGACTTGTGGTGAGGCCGGACGAAGGGAGCGGGACCGCGATCCAGGCGCGCGACGCGGAGCTTTGGGATCGGCGTCCTGGCCGGAGTCTGGGTGTGCGCGTGGACCCACCCACTCAGCTTCGCAATAAACTGTGCTTTGCGATTTCAGAAAACGGCCCCGATAGACCAGGACACGAATCAGCAGAGAGGGGTCCTAGGGAACGGATTGAGAAGGAAAGTCAGGTCTGAAATGAAGCTCAACTATTACTATTTTGAAAGTGCTTTACAGTGCAAGTTTAAAATTAGAGTGTCTACTTGTTTTATCTCCACCGGGCACGTGGCACATCCACCAAAGTCAAAGGAACGGGGGAGGGTCCAAAAAGTTATTAGGAGTAAAGTGTTGTCCATCAATATCATCAGTTAGTTATAGCACAGCTTTTGTATTTGGGAAGAAATTATGTGGATCGTCATGAGAAAAACAAATGCACGTTCTTTCTACAAACAGTCGCATTTAGCATCTTTCTTGACCACATTTGCAAAAAGAGGTAATAGAGACTTCTATAATTAAAGGGAAAAGGAAAATGAAAGGAGCTGAAAATACTGCACTGTGTAGTCTGGGTGGCTTAAGTTTGAAAACACATGAAATTATCAGGACTGCCAAACAGCATTTCTGAGAAACCATATCACAGATTGTGAAGAAAATCAATGCTGAAAGAGTAGGAGCAGGCACTGTACGCCTTTCAAGAATCCCAGAAATAGTTGCTGAGGTTTTTTTCTGCTGAGGAAAGAGAAATGATACGTTGACAATAAAATCATCACCTATATCTTAAGCATCACTCTGTATATCTGGGAAATTTTGGATAATATCTTTAGATTTGGGGACTGGGAAGGAATTTATTCACACTAATAGACACTAAATCATGAACATCATATGACTTGTATAATCCTGTATTTAAATTTTTTAATGAATTACTTTTTAAAGTTTTACTTTCTATGTTGGATTTATTAAACAACAGTTGTACCAATAGGTTTGTTTTTTAAATTATGGAAAATGATAGTTGGTGCCGTGCTGCAAACAAGATTAACCAACTTTCATTGGAGAGCAAATCATTTGGGCTCAGGCTAGCAACAACTTTATGACGATTTTAAGAACACCTGTGAGTTATACGTTAGTAAAGCAGGTGTTGTTTTTAACCTGTCAATTATCCAAATAAAAGTAATTTTCCTAAAGTCATATTTGGGAAAGACCAAACATAGAACTCCACAGATCACTCTAATCATCCAAATAGATAGCAAAGATTTTAATCTTACATTACCATAGAAAATTGGAATGTTCATAATATATAATTTCCCAATATACAAAGGGTAACATAACTTCTCTAAATTGCCATAAATCCCCCCTAAAAACTAAGCTAAAGTGTTTAAGTATCTGCAAAGTTATGGAGGTTCTTAGAAAAGATGAATTAAAACATATTCAAAATTAAGATGAAGTATCTGGATAGTTTAAGCAATTTAATTCTTTAGTAGAAGTGGATCCATTGTGAAGTCTTAAGGAATCATCCTCAAGTTCCCTAAAGCTAGCACAGTTGATACAGTCTTTGCCCCTGGCTGATTAGAGCTTAATTTAGCTCCCTTGAAAGGCTATCCTTTTCATGAGTTACTTTCATTGGCTCCCTAATCACCAGAGGTACACTCTCTCCCTCTAGTGGCTAAGTGTTCAGACACTTGACATTTGGTGGCCCTGTCTCCCCCAAAATGGGGGACTTGGGCAGGTAGCAGTGGCGCCCAGATTTTAGAATGGCAAAGATCTCATGACCACTTGTGAGAATTAGACCATTTGGGGAAACTTGTCCCTCTTCTTAACATCCTATGTTCCTTTCTAATTTGCAGATCATGGTATATCCAATTTACCCCAAAGAAGTCAAGATTATGTTTACATACAAAGACTAGGGTTTCTATTTCATCCTCTGTGGTCAAATAATCCTGGCTCTGAAACTCACAATTCCACTTTTGGGAAGGAACCTTTGTATAAACTGTAGAAATTCACTTTGCTAACAGTTTTTCTCAACAGTATTTTTATAGTGGTCAGAGCATATCTGTATTTCCAGCCTTTGCCATAACTGTCCACACTTTTATAGTTATACTACACATAAAAAAATATATCCCCAGCAAGTGCAGTAGCATATCCTTTGGCTACTATATACAGTTGGAGAGTTAAATTTTCACTTTGGGGGCCGGGTGAGGAGGCAGGGAGAAAACGTACCCCACCCCCACCATTTGTCATATCACTGGTTCTTCCTCCCCCTTTCTGTCCCATCCTACAGAAACCGTTCCTTCCCAGCACCAACCCCTACCTTAGCACTTGCACATTTCCTTCATTATGCAGTGTGTAAATATGTTATTCACTTGTTGAGTTTTTAAAAGAAAATCTGTCTCTCTCACTAGAATGTCATCTTTTTTAAGGACAGAGATTATGTCTGTCCTGCTAACTGTTGTTTTCTCAGAACTAGCACAGTATTTGGCAGGAGTTCGTAGTCAGTAAATATTTTACTGAATGGAGGAATATGGAGCAAGTCCCATACTCACCTGGCTTCCATGTGTCAAAACTATTTTCCAGGGCCAAAAAGTATAGGACAACCAAGATACACTCTAATTCCGTAAAGAATTTGGTCAAATCTTGGCTCATAAGTCATGTTACAAATAACCTTAACAGGTCAACTCTGTCTTATGATCCACGTGAAGAACATGAATGCCTTGGTAGATAATATAAAGTTTTATAAGTATGAATCGTAAAAGTGGGTAAAATAATTTTGAGTAAAATACATTTATGTGACCCCTCTGTTTCATAAACAGATTATTTCATGTTAATACCTGATAGTTCATGAACCAGACTATCAAAGAATGCAACAGATTTAATTCTATAACTACTAAGTGCAATTAGCAAAAGAACATTTTTAAAAGGCAGTGTAGCTAAAAGATATGTTATAAGGTATTAGTCTTGTTTTCTTCAGATACTTTATCTGTTTTAGATTTAAAAGCCCTAGTACCCTTTAAAAGAATTTGAATAAAAGTTCCTTTTTTTTAATTCAAGCAATTAATTTTATGTTTTTAAGTTTGGGTTTTGTTTTTAGCAGAGGGTAGGAAGGGACAGTTTATAACATTGCAGTACTTTCCTAGTATCAAAGAAGAAATTTTTGGAAACTGATTATGTACTTATTTTTTTATTTAGATGGCTTTATTGTGCTAGATATAGAACATAATCAACCAGAGTAGGTGCCCTAAAATAACTTGAATCCCTGAAAAAGTTAAGTTTACCAAGCACACATAGGCACAGTGTTTTAAAACTGATTACTTGTTTTATTTTTGTCAGGTGGTGGTGTTCTCTTTGAAGTGGTGTTCTCTTTTTAAGCAGGATATGGAACAATGGTCTCACTTTCTCCTGTCGACCTAGATTGGCACTATGAAGAAGCAAGGAAGTCATAAATGGAACCATAGTTTCAAAGAAAGCATTCTAAGATACCCCATCCATTTCATAAGTAAGGTGTATTAATAGCTCCTAACTATGCCTCCGTGACTACATTGATAGTCTGGGGTCTGTCTAGCTGCCATTCGAGTCCCACGTGGTAGGGGTCTTCTCATTCCATCCACCTTGAACAATAGTTTCTTTTAACAGTTCTTAAGAGTGTCACTTTGCAATTATATAAGGCTCTTGTGCAAATACCCATGTCCCTAGAAAAGGTAACATTATGACTTAAGTTCACACTTTGAAAGAATAATATCACATTTCTTCTAGAAAGCACATTTTGATATAGAGCAGATGATAAGCTATCTCTATCCCAAATGAGAATTATAAATTGTGGGAGTTAGACCAAAGGGGTGAGGACTGGAGAGATTTATGGAATAAAAAATGAAAGCACGTATTTTTAAAGATGGCATTGAAACCTTTCATAGTTGCTTTAAAATGCAGATGTGTTCAGCATTTGAGGAAATGAGTGCCATTAGTGCAAAAATGAAGGAACTTTGAGTTGGGTCAAGTGCAGATAGATGATGCTCGAAAAACAACTCTAAAACGCATAGGGAAGATTCTTCTAGGAAATCCTGAAATCATCAAACACAAAAAGTATAATGAGGTTATTGGAAAGTGTTAGTACAAGAAAAAAAAAAAGATGATTCAAATTTTTGAAGACACAGCTCACAAATAGAGGATAACAGTAAAAGGAGAACACGTTATCTGGGGAGCATTAATTTAGGTACAGAATAATAAACACTCTCTGGGAGTAGAAGGAAAATCAAAAGTGATCATTTGACTTTGGAACTGGGAGGTGAACATAGGGCCAACTAGCTTAAAGATCTATAACACCGATGGTTGGATTCTGCTGGAGATATCCATAGTCTAAAGCAGAGTGATGGCAGGTTGCATCTCAAGAGAAATATTTGGCCGTCAAACTGGTGCCAACAGGCGTGTGATCCTGATGTTTTTTAAACCTGAGAAAAGCTCATGGAATTACATTCCCAGTGTTTGTGAGAAGCCTCAACTCTTTGTAAACCAAAATTCTTTCACAGTCCAGCAAAGTCTAATCACATATTTAAACAATACTATATAGACTGAAGAAAATAGAACTCATTAACAACAGAAAGCAAAGGAAAGAATCCAGGGATTCAATTTTCCTCCTTTTAATAGCCAGATGGTGGCAACCTAGGGAATTAAAAGCCATACAGGGATAGAAACGGGGAGCCCTTTCCTGCTTGATGACTCTGAAAGGGGGCATGAGGTGTGGAAGGAGGGAAATGAATCAAAGAAAGGTCATTTACAGGTAGTCAAGTCAAAGGTCAACTCTCCTAATTTTCATGACTTGTGATTTAAAGAACGTTTAGCTTAAAATAGAGGTAAGTTTGGCATTCTGAGCTGTCCCAAGACATGATATATGAAGATGAGAATAACACCAACAGTATCTCTCCCCGAGCAGCTATGTTCAAGCTTCATAAAGGTACTGAAAACTTGACATCATGGAGAGGTACTGGACACCAAGGGAAGTCCCACTTAGTAGACTAAGGATATCATCAAAAGTCCTATAAACCATATTCCAGAAACTGCTTCTTTGGAAGACTATGTCTTTCAAGTGTACTCTTTTTGAGAAGTAAATCCTCATGCATAATCTACAGCACTTTAATTTTTTTATTGTAAATGTTTTTTATCTATATTCTACCTTGTTCTAGACTGGTTTAAGTTACCTTATAAGGATATGTATTTACATTTATATAATTATTATATATAGTATTAAATTACATTTACATATATGGTATTAAATTTAGAGGTACAAGAAGAAAGCAAAACATAAATGAAAACATGAAATGAGAATAGTACTAAAACTATATATCATGATTCCCACCTAAACATTTCTTTAAGTCAGGCCACAAAATTTGTAGCTTTCTAGTAGCCAACCCAAAAACAAAACAAAACAAAACAAAGCAAACAAGTAAACCCTACTGAGGTACATTCTCCATGGCACCCATAAGATAAAAACTGAGCAATTATTCAACAGCAATACAATTCTTTTAGGTTCTAATAAAAAGAATACTGTGTAATGTAATGCAGCACTTTAGATTGATGATACAACTAAAATCAACAAAGTTGAGATATCGGTGGGATTAGGAAAGCCGTATGTACTGTTATTATCATCACTATACGCATTTATTTTATGTCAGGCATCATAACCCGCACAGTCATATTTAAAGAGAGGTAATATTAGCCCCATCTTTCACATGAAGAAATTGAAGGTTGGAGACATTATTATCTAGTCCAGAGTTCCACAATGTCAGAGCTGGAGTTAAAGATGTGTTTTAAGTTGTAGAAACCCTATGGTAATTACCACTAAGCTATACTGTCTCCTTAATAACCAAATATGTTTATCAATCATACAAGCCTGTTGCTGTAGTTAAATCCAGCCCTTTTAGTGACATACTGTCTGATATTGAAACACTTGAAAACTGAATGTCCACAGTGTTCTTAGGAGGTTATTCAAATGTGGTATCAGCATAGGAGTCTACCAAATCCAGTGCCTATTTGTGTGTGAAACTCGACCTGTTAGACATCTAATACTTTAACATTAGATATTCATCTGTACCTACCTTGAGCCCTCTGAACAAGCGAATGACAAGAGAACCACTGAAGGTGAATTAAAAGATAACTACCCTCTAAAGAATTAAGTAAAGAGATATAGACAAGAACTTTAAATTCTGGATCACCAAGCATATTTGCACATTTTATTTCAAAGGGGATCATTTCTGATATATTGCTCTAAGAAACATAAGCATCAAACTCCTCCCTTTCGTAGACTTTTGTACTTCACCTATATGTGCAAAGAATGAATGACTGACTTTCTGTTGTGATCATTGTAATTTTAAATAGTTATGGTATTCTTAAATGACATTTTGAATTTCAAGAAACAGGTTGTATTTTAGCAGAGAGCAGCTCTCAGTTTATAGTAAAGGTCAGTTTGGACATTTTGCTAGGACTTATTAAGTGAAGCCTGTGAGATTAGAATTTTTATCTCAGTTTTAATTTACAAATACAGTGAATATTGGAGTAGACAAATAAAACTATATTATTTTAATTAGTTTTTTCCATCCCAGTTTGCTAATAGGTGTAGAAGTTGCAGATTTGTTCTCTCAATAACAGGGTTTTTTTCTTTTTTTTCCAAAAACAAAAGAAATAAATACTTTTATTGGGGGAAATTTACTTTAGGGCATTTTGAATAACCTGCTCTAATCCAGAAAAGCTTCCCCAAACGTTATGGAATAGCCAACAAATGAGATGAACAAGGGGTCTGGTATATTCATAATATATTCTTAAAAATAATTTAACATTTCCTAATATTTATTTTAGAGAATGAATGCTTAACAGAAAACTAGTTAAATATTTAAACAGGAATCATATTTCTTCACAATGTAATATGAATTAGAAAGGGGTACCCTACTCTCAAGTCTTTGGGAATATTGCCTTCAGAGATCATTCCTGATGTGGAGGTGAACACTGCAGCCTCTGAGACCTAGTACCATTAGGCAGATTAGCATACACAGAACCCTTGATCCATTCCAAACCCAACATTAGCAACTTTGTAATATTTTCACTCTCCATGTCGTTTTTCGTGTGGGGAAGGAATAGACTTGGCAATTATGTTTTTGTTTACAAATAAATGATGTTTGGGGGATTTGTATAGCCATGTCTTATGAGTTTAGACATTTTTAGTTATTCTTTCTAAGAACAATAGTGCACCTATGAATTTGAATTTCTGCAATCCCACATGGCTAAAGGCCAGACCATGAAGAATGAAGCTCCCTAAGGTCTTGTTATTGTGCACATGACCCTTATCCTCTAACCAGTCTTCTCTCCTGACCCTTCAGAATATTATGGACTCACCCTTTTGCCTGCTTTAGGACCTCAGTGGATATTTAGCCTTAAACAGGCCAGCTTGCTTATGGAGATTCATGAGGGACAGCAGCATTTTTGAGATAAGCTGTCTAAATGGAAGCATTCAGAGATCTGAGAGGGAAACCAGGAGACCTAAGAAATAGAGAGAATGAAATTAACCACAACAAATGCTGCCTGTAGTGATGACAATAAAAAACAGATCAGCATTGAGAGAATAAGAAGGGAGGGAGGAGAGGCTGTGAGTATGGAGCAAAAATGTCCATGAGTTTGGCTATAAAAGGAAAGGCAGAGGCTAGTAGCTGGAGGAGGATGTGGAGATGAGGGAAGTTTTGTTTTGTTTTGTTTTATTTTGTTCTTTATGTAAGACTTAGGCATTCCTCAATGCTGATGAGAAACTGTCAATAGCAATTTAGAGACTGAAGATAGAAGCAAACTGGAGAAGTGAGGTCCCTGAGGGGATAGGAAAAGAATATCAGAGCACAAGTGAAATAATTAGCTCCAGAGAGGAAAGAGATAACCCCTTGTACTTAAGAGAAGCAAGAAAGGATGGATGCAGATGCAAGGAAGTTGGTTAGTTGACATGATGGGAAGTTGGGGAGGGTTTGAAGAAGATATCAATGCTATTTACTGAGAGTGAAAGAAAAAGTGACTGGATTCAAAGTTTAAAAAGAGTGAATAAGCTTGAAATAGTTGCTATGAAGGATATGGGAGATGCTAACTAAAAAAGTATGGAAAATTGATGGGCAGAATAGAGGAACCAGTTGAGGCTGGTGACCATAAATAAGCCAACGATATGCTCCATGCTGTAACTATAGCTGGACTCACAGCCCAGGTATAATATGGAAACAAAATGAACCACAGATGTATCCAGTGTAGAAATTTCACCAAGCAGGGAGCTGGAAGACACTGGATCAAAGAAATTGAATTTAATTTAAAAAATAGATTGAAGCAATGAATGATTGAGTAAACTATACAGAGAAGGATATTAATAGATTGGGTACTGACCAATAGGGCAAAGTAGAGTGATACATGGACCTAGGATTCCAGTGGGGTTGAATAACTTGTATAAGAGGGAATACTGAGTGAGACATATTAAGTATAGAGGACTGTGAAGAGAAATTTTATATCTCTGATGGAGAACAAGATACCAGGATCCAGACTGGAGGTTGAGAAATCCTGGCCTTTAGGAGTTGGATTATCAAAAAAGTGATAGGATAATCAGGAGATTATCTTGGGTTTGGGGAGAATAGAGCAAGATACTGAACTAGGTACTGAAGTCTTTGAAGACTGAGTCACTGAGAGGCGGCTGATGAATAACAACAAGAAGGAAAGGCAGTGAAGAGGTAGCAGGAAAGAAGGAGCATCAGAGGAAATGCAGTTTCATACAGAAGTGTAAATATTCTTTGAAAATGGCTTTGGATTGTATGGAGGATGCTGACCCCATTTTCTAATCCTGACCTAGGTAGATAATAGGAAAATGAGTGGCCTTCACTTGAGAGGACTATGGTTAGGGTGACCATATCATCTGGTTTGCCAATAACAACCCTAATTTACACCTGTGGTCCTGACACAATTATTAATAGTGCCATCTTTTACTCTTAAAAGTGTCCTGGTTTCTATGTTAAGTAGCATGTTCACCTGCCTTAAAGAGGAGTAGTGACCCCAAGGAAAAGCTCCTTCATTTAGGAAATAAATTATTTTTAAATAAGTGAGAAAATATAGTATGGATTTGCTTATTTGTTTGTTTTTTGTTTTGTTTTGCTTGAGAGAAGAGTTCCAAGGACCATAATAAGAAAGGTTTGGGAGGGGATGGGGCAGTGGGATTTTGAATCAGAGGACAGGGGATACCAAGTAGTATTTGAACTGAGAATACAAAAGAGGAGTTGATCACGGGAGCTCTCATTTCCATTTAAATTTTCTCATCAACTTTCTGACTCCTTTAGTCAGGAGTCACATGGACAATCAGGCCTTCAGAAGTTAAATATGCCTGTTATTATTTATATATTTACTTTGTGGCCAGAGATTGTAGCAGTTATTGTATTACAAGATGAAAGATTGGAGTAATAGGCCTTTACAAACATTTAACATTGTGCAAGTTTCCTACAGATTATTGCCATAAGATGGCTCTTAATTCAGATGATAGCTCCTGACAATTGCTTCCCCTTGCACTTACATTTTGAGCATTCTTTCCTCTGAACTTTGACAGATTCAGCTTTCTCTCTGTCAACTGAACTCCATTACTTCCTTCAAAATCAGGGTAAGAAAACAAGGCAGCTTAAGGTCTCTGGAACATATGAAGCCTGGTTTATTCATCAAAGTCACTAGATTTTGCCAAGCATTACATACTGAGAGCTGATGGTGAAAGAGTTAGAGAACTTAAATCAGATGACAATACCAAAAAGCAAATAGAAATTAACAACCTTGCTAAAAGCAAAATATTCTGATGCAAAATATTCTGATGTCTCTAGTCATAGCCGTAGGCTAAAATGCACCTTCAAAGACCAATGTAAGGTGTAACCAAAATAGAATTGAAGATTCTTTTTTTTCAGCGGCCATGGCTCACAGGCCCAGCCGCTCCGCGGCATGTAGGATCCTCCCGGACCGGGGCACGAACCCGTGTCCCCTGCATCGGCAGGAGGACTCTCAACCACTGCGCCACCAGGGAAGCCCAAAGATTCTTTTTTTTAAAAAAAAGGAAATGGTCCCACTTTCACTAAACACAGAAATCCCCATTACAGCATCTTCATAGGAGACCTTTAAGTCAATGAGGTCATTTGCATTTAAGTCTACAAGTAATATATGGTAATACAACTGATGCATAAAGGTTGTCAATGTAGCTTATGGAAATATAGATAAAGCTATTTCCCTGAGCTGTAGACATTCTTCAATGGTCATGTTAAATAAATCCGTAAGTTAAAATGAGTGGGGTTTTTTCATTTTCTAAAAATATTCATTCCAATTTGCAAATAGACTCTCCATAGGAATCCTTAAAGTAGAAAGCTTACAGCATTGATGTAAAATATGAATCATTTATTTAAAAGTCCATGCACAGTTTTTCAGAATTACCTCATGTTAAGAAATCAGTCTCACTGTCTAAAACTGTGATTCACAAACATTTTTTATGTTTCTAAGCAATCCACACGTTTAATATATTCCTATTTAGTTACATCTTTTCATTGTGTAAGAAAACTCTAAGCTGTACCCACCCCACCCCCTTAGCTTCTCACTCCATTCTAGAGGAATATCAGAGTATTGGAAGTGTTGTAGCAGGTTGAAAAATATTTCCTATAACAGTGTCTTTCAGATGTCAGTTTGTAACCTATTAGTGGGCCGTATATTTAGAGTGTTATAACCAGCAATTTTAAAAAAATGAAATAGAGTGGAATAGAGTAAACAAAACAGCTTGTAGTGCTACTGAAAGAATGAATGCTTTGAAAAGGCCAAAATTAGCTAAATATGTGTGCTTTTCTCGTTAAATACTAAAAGCAGTTAAGGTGACTGGTTTCAGGTGAAATTTCAGTTTAGTTTAGCTACACCTTATCTTAAAAGATTCATAGTAGCCACCGCTGGTCTTCTATAGTTTTTTGTTTTATCAATTGGAAAGCAGTTCTGTTCAAGACTGATTTCTGGTTACTGTTAGAAGTTGATTTTTGATTGATCCCCCAATACTTCCTAAAAGAATTTGAACTCAAAGTAAATCCAGAGAACAATAAGATGAAAACCTATATATAACATAAAAGAAATCAAAGGGGAAAGAAAAAGTATCAAGAAATGCTGGTTCCAAAATGCTGCAATTGAACACAAAGCTTACTTCTGAATTCATGGTAATCAGGCAAAAGAGCAAACACACTATAGGTTACATAGCCCCAATTATCTAGGAAGCTGTGAGATTATCAGCCCAAACACACGGAATTTCCCAGCTCAGAGCCCCAAAATGAATTTGACCCAGCTGATGCCAACAGAAGTGCCATTGGTGGTACAATGATCAAGAAGGCCTAGGGTCAAATCCCAATTCTGTCACTTATTGTGTTACTTAACAGTTGGACATGTTTCTTAATCTCTATTTCCTCATCTGTTAAAAGTGGATAGTAATAATATAACTTAACTCTTGTTTGTTTCTTTTTTAAATAAAGATTAAATGAGGTAATATTTGTAAATGATCAAATCAAGGCTGAGACTGGCTCTGCTACCTGGTAAGGGTTATATCGTGTTTCTTTACTTAATTAAGCAAGCAAATATTCTGAATGGCAGTTTTGCAGAGGACATTCTTAAATCAATGTGATTGCAGTTAGTGCGGTTAATTATTATTGCAATATGAAAGCAAACCATTGCTTTATACCTTATGTTTCTATTGATTTCCTTCCCAATATTTTTATCTTTCAATTTTATTTTTAAAGAAAAATCAGAAAAATAAACATATTCTATGCCACATGGGTCAGAATACCCATATCTCATGATTCTTCTTCAAAACATTATCCTCCTAGTAAAATATGTCTGGTTCAGATTTTTTTGTGCAGACCTCAGTCAACTGAAAATTAGAGCATCTGTGTCATCGCGTAGAAAAACCTCACCTAGCAACAAACAGCTAAACTCACCCATTCTCATGTCAGGGATGACAAGTTTACAATTTGCAAATTATCTCTTGGAAAGACTAAAAACTGTCCAGTTTTTGTTCATTTTCCCTTGTTGGGGGGTCTTTCAAATGAAAAATTTTGACTTAAGCATTTTTAATGAAATCAAAGTTACAAAAAAATCTATAGACAAAAAATTTTGTATATGAAAAGACAACATATTCAATCACACCTTATTCATAAGCAACTTTAGTTATACTGAATCAGTAAATCACGTTTTCTATTTGTGCCCCTGATCTATGTTACCATAGATTATACATTACATACATTAAAAATACATGCTTTGTAATTTCACTTATGTTAACTTACTTAGCATCTACACTCCACTACTGACATCAATAATGTTATCATTTAACTCATAATAAAATATATTTTTTCATTCATGAGTATCCTATCCCCCTTACTATATTAGAGAAATTTTAGAGAAAGACTGGGTCATTTTTTTCTAACATCCTTACTTCTTAATACCGTAATTTACACAGATTTGCTACTATCTTTGTTAAAAAAAATTATCATAGAGATGGAATCGTTCATCAATAAAGTAGTATAAAATACTCCAATGCTTCCTAGTCATTCGTTCATTAAAAAGCACTTTTAATGCAACTTCCTTTTTCTTTTTCTATTTTCAAATATCTATGCCTTTTTAAAAATTTAGGCCTTTGAACTTTGGCTAAATCAACCAAGCTATTATTGCCTTTTGCAGTTATTACATAAACATCTCTTTGGTTTCTCCTAAATCTTTGCAGAGTTTATAAAAAGCCTCTTAAGTGTTTTTAGTCCTCTTTTTTAGAAGTTATATTATCATATTATTTCAGTTCTCACTAGTCCTCTTTTTTAGAGGTTATATTATCACAGTATTTCAGTTAACACTGTACACCTCAAACATTGGTGTTGATTTAGAGTACTGTATTCATATTATATACTTTTTAAAAAGTGAACTTATGTCTTAAAATAGTGCATGACTTCACTATGACCACAGAACTAAAACTAGGATTAAAGTCTAGCTTTCAGAAACACCTGTTACTTATTCTCAATTTCTTTTAACTCAGGCTAGAGAACATGGTGAACTTTCAATTTTTAATCTTTAATTTTTATTTATTTTTCTTTTATGTAGTTCTAGTATTTTTATTTCTCAATAAAACTGACACATTTAATTTTCATTTTAATGAAAATAAAAAGTTACTTTGGACATTAAACTGAAAGTAAAATTAACTGTATATGCTACCACTTAATAGTAATGCAGATTTATATCTCAGTGTATCTTAGTCTTATCTTTTATGTTTTCATTTAAAAGATTGTTTTACAGTAGATTTATTTAGGAGCAATATATTTTAGGAATTGTCAAAATTGTTAGTTTTTCTCCTTTCCACTCAGCTCACATCTCTCATTTAGCTATATAAGAATTAAAATTTTTATTGGCAAATCCATGTTGAAAGTTGGATGGGGAGTTTTTTTTTATTGCAAGAAGTGAGAACTTTATCATAATTAATTCATTTTTATTTTTTAAACTTTGATTAATTCTAAGAAATATTTGAGGTCACTGTGGGAGTCTGATTTGGGAATCTGAAGAATTAACTTGGGAGGGTCTCAGTGCCTACCAAGGTATAGGATTAAATTCAAAGTGACATAATGAAAGCAGTGTAATATATTTTGACACAACTCATTCATTTGATATATTATTTATCCTATCTATGTATTCTAGGAGCTCATAGCCATAAACTTTTAATATCCTTTTTAAAAATCTCTAATAATTAAAATGAAATTAATTGTGATGTGAAATAATAAAATTGTAAAAATTACTATAGCCTGCAGATTATTAATTGTTACTGAGCTTTGATTCTTCACTAAAAGCTGATATGTTGCTACCCATCTCCATAGACAGAATGTGTCTTAGAAAAATTATTCAATGTATCTTATAATAAGAGCCAGAAGATCTTTTCAATAGAACTAATAAATATTGCTTGGTTTTATTTTTAACAAAGCAATTTTTATCGAGACTTATCTGGCTAAGTACAATAACAACAATAGGGGGAAAATCAGAATCTCCCTCATTACCTGCTTCTGTAATTGTGCATGCATAAACTATGCTTGAAGGCTTTGAAAGGAGAGGTTGTGCAACTTGAATACTAATTTTGTGAGTACTGTAATTTCACGTCTGCTATCCATGTTCAAGCTGGTTGTGCTTTGAGGAGCAGCTGAAGCTTTATGAAAACTTTGTAAAACATTCTATTTAGAAGCAATTCTTTTCCTTTGCATTATGCGCTCTGGGTATTTTTCTTCCTTTGTGTTTTATTTTAAGAACATTTGTACGAAAACAAGATCTTTGTTTCTTACAAGCACATCTGCTCTTGCTGCTTGTAGATTATGAGAAGTCATCATCCTCTGTGACATCATAAGTATTTCCATGGCAACCCATTGGGCTTACTTTTTTTTTTAATATAATAAAAAGTTACAGACTGTCAGCAGCAGCAAAGTGTTTATCTCAAAACAGATACATAATAACTTCCCAGTTTTCTGCACCCACTGCCTGTGGCCTATTCATTGCAAAGCACCAAAGCTTTAGCTTATTGCATTTAATTCCCTTAAAGTCCATGAGACTGTCAATTCTGATTATCCACAATCTAATGAAAGAATAGGGTGCTTGAAGGAACAAATTCTAAGTGATCAACTGTATTGTACATGGCTTGGCTGGTATCAGTTCAATGAGGGAGGAAATATATAACACCTTGTGTTTTATGTTCTATAGTAAATAATGATGTAGATTTGAATAACAGCTGGAAGGATCTTGAAGCCCTTTACTTGAAATGATTTTATGAACAGTCTCTACATCCACTCAGCCACTTCAATGCTGTCACTACTGTGATGAAATGTGGCAGTGAGAGACCTCAGAACATAATCATTTGGATCGCGAGCCAAGGCTACTAAAGAGGTCTGGGACCGGGAACAGATTGTGGCACGTTCTACTACATCAATATCAGTCAAAATTAGGAAGTTTTAGTCACCATAACCAAGCAATCCTTAAGAAAATATTTATCGAGTACTTGCTATGTGCATAGCACATTTAAGGTAGCACACACACAATCCCTGATCTCCCAGGGCCTTCTTTAAGATTGTCAGATTAAAAGTATCAACATTTTTCCCAACACTACTTAGTTTTGAATTAAATCGTTTCCCCTTTTATTTAAACAGTCCCATTTTATTTAAAAAAGTGTACACGTTTGACATGAACCACATTAGTTCAGGATATTTGGTGAGCTGAGCCCGAATAAGCTGTTCTGTGTTGAATGCTAAGGGAAATTTAGAGAGAGAGGGCTCAGAGGTAGCTGCTGTCTGGGAGCTCTTGGATTCAGAATGGCAGCAATAAGATACATGATCCTGAGTCTAAAGCAAGTGTCAGTTATACTGGTAGCAAACACACGAAATCGTGAGTCTGAAGATAGGTCAGGAATGAGAAGATAGGCACAAGTACTAAGGACAAAGCATACAAATGAAGGGAAGAAGTCCTAGGGGATCCATCTAAGCAGAGGCAGGGCAGGTGTTGGGCAAAGGTCATAACTGCAGGCAAATGGTAGAGGTCTAAGCAGTGAGGTGGGCAATATTGTAGAGGCCCAAGAGCATGAATCAGGGACCCAGTCAAGCAAGACTGAGCTCAGACATAGGAGAGCCATTCACCGTGGTACCAGGGGACATGGCAGGAACCAAGTGAAAAGGGTCTAAAGTGTTAAATGTCCCAATGAGTGAGTATTGTTGTGGCATATATTCGTATAATTATTTATTCACTAGTTCAGTGACAAACACTCTATTAGACACAGGAATTAATAAAATTGACAGAGTTGACCTTATGAAACACATTATACTGGATGAAACAGACAATGAAGAATTCAACAAATAAATGTATAATTAAAATCTGTATTACATGTCATGAAGGAAATAAACAGGTGTCAAAGTAAGAATTAAAGAAGTGGGGGTAGAGAGGTGCTACTTAGGTATCACTGAAGGCCTCTCAGAATATATATATTACATGGAATTTAAAAAAAATCTTCTTAACCCTACCCCTCATCCCCCTCCACCCTGGCCTACCAGCTTTAAAAGGATAACTATTTAACGTGCACATCTGTGGTTAGTTCTATTCCCAGATTTTGTAATCAGTCAGTGGCTTCCTGCACCCAATGATTCCACACCATCAAAATCTCCTTCACATCCCTGAATTGACCAGGGATCGACTATCTATCCAGACTCCAAGGTCAGCTGACAACCTGATTTCTCTTATTGCCACTTAAACCTCCATGATGATAACTCCCTGTTAAAAATAGCTTATGATGAGGGTAGAAGTTTCTTCCATTCAGAAGAGGCTAACATAATAAACAAGCCAAATATCTCAGAGGCTTAACACGTTAGAAGTTCATCTGTTGCTCAAAGCATTTGGTGAGATTCAGGACCTTTCCAAATTTGCTCAATCATCCTCTTGGGTGATTGGAGGCCTCTGCTGACTCCTCTGCATTTCCCTAGCAACCAAGGGAAGGAAGAGAGCAGAGAATCGTGAGAAAGTTTCTATGGGCCAGGCACAGAACTGTTGGGCATCTCTGCATTCATCTGCCCACATTCCATTGGACAGATCTCAAGTATTCAATGGTACACCTAACTACAAGGGACGCTAGGAAATGTAGTCTAGCTGTGTGCCCTGAAGGAAAAAAGAAATAGGTTTTGTTGAGTACAATAGTGTAACTATTTAACAAAAAATTCATTTCCCTCTTTTCCCCACACAAAGAGCTTACTCATCCTCTCCCTAAGTGAGTTCACTGAAGGCCCCAACCAGTCACTAAGAGACCATGCTTTGATTGAACCAATAACTTGCTTTGAACACAAAAAGAAGGCAATGGCATTTTGAGAAATATGGAAGACCAAGAAACATTATTAGTATATCCTTTTGTCTTGTGCTATTTCCCCCTATATTAGCCAACCACTTATACAAAAATGATGTCATAGAAGGAAAGGGAAAGATGGAGCAAACCATAGTTCCTTCTTTCATTCCTTCCTTACTCACCAGTAAGCCAAAGGTAGAGAGTATTGAAAGAATATGCACACGTGGATAAGCAAAATAAAAACAGTTGAATTCGTAATATGAAGCATTTCCACTGTTCTGGCAAGAACAAAATGCATATGCATGCTCATGCTGCAAAACAAGAGTTGTGTAATTTCAGTAATTCCACATGTGTTAAATGCTCTCATATTTGCATTTAAAATTGGCGTTGTAGGGCTTCCCTGGTGGCGCAGTGGTTGGGAGTCAGCCTGCCCATGCAGGGGACACGGGTTTGTGCCCCAGCCCGGGAGGATCCCACATGCTGCAGAGCGGCTGGGCCCGTGAGCCATGGCCACTGAGCCTGCGCATCCGGAGCCTGTGCTCCGCAACGGGAGAGGCCACAACGGTGAGAGGCCCGTGTACCGCAAAAAAAAAAAAAAAAAAAAAAAAAAAAAAAAATTGGCGTTGTACAATATAGAGATGAATAGTAAAATGAAATTAAACACTTATTTAGAATGACATTAAGGAGCAAATACAAAATACCGTAAGTCAAAACATGCTGTAAAAGAAAGGATAAGGTTTTGTTTGTTTGTTTGTTTGTTTTTAATTAATTAATTTATTTATTTGGCTGTGTTGGGTCTTCGTTGCTGCGCGCAGGCCTTTCTCTAGTTGTGGCGAGTGTCGTTGGTGCATGGGCTTCTCAGTGCGGTGGCTTCTCTTGTTGTGGAGCACGGGCGGTAGGCACGCAGGCTTCAGTAGTTGTGGCACGTGGTCTCAGGAGTTGTGGCTCGCGGGCTCTAGAGCGCAGGGTCAGTAGTTGTGGTGCACGGGCTTAGTTGCTCCGCAGCATATGGGATCCTCCCGGACCAGGGCGAACCCATGTCCCCTGCATTGGCAGGTGGATTCTTAACCACTGTGTCACCAGGGAAGTCCCAAGGATAAGGTTTTATATTTTAGTACCCTCGATAGCAACTTTTCCCTGTGACCCCATATTTTTATTTTGCACTGGGCTCTGCAAATTATGTAGCCTTCCCTGGGTCCAGTGAGCTATGTCCTTGCCCCAGTGTAACTGCAATTAAAGCTTCCAGTCAGAAAAGGGAGGAATAGGATACACACAGCAGTCAATGACCCATAGAAATGATTCATCCTTCTGGGTAGGCACTGTGAAGGGTGACTGCCCAAGATGCAGATAGTTTCTTGTTCTGCCCCTGATTCTACTTTCTGTGGACTTGGCTCCTGTCTCTGAGAGCTTCTTCCTTAACCATCATCCTCCTCAGAAATATCTGAGACGGTTGTTGAGGAATGTCCCCTCCTCGTCGATTGTGGGGCTTTCATATTTCTCTTCTTGTCTAAGGGTGGTTTTAAAGACATTTTTTTAGCCCTAGCTCAAGGTTTCCTTGTTCTACAATTTCTTCAAAAAAATTTTTGGGTAAGTTTCTGATCTATTTGCTTCCAGTTAGTTCCATGTGCCAAGTTTTTTTTTTTTTTTTTCTTTTTTACTAGACATAGTTATTAAACTTGCCTTATTCTTGGTTTCCTGGTCCCCATGTTTTTCCTTCAGTTTAAGGGCAGGTACCTTGAGGCAATCAGCAGCAATATGCTATGGTGGAAAAGACCCTCTCTTAATCTGATATTTACTGAAGGGCTGAGTTGTTTGCAAAATCTCACTGGCCCTTTGTCATTCAGGGTCATTTTTTACTTCAGGCCCCAAAGCTATCAGCTTTTCAACCATGGAAGGCCCTTGATCCCTGAACTTTCTACTCCTGCCATTCTCTGCCTGAAAATCAGCCCAAACTCACCTGAGTGCATGTCTTTCTTGCTTAGATAATTGGCCAATACAGTATTGCATTGAAAGTTCCAACCACTTTCCCTACAGTCTCAGTAATTTGTGGTCAGCCTTCCAAGTTCTCCCATGACAGCCTTATTGAAAATGTGCTGAGGCCTGGCAGAACTCTCCAGACATCCAGCCTACTATAGTATATCTTCACTTTCTGCTGGCCAGTCACTAGATCAATGGCACTTATTTTGGGGTTTTGTTACAACAGCAGCACATGTCAAAGTACCGATTTCCGTTCTTATCTAGATAGGATAGCTGCTGTAACTAACACTAAAATCTCAGTGCCTTAATATACTAAAGCTTATTTTTGTTCATGTAATACATTACTATAGGTTTATGAGGAGTGACATACCACACAGTGATCAAGAGAACTAGGTTTCTTCCATCTTAAATTATTTTATATTGTTTTACCAAAACTTATATTTTTGAAAATCTTTGTTTAAAACTTGTTGTCGAAGCAATTAAAAGGTCTGTTTAGAAGTTCAGTTTATTTTAATACTTATGTTTAATGGCTATCACATCTGAAAAAGACCCCTCACAATCAGAGGTAGAGCCAAATGGAAGAAATATACATTTGCCTGCACTAAAAAAAATTATGATACTCAGTTTTCAATTTTGTTCATAAATTCACACAAAGATTTTGTTGAAATTTGACTTCTAAATTTAAATTTCCATCTTCCCTGATGTCAGTTAGTGGTTCTTACAAAACAATCAAAAGACTAATTATTCTAATTTTGACAAATGTACTTCAAACTCACTGAAATACTTTTAAGCAAGTCAGAAAATTCTATTTTTAAATTTTCTAGGTATGAGGATATGAGAAGTATTTTTAAAGATGACAGATTTATTTACATTATTTAAGCTACAAAAAAAATTATAGTAGAAATCATTCCAAAAATTCCTTTTCAAAATGTGCCCTCTGTAGCATGAGCTTTTTTGAAAATGTAATTACTATTTTGTTCATCGTTAAAACACTACCTGTACCATGATGGAACTTGTGATTTATATTTTTGCAAGTGTCTATTGGGCAGTACAGCCACTGGTTATCACAGAAAATGTCACCAACCAGAAGCTGAGCATCAAAGGGGCCTTTGGGTGTAGCCCATTGAAGTCAGTCTTTCAGGGCACAGAGGAGAGTGTGAAGTGGTGAAAAGAATAGATTTGGAGGAGCCAATGAAGACTGGGGCAGGCCTCCCCAGGAGACAAGACCACTCAGGTAACACTGACAGCATTGGGTCGGAGGGGTGGAGAGACTAAGAATTGCCTAAGAAAATACCTTTTGATAGAAGCAAGTTGTGAGGAAACAATGTTCCCCTCTACCGAAGATCGCTTGAAAAGACCTAGTGAGGTGCCAGTGTCAACCCGTGTATGTTAAATATCAGTAAATTTTAATGCATTTATTTTTAGTTAAAAATACATACAAGTTCTAATGTTTTCTTCCTTTAACCCCAAGAAATTTTTCTGCAGACCCCTAAGGGTGCGCACACACCACTTTTGAAACCACTGGGTTAAAGACTACTCGGACCACTGTTGGCACGCTTAGTCCTAGCTCAGTTCCTGGTAAACATTCTGGCCAAAGGCAGGAAGAATTTCATACCTTGTGCTTAGTGTGCCTCATACTATTTTGACTCTCATCTAGATGTACCAGAATCAGGTTTAGCCCCAGTCCCACTCACAGCCAAGCTTCAGGCCCATCTTCCACTCAACGTGTTGTCTGGCTGTTTGTGGAGAGCTCAGCATCAGCCTGTCACCACTGTTCAGCTCTAAGCTGAGTGCTATTGGCAGAATGTCAGCCTTATGATTATATATGAGGGACAACATATTATGTCAATGCACTTAAGTCTTTCTTTAATCTGGTATGAAAGTTAGAATGACTTTTTTTTTTATCTGCTTGACTCTTGGCAAACCAAGCAAGAGGTTTTAAAAAGAAAAAGAAGAAACATAATGTAGTTTATACAATGAACAGGATTTTAGGTTCCTACCCAATGGCTTCATAGTAAGAAAAGGATCTAAACCAACAAAAAAAAAACTAAAAAGGGAGACAAATGACATCTGCAACTTTCTTCTATCTTTTTTGACAGGAAACATTTTTTAAATAAACTTTTAATTTAAGAACAGTTTTATATTTATGGAAAAATAGTTGCAAAGATAATATAAAATTGGACTGTATAATTTCTCACCCAGTCTCAAACCCATTTAAAATTTTTTTTGCTTGTTTATTTGGTTAGATTGGTTTGTTTTTTATTTTTTGAAATCATATTCATTTAATGTTGCTTCAACAGATCAGGGCAATAATTCCAATATTTGTGTAAGGAGATACCACTGCTATATTCCAGGGATTTAGGGTAATAAAAACACCCTGCTTGGTTAGAATTCAGAGCTGTGAACTCTGGCCTTCTTAAGTAGATTTAGGAGAGTTTAAAACTGCCCCTCTGGGCAAATATTTTAGGAGCTGATGAGCATTCAACTTCACTTAAGATACAGCTTGTCATCAATACACCCAAGAGACTGACAATTTCTATTTATCGTTTAATGATAGTGAACCTGGCGTTCCTCGTTTAGCCCCAGGACAAGAAAGGGGAGTCATTTCGAGGAACAGACCAATCTTTGAAAGACTAGGAAGGTCACTAGTCTTTCGAAGAGTTTGCAGAAGCTTGCTGCCCAGTAGCCCAAAGAGGAGACTGAATAAACTCAAAATGAGGGACTGTGATTGCCCCTTTGCCACTCAAACCTCATGCCTTTAAAATATAAATTACTTGGGGGCAGAGGTCCTTATTCTCCATGTAGAAATTGTGCCTGACACATAGTGGCACTCAGTAGATATTTGTTGACTGACTCACTCTGAAGAAACTTGGTGATACCTACTCTGTGTAAAGAGTAAGAAGAGGCTACTGAATTGTCAACATAAGAGAGAAGGCTTAGAAGGAAGAAATTCATGACTTTGCACCCTATTTTTAAACCTTGGGATTCTGTAGGAAAAATGCACACGTGGTCCAAGAAGCAAACAATATTCAATAGCCCCTACATAGAACACAGAAACCATTTCTTACTGAAATCTAGAGTATTCAAAGGTTGAGGTATAGTTGAGAATGGCCACTGGCTAAGAGGAGATTGTACCCAGAAAGTCTTGTCAGTAGAGGTCAGTGGTGCTGATTACATGTGGCAATAGCTGGGAGCTATCATCTCCACAGAAGATTCTCGTGGCTTAGGCAGCTACTTGTTGCGGGGCATGAAACTTGGTGTAAAAAGATGCTTCTTTGGACAGTTTTCATTGTTTTACATCATGAGACTTTAGGTCTTTGCAAACAACCTGTTACAAAACATATATGTTGATATTTCATGTAATAATGATGGGCATGCTTTAGGTTCAGTGTGCACCAGGGGAGAGTATTTTTCAGGTTTTAGGTAGCCACCACATAGCCACATAGTAATCCCTTAGAGTAATAGTTCCCCTTTATATTATGGATATCTGTTAATAATATTAATATGTACTATTTATTGAACACTTACTAAGTGCTCAGCAGCATATGAAATATTTTGCTCTAATCTTAAAAAAAATCCATATAGTTGGTAGTATTACAATCTCCATTTTAAAGGTGAGGGACTGAGTCTTAGAGAAAAGTTAAGAAATTTGCCCATACACACACACATCTAACAAGTTTGGACTGAAACCCAGATTTTGTTGATTCTAGATCCTGCAAGCTTGATCACTATGTTAAATTCATAGAAAGCTTAATAAAATGAACTGTGTGCTTTCTTTTTACATTGTTCCATTATTCCATCACTAAACAATGTAGTTTAAATCAAATGTAGTATAGTCGTAAGAACTAGGGTTTGCTGCCTTAGAACCAAGTTATTCTTCATTTACTTCATTCAACAGTTCTGTGTTGTGCCCTTCTTATGGTCTTAGCACTGTATGGAAGATACAAAGAAACATAAGACACAGAGCCTGCCCTCAGGGATATTATGTTCTTGAGAATAAGAGCAAATTAAATAATCATAAAATCCATATGATAAGTTCCCGAAGTGAGTTGTACAGGCATGTGCCATGGGAGTTCAGAAGAGAGAGGGACCAGTATGCGCCTGAGTGGACAGGGATCGTCTTGTGGAAACAGAATGATTCCTTAGAGAGTGAGAAGGATTTGGGTAAATACAGAAGTAGGAATAAACTACTTCTATACCTACTTCTTCCTACAGGAAAGAGGGTGAACACAGATTACAAAGTAAAAATAATCACTCAAGTGTCCATGGAATAGTAATTAAGAGTTTAACTAGAAAGTATAATTTGTACTGGGGAACAGTAAGAGAAGAAAATGAAAATTAGAAACTTGTAAGAAAAGCCTTGAAGGGCCAGTCAAAGCTTTACTCTGTGGGACAGGGGAAGGAACCTGAGACTTAGAAGGTAGTAGCAAGAAGGGTTGGCTGTATTGGGTGAAGTGGAAGGGATCAAATAACTAAGCTCTGGGTGGAGGGAAAATAAATAGTAGGTACAGTGGGAGAGGGACAGATGGTAGGTAAACTTCCAGTCAAAGAGGGAGAGAATGAAGACTGAAATCTTGGTATGTCTGGACCCTATGAAAATGCTTTCTGAAAAGAGTAGGTCATGTTGGTGGAGTGCCATTACAGAGAAGACATACAGCTTAATGGATTTAAAGAAAGCAAAGAATTTAAAATTCATTATATAACGTGAGCATTCAACAAATATTTCAAAATTGTTGATGATGGTACACAGTTTTAAATACAAAGAGAAAAATATGAGCCCAACTCTGAAATTCTAAATATAAAAGAGAAGAGTCAGTGTTTCGTGGGTCGAGGGGAAGGCAGAGAGAAAAAAGAAGTGCAGAAAGGTTAAAAAATGATACATCTGAATGTTCTAAATATCAAAGGAAGAAAAATTGAATGATAAAGGTGAGTTAAGGATCTGGAGATCAAAGGACCAGTCAATTTCTCTTTTCTACATTTAGTGATATGAGAAGGGCAAACAAGGGTGTAATCTTCAAAATATAGGCTGTGATATTTTCTAAAAAAAATCGACTCTTGCTTAAGGGGAATGGATGATGAAATAAGGTCAGAAAATGATTACTTTATTTTTCGATGACAATTATACATACGGAACTGTGCAAAGGGAGTTTAAATAAGTAAGTAGAAGTTTTATAAGGCACAGTAGAAAGAATGGACTCACTGTGAGAAATAGAAACAGAATGATAGAATCAAATTTGAGAGTTGGGAAGATATAGAGGGGGAGTTTTGGACCTTAGATAGCTAGTGTGAGTAATAGGAATTAGGGTAAGAAGTTAGTTCAGAACCTTCTGAAGAACATCACAGATATTTCTAGGGACAGGATGTCAGAAGAGGCAAGCCTCTCTACAAACATGGACACCCTAGGATCAGTTTCAATATATTGAAGAGAATGTTTCCATCTTGGAAACTGACTTTGGGAGGTTCCTTGGGCAAGTGGGGAATGAAAGGGAGATTCTTTAAGAGATGTGGGAGCCAAAATAACTCTGTCTCTAGGAACACCATTCTCTATATGAAACTAAATGACTGTCTGGGGGATTTGAATAACTGATACTTCATTGCTCCTTCACTCCAGTAAATTGAATATAATGATGTCCTTAACTTACTAAAAGGTTTAGAAGTGCCCCCTTGAAATCATCAAGAAAAGAATGGATTGGTGTATTTATTTCTTACTCTTCAGTGGTCACCATGAGTTCTATTTCTTCCAAGAAGAAGAAATACTCTTTCTACCTTACCCTCATTGTCTAGAAGCCACATGTTTTGAGTGAAATTAGGCTAGTCCAGCTCCTTTAAGATTGGACTCTGATTAGTTGATTCCAATCTGAGTGTTACAGTCATGGACCCACTTATAGTAGATTGGTTCATGGATAATGGGTCATGTGAATCATGACCTAAGCCAACTTAATACATGGAATTCCCCTGGTCAGAGATTGGTTAAGAGTCAGTAGAGAACTTAAGTGGTTCAATTAGAAGGAAGTTCAAGACTTTAGTTACTATTTGCAGTAAGAAATTTAGTCACTCAATCATTCTCTCCTCTTTCTTTTTCTCACTCTCACCCTCTTACTGTGGTTATTGGTAATTTTGTAACCACAAGATTAACTAGCCTTGGAATAAACTTGCCACACTAGAAAGAAAACTGGAGAGAGAAACAAACTTCTCCTTGGTGAATACCATAGAGCTGCTGGATCAAGCCTTGGCTGCAACTTATACTATAAGTGATATTTTGAGTTTGTGAGTCAATACATTGCCTTTATTGTCAAGGCTAGTTAAGTATTATAACTGGGACACCTTTCTGAATTATATTTATACTCATCTACTGAAATATTTTATTTTTCCCATTTACTTGAATCTCAACACATGCTGTCTTGCACTGAATTTATTCGCCTATATTTCCTATCTTTCTGCACAGTTTTTGAGCTCCTTGAGGTCAAGGATTGAAATTTACATATTTCTATGTTTCTCCTAGCTTTCAGAATACTACTTTGCATATAGTAGTGCTTAATAGATATTTCTAAAATGAATAAATCAAACTTGTGAAAATGTGCATTTGATCTCATTAGCATCATACTGCAGTTAACACATATTAATAATCCTAAAACTTAAATAAACTGAGTATGAAAACATCATTCTTTTAATGTTTCATATTTTACTTGTTTGCTTGTTTCTCTTCCTTGCTATAGGAAAGGCTGTGATAGTGATTTCTGTTTTTCACTTTCTTCCCCACAAACCACAAAAATTTCTAAGATGTTATGACAGCTTATCTAAAGTTCTAAAGATTAACAAGCATTAATCAGAGTTATCAGTTCTGTTGATGTAATTCTAACCAAAAGCTGAGTATCTTGACATTTTAGTTAGCTAATGTAGTCTTATCTTAGGTAAAGGAAAGATTTACATTAGGATTTTGATACATTGAAGATAGCCAAAGGCCAAAAGGAAAAGCTACATCGCTTTTAAAAGCTACCTTAAAAGCTACCTTGCTTTTAATTCAAGCCTTGACTCTTACTAGATATTTGACCTTGGCAGAATTATTTCTCTTGGTCTCAGTTTTCTCATCTATAAAATGGAGATATTTATACTATCTATCTTATAGGATTCTGATAAGGATCAAATGAGTTCATAAAAGCAGAGCACTTAATTTTAACAAATACTTAATGAGTACTGTTTTTCTTCTTTTCCTTCTTCCTCTCTTCCTTCTCCTTCTTCTTTTCCTGCTCCTCTTCTACCTCCTTCTCCTTCTTATTGTTTTACAGTATTGTTTTGATGTTATTACCATCCAAGTTGGGAAACAATTATAGTTTTCTCCATGTAAAAATTACTTTTTCTTTCAGTTTCTATAAAACATTGTATTTGCTGCTTCAAGATAAAAATATAACCTTCCCAGGCTTCCCTGGTGGCGCAGTGGTTGGGAGTCCTCCTGCTGATGCGGTGGGCGCAGGTTCGTGCCCCAGTCCGGGAGAATCCCACGTGCCGCGGAGCGGTTGGGCCCGTGGGCTATGGCCGCTGGGCCTGCGCATCCGGAGCCTGTGCTCTGCGGCGGGAGGGGCCACAGCGGTGAGAGGCCCACGTACCGCAAAAAAAAAAAAAAAAAAAAAAAAAAAATATATATATATATATATATATATATGTATAGTCTTCCCACCTACCTGGTAAAGATAAAGCCTGGCTGGTCACTTTTTCAGTCACATGCCCATGCAACAAATAAGTCTACCTGGGCTTCCCTGGTGGTGCAGTGGTTGAGAGTCCGCCTGACAATGCAGGGAACACGGGTTCGTGATCCGGTCCGGGAAGATACCACATGCCACGGAGCGGCTGGGCCCATGAGCCACAAAAAAAAAAAAAAAAAAAAAAGTCTACCTATGAGAATATTAACAAATGAAAGGACCCTAGAAGAGAGTACCAAAGTTATAAAAATAAAATAATTACATAAACATAAGGTACTTTTTCAATAAAGTAAACACAGTGGCCTTTAAAATATATTTAATACATGAAAAATGTTTAATTCATAAAAAGTAGGTTTTTAAAAAACTAATTTGATTTTTATTTTACTTCAGTGTTTAATAAAGTTAATTTAAATATGTAATTACATTTCATTGAAATTTTCATTGTGATAATTATATACTCACATACAGTTATAAGAAATAATACAGAGAGATCCCTTACACACTTTGTTCAGTTTCTCCCTATGGTACCATTTTGCAAAACTATAGTATAATATAATATCACAACCAGGATATTGACATTGATTCTATCCAGCCATTTTATTCAGATTCCCAAGGTTACTTGTCCTCATTTGTGAGTGTGAGTACATGGTGTGGAGTTCTTTATGCTTTTCTCACCTGTGTTCATTCCTGTATTCATGACCATAGTCAAGACACTGAACAGTTCCAACACTATTCCAACCTCCCTCCAGTCCTTCCTGTATTTACTTTCTGAACAAACAAACCAACCTTATGAATTAAGCACCCCAAGTCATGTTAGTTCTATTGCTAGATTAAGGACAAGGTTCATTTGCAAATCGTCATGTACTTCTGATATAAATCTACCTGAGCAACACTCATTAACAGGCACATCTATGTATTTTTACGAATGTACTTACTTTTCTCTAGTATCTCTCTACATATGTGTCTCTCTATCTAGAATAGAACTGAAAATACAAGGATTCATTCATTTATTTACTCCACACCCAACTCTCATTTATTTTAATTACAGGGATCTAGTCAATATTTTAACATCAAACCAGGGAGGGACTTCGTTATCTGGCATAATCACCACAAACTCTTATCTTACCTTTTATGTATAGGATTTTACCTATATTTATCAGATGTACATGACATTAAAGTCCAGTTATGGAAAATATTAAGATTAAATATATACTTAATTTTGTTTGTATTTTAAGTAGAAATTTATTTAAATGTATTTTTCATATAAGATATTAAAAATATAATATACCTAGATTATCAATATCCTCTAGGGATAAAATTATAGTCAGAAATGCCTATCGGCCAGTGAATACATTGATCAAGGTATGAGAAATTACAGAAAACTTGAAATTTATGGCAGCTAAAGGGAAATATAGGAAGATGAACTTAGAAGGTGTGCTATGAATCCTTTAAACGATTTCAGTGCAGAGAGACTAGGCATTCAGGAACTACTTTGGAGAATACTTGCCTAGCTGTGTTTCCTTCCCAGTCATCGGTTCTGTCAACTGAGGATATCTCTTGAGGTTTTCTCACCAGGAAATGGAAATAAGTCCATTATTTGTAAGAGATTAAATATTGATCACAATTTTATATTATTTCATATTAAAATCTATATGTAAGTGCTTCATTATTGAGTTCAGTTTCTGTCTGATTATTCAGTTTCAAACAGCAACACAAGAAAATTTGCTTCTACTGTCAACATAAAAAAATTAATACTGCATCATATAAAATGATGGAGATGACATTCAGTGTCATTTTGTGAGGTGTGGTGTTTGAGATTTAGTGCTCACCAAAAAATAAATGTTGACAAATGGCCAACATGATAAAATACTGAGGCAAAATAACCCAATAGGGAAATGAACATGGTACTGTAGTCAGACTGTAAGAGTTCCTTGCTATGCCACTGAACAAGTAAAACACTCGAACTCCCTGTGATTCAGCTTCTTCATTTGTAAAATGGCAAAATAATAATAATAAAATCTACTTTATAATATTATGCAGGTTAAATTAGTTGATACATGTATAGCACTTAAAAGACTCCCAAGTGTGTACTGGTTGCTCAATAAATGCGAACTGTTACTAAACAAGACATATTTTTAAAAGTAATCTCAGCCTTTATCCTGAGTATCTCAATAATGTAAAATTATGCTGAGAAATGGCAATTGTTCAAAGAGCAATCTCAGAGATCTTGCAATAGTACTCTGAAACAATCACTGAAAATTAGTCGATTTTGCTATTAGAATCACTACCTCTTTATCATAAGAATTAACAGTGAGCAACACAACTCTGTATGCCATAGAGTTACAGAGAAACCCACATAAAAGTTTGCCAACTAACTTCCTCCCCCGACATAGGCTGATAAGGAGCAATCTCCAGAGATTTCGAAGTGTTGCACAATTACAAGTAAACTGCGTATCGTGGAAAGATTAAGGTATAATAGGTATATAGGCTGTTAGCCTTGGTATGCTATTTCATTTCCCTTTCTTTTATTTCCTCTGTCATCATTTCTCTATTTAGTATTTCCCAGCACCTTGCTATCCGTTATTGCTTATTTATCACGTACCATATTTAATACCAAGCATGATATTGTATTGATCAACCCATTATGTCTTTCCAGCCTGTCCATCTCCTCTGTTCTGATGGTTTTACACATTAGCTTTTTTGAATGATGGCATAATTTGATTTAGAGTCCCCTGGTATGCATTATTTCTTGAGAATATATTAGTCACTTCAGTATGCTGCTTTAGTTCTTTCTGGGCAAACAGCAATACCTTTTGCTTTTACCTGCTGACCAATCCCTCTTATTCTCCTTTGCAAGCTTTTCTTCCTCTGCCTGTCTTTTGCATGTTTTTCTTCATATTTTTATCCTAAATTCTCTTCAACTTCTTCTCTTTATGGTCTGCTTGAATGATCTCCTCTCCAACTGCTCCAAATCTAATCTATATAATAAATGACTCCAAAATCTAAACCCCTAAGCTAGACCTCTCTATTACTAGCCTTATGACAAGTTCATGTGGTTGTCCTACAGTCCTCTAAACTCAGCATGACCACACTGAACTAATTATCCCCCAAGTCAACCTCCTATAGAGAATGACACCTGTAACTATGTATATTATCCTTAGCCCCTCACTTCACTTACCTCCTACAGCCAATCAGTCACCAGTCCCTGATGAATCCATCTTAAAAAAAGCTTTCTAATTGGTCCTTTTTTCTCCATCTCTATCTCCGAAACCTTATTCCAAGCCACAAGTATCTCCTGCTGAGATTATTGCAAATCTTCCTAAGTGGTTTCCTTCCACCCTAAATATTATCCAGGGATGCTGTCAAAGTAAGCTTCTTAAATGTGAATCTAGTTGTGTCACTCTTCCATTTAAAAAACTTTCAATAACTTCTTGCTCTCAGAATAGAATTGCCACTTTTTGTTTTAACTCCTAAGGCCCTTCATGACCTGGCACCTTCTAGGAGTCAAGCTGTTTCATGGTGAAAGCATAAACTTTGGGATTACATGCCTGGATTTAGATCTTAACTGTTTGTTCATCCATCCATCCATCCATCCATTATTGAGCAACCACTGTGTGCCTGGCACTGTTCTTGCCTCTGGATAGAGCAGTGAAGAAAACAGACAAAGCCTGCCCTTCTGGGGCTTTCATTGTAGAGGCATGAGACAAACAATTAACAAGAGAACACATATAGTATGTCAGATAATGATAGGGTGCTCCAGGGCAGTGGTCATGATGAGATTGATGTGCATATTTGGTGCATATTTGGTGTCCAACAGAATAATGAAACAAAGAGGGCAAATCTCTGAGGTAGAAGAGTATTGAAATGCCTCCCTCCCACCACCCCCCAGCTGAAATCATCTTGGGGCTAAATGTCTCTAGGACACTTTAATTTAATTTAATTTATTTATTTATTTATTATTATTTTTTTTAGTATCTAAAAGAATCTCTATCTGCTGCCTGGAGAAGGAGAAGAGGCTATCAGGAAACAAGAGTGGAAACAGGATGAGGATTAAGAGGTGATTTGCAATTGTCCAGGACACAGATACAGTTAGAGCAGTAATGATGGACATGGTGAGGAGTGGTCTGACTCTGAGAATATTTCTAAAGTAAAACCCAGAGGACTTGCTGATGGGAAGGCATCAGGACTACCTGAAGATTTTGACTTGAGAACTAGAAGTGGTGGAGCCATTCACTAAGATGGAAAAGAATGTGGGAAGATCCTATTTGGACTTTAGAGGGAGAATCAAGGATCCAGAATGTGTTATGTTTGAGATGCCTCATACATGTCCAAGTGGAGATGTTAAATAGGTAGCTCAGTATGATAATATGGAGTTCAGCTGAGTAGTTTGGATGGGGATATAACATGGGCTGTCATTAGTATATCATGATTTTAAAGCTGTGGGACTGAAATGAGGATACTGAGGAATGAGAGTGCTAATAAATGTTAACGAATGGCTCTGTATAAAAGATGTATATAATATGTACATTTTTACATACTACCCCTTTAGACAGGACTTGCTCTCTCTAATTTACCACAGTACCCACTACCCACTAGCCTACACATGTGTACTTACACAGGCGCTAGTCAGTCACTTATACTACCTGTCTGGCCATTCTGACATTGGTTTGTGAAACAGGAGTAGTTTTCCTTTCTGGGTCCTTTTCATTTTGTTTATTTACTTTATGCTGCCTTTCATGCTGAGAATTTTGTACACTATATGTAGCTGCTGGGGTGTGGGTGGCTTAAGAGTTGTCTTTCCAAGAGAAATTACCAGGTTGACTTGAATTGACCATGTTGAACATGTTTCAGGTATTGTCTTGGGGAGGACAATTTTGGTGTGTAAAGAATATCAATATGTTAACTTTGATCAGTCTTCAGAATTAAGACTACCAGGTTTAAAAAGATTTTTAAAAATCCTTTTCCAAATATGGATGGCTCATTTTACCATAATTTTTTTAAGTAAAGCAAATAATTTCAGGTATAATAAAAAGAGCCACAAAAGTATCAATAATTTATTATGGAAATGATTTACTGTAGAAAAATTATATTCTGAATAGTCATGAACCAGATTTGTCATCAGGTGAATGTAAGGATCACAGAGTTACAGTTGGATTCTAAACACTGTCTGAGTTAATTGCCCTCTCACTGAGGGCAAAAGGTTAGCTTTCAGCCATATGCCATCATTTTTTAAGTGATTTTTTTCTTGTCTGGAAAACGTATGAAATATAATGAGGAAGCAACAGAAAATACTTCACATTAAAACCAGAAGGATGACTTTCTAGCCAAATAGAGGTCATAATTTTTTCTCTTTTTTGAATTTTTATCTCCTTTCTGTTCTCTTTGTTCTCTCTTCCTGCTTCATCTGCCTTTCCTTTCATGGGTTTACATGTCTTATGATATTTTTTTCTTTTTCCCGCAGAGCATAGATATAATTTCCTGTGTGGCACTCAATATCTCCAAGACCTAGGATACTCCTTGAGAGGTATGGTACTATTTTGAGGTAAGTTATAGCATAAAACTGCATTAGCTACCTCATTTGTGAAAATTATACCAAATTCCCAGATATGTAGAAAGCAGTTGCTGGTAAAAACACAATCCTAATGGTTTTCATAATTGATGTTTTCAAAACCAGAAATAATTCTGATGATGTTTCATCCCCCTTTTAGGACTTTAGTGGTGAGAAAGGATTCTGTGTTTTATGAGATCTAGTAGTATTATATTTAGACTATTTTACTGCTGAATTTCTGTAGCAGAGAGACTTAAGAAGCTTTTCTTATACTAGTTTCTGAAACACTAATGGAACATATATATACATTTTTTTTCTACTTTTATTAACAGAACCACAGGAATGCATTTTTGTGGCAGATGATTCCACATGGAGTATGAACATTTTTCAGCTAGTAGTTTATATCTTTAAAAGAAGACATTGTTACACTATTCTGTTTACCTTTTTCAATAAAATGTAAGATTCACTGAGGGCTCTCCCAGTTAAGTTTTAAATTATTTTGTCCTACTCTAGAGTAGCTTTTCAAATTAAACTTTCTGCTGTGCTTATTGGTCTACACATTAATTATAAACTGCTTGACCTTAATCAATTTCTCTTCTATCTATTAGTCCAAATGTGAACTTAGTGTTTAAATAACTTAAGGTACATGATCTGACTCATGCAAACTTCCATTGACTTTTACTGGAGTCGGTGAAATTTTGTCAGACATCCAGGGTCTAATTTGTTCCTACATCCCAGAATACAAACTATAAACGAGAAACTGGTGAACTTTGTGCCATATAGCAGGTTAATGTTCTTTTAATGTTTTTCCTGGTCTCGATGGGATTTTTTTAAATAAATCCATAGCATTTATAATGACATTTAGATTCCTGGTAGATAAGTATTAATTTATAATCTATACAAATACTTAATGAGTTTATTATATAAAATATTAACATTACCATTTATTATTATCATTATTGTTATTCTTCTTTAACGTTAGTTTCTAGGTGCCTTAGTTAAATGGAGTCTGTGTACAGAAACAATTCGTTCTTGCTGATTGTTCATTCCTAAAATATTTAGGCATAGTTTGAATGATGATATTGGGTAGCTGAAAAATATTTCTCATGTAGATGGAAATGAATAAAAGATTACCTAAAGTAGGATAAATCACAAGGAAGCTAACAGATCCAGCAGAATGGCAGCATAAAGATGTATACTCTACTCCCAACCAAAAAAGTACCTCTTTGATCAAAGTAAAGCAACCACAGTGACAAGTTGAAGTGAAATGGGGGAGAGAATGCTTATTATGTGGATGCAGACCACAGATGTCCAAAATTTTCTTTCAAATAGAGTTGAGAAGAAAATTAAAGGAAAATGCCATTTTTTTTTTGAGAGTATAACAGTCTTACAGGAAATAAAGGAAATTCTGGCAGGAGTCAGAGGGACAAAGAATGGAGCTGCAGGCGGACTCAGAAAGGATGGGGCCTTGGAGCCTCTTTCCCACCGTAGTTCAACAACATTCCAAGGTCCTGTTGGCATCCCTGGAATGTAAAGTGAGCACCCAGCCCCTCCTCACTTTGTTTTTCTGATCCAGCTTTTTGATAGTTGCCTGAGTTCCTTCAGATGAAGGAGGGAATACCCATCCTGGGAAGGGGTAGGTCTGAAATGGAGAGGAACAGAAGTAAGGAGACCAGAGGAGGTGGGGAAGAAAATAGCGACCACGGCAACAAATTAAAAATGGAGGAGACAACATAAAGCATGGAAAACTGAAACTAAGATGACAGAAATAAGCTTGCTCTGCAGTCAGTTACCCTGGGTCCCAATCCTGGATCACTGAGTATTGTTAGGTGTGTGCTATTGAACACATCTCTTAACCTGTTTGTGCCTCAGTTTTCTCATCTATCACATGAGGATAATAAACACCCTATGTGTGAGGATTAAATGATAATATGTCACTTATATAAAAAGGGATTATGACAGTACCTAGCACTTACTGTGTTCCGTAAATGGTGATTGCTTTTATTACATTAAACAATTTAATATATTTAGTTAAAATTATTAAATTAAATACTACTATTATTAAATCTAAATGATGTGCGCTTAAACAACTCACTTATTTAAAAGGTGAACCCTCAAATTAAATCGAAAACAGTCTTTATGGTGTATGAAAGAAAGACAGCTGAAACAAAATGACTCAAAAATTAAAAGCAAATGGACAGTATGGTAGAAAAGCTGATTGCTATTACCTAGGAATATTTAGTCCGTGTAATATTATCCCAACCACAGGATAAAGGTCATTGTCTTCATCCCTTGACCCTGGCCTGTCCCTGGCTACAGCTGATGGAATCAGAGATGGACACCTAACCTCGGACCATCAAGCCATGGTCTGACTAGTGACCTGTGCGTTGTGTTTTGGCTGAAAAAGTCTTTGGAGAAGATTAGATTTATCTCTTAAAATTGGGGAATTAAATGAACGGAGTGGAAGAGTGTCGTTGGAGTGAATTGGTAACTCCGTGTAGCCTTAAATGAAGTATAGCATGAAAAGAAGCACATGGAAGGAAGCTTGTCCTGGGCTACCTGGTGGGGGACAGACAGGGAAATTCATAGATATAGTCTAACCCTGTAGCAGGAAGTGGTTTCTGCCCCTGCTTCCTGCCCAGAGACCACTAAGTGACAGCAGCAGAGTCCTCTATTGAGCCAAGTTTCTTTCGTTAAGGTTAGGACCCTGAAAGAAAATAATGTTATACGGGAGAACGGGGGCGGGGGGGACTGTAAATTCTTGGAACCCTGGTCTCTCTGAGGTACTTTCCTGTACAGTTTCCCTCCCATGAGTGATGAGACTTCCCTTTATAAATTCATCCTGTGACCAAAGCTTGGAATGCAGAATGGGCTTGTGGAAATAAGCAAAAGCAGATTAAGGAAGAAAGGCCCTTTACCAGGAGTTCTAACTGATGTTTCCCTTCAGGGCCCTGAGGCTTAAGCCTTTATTTCTAGAAGAATGGGGAGAGGAGGAGTTAGTCCCATTTGTTGCTAAGCAACCAAAGCTTTGCAGGCCTGTTCTGAGGTCACGTTTGCAGCTATTGAGAATCAGTGACAAGGTGGATGTAGCGATGCAGGGAGAAGCCTCTTCTTTCAAAATTTCTGGTTCTGTGTTTTAAATGATGGAGCTCTCAAGAACAAAATTGATTGGAAGCCTATCAAAGTTCTTCAAAAATGGTGTTTTGAGAAGTAAGCCAGGCCTGAGAATGAGAGGTAAATTTCAGACTCAAACCAACAATACAGAGCATCTTATCTCCCATACAAAGTCCGGGACCAATACAAAGAATGCCAAGAATAAACTTAGTGAGAAATATACCAAATCTGTGTGAAGACAAAGCAGAAACCAACCAACTAAATGAAGGCGATAAAAAGATATCAGAATAAATGGAGAGATATTGCATGTCCTTGATGGGAGGACAAATATTGTAAGGGTGTGAATTTTCTACAAATTTATTTGCGAATAAGTATACCACATAGATCCCTTCTGTTTGTTTTTGGTTTGTTTGTTTTGTTTTGTTTTTTACATGACAACACAACCTTCATTTATTTGGAAGAGTAAATGTGTGGGATTATTTAGAAACATTCTGAGACAGAAGAGAATGAGTAGGAATTTATCAAAGACATATTAAACCATATTGTTAAGATGTGACAATTGAAACAGTGTGATATTGTGTAATAATAACATTGGAATAAATAGGCAGATCAATGGAAGAGATTAAAGAGTCCAGAATCAGACACAAGTGGGAATTTAGCAAGTATTATAGGTGACAATTCAAATCAATGTATTGAATGGATTTTCCAAAAAATGTTTTGGAACAAATGACTTAGCATTTGCAAAAATATAAAGTTGAAACTCTACTTCCCATTTACCCCCAAAATAAATCCTAACTTTAAAATTAAAAGATTGAAATTGAGATTGAAATTGAAAAACATAAGATCATAAAGTACCAGAAGAAAATTTAGATTAATAATTTTACATTTCCTAATACAAGGAAATGTATTAGTCTGCTCGGGCTGCGGGAACAAAATATCACAGACTGGGTGGCTTAAACCACAGAAATTTATTTCTCACAGTTCTGGAGGCTGGAAGTCCAAGATCAAGGGGCAAGCAGGGTTGATTTCTTCTGAGGCTTTACTCTTTGGCTTGCAGATAGCCATCTTTACACTGCATCCTCAAAACTTGTTTCTTGAAGCCTGAAGCCTTAATGTGACTGTATTTGGAGACAGGGCCTTTAAAGAGATATTTAAGGGAATGAGGTCCTAAGGATGGGGCCCTAACTCAATCTGATTGCTGTCTTTATAAGAAGAGGAAGAGACACCAGGGATGCGTGTACACATAAAAATTGCCATATGAGGAATAAACAGGAAATATTTTCTAAGTATTACCTCCAAGGCAGAAAACAGTCATTAATTTCACTAGAAATAAAAGGAATTCAAATAAAATAATGAAAATCTCATTTTTCATTGATTTGATTTTTTTTTTTAAACTGTAAAATCCCACCATTGGTGACAATATGGGGTTGCAAGTATGTATAAGTACTCTCTCACACTGTTGGGGATAGAGTAGGCCAGTATAAATACTGTGCAGGGAAATGTGGCAATTTGTGACATATTAAAAAAAGCATGTGTATGTTTTCCTATTTATTAGATTTTATCCTAAATAAATAGTCCAATAGGTGAAAAAAAATGTATGTACAATCATGTAAGATAGTTTCAGATAATAAAAATAGAAAGCAAATTAAATGTTGATAAATAAGGGATTGGATGAACCAGTTAAGATGCTGGTTATACAGTGATATACTCTTCAGTCATTAAGAGATATACAGTAGATCAGTTATCTGGATATGGACATAGAATCTCTAAGATGAAATGTTAAGTGAAAAAGCAGGTTAGAGTAAGTTCCCATTTTTGTAAAAAAATATAAAGAGAAGTAAATATGTTGCAAAGGGGTTATATATAGTCTGAATTGTTTATGTTAAACATATAATATTTTGCTAATCAGAAAGAAAGTTATTTTCACTTAAAAAATACATTTGTAGAAATAAAAAACATATTCTATATACAGAAACTATATTTAAAAATACAGAAAGCCAACCTATGACCCAGCAATACCACTCTGAGGTATTTACCCTAAGTAATGAGAACATATGTCCACAAAATGACATATAACATCTTCATAGCAATTTTATGCATAGTAGCAAAACATTAGAACCAATTCAAAAGTCTACCTTCAGGATGACCAAATTGTGGTATATTCATACAATGGAATACTACTGAGTGATAGAAAAGGAGCAAACTATGGATATATAGAGTAAAATCTATAAAAACATTATGCTGAGTTGAAAGAAATGCATAAAAGAACACATACTCTGTGGTTCCATTTTTATGGCCTTCTAGAACAGGTAAAATAATCTAAGGTGAAAGAAATCACAACCTGGGTGGTCTCTGGTGGGAGATGTTGACTGGAAAGGGTTAGAAGGGAAGTATCTGAGGTGATGGAAAAGTTCTATATCTTGATTTCAGTAGTGCTTACATGGGTACACTTTGTTGCCAAACTCCTTTGACTCTACCCCTGAAGTCCATGCGTTTTATATCATGGAAATTATATATCAACAACAACAACAGCAACATTAAACATTGCCACCTGACTATGAAAAACAAAGATATACAGAAAGCATATTTTTAAAATGACAGAAAATAAAGGTAGATAAAACACTCTTGCCTGAGGAACCTCAGAAAATAAGGAGAAAAGGCCTTATAAGGTCTATGGGTTTAAACATTTGGGGAACATGAACTTAGAGCTTTCCTGTGAAGGTTATATGCTGACTATAGATGGAATGTTGTAACTAAGAAAGGTCGCTTGACACTGATGAGAAAGAGCTTGAGAAATACAGTTGGATGATGGAGGAGAGGCATCCTGCCACCAGCCAAGAATTTGTCCGTTTAAGTGTATCTCTTGAGGTAGAGGTTTATTCCTAATGTGGAGACGCGCACATCAGATTTTCAAACTTGGTAACACCAGTTATTAAGAGTAAAGAAAGTTTTGGAGGACTTCCCTGGTGGTCCAGTGGTTAAGACTCGTGCTTCCACTGCAGGGGGCACAGGTTTGATCCCTGGTTGGGAACTAAGATCCTGAATGCTGTGTGGTGCAGCCAAAAAAAAAAAAAAAAAAAAAAGTAAAGAAAGTTTTAAATAATTTCTCTCTTTCTTACTCCATGAAGTATTGTTTGTTTGCTTGCTCTCTGAAGTATTGCTCACTAAGCAAGTTTTTAAGCTCAGTTGTATTTTTTTTTTAAGGAACATATTTGTTTCTTAAAAGATAAAAAGTGTCCATATTATATATAGTATACGAACGTCTTTGATGGAAATCTGTATTATGCCTTATATTATGTGATTTTTGTCAATTTTATTTTTTTAATCTTTTTTTTTTTTGCCTCCTAACAAGTAAAAAGTATATTTAAAAATATGCAAAGTTCACTTTTTATGAACTCGATACTCAGTCTGTTGTGTTGATCCCACAACATACCCATGATGCTAAAAATTCCATGCTGGAATTTCAAGTGGGAGTGAAGCAGCATACTAAACTACTTTCAGCAAGCCTAGTGCCAGATGATGAAAAAATATTTTTTTAATTTATCATGAGTCCATTGAAGTACCAACATGTCTGACTTTTACATTTAGTATTGAAGAGGAAATCAACAAGAAAGGAACGATTATTAGGTTTTGATTAGACATCAGACTCTCCACTACCCTACTATTTTTGTTTTCCTTTGTAAAAAGGTATGTGCAGATGTGCAGCCACATCTTCAAGTTTGCATTCATATCTGTTGGATGAAGTGTTTTGGTAGTAAGGATGCAGCAAGAAAGGGCTGGAAACTTTGTAAGAGAGGCAATCAATCAGAAGGAATGAAGTGTGTAAGGGGTTATAGGCCCTGCAGAAAGTGGATTCCAAACCCTGGAAGCCAGAAAGAGAAATGAAAACAAACAAATGAAAAGGTTGATGGATGAGACTTGATAAGTGCAAGGGAAGTTTAGTATTTGGAAGCTTCATTACAACCACTGCCTACTCTTTTCACACATATCCAACAGAAGTGCTTTGCTTTTCCCTGAGGAATACGTTATTTTATTTTTTAATTTATTAAAATTTTTGTTTTTCTTTTTGGCTGCACTGCATGTGGGATCTTAATTCCCCGACCAGTGATTGAAACTGTGCCCCAAGCAGTGGAAGCACAGAGTCTTAACCACTGGACCACCAGGGAAATCTCTCCTTTTTTTGATTTTTGTTTTGGGTATTATTTTAATTCATGACATTTTGAGGTAAGCACTGTACAGAAAAGTTACATTATATATGTATTACTTTTTAAAAAGATAAAAATTGTTCCTTCAAATATAGTATACATAGATCTAACATTAGCAAAGAAGTTCAAAAGAGCGATCAAAGCAATGTCAGTTGTTTAAGATATTAAGACATTTAAAAAGAAGCAAAAATATAAGAGTAATTTAAGCAGTTCAAAAGTAAAATTTAATATGAGAAGTATACATTTTTAGAAGATCATAATCAAAGAAAATTGGAAGTGAACACATATGAAAATTTTCTGAATGTTTTAGATAAATGTTTAGTCAATAAATATGTAGAAAATGGGCCGAGGATTTACAACTCCCCTCCTGTTTCTTAAGTTATACATTTGTGTTTAAACAAACCTTACCTCTAATAAATGTATCATAGTCATGTTTCATTAAAATAACTTTTAAGGAATTACAAAATAAAATTTATATTAAAACAAGCATATGTACATATATTACTAATGAAAAATATTTTAAAGTTTTCAGCAAAATTGAATAACCTCTATAAATCAGTTTGGTACATTTGTTAACATAAAAACTTGTCTTCAATTAAAAAAAATTTTTTTAGATCACAATTTTTTAGTCCATTTATAAACTGCTTTTTATTGGGCAGCTGCAAAAACTTTCCACTGCATAGTCCTTTTTTTATGTAGTAAGACTGTCAGCAACTTTAGACATTTATGATCAGACTTTCTGACTTTTACTATACTCATTTAATACATATAACTTGTTATTTGGAATGCAGACTTGCCCTTTAAAAGCATTCCCAAGTGAATATATCTGCAGTTTTCATATTGTAAAAAAATATATATAAATGATTTCTTATTTTGAGGCAATTGATAAAACTACTTTGCAAAAGAAATTTGGTAGAATATAACCTTTTAACAAAGGAAAGTTTCTGAACTTGAGGATGTCACAAAATATAAAGGTTAGGTGGAAATAACTGTGATTATATATCCTAAGCACATTTTTACCTACTAATGAAAAAATCCCAAATAAAATGTATATAAACTCAAAATTATCCTTGAGAATCAATGTGTTTTAAACAAAATTCAGTATGTAAATGCTTGTATTTTCTTCTTTAATCAAGGAAGTAACAACTTTCTCTAATCATTTGGGAATATAACTTTGTATCTTTGATTCTCACCTTGTATTTGTATACCAGTTAACAGTGTTAAAAGCCATCTCATTTACATATTTAATTTTACCATTATATAACATTGTTCAGTTGAAATATCATCCTCATCTTTCAGATGTGGAAACTGAGAGATATTCATTCTATCAATCATTATACAATATATTAACTGACTTTTATATGCCAGACACTGTGCTAGACTCTGGAGATACAAACGTAACAAGAGCCATCATCCTTGACTCTGAAGATTTGGCAACAATGACCATGGAGTATGAGCATTGCAAAAATAGCGGTGTGTATGAGATGTGCTGGGAATACATAGGAAAGAAAATAAATTGAAACTTGGATAAAGAAAGGCATCTTAGAGATGAAGGCTGAGCCAAGTATCATGAATAGATATTAGACAGGCAAAGAGGAACAGTGAAAGGATAAGATGTTTTCTTACAGAAGCAGCAGCCTGAGCAGAGGCACCAAAGGCAGAGTATATTGCCTATTCTGGGAACAGCTAAAGGGGTCCACTTTAGGTTGGGATGGGAGAGAGGAGAAGAAATGGTGAAGGATGGGGTATAATCTTTATCCAAAGACTAGATTATAAAAGGACCTTGTACACTATGCTAATGGACTTCATACTGACGGGTGTGGAGAACCAAGAAAACTCATCAGACTTGATTTTTTGAAGAAAACACTATGGTTTTGGAGAACAGGCAAGATTGTATAGTAGTGAGTCTTTTCAGGTGACTATTATAATAAACCAGATACAAAAACAATAAGGGTCCAAAGTAAGGGAGCAATAGTGGGAATAGAAAGAAAAAGACCATTTGAGTTTATTTAAGACATTAAACAATTGTTTAATTTGAGACTAAATTGCTAAAATTTATAGTGTAAATAAGTCAAAATGAAAAAGACATGTGAACACCTAGTTCAGATGTGCAGTCACTTGTTAAATACAAGATGCCAGTGGGATTCTAGAAAGAATGACTGTATATGAATAGCCAAAAAGGGTTTCCCTGGTGGCGCAGTGGTTGAGAGTCCGCCTGCCGATGCAGGGGACACAGGTTCGTGCTCCGGTCCGGGAAGATCCCACATGCCGCGGAGCAGCTAGGCCCGTGAGCCATGGCCGCTGAGTCTGTGCGTCCAGAGCCTGTGCTCCATAAGGGGAGAGGCCACAACAGTGAGAGGCCCGCGTACCGCAAAAAAAAAAAAAAAAAGCAAAAAAGTTTTAAATTAAATACAGAAAATAGGAGGCTTGTATTATAAGATATTAAAATACTCGAAAACTGTCATGATAAAACATTATGACTGATACAGAAAGAGTCAAATCAGTGAGATAGTCCTCCAAAACAACAATAAATGTGGGTATGTCTAAAAGCATCATAAAGCAAAATTAAAAAGCAAACAACAAACAGAAAAAATACATTCACCATGTGCAAAAGATAATAGATTTATTCATGACTTTAATGAATAAGGGGCTCTTGGAATTACACAAAAATGGATAATACACTGACAAATGATATAAACTTCTCCAAATATAAACAAGTGGGCAATAAGCATATGCTTATTGAATAAAGTCCAAATTTATTCTTACACAGAAAAATAAAAATTAAGACAAAGATATGCCATTTTTACACATCGAGTTACAGTATAGCAAAAATAACTCCAATCAATATGTGAGGAAATGGCCACTTTCATATATTCCTCATGAAAGTGAACACAGGACAGTGAACTGCAACCTCTTTCTGGAGAGCAAGTTTGGCGATATGCCTTTGAGCCTTAAGGATGTACTTTGACTAACACAACATTGTAAATCAACTGTACTCCAATAAAGAAAACAAACAAAAAAAATGAATGTGATTTGACTCAGCAATTCCAGATACAGGAACTTATACTAAGGAAACAGAAATATGTGAAGAAATTTAGTGTCTTTGCCTATGTGACCCCCACCTCATGCAGACCCAGAAACAAAGTTTTGTGGGTGAGTCCTTTATTGGAGCACTACCCCAGGGAGTAGGAGAGAGGACAGGAGAGCAAAGGAAGGAAAGCAGAGCCAGCACAAGGCTGCATGATTGATTCAGTCACTATTATGAGCAAGAGGTTGTCTGATACCACATAGACCATCTGGGAAGCCGTATGAAATATGTCTCAGGCTTTCCATCCAAAGGTACATTTATGCACCTGCTCCCATCTCTCATCAGACAAAGTCCACCCCACAGGGAGTCAGTCCTACCACCTTTCAGGTTGCACTTTAACAGCCCCTCCCTATCCCCCATCCTCTCAGTCAGCTGAGGGTCATTCTACCTGTGCCTGTGGTGAGATGCTGTCAGGTTGCACTTGTCTGAAACTGATCAATGCCCTTGAATTGTCTAGAATATGAGGCTGAGAGTACCTGATGTAGTGCATAGGAGACATCCAACGAGGTCCATCTCTTGCAACACTGAGGTTGGCTTGTGTCTTCCATTACATACATCTCCCCTACCATAATATGGGGACTTCATTTTCGGTGAGGATAAGTTGCCCTCCCTTCTTCTCTGAAAGAGGAGAAATACAAGTCAAATTTGCCAGAAACCCCTGCAAAGTGAAGGACAGCTGCAGTCTCTCCAAAGACTTAATAAGAGAAGATGAGTGAAAAATGAGCAAACAAAAGCAAAACAAAAGTAAAACACCTTAGGATCTTCACTGCTGCTGCTGGTCCTGAGATTGTGATTGCTATTTATCATTTCCCTTCTTTGCTACCAGCTCAAAATTTCCCTAATCCATAGCCAGCACTTGGCTCTCAGAGTGGAAAGAGATCTAATGTAATCAACTTGCCGAAAGCTGGTTGGCTTATCTCCTCAAGGAATGATGCTGTATCACCTGTTGATCTTTGCTGCTGGCAGCTTGGTCATTCAGCAGTGGTTGTAGTGAGGTCAATGCTGATGAAAGGGAGGCTGTTTTGTTGGGTTCACACATAGTCTCTGCCACTGCCTCTATAGTCACTGTATTCCTAAGCACTAGCACAGCTTAGGAGGGAGTCAAGTTGATATCCACAGGATAAGTCACCCTGTTCTTTATGGTGGATGTGCTATGTAGGGCACTGATATCAGACACATATCCCCATGCTTTGTGCCCAGTGTGATAGGTCCAATCATATGCCTCTTTCACAGACTTACTTGTTGTCAATTTTCTAAACTTGTTCTTTTTAGATCACTGAAAAACCAGCCTAGCCATTTGCCACTGCCTAGAGCTCCATATATGTCCTTACCTTAGGTCACTTTTCCTTCCATTAGAATTGAACAACCAAGTGTACTTCTCATAGTCTTCCCACTGGGAGAATTTTCCTGTACCAGTGTCATTTAGGCTATCACTCAGTGGTGCTATAACACAGCATGTGTTCATTTTTAGCTAACATCAAAATATTGTACTGACCTATCTGTGAACCAGTCTCAATTACTTTCCTCCTCCTCTTCTATAGTTGGTCTATAGAGAAGACCCTCCACACCCTTGAGGCAATAGGTTTGAAATGATAAATAGGTATAGGTGCAACAGAGTGGTTGACATAGGACCACATGTTCATATGTTTACTTGAAGAGGATATCCTAACATGCCCCAGATCAATGAGCCCCTACAAAATTTATGGATGTAGTAGGGTCTTGAATTTTTGTGGGTTTTATCATCCAACCCTGGACAGCCATGGATCTTTCTAGGGAATCAGCTGCTCACTAAGTTCAATTAGTGTGATGGTGTGTATATAGTAGATTTACTAAGTTCAATTAGTGTGATGGCATGTATATAGTAGATTAACTAGCAACCTAACCTCAGAAATCTTGTAGTGTCAATTCAGCTGCCTTCTATTCATAGAAGAAGTCTCAAGCCTGCCTAGATTCAAACTCCCACCTCTTAATAGGAGAGGGCCAAGTTTCTATAACAACATGTGGGATAAGAGATAATGTTTTGGTCATCTTTGGAAAAAATAATCTGTTACATGAATTCTCTGGACTCACATGATAAATACATTTTTTCTATTTCCTCCTCTATGAATGACTTTTCACTACTTTATTAATACCATTCCAAGGAAATTCTGGCAAATATAGTCATCTCATTTCCTTTAGGATAAATGTCAAGGAGCCATCCCAGGAGATTATTAAGACCAGCTCCAGATATACCTGACAAGACTTGTAATTCTGAGTTATGGGTGTACCTTACATCATATGTACATATGTGTACCCTTACATCAAAAATTCTCCTCAAACCAGATTTTTATTTCAACAACTCTATTATCCAGGCTTATGAGCCATTTCTACATGTTGTCCTGAATTCTGCTAATATATATTATTCAGGTCCTGCAATTTCTTGGTGTTTAAGCTATTTCTCCCAAGATCAGGAACTGTACATGATAGCCACTCAGAGATTTGACCCTGGTTATTGTCCTGTAGACAATGAAGCATTTCAAGGGCAGGTCTTGCATCAACTTCTAAGGCCCCAGCCTCAGGTGAGATCATTGCAGGTTCTCCCTGCAATGGAAGAGTCTGCTCTTCTGGCTGTTTTAGCAAAATGGTAGGTTTAGGAGAATATGAGGTTTTGTGATTCTCTGGCATTTCCATCCAGATGTTCTCACTTTAGTTCTCAGCTCCAACCCTTAACCTATATGGGCCCTGATTCTGCTGTAGAAGATTTGTCTTGGACTTGGCAGCTACATGTAAAAGAATGAAATTAGAACACTCCCTAACACCATACACAAAAATAAACTCAAAATGGATTTAATCCATTAAATGTACAGTAGTGTCTGACCTCAGTGTAAGGCCAGATACTATAAAACGCTTAGAGGAAAACATAGGCAGAACACTCTATGACATAAATCACAGCAAGATCCTTCTGACCCACCTCCTAGAGAAATGGAAATAAAAACAAAAATGAACAAATAGGACCTAAAGAAACTTCAAAGCTTTTGCACAGCAAAGGAAATCATAAACAAGACAAAAAGACAACCCTCAGAATGGGAGAAAATATTTGCAAAGGAAGCAGCTGACAAAGGATTAATATCCAAAATATACAGGCAGCTCATGCAGCTCAATATCAAAAAAACAAACAACCCAATCCAAAAATGGGCAGACCTAAATAGACATTTTTCCAAAGAAGATATACAGATTGTCAACAAACAAATGAAAGGAGCTCAACATCACTAATCATTAGAGAAATGCAAATTAAAACTACAGTGAGGTATCACCTCACACTGGTCAGACTGGCCAACATCAAAAAATCTACAAACAATAAATGCTGGAGAGGGTGTGAAGAAAAGGGAAACCACCTTCACTTTCGTAGGGAATGTGAATTGGTACAACCACTATGGAGAACAGTATGGAGGTTCCTTAGAAAACTAAAAATAGAATTACCATATGACCCAGCAATCCCACTACTGTGCATATAGTAATGAGAAAACCATAATTCAAAAAGAGTCATGTAACACAATGTTCATTGCAGCACTATTTACAATAGCCAGGACATGGAACCAACCTAAGTGTCCATCAATAGATGAATGGATAAAATGATGTGTCACATATATACAATGGAATATTACTCAGCCATAAAAAAGCGAAATTGAATTATGTATAGTCAGGTGGATGGACCTGGAGTCTGTCATACAGAATGAAGTAAATCAGAAAGAGAAAAACAAATACCATATGCTAACACATATATGTGGACTCTAAAGAAAAGAAAAAGGTTCTGATGACCTAGGGGCAGGACAGAAATAAAGACACAGACATAGAGAATGGACTTGAGGACACAGGAAGGGGGAAGGGTTAGCTGGGATGAAGTGAGAGAGTGATATTGACATATTACACTTCCAAATGTGAAATGGATAGCTAGAGGGAAGCAGCTGCATAGCACAGGGAGATCAGCTCAGTGCTTCGTGACCACATAGAGGGGTGGGATAGGGAGGGTCGGGGGGAGACACTAGAGGGACTGGATATGAGGATATATGTGTGCATATAGCTGATACAGTTTGTTATACAGCAGAAACTAACACAACATTGTAAAGCAATTATACTCCAATAAAGATGTTAAAAAAAAAACCACAAAAAGAAACCCAAAACAATTAAGAAAATTATAATAGGAACATACATATCAATAATAACCTTGAACGTAAATGGATTAAATGCCCCAACTAAAAGACACATTCTGGCTGAATGGACACAAAAACAAGACCCACATATATGCTGTCTACAAGAGACTCACTTCAGACTTAGGGACACATACAGACTGAAAGTGAAGGGATGGAAAAAGATATTCCATGCAAATGGAAATCAAAAGAAAGCTGGAGTAGCAATACTCTTAACAGATAAAATAGACTTTAAAATAAGACTGTTACAAGAGATAAGGAAGGACACTACATAATGATCAAAGGATCAATCCAAGAAGAAAATATAACAATTATAAATGTTTATTCACCCAACATAGGAACACCTCAGTACATAAGGCATATGTTAACAACCATGAAAGGAGAAATTGACATTAACATAATAATAGAAGGGGACTTTAACACCCCACTTACACCAATGGACAGATCATCCAAACAGAAAATAAGTAAGGAAACACAAGCTTTAAATGACACAAAAGGCCAAATAGATTTAATTGATATTTATAGAACATTCCATCCAAAGTGGCAGAATACACTTTCTTCTCCAGTGCACACTCAACATTCTCCAGGATAGATCACATCTTGGGTAACAAATCAAGCTCAGAAAATTTAAGAAAATTGAAATTATATCAAGCATCTTTTCTGACCACAGTGCTATGAGACTGGAAAACAATTACAGGAAAAAACCTGGAAAAAACATAAATACATGGAGGCTAAACAGTGTGCTACTAAATAACCAAGAGATCACTGAAGATATTAAAGAAGAAATAAAAAAATACATAGAAACAAATGGCAACGAAAACACCATGACCCAAAACCTATGGGATGCAGCAAAAGCAGTTCTAAGAGGGAAGTTTATAGCAATTCAATCTCACCTCAAGAAATAGGAAAAATCGCAAATAAACAATCTAACCATAGACTTAAAACAACTAGAAAGAAGAACAAAGAAAACTCAAAGTTTTTACACAGCAAAGGATACCATAAACAAGACAAAATACAACCTTCAGAATGGGAGGAAATATTTTCAAATGAAACAACAGACAAAGCATTAATCTCCAAAATATACAAACAGCCCATGGAGCTCAATATCAAAAAAACAAACAATACAGTTAAAAAATGGGTGGAAGACCTAAATTGACATTTCACCAAGGAAGACATACAGATGGTCAAGAGGCAGATGAAAAGATGCTCATTATCAACAATTATTAGGGAAATGCAAATGATAACCACAGTGCAGTATCACCTCATTCCTGTCAGAATGGCCATCATCAAAAAATCCAGAAATGATAAATGCTGGAAAGGATTTGGTGAAAAGGGAATCCTCCTACACTGTCGGTGGGAATGTAAATTGATACAACCACTACGGAAAACAGTATGGAGGTTCCTTAAAAAATAAAAGTAGAACTACCATATGACCCATCAATCCCACTACTGGGCATATACCCTGAGAAAACCATAATTCAAAAAGAGACATGTACCACAATGTTCACTGCAGCACTATTTACAATAGCCAGGGCATGGAAGCAACCTAAATGTTCATTGACATATGAATGGATAAAGAAGATGTGGCACATATATACAATGGAATATTAGCCACAAAAAGAAATGAAATTGAGTTATTTGTAGTGAGGTGGATGGACCTAGAGTCTGTCATACAGAGTGAAGTAAGTCAGAAAGAGAAAAACAAATCCCATATGCTAACACATTTATATGGAATGTAAAAAAAAAATGGTACTGATGATCCTAGTTGCAGGGCAGGAATAAAGAGGTACACATAGAGAATGGACTTGAGGACAGGGGTTGGAGGGCGAAGCTGGGGCGAAGTGGGAGTAACATCGACATATGTACACTACATATGTACATATAAATATAAAATAGTTGGCTGGTGGGAAGCAGCAGCATAGCACACAGAGGTTGGCTCGGTGCTTTGTGATGACTTAGAGGGGTGGGATAGGGAGGATGGGAGGGAGGCTCAAGAGGGAGGGGATATGGGGACATGTGTATGCATATGGCTGATTCGCTCTGTTGTGCAACAGAAACTAACACAGTATTGTGAAGCATTTATACTCCAATAAAGAGCTATTAAAAAAATTGTGGTATATCCATTCAGTGAAACACTGTGAATCCCTGAGAAAAACACAATAATAAAAGGCTGCATCATGATATAAAAATATCCACACTACATTTTAAGTTGGAATATCTGGCTATAACAGCAATGTACAAACATGTTTTATAATATCAATTCTGTTTTGTCTAAATCAATAATTTCTCATTCTTTGGAATGACTAAGATTTATATACTTCTTTTATCCTTTCCTTTTTCCTATGTATCTTGCTATATTCCACTGGGTTCTACTCAGGCTGCAGAATACATTACTCCCTCTCTAGAAATTATTTCTAACTTTCTATCAATAGAGAATTATTATTATTATTATTATTATTATTATTATCTTCCTTCTCTTCCTTCTGCTTCTTCTCATTCTTCTTGTTCTGCTTGTTCTTGTCCTTCTTCATAGATATTGCACCAGAATATTAGAGGGTGATAAAGTAATGTTTCTTTTGGGTGAAAGCCTGTTTTTCTAAAATTTCTTATCAATTACCTTGTTGTATCAGTCAGTTTGGGCTGCCATAACAAACAACTGGATAGCTTTAACAATAGAAATTTCTTGATGGTAGCTTAAACAATAGGAATTTATTTTTCCTAGCTCTGGAACCTGGGAAGTCCAAGATCAAGGAGCAGTTCACTTAGATTCTGCAGTGAGGGCTCTCTTCCTGGTTTGCAGATGCCACCTTGCCTTCTTGCTGTTTCCTCAAATGACTGAGAGAGAAAGAGAGAGAGAGAGAGAGGAAGGAAGCTCTCTGGTGCCTCTTCTTACAAGGGCACTAATCTCATCATGAAGGCCCTACCCTCACAACCTCATCTAAACCCTGTTACCTCTCAAAGGGTGCCCTGTCCCATCTCCAAATACCAACACATTGGGGGTTATAGCTTCGACACATAAATTTTGGAAAGACACATTTTAGTCCATAACACCTATTATGATTGATTTTATAGAATCATAGACTCTTACACCAGGATGAAATTTAGAGGGAATCCAACTCAAACTTTCACTCAAAAATAGTGATCCTGGTTATAAGATTCCTGAGAAATGATGGTGCTACTTTATATTTAACTTATTAATATTTGGGCATAGGAACTTTACTAGCCAAGAAGAATCTTTTCAAATAGTATATTTGTCTCTTGGGATGAGAACAATCCTGAGGACAAAATAATTTTAAAATCTTAATAATAACAGTAACAGTGAGTATTTTTCTCTTACCATGTGCCAGGTATAATACAAGCACTTTTCAAGTGTTAATGCATTTAATCTTCACTCTAATCATATAATATAAGTGTTATTAGTGTCCTTATTTTACAGACAAAGAAACTGAGGCACAGAGACTTTAAATAACTTGCTCAAGTTCCCATGGTTAGTAAGTGCTGGAACTGGGGTTTGAAATCTAGCCCTCTGGCTCCAGAGTCTGTATTCTTAAACAGTAGATCAAGAGAATAATTTCCAGAGCTTCCACTTTTATTTCCTTCATTCTCATTTGCCATTGCTTCTTTATTTTTCATAAGGTTTCTATGATCTCTAGGCCAAATGAGATTCCAAAAATAACAATTTTAATTTTCAAATCGAGGGCATGATTTCTAAATGGACCAAGTTATTTTTGTGAACCTTACATAAAATTCAGGAACAGAACTTTGGGAAGGAACTTCCAGATGGCAGTAAATCTTCACAGTTCAGTAATTAAACCTTTTGAGAATGTTACTCTGTTATGGAACCACTGCCTGATTAACTGTACAATATCAATTATATCAAATGGCACTACTTTAATTCTGTCAAAATTTAGGGAAATCTGACATGCTGACACGAGACTCTATGAAGTGTGGTAATGAGCTGCCAGATGTCATAAAGTGCCACGGGGGGGAAACACCCTTGCTTTCAGACTAAAGATGTTTTTTTTTTCTTTATTCATCTTACAGTATGCTTTATTAAACACCATGAACATTCAGATACACATGCTTGCCCATTTTGAAGTAAATAATCTAATCTTTTTTTTAGTTTTTATGAATGAAGTTCAAGTGATAATAGTCAAAATCATAGAAGGAAATAAATATAGCATATATTTTTGGTTGAGAAAGATTATATACCTAGGAAATTAGGCCCTTATACCTTTTGTTCCCTCATTTCTGTGAAGAATGATTCTCAGAAAGTTAACTGTAACTTTGCAAAAGTTAAAAGTTTGACTTGCCTAATTTTACAGTGACAGACACTTGTCTGGTCATTAAGGACAAATCCAGGCTGTTTAAATAGCAAACTGGAGTTATTAAGTGACAAGATCTTTCAACAAAGTTTGGCTTTCTCAAAAAGAAATGCTCTTTTCATACAAAATAGAAGGAACTTTATTATAAATACAATAGCTATCATCAAATGTGAGAGCTTAGGGTTTCATCAATGAAGTAATAAGAATAGTTAAAAGGCACTGGTCACTCTGTTTTGATTTTTGCATCATTACTTTAATGCAGTGTTTAAATATTTTAATTTTCCCCTTGCATCCTGAGGTAGACAAAAGGAACCCTGCATGATGACTTAGAGAGATGGATGTATGTCCTTAATGAGCACCTTACCATGGAAATTCATTCCTTTTCATATATTCAGTGATTATCTCTTTCTGAACCATGAACATATCCATACTCCTTGACCTTCTTTTTACCTTCTTTCATGCATTTCCAGTTACATCCTGGGTATTTCCATTTGGAAATCCCAGCCCTCCCTGGAATTCAAGTGTCGAACCCACCAGTTTTTCTAGTACCCTCCTCACTGATCCTCTCCCTCCCTTTCCTTTGGTGTAGAGAATCATTGTTTTCCAAGTCTGCCACAGTTGAAACTTCAGAGTCTTCTTTTTCTTTGGCTGAATCACTTTCAGCATTCTATGGATTTATAACCTATTTATTGAATCTTTTGAACTCAATAAGACATAAGCACAAAAAAGGTTTTATTTTTCTTGAATCACTGCTTACAATTAACAATCAAAATTTTGCCATCCCTTAATGACATTTGTAGAAGATTCCATTCTCCTGGAGCTCCCTGCACCAACATTGGTCAGGTTTTTCCTTTTCCAGAGCTCTTCAGCTCCTGTAATTATCCTCCATGGCTACAATCTGCTGGTCTCCTCACCTGGAAGGCCTTCTCTTCTTACCTACCAGCAAACCTTTCATTGGCGTTTCCTGGCTCATAGGAAATTTAGGCAGCCCTGCAATGATAAACAGTAGAAGGCCTGGCTGATACCTTACCTTCTTGTCTTTGTCCTATTATCATTTTCCAGCTATTTTTTCTTGGATCTGGTCGGCTGAAGAAAAAACAACAAATCCATTGCCTGAACTGGATGAGAATAGATGTCACTCTCCATTTTTGGCAGACACTTTCAAATTTTTATGAATGATTTTCTTGGAGTTCTTCTCTTATTGGTCTTTGGAAGCGCTCCTCCTAGACCATTGTCTTATACCATCTATGGAGAAAGGGAGAGTTAAAAACCATAGCACTTCACTCCACCTGTATTTTCTATTATATAGACAATAAGGCAGGTTGCAGCTGGGATGATACTTGCAGGGAGAAAATTGCTGGTTCAGCTGCCTCTTATATCCAGAATGGGTACCTGGCTCCTACTAGCCATTCAACTATTTGCTACTTTAGTTAGGGAGTAAGCTTACCTGAGGATTCTTTTTCTTGAACTTTGAAGTCTTTGTAACCAGTTCTGGGGCAACAGAAAGAGTCCTACTTAAGATGCTATTAAAGTCATCAAGTTGTCTTTATATTTCCTTCAAAGTATTTTTCACATCCATAATAGGGGCAAGAATGTTATCTTAAGAGCTTGCACCAGACTTTTTTGTGCAAATGTATATATGTGTGTGTGTAGGGGGTGGTCATGGGGAATCCTGTCTTGTTTAAGAAAACTCTCAGATGTCTCAAAGTAGAATATACATTGCAAATAAGAGATATGGCCAACCTATATCTCTGCTATCTACTAGGTAATTGTACACATCTAACTTTAGCACTTCAAGATCCCATAACAGCCTCTGAAATCAGGAAGTGCATTTCAGTGATGACTTTTCTCACCATCTTCCCTGGCCTACGTTGGTCAGATTTTACAGGGCTATTCAAGAATGCTGGTGGCTTCTTATGCATTTCTTAATGACTAAAAGAAGGGAGTACACCGTCAGCCCTCCTGAGAGACATAATGGGAAGGTGGGTGTGCAGGACACATATGATATATCCACTCTCACATTCTCATCTTCTTTAAGCTTCTGGATTTTTTCCTCTATGTTATGTAAAGGAAATTCTGTACTCTCACCCACATTAGACATAATTCATCACTGAGTTCAGGTTTCAGTTAAGCAAACAAACTAACATTTAGATTCAGCTGTTGAAACTTATACATTAAACTCAACCTCTGACAAGTTCATCATATTGATAACTTTGGTCTGAGTCAATGTTTATTCCATTCCACTTGATCTAACCTTGTTAGAATCCATATTCCTCAGAAATTTGTCAATATAAGTTAGCAAAATCTCACAGTTCATTAGGTATGGTCAGACTTTGTACTTTTCTCTGAGACATGCCTGGATTTGACTGTGGTTATAGGTTTAGAGGCGATGAAGGCTGTTGGAGGGTATTGAGAAGAATAGGCTTTACTTTGCAAGGTAACTGTGTTACTGAGCTTATTACAGGATCTTCAAACAAGGAAATGGTTGTCTGCTCATATGATAGAGGAATGATTGCTTCTGCTGGCAAGGGATGTTCAGGGAGATTTGACAACTCCAACCCTGTTGTCTGATTACACTCAGATGTGGTCATTCCATGTTTTAAGGTCCATTTATTCATCATCAAACTCTAAATTTCATACAAATTATTTGGCAGGACTGTTAATCCAAGTTATATTTTCATACTGTAAAATATTCATTTAATTGTTGAGTTTAAGTTCCAGCCATTTTTGCATTATAGCTAGCTAGCATTCAAGATATATTTCTAAACAAAGAAAATGAAAGTCTACCATTCAAGGACTCTTGCTGAAAAAACTATGTACTAAGAGAGAAATTGAACTAAGTAGAAGGAATTAAATGCAAGTAACAATGTTGGGCAAAGAAATTGAATAAATAAACTTCTAAACCAGTTTAGGGAAAAAAAGAAGAAAGAAAAATCATCCACACATTAGAAGGCAGGAAAGGTGGAAAAAAGAAGCAAATAAACAGCACAGTAAATGGAAAGTTCGAATAAAACGGTTGAAACAAATCTAAATACACTGGGCAACATTATCATAATGTATATTAGTAAAACTTGCTAGTTAAAAGACAAAGATTCCCAAACAAATTGTTTCGAAGTCACAGCTATATGTTGTTTACAAGAGATTCATTTAAAACATGATTGCATAAAACATTCTCTTAAAACATGATTGAATGTATAGTGATAGAAAAAGGAATATCACAAAATAATCATCAAAAGTAATCTGGGGGGCTTCCCTGGTGGTGCAGTGGTTGGCAGTCCGCCTGCTGATGCAGGGGATGTGGGTTTGTGCCCTGGTCCGGGAGGATCCCACGTGCCGCGGAGCGGCTGGGCCCGTGGGCCATGACCGCTGGGCCTGCGCGTCCGGAGCCTGTGCTCCGCAACGGGAGGGGCCACAGTGGTGAGAGGCCACAGTCGTGAGAGGTCCGCGTACCGCAAAAAAAAAAAAAAAAAAAGAAAAGAAAATGTAATCTGGGGACTGCCCTGGTGGCACAGATGTTGACTCCTCACTCCCAGCACAGGGGGTCTGGGTTTGATCCCTGGTCCGGACACTAGATCCCACATGCATGCAGCAACTAAGAGTTTGCATGCCACAACTAAGGAGCCAGTGAGCTGCAAATAAGGACTCTGCCTGCTGCAACTAAGGAGCCCACTTGCCACAACTAAGAAGCCTGCCTGCTGCAACTAAGACACAACCAAATAAATAATAAATAAATATTTTTTAAAAATGTAATTTGGCATAGGTATTAACACAAGAGAAAATAAACCTTCAGAAAAAAATTATTAGTGTTAATAAGGTACATGTTTAATTATAAAATTTCAATTCACCAGAAAGATAAAACATTTCTGAGTTTAAAGGTATATAACAACATTGCCTCAAAATATACAAAGTAAAAATAAACAGAATCGTAAGAAGAAATTAACAAATCCACCATTATAATTGGATAATTTAATACCTTCTCCAATGTCAATAAATTCAAGATAAGCAAAAATGGTAATGGTAAAGAAAATTTGAATAACATTTTAAAACTCAATCTATTGGTCAATTATACACTCTCAAAACAAATAGAGAATACACATTCTTCTCAATCATATATAGATTATTTATAAAAATAATCCACCTAGTAAGTTCAGAGGAAATTTCTATAAATAACAAGAAATTTATATAATGTAAAATGCATTTTCAGACCAAAATACAATTAATTTATAAAATAAATAAGGAAAGAAAGCTCTTAGGCCTATCTTGGCAAACAAAAATTCTACAAAATTGTGGTCAAAACATAAATAATAATGTAAATTGTGGCATTTAGAACTGGATATCAGTGAATGCATTACATTAGAAATTTGTGGGACCCAGTTATATGAGAGGTATTTTTAGCTCTTTATATATATACACACACATACATACCTAAGAGAAAACAGGAAAGATAGAAAAAAATAATGAAATAAGCATTGAGTAAGGGAGTTAGACCAAGAACAGCAAAATAAAAGCAAGAAAGTAGAAAATAATAAGGAAATGCACAGATTAATTAAATATAAACAAGATCGATAAAATAAAAACTAGTTGAGACTGGCAAATTTTATTAAGAACAAAAAGAAAAGGTACAAGTAACCAGTATTAGGGATAAATATGGGGATATAACTAAAACAAATTAATGATGTATATTTGTTGGTCTATATGAAGGTACAGTTGAAAAATAATCCTATGTCTTCTACTAGTTCTTCTATGCTGTTCATTTGATTCATGCTTGTTTTGAAGCTATGAAAATCTGTCAGATTCTCTTTAAATGGCACTGCATCAGTGCCCTTAGCTAACTATTACAGAGGCTTTTTGGACACACACATTACTGCTGTCTTGGTATACCTTCAAATACAACTTTAATGTAGGGTAGCCGGGATTCTCTACTGGCCTAGTACAATTGTGGAAGGATTGAATTTTGGGGTTATGTGCAGGAGATCTTAATTTTCCTTTTCCTTTTAGGGTCTATATAATCTTTCATGATGCCATTTTTCTAGTGTTGAAAGACTAGTCCATTGACAGCCATACTCATTCAGTTCTCAATTTCTTCCTCCATTTACCAAAGATTTATCTCAAAGAATTACACAGTTAGAAATAAAACAATAAGTTCCTCATAACTCATCATAGTTAATATAATAACTCTTTTAAGATTATTTGCATATAAATGAGCTAATGGTTTTAAATCAGATAAATTATGTTTTCATGGAATGACAGGCACCAAACATAGTGAAATGGGCAAAGTATTTTTAAATGTATGAGGGTTTTAAGTGCTCAGAAACATGAAAGGTTTTAAATTTGAGACGGGAATTGCAAAACTGATGTCATGAAGTTCTAATGCAGTGTTTCTAACTTACCCCAGTCCAGGTTTTATTACATAAAAATACATAGAATTTGTTCTTAGAAGAAATGTTCTTGGAACATTAATGAGTACAAATCCATCTACATAACTAAAAAAGTAAGAGGTTTAGTCCATATTAGAAATCAAGACCAGCTTACTTTGGATAATCTTTTGTTTGGCTAACACAGAACAAGGAATAGCTAGAACCAGTTTGGGCAAGTCCAGCTGCTAAGTGAGTCACCAGAAGCTACAATGCAAATCTTTTTTTGAAGTAACTGACTGTTTTCCATTCAGGTTTGTTCCAGGGTCAAATAGAGTTTCAGCATTCCAAGAAGAAACATGGAACTACCTCCTTGTTGTAGTACATTTTGTCTTCATGTCACAAATATTGATGCATGTATTTAACCAACTGCTATTTCCTGACAAGAATGTGTTTCAAGACTGTTTTCTCTATTTACATTTCACATGAAGAAAAGAGTACTGTCCATTGAGAAAGTTATTTCTTCATTAGGGCAGGTTCCATATCTGATTATTTTGTAAGATCTGAAGGTAAAGAACAAGACTAATTATGAAGCAATTTTTGTGAAGTAAAAAAAAAAAAAAAAAAAACTATCAAAAATTTCATTAGGAGCCCATGACAGAAATAAAATTAGAGCTCGAGTACCTACATATATGGAATATTTCATAAGTTGAGGATCAGATCCCCTAATTTTCTTCTAGCCTATAATACATTGCTGCTACTTCTGTGTTAACTAAGAAATCTTATCAATATGTAATTGTTCAAAATGGAAGAAGACTACAACTGCATGTTTTCTAGTTATAGGTAACTTTTTTTGAGTATTTAGTATCTCCCAGCCACTGAAAACACATCGTCTCACTTAGTCCACATATAACTATTATCATTGTCTCCATGTTACAGATGAGGGAAACGAGGCTTAAAGAGGTTGGAGGACAGAACTTCCAAAATGACAAGAATGAGAACATTCTCCAGGAAAAAAAAATTAACTGGTGAAACTTATAAAAAGCACTCATTTAAAACCTGGAAACTGTCCTAAGGGCATTTAAGCAAATGGGGAAGCATTTGTTCAAGAAAATCTTCTAAATCTCAGTAAGAACAATGAGGCTGTAGCCCTTGAACCATGACTCACTCTATTATTCAGTTTGTCGTGAGAACTCTATCCCAGTGTGTGCATCTAAAAGGGGGCTCCCGGGGGGAGCTTCAAGATGGCAGAAGAGTAAGACATGGAGACCACCTTCCTCCCCACAAATACATCAGAAATACATCTACACGTGGAACAACTCCTACACAACACCTACTGAACGCTGGCAGAAGACTTCAGACCTCCCAAAAGGCAAGAAATTCCCCACGTACCTGGGTAGGGCAAAAGAAAAAAAGAAAAAACAGACAAAAGAATAGGGACGGGACCTGCACCAGTGGGAGGGAGATGTGAAGGAGGAAAAGTTTCCACACACTAGGAAGCCCCTTCGTGGGCGGAGACTGCGGGGGTCGGAGGTGGGGAGCTTCAGAGCCACGGAGGAGAGCACAGCAACAGGGGTGCGGAGGGCAAAGCAGAGAGATTCCCGCACAGAGGATCAGTGCCGACCGGCACTCACCAGCCTGAGAGGCTTGTCTGCTCACCCGCCAGGGCAGGCAGGTCTGTGAGCTGAGGCTCGGGCTTCAGTCGGACGCAGGGAGAGGACTGGGGTTGGCGGCGTGAACACAGCCTGAAGGGGGCTAGTGCGAAACGGCTAGCCGAGAGGGAGTCTGGGGAAAAGTCTGGACCTGCCGAAGAGGCAAGAAACTTTTTCTTGCCTCTTTGTTTCCTGGTGCGCGAGGAGAGGGGGGATTCAGAGCGCTGCTTAAAGGAGCTACAGAGATGGGCGCAGCCGCGGCTAACAGCACGGACCCCAGAGACGGGCATGAGACACTAAGGCTGCTGCTGCCGCCACCAAGAGGCCTGTGTGCGAGCACAGGTCACTATCCACACCTCCCCTCCCGGGAGCCTGTGCAGCCCGCCACTGCCAGGGTCCCGGGATCCAGGGACAACTTCTCCGGGAGAACGCACGGCACGCCTCGGGCTGGTGCAACATCACGCTGGCCTCTGCCGCTGCAGGCTCGCCCCACACTCCATGCACCCCCCGCCCCCCACCCCCTCCCGGCCTGAGTGAGCCAGAGCCCTCGAATCAGCGGCTTTTTTAACCCCATCCTGTCTGAGCGAGAACAGACGGCCTCAGGCGACCTACACGCAGAGGCGGGTCCAAATACAAAGGTGAATCCCGGGAGCTGTGTGAACAAAGAAGAGAAAGGAAAATCTCTCCCAGCAGCCTCAGGAGCAGCGGATTAAATCTCCACCATCAACTTGATGTACCCTGCATCTCTGGCATACCTGAATAGACAACGAATCATCCGCAAATCGAGGAGGTGGACTTTGGGGGCAACGATATGTATATATTTTCCCCTTTTTCTCTTTTTGTGAGTGTGTACGTGTATGCTTCTGTGTGTGATTTCATCTGTATAGCTTCGCTTTTACCATTTGTCCTAGGGTTCTGTCTGTCCGTTTTTGTTTTTGTTTTTGTTTTTTTTTTAGTTTTTAGCACTTGCTATCATTGGTGGATTTGTTTTTTGGCTTGGTTGCTCTCTTCTTTCTTTCTTTTTTTTATTATTAAAAATATTTTTTTACTTAAAATTTTTTTTAATAATTACTTTTTATTTTAATAACTTTATTTTCTTTTATTTTATATTATTTTATTTTATTTTATCTTCTTTCTTTCCTCTTTTTTTTTTCTCCCTTTTATTCTGAGCTGTCTTGGTGAAGGGCTCTTGGTGTTCCAGCCAGGCATCAGAACTATGCCTCTGAGGTGGTAGAGCCAGCTTCAGGACACTGGTCCACAAGATACCACCCAATTCCACGTAATATCAAACAGCAAAAATCTCCCAGAGATCTCCATCTCAACTCCAAGTCACAGCTCCACTCAACGACCAGCAAGCTACAGTGCTGGACACCCTATGCCAAAAAACAAGCAAGACAGGAACACAATGCCATCCATTAACAGAGAGGCTACCTAAAATCATAATAAGGCCACAGACACCCCAAAACACACCACCAGTCATGGACCTGCCCCCCAGAAAGACAAGATCCAGTCTCATCCACCAGAACACAGGCACTAGTCCCCTCTGCCAGGAAGCCTACACAACCCAATGAACCAACCTTTGCCACTGGGGACAGACACCAAAAACAATAGGAACTACAAACCTGCAGCTTACAAACCCCAAACACAGTAAGTTAAGCAAAATGAGAAGACAGAGAAACACACAGCAGATGAAGGAGCAAGGCAAAAACCCACCAGACAGGGGCTTCTCTGGTTGCGCAGGGGTTGAAGGTCCACCTGCCTATGCAGGGGACGCGGGTTTGTGCCCCAGGCCGGGAGGATCGCGCATGCCGCGAAGCAGCTGGGTCTGTGGGCTATGGCCGCTAAGCTTGCAAATCCGGACCCTGTGCTCCACAATGGGAGAGGCCACAAGGGTGAGAGACCCATGTACCACAAAAAAAAACCAAAACAAAACAAAACAAAAAAAAACCCACCAGAACTAACAAGTAAAGAGGAAATAGGCAGTCTACCTGAAAAAGATTTAAGAATAATGATAGTAAAGATGATCCGAAATCTTGGAAACAGAATGGAGAAAATACAAGAAATGTTTAACAAGGACCTAGAAGAACTAAAAGCACACAAACAGAGATGAACAACATGATAAAAGAAATAAAAAATTCGCAAGAAGGGATCAATAGCAGAATAACTGAAGCAGAAGAACAGATAAGTGACCTGGAAGATAAAATAGTGGAAATAACTACTGCAGAGCAAAATAAAGTAAAAAACAATGAAAAGAATTCAGGACAGTCTAAGAGACCTCTGGGACAACACTAAATGCACCAACATTCGAATTACAGAGGTCCCAGAACAAGAAGAGAAAAAGAAAGGAACTGTGAAAATATTTGAAGAGATTATAGTTGAAAACTTCCCTAATCAGGGAAAGGAAATAGTTAATCAAGTCCAGGAAGCACAGAGAGTCCCATACAGGATAAATCCAAGAAGAAATATGACAAGACACATATTAATCAAACTATCAAGAGTTAAAAACAAAGAAAAAATATTAAAAGCAGCAGGGGAAAAACAACAAATAACACACAGGGGAATCCCCATAAGGCTAGCAGCTGATCTTTCAGCAGAAACTCTGTAAGCCAGAAGGGAGTGGCAGGACATATTTAAAGTGATGACAGAGAAAAACCTACAACCAAGATTACTCTACCCAGCAAGGATCTCATTCAGATTTGATGAAGAAATTAAAACCTTTACAGACAAACAAAAGCTAAGAGAATTCAGCACCACCAAACCAGCTTTACAACAAATGCTAAAGGAACTTCTCTAGGTGGGAAACAAAGGAGAAGAAAAGACCTACAATAACAAACCCAAAACAATTAAGAAAATGGTAATAGGAACATACATGTTGATAATTACCTTAAATGTAAATGGATTAAATGCTTCAACCAAAAAACATAGACTGGCTGAATGGATACAAAAACAAGACCTGTATATATATGCTGTCTACAAGAGACCCACCTCAGACCTAGGGACACATACAGACTGAAAGTGAGGGGATGGAAAAAGATATTCCATGCAAATGGAAAGCAAAAGAAAGCTGGAGTAGCAATTCTCATATCAGACAAAATAGACTTTAAAATAAAGACTATTACAAGAGACAAAGAAGGACACTACATAATGATCAAGGAATCGATCCAAGAAGAAGATATAACAGTTGTAAATATTTATGCACCCAACATAGGAGCACCTCAATACATAAGGCAAATACTAACAGCCATAAAAGGGGAAATCAACAGTAACACAATCATAGTAGGGGACTTTAACACCCCACTTTCACCAATGGACAGATCATCCAAAATGAAAATAAATAAGGAAACACAAGCTTTAAATGATACATTAAACAAGATGGACTTAATTGATATTTATAGGACATTCCATCCAAAAACAACAGAATACACATTTTTCTCAAGTGCTCATGGAACATTCTCCAGGATAGATCATATCTTGGGTCACAAATCAAGCCTTGGAAAATTTAAGAAAATTGAAATTGTATCAAGCATCTTTTCTGACCACAATGCTATGAGACTAGATATCAATTACAAGAAAAAATCTGTAAAAAATATAAACACATGAAGGCTAAACAATACACTGCTAATAACCAAGAGATGACTGAAGAAATCAAAGAGGAAATTAAAAAACACCTAGAAACAAATGACAATGAAAGCATGACGACCCAAAACCTATGGGACACACCAAAAGCAGTTCTAAGAGGGAAGTTTATAGCAGTACAATCCTATGTTAAGAAACAAGAAACAGGGACTTCCGGGTAAGATGGCGGAAGAGTAAGACGCGGAGATCACCTTCCTCCCCACGGATACACCAGAAATACAGCTACACGTGGAACAACTCCTACAGAACACCTACTGAACGCTGGCAGAAGACCCCAGACCTCCCAAAAGGCAAGAAACTCCCCACATACCTGGGTAGGGCAAAGCAGAGAGATCCGCACACAGAGGATCGGTGCCGAGCGGCACTCACCAGCCCGAGAGGCTTGTCTGCTCGCCCGCCGGGGCACGCGGCGCTGGAAGCTGAGGCTCGGGCTTTGGTCAGAGCGCAGGGAGAGGACTGGGGCTGGTGGCGAGAACTCAGCCTGAAGGGGGCTAATGTGCCACAGCTAGCCGGCAGGGAGTCCGGGAAAACTCTGGAGCTGCCGAAGAGGCAAGAGACTTTTTCTTCCCTCTTGGTTTCCTGGTGCGCGAGGAGAGGGGATTAAGAGCGCTGCTTAAAGGGGCTCCACGGACGGGCGCGAGTCGCGACTGAAAGCGCGGAGCCCAGTGACAGGCGTGGGACGCTGGGGCTGCTGCTGCCGCCGCCAAGAAGCCTGTGTGCGAGCGCAGGTCACTGCCCACACCGCCCTTCCGGGAGCCTGTGCAGCCCACCACTGCCGGGGTCCCGGGATCCAGGGGCGGCTTCCCTGGGAGAACGCACGGCGCGCCTCGGGCTGGTGCAACGTCACGCCGACCTCTGCCGCTGCAGGCTCGCCCCGCACTCCGTGCCCCTCCCTCCCTCCCGGCCTGAGTGAGCCAGAGTCCCCGAAGAGGCTGCTCCTTTAACCCTGTCCTATCTGAGCGAAGAACAGACGCCCTCCGGCGACCTACACGCAGAGGCGGGGCCAAATCCAAAGCTGAGACCTAGGAGCTGTGAGAACAAAGAAGAGAAAGGGAAACCTCTCCCAGCAGCCTCAGAAGCAGCGGATTAAAGCTCCACAATCAACTTGATGTACCCTGCATCTGTGGAATACATGAATAGACAACACATCATCCCAAATTGAGGAGCCCGGAGTCAGTGCTGTGCCTCTGAGGTGGGAGAGCCAACTTCAGGACACTGGTCCACAAGAGACCTCCCAGCTCCACATAATATCAAACGGCGAAAATCTTCCAGAGATCTCCATCTCAACACCAGCACCCAGCTTCACTCAACGACCAGCAGGCTACAGTGCTGGACACCCTAAGCCAAACAACTAGCAAGACAGGAACACAACGCCACCCATTAGCAGAGAGGTGGCCTAAAATCATAAAAAGTCCACAGACACCCCAAAACACACCACCAGACGTGGACCTGCCCACCAGAAAGACAAGATCCAGCCTCATCCACCAGAACACAGGCACTAGTCCCCTCCACCAGGAAGCCTACACAACCCACTAAACCAACCTTAGCCACTGGGGACAGACACCAAAAACAACGGGAACTACGAACCTGCAGCCTGCAAAAAGGAGACCCCAAACACAGTAACATAAGCAAAATGAGAAGACAGAAAAACACACAGCAGGAGAAGGAGCAAGATAAAAACCCACCAGACCTAACAAATGAAGAGGTAATAGGCACTCTACCTGAAAAAGAATTCAGAATAATGATGGTAAAGATGATCCAAGATTCTATTTCCCAGATACAAAATCTTGGAAATAGAATAGACAAAATGCAAGAAACAGTTAACAAGGACCTAGAAGAACTAAAGATGAATCAAGCATCGATTAAAAACACAATACATGAAATAAAAAATACTCTAGATGGGATCAATAGCAGAATAACTGAGGCAGAAGAACGGATAAGTGAGGTGGAAGATAAAATAGTGGAAATAACTGCTGCAGAGCAAAATAAAGAAAAAAGAATGAAAAGAACAGAGGACAGTCTCAGAGACCTCTGGGACAACATTAAACGCACCAACATTCGAATTATAGGGGTTCCAGAAGAAGAAGAGAAAAAGAAAGGGACTGAGAAAATATTTGAAGAGATTATAGTTGAAAACTTCCCTAATATGGGAAAGGAAATAGTTAATCAAGTCCAGGAGGCACAGAGAGTCCCATACAGAATAAATCCAAGGAGAAATACGCCAAGACACATATTAATCAAACTGTCAAAAATTAAACACAAAGAAATCATATTAAAAGCAGCAAGGCAAAAACAACAAATAACACACAAGGGAATCCCCATCAGGATAACAGCTGATCTCTCAGCAGAAACTCTACAAGCCAGAAGGGAGTGGCAGGACATACTTAAAGTGATGAAGGAGAAAAACCTGCAACCAAGATTACTCTACCCAGCAAGGATCTCATTCAGATTTGATGGAGAAATTAAAACGTTTACAGACAAGCAAAAGCTGAGAGAGTTCAGCACCACCAAACCAGCTTTACAACAAATGCTAAAGGAACTTCTCTAGGCAAGAAACACAACAGAAGTAAAAGACCTACAATAATGAACCCAAAACAATTAAGAAAATGGGAATAGGAACATACATATCGATAATTACCTTAAATGTAAATGGACTAAATGCTCCCACCAAAAGACACAGAGTGGCTGAATGGATACAAAAACAAGACCCATCTATATGCTGTCTACAAGAGACCCACTTCAGACCTAGAGACACATACAGACTGAAAGTAAGGGGATGGAAAAAGATATTCCATGCAAATGGAAACCAAAAGAAAGCTGGAGTAGCAATTCTCATATCAGACAAAATAGACTTTAAAATAAGGACTACTAGAAGAGACAAAGAAGGACACTACATAATGATCAAGGGATCGATCCAAGAAGAAGATATAACAATTGTAAATATTTATGCACCCAACATAGGAGCACCTCAATACATAAGGCAAATACTAACAGCCATAAAAGGGGAAATCGACAGTAACACACTCATAGTAGGGGACTTTAACACCCCACTTTCACCAATGGACAGATCATCCAAAATGAAAATAAATAAGGAAACACAAGCTTTAAATGATACATTAAACAAGATGGACTTAATTGATATTTATAGGACATTCCATCCAAAAACAACAGAATACACATTTTTCTCAAGTGCTCATGGAACATTCTCCAGGATAGATCATATCTTGGGTCACAAATCAAGCCTTGGTAAATTTAAGAAAATTGAAATTGTATCAAGTATCTTTTCCGACCACAATGCTATGAGACTAGATATCAATTACAGGAAAAGATCTGTAAAAAATACAAACACATGGAGGCTAAACAATACACTACTTAATAACGAAGTGATCACTGAAGAAATCAAAGAGGAAATTAAAAAATACCTAGAAACAAATGACAATGGAGACACGACAACCCAAAACCTATGGGATGCAGCAAAAGCAGTTCTAAGAGGGAAGTTTATAGCAATACAATCCCACCTTAAGAAACAGGAAACATCTCGAATAAACAACCTAACCTTGCACCTAAAACAATTAGAGAAAGAAGAACAAAAACATCCCAAAGTTAGCAGAAGGAAAGAAATCATAAAAATCAGATCAGAAATAAATGAAAAAGAAATGAAGGAAACGATAGCAAAGATCAATAAAACTAAAAGCTGGTTCTTTGAGAAGATAAACAAAATTGATAAACCATTAGCCAGACTCATCAAGAAAAAAAGGGAGAAGACTCAGATCAATAGAATTAGAAATGAAAAAGGAGAAGTAACAACTGACACTACAGAAATACAAAAGATCATGAGAGATTACTATAAGCAACTCTATGCCAATAAAATGGACAACCTGGAAGAAATGGACAAATTCTTAGAAATGCACAACCTGCCAAGACTGAATCAGGAAGAAATAGAAAATATGAACAGACCAATCACAAGCACTGAAATTGAAACTGTGATAAAAAATCTTCCAACAAACAAAAGCCCAGGACCAGATGGCTTCACAGGCGAATTCTATCAAGCATTTAGAGAAGAGCTAACACCTATCCTTCTGAAACTCTTCCAAAATATAGCAGAGGGAGGAACACTCCCAAACTCATTCTACGAGGCCACCATCACCTTGATACCAAAACCAGGCAAGGATGTCACAAAGAAAGAAAACTACAGGCCAATATCACTGATGAACATAGATGCAAAAATCCTCAACAAAATACTAGCAAACAGAATCCAACAGCACATTAAAAGGATCATACACCATGATCAAGTGGGGCTTATTCCAGGAATGCAAGGATTCTTCAATATACGCAAATCAATCAACGTGATACACCATATTAACAAACTGAAGGAGAAAAACCATATGATCATCTCAATAGATGCAGAGAAAGCTTTCGACAAAATTCAACACCCATTTATGATAAAAACCCTGCAGAAAGTAGGCATAGAGGGAACTTTCCTCAACATAATAAAGGCCATATATGACAAACCCACAGCCAGCATCGTCCTCAATGGTGAAAAACTGAAACCATTTCCACTAAGATCAGGAACTAGACAAGGTTGCCCACTTTCACCACTCTTATTCAACCTAGTTTTGGAAGTTTTAGCCACAGCAATCAGAGAAGAAAAGGAAATAAAAGGAATCCAAATTGGAAAAGAAGAAGTAAAGCTGTCACTGTTTGCAGATGACATGATACTATACATAGAGAATCCTAAAGATGCTACCAGAAAACTACTAGAGTTAATCAATGAATTTGGTCAAGTTGCAGGATACAAAATTAATGCACAGAAATCTCTGGCATTCCTATATACTGATGATGAAAAATCTGAAAGTGAAATCAAGGAAACACTCCCATTTACCATTGCAACAAAAAGAATAAAATATCTAGGAATAAACCTACCTAAGGAGACAAAAGACCTGTATGCAGAAAATTATAAGACACTGATGAAAGAAATTCAAGATGATACAAATAGATGGAGAGATGTACCATGTTCTTGGATTGGAAGAATCAACATTGTGAAAATGACTCTACTACCCAAAGCAATCTACAGATTCAATGCAATCCCTATCAAACTACCAATGGCATTTTTCACAGAACTAGAACAAAAAATTTCACAATTTGTATGGAAACACAAAAGACCCCGAATAGCCAAAGCAATCTTGAGAACGAAAAATGGAGCTGGAGGAATCAGGCTCCCTGACTTCAGACTATACTACAAAGCTACAGTAATCAAGACAGTATGGTACTGGCACAAAAACAGAAAGATAGATCAATGGAACAGGATAGAAAGCCCAGAGTTAAACCCACGGACATATGGTCACCTTATCTTTGATAAAGGAGGCAGGAATGTACAGTGGAGAAAGGACAGTCTCTTCAATAAGTGGTGCTGGGAAAACTGGATAGGGACATGTAAAAGTATGAGATTAGATCATTCCCTAACACCATACACAAAAATAAGCTCAAAATGGATTAAAGACCTAAATGTAAGGCCAGACACTATCAAACTCTTAGAGGAAAACATAGGCAGAACACTCTATGACATAAATCACAGCAAGATCCTTTTTGACCCACCTCCTAGAGAAATGGAAATAAAGACAAAAATAAACACATGGGACCTAATGAAACTTCAAAGCTTTTGCACAGCAAAGGAAACCATAAACAAGACCAAAAGACAACCCTCAGAATGGGAGAAAATATTTGCAAATGAAGTAACTGACAAAGGATTAATCTCCAAAATTTATAAGCAGCTCATGCAGCTCAATATCAAAAAAACAAACAACCCAATCCAAAAATGGGCAGAAGACCTAAATAGACATTTCTCCACAGAAGATATACAGACTGCCAACAAACACATGAAAGGATGCTCAACATCTTTACTCATTAGAGAAATGCAAATCAAAACTACAATGAGATATCATCTCACACCAGTCAGAATGGCCATCATCAAAAAATCTAGAAACAATAAATGCTGGAGAGGGTGTGGAAAAAAGGGAACACTCTTGCACTGCTGGTGGGAATGTGAATTGGTACAGCCACTATGGAGAACAGTATGGAGGTTCCTTAAAAAACTACAAATAGAACTACCATATGACCCAGCAATCCCACTACTGGGCATATACCCTGAGAAAACCATAATTCAAAAAGAGACATGTACCAAAATGTTCATAGCAGCCCTATTTACAATAGCCCGGAGATGGAAACAACCTAAGTGTCCATCAAGAGATGAATGGATAAAGAAGGTGTGGCACATATATACAATGGAATATTACTCAGCCATAAAAAGAAACGAAATTGAGTTATTTGTCGTGAGGTGGAGGGACCTAGAGTCTGTCATACAGAGTGAAGTAAGTCAGAAAGAGAAAAACAAATACCGTATGCTAACACATATATATGGAATCTTAAAAAAAAAAAAAAAAGTCATGACGAACCTAGGGGTAAGCTGGGAATAAAGACACAGCTCTACTAGAGAATGGACCTGAGCGTATGGTCAGGGGGAAGGTTAAGATGGGACAAAGTGAGAGAGTGGCATGGACATATATACACTACCAAACGTAAAATAGATAGCTAGTGGGAAGCAGCCGCATAGCACAGGGAGAACAGCTCGGTGCTTTGTGACCACCTAGAGGGGTGAGATAGGGAGGGTGGGGGGGAGGAAGATGCAAGAGGGAAGGGATATGGGGATATATGTATATGTACAACTGATTCACTTTCTTATAAAGCAGAAACTAACACACCATTGTAAATCAATTATAGTCCAATAAAGATGTTTAAAAATAAATAAATAAATAAATAAATAAATAAATAAAAAGCCAAGCCAGAATCTATAAATGGTTTTAAGATGATTTAAAGAAAAAGAATTTTCAGGAAAAACAAAAAATAAAAGGGGGTTCCCAATGTTCAGCTCCCTGTCTGGGGCTACTTTATCTTCCTGTGAGGAGCAGGCTGCCAGAAATTCTTATTTCTCTCAGGTCCACGGTGTGGAAGTAGGCATGGCTGAGAGCACTCACTTTCCCCCACAACCTCCATTTGTAAGGCTGAAGCTCTGCCCCAGGCACAACAGATGGAGAATATTGAGTTCCTGATTGTAACATTTCCCTTTCCCCTTCTCTTTTCCCAGTTCACTCGTAGAGTTGAAATCCCATATTGAGAGGGTCAAGCCAAGAAGACTGGGACAGCTGCCACTTTCCTCCATGACCAGTTGTCGAACAGGAGTATCATTCCTGGAAAAACACACCCTTACCCCAGCTTTGGTGCAGTGGCACTGGGCAGAACCACAAGGAAGGCCGTGAGGAAGAAGAGCTCTCCAACTCTACCTCAGGGGACTGATCTTATTTGGAACAGAGTGAAGAACTCCTTACCTAAACTAAGTCTGTTGTCATGAACAAGGGAGATCTTGGTGGAAAGCTATTAAGAGGAAGCTGGTAGCTTTGATCCAAGCAAAATTACAGAGTTTAGTATAGAACCAGGGAAAGAGACATCCACGAAAAGCCCTCCTGGGATCACAATCAACTGTGCAAGTCATAAAGATTTTGCACATAATTGAGGTTGTATGTACTCAGGAATAATCAATCTCAATTCCTTGGTACTGGTGACTCCTTTCTTCCTTTCACTAGTTACTCCTTCATTTCTTCAACTTTCTCCATTTTTGAATGGAAGTGTCAACAAATGTTATCCTATGCCTGCTCCACCATTGCACTTTGAGGGCAGATAACTTGTTTTTTAGATTCACTGGTCTAGAAATAGAGAGGAATTTTGCTCCCAAATAGATCAGACCCAGCATGTTAATCCTACATGATTTAGATAATTTAGATGACAAAATTTGGGACTTTTGAGCCAGTAATATTTAGATGGTATTTTGGACTTTGAATTGATGCTATAATAGGTTGAGATTTGGGGATTTTTGAATGGGGGGAAAGTATTTTGCATATGAAATATATACATGGATCTTTGGGGACCAAATGGTAGATTGTGGTAGGCTGAATAATGGCTCCCACAAAGATGTCCACATTTTAATCCCTGGAACCTGTTAATGTTACCTTATATGGTGAAAAGGAATTTGCAGATGTGATTAAATTAAAGCTCTTGATGGGGAGAGTATCTTGGATTATCCAGGTGGACCTAATATAATCCTAAGGGTTCTCAATAAAAATGATGCAGGAAAGTCAAACAGGTGGGTTGAAAATGTGAGGGTAAAAGTGGAGATTGAGTTGATGGAGCCACAACTTAAGGAATACTGGCAGCCTCCACAAGCTGGAAGAAACAAGGAACCAATCTCCCCTGGAGTCTCCAGAAGGAACCAGTCCTGTTGGCATCATGTCTTTAGCCCAGTGAAACTGACTTTGGACATCTGACCTCCAGAAATGTAAGAGAATAAATCTGCAGTGTTTTTAGCCACTATATTTGTGGTAATTTTTTACAGCATTCATAGGAATCTATTACAGTAAATAATCAGGTAACTGTGAAAGAGAATATAATTCCATATTTTTCTCCCTTCTTTTCTTAACTAATTTAAAAAGCAATTCCATTCTTACAATATAAACATAATTGTATTGTTAGATCTGTGACATAGAGAACCATAATATTTTTGAAAATAACAGCATAAAGGAGGAGCGTGAGAACAAAGCTGTATTAAAGTTAGGAAATGACACCAGATGATAATACATATCTGCCAGAAAAATATAGAGAACCCAAAAGATACATAAGGAGGTTAAAATAAAAATCTCTATAATTATATGCTAGGTTTTCTTTCTTCTCTCACTTCTTTAAACTACATAAGATTATATAAAATAATAATTATAACAATGTATTGTTGGATTTGTAACATGTATAGACCTACCATGTATAACAGTAATAACACCAAAAAAGTGGAGAGAGAATTAAGCTATATAAGAGTAAAGTTTCTACTTTCTATTGACACTAGTCAGTATAAAGCTGACATAGTCTAAGTTAAAATGTAGTTTGCAAGTAAGTTCTAGAGCAATTACTAAGAAAATAACACAAAAGTATAATTAAATAATTCATTAAAGGAATTAAAATGTTACACTAGAAAATATCAACATCTACCTAATATAGAAAAGGCAATAAAGAAGGAATATAGGCACAAAACAATGAGACATGTAGAAACTAAAAAGCAAAATGACAGATGTAAATCCAACCATATCAATAACATTAAATGTGAATTTGTTAAATACTCTAATAAAAAGAGATAGTAAAGTTTAAATCGTGAATTTAAATAGTAAGTGGCAGCATTGAATTGAAGCTCAGCTAGACCAAATCTAGATCCCCCTAGTATAATTGTAACAAAAATCCTTTAGCCACAATCACAGGAATAAGACTCAATTCAGATAGATTCTGAGATTCAGAACCATCAGCAACAGTCATCACTGAGACCTGTATGGGGAAAGGGGACTATGAATGGTCATAAGTGTTGAGTAGTAAAAGGGGAGGCAAAGGCAGAAGAGTTTTAATCGCTTTATTTTTGACAAGAAAATTCTTTTACTAAAGTGTGAGCTAGGAAAAGGTCTTTACATTGACATACTCTGACCCCATGAATACACAGAATAGTACCCTTTCCTATGGAAGGTTGCTATGCAACTCTGTCTAGTATTTCTGTCTTTTTTTTTGTTGTTGTTGCTCTTTCATGCAAGGGATTTTTGCATCCATGTGAAAAATTATATGCCAAATAATCATGTAATTTTAGTTAATGGGTTTTTTACTTACATATGAGGATACAGTTTTCAAGAATATGAACAAACTTTTACAAAGTCTAAATGGAAGAGTCATGGTTTGAAGCCAGGTCTGTGAGTCAACAGAGCCCGTGTTTCCTTAGTGCACCATGGGCTTCTCACAGCATCACAAAATGGACAACTAATATTCTAATTTTTTTCTTACTGCCAAGAAGAATATGACTTTTTGGTTACTGTGAGCTTTATCTATCTACATATGTGCTGCACTTCATGTATGATCATATGCAATGTATTCTGAGCTATTTTGGCACCTATAATAATTCCCTAGTCTTTTCTTGTGAGCAGCTGTCTGTATTTGAAAGCCATCTAACTATAATTTGGGCACCATTTGAGGCAGAGACTTATTTCTACAGGATCCAAGCAGGTAGCATAAATGTATGCAGTTGGTCAAGTGTGGGACAAAAGAAAACAATGTTGTGGCAGAGAGAGCCAGTGTCTGCCTGACACTGCCTGACAACAGTCATTCTTCTTTTTATCCTAAACAATCCTAAACAATAGAACCTTGAATTTTAATCTGGTACATGATTCCTTGCAATAATACCTTCATTTCAAAGCCTTCCTTGTAGCTACGGATGGCTCTATGTTAGAATTCTGGACAGTGGTGTGCTGTAGCTGGCTGGGCTTTGCAGAGCCAATGGTGCATATCGCTCCTAATTTTTTTCAGGGATGTCAAGCTGGTAGCTTGAAATCAGCAGGGCAGGAGAATTTATAAAATGAAAATTACAGGGCTGTTTATCAAACATTTACCAACGTGCTACTGGTTTGAAACAATGAGTTATAAACTGTTACTCTCCTTAAAAAACACCTTGCATAAGCCTCTCACCTCTTCTTTCTTGCATCTTTCTTCATCCTGCTGCTTAGCATGGGAAAGTGATGGGTGCCGCTAAAGCAGTGTTCTTATACCATGGAAGAGGGAGGAGACTGGGTCCTTGATGACTTCATAGAGGAACCATATTATTTATTTGGAGCTGACCAGTAATACACATCAGCTAGCCTAATTAAGCTGCAGAACAGAGTGGAAAGAACTACAACATTGACTTAATGTAAAGCACTCTACTGGCAGCAGGTGATACCTCCCACCTCAGGAGAAGAAAAGGACAATGTATGTGTAACTCAATATAAAAAGAATAAATATAGGTATCAGGAAAATAAATTTAAACAGTGACCAGTGTGGAGATTAGAGTGGACTCAGCCAGTGCACAGCCAGAACTTGCTTGGCTCTTTTCACATTCCCATGCACACTGGCTCCAGGTGTGTTTTCACTCTTAAATTGCTAGCACTATTTCTCTTTGTTGGAGCATTGGCCTCAGGCTGCTAGAACTTGCTTTGCTCTACTTTCTTAGAAGTACCTGGGAGTTTATATCTCCCCCGGGGCAGATCTTAACCAATGACTGACAGGTGCAGGGATATAAATATTCCAGCTATCTTGCCTTGGTCATGATTAATCTGAGGTGTGGCCTATACTGTCTTCAGACATCCTTTGTGGGACAGAGCAAGGGTTGTCCTCCGTAAGACTTGCTTGATAATACACATCTGCTCTCTCCTAACCTTGATAGTCCTATTTCCCTACTCCTCTACCAGTTTTTCCTGGAAAAACTTCCTATTAATCACATTCACATGAATCCTCTTTTCAGAGTCCGTTTCTGAGGAACCCAACTTAAGACAGAGATAATAAGAATTTTAATATTCTTCCCATAAAGCCGTGGAAGAATAAAGATCAATCATCTTGTTCTATCTTCCTGAATTTGAGCTTCTCCACTGAGATGTCTCAGATATATAGATGTGCTTGGGAAGAAAATCAACTCATTTTGTAAATTCGGGTTCATTTTGGAAGGTGGAAATATACATCTGGACTTTGAGAGGCCAGACCCAGAGATATATTAAATTAAAACAGCTGGGCTGTTAACTAATAATGTATGAGTTAAAATGATTTACTTTTCTATGAGTTACTTGTCCATCCTCTCCTAATTTTAAAATTCAGTACAGCTGTGAGTTTCATTAAATGTTTATGATCCTATTATAGGATATATTTTTAGCCTTAATAAAAGGAAGTTGATAAAGCTTCATTATCTGTCATTTCAGAGGAAGAGTAAAAAATCTAACATCTACCAAGTGAGTCTATAATATGTCATCATAAATCTTCTATTTCCCAAGCCTTTGCCTCTCTCTGACATCAAAGATAAATGACTATTACTAGAATTAATATCTCTTAAATATATCATGATTCTTCAACTTTATTAGCCAAAAGGCTGTTATGAAAACTCCACTAAACTAGAATTTGATTTTCTTTCTATGAACTGTAAGGGTGACTGTGATTTTTCAGTACCTGTAATGGAAATGTCTTCCATATTAACTCAGCAGCTTTTCTTAGAGGAATGAAATTATTTTATATGTGAGAAAGGAAATTACAAAATATAGTGGCAAAACTATTCTTTTGAAAACCATGATCATTTATTTATTTATTTATTCTTTTGAGAATTTATTTATTTTATTTTTTTTAACATCTTTATTGGAGTATAATTGCTTTATAATGTTGTGTTAGTTTCTGCTGTATAACAAAGTGAATCAGTTATACATATACATATATCCTCATATCCTCTCCCTCTTGCACTTCCCTCCCACGCTCCCTATCCCACCCTTCTAGGTGGTCACAAAGCACTGAGCTGATCTCCGCATGCGATTTAGCTGCTTCCCACTAGCTATTTTACATTTAGTAGTGTATATATGTCAATGCCACTCTCTCACTTTGTCCCAGCTTAACCTTCCCCCTGCCAGTACCCTCAAGTCTATTCTCTAGTAGGTCTGTGTCTTTATTCCCGGCTTACCCCTAGGTTCTTCATGACCATTTTTTTTCTTTTTTTTTAGATTCCATATATATGTGTTAGCATACGGTATTTGTTTTTCTCTTTCTGACTTACTTCACTCTGTATGACAGTCTCTAGGTCCATCCATCTCACTACAAATAACTAATTTTCATTTCTTTTTATGGCTGAGTAATATTCCATTGTATATATGTGCCACATCTTCTTTATCCATTCATCTGTTGATGGACAATTAGGTTGGTTCCATATCCTGGCTATTGTAAATAATGCTGCAATGAACATTGTGGTACATATCTCTCTTTTTTCTTTTTTTTTTGAATTTTATTTTATTTTTTTATATAGCAGGTTTTTATTAGTTATCTGTTTTATACATTGTAGTGTATATATGTCAATCCCAATCTCCCAATTCATCCCACCACCACCACCACCCCCACTCCGCTTTCTATGCCCAGTAGTGGGATTGCTGGGTCATATGGTATTTCTATTTTTAATTTTTTAAGGAACTTCCATACTATTCTCCATAGTGGCTGTATCACTTTACATTCCCACAAACAGTGCAAGAGAGTTCCCTTTTCTCCACACCCTCTCCAGCATTTATTGTTTGTAGATTTTTTGATGATGGCCATTCATAAATCACAGCAAGATCTTTTTTGACCCACCTCCTAGAGAAATGGAAATAAAAAAATAAACAAATGGGACCTAATGAAACTTAAAAGCTTTTGCACAGCAAAGGAAACCATAAACAAGATGAAAAGACAACCCTCAGAATTGGAGAAAATATTTGCAAATGAAGCAACTGACAAAGGATTATTCTCCAAAATATACAAGCAGCTCAATATCAAAAAAAGAAACAGCCCAATCCAAAAATGGGTGGAAGACCTAAATAGACATTTCTCCAAAGAAGCTATACAGGTTGCCAACAAACACATGAAAGGATGCTCAACATCACTAATAATTAGAGAAATGCACATCAAGACCGCAATGAGGTAAAACCATGATCATTTAAATCACTTAGCTAGAAGAGGTTAATATCACTTCCAGGCTCTGAATCTTGCTTTAAAGTGGTATGAGCTTGGTAGCAAAATAATACAACTTAATTGACCTAGGGAGAGCTCTTAAGAAACACCCTCAAGATATTTGAAGTGTTCCTATTTCTCCTACCAGACACAAAAGCTAATTTCATGTAAGTTTCTTTGTACTATTGTGAGTTATAACATAATTTCTCTAGAAATGTGTGTCCATGTAAAAGCTCCTGTAACACTTGCTATGGAACTAGTTTCTAATGCTAACATCATTAAGGCTCATTTTGGATTGGAAGGAAGTACACTTGTAAGACATTGGAAACTGCTTCTATACTTTGGGGCTAATGAAGAAAAAAACTGGAGAGTGGCAAAAAATGAAAGAAAGTATTTGAAAGTTACACATGAAGGTTCGATATGTTTTAATGGTGATAGTGTCAGAAAAGCAAGTATTTTATATGATTATTTACTACATCAGCATCAATGAAAAAACATTTTAACTTCTGGAATTATGATATTTTTATTTAAAAAATTATATGAGAATTTTCATACATAGGCAGAGAGTAACACTACTGGCCCACATTAAGTTTTAGAAACTTGCTCCTTTGTTTTCAGGTATAGTCCAATGGAAGCAAAATTGGAAGAAAATTAAAGAATGTTTACTTCTCTTATGTCACTTAGGGATTTAAGAATTTTTATGCTTTCTCTACTCTTTCCCACTATGAAAACTGGTCTTGGACAGGAAAGACAAATATATTAATTCACACTAAGATGAGAGTTATTAGCTGTGGAAAAGATTACACCAAAATAGAATGTCGTGCAAACTATCTACCAACATTTTCCCTGACTTTCTTTAACTTTTATTCTCTAAATTTTCCCTCTTTTTCTAATTTTCCTGCTTAAGTTTTTCTATTTATTTTGGAAGCTGCCTCAAATTTATTTTTGACATGAATACAGAAATAAAACTAAAATAAATGATAAAGACTGTACAAAAATTAGAATCATTTCAGTTTTATAGATGAGAAAGTTATTAAAACAGAGAGGTAAATGACTTGCCTCAATTTACTGAAAGTACTTTTAGCCGCAAATTAAGGCCTGGAACTCAAGCACCTCTGATTCTGGACATAGTATTTATTTCAATGGAAACTCCAGCTTTTTTGAGGACATCTTTGGAGCCAAATTGGTTGTAATGATCATTATACTGTTTTTTGTATTTTTTTTTTATTTTAAAAGGCAAAATATTACCTTGCTGAAACATACCCCTTTCCAGGTTTGAAATCATAGGTCTTAAAAATAGGTGGATACTTTTAGTCTGCTACTAGTCTCTTCCTTACTGAGGATAAGCCCATTGTGGAATAGAATACAGGTAAATCCCACCATATTAGTTGGCTTACAAGACTAGATATTGCACGGGGGGAAAAAGAAACCCACAGATGTTTTCCACATCATCTTTGAATTTTTTAAAATATGAAGTTCAGAAGTATGAAACTATGTGAGTTTGGTTATAGTTAAAACTACGTCATATTTGAAAATTGAGAGTTTTCTGTCAATTTTTAATTTTCTCAACTTCCTGGATACTCAGATTGACCTTCTCATGAAGATTTTTATCATCAAATCACAGATTTTGAAAACCTTTTCTTCATAATGCTCTGTTCATTTTTAAAGCCAATGCTTACATTTAAAAACAATATTTTTTAATAAAGTATGCCAATCAATAACACTTATGGCAAAATAATGAATTAAACAACGACAGGTAATGGGTGTATACTCTTATCAAATACAGTGTTACTAGAATTAGAGAAGAAATCTGTTGTATTTCCAAGGCAGGGAAAGAAAAACTAATTGAGAAAGAGGTGGTTATATGTTTTTCCACTGAATAGTTATTTCCCTCTTGTTGAGATTGCTTTTAGACCCAGTGTTCTATATTTATTATTCTCCTTTTGCCTATATTTGACATTTTTAGAAAGTTTTATTCATCAGAAACTACAGAATTTTTGTGTACACTGCTTTCACATGTATTTTCCGGAATATGTGTTGCCTAATTAAATTAGAAGTTTTTATGTCGCAATACCTAGTCTCTTATTCATTCTGAATCTACCACTATTAATATAATTGAAACAACAATACCTGTCAAAACAATACGAAATGATAAAAGGGTATATTTTTAATTTATTACCTGTTAAATTGGAGGAAATGATTAACTAAAAGATGCTAGTTAATATAAATAAATGTAAAGCTAAATATCATTTTAACTATTGATCACATGCTGAAAGCATTGCTTTGGAAAAAACAATTTAAGGAATTAACTCTTTAACCATAGTCAGGTCGTTTAACATTTTCAAGCCTCATTTTTTCAAAGGTTATATGAAATGTTGAATTAGAAGAATTCCAATCTCTTCTAACTTTAACCTTATAAATGAACCTTCTTTCAACGTTCTCACTTAAAAAAATATTTAAGATAAATAATAGGGAGAGAGGGATATCATCCTCCCTGTATTTATCAAAACCTAATATACTTTTGAGGGAATTTCATTAGATTAATCTGGTCAGACCATCTGTGGTTTTTTTCTCTCCCCCGTGCAATATCTAGGGGCCAGAGTAGTTGAAAAACATGATTAATAAACAAAATGAAACTGAGGTTGTGACATAAGGAAGTAAATATAACCTGAGAGGCTTGGAAGGAGGGATTTTACTGCTGGAATACACCATGAAAAGATATGAATACCCTTGACTCAAAGGAAATATTGACCTTAAAAAACCAAAAGAGCCAGTTATTTTACCAGCAAAATGAGTTTACGCAGGAAAAGCAGAGAATTGAAATCTGGGACAAGCCAACTGTAGTGAGTCACAGGTAAGTCTGGAGAACAGAGGGGAAGGGCTTGCTTTTAAAAAGGAAAGAAGGAAACTGGAGAAGGCTGTGGTCATTCTTCATTGGCTTCAGGCTCTGGGCAGCTTGTCGCTAGGTCAGAAGGAAACGTTCTTCCTTTTGGGGTCTGAAAGCTGCGGTGGGAGAATCAGGCTTGAGAGCTCCCCCTTCAGGGCTTCGCCACTCCACTTTAAATGAGGTTTCCTTTATTTTCACAGAAACAGAATTTTATTATGAAAGGTAGAGTAGAGCTGAGTGCTAGAAAGATATATTCCTCATGAAAATCAATAGAATGGTGGAGGGTATTTATGTGAAGCTAAAAGGAGATTAGAAACAAACTTTGGCAGTATATCATTAGCGGTTACCAGGATTACCTGCGCTCCTATCCTGACTGTGTTACTCACAGCTGGGGGACCCCGGACAATTTATTTTAATCTCTCTGTGCTTCAAATTCCTCACCTTCAGAATGTGGATGATGATAATACCTTCTTCACAGTGTTGCTCTGAGGATTAAATAAGATCAAACATGAAATCCCTGGCATAAAGGAAGTACTCAATAAATATTAACTATTATTATCATTGTAGGAGTGTTCTAGAGAGGATCTGACCAAAGAAAGTGAATAGATTAAATTCACCTAGTGCAAATGACAAAGCTAGACTTCAGGAACACATTCAGTTGAAAATCTCATTTCTTGACAGCAGAGCATGTGATAAATTCTTGTCTTATCTCACTGATAGTTTCACCCAGTAAAAGGTAAAGAAAGTTATTAGGGAAATTGGTACAAGTGACCCATGCACTTGCATATTGGCTGCTTAAAAAAAAATCAGAACAAAGTATTGAAAAGAATCAGTGTAATTTCCCAGGAAATTACTGACAGGATCAGATTTTAAATTGGCAAAACACGAGAAGAAAGGCCACATACTTACACATTACAGTGATACTGTCAGGATAATGTCAGAGGTGTTAAAGTCTAAAATGAACCGTGATGTATGAAAAATGTTAAGGTTAACAAAAAGTTTTAAATATGTAAGGGGATTTCCAGGAAAGCAGAATTAATATATGTGATGTATATTCTTTGGCAAAAGTCTGTTAATGAGCCCAGCTTGAAGCCTGCTGGCAAAGGAGCTGATCAAGCCTGATTGCTATGTGGTAAAAAGGGATCAAGACCCTGAACAGTTTCCACCTGAGATTCAAAATTGTTGAAATTTGTTGGGATAAGCTGCAGTAGTCTCAACCTAGGGCTCATAGCATATAAGGGCAATTGCTCTCTAAGATAAAGTCAGCGTTAACATAGGAAGAAATGGGGCTGTTGGGTTGATCCCTATACCAGGTCAGGTGGGTGAATTAGAGTGATGATCCTGAATCCATGAGGCAACGGAATCCTTGAGGAACATTGAACACACGATGTCCCTATTAACCTGTGGGCAGGCTACATAAGGCTAACCAACAAGCCTGAACACTGGCAACCCAGGCTGAGGGTAACAATGAAAAAAGTGTTTTGACAGTCAAGGCTTCACAAAACTATAATGGGCAGAAATAGCATTTATCCTTGGCAGCCCTGGTAAGGTTTTAGCAGTCAAGGAGAAGATGCTCTAGGACTAGCCACATGGAAGCATGACTTCTACAAGCCAGATTTCACACAAAACACTTTTGGGTTTGGTGACGCTACCAGTATCATGGCTACATGCCATCAGGAAGTGGCCATAATTCCTCTGACTTCAAGGGGTTAGATATGAGCTTTGGCTTGAGTGTTGAAAGAATAAAATCGAGCCTGACTCTGAATATAAATAAGCATGGGGAGATTCCATCAGGGAAGGAGAGCAAAGGCTCAACTTCTTATTAATCTAGGTAGATGGAGCCTGGAGTAGTCCTTCTCAAACTATGATGAAGGACCATGCCCCACTCCTACCCTCTTCAAGGACAGATACCTCTGTAAAATAATAAGAATGAATTACTTGAAAAATAAAAATTAAAAAATCTATAATTTAAAGACCTAGTTTTAAATGATTAGATCCAAAAAACATAAAATTAAAATTCAATAAAATAATCAGAACAAACACAACCTAGGGCAACATAATTACAGATTGTACATGTTGTTCACTGAAAGTGCATGTGTGTGTGTGTGTGTGTGTGTAAGGTGATTAATATACTTACAAACTGAACTAGAGCCCTGAACGATATTTCAGTCAGTGCCTCTCACCCTTGGGACATGTGGTACGTATTGAAAATGACAATATATATACAACACTGTAGAGTAAATGGATGAGACTACTTAGGCCACTGGGGCCTTCCTGGTCCTCCCAGGTCTTAGATACAACTCTAAGACTGGGAAAAAATGAGGCTAAACTCATGTGGTCACATAAATCATATACTGAGAAAAAGCTTCTCTTGTTCTCTTTCTGTGTGTGTGTGTGCATGCAAGTTATGAGAAAGAGCACTTAATTACAATCCTCATTTACTATTATTCTCACTCTCTGGGATCAACTAATTGCAGATGACATTGGAAGCCTTGAAACATACCTTGTTTTACATAATATAAGTGGCTAGAAGCTTGGGTTAATTTGCAGGTATGCAAAACTCTTTCATGAAGACACTGTACTATGATAACACTAGCATGCCCACATATTGCCCAACCAGGAGCCTGATTTTTAATGTTGAAAGCTTTTCAGTGTATTAAAATGCACTCTTCTTAACTCTTTTTACCATGATGAGTAATATATTAACACTAAATTTTATTTATGCAAGGTTTTTATTCTACCTTGAATTTAATGAGCAGTATCAAATTTTATGGTTACTGTTTTTCAATTTTTTAGACTCAAAGGACATTGGTAATGTGCTGACTTGACATAAGGAGCACAGAGAAGCAAACAGTGTGATCAGGTGTGGAATTCTGGCATGCTGTCATCCCAAGGCAAAGGTCTTGCCAGGCAATAAGAAATCAAGATCTTCCTTTATCCCTTTCCTTGACTCCATCTAGATGATGCCTTTCCATATGACAAAAGAAGTCAAAGCTTTAAAATGCTGGGAACGGAGAGTAATAAAGCAAGTTTATAGATGCTGTGTGTGAGCAGCGGGATGGGAATGAAATTATCAAATACACAGCCTAGCAAGAAACACTAGAGCGAATGCACTCTATGGCCAGAAGATCTGGATGGGAGTCCTGGCTTCACCACTTACTAGCTGTTATTTATTAAACGGTGAAGTTCTCTGTAATGATGGCATCTTTCCTCATGGCATTATTCGAGAATTAAACAGAGCCTGGATAATAGGAAGTGCTTGATGAGTGTTGAGTATTTTAACAACTCCAAACCAATGTAGACCTACATAAAATGTGCAGAAAATCTTTCTTCCTATCATGTTAAGTATTAATATACTATTTGAGGAAATGTGATCGACCAGAGGTGGTTCTGTGATTGGCTGCCTGCCACTATTGATAACAGAGAAGATAATCGGCCCCAGTGGTACAGGCTCCTCACCAAGGGCTCAAACGATGTGAGCCTTTCTAGAATAGCAGCAGCTGGTATTTATTGAGCACTGGCTATGTGTTATGTGAAGAACTATATATATATATATATATATATATATATATATATTTTTTTTTTTTTTTTTTTTTTTTTTTTTTTCCGGTACGCGGGCCTCTCACTGTTGTGGCCTCTCCTGTTGCAGAGCACAGGCTCCAGACGCGCAGGCTCAGCGGCCATGGCTCACGGGCCCAGCCGCTCCGTGGCATGTGGGATCTTCCCGGACCGGGGCACGAACCCGTGTCCCCTGCATCGGCAGGCGGACTCTCAACCACTGCGCCACTAGGGAAGCCCAAGAACTAAATATTAACATGTATTATGGTCTCTCTTAATCCTCAAAACAACCATGTGAGATAGGAACAATTAATTTCTTTTTTGAAGAAGAGGAAATAATAATAGGGATTTAAGTCATTTGCCCAAGGTCTAAAAGTTATTAAATTGCAGAGCTAGTATTTCAACCTAACTGTGGAATCCCGAAATTCCTACTTTTATACTAGTCTCTATTGCCTCTTGGTAACTCCCTTAACATTTTCCTAACGCGTACTAGGAGTGACACTCTGAGGTCCCATTGGTCTCCAATGAGTTATCCTTCCCTTCTTTATCTGGTCGGTCATCTGAAAGAATGTGAAGTAAATCCAAATTCAAACAGAAAAAGCTGAAGGATCAACTTTTCATTACCCCGAGGAATGTGTCCAAAGAACTCAAGTTCTCTTTTGGTATGTCGTGGAGGCTCAGTTTCCTTACTTACTATAAACTGGGAATAATACCTATCTTGTAGGATTATGGTGACCATTAAATAGAATAATTTATGTTAAGTGCCTAAAATCATGCCTAGAGTATAAGTAACTGTTGTTGTTGTTGTCCTTGAGAGTTAGGGGAGTGCTGGGGGAGGGAGAAAAAAATTTGAAGGATTGCATGGGTGGTTTACAGACGACTTCAAAGATACATATGCCTATGCCATGCCGATTTTTATTCAGTCCTAGGGTTACACAGATTTTCTCTTTCCTGCTACTCTCCTTGCTGAAAGCTGTGTCCTTTTAAAGTATATGGGTAAGTATCATATTGTGTGTGAAAATCAAAGCGGCACTAGTCTAAAAATATGTAACCTGGATTCTATTCCTGGCCTAGCTACAGCTCCTGTTAACTTATTAATATGTGTATGTCTCAATTTCTTATACATATATATGTGTATTTATAGAATTAACTCCTTCTCCCCCATGTACAGGAATTTGGAAGTGATGACTGAACATCCACAAAATCCTAAGTTCTCTTGACGGAACCAATATGCATACACAAGGCTTATACTATTAGGTCACATATGTTAGTTATAAAATTGCTTTGTCAACAGACATAGGGTTCCATCTACATGCTTATAAACAGAAAACTGTTCATTTAATTGGAATTTACTTTTCTCATGAATTTTTTAGATTTTACATAAAAAGTTTCTGACATTTAACTTTTACAAAATTAAAAATGCTTGCACACTGAAGAAAGAAACTTAGCAAATAACACACTTTACGATGGCGACCTTATGCCAGGGCAGATACGATTTGAATGAACATTATCTTAGGGCACAATTTCAGTTGATTGTTGCATTCCATTTATCAATTGCAGGTAAACAATCTGCAATTTGGGAATTGGAAACATGGAGTATATACTTTTAAAATTTTTTCTCTACCAGATACTTTTGCGTTCTTTTTATTATTCTAAACTTCTCTGCAAACATCTTACAATTGGGGCATGGTAATGACCTTTGGGGATCTAAATATAAACATGTAGTTAACATGCATTTTCATACTAGGATTTGAACCCCAGAAATTTTGATTCAGTTTGATCTGCTCTGGGATCTATAAATTTTAAACCATCTACAAGTGATTCTAAAATGTGTCCTTCACTAAGCTGTAAGGTGAGTTTCACAGACCTTTGTAATCCGAAGGAAAGGTTAGCTTTGCCCCAGCACTGGCAGCCACATCTGTAGAGAGAACATACTATTGGTTTCCTAGAAATTTTGTTTTCCAATCTTATGTGTGTTTGGCTGGAGTGTAAAATAAGGACGTGTGAGAGAATGAATAGAACGTCTTGATTTGTGAGGGCCCAGCACCAAGTTCACCTGTCTGCCAACTAAAACTGCTTTTGTGTTCTCCTGTCTTACATTTATTTATTCCTCATGAAATTTACCCAAAGAAGTGAATCATCGATACTGTGGAAGCACTAGCATTTAGGATTCTCTGTTAGAGTTTGACTGTATTCCATGATGACTCAGTGTAATGTAGCAAAAGTATTTTTTTTATCATATATGGTGTTTTCTTGGACTTTGACATTTTCCTATTTGCTTTGATTATACCACTCCTTAAAATTAGTATAATATCCACTCCAGAAGATTGTTGCTGCATAAAATATGGTCACGAATGAGCAAAGCACTTTGTAATCTGAAAAGTGATATACAAATGTTGAATCTAAGAAAAAATCACTTTCCTGAATGTAATGATCCATAGGAATATTAACCTTGAAAGGCATTTTATTCTGTGTGTTTACTTAAACCCCACCTTTGGCAAAAAGTTAAGGCAGGTTTCTTAGAGAACAAAGTTTGCCTTCGTTAGAGGAAATTTTTCAAACTGTAAAAATAGTCTTAAAAATAATTACCAAAGTACTATATGGTGATTGCAACAAATGCCAGTGATGTAGGAATTTAAAAAGTAAAAGGAATGGTTCCTACTCTACCCTGCCCCCATGTGCCAGAGGCAATAACTATGACTCTATTGGTGTATGCTGTTCCAGGATTTTATGTAAAGTCTCTCTCTCTCTCTCTCTCTCCACCCCATCTCTGTCTCTCTCCTTCCCTTTCTCTCTCTCAGCAGTTAATTTTTCCTTTAACAAAAATTATCCCTTTTCACATATTAAAAATGTTCTCAACAAATTTTTAAGGCTCTTCTAAGTTAGATGCCTAAAGTTCAGGTAATGCTATGTTTGTGCTAATTTTTTGATTCTGAAGATATCATGAGTGAAAAGCTGTCCATACCCAATTTTTCTAAGTGTCAGGGAAACACACACCTGTTTTCATGTCTTTGTATCTCTGTGTCTCCCCAGGGGATAAAGCTTTTACTCGGGGGATTTCTGGTTGGGGGAAAAGGGTCGGCACCTCAGTCTCACTCTAAGTGATTATTATCACACCAGTAAGTTTCCACTGTGGCTGCTGGGTGCAGGCTGTGAACACATTTGAAGTCAGCAGGGGACCGTTAGAAACCTCCCCTTTGCTGAGAGGAGCTGTAGAAACCTCTGCTTCACTGAAGCATACTTGCAACCTGCGGTCAATCGCTTCTTTTTTTCACGCAGTGTTGTTTTAAACTGTCTTCTATCCCACTGAGCAAAAACATACCCAACAAAAAACAGTACAAACAACCCCCATGAGTGTTTTTGAATTTTCCTCTGCTAATCTCATTGTTAATGGTATGAGGTCTTGCCAGGAGTCATTTGTGGTTTAGGCTACAAAATAACATAACAGTCACACAACTTAAAAACAATATCAAGCATCAGATCAACGGCTACTTAATGCAAAACCTAGACCAATTGCTTTCCTACCTGTCTTACGGAAAAAGCATTTTATCCTCCTTACAGGTCACTGATTACTATACAAGAGGGCATATTTAGTAATCTGTAGAAGATACAGGGCATTACACTTAATAATGACATAATTGCATAAATTGCATACTGGGAAAGTTTGCATATTAGATTATCAGCAAAAGAGTATCCTGTTTAAAATAAAAATGATCTCCAGTAGTTAGTGGAAAGTGATTCAGATTTATGTTCCTTTATCTATGTTTGTCCTTCCTGGCAGTGAATTTAGCAGCACTTAAATTCCTATTTGGTACAAATTGAAATGATGTTGTCCTTGGTTGAAAGCATTGAGTTTTCTACCAAATGGAATTTAGGTAGAAATACCATTTATAGTAGGAATTTCAGGAGGAATTCAAAAGGTATCCCACAACCATTAAGCCTAAACCACCTAGGACTAATTAATCTTCAATTTTAAAGTTTGTATTATATGCAAAGCAAGGTATTGAGAAGTCTGTGTACTTACGGGTATTACTCCTCTTCTGAAAGGGTTGAGAAAAGAATAGTAGAGACAAATTAAATTCCACCACCAAACAACTACTAAAACAGTGGTAGATCCTAGTGATGAGGTACTCCCAGAAGACTATTGGTTTTATTTGTTTATATATATATATATATATTTCCTGTTAATAAATCATAATATTATTGTAAATCATAAACCTTGAAATAACTATTGAGATTAGGGGGAAAACATAATAATAGTTATAATTTTACCACTTTCACTGGCTCAATGGACACTAGAACCACTAGTCAAATAAAGAAACCATTAGTTTGAAAACAAAACTATATAAAAACATATGTATTTTCCAATGTATTGTTCATTGATGCTGCCATTTGATTAAATTTATCTTTGGCATCTATACTTAAAAGCACTGACTTCATTATTTGGAGGACTAAGGTTGATTATGGGTGTTCAGAATTTCATTATCACCTTCATGTGATTTGGGGCCAAGTATTGATCTTTCTGAGCTTTGTTAGTCTCCCTCTGAAACAGATACAATTATTTCTATCTCATTGCTTTGTTTTAAGAGTAAGGAAGGATTTCTGGGCAGGAGAGGAAATTCTCTGCTGCTTTCCCTTCCCAAGGGAAAACTGCCTCTGTCTCCACTCTTTCCTCTATCCCCAAGGAGTAGGGGCAGTGCTCTGATTGATCTGGAATTTTCTTCTTTAAATTCATTCTTGGTATTCTCAATTCTGATGCTCCAAGTATTCTTCTTTCTTCCCTTCGTAAGCTGCCATTCTTCTTGTGCCTCTGGGCATGTTGGATGACTGTGAGCTCAGCCTTCCAAAGAGTTGTAAAAAGGGAGGCCTTGATGAAAGAGTAGGCGACAAGTCTGACAATCTTAGGAGATGTCATGAATAATACAGTATTGAGGTTTTTCTGTTGTGAGGTCCCACATCTCTGTGGTAGGGGGTACTTGGAGGCAGAGAATAGCCACTGGGGAGAGAGAAGTTACCCCCATGAGTTGGCTGCTTCTCATCATTTCTCAATTTATTTCATTCACACTCCACTTAGGAAGAATTCCTTCAAGAGATGTTCAGTTAGCTGATGGAACTTCTTAATTTTCCACGCTGTTGAGAAATTGTATTGTTTGTTGTGTTTCCATGGATATTTCATTGGGAAATATTTCAATGGAAAGGCGGGGGGAGACAATCACATGATTAACTGACTGCCAGAATGAACCCAAAGTCTCTTGAATTGAATTAAATATTTATTTACACAAGTATTACACATATATTTTTTCCTGCATATTCTTTTAGAATGTGAGGTTTGTAGGCCAATAGATAATATATCTATATTATGCATTTTTATAATATTTTTAGTTGTTATAAGATAGTCCAACTTCCTATTGTTTGGATTTTTCCCTACTTTAACATATATATTTTTTTCAATTTATGTATCATTAATGCTGCCATTTGATCTAGCAATTACAATTAAAATTTTAAAGTGTAGAGATATTCCTTTAATATTTGAATTATGTTCAATAAATATATGTAATTTTCAGTATCACTATTTAATACTTTGTCCAGTTTGTTTTTTAGGATATAAACATTTGCTTGTCCAATTTATGCAGAGTGTAGGGTTCAGCCATTTTGTTGTGAATCTGCAAGTTCCTACCTCTTTGCATTTGTGGTTGAACAACTCTACCTGTAGATTTCTGAAGTCTGAAAATCTAAAGTCATGTTTATTTTATGTTCAATTTGAAGACCCATCAAAATGAATAGATATTACATGAATCCCTGAATATACAACAGAAGGAAGAAAAAACAGAAATATTTATTAAAATCAAATTTTTCTTTTCCACAGCTAATTGCTAAAGTAATTATAAATAATTACATACGAGGTTTTTTGCTGGTTTAAGCTGTTATGAATACAGATATATATTTCTGTTTTGAATCACTTAAGTTTACAGTTTTTCACTTAGTCTTTAAGAAGAAAATAAGTACATTTATCACACAATGACTGATACGAGAAATAGTGCTTCATGCAGCTTTTTGAGATACCTAAAGAAAAGCTTCTATGTCCATGAAACGTCCGATTTTGATTTATTCTCACTCTGTTTAGTCCACCTCCCTCATGGCTCACTGAACCATAGGAGAATGAATTTCCTGAAATGGTAACTTTGGCTTTTAAGAAATCACTTTGTGTCAAATCATTCATTATTCTGAGCTAACTTCTGGTATTATTCTGCTATTCTCTAGTCCAAGTGAATGACCTGAATCCTTTATATTACTAGGGGCAATTCTGAATAACTAACCACAAAAATGGTAGAGTAAGTGGGTCTTTTCTTTTTCGAATAAGCAGGCTGCTTTTAGAACCTATATTTTTATTGGAAGGAGGAATGTTAACTTGAGGAAAAGGTAGCAAGTGTTATTTTTTCGTAAGTCATCAATTAGATTTCTTTTCACGTAGGGAAGGTAGCACCGTCATTCTCCATTCTTTCTATCAATTAAAGGATTTAGAGAGGCCAGAGGAATCATTTGGGGACATTTGATAATAGATATGAGAGTCCAGCTACTCCTCTCAGATTTGTGTTTACATGTCTAAGTCTGAGAAATAGATCAATGAGCACATACATGCCTTTCATTTCTTTAATTTTACTAGTGAGGAGACCTTTAAATACATTGTGATTCCTTTCACATGCTAACTAGTATACTCTCAAACTTTCATATTTTATTTTTAATGGGGGAAAATAGTGCCTCACTTAAACCTGTGATGTGAGAGGCTCTGATACAATTGAAATAAGCCCAACAGCTGTGGAGATATTTCTGTGCCTCTTTGATGAAGTAATCTAGTTTGATGGATGTCTTTATTTCTATCTTAATCACAGCATGAAAGATTAGCAATACATGTGTTTCACTTCAGTTAATTACTCAGAACGCATGCACAAATACAAGGCTTTACTGCAATTAATTACTTTGAATTTCAATGAATGTACAAGAGACCACACAAAGTATCTGTTAGAGGAAAATTAATGTTAGAGAAACTTTGTCTAAGAGCCTCCTCCAGGTCTAGATTTTCTGCCATCATAGTGAAAAATCTGAAAATATAAACATGTAGAACATATAACAATAAATCAGATAACTGGATGACCTAATATCCTGTCTTTAGCTATAGTCATTACCTGAGGATTCAAAGAATAGTGAAAAACTATTAGATTAACTGCTGCGGTTATAGGAAAAAAAGAAAAGGCATATGCTCTTACTGATACATTGATCCACCATTTATGACATTAAACATAACTTTTATTAGTAACTATTCTTTTGTGCTGGTTCTGAAAAAGTTTATAGATTTAAGACAAGATTATTTTCTCATTTTCACTGTATGTGCCATGTTCTGAACACATCCTGATTACTGGGTACCATGTAAATAAATAACAATCTTTTATAGTTAGAAACTAGAAATAATCCTTTCACTGGCTGTGGGTTATGAGAAAAACTTCAAAATTGAGAGATAATAATAATAGCAATAATGGAATGTGGACTATAAAGAAACAGGCTAAAAAGGGAACAAGTAAAATAAAAAGCAGCTTAAGCTTCAGATTCATTTATCAGAGACCAGGACTGCCAGCTGGTTAGGTACACCCTGGGGAGAAGTCAGCTATCATGGATGCTGGAGTTTACAAGAAAGTCACCTTGTAGACACATGACACCAAAAGTAACATAATCATGTAAAAATCAAAATTTATTATAAAGAAATATTGCTGGGGAAAGAAGAAACGTGATGGAAAAGGCAATAGAAAATGTGTATGAAATTAGGCAAAGAAATCTGTCAAAAATTCCCTAAAAATGGTAACAGAAAAAATAATTTGTGGCTGGAACACTGCTAATTCCCATAACAACTAAAGTTGTGCAAATACATGTAGTAAAAATGTGTCCATAACCAGCTTGACACATTTCCATAGGCAGCAATTGCAGATGTCTCCATGAAAGAAGGAAGGACATATTTTTATTTATTTTATTTTAAAACTTATTCTTATTTTTAGGAGAAGGGACAAATTTCCTGAGCTGGGAGGAAACCACCAAGGGTGCTACACAGAAGTTAGTACCAATTTACCCCTCTCTAAGCTCTGGGTATTTTCATGATAAGTAAAGATACATTGTTGAACATACAGGTATATTTAACACCCTAAGAGCACACCTCAATGGAGCTTAATTTCTGTACTTTGATAAAGGATGGATCCTGACTTCATTTGCATCATGACTTAAGGGCACATTTATTTAGACAGCAGAGTAAGGGTCACAGGAATTTTAAATTTGGAAAAACATTCTTAAGCAATTACCTTCCTCGTTTCACTGTGACTCTTTTGCCAAAAAAGCATTTAAAAAGAAAGTAAAGCAAAGCAAAAGCAAGCAATAACAGAGAAGTCCCCTCAGCTTTTAAAAACTCTAATAAAAAACAACTCTATTGACAAAACACAGGGAAAACATCAATTTGTTTTAGGGGTTAAGCTTACAATATAACACAAGTTCAAGAGTCCCTTCTGAAAAACTGAACAGATGAAAAATACTTTATGGATTGCTGGTATATTCTTTTTTTTTTTTTTTTTCCGGTACGCGGGCCTCTCACTGTTGTGGTTTCTCCCGTTGCGGAGCACAGGCTCTGGACGCGCAGGCTCAGCTGCCATGGCTCACGGGCCTAGCCGCTCTGCGGCATGTGGGATCTTCCCAGACCGGAGCACGAACCCGTGTCCCCTGCATCGGCAGGCGGACTCTCAACCACAGCACCACCAGGGAAGCCCTGTTGGTATATTCTTGAGAAAGAATATTCTGGTTGAAAGAGCAGTTGCTTTCTGACTTTGGTTAGAAAATCTAAATTCCAACATAGTTGTTTGATGAAATTATACAATCCAAACCTCCTCTTATTGAAAATGGAATTTGGCTTTGGGTAAGTGACTTCATTACTCATCTGTTAGTTATTCTTTGAACAAAAGCAGTTTTGTTGCTCAACCTAGGATATGAATAGATAAATGCCTAACACCCTTTGCACTGAGGCTTGGGATGTTGCCAAAGCCATCTTGCAAGTTCAAGAGTAAGTGCCACAATATTAAAAGGTCTGAATATCAGATTCATTCACATTCAATGTCCATGAACTGCAAATTATACAAACAATTACTTCTCCTGAGATAACGTAATTTTAAACTTTTCTATGGCTACCAAACTGGAAAGTTCAGTTTTTCTGGAACCAAGATGTTACATGACCCATTGACACAAGTACAATTAGGTAAAACTGACATTATAAAAATGGTGATTGTCCCAGAATATTTTGGAATGAGACAAAATGTAATGGCTCGTTTTTGTCCCTGAATTAAATTGAACTATCTAATAACAAAAAAGAGAGGCAGATTGTTTTTAGGGTACATTGTTTGATTAATGAAAGAAACAGTTATAAACACCAAGTACTCATGGAGGTGCAAAACAAGGTGGATTCCCCTTACTGTTCATTTAGAAACCAGAGACATATGGGAAGGCTTACTTTTTTTAAAAAAAAAAAAAGATTTTTATTGGAATATAATTGTTTCACAATACTCTGTTAGTTTCTGTTGTACACCAAATTGAATCAGCCATATGAATACACATGTCCCTATATCCTCTCCCTCTTGAGCCTCCCTATCCCACCCCTCTAGGTCATCGCAAAGCACGGAGCTGATCTCCCTGTGCTATGTGGCTGCTTCCCATTAGCTATTTTACATTCGGTAGTGTATATATGTCGATGCTACTCTCACTTTGCCCCAGGTTCCCCCTCCCACCCATGCCCTCAAGTCCATTCTCTATGTCTACATCTTTATTCCTGCCCTGCAACTAGGTTCATCAGTACCACTTTTTTTTTCTTTTAGATTCCATATATATGTGTTAGCAAACGGTATTTGTTTTTCTCTTTCTGACTTACTTCACTGTGTGTAACAGACTCTGGGTCTGACTTACTTCACTCTGTATAACAGACTCACTACAAATAACTCAGTTTCATTCCTTTTTATGGCTGAGTAATATTCCATTGTATATATGTGCCACATCTTTTTTTTTTCTTTATTTTTATATATATTTTTATTTTTTTATTTTTATTTTTTTTGCTTTATAACAAATTTAATCAGTTATACATATACATATGTTCCCATATCCCCTCCCTTTTGCGTCTCCCTCCCACCCTCCCTATCCCACCCCTCCAGGAGGTCACAAAGCACCGAGCTGATCTCCCTGTGCTATGCGGCTGCTTCCCACTAGCTATCTACCTTACGTTTGGTAGTGTATATATGCCCATGCCGCTCTTTCACTTTGTCACAGCTTACCCTTCCCCCTCCCCATATCCTCAAGTCCATTCTCTAGTAGGTCTGTGTCTTTATTCCTGTCTTACCCCTATGTTCTTCATGACATTTTTTTTTCTTAAATTCCATATATATGTGTCAGCATACAGTATTTGTCTTTCTCTTTCTGACTTACTTCACTCTGTATGACAGACTCTAGGTCTATCCACCTCATTACAAATAGCTCAATTTCATTTATTTTTATGGCTGAGTAATATTCCATTGTATATATGTGCCACATCTTCTTTACCCATTCATCTGATGACAGACACTTAGGTTGTTTCCATCTCCGGGCTATTGTAAATAGGGCTGCTATGAACATTTTGGTACATGTCTCTTTTTGAATTATGGTTTTCTCAGGGTATATGCCCAGTAGTGGGATTGCTGGGTCATATGGTAGTTCTATTTGTAGTTTTTTAAGGAACCTCCATACTGTTCTCCATAGTGGCTGTACCAATTCACATTCCCACCAGCAGTACAAGAGTGTTCCCTTTTTTCCACACCCTCTCCAGCATTTATTGTTTCTAGACTTTTTGATGATGGCCATTCTGACTGGTGTGAGATGATATCTCATTGTAGTTTTGATTTGCATTTCTCTAATGAGCAAAGATGTTGAGCATCCTTTCATGTGTTTGTTGGCAGTCTGTATATCTTCTGTGGAGAAATGTCTATTTAGGTCTTCTGCCCATTTTTGGATTGGGTTGTTTGTTTTTTTGTTATTGAGCTGCATGAGCTGCTTATAAATTTTGGAGATTAATCCTTTGTCAGTTGCTTCATTTGCAAATATTTTCTCCCATTCTGAGGGTTCTCTTTTGGTCTTGTTTATGGTTTCCTTTGCTGTGCAAAAGCTTTGAAGTTTCATTAGGTCCCATGTGTTTATTTTTGTTTTTATTTCCATTTCTCTAGGAGGTGGGTCAAAAAGGATCTTGCTGTGATTTATGTCATAGAGTGTTCTGTCTATGTTTTCCTCTAAGAGTTTGATAGTGTCTGGCCTTACATTTAGGTCTTTAATCCATTTTGAGCTTATTTTTGTGTATGGTGTTAGGGAGTGATCTAATCTCATACTTTTACATGTCCCTGTCCAGTTTTCCCAGCACCACTTATTGAAGAGACTGTCCTTTCTCCACTGTACATTCCTGCCTCCTTTATCAAAGATAAGGTGACCATATGTCCATGGGTTTATCTCTGGGCTTTCTATCCTGTTCCATTGATCTATCTTTCTGTTTTTGTGCCAGTACCATACTGTCTTGATTACTGTAGCTTTGTAGTATAGTCTGAAGTCAGAGAGCCTGATTCCTCCAGCTCCATTTTTCGTTCTCAAGATTGCTTTGGCTATTCGGGGTCTTTTGTGTTTCCATACAAATTGTGAAATGTTTTGCTCTAGTTCTGTGAAAAATGCCGGTGGTAGTTTGATAGGGATTGCATTGAATCTGTAGATTGCTTTGGGTAGTAGAGTCATTTTCACAATGTTGATTCTTCCAATCCAAGAACATGGTACATCTCTCCATCTATTTGTATCATCTTTAATTTCTTTCATCAGTGTCTTATAATTTTCTGCATACAGGTCTTTTGTCTCCTTAGGTAGGTTTATTTCTAGATATTTTATTCTTTTTGTTGCAATGGTAAATGGGAGTGTTTCCTTGATTTCACTTTCAGATTTTTCATCATTAGTATATAGGAATGCCAGAGATTTCTGTGCATTAATTTTGTATCCTGCAAGTTTACCAAATTCATTGATTAGCTCTATTAGTTTTCTGGTAGCATCTTTAGGATTCTCTATGTATAGTATCATGTCATCTGCAAACAGTGACAGCTTTACTTCTTCTTTTCCGATTTGGATTCCTTTTATTTCCTTTTCTTCTCTGATTGCTGTGGCTAAAACTTCCAAAACTAGGTTGAATAAGAGTGGTGAGAGTGACCAACCTTGTCTTGTTCCTGATCTTAGTGGAAATGGCTTCAGTTTTTCACCATTGAGGACGATGCTGGCTGTGGGTTTGTCATATATGGCCTTTATTATGTTGAGGAAAGTTCCCTCTATGCCTACTTTCTGCAGGGTTTTTATCATAAATGGGTGCTGAATTTTGTCAAAAGCTTTCTCTGCATCTATTGAGATGATCATATGGTTTTTCTCCTTCAGTTTGTTAATATGGTGTATCACGTTGATTGATTTGCGTATATTGAAGAATCCTTGCATTCCTGGAATAAACCCCACTTGATCATGGTGTATGATCCTTTTAATGTGCTGTTGGATTCTGTTTGCTAGTATTTTGTTGAGGATTTTTGCATCTATGTTCATCAGTGATATTGGCCTGTAGTTTTCTTTCTTTGTGACATCCTTGTCTGGTTTTGGTATTAAGGTGATGGTGGCCTCGTAGAATGAGTTTGGGAGTGTTCCTCCCTCTGCTATATTTTGGAAGAGTTTGAGAAGGATAGGTGTTAGCTCTTCTCTAAATGCTTGATAGAATTCGCCTGTGAAGCCATCTGGTCCTGGGCTTTTGTTTGTTGGGAGATTTTTTATCACAGTTTCAATTTCAGTGCTTGTGATTGGTCTATTCATATTTTATATTTCTTCCTGAGTCAGTCTTGGCAGGTTGTGCATTTCTAAGAATTTGTCCATTTCTTCCAGGTTGTCCATTTTATTGGCATAGAGTTGCTTGTAGTAATCTCTCATGATCTTTTGTATTTCTGCAGTGTCAGTTGTTACTTCTCCTTTTTCATTTCTAATTCTATTGATTTGAGTCTTCTCCCTTTTTTTCTTGATGAGTCTGGCTAATGGTTTATCAATTTTGTTTATCTTCTCAAAGAACCAGCTTTTAGTTTTATTGATCTTTGCTATTGTTTCCTTCATTTCTTTTTCATTTATTTCTGATCTGATTTTTATGATTTCTTTCCTTCTGCTAACTTTGGGATGTTTTTGTTCTTCTTTCTCTAATTGCTTTAGGTGCAAGGTTAGGTTGTTTATTCGAGATGTTTCCTGTTTCTTAAGGTGGGATTGTATTGCTATAAACTTCCCTCTTAGAACTGCTTTTGCTGCATCCCATAGGTTTTGGGTCGTCGTGTCTCCATTGTCATTTGTTTCTAGGTATTTTTTGATTTCCTCTTTGATTTCTTCAGTGATCACTTTGTTATTAAGTAGTGTATTGTTTAGCCTCCATGTGTTTGTATTTTTTACAGCTCTTTTCCTGTAATTGATATCTAGTCTCATAGCATTGTGGTCGGAAAAGATACTTGATACAATTTCAATTTTCTTAAATTTACCAAGGCTTGATTTGTGACCCAAGATATGATCTATCCTGGAGAATGTTCCATGAGCACTTGAGAAAAATGTGTATTCTGTTGTTTTTGGATGGAATGTCCTATAAATATCAATTAAGTCCATCTTGTTTAATGTATCATTTAAAGCTTGTGTTTCCTTATTTATTTTCATTTTGGATGATCTGTCCATTGGTGAAAGTGGGGTGTTAAAGTCCCCTACTATGAGTGTGTTACTGTCGATTTCCCCTTTTATGGCTGTTAGTATTTGCCTTATGTATTGAGGTGCTCCTATGTTGGGTGCATAAATATTTACAATTGTTATATCTTCTTCTTGGATCGATCCCTTTATCGTTATGTAGTGTCCTTCTTTGTCTCTTCTAATAGTCTTTATTTTAAAGTCTATTTTGTCTGATATGAGAATTGCTACTGCAGCTTTCTTTTGATTTCCATTTGCATGGAATATCTTTTTCCATCCCCTTACTTTCAATCTGTATGTGTCTCGAGGTCCGAAGTGGGTCTCTTGTAGACAGCATATATATGGGTCTTGTTTTTGTATCCATTCAGCCACTCTGTGTCTTTTGGTGGGAGCATTTAGTCCATTTACATTTAAGGTAATTATTGATATGTATGTTCCTATTCCCATTTCCTTAATTGCTTTGGGTTCGTTATTGTAGGTATATTCCTTCTGTTGTGCTTCTTGCCTAGAGAAGTTCCTTTAGCATTTGTTGTAGAGCTGGTTTGGTGGTGCTGAACTCTCCCAGCTTTTGCTTGTCTGTAAACGTTTTAATTTCTCCATCAAATCTGAATGAGATCCTTGCTGGGTAGAGTAATCTTGGTTGCAGGTTTGTCTCCTTCATCACTTTAATTATGTCCTGCCACTCCCTTCTGGCTTGTAGAGTTTCTACTGAGAGATCAGCTGTTAACCTGATGGGGATTCCCTTGTGTGTTATTTGTTGTTTTTGCCTTGCTGCTTTTAATATGATTTCTTTGTGTTTAATTTTTGACAGTTTGATTAATATGTGTGTTGGCGTATTTCTCCTTGGATTTATTCTGTATGGGACTCTCTGTGCCTCCTGGACTTGATTAACTATTTCCTTTCCCATATTAGGGAAGTTTTCAACTATAATCTCTTCAAATATTTTCTCAGTCCCTTTCTTTTTCTCTTCTTCTTCTGGAACCCCTATAATTCGAACGTTGGTGCGTTTAATGCTGTCCCAGAGGTCTCTGAGACTGTCCTCTGTTCTTTTCATTCTTTTTTCTTTATTTTGCTCTGCAGCAGTTATTTCTACTATTTTATCTTCCACCTCACTTATCCGTTCTTCTGCCTCAGTTATTCTGCTATTGATCCCATCTAGAGTATTTTTCATTTCATTTATTGTGTTTTTAATTGATGCTTGATTCATCTTTAGTTCTTCTAGTTCCTTGTTAACTGTTTCTTGCATTTTGTCTATTCTATTTCCAAGATTTTGTATCTGGGAAATAGAATCTTGGATCATCTTTACCATCATTATTCTGAATTCTTTTTCAGGTAGACTGCCTATTACCTCTTCATTTGTTAGGTCTGGTGGGTTTTTATCTTGCTCCTTTTCCTGCTGTGTGTTTTTCTGTCTTCTCATTTTGCTTATGTTACTGTGTTTGGGGTCTCCTTTTTGCAGGCTGCAGGTTTGTAGTTCCCGTTGCTTTTGGTGTCTGTCCCCAGTGGCTAAGGTTGGTTTAGGGGGTTGTGTAGGCTTCCTGGTGGAGGGGACTAGTGCCTGTGTTCTGGTGGATGAGGCTGGATCTTGTCTTTCTGGTGGGCAGGTCCACGTCTGGTGGTGTGTTTTGGGGTGTCTGCGGACTTTTTATGATTTTAGTCCACCTCTCTGCTAATGGGTGGCATTGTGTTCCTGTCTTGCTAGTTGTTTGGCATAGGGTGTCCAGCACTGTAGCTTGCTGGTCGTTGAGTGAAGCTGGGTGTTGGTGTTGAGATGGAGATCTCTGGAAGATTGTCGCCGTTTGATATTATGTGGAGCTGGGAGGTCTCTTGTGGACCAGTGTCCTGAAGTTGGCTCTCCCACCTCAGAGGCACAGCACTGACTCCTGGCTCCTCAATTTGGGATGATTTGTTGTCTATTCATGTATTCCACAGATGCAGGGTACATCAAGTTGATTGTGGAGCTTTAATCCGCTGCTTCTGAGGCTGCTGGGAGAGGTTTCCCTTTCTCTTCTTTGTTCTCACAGCTCCTGGGTCTCAGCTTTGGATTTGGCCCCGCCTCTGCGTGTAGGTCGCTGGAGGGCGTCTGTTCTTCGCTCAGACAGGACAGGGTTAAAGGAGCAGCCTCTTCGGGGACTCTGGCTCAATCAGGCCGGGCGGGAGGGAGGGGCACGGAGTGCGGGGTGAGCCTGCAGCGGCAGAGGTTGGCGTGACGTTGCACCAGCCCGAGGCACGCTGTGGGTTCTCCCAGGGAAGCCGTCCCTGGATCCCGGGACCCTGGCAGTGGCGGGCTGCACAGGCTCCCGGAAGGGCGGTGTAGACAGTGACCTGTGCTCGCACACAGGCTTCTTGGCGGCGGCAGCAGCAGCCCCAGTGTCCCACGCCCGTCACTGGGCTCCGTGCTTTCAGTCGTGACTCGCGCCCGTCTGTGGAGCTCCTTTAAGCAGCGCTCTTAATCCCCTCTCCTTGCGCACCAGGAAACAAAGAGGGAAGAAAAAGTCTCTTGCCTCTTCGGCAGCTCCAGAGTTTTCCCGGACTCCCTGCCAGCTAGCTGTGGCACATTAGCCCCCTTCAGGCTGAGTTCTCGCCGCCAGCCCCAGTCCTCTCCCTGCGCTCTGACCGAAGCCCGAGCCTCAGCTTCCAGCGCCGCCTGCCCTGGCGGGCGAGCAGACAAGCCTCTCGGGCTGGTGAGTGCCGCTCGGCACTGATCCTCTGTGCGGGAATCTCTCCGCTTTGCCCTACCCAGGTATGTGGTGAGTTTCTTTCGTTTTGGGAGGTCTGGGGTCTTCTGCCAGCGTTCAGTAGGTGTTCTGTAGGAGTTGTTCCACGTGTAGCTGTATTTCTGGTGTATCTGTGGGGAGGAAGGTGATCTCCGTGTCTTACTCTTCCGCCATCTTACCCGGAAGTCCGTGCCACATCTTCTTTATCCATTCATCTGTCGATGGATATTCAGGTTGGTTCCATGTCCTGGCTATTGTAAATCAGAACAGTGTTAGTGGCTGAAGACTTTGGTTTTGATTTAAAAATAAGTATATATTATAAAATGAAGTAAAAAAGACAAAAATGATTGTTTAGGTGTTGGCTCCATTTTTATAGGACTAAATATTAATACTTTTAAAAAATACTGAGCCTGCAAATTAGTGAATATTCAGAGCTGAAACCACCTCTCTCCTTTGAGAGAGTGTTGTTTAGTACACCTGCCCTGCCTATTCTTTTTGGACATTTCTTCTTTATTTTTTATTTTTATTTTTTTTGCGGTATGCGGACCTCTGACTGCTGTGGCCTCTCCCATTGCGGAGCACAGGCTCCGGACATGCAGGCTCAGCGCCCATGGCTCACAGGACCAGCCGCTCCGCAGCATGTGGGATCCTCCCGGACCGCGGCACGAACCCGTGTCCCCTGCATTGGCAGGCGGACTCTCAACCACTGTTCCACCAGGGAAGCCCTGGACATTTCTTCTTTAAAACATGGTTATTTTTGTAAATCTCCTGCTTATGTATACTGTGTAGAATGGCAGATATGTTTCAAGACACCGTAAAATATTTATAATTAGAGAAATTTTTGTTAGTTGAAAATCAATAGGTATTTATTTATTTGTAATTTATTTATTTTATTTATTTTTGGCTGCGTTGGGTCTTCGTTGCTGTGCACAGTCTTTCTCTAGTTGCGGTGAGCGGAGGCTATTCTTTGTTGAGGTGCTCAGGCTTCTCATTGCGGTGACTTCTCTTGTTGCAGAACATGGGCTCTAGGTGCACGGGCTTCAGTTGTTGTGGCACACGGGTTCAGTAGTTGTGGCTCGCGGGCTCTAGAGTGCAGGCTCAGTAGTTGTGATGCACGGGCTTAGTTGCTCTGTGGCATGTGGGATCTTCCCGGACCAGGGCTCAAACCCGTGTCCCCTGCATTGGCAGGCGGATTCTCAACCATTGTGCCACCAGGGAAGCCCAATAGGTATTTAAAAGTGAAATATTTATTAACCTATATCTATGCACATACATGTTCACACATATCTACATTAATTATATATATAAAAGGTCCTATTAACCCAAGGGACATTAGAAATAGGATGCATTTTTTAATTTGAATCTGTTGCCACCCTATTTTGGTCTGAAGTACCTTTTATTGAATATCTGAAAAATAGTAGATATTGAATAAATATTTGTTAAATTTTCAAAATAATTTAAGTTTTATATACCTAATGCCCCATATTCAGAGTGATTTCATTTATTTTCAGAAATCACAGATCAATTTTAAAAAGTATGTTGCCTTTATTTTAAAACCATGGTGCCAATGTAGCTGTCTATCCATGATTGAAAAAAAATGTTTTAATTGAAAGATGATCCATGCTCTTAGATTTAAATAATAATGGGTATTGATTGTCCAACTTTTGGATAGCTCCAGAACGGAAAGAAAAGAAAAGAAAGTTTAGTTGAACTAAGTAATATAGGCACATAACTTGTCTACCTTATTTATTTAATACCTCTCTGCAACTGTTAATGATAATTTTCCTGGGTTAACTTAAGTCAAGGGTAGCAAGTTCAAATGTCTTAGGGCCAGGCATGTAAATACCTTCTGGAGTTGCTGGGTTGTTTTGAGAGCTGGGATGAAACATTGACATACTCTGTTTAGAAGTATTTAAATTCAGTCTCCATGTTTTAAAACACTGTGCTCATCAAACAAAACCGTTTGCCTCCCTAACATTTTAGGCACAGGGACTAAATTAAAATGAATATATGGCAGTGGTTTTCCAGTGGCCTCTGTGGAAAGGCAGCACCAGAATGACTTTAGTTTGTTAATGCAAATTCTAGTTCACAATTGGACATTCTAACTCTGTAGATCTAGGTACCCATATTTTAATGTACAAACAATGTATATTTCTAAGGATTTACTGTTAAAAATACACAAACAAATGATCAAAAAAATCAGATGCACACTTCAAAAATAAAGTCATTAGAAATGATAGTGAGTGACTGAAGAAGTAGTGTTTGCTGAAATGAGAGGTAGTAGATGTGAGGCAGTCCTGATGCTTAAATATTGGCTTGTTACACATATTTCTGTTTATTATTGGTTGTATTTGAGCTTTTGCTTTCGTAAAATATAGGCACAATATGCAGTAGAGACCAAGGAAAGGAAATAATTTGAGTATGTAGATTAATACAAATAAATCCTCAATGGTCTGTGCTGAAGTTTGTTTCTGCTCTTCCTTTCAGTGTATTCCCACATATTTAAATGAGAGCTTCCTGGAGGATATAATGGTTATGAATATTGGCACTTAACCTAGAAGCAGAAGTTGAATAAACTGTGGGAAAATAAACTTCTCTTGACCATGATTTCAGGATTAATATCAGCAGGCAATTGTCTAAACTATAATTGTTTTCTTGATCTGCTGCTTTTTGTGACAATTATATTCAGTAAAGAAAGCATTCTAGTGAAGTGATGCAATGTATTCATCTCCTTCACTTCTTTTTTTTCACCTGATCTGTTTGCCTTGATGCAATAGTGTCTTCAGTTTGTTACCCTCAGACCGCCATCCCATGACTGGCCTTGATATTTCAGGTGAGTGTTATTTCAACACCTGTGTTGTTCTGCTGGGCTGGTTCCTGGATGGGATCTATTAACCCTGAAAAACTAAATGAGACTGGCCACGTGATGAAGGGTGGCTGGGCAGCTGGTGGAGCCCAGACAGATGGAGCAATCTCAGAATCCAGAGGGTTTGGGCAAGAAGCATTAGCCAGAAGTCTAGGCAGCTAGGAGTCAAGGTAAAGAAGATAGTTTTGAGCATGGGGATGTAGAAGAAAGTGTTTGGTATCAGGAGACCAATGGAGGGAATGAGTCTGCATTTCAGTCTTATAGCAGCTACAGTCCTGGATGACAACCATGACAGAAGCAAGAGCAGCAAGGGAGAAACAAGAATTCTCTACCAGAAGTGGGGACTGAAATGTTTAATCTTAAGAGTTCTTAGGTTCATAGGTTCTTAATCCAATAGCCTAGTTTTTAGAGGCTGGGTTTAAGGTTGGAATGAGATTTGTTTCCAAGCTGACCCTTGGGATTCTTAAAATCTTCCTGTCTAGCATCAAAAATTTCTCCCAGAATCAGATACCAGCAGTTAGAGAATTTAGTTGACCTGTTCAAGATCACAAGTTAATTAGTGTTGGGGCCAAAGTTAGATCCTAGGTTTTCAATTTTCCTTTTCTTTCTTTCTTTCTTTCTTTCTTTCTTTCTTTCTTTCTTTCTTTCTTTCTTTCTTTCTTTCTTTCTTTCTTTCTTTCTTTCTTTCCTTCCTTCCTTCCTTTCTTTTTTATTGGAGTATAATTGCTTTACAATGTTCTGTTATTTTCTGCTCTACAATGAAGTAAATCAGCTGTATGTATACCTATATCCCCTCCTTCTTGGACCTCCCTCCCACCGCTCGCCCCATCCCACCCATCTAGGTTGTCAGAGAGCATTGAGCTGAGCTTCCTATGCTTTATAGCATGTTCCTGCTAGCTATCTATTTTACACATGGTAGTGTACATATGTCAATCCTAATCTCCCAATTCGTCCCAACATCTCCTTCCTCCACTGTGTCCACATGTCCATTCTCTACATCTATGTCTCTGTTCCTGCCCTGCAAATAGGTTCATCTGTACCATTTTTCTAGATTCCACATGTATGTGTTAATATACAATATTTGTTTTTCTCTTTCTGCCTTACTACACTCTGTAGGACAGACTCTAGGTCCATCCATATCTCTACAAATGACCCAGTTTCATTCCTTTTTATTACTGACTAATATTCCACTGTATATATGTACCACATCTTCTTTATCCATTCATCTGTCATTGGACATTCAGGTTGTTTCCATGTCCCAGCTATTGTAATAGTACTGCAATGAACACTGAGGTATGTGTTCTTTTGAATTATGGTTTTCTCAGGGTATATGCCCAGTAGTGGGATTGCTGGGTCATATGGTAGTTCTATTTTTAGTTTTTTAAGGAACCTCCATAATGTTCTCCACAGTGGCTGTGTCAATTTATATTCCCACCAACACTGCAAAAGGGTTCCCTTTTCTCCACACTCTCTCCAGCATTTATTGTTTCTAGATTTTTGATGATGGCCATTCTGACTGGTGTGAGTTGATACCTCTTTGTAGTTCTGATTTGCATTTCTCTAATAATTAGTGATGTTGAGCATCTTTTCATGTGCCTCTTGGCCATCTGTATGTCTTCTTTGGTGAAATGTCTATTTAGGTCTTCCACCCATTTTTTAATTGGGTTGTTTGTTTTTATGATATTGAGCTCCATGAGCTGTTTGTATATTTTGGAGATTAATCCAGTGGTCCCCAACCTTTTGGCACCAGGGACTGGTTTCTCGGAAGACAGTTTTTCCATGGACTGGGGGCGGGGTGGTGGGGTTTGTTCAGGCTGTAATGCAAGCGATGGGGAGCAGCAGATAAAGATTTGCATGTCCACAACCCACCTCCCTGGATTAATCCTTTGTTCATTGCTTAGTTTGCAAATATTTTCTCCCATTCTGAGGGTTGCCTTTTCATCTTGTTTCTGGTTTCCTTTGCTGTGCAAAAGCTTTTAAGTTTCATTAGGTCCCATTTGTTTATTTTTATTTTTACTTTCATTACTCTAGGAGGTGGGTCAAAAAGGATCTTGCTGTGGTGTATGTCATAAAGTGTTCTGCCTATGTTTTCCTCTAAGAGTTTTATAGTGTCTGGCCTTACATTTAGGTCTTTAATACATTTTGAGTTTATTTTTGTGTATGGTGTTAGGGAGTGTTCTAATTTCATTCTTTTACATGTAGCTGTCCAGTTTTCCCAGCACCACTTATTGAAGAGGCTGTCTTTTCTCCACTGTATGCTCTTGCCTCCTTTGTCATAAATTAGGTGACCATATGTGTGTGGGTTTATCTCTGGGCTTTCTCCTGTACTATTGATCTATATTTCTGTTTTTGTTTTCAATTTTCAGACCAGGGCTGTCTATGCCACACCAGAAATGCATGTAGAAATATTTAATTGTTTTTGACATGTTTGCTTGTCACTGTTGTTTCATAACCATAAAGAGAATTAAATAATTAGGGACAGATTACTGGAGAGATAAAATGAGAGATAAAATGAAACAATTCACAGACACATCTAGTAAAGACATACAGAAATTTGTCTTGGATTTTCAGAAAGCCTCAGAACTGACTGACTTCTCTGATTATAATTTACACATGTCTATGGTTGATTTTAGATGGATTCATTATAGATTGTCAACAATCATAAGATTTTTCAGATTGGAAAGTTCCATTATAAGTGAATTACCAAATAACACATAATTCCATGTACCTATCTTACTGATAATTTTGTCTTTTCTTTCATTCTTCCAAACTTAGAATTAAAAAAATGTCTTGAAATTCTATGTTATCATAGTTTGAGCTTTTCTGTCCTGTTATTGTCCCAATTACCAAATTTTGAATTAAAAGTTTGTACAGGATAGATTCCTATATTATCTGAAAATTCAACCATTAATTCAAAGCAATTCACACTCTACGCAATCATAATTACATTTATAATTTTATGTTCTGTTTTTGCCTTATAACCTTTAAAGTTAGTGTGGACCCCTAACTGATATAAAAGGAACCAATATTTTTTATAATAACCAAAACATAAAAGAAATATTATTTCAAAATTTATCAGATGATATTATTCAGAGATGAATTTGCAGTATTACAGCAGCACAGTTGCCTTAGATATCTCAGGGTTTTGTTTGTTTTAAGCAAAACTGATTTTTTTTTTTTTTTTTTTTTGCTGTACGCGGGCCTCTCACTGCTGTGGCCTCTCCCGTTGCAGAGCACAGGCTCCAGACACGCAGGCTCAGCGGCCACGGCTCACAGGCCCAGCCGCTCTGCAGCATGCGGGATCCTCCCAGACTGGGGCACGAACCCGTGTCCCCCGTATCGGCAGGCGGACTCTCAACCACTGCACCACCAGGTAAGCCCAGAACTGATTTTCTTAACAGCAGAATCATTGAGGTTTCTGACCTTCATGGGCCCAGGACACTGATAGTATAGTTTCATTTTTACTACACAGAATCACACTCAGCTGAGACTAAGCTCTGACATCAAGGTGCCCAAGGAAAGCTGCAGGTGTGGGAACGGGAAGTGAATGGGCCAAGGTGGAAAGGTTTTTGAGAGAATTTCTGTCACGGAGAGGATAGATTCAGGAAATCTACAGTAACAGGAGATTTTTAATTAATTAATTAAATTTATTTATACCAAACAGGGAAGAGAGAAAAAGCAAAAAATGAACGGCATGTCCAGAGATTGGGACAAATATTTGAAAGAGCTGGGAAGAGAAGGAACAAATTTTGTATGAGAATATCTAGAGTGAGTTGAAGTCTACAGTCTTGCTACTGAAAGCATTATTCAAGAGCTAGCAGCATCAACACCAGCTGTGAACGCATTAGAAATGCAGACTCTTGAACCAGGTTCTGTACTTTAACACTAACCCAGACAAATTAATGGTTGAGATTTAAGTTTGGGGAGCCTGTTTTTGACATTAAAATAAATACAAATATACCTTCAAACATTATCAGAATTACTTAGAAATTTTTCTTTGAAGTTTGAATTTTACATTTTAAAGCTATGGGAAAATGTTAGAGATCTTAACAATTTTGTGTTTTACTTCTTGTTTGCTCTCAGTTTTCTTCATATGAAATATTTAATTATCAAGGTAATTATGAAGTATGCTTGGTCAAAAGCATCCTATTAAGTGTTTTCTTGTAATATTAAAATATTTTATTTTTTAATGGATTGAAATGAACTATGAGCTTGCTTTTTAAATTACAGTTGCATACCCTCCCCAGTTTTTGTTGTTGTCAGATGGTTCATTTTTCTTTTACAACATTATTTTTAATAAATGTGTGAATATAAAGCATTGAGATTGCTTTACAAGTGTCACAATACCTCCATTATGATTACTGGATTATATCTTCCCCCACCTTATTTTGTTTTGTTTTATTTTATTTTAAATCGCTCATTATCCAGCTTAACCTAATTACCCGTTAGTCTTGGCTGCAAATACTTTTTTTTTTTTTTTTTTTGCGGTACGCGGGCCTCTCACTGCCGCGGCCTCTCCGGTTGTGGAGCACAGGCTCCGGATGCGCAGGCCCAACGGGCATGGCTCATGGGCCCACTCCTGGACCGGGGCACGAACCTGTGTCCCCTGCCTCGGCAGACGGACTCCCAACAACTGTGCCACCTGGGAAGCCCTGCAAATACTTTTTAATGCTGTTCAAAAAATTCAAATCCACCACCCAAAGCAAAGTTTTGCCAAAGGAATAGATATTCAAAAATGTGCCACCAGTATGAAAAGCAGTTTACAAAGACAGGTTCTAAAAAATATTTTTGGCAAGTGTAGTTTCAGTATGGTAAATGTCAGTTTCCCCAGGTGTCTGCTTTCAAAGGGTTTATGTTCAGGCACATATACACATTTGATATATTTGTTAAAATATCCATTTCATTGCCTTGAAAATATAGCAAATGCTGAAGGAAGAAAAAGAGCTCAAATTCAAATTGTACAATTTTTTTTCTTAATTATAGATGAAAACTTGAGTCAGGTAGAAATATGGTAAAGCAGTCCACTATAAAAATGATAGAAGGTTCTAGGTCAAGTTGACTATTGGAAATAAAGCTACTATGATGTTTCATCAAATATTAGGATTCAGTGCCAAGGATTTTCATTATACACAGGGTATGAAGTACTTTATAAATCACCATATCTGCTGACATTCAATTACATTCAGTCTTATTAATATGAACTATAGAATGTTTTTAGGTGTCTACTGGCAGTAAAATCAGCTTTTTTATAAAAAAAGCTTGGCAATCATACATGGCCCAAAAGTTCACAAAACACCTTTAAACATCCAAGATATAAATGCTGATTATTTTTAAATGTTTCAAACTACAGACTAATTACCTAAGAACCTTAAAAATAAATACCTGTCCATATGCCCAGGGTCTGACTGAAATAGGACAGCAGACTTTGTGCAAATCAGGTAGTGATTTTTCCAAGAAAATGTAGTCCTTCCACACCTCTTTCTATATGATAACTTTATTTTGCACAATAATATATTTTTATGAGTGAATCTGGTACGTTTGTAAAATGGATTCAAAGTCTCTGGGACAAGAAACACCTGTCCTGGTTCTTGTAATTCCTCAATAATAGCTCCTGTACAGGGCAGGTAATGTTGAAAATTGACTCAACATTTTAGCATTCTCACACTTCCAGGTAATGTGAACTCATCTTTTCTCTCCATTTTATATTTTCTCTTCCAACTGAAGAATCCTTACATATAGCTTTTAGATCAGAGGTTTGAAACACTGGTTGTATTTGAGTCATTTATAAAACTATTGATTCCTAGACCTGTATCCAGGTATTCTGACTTCTTGTTCTGTGGGATGCCCAGAGATGGTATTATGATTATGATTATGATTATGATTATTACCACCACCCCTGTTAATTCTATTATGCAATCTGGATTGGGAACCGCTCTCAGATCATGGCTATGAGGAGCTGAAAAACCTCTAAATAATTTTGTAAATAGTACAAGAGAGAAGAGATATTCTTGTAAGATGTCCTTTAGGCTACCACAAATTTTATGGCATTTATGTGAGCCACATGATTTTTTGGATTTATTTGCATATATATATTGTAATATATATATATATATATATATATATATATATATATATATCAAATGTACTTATGCCCCATATTTAGAAATAAATATTTTTTTTTATTTAAATAGGGCTTAAAATCATCTGTTCAAAGCAAGGCACTTCAAACCTTAAAGAGTTCTCTCAGGTGTGTAAGCACCTTGATGAGAAATATTTTTCCATGACCACAAGGGGGTGCTAATGAACTGCGACTGTAAATGGTGTATTTCAGAATTAAAGTAAAATCGGTAATCATATGCGCAGGTTGAAGTCATTGTTACCAGCAAATTTTTCTTTTTCTGAAAATAAATGTTTTATAGTGACAGTAACATAAACTGCTTTCTATTCTGTAGGTATAATTTCTCTATGCCCACAATATAGTAAGGAATTCTCTTTCTTTGGAAAATATTTTCCTGTAGAGATGTTAGTTAAATTTTCTAATTTAAATGCTTGGACATTGTTATAGGTTTGTTAAATATATTTTAAAGGGACAGATCAAAATGTTTTCTCTAATTTTAAAAATGTTTCTAGTGTTTAATTTGTTTTCCATGAACATGTTATACTTTTATTAGATTAAACGTAACATTTATTATTCTTATGACTATGAATGACCCTGAGCAGATTTAATTCTTCATTTGTTTCCTAATTTATCAAACTCAGACTTGAAATGTACTCAGAATTGACAAATGTTAAAATAGTTTTTTTGGTAAGATTAAGAATTTGAGGAGATTAACGTTATACTTGGTTCAGACTTTAAATAGTTAATTTTTCCCCAAAACTTGACTTTGTAACAAAAGAATATTCTAAAATATAAACACAGAAATCATCTATGGAATTTAGTCCAATAAACATTATGAATGCCTTTCATTTTGAAGCAAATAGTGCTGGGATTTCATGAATAAAGAAGGCAGGTTTCCTGTTCTCAAGAAATGTGCAGTTTAGTGAATTTAAAATTATTAGTGTAGTGGAGATTAAGAGATTTGTGATTCCCTCCCGATTCTGTCTTGTACCGTTCCCCCATATCATCTTAATAGGCCTCAGGATTAGATACCTTCCCCTACAGGAAGACCCAATGCATCCACCTTTTGGAACAATTGAATTTCCATGCGGCATGAAAAGCTGGTAAGGCAAGCAGGAGTTCTGTCTTCCAAACAGAAGATAGTTGACTCTTTTGTAACATACAGCAATGAGTAAAGCAGAGAAGAGTCTTTGAGCTAAACCATGGAAACTTATTTTTTAGTACTCCGAAAACAGTTTCCTGGGCCTCCTGTCCCCCAGTGGTCCTGCATGCCAGTATCCAACTGAGTAACGCACAAGTACATTGAACTGCTTCTGCTGAAGTCCTTCTTTCCAAGATTTCAGAGCCCTTCATAACATACCTCCTTTATGGTAATATTTATCTCCACTCTGTACCTTTCCATTTTTTATCATGTGCAAACTGATGTGCATTTTTATTTGTGAGGACCTGGGCTGGATACACTCTGAGGCTGGTCTATGCTTCAGAAAGTTAAAAATAGTTCAGAGTCTTCAGAGATGGGGCCGAATGTAGTTATCATGGTCATTTAAATCAGGATTTTCTTGCTGCTGAGATTCTATGACTATTTCAGAAATAGCTGCATGAATTTTGGTTACTCTGCTGTCTGGACTCTTAACTTAGGCTCAGGATTCCTGTCGCCTGGTCTCACCACCAGCAGCCTGAGCCGCATATGATGACTTACCAACGTGCCTTTTCCGTACTGCTGAGACTCTGGTTTGTGTTTTGAATTCACTACCCTGTTTTGCTATGTTGTCGGATCCTAAGGATTCGGATACTTGCTTTTTTGATTTGAGTCACTCACATGGATGCAGATATGTCCCATGGCCTTCCCGCACCTGATCTCTGCCTTGATTACCCAATCTTGAACTGATGTGACTTCTCCAGTGTCCCCATGACACTGATGTCTACATAGCTAACTCGTTGCTCCTTGCCTCGCAATATGTCATCTCCACCTTTCTCAGGGCAGGCTTCCCTATACCACAAACGCAATGGGATCATTCTCCTATTTGTGCTCGTACATCAACACTTCCCTTTTTTATGTCATCATCTATTGAAAACCCAATTCTCAAAACACTATTTCTACTTCCAAAACCTTTTGTTTCACTAGAATCTTTCTCCTGTAAACATAGACTTTTCCTCTGTTCCATCATCTGAAAGATTCCCCTCTCTTCACATCCTGCCTATTTCTTTGTTGCCCAGTTTTGAGGCAGATCTTTCCTTCATTGTCTTCTGGAACCAACAGGCTCACCTTAGCGTCAATCCTGGGTGCAAGTTGTTAACAAGAGTCAGTTAGGAGCTTCGTTGCAACTAAGCCTGCTGTTGGCAGTTGATTTTATTGAAATGGGATTTGTTTTAAACAAGTTGATAGCTATACAGAAGCTTACGGTCATTGAATGAACCAAGATCAGTTGCACTCAACTTTATAGTGGATAAAAACTGACTGGGTAGGAAACAAAAAAATAGGAGGGCATTCTAGTTTCTACTGTGGCTCAGGACAGATACCCGTGACCACAGAAGATAATTTGGAGGAGCAAAAATGTGAACAGAAAAATGAGACCAAAAACAAATGAAGCTGTTAGGCCAGCACACTAATTCAAGTTGATTTCTGTGACTGGTGGGCCAGGGGAGTCCTGAGAGAACTCACAGGGGATGAATTTTAATCTTCAATACTCCACATTCCTAAGTAATGCTTTGGCTCGAGGTTAGAGAAATCAGAGTGAAATAAGATGGGGAAAATAGACTTTGGGGACTCCTGAGCAAGGTAAAAACTGGTCTGAATTTGTGGAAATGGAATGAGAGATTTTATTGTTCCTAGAATATTGTTCCTATCTTTAGGTAGCAAAAGCAGAGCTTTCTGCTGTATATCAACAACATCCCTACACAGTTAGACCTTACCCCTTCCATCCATCTCTAGATTTTCTACTCCATAATCAGAAATTTTCTGAATTTTAGTCATAATGACTTCTTATGGTATTTATATTGGTTCAATATATTGGTTTGTATTGACAAAGACTACTGGAATAAGTAAGGAGCATAGCTGTGTTCTTTAATTGGAAGATAAGATTGTGGCAATGGTCAAATTAACACCAGCAAGGTCCATGTGACATGAGGATGTCCCCATCCCTTATCACAGTCCAGTAAATATCCTGCATTAAAAACAATGTGGCAGAGTATTCTTGACTCTACATTTTTAAAATAAGCTTGAAGACAATCAACTAATTTTCTTACTAATTGCCCAGTTGTAACATTGATGATATCAATAGGCTTAGCAAGTTTAGTGACTTCAGGTCACATTTTATATTTTTAAAAATGTATTTGTTGACTAAAGCCTATTATTGTTTTCTAGCCTGGTAAATTTTTGCCAGCATCTAGGTTTATAAGCCCTGTGTGACTTACATAACAAATGCAATTAGTCTGTATGCCATTTAATTAAAATTCCATGTATGTGGTCTATTTATTCAGGAACTTCAAACTTTATCTCTTCTATAGGATAGCTAATACATAAAGTACATTAAGGGATTCTCAATTATCATCTAAAACTCATTATTGGCAATGTTTAGCAGCAGTACAGTAAAGTTATAAACACTTCTATATGCTTCTTTTACCACCTCGCTTTGTGCAGTTGTCTGCAAAAATAAATTTTCCAAATTTAACAAGGAAAATTTCATTGTTAATTAGATTTAGAAAACAGTCTAGAAACTAATAGAAAAAATAAATTTAAGAAGAGGGGACAATTAGTCCAAAATTATCCATGAAATCTTTACTGCTACCATGTAAGGTCTATTTTCAGTTTACTTTTCTTTAACATCTGTAAAACAGTGATTAAAATAATATATAAGTGCGTACTAAAATAACTGGTGGGAAAAAAGCATAGAATAGATGTCTTACCTATATGCAAAAAGTGAACTCATATTCTTGTGTATTTTAGAAAATTTACACTTATCACACAATTTAAAGATTTTTATTTTATCATAGTACTTGGTGGAAAAAATCTTCTGGTCGTTTTTAAAGGAGTGATACCACACGTTGACAGTAGATGGCACCGTTGTCATTTTCTAACAATGTACTGCGTCAGAGGGGGCAAAGGCTCTCGTGGGCACCCATTCTTTCATTTAAGAGGCGAGAAGGACTACTGCCCAAGAATCAAGCTTGAAAGTTGTTATTAATTTGAAATTACATCAAAGTTCCATTCTTTTGTCACTCTCTGTTTTAAAAGAACAAAAATTCCCTCATACCTTTGCTGTTAACTGCTCCACTGGAGTAGCCTAAAATTCTTTTATGTGTAATGATTTTCTTTTAAATGATTTCAGTGCTTTTGCTGACACAACAGAACAAAGTCTTACAGAAATGATGCTAAGGAAAGAAATCTATCACCTCATGATAAGGATAACAATACTGTTTATTCATCTTTGATATTTTTTATCCCTTTCAGTAGCATTGCGTGTGTAACATGGCAGTTATAAAGGTTGCAGTCAGTTTTCATTAGGAAATTATCTGTATTTACATTTTCTTACAAATTGCTGAAATTACCTCCCACCAGCTCTTTTGTCAATCCTCAATCCATTTACTGCTACTCTTTATCCTAAAACAAATAACAGCAGCAACAACAAAACTTAGTTCACTACTTTTTCCTACAACGGTTTGCTATTGTCCAGTTTAATACCAAGTCGGCCATTAGTCACTAATGGATTAGTAGCTTGAAAAGGTGGATGTTATTGACAAGCCCAAATGGATTTTTAAGCATTTCTCTAAAACTCCTTGCTAATGTTCCTTTCACAGGAACAGTTAAACATGTCAATCCCTTCCTGCAATTTTTTGGTTTTGCTCCAATCAAAAAAAACAGGGTTTGCCATCCTATGATTTTCATTTTACTTTAATCATGGAGATCTAGTTTGCCTTCCTAGGATTTTCACGGTTGATTGGTGGTGTGAAATAGTGCATCGGTAAGAGAATAATTGCAGAGGACTCCACGGAGATTATGTTTTTATTTTACTTGCCATTATGCTTCCCTCTAACTCAGAAAACTGACTGATGACTATTATATTTGAGCCTGTGTGTATGTATACAACTTTCTTCAACATACTTGGTATGTCTTTCGTCTGCTACACTTATTTTATAACAAGGAATCTGGGTAAAAAAGAGGACATCTTTTTTTAAAATTTTATTTATTTTTGGCTGTGGCTTCTCTTGTTGTGGAGTATGGGCTCCAGGCGTGCAGGCTCAGTAGTTGTGGCTTGCAGTCTCCAGAGCGCAGGCTCCGTAGTTGTGGCGCACAGGCTTAGTTGCTCTGCAGCATGTTGGATCTTCCCGGACTGGGGATCGAACCCATGTCCCCTGCATTGGCAGGCGGATTCTTATCCACTGCACCACCACGGAAGTCCCCAAGAGGGCATCATTTGATTCTCTGATTCATTATATCTCAGCTGCTACTAGAGCTAAGAAAAAAAAGCTAACTTTAAAATATCTGATCTGACAATCACCCATGCAACCAGAAATGGTATAAACAAAGGTGAAACATATTTTCTAGGAATATTCAAAGAGATCAGACATTGCACTTTGTTTAGATGTCTAGCATCATTCAACTATACTATCCTACAGGTATGGCTGAATCAGGATAAAATTACTGCTATTCTTGATATTTGGGATTGATGTTAGATGCCAAATAGCCTGCAGCTGGTGTCGAATGCTTCCGCCTTATGAAGAAGTGGAGCTATCTGAGACAAAATCATCTCTAATTTCTATTTCAGTTTGGTTTTTGTTTTCATCAGAATCCATATGACTTGGCTTTTATCTCTGTAGACGTGCTAGGTGTTATATACTAAAGGAAAGTGCTAGATGTTATACTGCAAGTAAATAGGAAAAGTCCTCATGTGTCAAGGAATGTTCTTATTTTGTGCCTCACAACTAGAACGATGCCTTAGACAGGCGAGTATGTTGCTCAGCAAATAACTTACTAAACACTTCAGCAAGACAATACAAAAGATTCATTGAGAAATACAGAAACTGTATATGTATGCAGTGTATGCTTTTTCACAGCCATAAACCCACATGTGCAACCATAGAATCGAACTTAGAAATTGTGATCTAGTTATGTCCAGGCAATTTGAGTGTTTTCTGAGATTTCTCTCAAGCATTTGAGGTTTAAACTCAGTTAAATTCAGGATTTTATCTCTCCGCCTTCTGCCATCTTCTGCTTCTACAGTCTGGGAGGGTCCACAATCTCATTTTGATTCACACTGGTCCATATCAGAATGGCTGTTTCCTTGTATCAGTAGTGATATAGTAGTTGTAAGTCCATTTCTTTCTGGCAGTTTTAGTGTAGGTCAGGGTTTCTCAGTCTTGCCACTATTGACATTTTGGGTCAGACAATTCTTGGACAAATTCAGATAATTTGGACAGTCGTGGAGGACTGTTTTGTGTATTGCAGCAGCATCCTTGACCTTTACCTACTAGATGCCAGTAATACTCCCTCCAGCCACGATAATCAAATATATCTTCAGACATTACCAAATGTCCCCTGGGAGGTGAAATTGACCACCTCCCATTAAAAACTACTGTGTAGGTTTTTAAAAATCTCTAACTCTGCTGTATTATACTCGTGTACTCTATCGTTCCAATATTATTTCTATTCCTTATTTGAGACTCTAAAACACGGTGTGAATGCTTATAATATGTTCAGGGGCAGATTTCAGTTTTGTAGGGCTTGAAGTTATATCGCTTTGGGTCCCCTCTTTAAGAAGAGCAATACAGAATTATAAAAATAAAACTAAGCTTTAATAATAAGTTAATAATTATTTAGAAGGAGAAAAAAGAAATTATGATAAATCACAAATTTTTAAAAGCTGACAAATACTACAAATATCATAAAATCCAGAAAGAAACAATAAGTTTATTAATTAGCTGTTTATAACACTCTTTTGGACTCCATTTTTGGCTACGTATTCTATGATAACCTCTACAGTTTTTAACATTATTTTTTATAGAGAGAATAGATCATTTAGGTTTTCTCTACTATGGGTAAATTGACATTTTTTTGGTTATTCTTGATATTTCAGTAAGGTTTACTTCAGCCTCACAACTTGTTATTCTTGTGAACCAGTATATTGCAATGCATAAAACATGATTTTGCATACAGACATTTCTCTGCTTTCAGTATTGCTATAGATTGGTGTTTTGTACAGGAATTCTGATAAATTCTATTTCACTTCATTGCCATCAAAAAAAGAGATAAAATGGGAGAAGTGTTTAATAATAATTAATCATAGTAAATGTGGCATTACTGAGTTCATTCATGACAGGAGTACATTTCTGTTTTGACTAGTCAACCATGAGAACTGAATCCTTTGCTCACAATTTTACAGCTTTGATTATTGGAAGAATTCCCTAGAGACTAGCTTCTAGAGCCACGCATTTCAAACCTTTTTCTTCTTCCACTTCACGCATTCTTTTAGTTCTTGGTGGCATAGGACTCAGTCATACAGAAATACAACCTCTAGCTTTTCACATTACTGTCTCCATCCTGGAGTAAGTGAACAAGGGGACACGGTGGGCATGGTACACCAGGAAGGCCAGCAATAATGTAATTATACACAGAATTGACTGCTAACCTCATGAACATAGCCCACTTTACCCAAACTAAATATATTCTCTACTTGCCTTGCTCTCAGAAGGAGCGAAATGCCCTGGCCACTGCAATACACTCTTATACAGATGGAAATATGACAGGGAGGACATTGGAGTGGAAAGAGATGGACATCTTCTTTAATGGTAGTTAAAACATCTTATTTTTGCAAATTTTACAAAAATTTACCTGAGTGAAAAATACATTCCGATGGTCTCTTCCAGGGCCTCAGAAGTGACATGCAAATAAAGAGAACTGAAACATTAACTTCATTAGTTTAAAGCAAACCCATTTTAACCACAGCTCCTGCCACAGGGGAAGATGGTGGGGGAGATGGAGGAGGAGAGAAGATGGAAGCAGGAGATTTATATTGGGTCACAGGAAACAAGTAGAGAATAAAGGTTCATGATGTCTGAAAAACGGAAGGAGAATTTCCTAGCAATAGTCCACATATTAGTTTTACTTTTTTACCTTAAAGCTAATAATGCTCCCTCCCTCCAAAACAATACAGAGAAAAGAAGTATTTTGTAGCACTTAACTGCATGGTACATTTCCACTGGATTAAGAACACTCTTGTTTAATTTGACAAGTTTTAGAATTTCACATAAATGGAATCACACAGTTTATATGTTTTGTGTCTGGCTTTTTTTTTTTTTTTTTTTTGCTCAGCATAATGTTTTTGAGATCATCCATATTGCTGCAGATCTATCAATCATATATTCCTTTTGTAGCTGAATAGCATTTCACTGAATGTTGTACTATCATTTTTTTAATCTGTTCATCTATTGATGGATATTTGGTTTATTTCCAATTCCTGGGTATTAGAAGTAAAACTGCTTTGAATGTTTATATACAAGTCCTGATGTGGCTATATATTCCCATTTCATTGGGTAAATAACTAAATTGGATCATTCCACAAGCATATGTTTAAAGGAGTATCATGGGCAAATTACTTAATTTCTCTATACCTCAGTTACTGTAAGATGGAGAGTTGGTATCTACTGTATAGGCTATGTTGAGTGTAATCTATACAGAGTATTTAGCACTATATCTGGTAGACAGTAAGCATTTAAGACATGAGATGATGAGAGTTATTATGAAATAAGGACATTCTCTAGGACTGAAGAAAATTGAGGCTCTAGTAACTGGGGCTGTATGTTGCTTGCTAAATGCAAAAGGAAAATCAAATTGCTTGGAGCCTATGGTCAGGGCTGTAATTCAGCACCATCACTTGGTTGCTTGGCATTTTTAGGGACATTCTTAATCTCTCTGTGGACACTTTCCTCATTTGTTAAGCTGGAGGAAATCCTGTATTATTATTAATATTCTAGTAATAGTAGTTCATATTGTATCAGACTTTAAAGGAAATCTCTTATATTGGGAAGGTATATGGTTCAAACAGATTTCGTATAGGTTGATATTCAAACACAGGAGGGTAAAACTGCATTTGATGATTGATTTGCTTAGTAACGTTTTTTTTTTTTTTATAACTGTGATGAACTGTCTGCCTTTTTTCCTCCTTGAAAATGTCCTCATGCAGGAGAATACCTTCTCCTATAACCTACAGTTTTCACTGTTTCACTCAATCAAAGCATTCCCTCAAGGAGATTTTTCTTTTTTTACAACCTGGTTGGTGTTTATGGGAATATGTTGATGGAGATCTTTTTATCCTTAGCTGCTCTGTGAGATTTATGTAATTTAGGATTTTGTTATGAGGTTCCTGACAGCTAGGGGAGGACATGGACTTGGAATGGCACTATCAGACATGAAACAGTCAGGACTTGTGATGCATCTAGAGTTTTTTATAGCCTAATTTCTGCAGCACATAAAATATCAAAAGCTTGAATTCTACCTCACCTAGTAATGCCTGATTATAGGTGGCTATAGTATTGGAAGGGGCTGGATTGACCAGGAAACCAAGGAGCTACTATGATATTGAAACAAAGGGCCTTGCTTATATAAGCTTTCATGGAAAATTATTTATTTCAGCAAGAATAGACATACTGCATAAACTGGTCCAAGGAGGCTGTTGGAGATCACAAGGTGAACAAAATATCCTTCACTTTTATAAGCCAGGGTGTCTCTATTTTCATTTTGTATCTTGATATCATGGTACTTCTATTTTCTATTCTGTAAATAAGATAAAATTAAAATATTTTTGGCTAATTTTAATTAAAAATAATGATTATTAATAATCTTATGAATTAAGTATGAACATGCAATAATAAAACTCAGTAACTTAATTTTGTCTGACAAATTATTAAAATCTTCTAATTTTGATTGGTGACTAGGTTTTGAAGATACTATTCAAGACTGTTATTGAGAAATTTATTCCTGGTTTTGGGATTCTTAGAGGCTAGAGAATAAAAGTCACCAATTCATTCCTTCATTGATTCACTGAATACTTATTGAAGGTCTAACAAGATTGAGGCACTATTTTAGGCTCTGAACAACAGGGATGAATAAGATAAATCCCTGTTTGGTGGTAAAAAACAGGCGCTAAACCAATAAGAAAGTGAATGTATACAATTCACAAGTAGAAATAAAAGGTATAAAGAAAATAGCATGTAGGTTGTTTGTCTGGGTAGTAGGTTTCCTGGAGGAAGGCATAACAGCACAAAGACCTTAGGCAAGAATGAGATGGCTTTGTCTGAGGAGCAAGAAGAAGACCATTGAGGCTGGATTACATGAATTATGGGATGGTGGATACCTTTCTCAACACAGCTTAAAACCAGCAAAGAAACAACTCTCTAATTTGGAGTATATGAGGGGTGATGTAGAAAAGGGGTTAAATTGTAGAGTGGCAAATATATAACAAGAAAAACCTGTATTTAATACAATTATTACGACTACTTATTCATTCTTCCTCTCTGCTATGATCTGAATGTTTGTGTCCTTGGCATATTCATTTGTTGAAATCCTAACCCCTGATGGTGACAATATTAGTAGGTGGGGCCTTTGGAAGGTGCTTAAGTCATGAGGGTAGAATCCGCATGAATGAGATTAGTGCCTTATACAGGAGGCTCTAGAGAGCTCCCTCGCCCCTTCCACCATGTGAGGACACAGCGAGAAAGTGCTGTGAACCAGGAAGAGGGCCCTCATCAGAACATGACCATGCTGACACCTTGATCTTGGATCCCCCAGCCTCCAGAACTGTGAGACATAAATTTCTGTTGTTCATAAACCACCCAGTTTATGGTACTTTGTTATAGCAGCTTAAATGGACTAAGACACTCTCTATTAATCCAATGTTTCAACCAAATGACTTACTATTCTTTGACAATATTCTTTTCTTTACTGTTTTCTTACTTTTGCTTAAATGCCTTTTTTTTTTTTACCAGCAATTGTTTCTTTCTTTTCCCATGTTTTCCGAAAACTTTACATTCTTTAAGACAAGTTAAAAAATGGATCCTTCATGAAGCCTGATAGGTTCATCCTCTGAATTCCCCATAGTATTTGGTTTATGCATCTGTTTTCTGCTGTGTATTCTAATTGTTGTCCTCCCACTTGATTGCTAGAGGGCAGGAATCATGTCTTATGCATCCTAGACAGTTGGCAGCACCTAGCAGAGTCTTGGTGTTATGGGGTGTTCTCACACTATGATTGAATAAAAGAAATATACCTGTTCACTTTTCCAGTAAAACTCCAATTATTCCCAAGGTGAGTTTTCTTCAACTTTGTATATCTGATGCCTAGTACATCACCAGGCATAAGGAGGAGTTCAGGATCATTTGAAATAAATGAACTAGTTTAATGTATTATTAAAATTTAATAGAAATATTATATAAGGTTTTAAAAGTAATAGTTAATGTGGAGAAGGTGAATAGTAGGAGTGATACAATATACTTCTGAGTTTTTACATTTAATATGAATAATGTTTGTAAGTGTATGATAGAAGATTCTGGTATAATGTGGGACTATTGATGTTATTGTTTGTAGAGCAAATGACTTCTTCTGAACTTTTTGGAATTAAAATTTAGTTTCAGAATAGTTATTTACTTAACATGAGATTGTATCTCAGCAATACTGCTAGTTTGCCTATCTATACTTATCATTCATTTATTAATTAAGGTTAGTAAATTACTGATATTATCAAGAAAGTTAGAAAACAGTGATTTATCACCAGGTCATTTGTTATATTAGTAGTGTGTCTTGGCTGCAGGTAAACTGTGAGTACAATAATTGGACACCCTCATCTTTTGGGGGCTAATATTTGGACTTATGGCCAAAACCACTTCGGGACTATCTTCCTTAGAAATACCAAACTATAACTGTACATTGATAACTTTGACTTGAATTATTAATTACTTTAATGTGAATTTAAAATAATTATTCTGTAGTTATAATTCACCCCGTACTCATTAGTTTTGTTATAATTATACCAAAAACATAGTGTATGGTCATGAGAGCAAAAGAACATGGTAGTTTTAGAAATAGCAATTGAGAGCTTGGCAAGAAAGAAGGAAGGATATAGCTTGAACAGTGAAAGCTCTTTTGGGGCTACTTGAATAATCAAGGGGCACTGAAGCTGTTTTATCTCATAGATAGAGTTATATAAACTCTGTAAGATTCTTACATATTTATTACAAGCTGATAGATTTATTGGGAACATTTAAGTGATTTAACATAGAAACAATCTCATGTGAAATCAGTACTTCAGTATTTTCTATTTTTCTTAATCGGTCCAATGCCCCAAACTTCATCAGATTCTAATTCTAAAAGGCTAGAAACTGATTTGTGGGAATGATATAATGAATGACGTAGGGGAGAAACTATCCCTGTTAATTATATTTGAGTACTTTTCTATGCCTGCACAGAGACTTTCTAATTTGCCAAACCATCTCTGACAGAGGCTGGTTGAAGGCTAAATTTAAGAGTGTTTCTTTCAAAAAATTTGGTAGGTTGAATTATTGGGTTCCAACTCTTCAGTTCTTGATACGGCCTCATGACAGGTGCTTTCTTGGCTTGATTTTTGAGCTTTATTTTGGATAAATGTTTGGATTGGATTTTTGAGTTTTATTTTGGTCAATGGGGGTTTTAGTTGAGGTGATATTATTGTGTGCTGGTCTCATCCTATAGATAACAAATGTGGCCTTGCTCAGCCCTTGTGGTTCTCATTGTGATTTCAGGATGCTCTCAGCAATAATCATCAGGAAATTTTGAAAAAAAAAAAACAAACAAATGGGTTTATTACTTACAAGTCCTGGAAATTACATGGCACACCTAGGGCCACACAGTGAAGGGGAGAGAGAGAGAAAGAAAAGAGAGGTTTCTGTTGAGAGTGGGGTTTTGAAGGCTCACTCTTTATTGATGAATTTAAGTCATAAGAGCAAGAATTTAAAGCACTGGAAGAGAAAAATTAGTGGCCCAAGTGGTCAGTTTTTGAAACCAACCAAGATCTCTAAAACAAAGGAGCCTGGGCAGGGAGGGGGATGGTGAAGCCTGGTTCTTTATCTAGTCATGTGATGGTCAATGTATTTATTCAACATAGCCATCTTTGAAGTGGGGGTCTCTTTGAAATGGATGCCTGGGAAATCAAAGCTTAAGTCAGGCACTTGCACTAAAATAAGAGACAACCCAACTGTCAGAGCTTCCACTACAGACTTGTGCAAAAGCCTGAAATGGCTTTTGTGGGGTTGAATTTGCCCTATTGTTCTCTTTCTTTTTGCCAAGAGAAGAACATACTTGTGGAACCTCTTGTCAAGGAGGATGAAAGACAACTGGAAAAATGCCTGGATTTAACCAAACTTGGGGATCAAGCCTAACTGAACCCTGTCTAGACCAGCTGAACCTCAACTGACTCACAAATGCATAGGCAAGAAAGAATGTCTGATTGTGTGTCTGCTCCTGTGTTTTGGAGTGGTTTGTAAGGCCACAATTTTGTGGCAATGGCTGACTGATAAATTGTTCAATATGTTCTGGTTGACTAGTAGGAGTTTGGGCTTCATTTTGTTAATGAGACTAAGCAATTAGGTTATTTTCCTGAGGTCAGACCAAACCTCCCACAGTAATCTGAGGATACCTATGTCAACATTACTTTCGTTTGAGCCAGGAAATTTTAAGTCAGACTCCAAACCAATAAACATCTTTGCTGTTTGCTTCAAGAGATTCTTGCAAAGCAATTTTTCTGGGCAAACAAGTCGCTCATCTGGGCAAATAACTATCTCCTCGTCACAACATCAGTTTGCTCAGCTGAATAAACAACTCACCTATTAGGACATCAATTAGTTTATCAAGACTTCCTTTAAGAATTTCACCTCTGATCCTAATCTATTAGGGCATTAACTTTGTTCAATTCTAACCAGATTCCCTCTTAAAATTTCCACTTTAAGCCACTTGCAAGCAGACTCCTAACATTCTAAATATTCTTCCCTAACCTCTACTTTTGAAATATTACTCAGACTGTCAAGATGATAATCTCCTTGGCTGAAGTAAATTTAATGCACTTGGCATTGCTTGATCAACAGTGTTTTAGGTGGTTTTTGTGTAAGAGTTGACAGTTGACACACATTAGAATTAGTCTGTTGAGAAGTAATTAATCCATACACTAATGAGAATAGCAAAAACCTAAAGAGTTTATTGGCTTCCAGTTCTCTTTGTTTCCCCTTTAACTTACACATTGGTCCATGCATCAGACTGACATCTATAAAGGAAAGGAGAAAGTTTCTATGTCTAAAACTATGATTCTAAGCTTCTGAGGTTTTCAAACACATATGTAAAAAAATTACTGAAACAAATTTTTGTTTGTTCTTGATCTCTCTTAATAAGTGCACAAATTGTAACAATTTAAAATGATTACTCCATAATTTATCTATTTATTTTTTGTCCATGATAAACATCTTTAAAAACACTGATATTATTTATCGTTTAAATTAAAGGGTTTCTTTGCTTATATAAATTGGTTTACATTAAGAGTCTGAATCCAAATATATAATTTTCTGATGCTAATTGTATTCTCCTCAAATGATAACATTTCACACATTTAGAATTCACTGGCAAACTATATTACTTATCCTGAATAGAAGTTCTATGAACCCGAGCCCTCCACAGTGAAAGCACAGAGTCCTAACCACTGGACCACCAGGGAATTCCCTCATTTGGTCTTCTTTTGGAAGACATTTATTATTGCACAATTCTAACATGTCCTCTACAGATTGGAAACAATAAAACTCTAGAGAGGTCCTTATATGTAGGCATACTGAGAGCATGTAGAAGTAAGAGAACAGTTTACAGTGGAGGAAAACACATAATTATTTGAAAGCAGCTATATGATCACAAAGTACAAAGTCTAGAGACATTAATAGTCAGTCTTACATACCTTTGATTTATGGATAGTGAAATAGCAGATGTTCATAATAATGGTGCCCCATCATCTGGAAAGTGACTTAGAGTTTCAGCAAAATCAGAGAATTTTTTAAAGAATTCAGAGAAAAGTACAATACCTTTTAGAAACATTCATGTACCAAAATTTTACTTTTTACCTTTTGGAGGTAAAGCATCATATGCCTGTAAAAATCTGACCAACCAAAATAACTAATTATTCAAAGAGTTCTAGATAGTTGGGGTTTTACAATACTTGTCTTTTTGAAATGTTCTCTAGTATTTTCTGATTTGTTCTCTCTTAGTTTTATACCAGATTTCATTTCAAGATTTTATTTATAATATATATTCCTTCAATATTTTATGAACAATTTACATTTTCACATTGGCAAGAATCAAACTTTGTCTTTTACTTATTGTTCCACCACGAGTTTTATTTCTCCCTATTATTTTCCTTTCAAAACTCATTATTTCAAGTATATCAGCAGGATCTTATATGTGATTCACTAAGTAAAGGTCAACTCTAAATAGGAAATTGTTACACTTTTGATTTAACCTTTTTTTTTTTTTTGGTGTGGAAGTAAATTCAATTGTGAGAGATTTTTTTCTTCTAAAGTCAAAAACTTTCATTTCTTATAAATAAGATATAGATTGATTAAACTTTGTGATTCAGTTGTAATGATTCCATAGTCTTAGCAGAAAATAGTCCAATCTCTTTGGAGCGAGGTCACAATAGAAGGTAACTTTAAAGTCAGATGTTGGCCTTTGTTAACAGTTGTGGCAGCTGAACTGCAGTATCTTTCATATGTGAAATAACTCGGGTGTTTATACAACTTATCAGAAACTTTTAAATAGTGAGCACTCGAACTTTTTGCTGCTTAACTTAGCACTGTGTAAATGAATAAAGAAATGGATGAAAGGGTCGGTAAAGAAAAATATTGAACACTCAATTGGATGATAGAGGATGTGAATGAGAAAGAAAAGTTATATTTATGAATTTACAAATGGCATTTTCCTAGCACAATAATGATGGTTATGTCAAAAGGAAAAATCCATCAACCCCCCAAAATGTTGTTATACTTCTGACATGATGCTGATTTACTTCTTGACTTTTTATTCAATTTACAATGGTTTGGGCAATTGATTTATTTTTTAAATTCTCTACAATTATAAAATATTTTCTGACAGGCTAAAAAATAATGGTATAAGTCCCAATTCAGTAGCTCTATAGGTATATTGTTGAACTAGTTTGAGAGCAAATATATTTTTAAAGAAATGAAACAACATAAAAACTTCTACAAAATTAATCACTAATTCCCATTTTTGAATAGTGTCATACTATGCCATTTTCCTTATATAAGTATACTGTGCCCTTTTTATAACAAATTTTGTTTGTGCTCATGCATTTAGTTGTCAAATTGAGGTGAAGTAGAAATAATTTGGTTTTAGAATTTGACTATCAGAAAGGGAAATGGATGTTTCCTGAGGTCTCAGGAACTCAAGACTGTGAGTTGATTAACTGCAACATTATAACTCACATTTCTAATTCGGTGATTAGATAATAGGTGTTTCCAAATATTTTGAGTATGATGAAATCCAGGTTAAATTCAGTTCATTTGATAATTCATTATCAATTTCACTAAATTTGGAGAAGTTTATTTGAGAAGTTGTGGGACTGTCATTTCCCTGGACAACCTGTTATTTCCTCACTAAGGTTTTTGCTGTACTGGGGAGATCTACCTTCTATAGTAAAACAGATATAAATAGAAATATAGGAATTATTTTAGTGAAATTTACCTTACGGATGGCTGGAACACACTTTGAGAATTAATGCCCTCAGGCTTTGTGTTCTTGCTCGATTCCTTAAAATTTTGAAACAGAAAATCTAGGGCAACAGAATCCAGGGAGAGACATCTGCAAATGCTTCAGAGAAAGTGTGCTCGGCTTTATCATTATGCCAGTAGTTGCAATTTGGCAGATCTGCTAAGCCCAGGAGGCATACTGGTCTTAGATTAGTCTCTAAAAATAATTAATAATATACAAGATTTATTGAGCTCTTACAATGTTCCAGAAACTTTGCTACGACTCCATATAAGTTATTTTGTAATCCCATTTTATGGATGAGTAGTTGAAGCTCACAAAGTTTAAGTAACTTTTTCAATGTCACCCTGCTGGTAAATGTTTGCTCCAGAGCTTGCAGTGTTTATGACTATGATATATTGCCTGGAATCATTCATATTCTCTTTTTGTCCTTGGGTTTTTCCTCAAGTCTATGTCTTACAACTCTGACAGGCATCAACTCTCAGTTCAAAAATCTGTTTCTAGGTCTTCACCTGCCTTTGTCCTGCCAGGTGATGATGATGAAACTCTAGTACTGATATTGAGGCTTATTATCAGTTAAGAGGTTAAGAGGCATAATATGCTCGTGACACTTTTATGTAAGAGTCAGGAAAATTAATAGACAAAATTCTGTATATTTATATATAAGAATTTTTTAGCCTTAAGGGTTGTATTATTTTACTTAACATACATGCAAGTCTTAACTGGATAAAATCCATTCAAATACTCCCTATGCACTCATGTGTATCACTTCAGTAGCAAAAGCAGGGTTTGGATTTCATTAGTTCTCTCATTTGTCTTCTCAGATACTTAGGAAGTGTCATAGAGTGCTGTTGAAATGTATTCTCTCTGTGTATTTTTTGTTTTATTATGTTTTGCTTTGTTTTGGAGACAACTTAGTACTATTCTTCTCTTTTACAGATATTCCCCAGGACATTGTAAATAGTAACCATTTTGGAGGTGGAATTAATGTCATTGTTACATTTTGTAGGCAATGTCACCTGACCCCTTTTGGATAGTAATTAAAGTAACAGTGGGCATAGTTATCTACTGGGGAAAGCTTTTGTGTTTGGGAAGTAAAGGATGGACTGGATTATCTAGAGATCAAAGTTTGTTAAGGAGGTAACCTGAAGATGCTGGAGACCCCATCAACTACTTGTGTGTCCAGAGACAACACCTGTATCTGTTAACCACTCAAAAGCACTGTACCAAACATGTTTACAAACACTTTTTTTTGCATACTTTACATCCAGATACATTGAAGTCACCTGTTGGAAAACTAGTAGAAAAATGTGGTAAGGCAATGGTTCTTAAACTTCAGTGTCCATAAGAATCAGCTGGACTGCTTGTTAAAACAGATTACTAGGCTTCATCTCAGAAATTCTGATTCAGTAAGTCTGTATTGGGCCTTAGAACTTGCATTTCTAACAAGTTCCCAAGTAATGCTGTGCTCCTGGTCTGAGCACTATACTTCGAGAACCGTTTGCAAGGATGCTTGTTTTGTACCTTGAAATTATATGATCAGTTTACAGTTTTAAATAGAAACTCAGTCATGACAGGGTACATTTTTAAGCTTATCTTCATAATATATTCAATATGGTTACATACCATCATGTATTATATGATGTACTTTTTCTCTTTTAAATTTTGGATTTTTTTCTTCTTGTTAGTCTTTGTTATATTCTTAACTCAAGCTGTATTTCCCTTCTGCCCCCTTTTTGTTTTGGTAATATTTTCCAATTTTATGCTATTATATGTTGCTATAAAAGCCATTCTTTCTTGAGTAATTTTTCAAATTGGAATCAGCTATTAGATTGTCAACTTTCAGAAGAAGGAACTGTCTGCTATTCATTAAAATTTTTTTTTATTAAGGTATAGTTGATTTATAATGTGTTAGTTTCAGGTGTACAGCACAGTGATTCAGATATATATGTATATATATATAGTATATATATATATATGTGTGTGTGTGTGTGTGTGAGTGTATATATATGTATATATATTCTTTTTCAGTTTCTTCTCCCTTACAGGTTATTACAAAATATTAAGTATAGTTCTCTGTGTGAAGTAGGTCCTTTTTGGTTATCTATTTTACATATAGTTGTGTGTATTGTTAATCCCAAACTCCTAATTTATCCCTCCACCCACCCGCCCTTTCCCCTTTGGTAACAATAAGTTTGTTTTCTATGTCTGTGGGGCTATTCATTTTTAAATTCCTACTCCCCTCTTATCACTGATGCCTAGTCCTGAGCACTCTACATAGAAGAAATCAATACATATGTATTGTGTTGAGTACATTCTTGTATTACATCCTTGACTCAACTTCTTTCTTCTAAAGACCAAAACATTCACGTATAGAGTTCCAGATAGCCTGTAATTTAAATATGAGAAAGGCAAAAAAAAAGGAGGAAGGGACGAACAGAAGGCAAAAGGAGTCTGTAGAAATAGAAGGTTTTATGCAATGATTAAACTTGAATCAATTGGGATTTTAACTTATTAAATTTTTTTATTTGAATGTTCCATGTTTCTTTATTATTTACTTGGTGTTTTATAGTGCAAAATATCAAGAGGAAGCAATCAATACAGATATTGATCAAAATTGAGTTAGAACAAAAAAACTAAATAGAATTTTACCTGAAAATAGTTTTTAGAGGACACTGATTAAATTCAGTGACTATTAAATAAGTCAAATGAAATGAAATCATAAAAAATGCTTCACAGGACAAAATGAAATGATTTAAACCAAGGAACTCATCATAACTGGGAATTGCTATATATAAAATATTTTCCCAAGTGAAAATATTTAATCTCTGTAAAAGGTACAGATTAAATGACTTGTCATACTTTTATGTATGTTTGAAATATTTCGATATAAAAATATAAAATCTTATTGAAAGACATAAAACAAAATTGAACAAATGGAAAGGACTACTATGTCCTTAGTCAGGAAGATGTTATTATTAGGAAGTCAATTCTCCTAAATATATATATTTAATGCAGTTCTAATTAGAATCCCAATGTGGTTTTTTAGGGGGAGGAGCATGTATAAAACAATATTAATATTTATTGCCCCAAAAGATCTAAGAATAAAAGAGAAACCTGAAAAGGGACTTGACATTCCAGCTACCAGAACAGCAAAATGGAAAAACCACTAAACACAAATAAATACAGTATTGGTAAAGAAACAAACAAGTTACGGGAATAGAAAAATATTTCACAAATAAATCTCAGCAAAAATGAGAATTTAATGTATAAAATTACGTATTCAAATGAAAAGAAAAAAAATTTTTTCTGGTATTTTTTGCTCTGGTATTACTGGCTATCCACCTGGAAGAAATAAAATTGGAATCTATTTATCTCCTACACAAAAATAAACTCTAAATGAATTAAAGACTTAAAAATGAAAATAAAGAAGTAAAAACTTGAGAGTTTTAAGACTTTAAGAGAGTGTTTACTAAAGCTAAATTCTGGCAAAATATTCTTAATCAAAACTGTAAACCCAGAAGACAAAAAATATAGCCATAACTGACTATAAGAAAATCGAAAGTTTTTTCATTTTAAAATATATTATAAATGATGCCAATAGCAAGATGATAAATGTGGACAAATATTTGTAACAAAATTGATAGGCTAAGACCTAATGTCAATCTTTTACAAGCAGCTCTCACAATTTGACAAAAAACATAGAAAAGAGGTAAAGGGTAAAAGACACTTTACAATATTGCAAATTGAAATGGCAACAGACATGAGACACTACAGTTCACTAGTTGTCAGGGAGTGAAAATTAATGTAATACTGAAATATCATGTTACCCCCAGCAGAGTCAAAAATTAAAGGAAATCTATACATGTACGTACTGCAGATGTAAAAGTGAGGTTTTAAAATGTTGGGCAAAAATAATCTGGCAACAACTACTGAAACTAAAAATAAATATACCTTTGAGGTAGATCTTCTACCATTCTACAGAATCTATACCACAGAAATCAAAGCAATATTACTTAAGGTTACATGTACATGGATTTTATTTATTATTGCTCATGGTTGCATTTTATGGTGGAAAGTTAAATAAATAAATAATATTATAATAAATACATAGTATTATATGTACATTAAGGAATAATGTACATCCACTAAAAAAGTGAACTTTATTTATACGAATAATCTAGCCTCTCTCCCTCTGGAGAGCAAGCAGTTACCTGGTGGTCAAGTTGTGGTTTGTAATCAAGTTGTGGGCTTCTTGGCCTACTTAGTTACATGTATAACTAGAGAAACTCCTCAGTATAAGGAGACCGCGATAAACCTTGTAATCTGGCACACTCAGCAAGGATATTAAGTGATGCTTAGAGGCCATGGTGGGCTATAAATGAGAAAAATATAGACAGACATCATATTTTTAACATGGATAATCTTGGTGGGAATGAGCAGATATGGTAGAAGTGTGAGGGGATGGGGAAGGATGATGCCAACAAAAAATAAATGAAAAAGGCTGTATTTAATATACACATAATCACATATATGTGTATATATGTACATATAAATGCCTTTATTTATGATTATATATTTAATTAAAAGCATAAGTTACAAATAGTTTTTTAAGAGGCCATAAACCCTAAAATCTGGTCATTTTTCTCTCTTATTTAAATCCTTTAGTGGCCTCCTATTAATTTTAGGATGATGTCCAAATATCTTGATATGGGCTATAGTCACATATATAATTCCTGCTACACACTGCATCCTCATGTTTAGTTACATCAATTGAAGAAAAGACACATGTTCACTCATTGATTTGCTAACCTTTAGTAGTATTATAGTTGATTTAGAAAGGTGACCTTGAGAAGCTATATGTCTTCCCTTCTTACAATTTTGCAGTTTCTTTAATGTTACAAATAATGGTACAAAATGAGCTCTGCTGAATGTGCAAATAATTCTAACACTTCTGTTTATTAAAACTGACCAATCACCACAACCTAAGCATTAGCTTTTTAAAATTTAGTGAGGTTTTTTTTTTTTTTTGTTAATTTGAAGAAATACACCCATGAATACCAACAACAAGAAAACAAGTGGGGAAATTTTGTCAGAAGAAAGAAATTTAGAATTCTCTCTGAACCTTTAATTGTGTTGCAATTAATCTTAAAAAAACATTTACAAACACAGCCTAATTATGAAAACTTTAAATGTTAAATATTTTATGTGCGTAGGAGGAGCTTCCATATAATACTCAATGGTGAATTGACTGAAGGAATACCAGAGGTAGAAAATGAGAGGAAGAACATTTCCTTGCATGCATATGGTATATTCCTGAGCTTTCCACTCTAGTCAGATTTGGTAAGAACAAACAGAAGATGATTGTTCTCTTTCCCAGCTTGGGTGAAGTGTCAAGGCTTGAAATAAAAGCAGAAAATGCCCTGAAGTCTGCTTATACAAATTATCATATAGCTATATAGAGAAGTACTATATAGCCACTAAAAAGAATGTGCCATTTCTCTATCTACTGATGTGGGTCAATGTCCTAAATATACTGTTAAGGAAATGTATCATTTTTTATTACTGTGGTATGATTGACATATAACATTATATTAGTTTCAGGTGTACAGTGTAATGATTCAATATTTATTTATACTATGAAATAATCACCATGATAAGTCTAGTTACCATCAGTCTCCATACAAAATTACAAGGTTTTTTCCTTCTGATGAGAGCTTTTTAAGATTTACTCTCTTGACAACTTTCAAATATGCACTACAGTACTATTGAATCTAGTCACATGCTCTACATTACTTTCTCATGACTTCTTTATTTTATAACTGAAAGTTTGTACCTCTTGACCCCCTTCATCCATTTCACCCACCCTCCAAACCCTCTCCCCCATGGCAACCACTGTTGTTTTCTCTGTATCATGAGTTTTGCTTTGTTTTGTTTGTTTTTGTGATGCTCTCCAAGTGAGACTTCCTCTTCTACCTACCTCTTCTTCAACTTCCACCTCCAACCCCTCACTGCTCTCCGTGCAATTCCTCTCTCCTTCCAACCACTGCCATTTTTCTTCCCTCTAACTTCACCATTTCTTTTTATCTTTCTTTTCTCAGTCTGTAGATGAGGAAGTGCTTGACAAGTGGACAAGATAGAGGAGAGTGCCTTCTAAAATAGGCCATTCAGTTCCTTTCCTATGTGTGAAAGCAAACTGTATTTCTTCCACCTGTGTGGGAAAAATAAAAGTTCTTTCAGGTCTAAATGCATAAAGGTATGTCATATCAGACAGTTTTAGAAAAACACCCTTGGCAGTAAAATATATCTTCAAATGTATATATGAAAAAGATTCTCTATAGAATCAGTACATCAGCTAGGCCTTGTTGAATTGCAAGTGACAGAAAACCCAACAGAAACTTGCTAAGGGAAAAAGAATTTATGGTTCCAAATAAGAGAAGGGTCAAGGGATGAGTTTTGTTTAAGGCAACACTAGAATCAAGATTCAAGTAATCTTTTAAAAATAAACTTTTTAAGAATAGTTTTAGGTTTACCAAGGAGTTGCAAAGGTAGTATAGAAAGTCCTCATATAGCCACATCCAGTTTCCCGTATTATTAACATCTAACATTAATATGGTACATTTTTATCACATTATTGAAGCAATATTGATACATTATTATTATCACATTATTGAAGCAATATTGATACATTATTATTAGTTAAAGTCCAAACTTTATTCAGATGTTCTTAGTTTTTACCTAATGTCCATATTTTATTCTAGGATCCCACATTACATTTAATCATCGGCCTCCTTAGGAGCTTCTTGGCTCACACTTTCTCTGTTTTTCATGATGCTGACTGTTTTGAGCGATACCAGTATTTTGTAGACTGTTCCTCAGTTGTGATTTATTTCATGTTTTTCTCATGATTAGTCTGGGTTTATGGGTTTCTGAGGTAATGTTTGTCAGGCTTCTTCACTGTAAATTTATTTTTTTCCCCACTTTCCATATTCTACTCTTTAGAAGAAAGTCATCATCATGTGCAGTGCACACTTAAGGAGTGGTGAGTTATGCTCCATTCCTTGAATGTGGTGTATCTACATCCATTATCTGGAATTCTTCTTCACAGGAGATGTGTCCATTCTCTTCTATTTATTTATTTATTTATGAAATCATTTCTTTATATCAGTATGAAATTATAGATGTTTATTTTATACTTTGGGTTATTTTCCAATACTACTTTATTAATTTTGTTGCTCAAATTGTTCTAGCTTTGTACATTTTGGGGAGCTCTTTTACTTAGCTCCTGTGTCCCTTTGCTATACTCCATTTTTGTGGGATTTTTAGTTGGGGGGCACTTTTTTACTTTCTGACACTATAAGATGTTCCAGTCTTGTCCTGTACATTTCCAGACCAGCCCTATATCCAGCCATTTCTCCATTGGCTCTTCTTTTTATTGGAAAATGGTATTAATAAACCAAGATCTGGGTGGTAGGTCTGATCATTGGTTATGGGGGTGTTTTTGCTTCTAGACCCTATCAGTTGACAGAGCAAGGAAATATATATGTATATACTAGAGGTTCAAGTGACTTTATCTGGACTCAGGATTTCTGTTTCTTTCACCTTGGTCCTCCAGTTTTACTCAAGTCTTAGATAGAAATTTTCTTCATATTTGCAAAGTGACTAGCAACTCTAGAACTTAAATTCCAAGGGATGAAATAAACCTTTTTGCCAGAATCTCCAATTTCCCACCATGTCTCATTGGCTCTTCTTAGGTCACATGCCAACTTGGCAGCTGATCACTGTAGCCAAGAGAAATGAAATCTTATTATGCTAAGCTTGGGTCATGTGCTCATCACTAAAGTCAGAGGATTGATCCTATTTGAACTACATGGGCTAAGAACACAAGAGATATGAATTTGTGAACAGTTGTTAGTGAAAAAAGGGAAAATATAGCAGTATGGCTGACCACAGTCAATTACCACTACTTCTATGAATTCTGAAATTCTAAAACTGACTACCACTTACTGTGAGCTTTTGAAAGAAAATAAGATAGTTACTTTCATAAAAAGATGCATCAGTATATGGCTTGGGCTCTATTGGTAGCAAATGAACACTCAACTTCTGAAAATTGAATAGTAATTTACTATACCTTTACATATGAGTATTTTCTCCTTTGAAACTATAAATGTGAAGAGTAAATCCATTGTCAGATTCTTTTCTGGTTTTGTTTTTAAAAATAATTTCACTTTTACAATAATGGAGCATTTAGTCTGGGAGGAGATAAAAACTGTTCACCTTTGTGGTTGTTGCTTCATTTTGACTATCTCCATTGGTTTTCTTTATTTACCTCTTTCAGGAGCATATTCAAAGGGAAACTAGATGGCTTGCTGCTCATTTATCAAAATGTTAAGGCAGTTTTCTTTTTTTTTTACACTTAAAATATTGTAAAATATTTTAAAAAGTAAGGACTATAGAATAGAAGGACTATAGGATAGCATTAGAACTGAAACCACTACTGTGATCTGAAGTTTTTGCTTTTTCTTAGTAAGGCTTTCACACTTCTTTTAAATTAAACCAGCAATTAATGGAACAAGAATTCCAATGTAAAATGATTATTTTCAAATTCATCCATTGCAAAGACATTCTGGTTTTAAGATATTAGCAATCACTACAGCAGGTTGCATCCCAATTTTTATCTGAAGGAAATTATTGGTTCTGTTTGTATTTGTTAAGATTACTTTTGCTTTTATTTAATTGCTTTAAAAAATATTACTCATCCATTGTAGAAATCTAAAGGTTTACAAAGTAAGATATTAAAGACACTACTAATTTGAATTTTTAAATGCACTGCTGCTCTGGTCCTGTGAAATGTGTTTAAATTGTAGGGAAGCCAAAAACATCTTGGTGACATCTAAATTTGAATGTCATGAAATGGATGTAATCAAACTGGTAGTTCTGAGTTAAAACTTTGGTTATTTGTAACACTTAAAAATGAGACTTACAGAATTAAAAAAACATTTTTTTGAGGAGTGGATTAATGATACTTCTTTAAGTTATGATTTTTTTTTTTTTTAGCTCTTCTGACAAGAATCTTTTCCACTACTTCTCTGCCTTAAATAGTGGATACTGGTCATAATTTATTTGTTTTCTTAATGTCTCCTTTTTTGAATTCTGGACATTTCTAAAAATATTTAAGTTTTGTCTTAAAAATTTTTCTATATATGTAAGTTCCTTATAAATATAATATCCAATTTGAGACTGGCATATTCTCTCAATAATTTAAGTAAATTTTATTGACATTTATTGAAAATATTTAATATACTGGACATTTTTTTGGGGGGGTAACTTTATTTGCATTTAATAGTGATTTTTAAGCCCTATATCCAATGAAACCATTTTAAAAAGCTCTATGAGGAATGGAAATTTAGATGTCTATTACACTTTTCTTTAAAAAAAAAAGCTCAAATTTCTGAATGAGCAAGATTCACTTTTGTAGGTAGAGGCTTTGCTTCTTCATGATCTTCAGTGCGTCTTACATATTTTATTTCATTTAATCTATATTTTAGTAAGGTGGATATTAAAGTCTCTGTTTTAGAGAAGAGGAAACTAAGGCTCGCAGAGCTTAAGTTACTTAAGGTCATACAGAAGTGACAGGATTCAAACCTATCTGTAGAACATGACATACTACCTCTAAAAATTAAGAGAAGAGCTGTTATAACAGACAAAAAAATCAAAGTATACGTTAATTGTTCAGAGATACCCTCCTCTATGGTTCTCTCATGTTTCTACATGTCTTGCTGAGTGTGCAAGGCCCTGACACTCCCCACCCAGGTCATATCTTAGGCTTGTGCTTACAGGAAACAACCTTGAGGGATGAGGAAATTCCTCCCTTTGGAAGGAAGAGCAGGCTTTCGAGAAAAGCAGTGGATTCGCCAATTTCAGAGTTCCATGGATTTTTAGCCCCTTATAATTCTTCCTTGCATCTTAATGAGCACTCAGGATATGTTTGATATGAGAAGTCAATGACAAGAAGTAAGTTATTAAAAGAATAAATACTACTAGGGATGAATTCTCTATTACATCTAATTGTGATGCTTGAGTATGCTAAAAAAAAAAAATTCCCGAACCAAACCAAACAATTAAGTACAAATAACAGCTATTTCTTAGTGTCTACCATGTGACTGGTGAGTTCTCAACTCTTTATGTTGTTTTACCTCTTGCAACAATACTTTGAGGTAGGTAATAATATCCCCATTTTAAAAATGAGGAAACTGGGGCCTTAAGTGGAGGCATTAAGTGGTTTGCCCAAGGTTTCATAGCTAGTAATGGTGGAGCCAGGCTCTGAATGCAGCCTCTCTGGTTCCAACATTGAAGCTCTTAATCACCTCATTAGAAGTTGCCACTATGCTTTTTTTGGTAATAAATGGGAATTTTTATAATGAGGTGCTGTTTGGCAACCAATTTTCATTAGAATATAGGATGAAAAAGAATCCGTAAATAAAAGGGCCCTGTAGATGGTTCTGATACATACACAATATAAACCCGAGGAAGATTCTGTCATAGTAAAAGGACTGCACATGATTGGGCAAATATCATTTATTATACATTATGTTAGGACAATTTGTACCTCAAAATTCTTATGGAAATGGCTTTACTTTGGTAAGAATCAACGTTACAACTAAGGTCCAAGTCCAAGTCCCAGAATATAAAACCAAAGAGAAAACAGACGTCCAGATAAATACTTTGAATGAGTACGAGAATGGAATTGACTAGGGTGACCATCCTAGTTCTTTATTGGTAGTTCCCCTGGGCCAATCTCTCAATTATGATTTCTAGGACTTTTTTTTTTTCTCCAGGTACTGAGGACATTCCTCTTTTCCATTAGTTTTCCCTGGGGACAACTAGGACTCTATACACATACCTAAAAATCTGGGGACTGATGATTGGCACGTAAGAACCAACAGAAAGACAATTTAGAGAAGAAAACAAAGTGAAAAACCAATGCTAGGGTCAAAACTGAAGAAAACCAAGCCACCTCGGTAAGAAAAGGTGTGCAAACCAAGTCCACTGCTTCATTTTATCTCGCCCAGTCCAGGAACTGCATCCCGAAGGCTCAGGGTAACTAGGCAACGAGGTTGCCCCAGTAACGTAGGAAGCAAGAAGGACACCCCCATTTAGGGCTCGGGGCAGCCCTTCCGGGCCCGGAGCCCGCGCGGTGGGAGGGGTGAAGGATGCCAGGCTCTCGCGAGAGCTGCGTGTGTTCGTACTGAAGCGTCTTCGCGGTTGCCCTTAGGGAAGCGGTGTGGTAACCGGGTGCAGGCACCCGGAGGGCTTCAGATGGCTTCTCAGAAAGGGATGCCCTCCTCGGCCCTGCGGGTTCTGGAAGAAGCGTTGGGCATGGGCTCGACGGCTGCCGGGGACACCGCGGAGGCGGTGGCCGCCGAGGGCGCCTACTACCTGGAGCGTATCCTTCCCGAGTAGGCGCGGCACCCAAACGCTGGCCGCGGTAACGGGTGTTGGGGGCGAGGGCGCGGGCTTCCCGCTCTGGGTGCCCTGTGAAGCTTGCGGTCACCCAGCCGGTAGAGACGCCTATTGGACCTCTAGGTGGTTTAAACGCCACCGCGACACCCTGATACCTACCCACTGTAATTTTTCGCCTTGTAGTAGTTGTAAGCTGATCTGTTCCTGTTGGAAAAAGTTAGTAGTCACCACTCAGTAAACTTTGCAATTTTATTTTAAAGTAGCACAACAAATTAATCCAACCCCCCCTTAGCTCAGGGGTTTTCTTAAGCCCCCAAACCTTCAGAATGCCGTGAAAATAAATCCGTAGGGCAACATCAGGAGGTTAAGGAAAAGACCGCTACCTCTAGGCTTTAAGGAGAGGAAGGAGGAAGCTCAGAATATCCAGCCGGATCCTGTAGATGGTCCAATTGTCCAATGCTTAAGTGATTTGTTTTGGTAGCATCTACTTAACTGGGTAGTTTCAATTTGGGCTACTTAATGATAAAAATACCCCCCCCCCCTTTAGCAACTAAGTGGTAACCTCGTGACCTGACAAGGCTCAGAGATGTTAGGAAGAAACAAGATCAGACAGTGATGAGCGATTATCATTGGAAATAACCAGAAAAATTGAATAGCCATATGTGGGTAATTAGGTTCACTATTTCTTGTGTAAAGCTTTTGAGCTCCCCTTCTCTAAATTAATGGTACTGAGGAGAGGGGGAGGGTTCATGAGAAAAAGATAACTACTCCATTCTTCAGGCAGATAGGAGAGAGATGGGTAATCTGATTTATTCTTAAAGGTATCAAGGAAACTGCAAAATCTACCTTATTTTTTTGTCCAAATATAATCCCCCCGGATTTAATTTAAGATTCCAGAGATCCAGCAATTATTCATTTTGTAGGCTTTTAAACTGACTAACCTGTCCTGACTCAGGCCCAGTATACATCCCTGCTACCGGGAGCTTTGAAGAACTTGGTTGAAAAGCTCAAAGAAAATATATAGTATTTCATTCAGTGCAAACATGATTTTTACAGGAATATGTTCGAATAGTTTGAAATAAATTTGAATGAAATATGTGGGTGCTCTAGTGTGTTAAGTGAGGTTTTATACTCTGTTTTCCTAGCTCTTAACAAGCTGTCTTTTCCAGTAATCTTCCTTTTTAAATTCAAAAACAATTCAACGACTCTTTCAGTGCTGACCTACATCAAAGTATAAAGTTATCCAATGTCCATACTAGTGATAACCAGGCATCTTATATCTGTCAGCATTAAAATGATTTCTATCACAATAGTTTAATTGTTAACATGAGACAAACATAGGTAACTTTTTTTGCAAACATCTTTGTGAAATAAGTGGTGAGACTGCAATATAGCACAACTTTCACTAATGAAAACCTGGTTTACTTAATTTGCAGGGAGATCACCAAATTACAGCTGCCAACATATAGCAGTTTGCAAAAAACCTATCTTGCAAAGACTTCTCCAAGTAATCACATTTACAAATATAAGCAACTATAACTTTTCAGGATTTTTTAAATTGAAGTATAACTGACTTACAATATTATATTAGTTTCAGGGGTACAACATAGTGATTCAACATTTTTATACATTATGAAATGATCACCAGTATAAGACTAGTTACTGTAAGTCACCATACAAAGTTATTGCATTATTATTGATTATGGTCCCTATGCTGTATGTTACAACACCATGATATATTTATTTTATAAGTGGGAGATTGTACCTCTTAATTCCTTTCATCTCTTTCACTCAGCCCCCATCTCCCTCTTCTCTGACATCCATTAATTTTTTCTCTATATCTATGAAACTACTCCTGAGATTGTTTGTTTTCTTTTAGATTCCACATATAAGTGAAATCATACAGTGCTTGACTATTTTACTTAGCATGATACCGTCAGGTCATTCATGTTGTTGCAAATGGCAAGATTTCAGTTTTTTGGTTTTTTTATGGCTGAGTAATATTCTATTGTATATATCTGTACCACATTTTCTTTCTCTACTCATCTGTTGATGGACACTTAGGTTACTTCCATATGTTGGCTATTTTAAATAATGCTGCAGTAAACATACAGTGCATATATCTTTTCAAATTAATGTTTTGTTTTCTTTGGATAAGTACCCAGAAGTGGAATTGCTGGATCATATTGTAGTTCTATTAAATTTTTTGAGGAACTTCTGTACTGTTTTCCATAGTGGCTGCACCAATTTACATTCCCACCAACAGTGCAGGAGGGTTCCCTTTTCTTTACATCCTCACCAACACTTGTTATTTCTTGGCTTTTGATAATAGCTATGCTGACAGGTGTGAGGTGATATCTCACTGTGGTTTTGATTTGCATTTCCCTGATGATTAAAGATGTTGAGAACCTTTTCATGTGTCTGTTGGCCATCTATATATATTTCTTGGAAAAATGTCTATTCAAGTCATCTGCCCACTTTTAATTGGATTGTTGACTTTTTTGATGTTGAATTGTGTGAGTTCTTTATATATTTTGGATATTAACCCCTTATCAGGTATATCATTTGTAAATATCTTTTCCCATTCAATAGATTGCTCTTTCCCTTTTCATTTTGTTGGTTTGTTTTGTTATGTGAAAGCTTTCTAGTTTGATGTAGTCTCATTTATTTTTGCTTTTGTTTCTTTTGCCTGAGGCAACAGATCCAAAAAAATCAAAGAGCATACTGCCTATGTTTTCTTCCAGAAGTTTTATGGTTAATGTCTTATATTTAATTCTTTAATCCATTTTGATTTTATTTTTGTATATGGTAAAAGAAAATGGTCCTGTTTCATTCTTTTGCTTGTGACTGTCTAGTTTTCCCAGCACCATTTATTAAAGTGGCTGTCTTTTCTCCATTGTATATTCTCACTTCCTTGTAGATTACTTGACCATATAAATAAGAGTTTATTTTTGGGCCATCTGTTTTGTTCCATTGATCTATGTATCTGTTTCTGTGCTAGTACCTTACAGTTTTGCTTACTATAGCTTTGTAGCATTGTTTGAAGTCAGGGAGTGTGATAACTCCAGCTTTTTTTTATTTCTTAAGATTGCTTTGATATTCAGGGTATTTTGTGTTTCCATACAAATTTTAGGATTATTTGTTCCAGTTCTGTGAAAAATTTCATTGGTATTTTGATAGGATTTCATTGAATCTGTAGATTGCTTTGAGTAGTATGGATATTTTAACAATATTTTTTCTTCCTGTCTATGAGCACAGTATGTTTTTTCATTCATTTGTGTTGCTTCAATTTCCTTCATCAATATCTTACCATTTTCAGAGTATAGGTGTTTCATCTCCTTGGTGAAATTTATTCATAGCTATTTTACTCTTTTTGATGCAATTGTAAATGAGATTGTTTTCTTTATATTGCTTTTTGATAGTTTGTTATTAGTGTAGAGAAAGACAACAGATTTCTGTATACTAATTTTGTATCCTGAAACTTTATTGAATTCATTTATAATTTCTGAAAATTTTTGGTGGAGTCTTTGGAGTTTTCTATAAATAGTATCATGTCATCTGTAAATAGTATCATGTCATCTGTAAATAGTGACAGTTTTCTTCCTTTCTGATTTGTATGTCTTTTCTTTTTCTTGTTTGATTGCTGTGGCTAGAACTTCCAGTAATATGTTGAATAAAAGTGGTGAGATTGGGAATCCTTATCTTGTTTCTAATCTTAGAGGAAAAGCCTCAAGCTTTTCACCATTGAGCTTGGTGTTAGCTGTGTGTTTGTGATCTATGGCCTTTATTGTGCTGAGGTGTATTCCCTCTATACTCACTTTGTTGAGAGTTTTTATCATAGGTTTATATTGAAATTTGTCAAATGCTTTTTCTGCATCTATTGAGATCATGATGTGATTTTTATTTTTTGTTAATGTGGTGTATCACATTGATTGATTTATGGATATTGAACCATCCTTACATTCCTGGAATAAATTCCAGTTGATTATGATATATGATCCCTTTAAATGTATTGTTGAATTTGGTTTGCTAATATTTTGTTAAGGATTTTTGCATCTATGTTAATCAGGGATATTGGCCTGTACTTTCATTTTTTGTAGTGTCTTTGTCTGGTTTTGGTATCATGATATCCCTGGCCTCATAGAATGAGTTTGGAAGTGTTCCTTCTTCAATTTTTTGGAATTGGTATTAACTTTTGTATAAATGTTTGGTAAATCACCATGCGAAGCTGTCTGGTCCTGTAGTTTTGTTTGCTGGGAGTTTTTTGATTGCTGATTCAATTTTTGTTATTAATAATCAGTCTGTTCAGATTACCTATTTCTTCCTTATTCAGTCACAGAAGATTATATGTTTCTAGAGATTTGTATATTTCTTCCAGGTTATCTAGTTTGTTGGTATATAATTGTAGTAGTCTATTTTGATTGTATTTCTGTGGTATTGGTTGTAACTATGCTTTCATTTCTGATTTTATTTATTTGGGCACTCTCTTTTTTTCTTGAATAGTCAGGCTGAAGTTTTATCAATCTTGTTTACCTTTTCAAAGAAACAGCTCTTTGTTTCAGTGATCTTTTCTATTGTTTTTTTTAGTCTCTATTTCATTTATTTCTGTTCTGATCTTTCTCATTTACTTCATTCTACTAATTTTAGGCTTTGTTTGTTCTTCTTTTTCTAGTCCTTTAGGTATAATTTAGGTTGTTTATTTGAGATTTTTCTAGTTTCTTGAGGGAGGCCTGTATCAGTAGAAACTTCCCTCTTAGAATTGCTTTTGCTACAGCCCATTGATTTTGGAAGATTGTATTTCTCTTTTCATTTGTCTCAAGGTATTTTTTAATTTCCTCTTTGATTTCTTCATTGGCCCATTGGTTGATTAGTAGTGTGTTGTTTAGCCTCCATGTGTTTTTGAGTTTTTTTCCAGTTTTCTTTTTGTTATTGGTATCTAGTTCCATACTGTTGTGGTTGGAAAAGATGCTTTCTATGATTTCAGTATTCTTAAATTTATTGAGACTGGCTTTGTGGCCGTACATGATCTTTCATTGAGAATGTTCCAAGAGTGCTTGAAGATAATGTGTATTCTGCAGGTTATGGGTGGAATGTACTGTATATTTGTATAAAGTTTATCTGGCCTAATGTGCCATTTAAGGTCAATGTTTCTTTATTGGTTTTTCTATCAGGATGATCTATCCAGTGATGTTAGTGGTGTGCTAAAGTTCCCTACTATTATTTTACTACTGTCAATTTATCCCTTTATGTCTGTTATTATTTGCTTTATATATTTAGGTGCTCCTTTGTTGGGTGCATAAATATTTATGAATGTTATATCCTCTTCTTGGATTGACATCTTTAGAATTATATGATGCCCTTTTGTGTCTTCTGCTACAGTCTTTATTTTAAAGTCTATTTTGTCTGATATGAGTGTTGCTAAGCCAGCTTTCTTTCTTTTTTTTTCTTTTTGCATGGAATATCTTTTTCTATCCCCTCACTTTCAGTCTGTATGTGTCTTTAGATCTGAAGTGAGTCTCTTGTAGGTGACAGCTATACAGCAGTATACTTGAAAGTTGCTTAAGTTTGAATGCACTGTAAAAGCACTACATTTATACTCCCCCCCCATGTTTTATGTTTTTGATGGCATAGTTTACATCTTTTTACTTTGTGTATTCCTTAACTGCTTATTGTAGTTATAGTTGACTTTATGACTTTTGTCTTTAACCTTCATACTAACTTTTTAAATGTCTGATCCACTGGCTTTACTATATATTTGCTTTTACCAGTGAAATTTTTTCTTTTGTATATTTTCTTATTTCTAGTTATGGCCTTTTATTCCACTTAAAGAAGCCCCTTTAACATTTCTTGTAAAACTGGTTTAGTAGTGTTGAACTCTTAGTTTTTGCTTGTCTGGGAAATTCTTTATCTCTCCTCCAATTCTGAATGATAACCTTGCCAGCTAGAGTATTCTTGGTTGTAAGTTTTTTCTTTTAACACATCATGCCACTCTCTTCTGGCCTGCAAAGTTTCTGCTGAAAAAATTAGCCTATAGTCTTATAGGGGCTTCCTTGTATGTGACTAGTTGGTTTTTTCTTGCTGCCTTTAAAATTCTCTCTTTCTCTTTAAATTTTGCCATCTTAGTTATAGTGTGTCTTGGTGTGGCTGTCTCTGGGTTTATCTTCTTTGGGATTCTTTGTGCTTCCTGGACTTAGATATGTTTCCATTTCCAAGTTAGGGAAGTTTTCAGTTATTATTTCTTCAAATAGGTTTTTTGACCCATCCTTCTTGCTTTTTTCCTTCTGGGGCCCCTATAATATGAATATTAGCATGCTTGATGTTGTTTTAGAGGTTCCTTAAATTATCCTCATTTTTTAGTTCTTTGTTTATTTTTGCTGTTTAGATTGGGTGATTTCCACTATTCTGTTTTCCAGATTGCTTATGTATTCTTCTGTATCATCCAACCTGTTGTTATTCCCTATAGTGTATTTTTCATTTCAGTTATTTTATTCTTCAGCTCTGGTTGGGTCTTTTTTATATTTTCTAACTCTTTATTGAAGTTCTCACTGTGTTCATCCATTCTTTTGAATTCGGTGAGCATTTTTATGACCATTACTTTGAAGTCTTTATCAGGCAAATTATTTATCTCCATTTCATTAGTTTTTTTTTTTTTTTCTGAGGTTTTATCAAGTTCTTTCATATGGAACATATTTATCTGCATCCTCATTTTGTTTTACTTTCTGTGTTTGTTTCTATGAATTAGGCAAAACAGTCATTTTCCCTAGTATTGACATCATGGCCTTGTGTAGGAGCATTTCCTCTATAGATTGCATGTGCTGGTTCGCTTTGGTAGGCTGGCTGGAACTGAAGTGGGCATGGGCTGGGAAAGAGGGAGGGTCCTGGGCCATGCTCAGTGAGGGTTGCCTTGTCAGGGAAGCTAGAGGTGAAGTGGGCACAGGCCAGAGACATGCTGGGGTGGCTTTGGTAGGTCAGCTAGAAGCCAGGCATTATTCAGTCTTCTGTCTATGTGCTGGGACTCAGAGTGAGTGAGTTTGTGCATGAGCCCTTTAAGGGTAGAGTTTTTGTTTCTTGTAAGAGCTCTCTAGCTCTTCTGTATGTAAGCCCCACTGGTTTTCAAAGTCAGACCTTATGGGGGCTCATATTTCTCATGTAGGTCCCCTGGCCTGGGGTTACCAATGTGGGACTTGAACCCCTTGCTCTTTAGCAAGGGCTTCCATGGTTATGATATCCCCTCTTGCTTGTGGGTCGCCACACTGGGGATGTGGGTGACCAGATCACACCTCTACCCCTCCTACCCATCTTACTAGTCTTCAGGGCGTACTCAGAGAGAGTTGCTTTATATGTAGTTGTAGTTTTGGTGTGTCCATGGGAGGAGGTGAGCTCAAGTTCTTCTTACTCTGCCATTTTGATCCCACCCTTCTTTGAGGATTTTATTATCCTCTTTGTGAATTATCTAGTCACTCTGCTTTTCCTCCTTTTGTCTTTTGTTGACTATTTTTGGTTTCAACCAAAGGGTAGTCAGTAGTTACTTAGCATTTAACCAATCAGTTTTCCTACATTCAGCCTTCAGGTAAGAGATTTAGTCATGTGAGAGCCTTTAACTCTTAGTTAAATGAAGTTTGAGGATTACTTTTGAATGATAATTATCCCTGTATCCTGAGCTCTCTTAACATGCATTATTACGAGTTGACTGTGTAGTTTTATTTGACATTGTTTCTCAAGGTGATTATGATAGTTGCTGAAGTGAGACTTTCTTGGGTTTAAAGCCTTTAGTTTTCAGGTAATTTGAGCTATTGCAGTGGATAAATAAAAATTATAATATGCACTAATGAATCAGAAATCTGATCTGTACTTTGCACATATACTTAATCATTTCTAATCCACTACATTTGGTCCTGGACTTCCCTTATTTATGACTGAATAGATGCTCCCAGAACACTAGACAATGAGCTGTTAATATTGAGCAAGGCTTATGAAAGGGCTTGACTCAAATTCTCCAGGAAATCACCCTTTTCTTTGCTCTTAAACATTCAGACATAAAGAACATGTAAAGGTTAGTGTGGTCCGAACCAGAAACATATCCAGGATCCACCATGAGGGTGAGTGGCTTCATTAAGAGAAGCCTCACATTCTTTATGACAGTTTAGAGAATGTGTCCAGGAAATAGAATTATTACCCTTGAAACACCCCTCCCTTGTAACCTCCTAGCTATAGTGGTGCCACCTGTATCTCTTCTGAAGCACTCCATGATATCACTGCTTTTAATTTTTAAACTTGTATAGGGCGAGATGCACACTTACACGACATAGTTCTTATCTTACTTAGCTATCTCCAGAACTTTAAGAAATCTAATCATGGAATATATGAATCCTCTAGTGAACTCTTTTTTAGAAAGATATTTGCAGCTTTGTAAAATATAAGGCTAGATTTTAACTATGTGATCTGTAAACGGGCAAGTAGGTATCTCTAGTAATTGTAAAGAAGATTGGTCGCCTTTCGTGAATGAATGCTCTATTAAAAATCAATACAACTTGAGAGAGGTTTTCACTCATAGTAGTGATCAGGGGTTGCCTTTTAATGTGTGGCTGCAGACATTTAAGAGTGCCTATTCCAGCTGAGAGATGCAGGCTGGAATGAATTGTATTAAGAAAGCTAATGCTTAATTGATTTTTTTGCTACTTGTCTAAAGAAAGACCTTATTCAAGGAAGAGTAATGAAATGCATGGACTCCAGGGAAGTAGAGCCCCCAAAGTAGTATTGTTTTTGTTACCTACCTCCCTTTGTGCTGATTCTCTGCTCCCCTAACTGGCTTTTGATTATTATTTTAACTTTCTAGACATTTTAATGCTAAGAATTTGACTTAGATCATGGACATACATTTCCTGACCCCTGAAAAGGTCTCCTTTGGCCCCAACAGCAGTTTATGAGGGTTGACTGAGTTTAAGCCAGTCCTTTGAGGCTAACCAACTCTCGATGCAGTCCCAAAGTCAACTGTTTCAAAAATGCAAATTAAGGATTCCAGACACTGAAATATGGTGATCACACTAAACCAATACCCCATCTAAGATGCATGCTTTTCATCTTAAGTAATATCCTTAGCCAGTATCTCACTGCAGTGGTAATGTTTACTGATAACTTTGTTTAATTAAAGCAGAACTTTTGTTATTTTTAAAAGTTATTTTGTTATTTATTGCTTTTAACACTTAGTTATTTTTTTTTCCTCTAAGATGTTACTTCTCTGGAATATTTATCGTATTAAGTAAGAAGATATTATTAAAATCCTTAATAATCATATGTTCTCAAGTAGTGTATTTCTTATTATCATTGGAAAACTGGATTTGCTCATGGGTGCTTAATTGCATCCTACATATATTCAAATAAAAAGGACAGACAATTTGAATGTAGAATGTAGAGGCATGTTACTAAACCTTGAGTGCTGAATTTTACATGCACAAAAGTCATAGATTACTTAGAGAGAAAAAATTATATTTTGTTCTGTGTCTTCTAGACTAGGCAGATGTTACTGTGTATATGAATCCAAGATATGGATCTTGAAATGAAGATTCTAATTCAGTAAGTGCGGGTTTCAGGGGTTGAGATTCTGCATCATTAACAGGCTCCCAGGTGCTGCTGGTGTGGCTGATCTAAGGACTATAATTGGAGCAGCAAGGCTGTAGACAAATATCTTAACCTCTAGCCTTTATGTTTTCAGATAGAAGTATAATATATAGACCCCATATCTTTGGGTCTCCTGGTTTAGAAGTTGGAAAAACTTACACCACCATCCACTATGAGAACCATCAGTCTTATACGTTGAAAGAAAATTATTTTCCAGGTTCTGAGGCAGAAGATGGGCAACAGCTGTCTTAGGCAGGAGTGGCCAATAAATTTCCACATTTGCCAATTCTATTGAATTGGTAGTGGTTCTGTGGTATGTGGTATTAAGACTTGGTAGGAAAGACTGAAGGAAGCAAACTGCAAAGGGATTATGACAGCAAGTGTGCCAGTTATTTGCCATCTTTGGTCTATTTTCAGTTAACTTACTGTATCTAAACTGGCTTTCCTAAGAAAGGGAACATGACTATAATGTTTGGTATTTACAATACATTTCTTTTATTTCAATTTAGTGAGTAAAATGTTGATCATGGAGGATCCAGGCTAGACTTTAGATTGCCTTTGTGTACATTGATTCTGCAGTGATATCAAAGATTACAAAGCAATTTCTGTCTATATTAGCTTTGGGAAATCATGTAAAATATAATTAGCTTTATGTTTCACTCCAGTTCTTTATAAAGCTGGTGCTACTGGCAGCGATCACTATCTACAGATGCAGTAGTGGAGGAGACCAGTGTGTGAGGAACTTTGTATGCTGCTCTCATCTGAAAATTGTTCATTTCCTTCTGGCTGTGGTCCATTTGCACAACCTTGTTTGTGACCCCATCATACCAACTGTCACATCAAACTGCTCCATTAGGCCAGCTGAAATGCTTCTCTGAAGCTTCTTGCAGTTGTATCTTCTGTAGTACTTGGTGGATTTAGGGCTTCCTGGCAGTTTCATTGTGGGTGTATATTGGCCTGTTTTCTGACAAGATCTGCAGGGTCAGGATCTGGTGCAGATTCTGTTCGTGTAGAAACTACTAGTTCACTGGTGGTGATGAAGTACCAGGGAACTAATTCATAGTATGCAAACTCAGCAAGTGGAGATGTGGAGAATGACCCTTAGTCTGAGACCAGGCCCTGACTATAGGATATAGTACCTGGCCTGGAAGGGGGCGGTGCTGTGGACTGTGGGTGCAGGCCAGGGAGAAAAGAGGGCCACAGATAGTACCCTGGGCAAGATCAGACTAGAAAACCAGGCACAAAATTAAGTGTCAAGTCAAGCTCAAGCTCTAGAAATGTAGGACCAGATCTGAGTGGAATAGTCAGAGTAGAAAAAAATGAATTTTGGAACTGGAGTTCAATGATGTTTTCTGAAGGAAAACTAGGCAGGTAATGGGAAGGGAGTTTTGTAGGGGCTCAAAGTCAGCTTGGCAAGAAGAAACTGATATTAAGCCAGAATGCCAGTTTATTATTCTGCAGTGGAAAAATAACTTTGTATGAAAATTGTGACCAGCTTAATTGTATGAACATTTCCTGGAGAATAGGATCACCTAAGAGATTAGATTACAGATGAGAAAGTTGCCCAGTAAAAGTAGAGTCAAAATTAAAGGTTTTATTTTTCAGGCAATTCTTGACGAACTGTGCATTTCTACCCTACCAATATTGCTTCTAAAGCAGTGCCTTCCAACCTTTTTCACACACGATGCTCCATCAGATCCTGCTTCACTCTGTCTTTCTGTCTTTCTGTCTTTCTGTCTTTCTGGCTGTCCCAAGGGCCAAGGGGATCAATATCTGTAGAGTCCAAAGTGTCCTCTTTATGAAAACCTAAGAGCGTGATTTCTCTCAGGCTTCAGAATCAGAGATTGCTGTACATCTGCTGAGAAACTCATCTGTTTTCATTGGATGGATACTGAATTGGTATCTGATTACATTTCCCTTTTTACCCTGACTGCTGGGAAGCTTAGAGTCAAACTTGTGGCATATAACAAAGCTCATGAGACCTTATGGCCTGTACTGTACCTTACTTCTACTGTTTCCCTTTCTCCGCTAATTTCCATATTCATTTATTTTTATCTCCCTGTAGCTGTATGCATGTCTGTAAACTTCCACAGAATTGTTTTGGGATTTGTTTGTGCATTTGTCCATGTGTTGCGAGCCGGCTAGGCAGCTAGACAGATACGTGCGAAAGTACATCTCCTTCTTTAGTAATGCTGCAACATCACATTTCAACCAAGTTGCTTCTGAGAAGGAAGATTTTCTGTTCACATCATATTGTGGGTACTAACAGTATCAATTAAGGAGGATCCTGGTTCCTGTTTTGGGTATTTGTACTCTTCCTGATCTTTTGTTTGGTTAATCTCTTGCCCTTGGTTTACTGAATCTTTGGGTCAATAGCCCTGTAGCTCTTTTGTATTTCTCCTTCCTTTAGGGTCTTCAGATTGAGCTGTTTAAAGTATTTGATTTATCTGTTTGTAATATGACATGAGAGTTTGGAAAACAAATAGATGAGAATTCATTACTGAGGATATTGGTAAAAATTGCACATTGCTATTGTGTCACTAGAAACAGCATGGTGTAGTTGAAAATTCATGGTGTTTATATTTAAGAAAATTGTCTTTGTCACTCATATCTTTGATTTTGGCCAAATCTATTCATCTTCCTGACTTAGTTTCCTTTATTTTTTTCAATTTAGAGATTACTGTATCTGTGCCATTCAATCTCACAGGGTTTTAAGAGTACATATGGTTATGATCCATGTGACAATACTTTTTAAGCTTTATAAAATGGTAGTTATTTTTCTTTTACTCTTTTTTGATTAAGGGAAACAGGATATATTATTAGTGATTATAATCCATTCCCTAGAATATTTTTTTTTTGGTAGCAGTATACAAGTGTTGTTTTATATTTCCAAAGCTTTGAGGACAAATCACTTTTTCCTCTATAGAGCCATGTTCAAGAAGCTTTGCTTTGATGTTTCTTCCTCACAATAAATAAGCAGTTGGCTTATTTACAATTATAAACTCTATCCAGATCATTTTAGAATGTTAACTTCTTTGTGAAATTTATTATGGTATAAGAAGGGATGAAGGATAGCATTACTTTTCTGGAGACTTACAGGCCAGTGACTGCCTACAAAATCAACTTCTAATAGTTGTTTCTCAGAAGGGGACATATTTTTCCATAAAAAAGAGGCTGAACTTCCTGTAGCTGAACCTAAGGAAATTTTATATCATTAAGTGAACATGTGTCAGAAAAATATAAATCTAGAAAAGGAGGAAGATTCAGAATGTCTTTTATGTATCCATTCATCTTAACACTAGATCATGGGAGACTTAGGAGACTTCTCCACAGGTACTCATCTCTTTCCAGAACAGGGAAGATAACAACAAACACTTGTATAGTATTTATTATAAGCCAGGCACCATTCTAAATGATTTACATATGTTAATTTGTGTTAACAAGAGAGGTAGTATAGTATAGTGGAACCTAAGCTTCTGGGGCTGATTCCTAACTCTGTTACGTCCTGATTGCGTAACTGTGCATTTGAGTCCTGATCTGTATAATAGAGATAATAATAGTCCAGCCTTATTGGTAGGATGAGGATGAAATGAGTTAATACATGTAAAACCCTTAGGACAGTGCCTGGCTCCTGTTAAATACTATGTGTGTGTTATCAGTTCTTATTACAAGCAAAAGAATTTGTTATACACACCATCAGGTTACTCTTGCAGGATGGGATGACAGAAAAATTTCTTATAACCAGCAGCAAAATGAAAACTAGGATAATCTAATCTTTGATTTTCATAACCATTGCTGTGCACTAAAGTGTTTAATTTTATACCTTTTAAACTTGGCCTAATAAAGTCTGTGCATTTGAAAAAAAATGTAAACCTACTGACCAATCAACAAAATAGCATTACTGGCGTGTATTTTGATTTCTTTTAAAATTAAATGTTGTCTTGAAGTTTTCATTTGTAATTAGACTAACTTGTAATTTTTGAAGGTCTTAGAGCAATGCTGTTAGAATTTTTATTAGAATCATTTCCACTTATATTTTAATACTGATATATCTTGATAATTTATGAACTGCTGAGTTATGATTATTAAGTAGTTTATATTTGCTTAAACATTAGGCTGCTTTTTCTGAGAAGATAATTTAATTTTAAAATTGAGATATGTAAGAAAGAGAGTAGAGATGTAAGTATCTTTTATTGATGAAAACATTGAAATCTATATTTTACTTATATTTAAATCTTAGTGTGCTTTGTTTTTTTCATTCACAATACTTTAAACCAAATAAAGAAGTCACACTGCATTGTGAATGACTAAGAAACTCCGGAAAATTCACTGTGGTTTGAGATGTGTTTGAAAATTTACTGTCATAGTTTTTCTGTCCATCATTTTTCTTATCTCTTTCTAATTTATGTTATGATACCATGTACATTTTTGTAAGCCTTCTTAGAATCAAACTGGAAATCATTAGATAGTAAATAGATTAAAAAAGTTTTTCATGAGTTTGGGTTGTTTGAATAATCATTTAAAATAACAATTAAGATATTTTGTCTTAAAACATCTATAATTGTAGGCTGTATGAGGAAGAGAAATTTTAAAAAATAGCTTAATTTACATGTATTTACTAACTTGGTGAGATACTTGGATATAATACTGTATTTTAAGGTTATCTCAATTTTTAAATATAATAATGTTATTCCATTATTTTGAGATTCAAACTTAACAGTACATTTAGAGGTCACCATAACTGAAGCATCTGAAGATGATTATGAATATGAAGAGGTAATTTCATTTTACGTATTCTATGAATTCATTACAGTCATTCCTGTGAAATATTCATTTTATTTTTTCTTAAAAATTTTTTTCTTAAGTGATGCTACTTTTTCAACTGAATTTAGCTAATCAGCTGGTTAAGAGTGAGGTTTGAAAATTCTATTTAAAAATTTAGATTGGTTAACACATCTGGATCTTTTGATTTTCTTGTTAATTGTCCTTCAGAGTCAGCTTCTCATCACCTGCCTTGTGGATCCACACTATAGTCTGTCGTCTCTGTCCAACAGGTGTTCCCAATCATCCAGTCTAGGTTGCCCAGATTCCTACTACCTAGCTGGAGCTCAGATCCTATGGTTCCCTTCAACTTAGCAATACTTTAGTCTAATATAGTTACTGTCTCAAACCTGTCCTTTAATTCATTGTTCCAAGGGAACCTATCATTACATCTGAGACTTGGAAGGCAGAGTCACTCCAAGATGACAGAAGCTGTGAATGAAACTGTGGAAGCAAGCCTGGCATTTGTGGCCTAGGCAAACAAGAGACAGGACAAACACAGAAGATAGGTTTTGCATTACTACTGGTAAAATGGAGATAATATCAATACATACCACATGAAATGAGTTAATAAATGTAACAGGCTTAAAGCTGTGATCAGCACATAAGAAGCATGCAGTAAGTGTTCACTCTCATTAATGTCATAACTAGAGTCAGTTGCATTCTTCCAAGAACTTAACGTTCAGGCAATGAGTTTTGTTTTGCTTTTTAATATTAGACATAATTTATTAGATATTTGCAGTTGCTAGTAGTTATGAAAAGTAATAGTGGAGAAAATCTGGGATGCGGAGAGAATGGTGACATTTAGATGGCCTAACATTCTTTTTTTTTCAGCAGAGTTGTTAGACTACATTTGTCAGTATAGGTAAAAGCAGTTGCCCGTAAGCTAACCTCAAGTTCATCAGTAGTAACATTGAGTGATGTTTATAAGGAAGTCAGAGGGCTGCCTACTTGTTAGTTTATTTTTCATAGATCTTCAGAATGACATGGTGTCTTACATAAAGTGTATTTCTTTGTCCTTTGTTTTGTGAGGAAAATTTATTTCTGAAATGAAATAAGGTATTTTTGTATTCCTGCTAACTCTTCCTATCATTCTCTTTCTCTGTGATTTAGATACCAGATGACAATTATAGCATTCCAGAAGGTGAAGAAGATCTGGCAAAAGCAGTTCAGATGGTCCAAGAACAGGCTACAGATACTCAAATTTTGGTGAGAATTTTGAACACAACCATAGCCTATAGTTTAACAGTGATACTTTCTACACGAAGTTTTGAAAGTCATTTAAACTATAAATACTTCACTTACTAGATGCAGCTCTATCACTTGACGTCTTTTTCGCTTCTATTTGTTTATCATCTATCCTTCACTTTTAGTAAGTAGTCATACTTACCTTGCCTTGGATCATCATTTTCCACATGGTGTTCACTTTTGCATGACTTTGCAACAAATGACACTTTCTCTCAGAACTCTCTTTAATCTCAATGGAGTTTAAACAAGGATTTTCAGCACTTGTACAGATCTTGGTATTGTATGCATATTCTACAGTCTGTTTTGTAAGCATCTGTGTTTTTTGTTTTTCATGGAAGTATTTAGATCACAAGAAATGCTTAATATATTGTGCTTTGTTCTTGTGAGGCTAATGAACTAATTTCACTAGAAAATATGGTGGGGATGCTTTCTGATTATAATACCACCAATTAACAGTACATGGAATGATGGCATTCCTGTAAAATTGCAAGCTCAATTAAAAATTGACAATAATGATGATAGCAAAAATATTTTTAAAGTGCTGCCAATACTAATTAACACTGAAGTCATACCAATACTAATTAAAAAGGTTGCTTTTCTTCAAAAATGAAACCTTTACTGTGAAATATGAAGGAAATTATTATACTCTTATTTAGGTGCAGATTTGGCTTCCTCAGTGGAAAATAGTATGTGATAGACTTCACTACATATTCTGCCCTTTGTCAGTCTTTCCATATTTTGCAGATTTCCTTGGTTCAGAAATCTAGTTACTCCTTTCCAAAATATCTGTCCATTCAAAATTGAAAAATGCTGAAGAGGAGGATTTTTTGAATTCAGAATTGATTATATTCTAAGTGGAGGGCTTTAGCTCATAGTAAACTCTATTCTCTAATATATCCTATGGATATAGTTCCTTCTAGGTAGACGTAAAGTGAAGTCTACTATGCAGACTTTATTAGTCTGTTGGATATCTCAATGCAGTAATTTATAGGAAGGTTTTAAAACAGCATTTTGAACGATGAGCAGTGAATAAATGTATCAGTTGCATTACATGTATTACTCATCATCTTCCTTCTTGTTTTACATCATTAAGTAAAGAGGATTAAAAAAATACTTTATGTACCACTCATTTATATTGGTACTTGGTAACATAGATATGCCTAACACAATGCTTGGCACATAGTAGGCACTAAATGAATAGCAGTTAAATAAATGAATGGATAAATGAATCATTGAATGAAAAAATTATGACCAAACTGTAATTGCATCTTTATATGTGGTATCATGCTAGAAGGTGCTTGTAAATCCAAAGATAAATCCAAGAAGGGCAATTGGTGAATAAATTCAACATAGTAGCAGTCATATCTTCTGAACCAAATATCAGTAATTCTTCTCTCATCAGTTCCTCAGAAGCTTTCTTTTATCATAAGCTTGTGAGAGTTAACTTTCTAGATTTATGACATATATATAGCTTGTTGACTCTCATTTAAGTTTTTATCTGTTTTTTGAGTTCTTTGGAGGAACAGTACTATGCAGAAAATTCACAAAAGTTTCCCTTTAGCTTTTAAAATTAAATATGAATTCATTTTATAATAAGCATTTCAGTTATGTATTTCTAATTTGGTTTTTGTTTCTATAGTACTTTTATCTTCAAAATCTAGCTTTGAGTTGTGCCATGGGCTTTCTGTTTTAAGAATATTTATTGCTTATGAAACCCACTTCCTTTTGTTATGATTTTATTACATCTGTTTATGAGCAAGATATATTTTCTTCTATGTTAGAGGATAGTAGTAGTCTCAATTAAACAGGGACTTTTAGAAAATTCATTAAAGACTGCAAGTAAAAAAGATCATCATTACATTAGGAATGTTGAATATAGTTGAAATTATTGAAAAGTTGAAAGTTAGAAATAATGTAAGTAGTTTTATTGGTTAAAAAATTAACAAGGACTATTTATATAAGAGTTGACATTTAAATGAATTTTTATAATTTTCTTTAAACCTTGATAATATATATGAAAAATCTGAGAATTGATGCATGTTTTATTTCATAAATTTTAAACTTTTTATCCTGTAAAATATGTTTCCTTGATAGGTGCAATGTTTCAGAACTCTGAAATAAAATATAATTTTATCATATTTAAAGTGATTAATGAAAAAAATTAATGTAGGAAATGTTATTAATCTGTGACAAATGTGTGGTTTGGTTGTACTGTCCATTGTTTCTTGAAACAAGTCTTTTTTCTAAGTATAAATGTAAGTATAAATAGGAATACAGGCACAGACACATATACACACACATATTCCTTAGAAATACTTGTATGTAATTTTATGAAAAAAAGTCTACTTATATTCAAGCTGGGTTTTCCCCTCTACACTGTGAGCATATTATTGCCATTTTGGGAGGTAATTCTTTAGCTGTTTCGGTTTGTGATTTTTTTGTTTTGCAAATTTTGGAGGTGCAATCTTAAAGGTCCATGTATTGCCATAATAATATAATATTTATAAACTTATAAGTTTGATCTTTAAAGATAACAGTAGCAGAGTACCTAAATCATATAACTGTTAAATTTCCTGACATCTTCTCTCCACCTCCTCCTCTAAGAATGTAAGGCATTTCTTTGAAATAGTCAGGTGTTTCTGGAGAAGATGAATTGATAACTGAACAAAACTACCATACTGTTGAACGTATTAATCAGTAGTTCTCAAAGAATTTTACTCTAAGATATTTTCCTACATATTTATTAAGAAGTACTATCAAATATTTTCATATTAAAGTTATGCTCTTATAAGAAAAAAGTAGCTCAGGATTAGTAAGTTTGTATTCCTTTCATTTATTTATTTATTTTTAACATCTTTATTGGAGTATAATTGCTTTGCAGTGGTGTGTTAGTTTCTGCTTTATAACAAAGTGAATCAGCTATACATATACATATATCCCCATATCTCCTCCCTCTTGCGTCTCCCTCCCATCCTCCCTATCCCACCCCTCTAGGTGGTCACAAAGCACCGAGCTGATCTCCCTGTGCTATGCAGCTGCTTCCCACTAGCTACCTATTTTGCATTTGGTACTATATGTAAGTCCATGCCACTCTCTCACTTTGTCCCAGTTTACCCTACCCCCTCCGCGTGTCCATTCTCTACGTCTCCGTCTTTATTCCTGTCCTGCCCCTAGGTTCTTCAGAACCATTTTTTTTTGGATTCCATATATATTTGTTAGCATATGTTATTTGTTAGCATATGTTATTTGTTTTTCTCTTTCTGACTTACTTCACCCTGTATGACAGACTCTACGTCCATCCACCTCACTACAAATAACTCAGTTTCGTTTCTTTTTATGGCTGAGTAATGTTCCATTGTATATATGTGACACATCTTCTTTATCCATTCATCTGTCAGTGGACACTTAGGTTGCTTCCATGTCCTGGCTATTGCAGATAGAGCTGCAATGAACATTGTGGTACATGTCTCTTTTTGAATTATGGTTTTCTCAGGGTACATTCCCAGTAGTGGGATTGCTGGGTCGTATGGTAATTCTATTTTTAGTTTTTTAAGGAACCTTCATACTGTCCTCCATAGTGGCTGTATCAATTTACATTCCCACCAAGAGTGCAAGAGGGTTCCCTTTTCTCCACACCCTCTCCAGCATTTATTGTTTGTAGATTTTTTGATAATGGCCATTCTGACTGGTGTTAGGTGATACCTCATTGTAGTTTTGATTTGCATTTCTCTAAAGATAAGTGATATTGAGTATTCTTTCATGTATTTGTTGGCAATATGTATATCTTCTTTGGAGAAATGTCTATTTAGGCCTTCTGCCCATTTTTGGATTGGGTTGTTTGTTTTTTTGATATTGAGCTGCTTGTAAATATTGGAGATTAATCCTTTGTCAGTTGCTTCATTTGCAAATACTTTCTCCCATTCTGAGGGTTGTCTTTTCATCTTGTTTATGGTTTCCTTTGCTATGCAAAAGCTTTTAAGTTTCATTAGGTCCCATTTGTTTATTTTTTGTTTTTATTTCCATTTCTCTAGGAGGTGGGTCAAAAAGAATCTTGCCGTCATTTATGTCATAGAGTGTTCTGTCTGTGTTTTCCTCTAAGAGTTTTATAGTGTCTGGCATTACATTTAGGTCTTTAATCCATTTGCAGTTTATTTTTGTGTATGGTGTTAGGGAGTGTTCTAATTTCATTCTTTTACTTGTAGCTGTCCAGTTTTTCCAGCACCACTTATTGAAGAGGCTGTCTTTTCTTCATTGTATATTCTTTTCTCCTTTATCAAAAATAAGATGACCATATGTGCATAGGTTTATCTCTGGGCTTTCTATCCTGTTCCATTGATCGATATTTCTGTTTTTGTGCAAGTAACATACTGTCTTGATTAGTGTAGCTTTGTAGTACAGCCTGAATTCAGGGAACCTGATTCCTCCAACTCCGTTTTTCTTTCTCAAGATTGTTTTGGCCTTTCGGGGTCTTTTGTGTTTCCATACAAATTGTGAAATTTTTTGCTCTAGTTCTGTGATAAATGCCATTGATAGTTTGATAGGGATTGCACTGAATCTGTAGATTACTTTGGGTACTATAGTCATTTTCACAATGTTGATTCTTCCAATCCAAGAACATGGTATATGTCTCCAACTCTTTGTATCATCTTTAATTTCTTTCATCAGTGTCTTATAGTTTTCTGCATACAGGTCTTTTGTCTCCTTAGGTAGGTTTATTCTTAGGTATTTTATTCTTTTTGTTGCAGTGGTAAATGGGAGCGTTTCCTTAATTTCTCTTTCAGATTTTTAATCATTAGTGTATAGGAATGCAGGAGATTTCTGTGCATTAATTTTGTATGCTGTTACTTTACCAAATTCATTGATTAGCTCTAGTAGTTTTCTGGTAGAGTCTTTAGGATTCTCTGTGTATAGTATTATGTCATCTGCATGTCTCCATATATACTATCATATATAGTATCATGTCTCTATGTGTAGTATTATGTATAGTGACAGTTTTACTTCTTCTTTTCCAATTTGAATTCCTTTTATTTCTTTTTCTTCTATGATTGCTGTGGCTAAAACCTTACAAACTATGTTGAATAATCATAGTGAGAGTGGGCAACCTTGTCTTGTTCCTGATGTTAGTGGAAATGGTTTCAGTTTTTCACCATTGAGAACGATGTTGGCTGTGTGTTTGTTATATATGGTCTTTATTATGTTGAGGTGAGTTCCCTCTATGCCTACTTTCTGGGTTTTTTATTTATCATAAATGGGTGTTGAATTTTGTCATAAGCTTTTTCTGCATCTATTGAGATGGTCATATGGATTTTATCCTTCAATTTGTTAATATGGTATATCACATTGATTGATTTGCGTATATTAAAGAATCCTTGCATTCCTGGGATAAACCCCACTTGATCATGGTGTATGATCCTTTTAATGTGCTGTTGGATTCTGTTTGCTAGTATTTTGTTGAGGAGTTTTGCATCTATGTTCATCAGTGAAATTGGCCTGTAGTTTTCTTTCTTTGTGACATCTTTGTCTGGTTTTGGTATCTGGTTTTGATGGTGGCCTTTTAGAATGAGATGGGGGAGTATTCCTCTCTCTGCTGTATTTTGGAAGAGTTTGAGAAGGATAGGTGTTAGCTCTTCTCTAAATGTTTGATAGAATTCAGTTGTGAAGCTATATAGCCCTGGGCTTTTGTTTGTTGGAAGATTTTTAAACACAGTCTCAATTTCAGTGGTTGTGATAGGTCTGTGTATATTTTCTATTTCATCCTGGTTCAGTTTCGGGAGGTTGTGCTTTTCTAAGAATGTGTCCATCTCTTCCAGGTTGTCCATTTTATTGGCATATAGTTGCTTGTAGTAATGTCTCATGATTCTTTTTATTTCTGCAGTGTTAGCTGTAATTTCTCCTTTTTCATTTCTCTCTCAGTTGATTTGAGTCTTCACCCTTTTTTTCTTGATGAGTCTGGCTAGTGGTTTATCAATTTTGTTTATCTTTTCAAAGAACCAGCTTTAGTTTTATTGATCTTAGCTACTGTTTCCTTCATTTCATTTATTTCTGATCTGATCTTATGATTTCTTTCCCTCTGCTAACTTTGGGGTGTTTTTGTTCTTCTTTCTCTAATTGCTTTAGGTGTAAGGTTAGGTTGTTTATTTGATATGTTTCTTGTTTCTTGAGGTAGGATTTTATTGCTATAAACTTCCCTCTTAGAACTGCTTTTGCTGCATCCCATAGGTTTTGGGTCATCATGTTTTCATTGTCATTTGTTTCTAGGTATTTTTTGATTTCCTTTTTGATTTCTTCAGTGATCTCTTGGTTGTTAAGTAGTATATTGTTTAGCCTCCATGTGTTTATATTTTTCCCGATTTTTTTATTGTAATTGATATCTAATCTCATAGCGATGTGGTCAGAAAAGATACTTGATATGATTTCAATTTTCTTAAATTTACAAAGGCTTGATTTGTGACCCAAGATATGATCTATCCTGGAGAATGTTCCATGAGCACTTGAGAAGAAAGTGTATTCTGTTGTTTTTGGATGGAATGTCCTATAAGTATCAATTAAGTCCCTCTTGTTTAATGTGTTATTTAAACTTGTGTTTCCTTATTTATTTTCATTTTGGATGATCTGTCCCCTGGTGAAAGTGGGGTGTTAGAGTTCCCTACTATGACTGTGTTAATGTCCATTTCCCCTTTTATGGCTGTTAGCATTTGCTTTATGTATTGAGGTGCTCCTATGTTGGGTGCATAAATATTTACAATTGTTATATCTTCTTCTTGGTTTGATCCCTTGATCATTATGTAGTGTCCTTCTTTGTCTTTTGTAATAGTCTTTATTTTAAAGTGTATTTTGTCTGATATGAGAATTGCTACTCTACTGCAGCTTTCTTTTGGTTTCCATTTGCATGGAATATCTTTTTCCATCCCCTCACTTTCAGTCTGTATGTGTCCCTAGGTCTGAAGTGTGTCTTTTGTAGACAGCATATATACGGGTCTTGTTTTTATATCCATTCAGCCAGTCTATGTCTTTTGGTTGGAGCATTTAATCCATTTACATTTAAGGTTGTTATCGATATGTAGGTTCCTATTACCATTTTCTTAATTGTTTTGGGTTTGTTATTGTAGGTCTTTACTTCTCTTGGGTTTCCTGCCTAGAGAAGTTCCTTTAGCATTTGTTGTAAAGCTGGTTTGGTAGTGCTGAATTCTCTTACCTTTTGCTTGTCTGTAAAGGTTTTAATTTCTCTGTCAAATCTAAATGAGATCCTTTCTGGGTAGAGTAATCTTGGTTGTAGTTTTTCCCTTTCATCACTTAAAATATGTCCTGCCACACCCTTCTGCCTTGCAGAGTTTCTGCTGAAATATCAGCTGTTAACCTTATGGGGATTCCCCTGTATGATATTTGTTGTTTTACCCTTGCTGCTTTTAATATTCTTTCTTTGTATTTATGTTTCGATAGTTTGATTAATATGTGTCTTGGCATGGTTTTCCTTGTTTTTATCCTATATGGGACTCTCTGCACTTCCTGGAGTTGACTGACTATTCCCTTTCCCATTTTAGGGAAGTTTTCAACTATAATTTATTCAAATATTTTCTCAGTCCCTTTCTTTTTCACTTCTTCTTCTGGGACCCCTATAATTTGAATCTTGGTGCGTTTAATGTTGTCGCAGATTCCTCTGACACTGTCCTCAATCTTTTCATTGTTTTTTCTTTATTCTGCTCTGCAGTAGTTATTTCCACTATTTTATCTTCCAGGTCACTTATCTGTTCTTCTGCCTCAGGTATTTACCTATTGATTCCTTCCTGAGAATTTTTAATTTCATTTATTGTGTTGTTCATCATTGTTTGTTTGCTGTTTAGTTCTTCCAGGTCCTTATGAAACATTTTTTGTATTTTCTTCATTCTATTTCCAAGATTTTGGAACACCTTTACTATCATTACTCTGAATTCTTTTTCAGGGAGACTGCCTATGTCCTCTTCATTTGTTTCGTCTGGTGCATTTTTACCTTGCTCCTTCATCTGCTCTGTGTTTCTGTGTCTTCTCATTTTGCTTAACTTACTGTATTAGGGGTCTCCTTTCCATAGGCTGCAGGTTCATAGTCCCCATTGTTTTTGGTGTCTGCCCCCTATGGCTAAGGTTGGTTCAGTGGGTTGTATAGGCTTCCTGGTGGAGGGGACTAGTGCCTGTGTTCTGGTGGATGAGGCTGGATCTTATCTTTCTGGTGGGCAGGACTACATCCGTTGGTGTGTTTTGGGATGTTTGTGGCCTTATTATGATTTTAGACAGCATCTCTGCTAATGGGTGGTGTTGTGTTCCTGTCTTGCTAGTTGTTTGGCATAGGGTGTCCAGCACTGTAGCTTGCTGGTCGTTGAGTGGAGCTGGGTCTTAACATTGAGATGGAGATCTCTGGGAGAGCTTCTGCTGTTTCATATTACGTGGGGCCTAAGGTCTCTGGTGGATCAATGTCCTGAACTTGGCTCTCCCACCTCAGAGGCACAGGCCTGATACCAGGCCAGAGCACCGAGACCCTGTCAGCCACATGGCTTAAAAGAAACGGAAGAATAAATGAAAGAAAGAAAGAAAAAAATAAAATAAAATAAAGTTTTAAAAAGAATAAATAAGTATTGACAATAAAATAAATTTAAAAAGTAATAAAAAAAAGAAAAAAAAAGGAAAGAAAGAAAGAAGAGAACAACCAAACCAAAAAACAAATCCACCAATGATAACAAGTGCTGAAAACTATATTAAAAAAAAATAAAGGACAGGACCCTAGGACAAATGGTAAAAACAAAGCTATAGACAAAATCAAACAAAGAAGCATACACATACACAGTCACAAAAAGAGAAAAAGGAAAAAAAAAAATATATTGTTGCTCCGAAAGTCCACCGCCTCAATTTTGGGATGATTCATTGTCTATTCAGGTATTCCACAGATGCAGGGTACATCAAGTTGATTGTGGAGATTTACTCCACTGCTCCTGAGGCTTACTCCACTGCTCCTGAGGCTGCTGGGAGACATTTCCCTTTCTCTTCTTTGTTCGCACAGCTCCTGGGGTTCAGCTTTGGATTTGGCCCCGCCTCTGCATGTAGGTCACCTGAGGGCGTCTCTTCCCGCTCAGACAGGACAGGGTTAAAGGAGCAGGTGATTCGGGGGGCTCTGGCTCACTCAGGCCAGGGGAAGGCAGGGGTATGGATGTGGGGCGAGCCTGCGGTGGCAGAGGCCAGCGTGACATTGCACCAGCCCGAGGTGCCTTGTGTTCTCCCAGTGAAGTTGTCCCTGGATCACGGTACCCTGGTGGTGGCGAGATGCACAGGCTCCTGGGAAGGGAGGTGTGAATAGTGACCTGTGGTTGCACACAGGCTTCTCGGTGGCGGCAGCAGCAGCCTTAGCGTCTCATGCCCGTCTCTGGGGTCCGCGCTTTTAGCCACGGCTCACGCCCGTCTCTGGAGCTCCTTTAAGCAGCGCTCTTAATCCCCTCTTCTCACACACCAGGAAACAAAGAGGCTACAAAAAGTCTCTTGCCTCTTCGGCAGGTCCAGACTTTTTCCCGGACTCCCTCCCGGCTAGCCGTGGGGCACTAACCCCCAGCAGTCTGTGTTCACGCAGCCAACCCCAGTCCTCTCCCTGGGATCCGACCTCCGAAGCCCGAGCCTCAGCTCCCAGCCCCCACCCGCCCCGGCGGGTGAGCAGACAAGCCTCTCGGTCTGGTGAGTGCTGGTCAGCACCGATCCTCTGTGTGGGAATCTCTCCGCTTTGCCCTCCACACCCCTGTTGCTGCGCTCTCCTCAGTGGCTCCAAAGCTCCCCCACGCCACCTCCCATCTCCGCCAGTTTAGGGGCTTCCTTTTGTGTGGAAACTTTTCCTTCTTCACAGCTCCCTCCCACTGGTACAGGTCCCGTCCCTATTCTTTTATGTCTGTTTTTTCTTTTTTCTTTTTCCCTACCCAGGTATGTGGGGAGTTTCTTGCCTTTTGGGAAGTCTAAGGTCTTCTGCCAGTGTTCAGTAGGTGTTGTGTAGGAGCTGTTCCACATGTAGATGTTATTTCTGATGTATTTGTGGGGAGGAAGGTGATCTCCATGTCTTACTCTTCTGCCATCTTGAAGGTCTCCTCCTTTTATTTAGACTTTGGTTTCATTAAAGTTCATTTTAAATCATAAATATCATAAATGCTAATGAAATAAATACATAAAATAATTTTCATTACTTTTACACGTTCGATGATTAAATCACAATAAAAAGAGCTGTTTGTCGTTATTGAGTTCCTAGTCCCTTGATGTACACATTTAATTTCAGTTAAAGAACCAGGCTACTTTTACCCCGAGCCTTGTCTATAGATTCTCCAAACTAGTATCTTTGACTTAATTTGAATTAAAGAGTTGATTCTCAGGAGTCAAAAAAACAGTTTTCAAAGGAACTCACTGACTGGAATAGTTCAAACTATATCAAGACAGTTTTGATATATGGTCCAGTAATTCTTTGCTATTCAACATTTAATTAATTCTTAAGTCCTCTCTGATTTTGTTCTCAACATATCTCATATCCTTCTATTTGCTTTCATCCCTTACTTAGTTCGTCTCAGTTTCACCTTCTGTCTTCTCTCATCAGAGCTACTGTCATGCTGCTGATACTGTGCCTCCTTCTACTTGCATGTAAAGGAGGTTTTAAACACAAATTTGAATTTATCACTCCTCTACTTAAATCAGCAATGTCTCCATTCTTCCATCTGCCTTGACCTTCTTGATGTGCTTTCTGTCTGGCTTTCCAACTTTCTCTTTGGTCCTTTCTCCATAAGACCTTGAGCTTGAATGGACTGAACTCTCGTTCCTTGTCTTTGTCTCTGATGTTTTCTTGCCTTGAATTTCCTTCCATCATTCTTCACCCATTGAACTTCCTCTTCTATAAATTCCAACTTAAGAGTCTTAACAAAGCCTTTTACCTACCCAAGACAAGTGAAATACTTTCCACCTTTATCTATCACTTTACCAAGATGACCTCTATTTTTTTACACAGGACACTATTTAGAAACCTCTCTAATTAGAAAATTTCACCTTTATAACTTTCATAGAGAAAACTAAGCAACATGGTAGAGCCACTTTTGTCTCCAACAGATTTCTGGGTCACATGTGGATGGATTTTTTAATAATTCAGCATTTTGTAAAGTGAGGCATATTTGCTAGTTTTTAGAGCCTTGGTTCTTTTTGTCCTTATTCTGAGGTGCTTTATTAACACCATCATTAAATTAGTTTTAAAGCTGTAATGAGAGTTGTATCTATTGTATAATTGAGATAAAAATGCAACTTAAAATTACATAAATGTACCTATTGTCTGTATGTATGATGTTCTGTGTAGACTTAAAAACAGGCCTCTATAATCAAAACTAATCACAAATAGTAGAGCTTCTATACTGTTATTTGTTTACATGTTTTGTTTTTTACTCAACTGGTCTTTCAGTTCCTTGAGACAGAGATGGTGTCTTATTCATATTTAATTCCTAGCACTTTTCACACAGTGCCTGGCATATGGGTGATATTCAGCAAATATATGTTAAGTTAATATTATTTGTAAAGATAAAAGAGACATTAATGATCACATTACAGCTTGGAACGTGTGTGTGTGTGTGTGTGTGTGTGGTGTATAATGCTGAAGGACTATAGATTAGATACATAAATATATTGTCAGGATTATAAATCTCAATGTATAAGTAAGAACTATGGCAGTTTAAAGTGGTTGGATTTCTGTTTTGGATGTTTCAAGGTGTGTGTACAAGATGCATTCAGGAAGAGAAAACATTTATTTGAGAAGGCAGGAATCTTGTGTGTTGCAACCATACACACAAGCATCTTGTAAGCAAGCAGTGCATAGGCATCTTTAGAAAGTAGAGTAGGTACAGTCTGTCTTCCCTTTTCTCCTATGTTCCTGATTCCTTCAACTATCATCCTTCTAATCTTAAAATATCATGTTCAAATTTACTGACCCAAAATCAGAGGTAGCATTTATTAAGTATAATGAATGTTTGCTTTGAGCTATATTATGCCCTTACCTAACAGTTATAAATATAAAATCTTCTACCACAATTCAACAACTTCATGGATGACAGGCATGCTGTACTCTGCTACTTTGGCATCTCCCATGATGTTTGATATAGGGTCCTACACATAATCATCATTGTTATATGATATCTTTTTTAATGATCTTAGGAAAGAGAAGTTATTCTGCATGAGCTTTAAAAAAATTTATTTTAAAACCCCATCATTTGTCAGGAATTTTCTGTAGCCCCCTAAAGTTGCTTAAACTCATCACTATTTTGATTGTCATAATAGCCACTAGTAATTAACACCAGTATTAAAGTATTTATAGAACTTTTAAAGGACTTTTTGTAGCAAGAAAGATTTTTTTCTTCAGTGCATTTCTGTGTAACCGTTGTGTACATTCTTTATAACCTGTCTGTAACCATTACCAAGTTGGGAAGGAGAATTAGGAAGGAAAGTCCATTGCTGGGTTTCTATAGGTAAAAATAGATCTGACTATCCAAATATTCTGCAGTGAGATTACTGAGTTCTTACCAATGAGAAGAAAATGAATGTACTCTGGAGACAATGATGCTGTTGATATTAAGAATTTACCCATTACTTGATTTATTTTTATACAGCGATATGTGATATGGTAGTTGTTATGACTGTCCTAATTTCATATCTCACTTGCTGAAATATCTCCATTTCTCTAGTTTAAGGATCTCTAAACTTGTTCTCACAAGGGTCACATAGAAAATATTTTGTGTTTTGAAGGGCATAAGTTCTCTGTTGCAACTGCTCAACTGTAGTGCAAAAACAGCCATAGACAAGATGTAAATAAGTGGGCATGGTGGGGTTCTAAACTTTGTTTATGAGAACAGTTAGCTGACCCCTAATCTAGTTGATAGACTTATTTCCATTATGAAATAGAAGTACAAGAGCCCTTTATTGCACATAATTTCTTCCATAGTGTTTCTAGAAATCAAGGTACCCAAACCACATTTCTTTTTATAATGATAAAAATTAAAATAATTAAATGATCTATGCATATTTTTTTTTCTTTTTTAAAATTTGTTATATCCTATTGTTAGGGCAAGCTGACCTCCCTATTGTTTTTCAAACAATCCAATCACAGTCTTGCCTGCCTTTGCACTTGCTAATGCTGTATCTGGAACATGACTCTCCCTCTTCTCTAGATTTATGTTCAGATGCCGCTTTCTCAATGAAATCTTCCTTCATCACCCTATGTACATAGCAGCCCAGCTCCACACACATATCTGCTCCCTACGTGGCTTTCCCTCACTTCAACCCTCTGTTTGTACCCCCAGGCACTTAGTACCATCTACCATACTATATATTTTTAATTTAGTTATTCATTTTCTGTCCCTATATTCTTGACTATTAGTTATGAGGACTGAGTCTTGTCTCTTTTCATCACTGCTTTATCCCTAGTGATTAAAATAGTTCCTGGACATAATAGTCAACAAAATTCTTTAAAAAGTGAATGAATGAATGAATGAATGTAAGGCCTATGTGTACAATTAATCAAAGCTTTGATATTTTCAAAATAAGTAATTACACATTTAAATTTTAGGAGCAGAAAACAGTCCTGTCTTCAAAGCATGCAGTACCTGAAGCAATAGAAGACTTTCTCTGCAATTTCCTGATCAAAATGGGAATGACCAGAACTCTTGATTGCTTTCAGTCTGAATGGTAAACAATTAAGTAAATAGTTGTCTAGAAATACTAACATTATTTAACATGTGTACTTTTAATCATCTTAAAAGACTTTGAGTGACTCGGCTTATGTAAAATGAATGAACTGGATAGAAACTTTTCCCATCACCACCACTGAAACCACAACACACATACACACACAATCAGGATATCAATTTCAAAGAAATTTTTAATAAATATCTTTTCTAAATATACAAATTTAGGTGATTTTCAAGAATCAATAAAATGGAATGTCTCCTATAGTTATATAATATGAAGCTATTTGATAAAAATATTTTTAAAATGTCTTTTGAATAATTATAAGGGTATAATTTCCTGTATTAAGACATCCTACTAACAGTACTACTTTGCTTGTTTTACTTAGAGTGTAATGGCCTGCTTTTCTCTACTCACACAACTAATTTTTTTTCTACAAATATCCCTTCATTTAGAAGTAAGTGGAATTACATTGTCAAATGATACCTTTTTCTTGTTATAATTGAAAATTTAATAACTTATCGGTTATGAAAATCAGCAGGCATACTGTCTTTATTCCTTTGCCATAGTGGTAATGTCACCAGGAACGTTTTCAGAGTCCTAACATTTGTTAACAAAATATTATTAAATAATTGGATAATAAAATGTTTGATTTTTAAAAGCCATTGATATTATAGAAAGAAGGAATAATATGATATATAAAGTTGTTTATAGTGTTTTGGAGTTCAATCCTAATTTTAAGTATAGGTGCGATTTGTAATTTCTACTAATCCAACTTTGATTTAATTTTTTTTTTTTTTTTTTTTTTTTTTTTTTTTTTTTTTTTTTTTGCGGTACGCGGGCCTCTCACTGTTGTGGCCTCTCCCGTTGCGGAGCACAGGCTCTGGATGCGCAGGCCCAGCGGCCATGGCTCACGGGCCCAGCCGCTCCGCGGCATATGGGATCCTCCCAGACTGGGGCACGAACCCGTATCCCCTGCATCGGCAGGCGGATTCTCAACCACTGCGCCACCAGGGAGGCCCTGATTTAATTTTTATATTCTGCTTTTTTTCATTCTCATCTACAGAGACCATGCACATAGAAGAAATCAGTTTCATTATTTTAAATTGCACGTCTAATGTTAACAAATTTAACTAGGAGAACCTTTTTTTTTTGTGATATGCCCGCCTCTCACTGTTGTGGCCTCTCACTGTTGTGGCCTCTCCCGTTGTGGAGCACAGGCTCCGGATGCACAGGCTCAGCGGCCATGGCTCACAGGCCCAGCTGCTCCATGGCATGTGGGATCCTCCCGGACCGGGGCACGAACCCGTGCCCTCTGCATCGGCAGGTGGACTCTCAACCACTGCGCCACCAGGGAAGCCCTGGAGAACCATTTTTGATTAATACGGTTTAGGAAAAAGAACCAGTTTGATGGTAGAAAAATAATACTCTTCCTATTAAATCTGGAAATTGTGTGAATAATTTTTATAAAAATGTCCCTAAGAAATAATTACAAATGTATTAGAAAATACATTTTTATAAAAGTAGGTAGTTGGTTAATTTGCAGTACTAATGAAAGATTAATGTGGTTCAGTTTCCTTTTTTTCTTCTAAAGATATGTGTTAGGACATGTAGTGCTTACATGTTTGTCCAGTCCAAAGTATGAAATGATCCCCTTAGAGAAATCTGGAACCAAGTATGCTCTTAATTAGGTGCTTGTTGCCATATTATCCTTTTAGATTTAGCAATTTGAATTGAGATGAAATTTCAGAAAAGTACAGTAGTATTAAGATTTATAGAACCCCTAAGTAAGCATTCCATTTAGCATAATATTATAATCATAATGTAAAATTTGTATAAATAACTCTTCATTATATGAGCTTAGTAATACTGTGGTTCAAATTATTTTATTCTTATCCCTAGCAGCCAGTTTGTAATGAGATTACAAATTATTTGTAATGAGATTATACTGTATTGGATATTTTTATTTCAAATGAAACATTTTTTACTTTGATCAGAAACCTTTACTTATTATGCATAGTAAGACTGTAGGAATATTATATATATTATTTTTATAATTTCTTATTATAGAGAAAAACACTTGTAATATATCATTGCTGTAAATTGATTTAATTTTACAAAAGGGGGTGAAGCAAGGTTTCTCTATTGTTGGTTTGTAAAAAAAAAAACAAAACAACCCACAAAAAACAAACAAAAACTCCAAAAACCAAAAAACCTGGGCAGTAAAATTTGACTTTTGTTCTTTCGTTCCTCAAACAGTAATTGCAGTAAATCCATTGAATCTGGGGTCAGCAAACTAAGGCTCTGGGGCCAAATCTAACATGCCTCCTGTTTTGGTAAATAAAATTTTATTGGAACACAGCCATGACCTATCTTTTAGGTATTGTCTATTTGTCTCTGCTTGCTTTCACACTATTACATTTAATGGCAACGTTAATTAGTCACAGCAGAGACCATATGGCCCAGAAACCTTTTTTTTTTCTCCAAATTCTAAATATTTATTTTCTGACCGTTAACACACACAGAAAAGATTATACATATTCATAATATTCTATGAACCACAAAAAGTCTGCACTGTGGGTTTAGTCAATGATATTTTTATGACCCTTTAGAAGTGCTCTGTGGACAATTATAATTTCCCTGGGGGCAAAATTAAAGAAAGGGTTAAAATGGAGAAATTATGGTAGTGCATTTTATATACCCTTACTGAGCATACGTCAACCATCTCCTTTCCTCCACTGGATTGTTTTGCTCGCTCTTAACAAGGTCCGGACTCACGTGAAATGTACATTCTTGCTCTTTGCCTTTTCCTCTTTTTATCTGTAACTCACTCCAACTCTTCTTCCCTTTACAGCCAAATGTTTTGCAAACAGGCTCTTTATTTTCTTTCTTTCTTTACTCTTTTACATCCTTGGTTCTCTCCAGTTTGGCTTCTGTTCCTAACATTCTGCTGAAGGTTGGATGGTAGTAAAAATGCCATCAAATGTAATAGTGCAATTATTTATAATACTTAATTGCTATTTTAATTTTTTTCTTAATTTTAGAAGAAATTATAAATTAGTATATTCCTTTAATTTTCACAAAAGTATAAATATTGCTGCTTTTAACCAGTAAAATTTGGCATAATACATAATTACTCAAATGTGGGTAGTGCAGTTAAAACTTTTACCACATATTAATTTTTTTACATAGCATTTATTTTAGTGGCCTTCATATCACTTTTTTTTCTTCTTGAAATAATTTCTTTTTTTTTTTTTTTTTGTGGTATGTGGGCCTCTCACTGTTGTGGCCTCTCCCGTTGCGGAGCACAGGCTCCAGACACGCAGGCTCAATGGCCATGGCTCATGGGCCCAGTCGCTCCGCGGCATGTGGGATCTTCCCAGACTGGGGCACGAACCCGTGTCCTCTGCATTGGCAGGCAGACTCTCAACCACTGCGCCACCAGGGAAGCCGGAAATAATTTCTTTAGTGATTTTTTTTTGTGCATTAAATAAAGCAAGTTGCTGAAAACCAATTTTATGGTCAGAAAAACTTTATGGTCCAATACTTAAGTCAATCCTTATGTCTTCTCTTTTGAGATAAGTATAAACCACATTCCAAATATGCATAGAAAAGTGATTTTATGCTTAAATGGTTATCTATTTGTTATTTTGTAAGTTGTGGCAAATATCATTTAATATTGATTCAATTATCTTAAACTTTTGGATATTTTACAGGGGTTTTCTTGCTATTTTTTGCTATCAGATAAGATATATATATATATATAAAACACAAAACATATGACTACTAATGTGTAATATATTAATAAAGTTAAGATTTAAAATATGAAAATGCTGAAAATTAAACATTTTTAAACTAATATTTAGCTCATCTATAGCAAACTTTGTAGGGATTTCTTTGTTAATAACTATATTACTTGAAATGTTTTTCTATGCTCTGGTTGTTTTTTATTTAACTTTATTAATTGTTACATATAATGATTAAAATTGTACTTATTTACAGATTTACAAATGATTTTCTGATGTTCCTTCTTATTTCACTGAGAAAATGGAAGTTCCACAACTCTTGCTTCCTCTCTACCAACCTGCCACCTCTATTGTCAGCATTCTCCCTCTCTCCTGTCACAGCGGCTGAGCCATATACACTGTCAGCTGAGGCCAGCTCTCCTCTACTGTATCCCAGCTCCTCTCACCTACTCAAGCACATGACTCCTGCAATTGTTCCTTCTCTTTCCTTCACTGTAAACTTTTTCCTTCTCTGCTGGATCACCTCACGTAAGCATAGAGATGTACAGTAATATGTCATATATTAAAAAATAGAAGAAAACAAAACACCCTGGACTCCACTTTCTCTTCTAGGTTCATCTTGATTTCCTGGGCTCTGCTTTATAGCTTATCTCCTTGAAAGAGTTTGTTGCTACTTCCTCATTTCCTACTCTCTCATTCCTACTCTAGTTCCACTTTCATCTACATGACTCTACTGAAACTTTTTTCAGTGACTTCACATTGCCAAATTCAGTGATCGATCCTCAGTACTCCTCCTATTCATTCTCCTTGCATCATTTGTCACTGTTACCCATTTCTTATTTCTTGCAACACTTTCTTCACTTGATCCCTGACCAAAGCACTCTTCTATTCTTTCACTACTTCACTGCCCCCTCTCTTTCTTAGTCTCTATTTGGTAGTATTTCCTTCTCTTCCCAATCTTGAAACAGTCCTAGGTCTTCCTTACTTCTCTCTTTACATTCACTTCCTAACTGGCCTCATCCAATCTTGTGACTTGAAAGTGTATCTATTTACTGATCATTCCCAGATTTAAACTGCATGTCCTAACTTTTTCCCTGAACTCTGGACATGTACTAATAATGCTCATTTTCACTTAATTGCCCAGCAGACATATTGCATTTAACATGGATAGAAACAGTTCCATGATTTCTCCAAGCACCCAATTCCTACTGCATTTGTCCCCACTTCACTAAATGTCTGTCTGTTTCTCAGCCAAAATCCTTGGAGTCATCCTTGGCTTTTCTTTTTTAACCAACACCTGACATCTGATCTGTAGGAGAATCCTGTTGGCTCCATCTTTACAGCATGTCCAGAAGATACCCATTCCTCACAATCTTTACTGTTACCAACTTTGTCTAAGCCACCAATCTTTCTCTCCTGAACTATTGCAGCAGCCTCCTAACTAGACTCTCTGGTTCTACTCTTGCTTCTCTAGAGTCAGTTTCTTCAAACAGATGCCAGACTAATCCTTTTAAAACAGAAATCTGATCAGCATCACTTGTCTCTTAAAGCATTCTGATGGCTTCTGATTCAGAGTAAAATCCCATTCCTCTCTTTGGCTCCCTGCTGTCTTCCTGACTTATCTCTCACCCTTCTATTTCCTGCTCACTTAGTTGGCTCCATTTCCAAATACTACAGATGTACTGGCTTTTTGCTTTGTATTGTATTTGTCAAACGCCTCCTTGTCTCAGGGCCTTTACATTTACTTTTCTATCAGCCAAGAATGCTCCTCTCCCACATATCCACATGGCTTAGTCTCTCATTTCCTTCAGTTCCCTGCTCAAATATCACTTTGTCAGTTATACTTTCTCTGGCCACCTTATATAAAATATCACAAACACCCCCCATCATTCTCTTCTTCAGTCTCTCTGTTTCTCTTATCTTGCTTTATTTTACTTCATAGAATATATCACCATCCACACTAGAATGGAAATTCCATTAGATAGGTAGGGACTTGGACATTTTGGTTAATTTCACCAGTGTCTGGACTAGTGCCTGGAGCATAGGAGATGTTCAGTTATATTTTATGCACCATGATGATATTAGTACTTAGCAATTCATTAATATTTTATTTTAAAAATCTTATGAATATTGACATTTTAAATTTAAAAAGTTATATTGCAACTTATCACTATAAACATTCCCTAAGACTTAACTTTTTGGGCTTCCCTGGTGACGCAGTGGTTAAGAATCTGCCTGCCAATGCAGGAGACATGGGTTCGAGCCCTGGTCCAGGAAGACCCCACATGCCTTGGAGCAGCTAAGCCTGAGCGCTGCAACTGCTGAAGCCCACGTGCCTAAAGCCCGTGTTCCGCAACAAGAGCAGCAAGAGGAACTACCACAATGAGAAGCCTGCACACCGCAATGAAAAGTAGCCCCCACTTGTCGCAACTGGAGAAAGCCCACATGCAGCAACGAAGACCCGATGCAGCCAAAAATAAATAAAATTTAAAAAAGTGATTTAACTTTTTGAAATGTACATAAATTAAGCCAATGTAGTAGAAAGAAACAATATAAAGTCTTTTGTTTGATTTTATCCTAGGTATGAGTTAATACAGAAGGGAGTAACTGAACTTAGAGGTGGTGGGCATGTTCCAGATGTCTACACCCAGAATATGCTTTTAGAAAATGAGAACAAAATTTTGAAGAAAGACTTGAAGCACTGTAAACAAGCAGCTGAGTATGTTATTTTTTAATGACTTTTTTTTTTTTATTTTGGACTAAATAAAAGTAAGGCATTGAATTAGCTAATAGGTGGATGGTGGTTAATGCAACAGAGCTTTAACTCTGGAGAAATGAATTATATGTCAGTTCTAGTTGGAAAGAATATGAAAGGCTTCACCAGCAAATTAATTGAACAGATGAGCAGACCACTCACAACTGTAATTCACCAACAAGAGTGGAATGCAGGGGGTTGTGCAGGAGGTTGTTAATTTGTTATGTAACATTCGCTTCCTTATGTATTTTGATAGTCTTATCATGGCTTGTGGAAATCTTCCCCTATGAGAGTAAGCTGATTTCTGAAATAATAATAAAATTATAGAAAGCTAAAGGAAGGAAGGAGCTAGTGTATTGTTAGTAGAGCAATTTCAGTATTTGCAAGTTGCCCAAAGAAAGCTGTTATTTTATAATTTCATAGCATGAATTTATGCACAGAAGAGAAACGTAACAGAAACCAAATATCTCTGCATGTTTCTTTCTTTCTAAATTAATGAAAGACATGCAATTTTTGGCAAACAAATTTAGATAAATGGACAGTGTTATTCTGGCAAAGACAAATATGTGAATGTGTTGACTTGGGGTGAACATACTCACCTAAGACAATGTTAGATGAAAAATCAATGCTTAGATATGGAGTAGACAGTTTATGCTTTGTTCATTAATTTTTATTAAACATTTGAAGAGGGGCTTTCTCTGTTAAAGAATCATATTAAAACAAAAATTAGATAAACAGAACTACCATAAAGGAACATAATATTTCTAAGATCTTTGTAAAAAACTTTAATGTAAAGAAACGAGACTGTATTGCCAGGTGAAGGAAACAGTTAAAATAAGCTTCTGCTTTTGAATGGTGGTGGTAAATAAATAATAATTTTTACGATTGTTTATTCAGTTACTATGTGCACTTACAGAAATGTATTTTGCAAGTTATACAACTTTCATATTATCTATGGATGTACTATTTGGGATTTTACATTTTAGACGGAAGTGTATGATGATCCACAGAATGATAGTACTAGAATCAGCATCCTCTCTATCCTCAGTTCCATTTCTCAGAAGTGGTTTGCACTCTTGGCCCTGACACTCACTGTGATTTTGTATAGACACCTAATGGATGCACTGGGAATTTGACACAGCAAATTTTTCAGAGTGCTGCCTAGCATACTGTTTCAGTTCCTGATCTCCTTTGAATTATTGCTTGAGTTTGCTAATTTCTTTTGAATAGGTAGAGCCTCTTTCTGCAATGAGTTTTGCTCCAGTGCTATGAAATTATCATTTTTATTACCGGTCATTTATTGAATATTATATTTAATAACTATAATCAAAACCATATAAACTGTTGCCCATGCAAATTATTAGCTTAATGTTAAAAGAAACCATAATTCAAACAGATATCACTCAAATGAAATCTGTCTCTTGTTCATGTTTACTAAAATATCAGATTACTAAATGTTTTTAAAATTTACTGTATTTACTAAAATATAGTTTTAGTTTCAATGGGCTTATGGTAGCTCTCAAATCTATCTTACTTGATATAATTAAACTTATACAAATTAGAAAAGGAAAATATTTATTTAGTTTAATCTACCTGACATGGAAAATTTGAAGGAAAGCTGCTTGACCCTTAGTAAATGCCTAATATTTATATCATTGAATGAATATTAAGCAAATTGTGCTTCACAGCCCCTTTTGATGAAGGATGTCCCTGTGGCCTAATTTTGTTGGATACATTCCCAGAAAATGGAGACTGAAATTTTGTAAAGAATTCCCAAAACTACCTCTGTCATGCTACAAGTTTGCCCCAAATTGTAAGTTTCATCACACAGGTTTTTCAATTTGACTTGTGAGGTTATTTTTCCAGTAGGAATTAGTGATAAACATGGGATTCCCTTTAAGGAATTTACATTAAAGTTTTCTTTTTTAGGATTAAGGCTGTTTCTTAAAGCAAGATAAATGTAGATGTCAAATACTTTTCTAATAATAATTAATATTTAATACATAAAAAGAGTCAGGTTACAGATGTATTATATATAATCTTAATTAAACTGGTAGCATTTAGTGATGAATCTAGAAAAATCAGTGAAATCATATAGCTGCAAGCTTATTATTTATATAGGGAAGATTTGCCATGGAAAGAGTACTGAACTTAACGTTCAAATACCTAGCTTCCAATATTCTGCTACTTATTCACTCAGTTCCCTTATTGTTATACTGGGAATAATTATGCATAATATTATTAACTCCTAGGGAGTGATGTGATAACTAAATAAGACAATCTATATTAAAGAGCTGTGTAGGGCTTCCCTGGTGGCGCAGTGCTTGAGAGTCCGCGTGCCGATGCAGGGGACACGGGTTCGTGCCCCGGTCCGGGAAGATCCCACATGCCGCGGAGTGGCTAGGCCCGTGAGCCATGGCCGCTGAGCCTGCGCGTCCGGAGCCTGTGTTCCACAACGGGAGAGGCCACAGCAGTGAGAGGCCCGCGTACCGCAAAAAAAAGAAAAAAAAAAAAGAGCTGTGTAAATCACAAAGTGCTGTGAAAATGTCAGCTATTATTATCAATATCTCTAAAGGCTGTCATCCCTAGATTATCATATCATTATTTTTGAAATTCAGCAATGATGAAGCATGAGGAAGAGATGTAAAGGGAAAATATTTCACTATAAAATATCTGAATTGCTATAATTAAAAAAGAAATTGTCTTTTTCTCTGCTGTAAGCAATGCCAATTTTAGAACAGAGGTTTCCCTATATTTGCTGCAAATGTAGATTATCTTCTAAAATATAAAATTTAGTGTATGGTATATCTGTATGTTTCGTGATGGGTGTTAGCCAGACTTATTGTGATTATTTTGCAATATATACAAACATACATCCAATCAGTATGTTGTACACCTGAAACTGATATAATGTTACATGTCAATTAAATCTTGATAAAAAAAAGGTTGGGAAAAAACTGCTTGGAAAATATCTTTATGGATGTTTTTAAGGGAAAAACAGCATTATTAAAAAGATTTATAGTTACATTAAATATATTATTGGGTTGGCCAAAAAGTTCGTTCAGAACATCTTATAGCAAAACCTGAGTGAAGTTTTTGACCAACCCAATACATACTAGATACTGGAGAGGAATGATAAAAGTAGTAGTTTGACATTCTTTCTTGGAAGACTAGAATGTAACTGTACTTGTATATTGAAATATAGACCAATTGTTATTTTAACCAAAAATATTTAACTTTTTAACTTTTTAATTCTAAACAAATACCAAGCATATAGAAAGTAAACAAAATAAAATAATGAACTTCTTGGGCCTGTCACACAGTTTCAACACTTATCAACTTTCTGCCATTCTTATTTCATTTCTATCTCCACCCACACCCTACCCCACATCCTGTTTATTATATTATTATTTTTTTAATTTTATTTTTTTGCGGTACACGGGCCTCTCACTGTTGTGGTCTCTCCCGTTGCGGAGCACAGGCCCCTGACGTGCAGGCTCAGCGGCCATGGCTCACGGGCCTAGCCACTCTGCGGCATGTGGGATCTTCCCGGACCGGGGCACGAACCCGTGTCCCCTGCATCGGCAGGCGGACTCTCAACCACTGTACCACCAGGGAAGCCCCTATTATATTATTATTATTTTTTTTTGTGGTACGCGGGCCTCTCACTGTTGTGGCCTCTCCCGTTGCGGAGCACAGGCTCTGGACATGCAGGCTCAGTGGCCATGGCTCACGGGCCCCACCGCTCCACGGCATGTGGGATGTGGGATCTTCCCAGACCGGGACATGATCCCGTGTTCCCTGCATCGGCAGGCAGACCGTCAACCACTGCGCCACCAGGGAAGCCCTGAACTTTGTAAATTTAACTTGGAGTTACTGATGGATTTTAAGAAAGGAACTGATGTGATGGCATACACTTTAGAAATGGGGATGGGTTAGAAATTGTTAATATTGGAGGCAAAGAGACATAATAGAAGCCCTTATATTATTTTTTACAGTTTTTTTTTGTGTTATAATTTACATAACTTGAAATGTACAAGTCTTAGCTACATAATTTTGACAAACAGATGAAGTCTTGTAACCTCCATACTCATGTTACTATAGAACATTTCTATCTATCCAGGAATTTCTTTTGTGTCCCTTCTCAATCATTCCCTCCCCTGGCAATCACTGTTCTGATTTTATTTTCCACCTTAGGTTAGCTTTGCCAGTTTGAGAACTTCATAAATGGAATCACAGAATATTCATTTCTTTGTGTTTGACATCTTCCACTCAGCTAAAATCTGTAAAGTTTATATGTGATTTTTGCATTTATCAATAATTTGTTCCCTTTTATTGCTAAGTAGTACTCTATTGTGTAGTGTATACCACAATTTGTTTACCCTTTTTCTATTGAGTTGTTTCCAACTGTGGTTATTATGAGTGATACTGCTATGAACATTTGTGTACAAGCCTTTTTGTGAAGATGTGCTTTCTTTCTTTTGGATAAAAACTTAGGAATGGAATTTATGAAGGGTAGATGTATAAGAAACTGCTAGTCCATTTTCTAACATTCAAGTTGAGTCATTTTACAATCTCAAGAGCAATATATGAGAGTTCCAATTGCTCCATATTGTCACCATCACTGAGTTTTGTTAGTCTTTTAAATTTCAGCCATTTTAGTGGTTGTATGGTAGCAGCTTCTTGTAGTTTTGATATACATTTTCCTGATAACTAATGATATTGTGAACATTTTGTGTGTGTGTGTGTGCTTATTGGCCATTAATTGATCCTGCTTTCTGTTTAAATCTTTTGCCTGTTTTTGGTTGAATTATTTGTCTTATTTTTGAGTTGTAAGTGTTCTTTATATATTCTGGTTACAAATCCTTTGTCAGAATATTGTGAATATTTTCTTCCAGTTTATGGCTTGATTCTTCAATTTCTTAATGGTGTCTTTGGGTGAGCAGAAGTTTTAAATTTTGAGGAAGTCTAATGTATCTTTTTTACAATATTGCTTTTGATATTTTGGCTAAGATACCATTGCCTACTCCCAGGTCACAGAAATATTCTGTTTTCTCCTAAAACTTTACAGATTTAGAATTTGTATTTCAGCCTGTGGTCTATCTTTAATTTTTGTATACTGTGTGAGGTAGGAGCTAGAGGTTAATTTTCTTTCCTATAGGAATAGTCAGTTGTTCCAGCACCATTCTTAAAAAGATTTTTCATCCTTCATTGAATTTCTTTGGCATTTTTGTTGAAAATCAATTGACCCTGTAATTGTGGGTCTATTTCTATACTCTATTCTGTTCCATTAACCTATTTGTTTATCCTTATACTAATACCACACTCTTGATTACTGTAAGTTTAATTAAGTCCTTAAAGTGGATAGAGTTAGTCTTCCAGCTTTGTTTTTCTTTTTTAAAGACAGTTTGACTATCCTAGATCCTTTGCATTTTCATACAAATTTAAGAATCACTTTGTCTATTTCTATAGAAAGACAGGGGTGGGATTAGAATTAAGATTGAGTTGAATCTATAACAATTTGGGAAGAATGTGTGTTTGTGTGTGTGTGTGTGTGTGTACATATATTTATACATACATACTTTTTTGGGGGGGAAGGATTGATATATTTATAAGTTTTAGTCTTCTATTTGTATGGTATCTCTTTCCAGTTATTAGGTTATCTTTAGTTTAATGCTGTATATTTGTGAAGGAGCTCGAAATTTGTGCCCTTTACATCTAATTTTCTAATGTATACATTTTTGTTACATTGTGAACTCCATATAATAGGGACTTGTCTTGTGCTCAGTATATCCTCAGGGCCTGTAGCTGTGCCTGGCAAATAGGAGGGACTTATATGAATGTGTGCTATTAACATTTTGGCTTTTTAAAAAGCTTCTGACAAAGTTCAACACCCATTTATGATAAAAGCTCTTCAGAAAGTGGGCTTAGAGGGAACCTACTTCAGCATAATAAAGGCCATATATGACAAACCTACAGCTAACATCATACGCAATGGTGAAAAGCTGAAAGCATTTCCTCTAAGATCAGGAACAAGACAAGGATGCCTACTCTCACCACTTTTATTCAACATAGTTTTGGAAGTCCTAGCCATGGCTGTTGGAGAAGAAAAAGAAATAAAAGGAATCCAAATTGGAAAAAAAGAAGTAAACTGTTACTGTTTGCAGATGACATGATACTATACATAGAAAATCCTAAAGATGCTACCAGAAAACTACTAAGGCTCATCAAAGAATTTGGTAAAGTTGCAGGATACAAAATTAATACAGAGAAATATGTTTTTTAAAATACTTTTTATTTTATATTGGAGTATAGTTGATTAACAATGTTGATAGTTTCAGGCTTACAGCAAAGTAATTCAGTTATACATATACATGTATCTATTCTTTTCCAAATTCTTTTCCCATTTAGGTTGTTACATAATATTGAGCAGGGTTCCCTATGTTATGCAGTAGGTCCTTGTTGGTTATACATTTTAAATATAGCAGTGTGTACATTATTTTTTAATACACAGAAATCTCTTGCATTTCTATACACTAACAATGAAAGATCAGAAAGAGAGATTAAGGAAACAATCCCATTTACCATCGCATCAAAAGAATAAAATTCTGAGGAATAAACTTACCTAAGGAGGCAAAAGACCTCTACGCAGAAAACTATAAGATACTGATGAAAGAAATCAAAGATACCTCAAATAGTTGGAGAAATATACCATGTTCTTGGATTGGAAGAATCAATATTGTGAAAATGATTGTACTACCCAAAGCAATCTACAGATTCAATGCAATCCCTATCAAATTACCAAGGGTAATTTTCACAGACTTAGAATGAAATATTTTACACTTTGACCAAAAGACTCCAGAGATTGAAAGCAATCTTGAGAAAGAAAAATGGAGCTGGAGGAATCAGGCTCTCGGACTTCAGACTATACTGCAAATCTACAGTAATCAAAACAGTATAGTACTGGCACAGAAACAGAATTATAGATCAATGGAACAGAATAGAAAGTTGAGAGATAAACCCATGCACATATGGCCACCTAATCTATGACTAAGGGGGCGAGAATATACAATGGAGAAAAGACAGTCTCTTCCATAAGTGCTGCTGGGAAAATTGGACAACTACCTGTAAAAGAATGAAATTAGAACACTCCCTAACACCATAAACAAAAATAAACTCAAAATGGATTAAAGACCTAAATGTAAGGCTGGATACTATAAAACTCTTAGAGGAAAGTATGGACAGAACACTCTTTGACATAAATCACAGCAAGATCTTCTTTGACCCACCTCCTAGAGTAATGAAAATAAAAACAAAAATGAACAAATGGGACCTAATGAAACTTCAGCTTTTTCCAGCAAAGGAAACCGTAAACAAATTGAAAAGACAACCTCAGAATGGGAGAAAATATTTGCAAACGAAGCAACTGACCAGGGATTAATCTCCAAAATATACAAGCAGCTTGTGAAGCTCAATATAAAAAAAAAAAAACAACCCAATGAAAAAATGGGCAGAAGACCTAAATAGACATTTCTCCAAAGAACACATACAGATGGCCAACGAACACATGAAAAAATGCTCAACATTATTAATTATTAGAGAAATGCAAATCAACAGTACAATGAGTATCACTCCACACCAGTCAGAATAGCCATCATAAAAAAAATCTAGAAACAATAAATGCTGGAGAGGGTGTGGAGAAAAGGGAATACTCCTACACTGTTGGTGGGAATGTAAATTGGTACAGCCACTATGAGAAGAGTATGGAGGTTCCTTAAAAAACTAAAAATAGAGCTACCATATGACCCAGCAATCCCACTGCTAGGCATATATCAGGAGAAAACTGTAATTAGAAAGGATGCATGCACACTGATGTTCATTATGGCACTATTTACAATAGCCAGGACATGGAAGCAACCTAAATGTCCATTGACAGAGGAATGGGTAAAGAAGATGTAGTACATATATACAATGGGATATTACTCAGCCATAAAAAGGAGTGAAATAGTCTCATTTTCAGAGACATGGATGGACCTAGCAACTGTCATACAGAGTGAAGTAAGTCAGAAAGAGAAAAACAAATATAATATTGCTTATATGTGGAATCTTGAAAAATGGTAGAGATGAACTTATTGCAAAGCAGAAATAGTCACAGATGTATAGAACAAATTTTTCGTTACCAAGGGAGAAAGAGGGGGTTGGAATGAATTGGGAGATTGGGACTGACATATATACACTACTATGTATAAAACAGATAACTAAAGAGAACCTACTGTATAGCACAGGGAACTCTACTCAGTGCTCTGTGATGACCTAAATTGGAAGGAAATGGGAGAAAGAGTGGATATATGTGTACATATGACTGATTCACTTTGCTGTACTGCAAGAAACTATTATAAAGCAACTATACTACAATAAAAATTAATAAAAAAAACATTTTGGCTCTTTAATTAAGCTTTTAATAATTTTTAGAGTAGTTAATTCATGATTTTTGCCTCTTTTATAGTATTCCTTAGGAGAAGGCATCGTTTTCCTTTTATGATGGGAATTTAAATAATTTTCTCTGAAGCTCCGTCTTGCCCCATTTAGAGTACTGTCTTCCTTTGCTGAGCTTTTATAGTAAGGAAATGTAATGCAGACCATAAAAGTTTTATTGAGAGTCCTGAAGATTAGGCAGGAAATAATACTGACTAGGATTACTAAATAGAAGATTAAAATGTACCATCTTAAAAATAATGAAATACTTAATTTTATCTCCTGCCGGAAAATATAGGCATAACGAAAATTAAATGGCTGTTAATACTGAGAAAAAATTAGGTGCTTTACTAATAGGCTCTAATTTCACTTACAAAATTCACTTCTATAAAAGGTCAAAGAGTACCCAGCATTTCCAAAGACCCATTTAATTTAATGACTTTCAGAAACACACACTGTGGATAAAGATAATAATGAGGCCCATAAAATTTCATGCTTTAGTGTTTAGGTAATTGCTTGTTAAATTAAGAAGGTATTTTTTTCCAGACATGGGTATACCCCTTTCTTTTTTGGTTAAGAAGATAATGAAAGTTTGCATCTAATCTAGCTGAGTAGTATTTTGGCTATCTGACAATTATTCCAATAATAATTGTAGTGGGTTAAACAAATTTATTTATAACCAATTGAAGAGAATGAAATAGTTGGTAATTATACAGTACTGTTATCAGAAATTACTTTGATTCAAGTTTGCACACGAAAAAATACATGACAAAGATGGCCTACTTTGGTGCATGTAAACAAGAAAATGTTTATATGATACCTTTTGCCAAATTATGATAACAGAATAACTCAGTAAATCTATTATAAAAGCTGAGTAAAAACTATTCAGTTAATAACAATTATTTTACTTGGAGCATTCAGTTAAAAATAATTTTTTAGAGTACATTATTAAATTATGTTAGTACATTAAACATGGAGTTTTGGGGACAGTGCTTTTATAGTATGAAAAATATGAGTATCTTGATATTTTATAATTTAATTATATATTTTGATATGCTGCTTTCCTGAAATGGGGAAGTTAGTCGCTCTGCCATCTCATTAAGGAAAAGCATTTAAGTAGTGTGTTCTTTATGATATACGAATCTAAATAGAATGTTTCACTGAATAACTTACTTCATTGTACTTGAAATAGAATTATATATTTGGTGTCTGTCTTAATAAAAGTGTTTCTTAAAGAAAACGATGCTCTACTAATATAGTGAGAAAATACTATATAGTTTAAATATTAATTGGTTATATGAATATTTCAAACTTTTTTTTTTTTTTTTTTTTTTCTTTTTGCGGTATGCGGGCCTCTCACTGTTGTGGCCTCTCCCGCTGCGGAGCACAGGCTCCGGACGCGCAGGCCCAGCGGCCATGGCTCACGGGCCCAGCCGCTCCGCGGCATATGGGATCCTCCCAGACCGGGGCACGAACCCGTATCCCCTGCATCGGCAGGCGGACTCTCAACCACTGCGCCACCAGGGAGGCCCTCAAACTTTATTTTTTAGTACAACTTTTATTTTCCTTTTATTAAGCAAATGGGCAGCAGGAAGGTCATAATAGGAGATGTATCACCATGAAATGAATTTAAATTGTTTCACTGAGTAGACTTCATTTGTGAAAACAGAAAGCAAGTCTCTGAAAACCAATTTAATGGTCAGAAACACTTTATAAAGTACAATACTTCAATCAATTCCTATGCTTTCTTTCCTGGGATGAGTACAAATAGGACTTAAAGTGTATATTTAAAAAGTGAGTTGATGCAGTGCTGTACATTTGTGGTTCTGCTTAAGAAACCGCAATATTATTTTTCTAAGTTTTATTTAACCTATTATGGGTTTACATTTCAGGTAAGATAAATAAAATATAAGCCCATGAAATAATTCGTCAAGTTGTTGTAGACTCAAACTGGAGTTTTAGTAGACTCAAAATAGATGTTCATAAAGTTTAAATTCTTTTATAAAGATATACATAAAGATCAGTGTTACTAATAATCATGTATCCTGATATTTTTGATCCCTTAGAGGATATTTACCTACTGGCATGCCCCCTATTTTAGGTAGATAAATGTAGGTGTTTGAGGAATTGAATATATCTGTTCTACTATACTAAATAGTAATATGATGATGATGATGATTACAGTAATATTTATTGAATATTTTCTATGTGCAAGATAATATATAAGACACTTTACATACTTTTCTTATAAGTGAATATGAATTCAAGTGATGTTCTTGTGTTTTCACAACAAATTGCCAACTCAGCCATTTATCATTTCTAGTCATTCTATTTAAACTTTCTCCTCCTTTCCACTCACTTCTCCACTCATTAGGCACATTTTGGTGGCAGAGGGGTTCTCTCTGTTTTTTGGTCCATCTTCTCTCATACATACACACAGAGTTAAAACCTGGAAAGAATAAACTGTTTATCTAATAGTTGGAATATTCCACAGATGATTTTTCAAGTCTCAATATTTTAATCAACATTTTCTTGTGCCTTCAAGATTGTTGGCATGGAAATGAAGTTGAGGGTTAGATGGTTAGACCATGAAGTACTGTGACACAATGTTTATTTACATGTGGTCAAAACTACAACATTGACAGTAGAATGAAGAACAACACAGGTCATCCACAATAAGTGGGAGATGGTAGGGGAGAAAGAAAGAAACTTGGAAGAATGGAAAAGACATTTTCACCATATGCCATGTGTGGCTTGATCTTGCAGCAAGAAGTCTCACTACTCATAACATGTGTCATCAGAAGTCTGAAAACCTAAACTCATACCACTGCTCTGGCAGTATCCCAGCCACCATTCCTCAATGATTGCTCTGACATAGCTCCTAAAGCAGAAATCTATTGTATGCATTTATTTCATATAATCTGAATTTTGAAATATGAGAGGCAGATTTATTCCATTCTGATCTTTTTGCGAGCTGTCAGTACTCTAATTTAGTCCATCCATTTTTCAGAATGTTAGAATCTCAGTTCAGTAGCACTTTGTCAGTTAACTAAGACTGTAGATAACCACTTTTACATTATAAATTATATTTTACATTATTATATTGAAACTAACTTACATTGTAGAGGTGGAGGAAACATTCCCATTAATTTTTTCACATACGACTTGGGCTGAGAAAGAATAGTCTCGCTTGCTTTATGCCGGGGATCTACAGAAGATATATCCAGTTGAAGAATGTTTCTGTATCACAACACTGATATTGAAGACTTTTTTCATTAAGTTACCAATTATTTTAGTAATATGATCTGTAGGTGGTATATATTTTTCACATGCCTTACCAGAATGAAATCTTGGTTTTCTAGAATTTATACACTTTCTTTTTTATGATTATCAGAACTAAGTAGCCCACTTAACCATATATTCAAGCAAGTTCAGAATTAAATTTTGTAAAGTCTTTTTCTTTATTTGTAATTATTTTGAATTATCCTATTTTATATGTATTTCAATTTTATAAACAAATTGTCTTTGAAAATAGATGGATTATGTGTTATTGTGGCAGCATACCTTTAATTTTCCTTTATTTAAATGAAACGTGAATAAATGATATTTTTGAAACTATAGGTTTTAGCCTGTTCATTCCCCACCCCCATATATGTTATGTTGGTTGGGATATTTCAATGAGAATTATAGTGGAATCTTTGCTTTTCAATAATCTTTTGAATTGCTTAGTACTGGATTTGAACTGATAAGTAAATATTTTTTTCAGAAAAGAATTAGCAGTGATTTTTTTTTTTTTTTTTTTTTTTTTTTTTGCGGTATGCGGGCCTCTCACTGTTGTGGCTTCTCCCGTTGCGGAGCACAGGCTCCGGACGCGCAGGCTCAGCGGCCATGGCTCACGGGCCCAGCCGCTCCGCGGCATATGGGATCCTCCCGGACCGGGGCACGAACCCGTATCCCCTGCATCGGCAGGCGGACTCTCAACCACTGCGCCACCAGGGAGGCCCAGCAGTGATTTTTAAAGTTGTTATTTTTATTTTTCAGCAAGGCTAGAGAAGATCTGCTGAAAACTCAGAAAGAACGTGATTTTCATCGAATGCACCACAAGAGAACAGTCCAGGAGAAAGACAAGTTAATTAATGACCTCAAAGGGTAAGCTGCTAGTATTTGTTGGCATATTTATTAAAGAACTATTTAATTTGTGTTAAGCCATTTGGCCATGGAAGAAGGTTCCAGGTAAAGTTATTCATTCAGCATTTATTGAGCATCTACTGTGTGCCATGTGTTTGATACAAAGATGAGCAAGTTTAGGTCCTTGCTGTTGAGGTTCCCAGAGACTATTAAGTTGTGTGATGGGGGAGGAGTTAAACAGAAATATAGTGAAATATACTGCATTGTATTTATGCAAGCCAAGAGGTGGTCACCCCAACCAGATTAGAGAGTTAGATGGTTCAGGGACCTATTTCTAAAGGAAATGAATTCTAAAGTATGAGTTAACAGAGTGAGGGAGTGGGGTCAGCATTCTGTGCAAAGGCACCAAGTCACTGGAGGAACAAGACATATTCACCAAATTGTAAGAATGGAGAGCAAAGTACAGAAGCAGCTTGACAAGGGCAAGGTGGAGGGCGCCACATACTGCATAACCTTGAATTTATCCTAAGGCTTTTAGAAATTACTCTAATGATACTCAGATTCACTTCCCTCTGCCCTCCTCCTCTCCCTGACCCCCCCTTCCCCGCCAAGTAAGAAAAAAATTTATAATCTCTAACTAAAATTCTCCTTTGCTTGTTCTAGGGCAGTGCTGCCCAATAGAACTTTCTGTAATGTTATAAATATTTTATATCTGCACTCCCCCATATGGTAGCTATTCATCACATCCTCTACTAAGCACTTTCAGTGTGGCTAGTACAACTGATGAATTAAATTACTGATTTTATTTAATTTTAATTAATTTCAGTTTAAATTTAAATAGCCACATTTGGCTAGTGGCTACTGTATTGAACAACATAGCTTAGGGGTGGTCAGGATAATTGCTGTCTTTAGTTGTGATTATGGTCATTATGGCTATTATGATTTCTTAATTATAGGCTGTCTCGAAAGAATCAATGTACCTTCTAACTTAGCAATATATTAGAAGTTAGCACTTTTCTGATTTTTCTTAATTGAGTCTCTATAGAAGTCAAACACCAGTTTAATGAAAGAGAGATTGCATTAACTTGAAAAAAAGGCCTTGAGAGTGTTTATTCATTGCCTTTGATCAATGCTTTTGGTTTCATATTTTGGTCTAAATTATTTTTTTGTTCATAAGATTGTTCCAAGTCCAGAAAAATTCAGAAAAAAATCTTTGAAATGATTTGTTTTCTTCTTAACAAAAACATTAATTGAGAAGTAGTACAATGTAATGGAAAGAGCTTGGATTTTGGAGTCAATTAAACATTGGAAGCCTGGCTCCACTACTTACCTTTGTGTGCTCATTGTAATTCTGTTTCTTATCTGTAAAAACTGTCATAAGAAAAGTACCTAATATAGTGTCTGGAACATAATAGATATTAAGTACTTTGCACATACCCTAACATTGAAAGTATGTGCTAAATATATACTATTTCATGTAGATTTCCCTTTTGCATTTTTATACAGGTCTCTTTTTAGAACTATATGTTGTATTTTGTTTTAAAAATTTTTATATTTTAATATTTGGGAATTAATTTTATATCTTTTATATTTGGGAATTATTCTACTCTCAGGACAATAAAGAGGCCTGTGGCTCTTCTGAAGTCATGTAGAAGTCTATAAAGGTAGCGAAGCTTTTTCTTGTACAAAGATAACTAATTTGGGCTTCCCTGGTGGCGCAGTGGTTGAGAGTCCGCCTGCCGATGCAGGGGATACGGGTTTGTGCCCCGGTCTGGGAGGATCCCACATGCTGCGGAGCGGCTGGGCCTGTGAGCCATGGCCGCTGAGCCTGCGCGTCCAGAGCCTGTGCTCCGCAATGGGAGAGGCCACAACAGTGATAGGGCCGCGTACCGCAAAAAAAAAAAAAAAAGATAACTAATTGCTGTGCCTTCATCAGGGTGAGGTACCCATTTGCCCAGAGGAAAAGCCCAAAGGTATTTTAGTAGTTGTGTGTGTGTGTGTGTGTGTGCGCGCGCGCGCATATATACACATACACATACGTGAGTTTGAATCACAGTACGTTCTTCATGGGAAAGATCTCAGGTTTGAGTCCATTCTCACCCTCTGTGCTGATACAAGCAGGCTTCAGTACTTCAGTTACTTGGGTTGATGACAGTCTCAGAGCACCTTTGTATCCAGCTGTGGCAGCTGAAATATGATTTTTCACTGTTGCTGATGTTCTGTTCATGGTAAATTGAGTTTTTGTTTTAAATTATTTTTTTGAGACTTCTAGCCTATGTGTAAAATATATCATGCTTGTTAAATTTCCTAGAATGTTTAAAGAGAATACTATTATAATTTATTTCATGTAAAAATTCAGTATTTTCAGATTATACTTTTTGTAATCCTTAGGGGCCCCAGAAGAAATCCACATTACATTGGAATATAACTACACTTAGTGTATATTCAGATAGCCTTTATTTCCATATTTAATCAGTAAGAATAATGTTTCCATTGAACCATCTGGATAAATCACTAATATATTTTTTCTAAGGACCTAAAACAAAATTTCATTGATGACCTGAAAGTCACAAAAAAACTAGTCATGAAATTAATCAATCACCAGTGAAGTTAATCAGTCAGCAGTGAACACCTTCTCTTGTAATTGCACCATTGCATAATAAATCAGCTATAGAGAAGAGGGTTTTTGATTCCAGTATAAGTTAGGGTCTGAGTTCTCTGTGTCATATTTTACCCAAATATTTCAATGATGTATCTTTTTATCATAAACCACAAAATGTTAACCTTAATGTTTTCTCTAAATTGTTCAACTAATTTGTAATTTGTTGCTTTTACCTGTCAAGTTTTCAGAATTTCCTGTTTAACATGAGTGACTTATTATGAACGTACTTATTTTCAGAATTTTTAATACTAACAATTAGAACTTATAAGTGGATGAATTATGAGGTTCTTATGGAATTTATAAAACAGTCACACTCCTTCAGTCTGATTAAACAGAAGATTTCTGTGAATGTTGTTTCCTTGTTATATCTTATTGGTATTTATGTGTTGCTAATTCTTTGCACAGAGGATAATCCAGTCATGTCTCATGAATGAGTAGATGCCAAAATCATCAATAATGTTTATACTTCAATTGCTCACAAACTCAGCACACAATGTTTTGTGTATATAACTCTGTACCTGAATATGTGTTTACAAATGTATAAATATCCCTAGAAGTGTATAGTATATAGCAAAATGTATATATGCTAAGTATATTAAGTAGAATAGGGAATGAAATTATATATACTACTTATATCTTTTATTACTCTCTCTTGCTTTTCTGAGTGTGACTAAATTAATACACACTAAGTATAACATATATATAAAATACATATTATTATATATAATATAATATAAATATATATCATAACTTTAATGCTTAGGTTTTATTACTGTCATCAATGAATTATAATCAAAATTATCTTGAGAAATATGATTTATAAATCAATGGCTTTCATAAATATATTCATGAAAATATTTTATAAAATGAGGACTACTATTTTAATTTTTTAATAAAAACAAATGTAAAATTATTTTGGGAGACTTCTGCTTTGAGTCATATAAGAATAAGTGGTATAAAGCTAACTCTCCAGCTGGTACTGGACTAGCTGTCCACTGTAATGAACTACAAAACTGGACAGAATTTTTGTTGTTGTTTTTAGAGTAGAACTGGGATGTCGAAGAGGAGGGAAATACACAAAGTGAGCAGCATGATCAGCCCAGATTTCTGTCTGGAGGCACTTTTCAGAAAATAGTATGACAAGGTGGGACCCAAACAGACCATGGTAGTCTTGATGAGCTGACGAGGCAGAGGTCAGAGTTCAGGGCTGCTGAGAGAGCTAGAATTTGCAGGACAGGGTGCACAAAAGGAGGGAGGTACATGAAAAGGTACTTGAGAAATACCTGTAGTGGTTGCTTTTAGTCTTTGACCAGATACTAAGTTGTGGAAGTACATGGTAAGAGAACATGAAGCCTACAAAGAACAGATCCTGGGCAACTGTGTGCCAAATGGAGATTCCAGAGATTGCAGATGTAGGAGTTCTGACCAGCTACAATGGAGAAAGCTCACTGAACACTCTGAGCACTCAGTTAAGACCCTTGCTAAACCCTGCCATAGGAGCTGAGCTATTCTAGTCTTGGAGAAGGAACTATTTTAGACTTGCCCTATAAAAAGCTTAAACGTAAACTTCGAAAGACCTCTGCAGCAGCTTGCAGCACAGCCGAAGTGTTAGCTCTTTCTAGGGCAGGAGGGCCACCTCTGCAAGCCCATAGGGCCTGAGGAGGAGCGCTCCAGAAACAACATTGTCAGGGACATCCTGAGAACCAGAGAAAAAGAAGTCATTTCATATTGATGAGAGTCAGTTCATCAGAAAGATATAATATGCATGATTCTAATATAAGACTTGAAAATATATGAAGCAAAACCTGATAAAGCAGAAAGGAAAAATAGATATTTCCATAGTTATAATTGGAGATTTTAACATTCCTCTAGTAGCAATTATTAGAAAAATAGGCAAAAATTCTCAAGTTGACAGGACAGGACAGATTAATTGTGCATAATTGACATTTCTTGAATTCTGTCAATACTTTGGACTTTTCAAGTGCCTATGGAATGCTCACCAAAATAGGTCGTATGCTGAGCCATAAAACAAATCTCTATAAATTTCGAAGAATTGATATCTGTACAAGGTATTTCTGACCTCAATCAAATTAAATTAAAAATCAATGACAGGGCCTCCCTGGTGGCGCAGTGGTTGAGAGTCCGCCTGCCGATGCAGGGGATACGGGTTCGTGCCCCGGTCTGGGAGGATCCCATATGCCGCGGAGCGGCTGGGCCCGTGAGCCATGGCCGCTGGGCCTGCGCATCCGGAGCCTGTGCTCCGCAACGGGAGAGGCCACAACAGTGAGAGGCCCGCATATCGCAAAAAAAAGAAAAAAAAAAAAAAAAAAAATCAATGACAAAAAGCTCTGAAAAATTTCCAAATAACTGGAAATTAAGTAACATATTTCTAAATCACCCATGAATCAAAGAAGGAAATGAGAAAATATTTTGAACTGAATGGTTTAAAATGTAACATTAAAATTTGTGGGATTCAGCCAAAGCAGTGCATAAAGTGAAATTGATAACTTATATTAGAAAAGAAGAAAAATTTAAACCAATGGTCTAATCTTGTACCTTAGAAGCTCAAAAAAGAACAATTAAATACAAAGAAAGAAAAAGAAGATCAGAAACCAATAAACTAGCGAAGTTATAAACATAAGAAAAATTCAACAAAATCATACATTGGTTGTATAAAAATATAACAAAACTGATAATAAAATTGTCAAACCCTGGGGCTTCCCTGGTGGCGCAGTGGTTGGGAGTCTGCCAGCCGATGCGCGGGACATGGGTTCGTGCCCCGGTCCGGGAGGAGCCCACGTGCCGCGGAGCGGCTGGGCCCGTGGGCCATGGCCGCTGGACCTGCGCGTCCGGAGCCTGTGCTCCGCGGCGAGAGAGGCCACAGCGGTGAGAGGCCCGCGTACCACACACACGCACACACACACACACACAAAATTGTCAAACCCTAGATATACTAATTATCACCAAATGTTGGCAAAGATGTGCGGTAACCAGGAGTCTCATATATTGCTGTTGGAAGTATAAATTACGACCCAGCAATTCAACCCCTAGGTATGGTTTCTAAGAGAAATGAGGGTACATAACCAAAAATATCTTATATGACTTGTATAAGAATTTTCATAGAAACTTTATTCATAATAGTCCCAAACTGAAAACAACTCAGTTCTTTATCAGTATAATATTGGATAAACACATTGTACAATATACATACAAAGGAATAGTACTCACAATAAAAAGGAATGAATTACTGATATCTACAACAACATGGAAGGATCTAAAAAAAAATTATGCTGAGTGAAATAAGCCAGTTTCTGAAGAGAACATGTTCTATGATTCCAAGTATATGAAGGTCTAGAATCTCCTGAAATGTTAGAAATACTCTCTATTTTGATAACAATGTGGACTACCTGGGCATGCATGAAAACTCTGAACTGTAATACTTAAGATCTGTGTATTTCACTCCATGTAAATCACACTTCATAAAAATGAAAAAATATTTTGAAAGCATTTTCAAATTAAACAGATTCTTAAAATTTATATCATATGTTGAGATGAATTGAGATATCAAAATATTTTATACTTAATTTTCTTAATATGAGGTTATTCATACTTGTTTTCAAGACCATCCTTAATTTTGATGTGAATGACACCCTTTCTGTTTAATCATCTATTGTTTGTAGCCCTTGTCTTTTTGAAAATTGTTTCTGAATTAAAGAAACTGCAATTTTGTTTTCTGTCAATGAATAGCAGCAACTTCTTGGTGCATACTTGAATACAGCAAAAGTAAACAGAGAACTAGTTAACTCAAGAGAAATGTGACTTTCCCACCTCCACCTAGGTTGCAGGGAAATTGCATGCCAAATAATGCTTCTTGCACTTCTTGGCTCTGTTGTGTTGACCTTTATATGGTTAATTCATTTCTTATTCCAATGCAAAAAAATAGAAAAAAGATTTAGGTGTTAGATGGAAATCACTGATTTAACTCAACTACCCTTTAAGATGCCCTTTATTTTTCATAGGTTGAAGTTACATTACGCATCTTATGAACCAACTATAAGAGTATTATATGAGAAGCACCACGCTTTACTGAAGCAGAAAATGCTGACCTCTTTGGAAAGAGACAGAGCAGTGGGACAGGTAAAGAGACCATCCAAGCTACCTGAAAATGATTTTTAACCATTTATTTTTTATAACATTATTAGAAATATTGGTTTTGTTTCTGAGTTAAATTTTAAAAGATTTCCCCCAATTGTCATGCTGTAAAAAATATTAATTTGGAAACATCCAGGAGAAGTATTTTATCCATTTTAAAACTACAAAGATTATTATTTAATTAAAATTATTTAATTAAAATATAACTTTTTAGGAGATTATTAAAATATAGTTACAGAGAAAAACTCAGCCATTAAAACATAACAATATTTAAACTGGGTTTTAAATGCCAACTTTGACAGCTATAAACATGGACCTTACCTAAACACTTTAAACTCAGACTTCTCATATGTAAAGTATAACCACAATGACCTATCTTTTAATATTGTTGTGAAACTTAGATGGGATAATGAATAGAAAGTCCATGCAATTCACCCCCAAATGAATATTTGAAACACCTAGTTACTGACCCAATTTTCAGTCATTTTTGCTGTTGACACCCTTTTTAATTCTTCTTGCAGTGTTTTTGTATAAGCCTAGGCCTAGGGTAGTGGTGAGGAATCTCTAGTATAGAATTCAAGAAAAATAAAACAAAATGTTTCTTGGCTACATTAAAAGTATGTAACACTGTATTATAAAATATAAACTGCTACTATACTTAACATTCTTTTATCGTTTTCTGGAGATTTTAATTTTTGGTCAAACTTTCAGAAGCTACAGAAGCTTGCACGATGGTTACAAAAGTGTGAATGATTTTATTAAGACATAACTTTAATCAATTGCATATTGTCTTTTCTTGAGTGTAATCTTCAGCTACTAAAATGAAAACATCACTTGTCTCCTTGTTTCTTTGTGCCTGAAATTTAATTGTGTATTCTTGAATGTATGAATTGCATTAATGGTAATATTGCATAAAAATAGTTTAATAATAGTTCACATTTTTATGGTACTGTATTGTCAAACCTTCAGAATTTCATCTCTTTGCTCTTTTTCATCTAACCTGTCCCCACAGCCTCCCAACAAGAGACACAATTCTACAACCTGGAACACTGTGAGCTAGATTCAGGTTGCTCCTGCTTCTTTTCCTGCCACAAAACAACTTAGACTTTTGCTCCTCATCTTACTCTCCTTTTCCCCCTGTTTTCATGCTCATCTCCCTATTACTCTTCCCTCAGGAGGAATCCATCAGTCCCCTGGCCATACATCCCCAAGTGACCACGTAAACTTTGGCGTCTCTGACAGACCACTCAGACTAAGTTTCAATATTCAAGGATATCAGGGCCTTCCAGGCATCCATGATGGCAAGTGCCTACACTCCCCTCCAGATTATTGATTTCTACATTTGCCATCTATCTATCACTGGACTGGATCTTCCAGTCAGTATCAGTGTGATTAGGGCTAAGTTATCTTCCTGGAATGGCCATCAGTTCCCCTGTCTCTAACATGAGGTTAGATTAAAGGCCATATTAAGGACATATTTAGGCCATATACAGTCTTTGGGTTTCAGATTGCTCATCACTGGTTTTGTTACAAGAGCTAAGGATTAGGAGTGATAGAAGTCAGTCCCAGCTGTGCTACAAAATAGCCATGTGAACATTCAGGTAACTTTACATATATGTCTCTTTTCTCATTCATTAAACAAAGATAAAATTACTTGCCTTATGATTGATATGTATCTAAAATGAAAACATGTTTAAAAATGAAAATCATTCTCTCTATGAGGAAGGGTTGAATTTTACACACTACCATTCACATGTGTAAAGAACTGTATCTTCATTATCTACAACTTATTTTGTCTTTGAACCCCTACTCCTGCTGAAGGCAAACTAAAACATAACCTGCTATTAAAAACTATCCAGATCTTTCTGGGTTAAAACAGTCTCTTTTAGTTTAACACAGGGTGTTTGAATGTTATATTAACTGATTGTTTAGCTAAAACATATCTGTCAGTGTTAATTTTCTGTCTTCAAATAGCATCCTTTTCTTCTCACTCTTCCCAGATGGCTCCTAGTACAAGAGACCCTTATTTGTCCACTGGCCCGAAGTCTACATGCTATCCTTTCGACCTTCACTTTCTAGTGTAGTGTGACTGGTTTGGTTATATTCCTGGTGTTTAGGTACATGGTTCTGGGTGGTTCTTTTGAGTGTGAACCTAATATACTTGCTTATTCCATAGCCTCTGCTACACCTTCTGTGAGATCCTTAACATCTGGACCTCATTGTCCTGACTCTCATTCATTGTCATTTCCTTATCATTTCCTTAAAAACCTTATCTTGACCATTTAGCTTACTGTGTTTCTCTTAACATATAGACTTCTCAAATACTTTGCATAAAGAAGGGTTCGATTTTAGAATTTTTAATGCTATTTAGTTTGTATATAAGAGTGAAAGTATACTGTAATATCTAATAAGTATGTGTTTTCAAATTCTTTTGGTAGATAATAAACAATGTAACTTTTATTTATTTTTATTTTATTTATTTTTTAAAAATATTTATTTTATTTATTTATTTAATTTATTTTGGGCTGTGTCAGGTCTTAGTTGCGACATGCAGGATCATTTTTGCAGCATGCAGCATCTTTCGTTGTGGCGCACAGGCTCTTCGATGCGGCACATGGACTTCTCTCTGGTTGTGGCACCCGGGCTGCAGAGTGCGTGGGCTCTCTGGTTGCAGCATGCAGGCTTAGTTGCCCCGAGGCATGTGGGATCTTAGTTCCCCGACCGGGGATCAAACCTGAGTCCCAAGCATTGGAAGGTGGATTCTTTACCACTGGGCCACCAGGGAAGTCCCCAACTTTTAAATTTATTTAAGTCTTATGGAAACATCTATAATTTAATTAGTTTCAGCTTTACAAAATTACTGAAAATGTCCAAAATTCGAATTAGAGCCCCATGTTTCAAAAAAGATAAAACATAATTTATTTGTTAGTATATATATGTATAATAGATTACATTTTATCGTTTTTGGATCATGGGGTTCAATTTAGGATAAATTCTAAAAGATACATACATATATATGTATGTATTTCTAGGTCTGTCTGCTGAGAGGGTCTAGAAGTAATGACACTGCAGTAGCAACAAGTATACCTAGTGCCCAATATCAATTTCTAATACTGTTTTCCAATAAGAGGAAGTAGTTAGTGCTCCTTGGAGAAGTGGCTGAGTGTAGTCTGGGCAAGGAAAATACATGATGAGCCCAGGTGAGCATTTGGGGCATCATGTTGTACTAGAGAGTAGGAAATGTTCATAATGTAAAAAAGAAAACAAGGAAGGAAGGAAGGAAGGGAGGAAGGAAATACCCAATACGATAATGGAGCATGTCAAAGGACAAAGGAACTATTGTGGGCAACTATAGATGGACCACCAACCAAATTTGGTTTAGATGTTGAGCCTGATGATGTACCATGGTAATGCATGGCATTAACAGGGGAAACAGGGTATACAGGAACTCTCTGTACCATATTTACAACTTTTATGTAAATTTTACACTAAACTAAATAAGAAATTCGTTAAAAATTTTATAATCCATTTGGCATCCAAAAATAGATATAACATTTTCACTTTTTTTTCCCACCCAGGCATTTCATGAGCACTAATCCATAGATTACAAATTATTATCTGCTCTTTTCCATTAATAAGGAAATGTTGCTACTCAATGATAGTAGAAAAATTTGTGTATCTGTATATAATTAAATAGATGATATTTTCTGTTGGTATAATCATTTAAGGGATGAGATAGCTTTTTAAGGTTGAATTTTTAATTTAAGTCTGTTGTTCAGGAAATATCAGTAAATGGTATGCCACCAAACTAACAAATTAAATAAAACAAGGAGTAAGTTTGTGGGTGGAAAATGAGCTAAGAGTTTTAGGATAACAGTAGTCTCTTCATATTTTACTTCCCAAGTAATACTTACCTCATCTTTTATGGACATAAAGATGAATTAGGCTGTTGTGAAGAAATTTCAACAGAGGAGAAAACTCTCTCAGAGTAGACACCTGAATAATTATCATTAAAAGTATGCAACGAGTATTGTTGTCTCAGGAAACTATGCTGTGAAATAAATGTTTCAGGCGTTTACCCATAATAGATACTTAATACTTGCCATGGAATTGAATTTAAACTTAATAAAATTATGTTTTCTTTTGTTGCAATTAATGTTTAAATTTTTAAAATACATAGGAATTAATCCAAGAGAAATTAATGTTTTCTATATTTTGTAATCAATATTTAAACATTGCATTTTAACCCATTTTTTGAGTTATTTAGTATAGAATCTCATATCTTTGGATTTTACTTTTTAGATTTCTGGACTTCAAGAAGCACTGAAGTGTATGGAAATAGGGCATAGTTTCCATGCTCCTGAAATTAGAGGTAAAAGTGAAATATAATAAAACTGTAATTTATTGGTTGGTGATTTTTCTATCTTATCAGAACTCAAAATGCTGACAGGGTGACTTCTCAGCCCTATATTTGAGGCAACTATTTTTAGGCATTGGAAAACATCACAAGTCACAGAAGGCAAATGATAGAAGGAAAATTTGTAAGTTGAGCTTCACCATCATCATGACTTTTTGTCCGGGAAAATTTCCAAACCAAACTCTATGGCGATGGAGGTCAAGAAGAGCATGGCAGTCCTGTTTGAACTGAAGAGGCAGACTGTAGTTCATAAGTTGTTGAAGCATCTAGAATCTGTAGGAAAGGGCACCAGATAAGAGGGTGCTGCAATGAACAGTGGCCCGGTTTGTGAGAGAGTGTACTATGAGTCCTTAGACGATGGCTGGGCTACACATGCAAGACTACCTGATACTTGCCAGAGAGAAAAGACTCTTTAGGATTAAGAGGGGACCAGTGATTTATAGTTCTGTTTTGTGCCAGTACCATACTGTTTTGATTACTGTAGCTTTGTAGTAAAATCTGAAGTCAGGGAGCCTGATTCCTCCAGCTCCATTTTTCTTTCTCAAGATTCCTTTGGCTATTCTAGAGATTGTCATACTGAATGAAGTAAGTCAGAGAAAGACAAATACCATCTGATATTGCTTATATGTGGAATCTAAAAAAAGGGTACAAATGAACTTATCTGCAAAACACAAATAGAGTTACAGATGTAGAAAACAAACTTATGGTTACCAGGGGGTATGAGGGGGATGATAAATTGGGAGATTGAGATTGACATATACACACTACTGTATATAAAATAACTAATAAGGACTTACTGTATGACACAGGGCACTCTACTCAGTACTCTGTAATGGCCTATATGGGAAAAGAATCTAAAAAAGAGTGGATATATGTATACATATAACTGATTCACTTTGCTGTACACCTGAAATTAACATTGTAAATCAACTATACTCCAATAAAAATTAAAACCAGTAAAAAACAGAAAAACAAAACAACAAAAAAGAGGGGACCAGGGATTCTAGTTGTCAAGCAATGATGGTATATATTGGCATTCTGGCCAGGCCTGGATGGAGAGACCTCTTCAGCACCTTGGTGACACCATATTAACATTAACCATACTGTACCCACCCTATAAAACCAAAAAGAAAGCTTACACAGAATTCCTAGGGGAAACAGAGTTTAGAGTTTGAATTTTGCCAAGTTAGAGAAACTTGGGGAATATTTAGGGCTTTCCATGGATCCACTTGAACAGAGCATAAAATTAAGCCTGGAATTCAAGATGATCATCAAAAAATTAAACTGCTTACTAGAACAGAAATCAGTACCTTTCAGAGGAAGATAATTGTCCAGAGTCTTTAATAATCTACCTTCATACTGCTCAGTGTATAATTAAATTTTTCTAGTTATGTTATAGAAATTGGAAAATGTGATCCACAATCAAGACAAAAACAATAAATGGAAACCTATATTCGGATGGTCCAGGTGTTGGATTTAGCAGATAAAATTGCTAAAGCAACTATGTTTTAATATGATCAAGGACTTAAAGGAAAATATTACATTATAAATGAAGTGGTAGAGAATCTTGGCAGATAAATGGAAACTCAAAAAAAAAAAAGGAAATAGAAATCTCTTACTGAAAAATACAATAACTAAAATCAAAATTTTTTACTTCACAATAGATTGGAGATGATGGAAGTGTCAGTGAATGTTAAGAGCCATCAATAAAAATCATCTGTTCTAAAGAAGAGAGAGAAAAAAAATGAAGGAAAATTTGCCTGGTTAACATACAAGTAATTGGAGTCCCAAAGGAAAAAAAAATGAGAATGGGGCATAAAAATATTTAAACAAAAGATGACCTAAAATTTTCCAAACTTGATGTAAAGCATATACTCACAGATCCAAAAAAAAGCAACTAACTGTAAACACAAAGAAATCATGCCTGGATGCATCATACTCAAAATTTATGTGAGAAAATCTTGAAATCAGCAAGAGAGAAAAAACACGTTACCTACAGGGAAACAATAATACAAATAAAGGCTTATTTCTCATCAGAGATATTGGAGGCTAGAAACAATGAAATGACATCCTTAAAATGTAGAAAAATTTAATTAAGAATTCTATATTCAATAAAAATATCTTTCAGAAATTAGAGTGAAATATAAACATTTCAATACAAATGAAGCTGAGAGATTTTGTTGCAAGCCATTCTAAAGTACAGGAAATGCTAAACTATTTTCTTTGGGCCAAAAGAAAAGTAAGCCAGAAGAAACTTTGATCTGCAGAGCTGAGTACTGTACAGAGATTTAGAAATGTTAAATTCTGGTTAATGTAAACGTTAAGATTTCCTCTTCTTAATTTTATTAAAAGGAAAGTGACCATTAAAAACTAAAATTATAGCCTTGTAAAATAATGCTATATAAGGTATGTAAGGTATGTAAAGGATAAGAAAATAATAATTTGGGGGGTAGTGCAAATCTATATCTTGATTTGAAGATATAGGTGGTTGGTTATATGCCTACTTATCTTTGTCCAAACTTACCCAACTCTGCATTTAAAATGTATGCATTTTATTTTATGTAAATTATACCTCAATAATGTTGACTTAGAAAAGAATGATGGGAAGCTCTAAAATATAGAGAGACTGCAAAATGGTGAATTTTTAGTAAAAATAACATTCTGGTATTTCCAGATGACTGTTTATTGTGTTCTCTGATTAAGGCTTAAAAGAAATGTGTAGCATTCTCATATTCAAAAACTTTTTCTCAGCCTCGATTCAGTAGTTCCTTTCCTAATATTTTATATTAAAGAAATATCAGTTATGCTCAGTGATGCCTAGAGAGTATGCACAAGGATGTTTATTGCACTCATATTTATAGTAACAAAACTATACAAGCAGTCTTAATCTTTAATCACAAGTGAATGTTTCAATATAGTTGATCATACAATACTAGAAATTCTTTAAAAATCACACATAAAAATGTTCATATTAAAATATTAATGTTAAGAAATAAAAACATGTAGTATAAGATCATGTCTGTTAAATATATGAAACACCAAAATGTTTACATAATTTTATTTGTGTAATGTGATTATTTCTTCATTTTTCCTTACTGCATTTTTTTCAAAGAATATATATTTCTGTTTACATCAAAAATTATTTTTTTCACATATATATAACTTTTAAGAAGAGTACAATCAGATATAAATATGATGATGTGAAACTACCATAATTTCAGGAACTCTAACTCTCAAAATGAATAAAGTTTGTGAAAAACAATAAATATAAGATGGCATAAAGGTTGAACTGTGCATTGAATTGATTCTTGCATCAGTTAATCTCTAAATGTTACGTTCTACTTATAAGAGTTTATGATTTTATTTATTTATCCTTGAGATCTCTATTAACATAAAATAATGGTTTATAGATAACTCCTTTATGAAATTATCTCCTGGTATTTAATCTAATTTATAAATGAATATATTACATGTTTTTCTAGACTGACATTTATAAGTTACTTTAAAGATCAAGTTTGTAATTACATTTTTATCTGTTATGTTTTGAAGTGACTTTTGATCAAAAGAAATAAATTCAAGCCCAACATGAAGAAAACAGGTTTTCTTTTTTTTTTTTAGTTACATAGTCACAATTACCTGAATAAAAGTTATTCCTAAATTCTGTACTGAATAATTTTGTGCTCCTTATAAACATGCCTTCTAGTTTTAGATAAAGGACTTGCAGTTCCTTTTCCTAAGTTCCTTGTGGCATGCCAGCATTTGGCTGTGTGATCTCTGTTATTACTCAGATTGGCTGATCAACTAGAACCTTACTTAGTCAACTTTGAAAAGAAGTTGGTTTATTGGTTAACTGGTGGTTCTTCATAAATCCTGCTGTCCTTCACCATTATTTTAATATATTTAACTCTTTCCCTTTTCATTTTCTCATTTTGGCTTAATTTTTAAAATATTTTATCTGTCTGTCATTTGTCTACCTGTTTTTCGTTCATTTTGAACAGAAGTTGGTATGGCAGTAGAAATTCTTCAGATTAAATGTAATTCGCCCTGTAGTTAGGAAACAATGACTTGACTGTCATTTACTCTGAACTTTGGGAAAAAGACTAATTAATTGTTATTTAATCTGAATTTAAGGAATAAGGAATAAGATAAAACTTAGACTCACTTGGAGTAGTTATCAAAGGATTTTAAATGTACCATATGTTTTGACTATCAAAGTGATGCGCTTATTACAGAAAAATTTTAAATGATAAAGTGTTTTAAAAATTATCCATAATTGCTACTAATTGCTATTAATATTTTAGTAGTCAAATTTCTTACCTGAAAAGGGTTTATAATTCTATATTTACTCTTGTCTGGTATGTAGAATAATAGCAAAATTCCTAGGAGAAACTATGAAATAGTGAATTATTATCAGCTAGATATTTGAAGTGATAGTTTTGTTACATTTTTCTGTGTTGTTATGGAAAGTAATATGTATCAAATATTTACAAGAAACTACACAGAAAGCACTTTAGTATTACATATTATGAGAGAAAACTTTTTTTGTGCAAATTATATAAGCTCAAAAAGTTTATCAGTATGCTGGTTTTTATTATGTTTGTGTTAGCCGATGTTTGATTTCATATGAGGTTGCAATTTGAATACAATGATACCTATTTCCAAAGTAGGTTATAAAAATACATATAATTGTATTTTATGATATCTTGTAATTTATGATAGGAAACTATGAATTCAGGAAGAACTTCTAGAAATTAGAAATGTTTTATGAAGTGAAAAACTGTGAAAGCTGACTTCAGCATCACAAACAGATGTCATATATAGTAGAGCAAAGGTTTTAGTTTAATTAATTGCTTTTTAAATTGGGTATTTTTTGTTGCTCAGAATTTCGCTACAAGGTGTCAATTTCTTATGCCTATATGTAGTATATGGTCTAGTTTAGAAAGATATATTATCATTTCAAATATAACCTCTTTCCCTTTATCTCTGTTACCTTTTTTTGAATTCCAATTAGATGTGTTCTTGATCTCATTTTAGCTTCCTAATCTCTTAGATATTTTCTGTTTATCTCTGTGGCATAAACTATGGATAATTTCTTCAAAACATTTTTTTCAGTTAAGTAATTCTTTTTTCAGCTGTGTTTAATCTCTAATGGAGTTAAGGACTGGCACAATATAGGTATTTACGTATTTGTTAAATGAATATATTCATGCATATCTGACAGTTAACCAGGGGCCTGAACATGTTCAGTTAACATTGATTGAATGTGTGCATACATGAAGAAATGGTTGAATGGGTGAAATTTAGCACTGGGAGTACAATAACTATAATTTCTATAAGTGAAAATTTGTTTATTTGATGTTTACTAAGGAATTGTACCTTCCTTAATATAATGACTGTGCCCAAGTAAAATTTGGGAAACTGCATACTAGCAGTCAGTACTATAGGCCTTTTCATTAACAAGCATTAGATGATAAGCATGAGGATCCTGTGATGGAGACATGGACTTTGCCAAGGTGTTACTAAACATTAAGAAGCACTATGTGGAATTTGAAAATTATATGCACTTTTATGAATGTGACAAGGACCCAATGTTTGAGTCTCTCATTCTTCAAATCTTTGTATAAAGTGATATTTATCTGATAGAGAGTGGGAATCATGTTTATTATTGGTACAGTGAGAAATAATTAAGTGTTACTTTTCTTTCAATTACACATACAGTATGCAGTGTGTATTCTCATGTTTTGGTTGCAAATGTTGGTTTTTTTCCTAAAATATTTTTATAAAGTGTAAATTCCTGTAATTTCATTTTGACTGTGGAACAACTACATATTCTCATATATAAACCAAACTCTTTTTGATTTTTTACTTTCATTTATCCTTACCATTTTGTTTGTTTGTTTCTTGCTTTTTATTTTATTTCTTTCACGAAGTGGTGCTTAGTAATGTTTTGCATGCTGTCTGAGGTCTGCTCGTATTCCTTGGATTATCTACTGGAATCCTGGATTTCTCTCCTTACTGCTTTCTCCTTTCTTCCCTGTAGATATTACTATACAAATTCTCCTTATATGTAAAAGGGAACAAAATGTAGTGACCTTCACAGGGTTAATGACAGGATTTCATGAAATAATACATGTAAATTGTTTAGACCAGTACCTGTTAGATAGTAAAACATCAATGAGGCATAAATGCTAATGATTATTATTTTAAATTATTATCATTATCAGGCTTTCACTCTTGGCTGTTGAAGAGGAAAATACAATAGAAGAGAATTCGAAGTGAAAATTTTTCTCTAATCTCAATGAGCTGTAATTGTTGCCTTTTCTCCACATTTTGACTTCCAGATGCTGTGGGGCTCTAATTTGTAGCACCGTAGAGTGAGGACATGCAGTCTGGCTACCCTAGTGTTAGAAGTTTTTAAAGTACTTTCATGTAGTACTAACTTCTGCAGCATTCGGCTTTTATGTTATTGTGGGGATTATTTTGATGGTTTTCTTCCTTGAAACTGGTACTGAATAGGAAAAATTAGATCAGGAAAGAAACTAAATGTTAGCATATGCTTCCTTACTTTATAACATCAGGATTCTTTGAGAGTCTTGACATTGAAATCATCCACATATTTTTGTGTACATCATCTTTTCTCTATTATAAATTAATGTTATAAATTAGAACATTTAGTCACTTAGTTATGAGTTAATGATTATAACCATATTAGTTATTTGAAATCAGCTGGCTGTTTAGAAACACAGGGGGAAATTATGTATACCTGAACATGTATATGTATATGGAAAGATGTGAAAAAGAAACAGACTTTTCCTGTCACTTTTCTTTTTCCCTCAGATGATTCCTTTAGGACTGCTCTTTATGTCCAGGAGAGTGTGGGGACCAGTGTTACAACTATATTGGAATGTTACCCTGTGTTTTTTTTTCTTTTTTGCTCAACATTGTGAAGCATAGAGAATATTTTATTAATACAATATTCATTTAAAAATCTCTTGTTTATTATCCAGTTCCACTTGGGAAATTTTGTCATTGCTTACCATTCTCTCCTTTGACCCCCTTCAACTTTTGTTTATAAACACATGAAACCTCATGATAACAGGAATTTAGATATAATGTTACTGGAGATTGGCTCACATGCTTTTCAACTGGCTCGCAATGCTGTTTCACTAACCTTGCAGCAATGCCACCCTGCATTTTGGGGAAATGAATTTGAGACTTCATTTAAAACATTTTAGTATGGTTTTAATATTATTAGTTTAATACTTCAAAAAATACGTGTATAATGAATTTGGCTTTCTTATTTTTTTGGTTATAATATTTCTAACAAACAGTATAAACATTAAGAATAAATTGTATTATCTTATAGTTGTTCCGAATTGTGAAAAAAAAAATGCACCAGAAGTTCCTACTCAGAGAGGTCTTCGTGAAGCCAGAGAACAAAGCAAACGTAAAACAAAGATGAAAGTTAATACAAAGGTATGATTTTTTTGTTTCCATTAATTCATACTTAACTCTCAGATATTCAGATTCACGGACTCGTATCATTATTTTATTGGTAAAGGAATTTAGAAGTTATGTATTCCAAACCACTTAGTCTATAGATAGAAAATGGAGGTTCTTAAATGTTACTAGTAACTAGTTAATTGAGGGACACACATTTATTAGTGGGAGAGACAGCTCAGTGAATCACTCTGCTACTTACTCAAACTTAATCATGGCCATTTCTGCTCACCTGCTCACTCTTCTGCTTAAAACTACCTTTGTCCCAAAGAAATAACTATCAGATCATCCCTTATTTATTTTCTTATACTATAACTTCAAACTTTCATTAGTCTTTTCAAAAAGAAGAATGGAAAGAATTATACCCCATTTAAGAATCTCTTTATATCTGAGTGCTTTTGCTGTGCATCAGGATGAGAGTGAAAATCTTCTGTGATTACAGAAAAATGGTATTAAAAATGTCTGGTCAAAGAGATCAAAAATGAGGAAGAAAGAAAATTACACAAAACCTATGAAGGGTTTAGTTTCTTGTCATGAAAATTGCATAAAAGTTTAGCTGAGGTAATGAATGTTTTTATAAATACCTTTGAGTTCTAAAATATCTGACATTCATTTAAAAATGAAAGCATTTACAAGTATAATAACTTTTTTAGTGTAGTAATGCTATAAGAACAACAGATTTTTATGAATTCAAATAATCATTTACTTAGCTAATATCTAACATTTGTCTTCCTCAAAGGTATGTATTGGAATCTAGTATCATATATAATATTTGAATAAAATACAGACTAAATGCTTTTAGTTTATACTAAGGCTTTGATAATCACTTTCTAGTGATATTTAGACTAGTATTTTACTGTTCCTCTATGATCAATACTAATTTTTTAGGTTTATGGTATTTGAGGGAAATCCCCTCTTTTAATCAGCCTGCCTCACGTTCCCCACGTCTCCAAGGTCCCATCAGGACAGACCCTCTTTTGTCACCATAAAGCTTTCCCACTTCTCCGCCTGCTTGTAATTTGAGTCTCTGCCTAATGCAGTCAGTGGCAGTAGATGACTCCACTGCTGTCACTAAGTAGTGCTTGTTCTTGTTTGGATCATCTTTACTTATCTCCACAGAGGTTAGTAAGTCAGGGAGCAAACAAAAGACTCGCAATAATAAAAAAAATTCAGAGTTAAGGATTTTGGGTGTGATAGTGGTGGTTGTCATCAGAAACATTTTCATCTTATGACGTGGCATAGGCATTCTTTTTCAGGTAGTAAGTCATACTTAGAAATGCCTGTTTCAGGTCAGTAGTTAAATATATTAATAGTTAATATATAGTAGTTAAATATATTCAGCTCTGTGTCATAATCAAAATTCCAAACTTGCATGAGTTTCTTCTGCATTTAAGAATGTGTGAAGGGTGACTGTGGGCTGTCAGGATCAGCTGCCAGGGACATTGGAACAGAGCAGGCAGGAAGGCTGGGCAGGCCATAGCCCCAACAGTGGCCAAATAAATAGAGAAATTTTGGAACTTTGGGGTTAAAACATATTAGTATATTTGACAGAGGCTGCCTTTCCTTTCCCACACCCCATCCTCACATCCTACCATTCTCTCCTATGGTATGGTGCCAGATCTCATGTGTGTCGGGGGCAGGCGTGCTCTAATGTCATTCCAAGCTTTGCTTTTGTCTTCAGTCCCAACATGTAAGTGTGTATCTCTCAAGATAGTTTGCCTCCTTTCATTAGCGATCAATTCTTGGGTTTTAGTCTACATATAAAAGTTTTATCGTGTGTCCTCTGTATAAAAGTGAAGAAAAAATAGGGTAGGAGGAATGTTTTATTCACTTTTGCAATTTTAAAAGCAGTTATTTAATGAATTTTTCTGATGTTTTGCCTTTTCATTCAGGCAAAGTCAGGAAATCATTTCGGGTTTAAGTCAGAAAAAGAACTAGTTTAGATCATTTGAACAAAATAACTTTAATACATGGAATTGATTACATAGGTGACAGAAGAGCTAAGATATCATCTAGGGGACAGGCAGACAACTCAGAGATTGTCAATGGCAGGACACTTTTTTTGTGTTGGAGGCACAGTGGGAGAGCACTGTTACCAGCCTCGAGGAACTGGGTCCATCAGGTAGGACTGTGAAGGAGGAGGCTGTCTTGTAGGAGCTGGAGACATGCGAGGGATGCAGGGCATGGGGGGAGGAACTTCTAACACACAATACCAGGGATTAGAAAAAACTCATTAATTAATATGTATGTGACAGAAATATTTATAGCTGAATAGTTTATTTCCAGCCATGACATATACTTGATATATTTCTTCCTTCTTTTAGTTCTCATTCAGGGTTTGTGTTTTGCTTAGTCAGTGCTCATTGGAGTTCTTTATGTGGTGAGTGGACCCATATCTTTAATCCTGAAGGGTCTGAGTATTTAGTGGTCCTGCTATCTTGGATTGTTATAGTTTTCCATTGATATTTACCACTTAACATGGAGGCACTAAGGGTGTCCCAGATTTTTTTCTGGGTTCCAGAAGGTCCTCTCCAAATCCATCATTTAGCAGCAACCATGTCAAAAAGTGCAAAACAGTCACAAAAATCTCTGAATCACTAGATGTCAGACTTAGTTTTAATCTGATGGTGCCTTCCCTCTGTGCCACAATAGACGCATCTTTCTCTTTTGAACTAAGCCATTGAATAGCAGAGCCTAAGGTTGCTGGCACAGGAGGCAAACTCTTTGCAGGTTACCGAAAAAAACAAACAAACAAACAAAAAAACAACTTCAAACCACCTATTGCACTACTCCTTTTTCCTTTTAATTACGACTCCCACCCTTCTAAACCTGGTCTCTATGGACTACCTTAGCTGCTTCCTAGACTGTTCTCCAGTAGTCCATTCCGTGTGGCATTGAATAATTCTTCCTTAAATGTGCCTTTGTAAACCGGATTAATCCTCCTTAGACAATTGTATATCTTTACTTCTCAAGCCAGTTAGCTATCTGGCTTCCTGATATGCCATGTTAATTTCTCTGTATTTTTCTATAACATATGAGATTGTACTCTAAAGTAAATTCTTATGGTTTAAACTATTTTCTTTTGAATTAAGGAAACGAATTGTGTTAATAGTGGAAAAGTGGTTTTTCTTCTCTCTTTAAGCCAATCAGTGGGTTATTAAAATAGTCAACGGGTTAGTTTTTGTGAAGATAACTATACTTTATAACATAATTTATTTCTATCCGTGAAATATATTTTACTCTAAAAGAAATAAGAATCATTATGCAGTTAATTGAATGTCTTTTGCAATCACATAAGTCACAATTAAGAGAAAGAAATTACTACTTTAATGAGACTTTGAATGATTATGCAGGTGAAACTTTAAATGTCTCAACATATTTATTAAAGAGAAGTGAAATAGAAGAATTCCATATAGATTTGAATAGTTTTAAAAGGTAATATTAGATGTAGAATGTATTTTTTCATTGTAGAGGGAAAAAAAGAGAATCACATGGAATCCACTGTAGTTCAAATATGTTGCTTTAGTTACTTGCTGAAGAGTTAAATTTGGAGCTAGATTACAATTTTTGTATGTTAAAAATCTACCACACACTTTGTGTCCTGACCTGTGTACTCAGTGATGATTCAGGAAAAGTGATAAAACACACACACACACACACATAAACACAAAACATACCACTGAAAGTATTTCAAGAAATCGGGAAAAATATTAGGAAAGATAAGGGACTGCTAACTGTCCCTTCCATCCTTTTGCTGCCTGATTTATTTCTTAACCTCTTTGGGATTGGAGTATAGACATGCTCTTTTAAATGAAAAAATCCTATCTAGATTGTTATGCTTCTATCTGAACACAGATTAATATTTTAATACCCCTTATATGTTTTTGTTGGAAACCATGCTTTAAAGTATTGTAAAAATATTATCAAGAAAACATTAATAATTTTTATCCAAATGGGTAAGAACAGAGGACAAGTTGGGAAGGATATATAAACATTGCAATATGTACAACAAAATTTACACGATATTTTATATCTTAAATATTTAAAAACCAAATTTAGAAATAGATACCTGTTATATTTTGGGAAATATTCATGTTTTCTTTATATTTAAATACAATTTAAGAATCTTATTAAAGGAGAAATTAAAAAGCCTATACTAAAATTTGTAGATTACTTACGCAGCCAATAGCTGGTTTAGCAACAATTATTCAGAGCTTATTATAAGGAAAACTTTAGCTAAATTTTAGATATTTCCCTAAAAATAGCTTTTAATTACAGTTAATAATTTAAGTTACATTATTTTTTAATCATTTAATTTTATTAATCAATAATACATGTAATATAAGAATGGCTTTTCAAAACCTAGCTTATACTACCAATATAGTTATTAAAATAACTACTTTCTCATAAGCTATGGATGAGTTTTCATATGCTATTGATTAGTTTTTATACTTGTCCATTTATCCTAACTTCTTTTAGGTCTTAGAAATTGTGCATGTATATATATATATGTATCTCTATATATCACATATACATTTTGTTAAGGGAGAAAATTATTTTTTATCCCTAATTTAATATTTTTATAACTTATCCTTGTATGAGTTAACTATCACAATTCATTTTTTTCCTTCAGCATAGCATCTGTTAACATACTGTAGCATGTACTTTGTCAGAAACTGTTTTAGAGTTTGAAATATTTGGAAGCCTAGTCTGTATATGAAACCTAGGTCTACCACTTATTACTTGTACAAACCTGGGCAAATTACTTGACTTATATGCTTCCATCTTTATAAATTGGGAAGAATAATATGTGCATCAACAGGTGTTTGTCACGATTCAATGAAATAACATATGTAATATATCTAGCACAGCGCCTATTACAGAATTGATATGAATTAAAGGAAAGTGTTCCTGTAGAAAAGGGTATTTACCAGAAGAAGATAAATAATACTTAATTGCTAATACTATTTTATTCTTTTGTGTTAAACATGATATGGGTAATACTGAATAGAAGTCTGTTAAGACTTCTAGATTCATTACTTTTTTAACCATTTTTGTCATTTTATTATATAAAGGCCTGAATGATTTAGCAATGGCTTTCTTTGATTCTAGGTATGGTTTCCCTGATTCAGATTTTATCCACACTGAGATATGGACATTAGTGCATTAATGTGGCTAATTCTGATCTTCTGATGTTTACATGTTTGCTGTTATATGTGTGAAAGTGCTACTATGCTTACAAAAATTGTACACAACTCTCAACTTCTTTAGGTGCTATTTTATATTTTGATTCACTTAATGAAAACATGGAATCTTATTTAATATCTTTGCCATGATATCTGTTGGTGTTTATATAAAACAGATTATAGTTTAAATATAATGATATGACAATGTAAAGAGGAGAGAAAGGTCCCTTCAACTCTGGTATGTCAGTGTATGTCATCATGTTTTGTTTTGCTGGCCATGCTAATGGTGCACTTCAAAAGCAATTAAACACACTTACATGCTGATACCTTGCTTTATTAGAGCGAGTTTAGTCACATTTTGTATTGTATTCTTGAATATTGCTAAGTAGTTATTACTGCTTTTGCTTGAAGTATTGTGATTCTGGCACCAACCAAGGATCTTTGATAATTGGCCAATAATTATGACTATTACATTAAAATATTAAATCATTCTATTTACCAGACATAAAGTTGAAAAAAAGGAAATTAGTTTTGTATTATTTTTAGAGTTTAGAAATATGAAATGCATTAAAAAGTCTAAAACCGTGCACAAATGGAAATTTTAATGCCTATAATTTGATAATAATGTTGAATATTTTTAACAGTTGAAGTAATTCATTAAAAATCTCTAAGGAAATATATTAATCAAAATATTTATTCATAATATCATGCCATGTTAAATATATAAGGATTAAGTCAACTTGTTTATAATTCTGTTCTGAGTAGAAAATCAAATAAATGGAAATACATTATTACACTAAATATATTCTGCTTTACATAAAAAGAAGTAAATGTTAATCAGAATGATAGTAATTAAGAAATACTAATTATTCTCAGGTTTTTAACTCTACTATTTATTTTCAATTATGCATAAGGATGAAGGATTTAGAAAATACAAAAATGAGATTGCAATGAAAAAAATGCTTAGGTTTTTACATTTTCAAAACTTCAGTCAATAGCAGTATCTACAGTTTAAAATATAAATGTGTTCAAGTAATATTTCCTTAATCTAATATACTATATTTGACTATAAAATATAAATATATAAATTATATATTATATGTATTTACATATATATAAATAACATAAATGCAAGTTATAGACTATGTATCTAGTCTTGTACACCTTGCTTTATCTTTTTGGTGTTTTGTTTCTAATATTCTTTCACGTTCTTATATGGGGCTGTAATTCATTTCACACTATTTACTTTTCTCTTCTGTTATTAATGGATGTTCAAGTTGTTTTCAAAAATCTTGGTCCAATAGACATGCTGCCATGAATATTCTTGTACACACCTCCAGGTGCACATATGCAAAGTTTTCTGTAGGATATTAATCTAGGAGTGGAATTGCTGGAGAGATGAGGATTTCACTAGATGATGTCATATTCTTTTTGAAATTAGTTGGACATGTCTGCAACCCATACATAGAATTCCTCTTACTCTATGTCCTTTCCAGCACTTGGTATTACCAGGGTTCTTTATTTTTGCCAATCTAATAAGTAAAATACATTACCTCATGGGGTCTTAATTTTCATTTTTCTGATTAATAATTAAATTTAACAGGTTTCCTTTTGTTTACAGACATTTCATATGTTAGATTCTTTGAAATGTCAGTTCATATCTTTTGCCCATTTTTCTATTAGGTTCTTGATCTCTGAAGAATATTTGCAGGGTATGTTAGGTATTGATTCCTAGATCCGTTGCATGAATGTAGAAATCTTGTCACAGATGGTGACTTATATTTTCTATTTCTTTATATTGTCTTTAATGAATAAAAGTTCTTCATTTTTTTTATGTTTTATACCTTAAATATATATGATTTTTATTTTTCAAAAAGTAACCCAGATAGAAGTTCTTCATTTTAATGTAGGTAAATTTATCTATATTTTCTTTTATGGTAAAAATTATTGTCACTTGCGTAAGAGATCCTTTCCTATGCCAAAATCAGAATGTTTGCTTGAATATTTTCTTTTAGTAATTTTGTTTATTATATTTCCTTTTACCAAATAATTAGTGGGTAATTCCTAAAAATATAGACATTCTCTTACATACACACAATATGATATTTATTTTTTTATCTTATTTTTTAAACATCTTTATTGGAGTATAATGGCATTAAATGGTGTGTTAGTTTATGCTGTATAACAAAGTGTATCAGCTATACATATATCCCCATATCTCCTCCCTCCCTCCCTATCCCACCCCTCTAGGTGGTCACAAAGCGCCTAACTGACCTCCCTGTGCTATGCGGCTGATTCCCACTAGCTATCTATTTTACATTTGGTAGTGTATATATGTCCATGCCACTCTCTCATTTCATCCCAGCTTACCCTACCCTCTCCCCATGTCCTCAATTCCATTGTCTACGTCTGGATCTTTATTCCTGTCCTGCCCCTAGGTTCTTCAGAACCACTTTTTCTTTTCTTTTGGATTCCATATATATGTGTTAGCATACAGTACTTGTTTTTCTCTTTCTGACTTACTTCCCTCTGTATGACAGACTCTAGGTCCATCCACCTCACTACAAATAACTCAATTTTGTTAATTTTTATGGCTGAGTAATATTCCATTGTATATATGTGCCACATCTTCTTTATCCATTCATCTCTTGATGGACACTTAGGTTGCTTCCATGTCCTGGCTACTGTAAATAGAGCTGCAATGAACATTGTGGTACATGACTCTTTGAATTATGGTTTTCTCAGGGTACATGCCCAGTAGTGGGATTGCTGGGTCATATGGTAGTTCTATTTTTAGTTTTTTAAGGAACCTCCATACTGTTCTCCATAGTGGCTGTATCAATTTACATTCCCACCAACAGTGCAAGAGGGTTCCCTTTTCTCCACACCCTCTCCAGCATTTATGGTTTGTAGATTTTTTTGATGATGGCCATTCTGACTAGTATGAGGTGATACCTCATTGTAGTTTTGATTTACATTTCTCTAATGATTACTGATGTTGAGCATCCTTTCATGTGTTTGTTGGCATCTGTATATCTTCTTTGGTGAAATGTCTATTTAGGTCTTCTGCCCATTTTTCGATTGAGTGGTTTGTTTTTTTGATACTGAGCTGCATGAGCTGCTTGTAAATTTTGGAAATTAATCCTTTGTCAGCTGCTTCATTTGCAAGTATTTTCTCCCATTCTGAAGGTTGTCTTTTAGTCTTATTTATGGTTACCTTTGCTGTGCAAAAGCTTTTCAGTTTCATTAGGTCCCATTTGTTTATTTTTGGTTTTATTTCCATGTCTCTAGGAGGTGGGTCAAAAAGGATCTTGCAGTGATTTAAGTCATAGAGTGTTCTGCCTGAGTTGTCCTCTAAGAGTTTTATAGTGTCTGGCCTTACATTTAGGTCTTTAATCCATTTTGAGTTTATTTTTGTGTATGGTGTTAGGGAGTGTTCTAATTTCATTCTTTTACATGTAGCTGTTCAGTTTTCCCAGCACCATTTATTGAAGAGGCTGTCTTTTCTCCATTGTATATTCTTGCCTCCTTTATGAAAGATAAGGTGACCATATGTGCATGGGTTTATCTCTGGGCTTTCTATTCTGTTCCATTGATCTATGTTTCTGTTTTTGTGCCAGTACCATATTGTCTTGATTAGTGTAGCTTTGTAGTATAGTCTGAAGTACAGGAGCCTGATTCCTCCAGCTCTGTTTTTCTTTCTGAAGATTGCTTTGGCTATTCGGTGTCTTTTGTGTTTCCATACAAATTGTAAGATTTTTTTGTTCTAGTTCTGTGAAAAGTGCCATTGGTAGTTTGATAGGGATTGCATTGAATCTGTAGATTGCTTTGGGTAGTATAGTCATTTTCACAATGTTGATTCTTCCAGTCCAGGAACATGGTATTTCTCTCCATCTGTTTGTATCATCTTTAATTTCTTTCATCAGTGTCTGATAGTTTTCTTCATACATGTCTTTTGTCTCCTTAGGTAGGTTTATCCCTAAGTGTTCTAATCTTTTTGTTGCAATGGTAAATGGGAGTGTTTACTTAATTTCTCTTCAGCTTTTTCATCATTGGTGTACAGGAATGAAATAGATTTCTCTGTAGTAATTTTGTATCCTGTTACTCTACCAAATTCACTGATTATCTCTAATACTTTTCTGGTAGTATCTTTAGGATTCTTTATGTATAGTGTCATGTCATCTGCAAACAGTGACAGTTTAACTTTTCCAATTTAGATTCCTTTTATTTCTTTTTTGTCTCTGATTGCTGTCGCTAAAACTTCCAAAACTATGTTGAATAATAGTGGTGAGAGTTGGCAACCTTTTCTTGTTCCTGATCTTAGTGGAAATGGTTTCAGTTTTTCACCACTGAGAATGATGTTGGCTGTAGGTGTGTCATATACGGCCTTTATTATGTTGTGGTAGGTTCCCTCTATGCCTACTTTCTGGAGGGTTTTTATCATAAATGGGTGTTGAATTTTGTCATAAGCTTTTCTGCATCTACTGAGATGATCTTATGGTTTTTCTCCTTCAGTTTTTTAATGTGGTGTATCACATTGATTGATTTGCATATATTGAAGAACCCTTGCATTCCTGGAATAAACCCCACTTGATCATGGTGTATGATCTTTTTAATGTGCTGTTGGATTCTGTTTGCTAGTATTTTGTTGAGGATATTTGCATCTGTGTTCATCAGTGAAATTGGCCTGTAGTTTTCTATTTTTGTGACATTTTTGTCTGGTTTTGGTATCGGGGTGATGGTGGCCTCGTAGAATGAGTTTGGGAGTGTTCCTCCCTTGGCTATATTTTGGAAGAGTTTGAGAAGGACAGGTGTTAGTTCTTCTCTAAATGTTTGATAGAATTCAGTTGTGAAGCCATCTGGTCCTGGGCTTTTGTTTGTTGGATAATTTTTACTCACAATTTCATTTTCAGTGCTTGTGATTGATCCATTTATATTTTGTATTTCTTCCTGGTTCAGTCTTGGAAGTTGTGCTCTTCTAAGTATTTATCCATTCCTTCCAGGTTGTTCATTTTATTGGCATAGATTTGCTTGTAGTAATGTCTCATTATCCTTTGTATTTCTTCAGTGTCAGTGGTTACTTCTCCTTTTTCATTTCAAATTCTACTGATTTGGGTCTTCTCCCTTTTTTTCTTGATGAGTCTGGCTAATGGTTTATCATTATGTTTTATCTTCTCAAAGAACCAGCTTTTAGTTTTATTAATCTTTGCTATCATTTCCTTCATTTCTTTTTCATTTATTTCTGATGTGATCTTTATGATTTCTTTCCTTCTGCTAACTTTAGGGTTTTTTTTTTTTTGTTCTTCTTTCTCTAATTGCTTTAGGTATAAGTTAGGTTGTTTATTTGATACATTTCTTGTTTCTTGAGGTAGGATTGTATTGCTATAATCTTCCCTCTTAGAACTGCTTTTGCTGCATCCCATAGGTTTTGGGTTGTCGTATTTTCATTGTCATTTGTTTCTAGGTATTTTTTTGATTTCCTCTTTGATTTCTTCAGTGATCTCTTGGTTATTGAGTAGTGTCTTGTTTAGCCTCCATGTGTTTGTATTTTTTACAGATTTTTTCCTGTAATTCATAATCTAGTCTCATAGCATTGTGGTCAGAAAAGATACTTGATAGAATTTCAATTTTCTTAAATTTACCAAGGCTTGATTTGTGATCCAAGATATGATCTATCCTGGAGAATGTTCCATGAGCACTTGAGAAGAAAGTGTATTCTGTTGTTTTTGGATGGAGTGTCCTATAAGTATCAATTAAGTCCATCTTGTTTAATGTATCATTTAAAGCTTGTGTTTCCGGAGCAGCTGCTTCGGGCACTCTGGCTCACTCAGGCCGGGGGGAGGGAGGAGTATGGAGTGCGGGGTAAGCCTGTGGCGGCAGAGGCCAGCATGACGTTGCACCAGCCTGAGGCGCGCCGTGCGTTCTCCCCGGGGAAGTTTTCCCTGGATCACGGGACCCTGGCCGTGGCAGGCTGCACAGGCTCCCCGGAAGGGGGGTGTGGATAATGACCTGTGCTTGCACACAGGCTTCTTGGTGGCGGCAGCAACGCCTTAGCGTCTTATGCCCGTTTCTGGGGTCCGCGCTTTTAGCTGCGGCTCGCGCCCGTCTGTGGAGCTCCTTTAAGCAGCGCTCTTAATCCCCTCTCCTCGCGCACCAGGAAACAAAGAGGGAAGAAAAAGTCTCTTGCCTCTTCGGCTGGCCCAGACTTTTCCCTGGACTCCCTCCCGGCTAGCCGTGGTGCACTAACCCCCTGCAGGCTGTGTTCACGCCACCAACCCCAGTCCTCGCGCTTGACCGAAGCCCGAGGCTCAGCTCCGAGCCCCACCCGCCCTGGTCGGTGAGCAGGCAAGCCTCTCGGGCTGGTGAGTGCCGGTCGGCACCGATCCTCTGTGTGGAAATCTCTCTGCTTTGCCCTCCGCACCCCTGTGGCTGTGCTCTCCTCTACTACTCTGAAGCTTTCCCCCTCCGCCACCCGCAGACTCCGCCCACGAAGGGGCTTCCTAGTGTGTGGAAACCTTTCCTCCTTCACGGCTCCCTCCCACTGGTGCAGGTCCCGTCCCTGTCCTTTTGTCTCTGTTTATTCTTTTTTCTTTTGTCCTACCCAGGTACGTGGGGAGTTTCTTGCCTTTTGGGAGGTCTGAGGTCTTCTGCCAGCGTTCAGTAGGTGTTCTGTAGGAGTTGTTCCACGTGTAGATGTATTTCTAGTGTATCAGTGGGGAGGAAGGTCATCTGAGCGTCTTACTCTTCCGCCATCTTCCCCTGAGCTCGCCCCTCTTCCCCTGAGCTCGCCCCTGTAGATATATATATTTACATTTACCTGTCTATCTAGATATACATACAACTATGTCAAGAGCATCGTGCTTTGTTGCAGGAACTGGAGCCCCTAAAAGGTGTTCCCAGCTTATTTTAGGGGATTTCCAGGGTGCTGTCTGAAGGGTTTCAGTAAGAGGTAAAGTGGATTTTTCCAACTTTCTTTGTGGCTTGTTCTTTTCAATTTCCTGCTCTGCTTGGCATATGGGTTTTCTGCTGTTAAATATTTTTGAGCTTTCTACTTGCTTGTGGATTAAAAGCAAAGGAAAAAACAAATTGTACAAAAGGGCTTAACAACTGTCCTGCATCCCTTATAGCTACCTTAAATTTTGCTTTTGAGGGGCAACTATCTCTAAAGATTTGTATTTGTGCTTCTTTTTGTAGTTTACTCCCATTTCTTCCTAATATTCCCATTTTTTATTTTTTTGACTTATAGCTTTAGATGTTATTTATTGACTTCCTGCTATGTTAGTTGAAAATTTAGGTCATTTACTAATTTAACCTTCTTGTTACTCTTTCGATATACTTGTATCACTATCTTTATTCTTCCTTGTAAATAGAATAAAATACTTAAGAGTAATTAATATACTTAAACGTCTATGTTTAGATTCATGAACTGTAGTATCTCTTGTGTCTTTCCTTTGTAAGATCCACTACTTGAGCTTCTCTCCATCCCTTTACCTCTCATTTTCTCTTCCATTTCTTAAAATCTGTCAGCTGTGCTTTTACATTTTTCAAGATTGATTATATTTAATTAAATAACATTCTAATCTGCGACCAATTTTTAAATCTTTTGTGTTCTCTCTGTAGGTTGTCTATACAAATTAAACACTAGTAAACTCCTTCATTACAGTGATAATGTAAATATTATTTCCTATACAGCCAAGTAGTGTTCTGTGAATATGTACTTATTTTTTTTTTTTATATCATAGATTTGGGCTACTCAAAAGAGAGCATCCACACATAGTGTTCTGTTTTCACACTCTGCTACATACTCAAAATCAAGCTACGTATTGGTTTTCTTCATGTTTGTAGCATGCTTTTTTTTTCTAGCACAGCTTTTCCACTCAAATCTGTAATCACCTTTCTAGTTTCTTGTAGGAAGAAGAAATGTATGCTTGTTTTCTGTACTTCTAATACTTATTATGTCTATTGCCTGTAGTATATGACATTTTTTTATGGTTGTTGTGTTTTCTTTTTTTTTAAGTTTTTATTTTATATTGGAGTATAGTTTATTAACAATGTTGTGTTAGTTTCAGGTGTACAGCAAATTGATTCAGTTATGCATATACATGTATCTATTCTTTTTCAAATTCTTTTCCCATTTAGGTTGTTACCTAATACTGAGCAGAGTTCCCTGTGCTATACAGTAGGTCCTTGTTATAATTAGAGTTGGTTGCTTTATATTGAGATGGTAACTTTCCTATGCAGGTTTTTATTTTATTTCTCTTTGCCTTTGCATTTTCTCATGTTCTGTTCCTTTATTATGTCCTAAAGTTTTTTCAAACTCTCAAACATTTCATATTATCTATTTAGTGAAATCCACTTCCTCCCCACCCCCAGCCCCTGCTTCAGCACTTTTCCTGGAGATGTTCCTTACAAATCTGTCAGTAGTGGTTACTCTTTAGATCTGGTGCCCAAATGTCATTCTGACATTTCCATTCACTGCTTTCCTGGGTGGATGTTTTCTTTCTCTGTTACTGGGGTTCACTTTCATTTTGCTAACGTACTTTCTTGAGTAACTTCCTAAGAAAATGTGCAATTGATACTAATCTATATTTTGGCCAATGATGAAATTCCAGATTGAAAAACTTTTGGCTCAGAACTTTAAATGAATTGATCTGTTTTGTTCCAGCATCCTACATTGCTAACTAACAGCAAGTCTGAAACCAATCTAATCATGTTTTCTTTTATGATTTTTGGTTTTTAAAAATTTCACTATATAAGTCTAGATGCTAGTTTTTTTAACTCACAGTTCAGTGGGCAATTTGATTTTGGATCATGTGCTGAGAAATATATTGTATTTTTTAATCCGTTCTCTTTTTCTAGAACTCCTAGTTGTTTGTTGGTCTTCCTGTATTAATCTTCTGTTTCATTTATACTTTCTCTTGTTTTTCACATCTTCATTTCTACTGAAAGTTTTTATTTTGAGAATGATACATTTGATTTAAAATAGTTATTTCTTGTTTTGTAATTTTCTATGACCTCTTGTTCTTGCTTAATCTTAATGTAATATATTTTTCAAGGGTAATTACTGGATTTCTGTATTGTCTTTTGATCCTGGCACTACTCATTTATCTAGAATCTTTCTTTTATTTTTAAAATATGTTTTATCTTCTGTAATGGTGCAAGATTCTCTTAAATGGCTTATTATTGATTTTATGTTTGATTTTAAGAATGATTCAATATAAAACCTGAGTGGGATCTCCTCTTGAATTATTTGGGTTTGTCCTCTGGCAAGCTTGGTGTAGAATGAGTTAGTGGGCAGCTGATCATTTCTCTGAGGCTTTTAAGTACCAGAATTCAGGGGGTTTTGTTCCAGGGGTCAACACCTGTACTAATTATTAGTTGACTTAGTTCATACTTTTCCCCAGCATGTTGATCAGTTTCTTTAGAAATGAACTTTTCTTTTTTCTTCAAGATCTAATTGCCTGGCTTGTGATCCTGTGCTGTGGGACTAGTGTGGTAGAGGTAAGGAGAGCAATGAAAAGTGCGAGTGAAAGGGATTCAGCTCTTCTGGGTGGATCAATGAATGCTCAACTTTTAGCCCCTCTTCTCAGTGCTGCTCCAAAGAAAGCTCCCCAGCTTTTCCCTGGTCCCATTCTCTCTGTGGATATGCAGAGCAAGTTAGTTTGCTCTGAACTGTGTGGCCTCCGTGAATATTCTAGCCTGGGGTTCCCTTTCCTTGCTTCCTTTGTCAGTATTTTCCAATCACTTTTCCTCTTTTCTCAATATCCCATTTTGTTTTCTTTATCGCAGCTTCCTCTTTAATATGCTCATACAGGAGATTATTTTAGGGGCACTAATTAAGGTCAAATAAAAATAAAGGGTGAGAAGGAAGATATTTGTAAGAAAGGATCATATTCTGAACTTTGTAATATTGGTATGGCACTTATGACATGGCAGGCATTTAAGAAATAACTAAGGGGGTTTCCCTGGTGGCGCAGTGGCTGAGAGTCCACCTGCCGATGCAGGGGACGCGGGTTCGTGCCCCCGTCTGGGAAGATCCCACATGCCGCAGAGCGGCTGGGTGCATGAGCCATGGCCGCTGAGTCTGTGCATCCGGAGCCTGTGCTCCGCAACTGGAGAGGCCATGGCAGTGAGAGGCCCCCGTACCGCAAAAAAAAAAAAAAAAAAGAAAAAAGAAATAACGAGGCACAGTAACATTTAAAAGGTGCACTTTTTTAAAAGGAGTATTGCTTTTTCCTTTAAAATAGTTGTGCATTAAAAGCATGCACTACTATTTGTTTCTTTGAAAAGAGTTAGTAAAATTACATATATGATTCTTACAGTTATATGGACTACATTGTGATTGAGCAGATTAGGTTATAGGTTTTGAATCAGAAGTGTGACTTAAAAGAACATGTTGAACATCAAAATTAAGATAGTTTAATAATATAAGAGATCACTGTGAACAAGTCATGTTATGGGCACATCTTATTTCAACTACTGCAGTAATTGGACTCTTGGCGGGAGTTTCACATGCAAAAGGATGCATTAAGGGAACTAGTTAAATATACTTTTCTTCGTGTTCCTAAAGCAGGTTAACAAATGGCAGGTTGCATTTATAGTGATTTCTATGGATAATATTGCTTTCTCAGATAATACAAGATAAAGTTAAATTATACATTTATTTTATTGAACATTAAACAACAGTAAAAGAAATATTCATTGGTTTACAATTTTCATTTATACCATATCTCAGTGGTGCTGTTGCCTAGAGTGTGACATCCCATTGACGTTTGTAATATATGTCAAAATGGTAATGCTGTTCATTGCTTTCTTTTGGAACTTACAAGTCACAGAAAAATAAACCTTGGGTAGATGATGAATTTGATCTGATAATGAAGGATTAGAGCAGTGATAAGTATTGTTTGGATAATCTATCACAAGACGCTGTCAGATAATCCCTAGAGAGTGCACTTATACTTTATATGCTGTATTTTTCTTCAGATACAGATATTACCCATTTTTGAGACGACAAAAAGAGAACAAAAGAAAATGGGTTGCTGTATGAAGCAAAGATGAGTGTATTATCACTCACAAAGAGTGTTATTACAAACTGGAAGGTACATAGATACATTTTTATTTTAAAAGACAAAGGCCAAGAAGGTATTTAGAATTTACACAAGAATGAAGGTTGTGAACATAGAAGTCACACGAGTTGCCTTAATACTCTTGAGAGAATTAAAAATGTTTCCTGAGTTCATTCTGTTCAGCCATATATTGAATTATTCTGTGTTACATGAAGTTCTTATAGTTCTTTTAATAACCTAAAATAACCCATAACATTAAATAACTGCTATAGAAGAATGGCTTCTGTGTTAATGTTAGTAACTTTTTGTTAGTTTTTGAAGAATTCTTTTTTGAAAAATTAATGTTGATTTCCCATAGGCACTTTAAAAACAAGAAAAAAACAACATCCTAAGCATGCATGTTCACACATACACACAAGCACACAGAACCACCAGGCTGTTTATTTGGTATGTAAATAGGAAAACCAGAATTGGTACCAGGTATCACAGAGCCACTTCCCTCTACTTCTGTTCTCATACCCGCAAGTATGCCATTCTCCAATGTCTGACCCAAGATAGGAGATTCCTGTAGGCTATAAATTTTGCTCCTTGGCTGACATGAAATTAATGGTTACTGTAGGTTGAAGTTTAGCCCTCGGGATACCATCTTTCCCATCTCAGAGCCTTAGTCTCCAGAAGCGGATAGAATATTATCAACAGCAGTCTCAGTCTATGATGACAGCTCAGGCTTTCCAAATACTTCCCCTCCCTGCCCCAGCTCTTATCCATCAGAGTAAGGCTATCTTCTCCCTAGTACTTCTCTTACCTTAAACACTTGAGGCTTGTCTTTTATTGACTTATTTCTTCATGGGACTCAGGCAGAGGAGTAATGGTATGGCTACTATTGGTTTAACATCTTTTTTTTTTTTTTTTTTGCTGTACGCGGGCCTCTCACTGTTGTGGCCTCTCCCATTGTGGAGCACAGGCTCCGGACGTGCAGGCTCAGCAGACATGGCTCACGGGCCCAGCCGCTCTGCAGCATGTGGGATCTTCCCAGACCGGGGCACGAACCCGTGTCCCCTGCATCAGCAGGCAGACTCTCAACCACCAGGCCACCAGGGAAGCCCTAACATATATATATTTTAAATTAATTAGTTAATTATTTTTGGCTGTGTTTGGTCTTTGTTGCTCGCGCGGGCTTTCTCTAGTTGAGGTGAGCGGGGGCTACTCTTCATTGCGGTGTGCGGGTTTCTCATTGCGGTCATTTCTCTTGTTGTGGAGCATCGGCTCTAGGCATGTGGGCTTCAGTAGTTGTGGCACACGGGCTGAGTAGTTGTGGCTGGCGGGCTGTAGAGCGCAGGCTTAGTAGTTGTGGCGCATGGGCTTAGTTGCTCCGTGGCATGTGGGATCTTCCCGGACCAGGGCTCGAACCCATGTCCCCTGCATTGGCAGGCAGATTCTTAACCACTGCGCCACCAGGGAAGTCCTTGGTTTGACCTCTTTATCTCATTTGGAATGATGGATTACTCTTCTTTCTGGGTTGTGTTGATTAGGACAAAATTATCTCTTACACTACATTTTGAGCAAAAACATTCTTGCTGCTTAAAACCTGAGCATTTCTCTGGCCTTACTTTCTATTTCTTTCTCCAAGGGTGTAACTATGCAAAAGAAAATTCCCATTCACAGACCAAAACTTGGTTTACTTTGTTCAACTCCCAATATTAGACATAAACAAGTAAATGTTAAAAGTATTTTAATATAGGATTAAGTTATCTTAAAATTAATGATAGTGTAGCAGGGTAATGAATATCAAATACTGGAGAGAAGGATGATGCTTGTACTTAGATGCTAGGTTGGTCACATACTAGCTGTGTGACCTTGGTTCAGTTAAGTCGATTGTCTGTGTCCTAATCTATAAAAAGGGGCTAACAGCTGTTCCTCTCACATATGGTGGCTGTGAAGTTAAAAGTGTTTAGAACAGTTCCTGTCTCAATTGTTAGCTATTACCACTAATATTATAATGACATTAAATATTCAATATTTAATGACACTATTAAATACACTTTAATTTTGGTTCTTTCAATAATGCTGTTGTGTAGGTAAGGATACTAAAGCCCAGGAAATTTTATTAATTTGCAGCAGATCATCCAATTAGTGTGGGGTAAAGCTAAACTCAAATGCAAGACTGCCTTGAAATCCTTTGCTCTCTCTCCTCCATTACAGTCTTCCTTCATTTGTTGATTTGTTATAATGAGGGTCTTTAGTGAAAACTGTATACTATAATATAGTATACTTATAATAGTTTAGTAACTAGTATTATCAAAGCCACCTTATTTTTACAGAGCATTTCAGTGGTGTACATATCCTATATTCATAGTCAGCCTTAGAAGTTATTGAACTTTAAGATATGATGCAGGAAGTGGAAGGGCACTTCCCATGGAAAACTTAATTTCCCTATATACCTATTCTAGAGACAGGAAAGGGGATGGAACTAGGGATTACCTTAGAGGAAAGTAAGTACAGCCAGAATGCTATAGTGGATGCTTTGAGCCTTGAAGGGGTAGCATGAGAAAAAAATATTTTATTATGTTTATTGGCCATTTGCAACTCTCATTTAGTGAATTATCTGCATATGTCCTTTGTTTATTTCTTGCCTATGTGATTTATAAATGTTAACTATGTGATTTATAAAAGGGAATAAGGATACTTATTCCCTTTCTTCCATGTGCATTGCAAATAATTTTGGCAGTTTCCTATTATCCTTTTAAATTGGGTCATGATGATGTTCATCAAAGAAGCTTTTAACTTTTATTTTGTCAAATTCATCACTCTTCTTATTTATTGGATTTTTTCTTTATATTTTCATAAAAATTTTTCCTCATCCAAATATTATTATATTAATCACCAAAATTTTTTTCTAGTGCTTTTATGGCTTTATATATTACATTTATATCCTTAATTTATCTGGAATTTATTTTGGCATATCTGGTATGAGATTATAATCCAGCTCTATTTTTTCCTATCTCTAGTAAGTGATTTGTTTTTCTCCAATCTATACAGATTTTAAAAATCTACAATTTACACAGCCAAAAATGTTCTCAAAATTTGTATTATATATTAGCAGTACTGATGAGTTTCAATAATGATGACATTTTTATCCATATTTTTGCTTCTCTGGCTAGAAGGCAGATATTACAATCTTCTATTGTACTGCAGTCATCCCTATGAATTTCCCCCATGAACTGTTCTTTAAAAGGTTAGAACTGGCATATATATATATATATATATATATATATATATATATATATATATATATATATATATATATATTGCTTTAAAAGGCCATACTCACTGGGATATTTTCTTTGATATTTTGCTCCTTGAATTGCCGAAGTATTTTTCTAATATAAGTGGTCTTAAGGATCAAGTTACGATTCTTATTGGATTTGTGGCCCCAAAGCCATGAAAGCAAGGACGATGATGCTACTCTCCAGGGATAATTGCTGTATTAAATTCAAGGGATGTATTCTATGATATCTCAAATTTAGTTGTCAAAACTGAATATCTTATCTGCTTTATAATAATTGTTTAGGAAAGACTGACCTGGCAAATGGCTATCATTAAAATATTTAGTGCAAATTTAATTTCCTTTGCTGGATGTCAAATTCATCTAACAGTACATCTTATTTTCTAGACAGTGATTTTTGAGTGGAGAATAAAAGCCCTTATCTCTTATTATGTAGTTAAATCAAACAAATAATCAAAAGCTGATATAGAAAAATAATGAGATAAAATGCATTTAATGATGATTATTTCATTTAGTTATCTGAGCTTTTTTAATCCATATGGAGCTCAATACAATTTAGTTTAATATTAATTAAATCTAAAAAGATTGATAGAATTGTATCACATTGCACCAATTATTCAGGACTAAAAACAAATCTGAACTCACTTCATTACATCAAATTATATATTTTAATGGTTTTCATAAAATAAGAAAGTCACGTAATATGTGTTTAGGGCCAGAGTTGGCCATCTTTAAGATGTGTGTTGGGGCTCTGTTTATAGCCCTAGTACAACTCACTAGTTCTGTAATCTTAGACAAGTAACTTAACCCTGGTCTTTGGAACCAGCTCACCTTTCATGTAGTTACCTTCTCTCCCTTGTATTAAAGGCAGATATGCCTTTATTCCCTTTATGCTTTATGTCTTTTAGTTACTATCTGATAATAAACTGAGATATCTGAGAATTATCTTAAGTCATTCTCAAATTTTCGCTCCGATGTAGCTGAAAGTACACTGTACTTAGAGTCATAAGCCCCGAGTTTTAGTCCATACACTATTATTTATCAGCTGTTTAATATTAAGTAAATCACTTAATCACATTTTGCTGCAGCTTTTTGTCAGTAATTGGTAGGATCGTGAGTAGGACTAAGTTGGGCAATTGAAAACAATTTTAGGGGTTTTCAAACTTGAGGGAGTGGGAGAAATCTCTGTGGCTAGTGGAGGCGTTAGGTAGAGAGGGAGATGATACAAAAGATCAGTGTGGCTTTTTTCTGAAGGCAGCCAAATTTATTTCAGCCCCATACATCAAGCAACAAAGATATTGGGCATTTAGAAAAATGCGTAGTACTGTAGACTTCTGATACTGTATCATTAAATCTATATAATTTAACACAAATAAAATTGCTTTTAACATAATTGTATTATCTAATTAGATTAATTTACTCTTTTTTTTTTTTTTTTTTTTTTGCCATACGCGGGCCTCTCACTGCTGTGGCCTCTCCCATTGCGGAGCACAGGCTCCAGATGTGCAGGCTCAGCGGCCATGGCTCACGGGCCCAGCCGCTTCGCGGCATGTGGGATCCTCCTGGATCGGGGCATGAACCCGTGTCCCCTGCATTGGCAGGCAGACTCTCAACCACTGTGCCACCATTGAAGCCCCTTTCTATATTTTTAGGTTGTTTTTAGAAATATTTTTCTCTTCATTTTGTAAGCTTTGTGTTCTTACTTAATCCCAATTTATTCTACCACAAGTCCTGTCAAAATAAGGGTAACTTTAACACCCCCATAAACACCTCACTCAGTCTTATAGAACTTTCACATGTTCTGCTTCAATGAGCTTTAATTTTGTACTCCAATCTTATCATCATGTCCCAATATTTTATTTTACATGGTCAGAGAAATTTGAGTGCTTGAGTTAGGGAAATGCTTGATAAATCTTGATTTACTTTACCTTGATATCAAAGTGCTCTCTCCGCCTGTTACATTATCTTATTCTTCATGCCGTCCCTCTGCCCATTTTGTGTCTGGGCAGAACGTGTAGGTAGCTTCCATTAGTTAATGCAGTGTAAAGCTTGGGTCCCTGTCATTGTTGCTTCAGATTCTTTTGGTTGCTGTTGACAGAAATCCATCTCAAGCTAGCATAAGTCAAAATTCATCTCAAAGTAGCTTAGTTTTACCTAAAAGATGGGAAGTCATTGGTTAATGTAATTGAGAAGCCCATGTGCCAGTTCTGGATTTAGGGATGGTTGGATCGGAGGGGTTCAAGCAATGCTATTATGTTTTCTTTATTTCGCTTCCACTCTTTGTCTCTCTCTCTTTGCCGTTCAATCTACCTCAATTTTTTGGCTCTTGGACTCAGGTTTTATTTTCAGATATGTGCTAGTAAGAAGTTTTGGCACCTGCCATTTCAGGTTCTTTGATGTTTCACTGCCCCTCCTGTGACTGGGCCTTTGCATATGCCCTAACCCAGATTCAAATCACCTGTCTCTGAAAGTGGGGTATTGTATCAGTTAGACTAATAGAAATTATTCTCCAAATAATGATTTGTTTCTGTCATTATTAATATAACATAAAAAATAAACCACAGAAGCTTCCAGATTGGTGAACCAGAATATATCCATGTGTCAGGCCTCAAACTTCATGGACAGAATCTCCTGTGTTTGGGACCTTGACCTATGTATCTCTTCATCTTGCAGTTCATTCATATCCTTTTTTTTTTTTTTTCTTTTTTTGCGATGTGCGGGCCTCTCACTGTTGTGGCCTCTCCTATTGCGGAGCACAGGCTCTGGACGTGCAGGCCCAGCGGCCAAGGCTCACGGGCCCAGCTGCTCTGCGGCATGTGGAATCTACCCAGACCGGGGCACAAACCCGTGTGCCCTGCATCAGCAGGCGGACTCTCAACCACTGCACCACCAGGGAAGCCCCATTCATATCCTTTTTAATGGCATGTCAGGAATGTTTAACCACAATTCTCCAGTGAAATTAAGGTCATGGATTATTATCTGCAGCTTTTTCTCTCTTTACCATGAAGATTATAATATTTTTACGTAATAGAAAATACAGAAGAATTTTGCTGTATTAATTTCAATGCTTTGTTTTTTGATATTAACAAAATGTTGATCTATTTTAAAAAAGCATGCATACTTCATTCCAAAATTCTAACACTTAAACATCCTAAATACTATTTATTTCCTTTGTTTTTAATATACATACTTATAGGGCTTCCCTGGTGGCGCAGTGGTTGAGAATCTGCCTGCCAATGCAGGGGACACAGGTTCGAGCCCTGATCTGGGAAGATCCCACATGCCGCGGAGCAACCCGTGAGCCACAACTACTGAGCCTGCGCGTCTGGAGCCTGTGCTCCGCAACGAGAGGCCGCGATAGTGAGAGGCCCGTGCATCGCGATGAAGAGTGGCCCCCGCTTGCCGCAACTAAAGAAAGCCCTCGCACAGAAACGAAGACCCAACACAGACAAAAATAAAAAATAAAAAAATAAATTTAAAAATATATATATACATTCTTATATTTTAGTTTGTAGAATAGTATCAAGGTTATGTTTCCTCTGTATTTGTCTTTCAATTTATAACTTTGATTCTTACATATTTAAAAGATAGTTAATAAGATTAAAGTTGACACTATATTTATGTTCTATTAGATGTGGTGTCCTCAGAATTTCTTTGAAAATATGACCCCAGATTAAAATCATAGATTAGACTTGCTTCTTTATCTCCATTCTTACTCAGAATTTCCCCAGAGTTAGAGCTATTTGGTTGCCAGGTGGATAATTATATTGTTTAAGAATAACTTTATGAACAGCCTGAGGTTGCCTATTAACCAGAGATTCTGGCTGGACTGCAGGATCCGTTGCTGCCAATATGTGAAGCAGTTTTTCTCATAACCCTGACATAAGGCTGAATTCCTCTTTCATAGTTTTTGTAATGCACACCCAAACCTAAAAATGGAGTGGTCAGGTTGTGTGTGCCCCTGGGTTTAAATCATATATCTTATTATCTTGTTTCTTTATTGCCTGATTAGAATGGATGAAATTTTGTAAACAAAGCACAAATTGCTTCACAAGATTGCATTCAACTAATCTAGTTATGTTTTCATTCTATTCTGAAACGTACATATTCTTCCCATCTGTTAGACACACACTTCTTTTAGAGGCTTAAATTGTGTTTTGTCTGTCTCTGATGGTTTTGCCTGACTGTGTTGTAAACTTCCAAAGTCATTCTAAAGACTTTGAAAACATCTAAAGTTAATTCTAATTTAGTGGAAAAACAGTCAATTTAATGGGTTAGTTTTTGAAATCTAGGTTTCAAAATCACCTAATTATCAAATGCCAAATAATAGAATCTGTCCAAAATTTGACCTTTTACCTATGTCTTTTATCCCATTAATGAGAGAGAGCCTTGAAGTTCTCTTACCATTAATTAAATTTCTTACAGAATATGGTAAAATTATTATTGTAATATAAAGTTTTACCTGAGGAAAAAGAAAAACTCAAATGTACTTTTTTGCATAAGGCACTTTATAAATGTTATATATTATATATTCATAATAATATTGTTATAAAGATAAGATTTTTCATGTCTCCTATTGCTAGCAGTATGTTTAGAAGAGTTTGAATTCTATAATTATAAACTTTCTTAATTATGCTCTTCTTGCATATTCAAGTGCTATGAAAAGTCTTTACCTTGAACTCCATTTGTGACCTACAGCCTAGAAGAACACAAATAATTAATGGGATACACTTTAATTCCAGTCTATACTAAGGGAGCCCTATTCAGTATGTATGGCTGGGGGAAGAATATCAATGGCTAGGAAGGGAACTTAGTAGAAGGAAGAAGCGTGTATGTATATCTGAATGCATGTGATTGAGTCAGGGAAGGAATGTGGGTTCCCAAAGTTAGAAGTCAGAAATTGGTTGGAGCCAAGTAATTTTATAGAAGGGTATAATATCTTCAATCATACCTCACAGTGTCTGAAAGGGCATGTGAGTTTAATACCAGAAGAGTACAAAACAAAACATCTTACTATTAGTGAATTAAGATTGCTTCTAAAAAATTGTGGATCTAAAAAAAATTCCTTCCCTTCAAGTTAAACCACACTGATCAAGCCTGAAATGGGCAACAGGAAGTCCTCATTCAGTCTCTTTCCTGACCTACAAAACACACATACACACCCTGACCAAGATTCTTGTTGGAAAGGCCATGGTAGATCACCATTGCCATCAGTTTGGGTAGGCTTAAGTCTTTTAGATTCTTCAAAGTTGAAATATCTGTACTCACATATACATACTTAAAAATTTTTCTCTCACTAATGTGGTGTATGTAATTCTTGGCACAGTTTCCATGTATTGCTTTGTAATCAAAGTCTCTGACTTTTTAACAAAGACCCCCATATAAAAACAAAAACAAGTTCCTGCTTCAGAAACTAAGGGAGAAATTCTATGGAAAAAGAAAAGTGGCTGTATATGCTGAGATATAAGTTTAAAGAAAAGGATCAAATTGAAAGAAGCAGAAAATAATGAGTTAAAAAGATTCCATGGATAAGAAAGGAGGAAAAGTGAATTCCCAGAAGTAGAAGATTGAGCAAATCTAAGTATTTATGACACTACTTAACCACAATTTCAGTAACCTCTATCCCTGGACTTCTTTTCCCTTTTTTATAAACCTACTTTTAAAATGAAGTATAACATCCATTTAGAACAATAGAACACAAAGTTGTAGCTAATCCCTCCTGGCATCTCCTCATTCTGTTCCCTCCCTTCTCCCCAGCACTAGCAACTATCCTGCCATCAAGCACTGTTGTCACATTTGCCTGTGTTCACAATGTATATGAATACATAGAGTGTGTATGCCTTTGTGTCTGGCTTCTCTTACTCAGAAATATGTTTGTGAAATTCCTCCATGTTGTGTGTAACTATAGTACTTGCATTTCTATTGCAGCTTAGTATTTTGTTATATGAATAAGTTAGAATTTATTTTTCTATTTCACTGTTTATGGGCATTTATACATTAGCTATTCACTCTTATCCAACTTTTATTTTAGTCTTAGACTTATATATATTAACATGTTCTCCCTCAGTCCTTTCGCAGAAGCATTTTCAGTCATCACTTGGTTGAATAAAGCTCTAATAGATTCTGAAGAAGGGCATGGGGTACAGAATTCCCTAAATTCTTACATGTTTAAAGTTGTTTTTCTATAGCCTTGATATTTCCATAGCCTTGATGTTTGGCTGCATTTAAAATTTTTGGTTCATACTCACTTTTATTGAACTTTTTTTTTTTTTTAACATGCTGTACCATTGATCTCTCTCTCCCCCCCCCCCCCTTTGTTTTGGTTTGTTTCTTAAAAGGGAAATGCCAGTATACTCTCTTTTTTTCCCTTTGTAAGTTATTTGATCTTTTTGCCTGGGGACCTTGAAGATTTTTTTTTTTAAAAGTTCTAGTAGTTTTACTAGGATATATCTTAGAGTTGATATTTTGGGTTAATATATCCCAATTGTCGTTGGACTCTTTTCAATATGTAGGTTGGAGCCTTCTTAAAATTTATGGAAAATGGTCTTGAAGTTCACTTTTAACTATTGCTTCTCTTTCATGGTTTTATTTTACTTCTCTAGATACTATGATTATGTGGATGTTATCCCTTCTTGTCCTGTGTTCCATTTCCCTCACATTCTTTGAAATTTTGTACTACTTTCTTATTTTTGTCCCCTTGGTTGTTTTCCTACCTTTCTTCATTATTCCTTAATAAATTTTAATTTGAATCCCTTTTCCCTTATTTTTCATTTCTGAGATAATTTTGTCTTTTTCTTCCTTTTCCATCTTGAGTTCAGTCAACTCTGTTTTTATTTCTTCCTTTTTTGGCCTATTTCTGTTTTTAACTATGGAATTTCCAATTCAAGATACTTCTTCAAGTGCTTCTTTGACTGCATTTAGTTGTTTTGAATTGTGTCATGCAGTTTTCTTCTGCTTCATGGTTGTTTTTGAAGGGGACTTTTCATCAGTTCAGATGTGACCAGCCTTTTTTCTTTTTTGATTTTTTTGGTAATAACCCTGTATGTATTATTTTTTTTTCTTCCGTTCATTTTTGTTGATTCGGGGCTGTTTCTATGATTCCTAATTCACTAGTGCCCTTTTCTGTCTGTATATCAAAGCTGGGTTTTTTTAGCATATTTTTTAAAATTTGTGGGCAGAGTTATGTATCCTCCAATATTTGGTTCCTTTTGTGTTGTAGGATCCTAAATTTTTCGACTTGCATTTTTTCCTTTTCATTATTCATTTACCAAAGATCACATCTTCCTCTCTTTGGCTTTTTCTTCCCAGAAACTATGCCTTTTGAAGACAACCACTTATGTGCATGTTTTTCAAATTCCTCCCCCTGGAATCCCAATCCTCTGCCAGGAGACGATTTTATTATTTTATAATGTAGAATGGACCTACTCTTTGTGTAGATGATTATGCCTTGTTAGCATTCCTCTTTCCTGGCTGTCTTTCTCAGTTTGCTCTTGCCCTCTAAGTTTTGCAGCAGGGGGAGGTGTCAGAGGTTGTTTGCTGGAATTTGGTATTTTTTTCTATTTACTTATATTTTTTTAAGTTTGGAAGATTATGCTGATGGTTTGATTTTTGTGGTTTCTTGTTCTTTGTGCTCTTCTGTATTATTTTGGAGGAAATTTTGTGAGATGCTGTGGTGGGCATTATTTTTTAAACAATTGAAGTTTGCATTTTGAGGCACTGTGCAGAAACCTTAGAATTTTTTTATCTACCCAATGAATTAAATTTATTAATATCCTGGATGTCCCTTTTCACTTGTTTTAGACATTTGTATTAAAGTCTGCTTGTATTATTTTAGCTGGGCCAGATTTCTTTTTGGTGTTTCCATGGTATCTATTTTTTTCTTTTTTCTTTTTTACCATTTTTGTTTCCATATATTTTAGTTTTGTATCTTTAGTTTTGTATCAGAAAGTTTTACTTTCTGTCTAGCCACCCATGTATTGGGCTAAATTTTACTATCTGATAATTTTCATTTTATTTTTCCCTCTTGTTTTATATTCCTTTCTTTCTTCTTTATGGCTTTATTTTTACTAATTTATTATTATAATAATTATTTCATTTTTTCTCTCTACTAGCTTGGTAATGTTTAGTGGAAATATTAGAGATTCTCCCTGAATCATCTTCTCATCAGATTCTAGTACAAATTAGTACTTTTACCATGATCTTAGAATATTATTTATTCCCTTTACATTTTTAGTATTCCACTGTTGTCACATATCTACATATTTATATATTTTAAACTCTGTAAGACTTCATTGCTATTGTTAATACAGTCAGTTTTTTAGATATACTCAACTACTTACCTATTTCATTTCTAATCATTCCTTCATATATCCTTAAGTTTCCTTCTGAAATCATTTTCTTTCTAACTCAAGATTTAAAGAAAAATTTCTTTTAATGTAAACCTACTCATAAAAAAATTCTCCCAGTTGATTTTGTCTGAAATGCCTTTATTTTATTTCCAGTTTTGAAAGATAATTTCACTGAGTACACAGTTTTAGGAGAGCAAATATTTTCTTTCAGCACCTTTTTTAAAATAAATAAATTTATTTATTTATTTATTTTGGGGTGTGTTGGGTCTTCGTTTCTGTGCGAGGGCTTTCTCTAGTCGTGGCGAGCGGGGGCCAGTCTTCATTGCAGTGTGTGGGCCTTCTCACTGTCGTGGCCTCTCTTGTTGCGGAGCACAGGCTCCAGACGCGCAGGCTCAGTAGTTGTGGCTCATGCGCCTAGTTGCTCCACAGCATGTGGGATCTTCCCAGACCAGGGCTCAAAACCGTGTCCCCTGCATTGGCAGGCAGATTCTCAACCACTGCACCACCAGGAAAGCCCTTTTCAGCACTTTTGAGATACTGGTCCATCATCTCTGGCTTCCTTTGTTCTGTTGAGAAGTTGGCTGTGATTCTCACTATTCCTCCTTCAAATGCAATATATCTGTATTTCCCTCTGGCTTCTTTAAAGATTTTCTCTTCATCTTTGGTTTGCAGCAGTTACATTATGATATATATAAGTATGTTTTTCTTTTTACTGCATGTGGTTTGTCATGCTTTTTGAATTTATGGCTTGATGTTATTTATCAGTTTTGAAAATTCTCAACCATTATCTTTTTAAGTATCGCTTCTTCACCATTTTCTCTCTATTTCTATCTGGGATACTAGTTTACACTTTTATAATTTTTTACCTTTTATTCCCTTTATATCTTATGCTCTTTTCCATATTCTTAAGCTCTCCCTATGTCAGCCAGGTCATTTCCTTTGGATCCATCTTCCAGTTCAGAAATTAACATCTGTGACTGATTTCTTCATCATCTCCAATTCTGGTAGGTAAGTTACTAATGTCCATCCTTTCTCCTGGGTTTTGGTCACATGGTCTTGAGTTTCTTTTGCCTGTTTTTGTTTATTTGTTTTGTTTTTGTTTTTTGAGTACCAGACAATGTTTCTTTAAAAATAGAAGTCTGGGGCTTCCCTTGTGGTGCAATGGTTGAGAGTCCAACTGCCGATGCAGGGCACATGGGTTCGTGCCCTGGTCCGGGAAGATCCCACATGCCACGGAGCGGCTGGGCCCGTGAGCCATGGCTGCTGAGCCTGCGCGTCTGGAGCCTGTGCTCTGCAACGGGAGAGGCCACAACAGTGAGAGGCCCGTGTACATAAAACAAAACAAAACAAAATAGAAGTCTGATTTGAGGCCCAAGTGTGATATTATCTTTTTCCAAAGAGGTTCTGTGCTGGCATCTTGCAGGCAGCTGTCTAGAAGCACTATCAATGGTATATCACCTTGTTCCAATTAGTGACTGAGATGATTCGAAGTTTAGCTTTGGTCTTTGGAAGGTCAAGTCTATTTCTAGTTCACTCTTATTCCTCAGATTCTCAATGCAAAGCCTGGAGTGTTTACAGAACCCATCCTTTGGCTGGGCTCTCAGCTTCAACTTTTGTCCTTCTTTCTCAATTTCTTAGCCTCCTCTATCAAAATTGTCTGACAAGCAGCCAAAGCTTCAGGGAAAATGAACTCCAAATGCCAGGCTCACCTTCGTGTGTGTTTTTCTTCTCTTGGATCTCGATTCCATTATTATTCACTATATTTTTAAACACTCTGATGATTTCAAAGACATCTACAAAATATTTTTGGACCATATTTTCTCCTTTTTTTCAACTGTTCCTTATATCATCATTCAGCATTACTGAAAATCACCTGCTTTGAGGAGAAATATATATAACCTTAAATTTTTATATTTATACGTAGGATGTACCATGTATTGAATAATTTAAAAGAGTATAGTTTTGTTGAAAAATGTGATGTATTTTCTTGAATTGAGTTTTTTGCCCAGAAATTTCAGTGCCTTCAATGTCTGTAAAAGTCCAGTGTTTTATCTGGTCTTCCTGTTCCTTCATGGTCTTCTGCCATTCACCTTTTCAATACTTCCATCCTTACCTACTTAAGGTAGGAACTTCCATCCTTACCTACCTACCCTCTGTATGTTTTCAGTCGCATTTGGGTTTCATATTTCCCTACTCTCTCTGTGTCTAAAAATATCTGAGGTACTAGGTTTTGATTTTCCCAGAGTCCAAATTCTTTTTATATTAATGCATGTTTTTTGTCACCATCTTATTCAAATGCCATTTTCTGTCTACAAGACTGTGATTCCCTGGAGCTTGAAATTAATTGGTCTATAGTCTAGAACAAGCCTAATTATTGTATCAAGATGGATCCCTGTCAGAGACCTTGCTCCTTCCTGGTTGTCTGACTGCTGAAAATTATCTGGATGAATGTGTTTCACTCCATTGTATGTGCCTGTTAATGTTGCAGGAACATTCACACAGGAATGAGGCCACCTTTTGGGAAAGTGATTGAGCTAATTTGGACCGGAAGACAAACGTTTGAAATCATTGAAACACAGGTTATCTTGAACTATTGCTGCCTAACCTTTGATTTTGTTATGAATATATAGTAAATTTGGCCTATGTATGCATGGCTAGAAGTCAAAAGATAGAAGTTGAATCAGAATCTCTGAAAGCTATTATTAAAATATAAATGTATAATGGCTTTAAAAATCATATTTACAGAGTGCTATAGTTGGTCATTGTTAATCAATAGGTGCATTTTCAGAGTCACTAAATTTTTAACACTCATTATCATTCCATAGTGCAGAAATGAATAATGTCTCTAGCTAGCCTCAATAGGATTTACCACCTACTGATTGAATTAGGGAAATAAAATTCCTATGTACGTTCACACACAAAAATATAAATTATAAAGTTATTTTTATACCATTTCTACCTGAGAGGAATATACTGACTCTGTTCCATGAATGAGAGATGAACAACACATCGACTTCTGGGAAGGCCATTTGTTCACTAAATAGGCATTTATGGAGTGCCTGTTATGTGTAAGATACTACACTAGGGAGACAAAAGTGAATAATATTCCATACTTGTTTTCTAATAGCTCATAGTTGAATGGAAGGACTATGCTATGACACAATTGCAATATTCTGTAATAAGTACGGTTCTACATTAATAACAGGGGTGGCAGAAAGAAAGAGGTAATGTGACATGGCGTATATTTAGGGAAGCAGTCAAAGATGAAATTAGAGAGACAGGCTAGGGTTATCCCCATGGCTGGGCTTGTGTCATAGGAGTTTAAACTTTAGCCTGTGCACAGCAGGGAGTCATTTGATGGTAATATACAGGGGAATGGTTTTTGACTATATATGCCGTTTAGTAACGCCATTTTATGTGGGGGGTTCCTTAAGCAGGGAGACACGTTAAAGGCTGCAGCAACCTCTTGTGGAAAAGGATGAAGACTTATACTAAGAAAGGATCAAGTAAATGCAGAGACATGAATTAATTTAAAAAAATGTGGTTCAAGAATTATTAGAATGATGTCAAATTGCAGACCTGCAAATGAAAAGCAGTGCCGTTAATCATGGTCATTATTTTTAAAAGTGAAACTGATTTGGATGAAAGATAAGAAAAAATGTTTAGTATTAGAGAGTGAGGCACATATGGAACATTTAGATGAAGCCAGAAAAGATATTAGAGTAAACCTCAGTCATGGAGGAAAATGCTACAGGATTAGACGTGAAATGAATTCTGAGAAGCTCATTGTTTAAGAGGCAGGTCTATATATGTAGCCTTCTGATGACTAAACTAAATATAGTGACAATGCCTGTCAGCGAAACTGATGGCTAACATTAGAACATCTATCATAAATGAGACTTTGGTAAATGTTGAAAAATATTAAAAACTTAGCATTCTGTTTGTTACTTAAAGTGTTGATAGTGAGATCCACAACAGATGAATAAGAGGCAAAGGCATTCTGTTGTGCATATTTTGAGACTGACTTGTCATCTTACCCCATGTTATCCAAGGCCACTTCTAAAGAACTGACAGACTTTGGGGATGGGGTATGGAATTCCTACAGTCAAAGGCAATCTTTTACATTAAACAGAATGCATAGATATACTGTGTAGATAGTATATGGAATCAATTTCAGCTGAACGGATTGTAATCCATCATTCCTAATTGACACCCACAGCCAAAGAACCTCAGCACAATTCCTAGAAATTAAATGGCTTCCTGTTCTAGGCCTTATGTAGATGTTGGATGCAAAATAAAACCCTGGTTATATTTGGGGTATATAACTTGTTAGGTGAGGTTTTTCTCAGGATTGAGTAATTATTATATAAATTTGTTATCAATATTTGTAATCGATTCTAATTCACCTAAAATATTTTCTTATCTTTGTTTCTTCTTCACCCACGCTGGCCTCCTTTTTTGTTGGAACATGCCATGTTCACTCCCCCCTTCAAGTCGTTGAACTGGCTTTTCCCTCTGCCTGGAATGCTCTTCTCCTAAATAGCTTCATTGTCAACTCCATCACTGCCTCCAAGTCTTTGCTCAGATGCCACCCAGGCTTAATCAGCCGCTATATGTAAAATTTCACAGTCATCCACCACAGCACACTCTCCTCCTGACCAATGCGGTCCCAGTCTCCCTTACTCTGCTCTTTTCTTTCTTTCCGTAGCAGTTTTTGTATTCTGACGTTTTATGTGATTTACTTGTTGTTTTTTTATTTTATGTCTCCCCAATATATTGTAAATTACATGTGGGCTGGGATGTTTATTTTTCTGTTTGCTTACTAATATATTTTGGGAAGTTGAAATAGTGTCTGGTATATTGGGACTATTAATACATATTTATTGAATGACTCAATAAAAACCCCCAATGGCTGACTCCTTCTGAAAAAAAAAGAGTGCTCTATTTTAAGATTGGGGTTACATTTATACTACATTCCCTCCATTGCTTGGTGACAACTGGTGCTTTAAGCAAGACATGCATGCATTTCTCAGCCTCTACAGTTATCACTCCAGTTGTCTTCCCAGTACCGAGTACTTATATATGTTGGAATTAATGTTCATATTTTTGCTTTTGTTTTTCTTACAGGAGAGAGAAAAGTTAATTATGTCTTGTACTCATGTCTTTACAAAAAGTGGGAACATGGGATCAAGAAAGAGCAAGAAAGTTATATGTTTACTAAAAAAAGGGGGAGAGCATATTTCTACATTGAAGTAAAGAATTTATCTATGTATTAAACATATATCTTTCAATGCCTACTAAATTAATTCACTTGAATTATCTTCCTGGCTTTTGAATGTCTGAACCTGCTTTATATAGTCAAAACTGCAACCTTATTTAAAATTCAAAGATAAGAAGGACCACTGAAGCTCATGTATTAACAAAAAGAAGATAAATATTGCAGAAGATCATGTTAATAGAAAATACCTTGAGTAACTCAGAGTATAAGTTAGCTATTTTACTGTGAAGTCTCATGAGGTTATAAGTCACCAAGCCACAAGCAGATCATCCTTGTGGATATCAATAGACGGTGAAAACTTCAACAGCTAAGATGATTTTCACTTTAGGCACAGGTTTACATTGCTATCTGGACATGTAAAACAAACTGATGCCATCCAGTTGGGGCAGAAGTATTAGGCATTTCCCCTTAGCCACTAATGCAGATAACTTTACCTTGCTACAAAAAAGGCATTGCCTTTGAGGGATGGAAACAGATAAAACTGGTGAGGAGAGATGTCAGTAATGATCCATACTTTCTATCCACAAAGCTAATCAGAAAATCCTTGACATTTACTCAGAGTAATGCCATAACTCAAATAAATGAAACTTGATTTGTTGAATTAGGAAATCTGTTGAAAACAGGTCCACCATTTTCAAAAGTTGCGCCATTTATTGACTTTTGCATAAAACATTGTTTAGCACTGCTTCAATGACTGACACTGTGACAGAAATGGTCACCTGTGTCATCATTATGGTAGAATCCTCTGTGCTTTCTGTATATGTCTCTCCATTTCATTCACCCTTCCTTTGAATATTTTTGAGTCTGCATCACCTTTATGTGATTGTAATAGTGTTAAACAAAAGCTATAATTTATTGTACAGGATTATTTTACATGTAATATAAATTGAAACTTTTTAGATATTTGCATTATTCCATAACAAGCTTTACCAAAATGAAAAATTGGATGACTTAATATATTTTTTAAAATTACAGTTCTTAATTTAACTGCATTAAAGTCAGGATAAGAGGGCTTAGTTAAATGTTGTAATTTCAGTTTCAAAAATGCATGATTATTCTTCATTTTGGAAGCCTGCCAACTAGAGAATATATTAGGCTGTGAATGCAACTAGACAAGTCATACAATTCAGCAGTCTCTAGCTGGTCAAGATATATCTTTGGGCAAATTTAACCTTTATAAGACTTATTCTTGGTCTCTGTTTCATAGAGATTTTGCAGTTGTTTATTTTAAATGAAAATTGTAGTGAGAGGGATATAACCTAAAAGTCACTGAAAAGTCCAGGTCTATCAATTTTAGTTTACATGTTGCTAAGTGAGGGGAATTAATAAAGACAGAAAGTCTTCATTCATTTTAAAATAAAACTGCTAGTTGAGAATTGCCTTATTGTACAAACCTAAATATATTATGTCCTTTTCATAATGTCCAATTCATTGATTTTTGTCATCTTTCATTTAATTGCTTATATTTTGGGGTCAAATAGGATTTAAAAAGATGTTATAACCATTTTCTTACTATAGTGAACTCATCTGATTTAAAACCATTGAGAAAATAAACAGCTATGTTTAAATAGCTATGCATAAGCAATAACTATATACTGTATGAGTGACCCTTTGACCTCTGTGAATCCTGCTTATATATATATATATATATATATATATATATATATGTATATATATATTTTTTAATTATTATTATTATTTTTGTGGTACGCGGGCGTATCACTGTTGTGGCCTCTCCAGTTGCGGAGCACAGGCTCCGGACGCGCAGGCTCAGCGGCCTTGGCTCACGGGCCCAGCCGCTCCGCGGCATATGGGATCTTCCCGGACCGGGGCACGAACCCGTGTCCCCTGCATCGGCAGGCGGACACTCAACCACTGCGCCACCAGGGAAGCCCCCCTGCTTATATTTTGATTAGCATCTTCTTAGGCTCCTGGTGACTATGGGAGCCACTAGGATGCCTTCCAGAGAAATAGAAGCATAAGCAACCCAGCTGTGTGCTCTTTGTGCCAATAAGAGGACCTGTGCCAGCTGGCTGCCCTCCAGAAATGTGTGGTGGTAAACAGAAAGTTACCAACAGAAAGGTATTTATTGCTTTCCCAGAAGGGGAATTTTAGCTAAGAGAACACAAATGAATTGGATCATTATTCCCATTTCTCAGAAAAGGTCTGTGCACGAGAGGGGTGTAGACTTCATTCTTTGCTTTAAAACTTAAGTTTATTAAGGCTGTCATAGTGTGATTTTTATAAATGAAGAGTATTACTGAAATGGTTAGTTTATTCGGGGCTTAAAACAGTAATAGGTTATCCTGATTTGGTAATGGGTAGAAAAATTCAGACATTCCAAACTCTCAGTGTGTGTGGTCTTATATACACCAGTTTGAAATTTGGGTGCCTTTACATACTGAAACACACACAAAAACCAACTCAAATATCTCAGTGGCTTAAAACAGAAAAAAATATATCATGTACACTACATGGCCATTGTGGGTCAGCAAAGGGGCTCTGCTCATCATAATCAGTTTGGGAATTCAGGCCGATGAAGAAGCTCTTGTCATTGCTTTCGTAGTATCGGAGGAAGGGACCAAAAATGTGGACAAACATGTCCTGGCACTTCATGTTTGTTCCCAGAAGTACCACATGTGGCTTTTGCTCACATTTCATTGGTCAGGTAAATCACAGGGCCACACCCAAGTGTAAGAGGGCAGAGATGTGTAATCCTAGCCTGTATTATTTTTACATCATACATATGTTTAATATCAAGCTTTTCCAAGTGTTAAGAGTAATCTCAGTTCCTTCTAGAAAAATTTGAAAATTCAGAAGTGAATATAAAATAAACAGCATACAGAGTTTGTTACCATTAATATTTTACACACTTTCTTTTAGTTGCACACACATATGTGTATGTAGATATATCATATATATGTCCTCTATATAATGTGGGTACTTTTGTATTCCATAAATTTTCTTTGTGGATATAATTATTAATAGCTAAATAGTGTCCCATCACCTGGATGCATGGTATTCTATAGTTCAATTAACTAATCCTTTTTTTTTTTTTGAATTTAGGTGTTTCTAGTACTTCACTATAATAAATAATGGTCCATGGATATCTTTATATATACATCATAGCACATTAGTCTGAATATTTTCCTAGAATACATTTTTAGAAATAGGCTTACTGATAGAAGGTATTGGATCATTTCTTAATAAGTTTGATACATATTATCAAATTTCCTTCTAGAAATTAGTTTATATAAGTTTATATTATTACTTGTAGTATGTGAGAGTACCTCACCAATTTCTCATTTAAAAATATAGTTTCCCAATATGTGAATGAATAGCATCTCATTTGTTATTATGTATTTATTAAATTGTTAGTGAGACTAACCATTTTTACATGTTTACTGACTACTTTATGGGTGATTTTTGTATCCATAGACTGTACTATTTTCTTCAAAAGAGTCTAATTTTTTATGATTGATTTAAAAATATTTTTATATGTAATTATATTATTACTTGTACATACCAACATTTTCCTTTGATTTTTTTTTTAATTTTAGAAGTTTAAAAATTGCATAATCATTATAACTGTTTTTACTTCACGATTTCTTCCTTAATGTTATGCTTAGATAGGGCTTCTGTATTCCAAAATCATATAAATCTTTACTTACATGTTATTTCTGGTTCTTTCATGATTTCTTTTTTTCTTTCTTTTTTTTTTTTTAACACTGAACTCTAATCCATCTGGAATTAATTTGGGAGCAGGATAAGATGCAATATTTTACCTTTTCTTCCCAAAAAGTTAAATCAGTTTTCACAGCAACTTTTATTGATTAATCTGTATTGAGTCTTCTGGAGACTCAGTCATCAAAAATGTAGACTTACACGTCAACAAAACCAACAGGGAGATCTCACCAGAGACAAAGATCTGCATTACAAAGCATTGTGCTACTATGTAGAAGGTCTTAATACAGAATCTTATTGGCATAGTTAAGAAAATATTCTTAATTGATCTGGTTGTAGTATTTTGTGGTTTATAGCAGATTAGAAACCACACAAAAAAGGGGATGAAGAAAAGGGCAGAAATTGCTGTAATTTTCATAATTAGAAGGAGACAGAAAAATTAGAAGGTAGACAGAGTTGTATTATTCAACAGTAGTTTTCATAATGATTACCAAGCCATTAAGGTAAAAAGATTTCATTATCTTTACTCTTTCTGTTTAGGAAGCCCATTAAAAAAACAAAAAGGTTTAAATCAACAGGTCTTGATGAAAGAACTGGGAAAAAATATGGTAAAATGAAAAGGATTTTGGAGTCAGACAAACTTGGATATCAATCCGAGGTTCTTAACCTAACAAATCCATGACATTGGGAAAGGGGTTAGATTATTTTAGACTGATTTTACCCATCAGTAAAATGAGGATGATAAACGATCCTTGTGTGGCCATGTTGTAATCAAAGTGATATACAGTCTCATCATGTTCATCGCTCATCTACCTCCTTGTAACTCCCAAGCCTGCTTCAAGATGAATTCTGAAAATTCCAAGTAGATATGGCATTCTCTTCAGCCACTTCAGGAGCTGTTTGTAGTTTATAGTTAAGCCAAATGATTCTTTTAAGCTAGAAGAAGTTAGGTCTTAAGTATTTTATCAATGTATCTTAGTTAATAGGGTCCAGTTGGAGACACAAGAATACTTACATAGATACTGGAGCTATAGGGCAAAGAAGAAATAACTGAGGCTTTGGGGCCAGGAAGATTGAATTTGATTCCTGGTCCTACCACTGATCAGTTAGCTGATCACTCCACTGATCAACTCCTACCTGAGCTCTATTTTTGTCCATTGTAAAAGAGAGGTGATATCCAACATGCAGAACTGCTGTGAGGATTTGGCACGAATACGTAGTTTAGTCTAGAAATATAGTTTAAAAATGTGACAAACTAGAGGAGTTCTCAAGTGATAGTTTATTGTTTGTACCTTTTGTTTTTGCTAGTCTTTTTACTTTAGTCTAATTTGACATGGGTCCAAGAATGACTCAGTGATCGCCTTAAAAATGTATCAAAACTATTTGCTTGATATAATCATATACAGCAGAAACTTTAAAGAATTATTAGATACTTTTAGGAGTATTTGATTAAAAATTCCTAAATACATATGAAAAGAGCATTTTGTGAGTATAATCCTCCCTACTGTCTAAAGCCACAACAATGCAAACAAACATAAAGGTCAAGCAATTGAACAAACACATAAGTGAAGAAGGAAGACTTATCCTGACTCATTCTCATTTTAATACTCAGACTGTGAATGTCAATTAGCTCAATCAAGTCTTAACAGTTAATGTCAGCTGTCAATCGTTCCTAGGTAGCGATGTTTGAAGTTTGTCAGCAGGCAGTGGACTACTTGCATGATGAATGAAATAATGAGGGCACAGAAGCCTGAACAAAATTTCTCTTTTTCTGGTAAATTCCTCTCAACATGGGAATTTAGGACAAGGAGAGAAAAATCACTTTAAAATCTGTTTTAAGGCAGTGTTCATTTAATGCATTGTCTATTTTAAAACATTCATCTTTTAACTTTGTATTTTTAAAAATTAATGTCAATGTCAAATGATTAAGCATCATCATTTTAAACTGTGTAGGTCAGTGTAAACAACATTAGCTGCTACAAGAGATAAGCCTCCAAATTCAAAGTGCTTTAACAACTAAGGTTCTTACTCACTGTGGATGGTGTGACTCCTCTGAGTTCATTCAGTGACTCAGGTATATTGGCAGCCATCTGGTAGCTACACCACCTGGAAAATAGTCCTCCAAAGTCATTGTGGCAGGTGAAGGGAAATGGGTAACTATGTTGGGATGTTTAAGGGCTAGGATTTGAAGAGGCTTCCATCATTTCTACTCACATCCTGTTTTTCAGAACCCGACAACTTTAACTCAGTTTAACTGTGAGAGAGGCAGGGAAATGTAGAAGAGCTTTTAAAAGTCTCTGTTATACCCACCAAACTTGTTTTATTTATTTTATTTTATTTTTATTTTTATTTTTTGCGGTATGCGGGCCTCTCACTGTTGTGGCCCCTCCCATTGCAGAGCACAGGCTCCAGACGTGCAGGCTCAGCGGCCATGGCTCACGGGCCCAGCCGCTCCGTGGCATGTGGGATCTTCCCAGACTGGGGCACGAACCTGTGTCCCCTGCACCGGCAGGCAGACTCTCAACCACTGCGCCACCAGGGAAGCCCAACTTGTTTTATTTGAACAGTCATTTAAATCTAAGTTTTTAACTATATCATATCCCGTTAAGCCATGGTTTGAAAATACTAGTTACAGGTTAGAAGGCATTTAATATGTGTAGACTAGATCCTTTATATACATTACTGTATTTGAAAACTTAAGAAAATGATACATTCATATGATAAAATATTCAAACAGTAAAGAAAGGTATAATATTAAAAGTAATTAATTCTATTCCCTTTGCTCTGATCTCTATTTACTGCATCCATTGGTGACAACTATTTTGTTTTTTCTTTTGTTTTTTGGCTTAAAACAACACTTATTAACTCACAGTTCTGAAAGGCAGAAATATGAAAACAAGGCATCAAGGCTGGGTTTCTTCTGGAGGCCCAAGGGGAGAATCCTTTCCTGGACTTTTCCAGCTGCTAGAGGCTGCTTGGATTTCTTGGATCATGGCCCCTTCCTCCATCTTCAGGGGACATCACTGCAGACTCTGTTTCTATCATCATATCCCAGTCTCTGATCCTGAACCTCCTACCTCCTTTTTATTTTATTTTTTTAAGTTTTTTTTTTTTTTTTTTTTTTTTGTGGTACGCGGGCCTCTCACTGTTGTGGCCTCTCCCGTTGCGGAGCACAGGCTCCGGACGTGCAGGCTCAGTGGCCATGTCTCACAGGCCCAGCCACTCCGTGGCATGTGGGATCTTCCCGGACTGGGGCATGAACCCATGTCCGCCTGCATCAGCGGGCGGACTCTCAACCACTGCGCCACCAGGGAAGCCCCATGTTTTGTTGTTTTTTAATTTAATTTTTTTTTCCTTTTTTAAATTGAAGTATAGTTGATTTACAGTGTTTCAGGCGTACAGCAAAGTGACTCAGATCTATCTATCTATCTATCTATCTATCTATCTATCTATCTATATGTATATTCTTTTTCAGATTCTTTTCCATAGGTTATCACAAGATATTGAGGATAGTTCGCTGTACTATACAGTAGGTCCTTGTTGTTTATCTATTTTGTATATAGTAGTGTGAATCTGTTAATCCCAAATTCCCAACTTATTCCTCTTCCCTCTTTCACCTTTGGTAACCATAAGTTTGTTTTCTATGTCTGAGTCTATTTCTGTTTTGTAAATAAGTTCATTTGTATCATTTTTTAATTCCACATATAAGTGATATCATCTGATATTTGTCTTTCTCTGTCTGACTTATTTCACTTAGTATGATAATCTCTAGGTCCATCCATGTTGCTACAAATGGCATTATTTCATTCTTTTTTGTAGCTGAGAAATATTCCATTGTGTGTGTGTGTGTGTGTGTGTGTGTGTGTGTGTGTATATATATATATACCATATCTTCTTTATCCATTTGTCTGTCAATGGACATTTAGGTTGCTTCCATGTCTTAGTTTCCATGTCTTGTAAATAGTGCTGCTATGAACATTCATAGCTACTGCCTCTGTTTAATTTTTTTATATTTTTTATTGAAGTATAGTTCATTTGCATTATTATATTAGTTTCAGGTGTACACAGTAATTAAATATTTTTATATATTATACTCCATTTAAAGTTATTATAGAGTTTTGGCTATATTCCCTATACAGTACAACATATCCTTATAGCTTATTTATTTTATACTGTAGTTTATGCCTCTTAATCTTCTACCCTTGTCTTTCCCCTCTACCCTTTCCTCTCCCCACTGGTAACCACTAGTTTGTTCTCTATATGTGAGTCTGTTTCTGTTTTGCCATATTCATTTGTTTTATTTTTTAGATTCCACATATAAGTGATAACAGAGTATTCGTCTTTACCTGTGTGACTTATTTCACTAAACATGATATTGATAACATCTGGATCCATCTGTGTTTTTGCAAATATTTCGTTCTTTTTATGGAAATATTTCATTCTTTTTTATGGCCAAGTAATATTCCAAATATTCCATTGTGTGTGTGTGTGTATAGTGTGTCCATTCATCTATTGCTAGACAATTATCCATTCATTATTGGTGGACAATTAAGTTGCTTCCATATCTTGGCTATTGTAAATAATGCTGTTATAAACATGGGGGTGCGTGTATCTTTTTATTAGTGTTTTTTTTTTTCTTTGGGTATATACCCCATGGTAGAAATGTTGGATCGCATGGTAGTTCTTTTTTCAGATTTTTGAGGAACCTCCCTGTAATGTTTTCCATAATGGCTACACCAATTTAGATTCCCACCAAGTGTACTAGGGTTCACTTTTCTATACATCCTTGCCATTATTTATTATTTATAGACTTTTTGATGATAGCAATTATGACAGATATGAGGTGGTAGCTCTTTGAGGTTTTGTTTTTCATTTATCTGATTATTAGAGATGTTGAGCATCTTTACATGTGCCTGTTGGCCATCTGTGTATCTTATTTAGAAAAATGACTGTTCAGGTCTTCTTCCCATTATTTAATTGGGTTATTTGGTTGTTAGACATTGAGTTGTATGAGCTATTTATATATTTTGGATGTTAGCCCCTTATCAGTCATATCATTTGCAAATATTTTCTCATTCAGTAGGTTGTCTTTTTGTTTTGTTGATGTTTCCTTTGCTGTGCAAAAGGTCTAAAATTTAAATAGGTCCCATTTGTTTATTTTTGCTCATTTCTTTTGCCTTAGGAGACGAATCCAAAAAAAGCATTGCTACAATTTATGTCAGAATATTCTGCCTATGTTTTCTTCTAGGAATTTTATGGTTTCAGGTCTTACATCTAGGTCTTTAATCTACTTTGAGTTTATTTTTCTATATGGTGTGAGAATTTCATTCTTTTACATGTAGCTGTCCAGTTTTCCCAGCACCATTTATTGAATAGACTGTCTTTTCTCCATTATATATACTTACCTCCTTTGTTGTAAATTAATTGTTCATAAGTGTGTGAATTTATTTATGGGTTCTTTATTCCATTGATCTATGTGTCTGTTTTTGTGTCAGTACCATACTATCTTGATTAGTGTACCTTTATGTTATAGTCTGAAGACAGGGAATGTGATATTTTCAGCTTTGTTCTTTAACTCAAGATTGCTTTGGCTATTTGGGGTCTTTTGTGGTTCCATGTAAATTTTAACATTTGTTCTAGTTCTGTGAAAAATGTCATGGATTTTTTGATAGGGATTGCATAAAATCTGTAGATTGCTTTGGGTAGTGTGGACATTTTAACAATATTAATTCTTCCAATCCATGAACAGAGGATACCTTTTATTTTTTATTTATTTTTTATTTTTTTTATTAGTTTCTGCTTTATAACAAAGTGAATCAGTCATACATATACATCTGTTCCCACATCCCTTCCCTCATGCATCTCCCTCCCTCCCACCCTCCCCATCCCACCCCTCCAGGCGGTCACAAAGCACCGAGCTAATCTCCCTGTGCTCTGCGGCTGCTTCCCACTATCTATCTACCTTACGTTTGGTAGTGTATATATGTCCATGCCTCTCTTTTGCTTTGTCACAGCTTACCCTTCCCCCTCCCCATATCCTCAAGTCCATTCTCAAGTAGGTCTGTGTCTTTATTCCCGTTTTACCCCTAGGTTCTTCGTGACATTTTTTTTTTTTTAATTCCGTATATATGTGTTAGCATACGGTATTTGTCTTTCTCTTTCTGACTTACTTCACTCTGTATGACAGACTCTAGGTCTATCCACCTCATTACAAATAGCTCAGTTTCATTTCTTTTTATGGCTGAGTAATATTCCATTGTATATATGTGCCACATCTTCTTTATCCATTCATCCGATGATGGACACTTAGGTTGTTTCCAGCTCCGGGCTATTGTGAATAGAGCTGCGATGAACATTTTGGTACATGTCTCTTTTTGAATTATGGTTTTCTCAGGGTATATGCCCAGTAGTGGGATTGCTGGGTCATATGGTAGTTCTATTTTTAGTTTTTTAAGGAACCTCCATACCGTTCTCCATAGTGGCTGTACCAATTCACATTCCCACCAGCAGTGCAAGAGTGTTCCCTTTTCTCCACACCCTCTCCAGCATTTATTGTTTCTAGATTTCTTGATGATGGCTATTCTGACTGGTGTGAGATGATATCTCATTGTAGTTTTGATTTGCATTTCTCTAATGATTAATGATGTTGAGCATTCTTTCATGTGTTTGTTGGCAGTCTGTATATCTTCTTTGGAGAAATGCCTATTTAAGTCTTCTGCCCATTTTTGGATTGGGTTGTTTGTTTTTTTGCTATTGAGCTGCATGAGCTGTTTATAAATTTTGGAGATTAATCCTTTGTCAGTTGCTTCATTTGCAAATATTTTCTCCCATTCTGAGGGTTGTCTTTTGGTCTTGTTTATGGTTTCCTTTGCTGTGCAAAAGCTTTGAAGTTTCATTAGGTCCCATTTGTTTATCTGTGTTTTTATTTCCATTTCTCTAGGAGGTGGGTCCGAAAGGATCTTGCTGTGATTTATGTCATAGAGTGTTCTACCTATGTTTTCCTCTAAGAGTTTGATAGTGTCTGGCCTTACATTTAAGTCTATAATCCATTTTGAGCTTATTTTTGTGTATGGTGTTAGGGAATGATCTAATCTCAAACTTTTACATGTCCCTGTCCAGTTTTCCCAGCACCACTTATTGAAGAGGCTGTCCTTTCTCCACTGTACATTCCTGCCTCCTTTATCAAAGATAAGTTGGCCATATGTGCGTGGGTTTATCTCTGGGCTTTCTATCCTGATCCACTGATCTATCTTTCTGTTTTTATGCCAGTACCACACTGTCTTAATTACTGTAGCTTTGTAGTATAGTCTGAAGTCAGGGAGCCTGATTCCTCCAGCTCCGTTTTTCGTTCTCAAGATTGCTTTGGCTATTCGGGGTCTTTTGTTTTTCCAAACAAATTTTGAAATTTTTTGTTCTAGTTCTGTGAAAAATGCCAGTGGTAGTTTGATAGGGATTGCATTGAATCTGTAGATTGCTTTGGGTAGTAGAGTCATTTTCACAATATTGATTCTTCCAATCCAGGAGCATGGTATATCTCTCCATCTATTTGTATCGTCTTTAATTTCTTTCATCAGTGTCTTATAATTTTCTGCATACAGGTCTTTTGTCTCCTTAGGTAGGTTTATTCCTAGATATTTTATTCTTTTTGTTGCAATGGTAAATGGGAGTGTTTTCTTGATTTCATTTTCAGATTTTTCATCATTAGTGTACAGGAATGCCAGAGATTTCTGTACATTAATTTTGTATCCTGCTACTTTACCAAATTCATTGATTAGCTCTAGTAGTTTTCTGGTAGCATCTTTAGGATTCTCTATGTATTGTATCATGTCATCTGCAAACAGTGACAGCTTTACTTCTTCTTTTCCAATTTGGATTCCTTTTATTTCCTTTTCTTCTCTGATTGCTGTGGCTAAAACTTCCAAAACTATGTTGAATAAGAGTGGTGAGAGTGGGCAGCCTTGTCTTGTTCCTGATCTTAGTGGAAATGCTTTCAGTTTTTCACCATTGAGGACAATGTTGGCTGTGGGTTTGTCATATATGGCCTTTATTATGTTGAGGAAAGTTCCCTCTATGCCTACTTTCTGCAGGGTTTTTATCATAAATGGGTGTTGAATTTTGTCGAAAGCTTTCTCTGCATCTATTGAGATGATCATATGGTTTTTCTCCTTCAACTTGTTAATATGGTGTATCACATTGATTGATTTGCGTATATTGAAGAATCCTTGCATTCCTGGAATAAACCCCACTTGATCATGGTGTATGATCCTTTTAATGTGCTGTTGGATTCTGTTTGCTAGTATTTTGTTGAGGATTTTTGCATCTATGTTCATCAGTGATATTGGCCTGTAGTTTTCTTTCTTTGTGACATCCTTGCCTGGTTTTGGTATCAAGGTGATGGTGGCCTCGTAGAATGAGTTTGGGAGTGTTCCTTCCTCTGATATTGTTTGGAAGAGTTTGAGAAGGATGGGTGTTAGCTCTTCTCTAAATGTTTGATAGAATTCGCCTGTGAAGCCATCGGGTCCTGGGCTTTTGTTTGATGGAAGATTTTTAATCACAGTTTCAATTTCAGTGCTTGTGATGGGTCTGTTCATATTTTCTATTTCTTCCTGAGTTAGTCTTGGCAGGTTGTGCATTTCTAAGAATTTGTCCATTTCTTCCAGGTTGTCCATTTTATTGGCATAGAGTTGCTTATAGTAATCTCTCATGATCTTTTGTATTTCTGCAGTGTCAGTTGTTACTTCTCCTTTTTCATTTCTAATTCTATTGATTTGAGTCTTCTCCCTTCTTTTCTTGATGAGTCTGGCTAATGGTTTGTCAATTTTGTTTATCTTCTCAAAGAACCAGCTTTTAGTTTGGTTGATCTTTGCTATCGTTTCCTTCATTTCTTTTTCATTTATTTCTGATCTGATCTTTATGATTTCTTTCCTTCTGCTAGCTTTGGGGGTTTTTTGTTCTTCTTTCTCTAATTGCTTTAGGTGCAGGGTCAGGTTGTTTACTCGAAATGTTTCCTGTTTCTTAAGGTGAGATTGTATTGCTATAAACTTCCCTCTTAGAACTGCTTTTGCTGCGTCCCATAGGTTTTGGGTCGTCGTGTCTCCATTGTCATTTGTTTCTAGGTATTTTTTAATTTCCTCTTTGATTTCTTCAGTGATCACTTCGTTATTGAGTAGTGTATTGTTTAGCCTCCATGTGTTTGTAGTTTTTACAGATCTTTTCCTGTAATTGATGTCTAGTCTCATAGCATTGTGGTCAGAAAAGGTACTTGATACAATTTCAATTTTCTTAAATTTACCAAGGCTTGATTTGTGACCCAAGATATGATCTATCCTGGAGAATGTTCCGTGAGCACTTGAGAAAAATGTGTATTCTGTTGTTTTTGGATGGAATGTCCTATAAATATCAACTAAGTCCATCTTGTTTAATGTATCATTTAAAGCTTGTGTTTCCTTATTTATTTTCATTTTGGATGATCTGTCCATTGGTGAAAGTGGGGTGTTAAAGTCCCCTACTATGATTGTGTTACTGTCGATTTCCCCTTTTATGGCTGTTAGTATTTGCCTTATGTATTGAGGTGCTCCTATGTTGGGTGCATAAATATTTACAATTGTTATATCTTCTTCTTGGATCGATCCCTTTATCATTATGTAGTGTCCTTCTTTGTCTCTTCTAATAGTCTTTATTTTAAAGTCTATTTTGTCTGATATAAGAATTGCTACTCCTGCTTTCTTTTGATTTCCATTTGCATGGAATATCTTTTTCCATCCCCTTACTTTCAGTCTGTATGTGTCTCTAGGTCTGATGTGGGTCTCTTGTAGACAGCATATATATGGGTCTTGTTTTTGTATCCATTCAGCCACTCTGTGTCTTTTGGTGGGAGCATTTAGTCCATTTACATTTAAGGTAATTATTGATATGTATGTTCCTATTCCCATTTCCTTAATTGCTTTGGGTTCGTTATTGTAGGTATATTCCTTCTGTTGTGCTTCTTGCCTAGAGAAGTTCCTTTAGCATTTGTTGTAAAGCTGGTTTGGTGGTGCTGAACTCTCTCAGCTTTTGCTTGTCTGTAAAGGTTTTAATTTCTCCATCAAATCTGAATCTGGGTAGAGTAATCTTGGTTGCAGGTTTCTCTCCTTCATCACTTTAATTATGTCCTGCCACTCCCTTCTGGCTTGTAGAGTTTCTGCTGAGAGATCAGCTGTTAACCTGATGGGGATTCCCTTGTGTGTTATTTGTTGTTTTTCCCTTGCTGCTTTTAATATGATTTCTTTGTGTTTAATTTTTGACAGTTTGATTAATATGTGTCTTGGTGTATTTCTCCTTGGATTTATTCTGTATGGGACTCTCTGTGCCTCCTGGACTTGATTAACTATTTCCTTTCCTATATTGGGGAAGTTTTCAACTATAATCTCTTCAAATATTTTCTCAGTCCCTTTCTTTTTCTCTTCTTCTTCTGGAACCCCTATAATTCGAATGTTGGTGCGTTTAATGTTGTCCCAGAGGTCTCTGAGACTGTCCTCTGTTCTTTTCATTCTTTTTTCTTTATTTTGCTCTGCATCAGTCATTTCCACTATTTTATCTTCCACCTCACTTATCCGTTCTTCTGCCTCAGTTATTCTGCTATTGATCCCATCTAGAGTATTTTTCATTTCATTTATTGTGTTTTTAATCGATGCTTGATTCATCTTCAGTTCTTCTAGGTCCTTGTTAACTGTTTCTTGCATTGTGTCTATTCTATTTCCAAGATTATGGATCTTGGAAATAGAATCTTGGATCAGCTTTACTATCATTATTCTGAATTCTTTTTCAGGTAGACTGCCTATTACCTCTTCATTTGTTAGGTCTGGTAGGTTTTTATCTTGCTCCTTCACCTGCTGTGTGTTTTTCTGTCTTCTCATTTTGCTTATGTTACTGTGTTTGGGGTCTCCTTTTTGCAGGCTGCAGATTCGTAGTTCCTGTTGTTTTTGGTGTCTGACCCCAGTGGCTAAGGTTGTTTCAGTAGGTTGTGTAGGCTTCCTGGTGGGGGGGACTAATGCCTGTGTTCTGGTGGTTGAGGCTCGATCTTGTCTTTCTGGTGGACAGGTCCACGTCTGGTGGTGTGTTTTGGGGTGCCTATGGCCTTATGTTTTTAGGTAGCCTCTCTGCTAATGGGTGGGGTTGTGTTCCTGCCTTGCTAGTTGCTTGGCATAGGGTGACCAGCACTGTAGCTTGCTGGTCGTTGACTGAAGCTGGGTGCTGGTGTTGAGATGGAGATCTCTGGGAGATTTTCGCTGCTTGATATTATGTGGAGCTGGGAGGTCTCTTGTGGACCCGTGTCCTGAAGTTGGCTCTCCCACTTCAGAGGCACAGCACTGACTCCTGGCTGCAGCACCAAGAGCCTTTCATCCACCCGGCTCAGAATAACAGGGAGAAAAAGCAGAAAGAAAGAATTAGTAGAAGAAAGAAAGAGAGAGGGAAAGAAAGGAAGAAGGGAAGAAAGGAAGGAAGGAAGAAAGAAAGAAAGGGAGGGAGGGAGGAAGGAAGGATGGAAAGAGAGAAGGAAAGAAAGGAGGGGGGGAGGGAGGAATAAAAGCAAAAGGAAGAGTGAATGGAAGAAGGGAGGGAGGGAGGGAGGAAGGAAAGAAAAAGAAAGTGGAAAGAAGAAGGGTGGGAGGGAGGGAGGAAAGAAAAAGAAGGAAAGGAGGAGCGGAGGGAGGGAGGGAGGAAGGGAAGGTAGGAAAAAAAGAAAGAGCAGGTAAAGTAAAATAGAATAAAGTATGAAATATAGTAGCGTTATTAAAATTAGAAAGTAATTATTGGAAAAAAAAAAAAACGGACCGATAGAACCCTGGGACATATGGTGGAAGCAAAGCTATACAGAGAGAATCTTACACAGAAGATTACACATACACATTCACAAAAAGAGAGCAGGGGGAAAAATCAAAAATCTTGCTCTCCAAGTCCACCTCCTCAATTTGGGATAATTCGTTGTAAAAAGAGGAAAGGGGCGAGAAGTCTGAAATCTTGCTCTCTAAGTCCACCTCCTTAATTTGGAATAATTCGTTGTATAAAGAGGAAAAGGGGGGACAGTCTTAAATCTTGTCCTCAAAGTCCACTTCCTCAATTTGGGATGATTCGCTGTTCATTCATGCACTCCACAGACGCAGGGCACATCAAATGGACCGTGGAGCTTTAATCCGCTGCCTCCGAGGCTGCACAGAGAGATTTCCCTGTCTCTGCTCTCACAGCTCCCGGGTCTCAGCCTTGGACCTGGTCCCGCCTCTGCGCGTAGGTCGCCGGAGGGCGTCCGTTCTTCGATCAGACAGGACGGGTTTAAAGGAGCCGCTGATTCGGGGGCTCTGGCTCACTCAGGCAGAGGGGAGGGAGGGGCGCGCAGTGTGGGGCGGGCCTGCGGCGGCAGAGGCCGGAGTGACGTTGCAGCGGCCCGTGGCGCTCCGTGCGCTTTCCCGGGAAAGCCGTCCCCGGGTCTTGGGACCCCGGCAGTGGCGGGGTGCACAGGCACCCCGGAAGGCGGGGCGGACAGTGACCCGCGCTCGCACACAGGCCCCGCGGCGGCGGCGGCGGCGGCGGCGGGCGTCGGCGTCGGCGGTGGGCGTCGGCGTCGGCGGCGGGCCGCGGCGGCGGCAGCGGCGTCGGGCGTCGGCGGCGGCGCCGGTGGCCCACGCCCGTCTCCGAGGTCCGCGCCTTACCCGCGGCTCACGCCTGTCTCCGGCGCTTCCCCAAGCAGCCCTCTTAATGCCCTCTCCTCGCGCACCAGGAAACAAAAGGGAAAAAAGTCTCTTGCCTCTTCAGCAGCTCCAGACCCTTTCCCCGGACTCCCTCCGGGCTAGCCGTGGTGCACTAACCCCTTCAGGCTCTCTTCCTGCCGCCAGCCCCAGTCCTCTCCCTGCGCTCTGACTGAAAGCCGATACCCGAGCCTCAGCTCCCAGCCCCCCCGCCACGGCGGCCGAGCAGACAAGCCTCTCGGGCTGGTGAGTGCCTGAGGGCACCGATCCTCTGTGCCGGAATCTCTCCGCTTTGCCCTCCACACCCCTGTTGCTGTGCTCTCCTCCGCTACTCCGAAGCTTTCCCCCTCCGCCACCTGCAGTCTCCGCCCGCGAAGGGGCTTGTAGTGTGTAGAAACCTTCCCTCCTTCACGGCTCCCTCCCACTGGTGCAGGTCCCGTCCCTATCCTATTGTCTCTGTTTATTCTTTTTTTTCTTTTGCCCTACCCAGGTATGTGGGGAGTTTCTTGCCTTTTGGGGGGTCTGAGGTCTTCTGTCAGCGTCCAGTAGGTGTTCTGTAGGAGTTGTTCCACGTGTAGATGAATTTCTGATGTATCTGTGGGGAGGAAGGTGATCTCCGCGTCTTACTCTTCCGCCATCTTCCTCCGGGCCCCCTTTTAATTTCTTTATAACATCTTCAGTTTCCTTCATGAATGTCTTAAATTTTTCAGAGTGTAAGTTTTCACCTCCTTGGCTAAGTTTATTCCAAGGTATTTTATTCTTTTGGATGAAATTTTAAATGAGATTGTTTTCTTGCTTTCTCTTTCTGATATTTCATTATTAGTGTATAGAAAAGCAATAGATTTCTGTATATTAATCTGGTTTCCTGCAACTTTACTGTATTTGTTTATTAATTCTAATAGCTTTTTGTGTGTGTGTTGGGTTTTTTTTTTTTTTTTTTTTTTTTGCGGTACACGGGCCTCTCACTGTTGTGGCCTCTCCCATTGTGGAGCACAGGCTCTGGACGCACAGGCTCAGCGGCCATGGCTCACGGGCCCAGCCACTCCGTGGCATGTGGAATCTTCCCGGACTGGGGCACGAACCCGTGTCCCCTGCATCGGCAGGTGGACTCTCAACCACTGCACCACCAGGGAAGCCCAATTCTAATAGTTTTGTAGTGGAGACTTTCAAGTTTTCTGTATGTAGTGTCATGTCATTTGCAAATAGTGAGTTTTATTTCTTCCCTTCTAATTTGGATGGCTTTATTTCTTTTTCTTGTCTGATTACTGTGGCTAAGAACTTCCACTACTACATTAAACAGAAGTGGCGAGAATGGTCATCCTTATCTTGTTCCTGATTTTAGATGAAAAACTTTCAGGTTTTCAATGCTGAATATGATATTTGCTGTGGGCTTGTTATAAATGGCCTTTATAATGTTGAGATATGTTTCCTCTATACAACCTTTGATGGGCGTTTTTATCATGAATGGATGTTGAGTTTTGCCAAATGCTTTTTCTGCATCTATTGAGATGATCAAGTGATTTTTTATCCTTTTGTTAATGTGATGTATTACATTGCTAGATTCGCAGATATATTCCATTCTTGTATCCCTGGAGTAAATCCCACTTGATCATGGTGTATGATCCTTTTCATATATCATTGAATTTGGTTTGCTAATATTTTGTTGCGGATTTTTTTTTTTTTTTTTTTTTTTTTTTTTTGCAGTATGCGGGCCTCTCACTGTCGTGGCCCTCCCATTGCGGAGCACAGGCTCTGGACGTGCAGGCTCAGCAGCCATGGCTCACGGGCCCAGCCGCTCTGCGGCATGTGGGATCCTCCCAGACCTGGGCATGAACCCGTGTCCCCCGCATCGGCAGGCGGACACTCAACCACCGCGCCACCAGGGAAGCCCTTGTTGAGGATTTTTGCATCTATATTCATCAGAGATATTGGCCTGTAGTTTCTTTTTATAATGTCTTTGTCTAGTTTTGGTGTCAGGGTAATGGTGGCTTTATAGAATGAATTTGGGTATGATTCCTTCTCTTCAATTTTTGGAACAGTTTGAGAAGATAGATATTAGCCCTTCTTAATATGTTTGGTAGAAGTCCTCTGTGAAGCCATTTGGTCCTAGACTTTTGTTTGCTGGGAGGTTTTGTTTTGTATTTTTAATTACAAACTCAGTTTCTCTTCTAGCTATTGGTCTGTTCAGATTTTCTATTTCTTCCTGATTCAGTATTGGAAGATTGTTTCTAGAAATGTGTTCATTTCTTCTAAGTTTTTCAGTTAGTTAGCGTATAACTGTAGTATTCTCTTGATTTTTTTGTATTTCATGGTATCAGTTGTCATTTCTGCTCTTTCATTTCATATTTTGTTTATGTGGGTCCTCTTTCTTTTTTTGAGGAGTATGCTAAAGGCTTATCAATTTTGTTTATATTTTCAAAAAACTAGCTCTTTGCTTCTTTGGTCTTTTGTCTGATATGAGTATTGTTATACCAACTTTCTTGTTATTTCCATCTGCATAAAATTTCTTTTTCCATCCCCTTACTTTCAATCTGTTTATCCTTAGCTTTTAAATGCACCTCTTATAAGCAGCATATAAATGGGTCTTGTTTTTCTTTTTTTATCTAATCAGCCACCACATGGCATGTTTTTGATTAGAGCATTTAGTCTGTTGACATTTAAAGTGAATATTGATGGCTAAGTACTTATTGCAATTTTGTTACTTGTTTTCTGGTTGTTTCTGTGGTTCATCTCTGTTCTTTTCTTTTTTGGTTTCTTCCCTTATGATTTTATGATCTTCCTTATTTGTATGCTTGTGTTCCTTTCTCTCTAGCTTTTGTATATCTGTTGTAGGTTTTTGATTTGTGGTTACTATGGGGTTCATGTATGTTGACCTATATCTACTTGTTTTAAACTGGTAGTCATTTACTTCAAATACATTCTAAAAGATCTACATTTTTATACTCCCCTCCCCGACATTTTCTGTTTTTGATGTCCTATTTTACATCTTCATGTTTTTCCCTTCACTGTTAAGACCCTTTAACATTTCTTTTAAGGTCAGTTTGGTATTCATTAAATCTTTTAGTTTTTTTCTGTCTGAGAAGTTTTTTCCTCTTCTTCCATTTTAAATGATAATCTTGCCTGGTGGAGTATCATAGTTTGTAAGTTTTTCTCTTTCAGCACATAAATATATCATGCCCTTCTCTTTTGGCCTGCAAACTTTCTCTAGAAAGATCAACTGATAGCCATATGGAGGTTCCCTTATACGTGACTCTTTGTTTTTCTCATAATGCCTTTAGAATTGTCTCTTTATGTTTAACTTTTGCCATGTTAATTATAATATGTCTTGCTGTGCTTCCTTTTGGAATCGTCTTTTTTTGGGGACTGTCTGTGCTTCTTGTACCTTGATAATGTTTCCTTCATCAGATTTGGGAAATATTCATTCATAATTTCATCAAATACATTTTTGACCCTTTTCTCTCTCTCTTCTCCAGGGACCCTTATAATGTGAATGTTGGTCTGCTTGATATTGTCACAAAAGTTCCTTAAACTGTTCTCATTTTTTAAATTTATTTTTCTTTTTGCTGTTTTCATTGGGTGATTTTCATTATCCTATCTTCCAGATCACTTATGTGCTCTTCTCTATCACCTAGTCTACTTTTAATTCTTTCTAGTATGTTTTTCATTTCAGTTATTGTATTTTTCAGTTCTGACTAGTTTCTTATTAAAATCCTCACCATGTTCATCTATTCTTTTCTCTAGTTCATTTAGCATTCTTATTACTAATCCTTTGAACTTTTTACTCTGGTAAATTGTTTATGTCTGTTTCATTAATTGTTTTTACAGGTTTTTGTTCTTTCTTTTGAAAAAAAATTTCTCTGTTTTCTCATTTTGCTTAATTTCTCCATCTTTATGAAATTTGGTCAAACAGTTAGTTATATATTCCTGTCCTTCTGTGGGAATGTCCCTCTATAGTCTGCATGTGTCCAATGGCTTTGGTGGCAGAGCTGAATCTGAAGTGAGCAGAAGTCATGTCATCATTCAGTGTGTGCTAGCAGCCGTCACATCAGTAGTAGGTAGGACTGGAGATGGAAGAGCTAAGACCAGAGCCAGATGTTAGCTGGGGCTTCTTTTCTGCTCCATAGCCAACACCACCATATCAGGGGTGGGTTGAATCCCATGTTGCTGGAGCAGAAGCCCTAGTGTTCATGTCTGATCTGGTTCTGTTCCCTCGAAGTGTGTGCTTTCTGCCCCATGCATTGACATGTTCAGTCCAGAGAGGAGCATTGCTGGAACAAGGGGGTGCTGGAGCAGGAAGGAGCTTGGCATGGGCCAATGTGCAGGCTGGGGTGGTCCCAGCATCAGTCAGAGCTCCAGAACACTCCTGATCTGCCGTCCCCCATGAATGCCAGTAATGGCTTCTTTTGCCCCTTTCAGATGCTGTGTCAGGCCTGAGTCAACTCCTTCCCCCACAACTCCATACCTTCCTTAGAAGTGGCAGCCTCTGCCCTAGTGGGGAGCTGCATTATCGAGCAAGAGGGGCCAGAGCAGGTGCTTGGCATGGGCTGGGGCATGTGATAGGGTGGTCCTGGTACCAGTCAGAGCTCCAGACCACTCCTCATCTCCTGCCCTTATGAACACCAGTAATGTTTGCCCTCGCTCCATTTGGATGCTCTGTCAGGTCTGAGCTGGCTCCGTCCCCCACATTTGTGCACTCTCTTTGCCTGTGGCAGCCTTCAACCTAGGCTATAGCTGCACCACAGAGCAAGAGGGACGGGAGCCAGTTATCAGCTCAAGCTGAGGAGCATGCTGGGGTGGTTGTGGGAAACTGGCCCAAGTCCTGGGCAGTTTCAGTCTGCTTCCTCTGCCTTGTTTTGGGAGTAAGCAAGCATGTGTGCACTTTTCACAAGCAGAGTCTAAGTTTCTTACAGTCCCACTGTCAGTCTCACTGGTTTTCAAACCTGAATGATTAAGGAAATATTCATTCTTGTTTAGTAATCATTTTGTAATAGTTGAAAAATTGTTAGATTTGGAGTCATTTATACTTAAACTTTTTGTTTGTATTTGGATTAATTACTATGAGTTTGTTTTCTCAGCTGTAAAATGGAGATACTATAAATGTCAATGCAATTTTGCCTGGTTTGTTATTCCAGATTAATTTTAGAATAATTTTCTAAGATTCCTCAAAATTCACACTGAAGTTTTTATATGAATTGAATTAAATATTTAAATCAAACTTCTGAAGTTCATTAATAGACTTTCTATCTGAATCCATGGACTATCTATATTAAATCAGCCCTTGCTTTATATCTCTGAATAAAGTGTGTTTTTCTTTCTGTAGGTTTAGTAAATTTCTTATTAGTGTTCTATGAGGTATTGTGTATTTTATTGTTGCTAGATTTGATGAAATATTTTTCTTTTATATCTTCTGTTCATTCATTGCGTATATGAAGGTTGCTACTTTTATAATTTGTAGTACATTTGTAGTAATGTGGCCTCTTATAGTTCCTTTTTCCATTTGGCTTCATACACATTATCTATCTATCTCTGTCATCTATCAATGTAATCACAATATATGCAACTTATGATAATTTCATCTACTTCATTCCAATAGTTTTATTGCTTATTTCTTCACCTTAATATCTTCTGCATGTTTCTACTCTAGCTTTTCTTTTCATTTATACTGTTTCTTCTTGAGACTGAGTCCTTGCAATTGAAAGAGTGTGTTCTACTTATATTTGTGGTCTGGTAAACTACACTAATGCCCGACAAACTAAAGACTGAACTGTTAAGTGAATGCCTGAGTGAATAATTTTGAGCTTCAGATTCAAGGTTGTTCTGGCAATTCCCATGAACGTTAGCTCAATGGAAAACAATAAACAAGATAGAGAAGCAGACACAAGTCAAATGGCATAGATATGGAGCCTGGGTACCCAAGAGACTAATGTGGAAGGAGGCCAAAATAGATAATTGGCTTCCCAATCAGGATAGATACAGGGGATGCCTAACTGATATATCACTGAATTGGAGAGAAAGTTACCCATCTGGTGTTTCATCCTATGAATATAAGCAGCAAGGCTGTATTTAACCTCAACTGGCTGGCCAGTGAAACAAGGACTCCTTTTATTATTGATCCTGGGACGAAGAGAGATAGCCAGCAGTTAATAGATATGAGACTGTATTCCGACAAGTCGGGTCATAGTAGAGTCTGCTGTAATCAGCATACCAGGAGAAATTAATCCTGGAATTTGATAAAGATAGAGTATTTTATAATAAGTAAGCAAAGTATGAAATAACTCAATGAATTTACTCACCTTTTACTCACCAGTTGAAATTAACATGTGCCACTAGTTGCACCAATAATAAACACAGAAATAGCTAATGTTTATTAAGGATTTATTAGGTGCCAAGCATATGATTAGTGCTCTACAGAGGTTATCTCACTTAATCCTCATAACAGTCTATGAATTCAGTATGATTTTGATTGTATTTTACCAATGAGAGAATACAGCTTAGAAAGTTTGTTAAGTAGCTTGACTAAATTCACATACTAGTATGTAGTAAAGCTGAATTGTGAGGAAAAGCCAAGATTTTCAATCCTGACATTTATTTCACATGGGGAGCTTTAAAATAAAATAAATACCAGTGTCAGAGCCTCTCTTTCAGAAATTATTACTTAATTGGTCTGGGGTGGGGCTTGTTGGTATTGGTATGGTTTAAAAAGCTACATGGCAATTTCAACATGTCCTCAGAGTTGAGACCATTGACCTGTCAAAGCACATTACTGAGAGTTTAGCTTTGCCCTCGAATTGTACCTTGTCAGTACAAAGGAATGATAATGGTTATGTAGCTTGAAATAATAGTTTTAAGATTTATTTTCCTTCCTCTATGTACTGTCCTTATTTATGTATACTGTATTTACCTTTCTGATGGTGCCTGACAATTTATTGGCTATTGTCTCCTGGAATGTTTCAGTATACAGGCTGGGTTATAAAGGGTCTTAACGTTTTGCCTCTGCAAGTGCATCTATATTTAGATAGGATTGCTGTCACTAGACATTTACTGCTCTTGTAAATCTTCTTTTAAAATAGTTGTTCAGGGCTTCCCTGGTGGCGCAGTGGTTGAGAGTCCGCCTGCCAATGCAGGGGACACGGGTTCATGCCCCGGTCCGGGAAGATCCCACATGCCATGGAGCGGCTGGGCCCGTGAGCCATGGCCGCTGAGCCTGCACGTCTGGAGCCTGTGCTCCGCAACGGGAGAGGCCACAACAGTGAGAGGCCCACGTACCGCAAAAAAACCAAACAACAACAACAAAAAAAAAATAGTTGTTCAGTCATTATTATATTTCCCTATATATCAAACAGGTTGTAGTTGATTAGGTTTATTAAATGCCTTGTATTAGTTTTATATAATGATTGGCTTAACAGTAGTTATACAAGTTGCTGTAGATAATAAGTTCATGGTTCTAGATATTTCCATGTAGTCAAAAAGTTATACTCAGAATGGATCCTGCTCCACCTTGCTATGTTTTCCAACGTAATAATTTATCCTACCTCCATTTCCAGCCCAAGCAATGTTATTAAAATGAGGTACCATTACAACAATAGAAAAAGCAGCAAAAGGCATAAATATACAGTTGAGAGAAAATGAAGTACAAAAAAAATACAAAAATAGTTAATCTAATCAATTCATTGGCAAAACACCAATGAAATAGTTTTATATACGAATTAGCAACAGTTTTTTCAGACTTTTTATCATGTAATTACATATTTATTATTTTATTGTTTATGATGTCCTCATGCTAGAATGCAAGTTCCACAAGGTCTACTTTGGTCAGTGATATATTGTAAGAGCTGAAACCAGTGCCTGCCCTGAAATAGACACTCAATAATAAATATTTGTAAGAAAAAGAAATATGTGCATGTGTGAGTGTGCCCATAGCAAAGATGTGGTACATTGTATATATTACTATATAACTGGCAGGGGTGTGAATTCATGTAACAATTCTAAAGAGCAGTCTGTGAAGAGGTATCATGTTTTTTGTTAAATGTTAATTTTACTTGGATTATTATTTATTTACACTTCTAAACTGTGTTTTAAGGATATAATCAGTAGAGTGCAGATTTATAGACAGAAAACCCTGTTCACAGCATTGATAATCATAAGGCAAACAAATATAGCTGATGTTAAGTAAAATATGACATTTATCATTCTTTCAAAATAGACTAAATACTGTGAAAATGCAGTAATATAATGTTAAATGAAAAATGGAGGGTGGATAATGGTTTTAAGTTTTGTATGGTTCCAGTTTTGTAAAAATTTAGAAAGAGAGGCAGACAAATTCTTAAACCAGAGTGATAATAGTAATTATACCGGGGTAGTAAGTATAATTTTAATTTTTTTCTTTGTAATATTATAAAATGCATAAAATTTCTATAAGGATGTATATTACTTTCTTGATCAGAAAAATACTTCATTTATGAAAATTGGCTTTATCATTTTCCAACTCTGAGGATATAATAAAGAATCTGTTGCAATGTAACCTCCACAAGGGCAAGTCTTTTTATCTGCTTTGTTCATTAGTGGATTCCCTATGCCTAGAATAATGTTTGGGATAAAGTAGCACTCATAAATATTTTTTGAATAAATGAATGAGTGTGCAAATGAGTAGTATGTCTCCCTCTTTTAAAGGCAGTTTTAAAGTGTTAAGGGTAAGCGGATTGATTACTTCCTTTTTGTGTAGAATTGAACAATTAATCCATCCATCATTAAGTGTTAATTAAGTGCTATTCATAGCATGTCTTCTTTCCACTGAGGAGAGACCACTTTCTCATGGGCTGAAAATGATCTTTTATCTCTCATTAGAGTTTGCTGGGTGGGGAGGGAAATGACCAACACATGGCAGATGTCGATTCTAATGTATGTGAGATTTAAAATGATTATGACAGAAATTTTTTTATCTTTAGTAAGTACCTTTAATTTAGCCCTGTGTCCTCAGATTTAAAGAAAACCATAATTATCAATTAATAAATGTTTTTTTGTTATCCAATTAAACTAAATGTTTAGTTCCCCATTTATAGAGAACAAAAGGAGTATAAAAATAATCACAGATTTTGTTGATGTTACTGTTGGGGGTGGAAACTTATTGCAAAAGGACAATAGACCAATAATATAAGACAATGCTATATTGTGCTTCATTGTAATTCAATAAGGGGATTTTTTTCAAGTAATTTTTACCATGTAGTATGCAGTTTAGATTTATGTAAGTAGATATATGCCTTATTTAAAATTTTATGTTTTTTACATATTTTCTCAAAACTAAAATCAGGAATAAGGTATTTAAGGTAAATCCTGATGGATTATAATAGTAGCATTTATGTTCTAATATATTAAATAAAACTGTATCAGTGTTTGCAATGAGTTGTCTATTTTACACAGAACTCTTGCTATATTTTTTTTCTCTAGGATTCAGTGTTTCCCACTGACATGCAACCAAATCCAAACCTGTGTTTATGCAAAGAAAATATTTGTCCAGAAAAATTTGACTACAAGCTGAATAACATATTTAGACTTCACGAACTTCCAGTGAGCTGGTAGGATTCTTGATGTTTTATTAATACCTTTGAGATTTTATTGTCATGTCTAAATTTTGATGCTCTTATAGCTGTATATGGTTAAAGTGTTTTGCTCTTAGCCTGTTTCTGAAATTGCTACTTATAACACTGAAAGAATCCTCTTAAAGCTGTTGAAAGATTCTCAAAACTAACTGGTTTAGGCACTTGGTGGCAGTACAGCCTAAGTGCACTACTGTGCATTTTTAATGTAGAGGTTGCAGTTCTGGCTTAAAATAAAGCACAGATTGTTTTTAGAGAGGTTTGTAGGATTTGTTTTAAAAATAGGATCTCAGCAACTATGCATTTCATTTGATTATTTTACTTAAAATTTTATCAATGTATGGTTTTTTCCACATTAACACATTATTTTGTTTTGTTTTGAGGACCATAGTTTTGTGAGCCATAATCACATCAGTTTAAAAGCAAAACTTATTACTTGCTAATAAGTTTTATGCATCTGCATTTTTACATTCATAGGAAACATTTTATTTTTATTTTTTTTACATTATATCTATTTATTTATTTATTTATTTTACATCTTTATTGGAGTATAATTGCTTTAGAATGGTGTGGTAGTTTCTGCTTTATAACAAAGTGAATCAGTTATACATATATATATGTTCCCATAAATCTTCCCTCTTGCATCTCCTTCCCTCCCACCCTCCCTATCCCACCCCTCTAGGTGGTCACAAAGCACTGAGCTGATCTCTCTGTGCTATGCGGCTGCTTCCCACTATCTATTTTGTTTTGTAGTGTATATATGTCCATGCTAATCTCTCGCTTTGTCACAGCTTACCCTTCACCCTCCCCATATCCTCAAGTCCATTCTCTAATAGGTCTGTGTCTTTATTCCTGTCCTACCCTAGGTTCTTCATGACATTTTTTTTCTTAAATTCCATATATATTAAATCTTATAAAATTTATACTACTCCTATTCAGAGTGTTTGAGAAAAAATATTTCTGTGGAGAATCAGTAAATATACATTCTACAATAGATTTCTATGGTACTTTAACATTTTATTAAGTGGTCAGCTTTTGTAAATAATCATGGATACATCATTTTGATTATGGTTTAGGTAAGTAATATTGTTTTCTTGTATCTGTTCATATAATCCCAAGTTTATATTATTGACTTTTAAGAAATTTGTACAAAAATGTATAGCAAACATTATGTAATTGCTCCTCTTATACTTAATGAGGAAAAATGTTTCAGAAGAGGATGTTAACCAACTCTAATAACCTACACTTAACTGTGGTGAGGTTTTTCTTGTTTTGTTTTGTTTTGTTTTATTTTGCAAAATTTACCTTGCTCTTGATGACTGTATGTATAATTTACTTTCTAAGACCTACTTGTTTGATTATTTTCATGTAGCAAGACTCTGCCATGACCAAAACCAGTAGGTTAATGAATTGAAAAGGTCTGTTAGTAAAAGAAACCATAATAATGATACATTCATACCTTAAGTATTCTATTTCAACTTAAAACAGTTCATTTGCATGCACATGCCAGTCTTTTGATGTAAGGCCGTGGCTTTTTCTTTCTTTAAGTGACTGTTGATTGGAATTCTACATCATATTTCTTGCATAAGCTATACCAATAATGCATCACTAACAATTTCAATTTTATGATTTTCTTAATCTGAAACAAGAACTTCAGATGCTTAGAAGATGATCTCCTCACATTTTCATGGCATTAATTTAATTTTCATTGATAGCAATTCTGCTTATCACACTTACATTTCATCACCTTGATTAGTTTTTAATTACATTATAGTAGCAAACGCAACTGGCTTACGAGGTTTAGTAACAAACTCCTTTGACTTTTTGTGATAGTGGACCTTAGCTGGTGGCAGTGGCTTGTGCTGGTCTGCTGGGGCATGGTCTGGAAGCTCTGAGCAGTCAGGGCACTGCTGGCACAAGCCAGAGTGTTTTACAGAGAGAATGGGAAATGTTGACCAACGATTAAGTGGAGGTTAAGGGAAAAGCTGTTACTAAATGAAAATGTGGAGAAAAGAAAGAGGGAAACGTTTGACTTTTAGTCAGAAACAAAGTCTGGATTCCAGCTTAATTTATTTGCAGACTTTGGAAAGACAGCTGCCCTGATAACTACTACTGCAACCCAGGGAATAATTTCTCTGTCATAATCTTCACTAGTTAGCCCAGGAGGAGAGAAGATTCTAGCATTATGAGTTAGGCAGTTTAAAAAAAAAAAAAAGAATTGTGAGTAGAAAACTAATCACTAATCTTCTAGTGTAACATACCTCAAAGGAAAATTAAGCTGTGACTTTGGGCCACCTCATTTACCTGGGCCTTTTTTTTGCCTGTTTCTTCTTTTCCAATGTGTCTCAGTTTCTGCTTCGTTATACCACCATTTCTTCTTGGTCACAGGTTTGTTTTTCTCTCTCCCACCTATTTTATTCTACTACTTTCTCTGTACTCTCATTCTATACTACCAATCCTTAACTAGCCATAGTATAAAATTCAACTGTAAATTTCTAGTGTTTCTCAATAATTTCATATTCTCTGTTCTTAATTTAAAACTGAATCACCCCGCTCCCACCACCCCATATACACACACAGAGGTTTGGTACTTTATAGGTCTTTATGGTACTTTATAGGTCTTTAATAGTATAATGTTTATTGACTCAATTATATGTTTCTTTAAAGAATAAAAAATGTTTTTTGTTTTATAAGTAACTGTGAATTTATTTATTTATTTTGTTTTTCAATTACCATCAGTAGAAATAAAGTTCTTCCTCTGTGGTATATAGGTTCCTTAACTTCATCAAAATAACAATAATAGTAATGACAATGATCATGAAAGAATATCAATAATAACAATAAACTGTTTTACAAAGCATCTTTCAAAGCCAAGATTCCACTCTTTTTCCCCCAGCTCTCTCTCTCTCTCTCTATATATATATATATTTTTCTCTCTCTTGCACACACAAACACACACACACACACACACAGATGAGGCTCAGAGACCTTGAGAAACACAGAGAAAAATTTTGTATCAGGTCTGGTTAACTCAAAAGCAGATCATAAAACAGTGAATGATCCACAAGGTATTTTATAGAAAAAGCCCAAGGAAATAGTTTCTATTTTTACAGTCAAGCATACAGGTATGTCAGTAACATACAACTATATAACCTATGAGTTTGGCCAAGATACTTTTTTCCCCTGACAAGCTTGACATAGGATAATTGCTTTAAACTTAAATATTAAAATAATTAGATTGTGTTTAAGTGCAGAATTTAATTGTATGTTCTTTCCCTGGAAAACACAGATTTATTAAAACTTATTTTACTATGTTTTTCCAACAAGATCATAATAAATGCATATTAAATTCCAGATAATTAAGAAAAATTTAATTTCTTACTAATTTGCAGTTTTATAGAGTGCAGTTTCATAGGTTGAAGATCCAGAAGGATTTTAAATCAGATTAGTTAACAGAGTTTTTAAGTTCTGAGATAGATGTCTTTCTCCTACTTTCACAGGATGGTTCCCATCAGCCTAGAAAATATACTCCAGTAACTCCTATTAGTTTAAAAAAAAGACTTTTTCTTGAACCTACAACCCCCCACCAAACCTATGCTGTTTTCCTAGAAGCTGCTCTGCTCACTTTCACTAAAAAAGTTGGCAGTACTGCTGACTGAACTAACAGCTTCCACTTGCTCTTCCATTCTCCCCTCCAGTGGAGCTCCCTTCCTCTCCTCTGCTCTGGAACTAACTCTTGTCAGTCATTCCCTGCTTCCGTGTCCACCACCAGTGGCCACTTCTCCGTTCTCGTTTTCTTCTCCTCTCAGCTGCAGTCAATACAACCACCACCTCTGCATTTACTCTCCTGACTCCCATTATTTGCATGGTCCTGGTCTTCCTGCTGAGTTCCAGGCTGTCCTGCTCAGTGTCTTCTCAGCAGGCTGCTTCTCTTCTGCTAGACTTCCAGTTGATAGATTGCCCCAGGCTCAGCCTCAGAGCTTCATTTTTTCACTGTCTACACCTTCTCAGGTGGCCTCTTCCAAGCTCAGACTTTAAACACTCCCCATATAGTGATAGATAATCACCTTGGGAATATCTCTACCATTGCCATCTCTCTTGAGTTTGAATATCGAATAGGCTTCTCCGAATTATCATGCTCAGGAAGAACTCTTGTTTTCCCTCAGAAAAATGGGTCTCCTGATCTTCCCCATTTTTGCAAAAGCAAAATGTAAACTTATATGAATTGACTCAAGCTAAAAGCCTAGGAGTAGTTTTAACTACTCATTCTCTCACCCTGCAATTCCCACCATTAAATCTAAGAGTAAGTCTGATAGGCTTTTCCTCCAGAACATATTTACATTTTCCCACTTTTCTCTATCTATCTATATTACCATGACCATCTCTCATACTATTGCAAAAGCCTACTAATTCACCCCACCTTACCCTACAGTAATTCACTTACTTCACAATAGCCAAACTGATCTTTTAAAAATGTAAATCAGATAAGATTCCCTACTTTTGTTACAATACTGTCTTCCCCTTGTTTTAAAGTAAGATCCAAACTTCTTACTGAGGCCTACAAGGCTCTGCAAGTTGGGACTCCTGCCCTTCTCCCACTGTGTTGACCACATGCTCTCCCCTGCTCCCTTGCCCAGGACTCTCAGCTACCCCGTCTTCTCACTATTCTGCAAACATGCCACACTTCTCTCTGCCCCCAGGTCTTTACACTAGCTCTTCCCTCTACTTGTGTTGTTACTTCTCCAGTTTGTGCACACCTGGCTCATTCTTATCTCTAAAATCTCAGCTCAAATATCACCTCCTTGGAGAGGCAGTTCCTGAAATATGTGACTAATATTTTACTCCTCATTCCTCCGGTTACTCTCAGTCCTATCATTCTACTTTATTTCCACCGTGGTTTTTAGTAGGCGTGCAGCATAAATTTTAAAGTACTTTATAAAAATGAAAAAGTACATGAAATCTTAGTATTTTTCTAGTTTATGGGTGGCAGAGACTGGCTAGATTCTCACCAATTCAGTTTCCTCCTCCCTGGGCCCACTGGAAGATCTCATCTCCTAGTCTTCTGAAGTGTGTTAACCCTTAAGACTTCCATTGGGATTCTCTGCTGTCTCTGACTTCATCCTCATAGCTGGAATCAGAGGACTTTGAAAGTGACAAACTGTGTGCTAGAAGGCACATGGACCTCTGAGTCATGTGTGCTTGGAGAGTTCTCCAACCTTCATCATGCTTTGTGTGAGGTAGTGCTTTAATTGCCTTGACTAATGCACTATATTTTTGTGAAAATGGATGAGTTAGGCTCTATACGATGAGTGGAATTAAAAAAAAAACAGGCTGAAGGTACTTTCACATTCATTCTACAAAAATTTATTGAGCATTTATCAGACACTACTCTGGACAGTTAATTAAATACATAGAAATCTGTTCCCAGGAAGCTTACATGTGTTACAGGGAACAAGTAATAAACCAGTAGTGAACACATATATGCTATAGTATGTTTGATGACCATAGTGCTATAGAGAAATACAAAGCAGACAGAGGGAAATGGAATAGAGGGTGGCTTGAGGTTAAACACAGAGGCCAGAGCTGTTCTGAGAAGGTGACACATAATGAAAACCTAAAGTGGGTGAGGAAGTGAGACATGCAGAGAATAAGGAAGATGGTTAGAGGTGAGAGAACAATGAATGCAAAGCCCTTGAGGTGGGAACATGTCCAAAATGTTCCAACAAGGAGTCCAGTATAAACAGAGTAAGTGAGCTTGCAGAAGAGGAGGAGAAAACTAAGTTAGGTATTTGGGGACCAGAGGGAGTGTGACTTAGGGCCTTATAGATCATAGTAAAGAGGATTGTGATTTTTATTCTGAGAATGTTAGAAAGTTATTAGAGGATTTTGAGAAGAATTATGCAATTTGGCTTATATAACAACAAGATGCTCTGACTACTGTATGGAAATTAGACTGTCAATGGGGGTTAAGGGTAGAAGCTGGCAGGCTAGTTAGGAACTATTTCAATAATTCAAGAGAACTGTAAAGATTTCCTGGCCTACGATGATAGTGTTACAGAGGCTAAGTGGTAAGATTTTTCTTTTTTGATGAGAGAGTGAGCAGGATTTTTGGGTTGGCAGGATGTAGGGTGAGAGAGAGGACAATTAGGGTTGACTTCAAGGTTTATGGTCAGAGCCAATGAAGACAGAGTGGCCATTAATTTCAAGGCTACGGGAGAGCCAGGTTTGGAATGTGGGGTTTGGCATGTTAAGTTTGGGAGGCCTATTAAACTTCCAAGTGTACTTAGATGTGGATGGGACCCTTAGATTCTCCTGTGAACACAGTTCATAGCTATGTGTGCTCCCTGGCAAGTAGTTAGGTTCATGTCAGTACTATTTCATGTACTTCCATGGAAGCAGTCACCAGAAGTGGAAAAAGTGACTAAGTAGCTTTTAATGCAAAAAAATGGGTGTTATAGAAATGTAATTTTTTAGCATGGGTCAATATTTCTCATCTTGTTTTGGCTATAAATTATATATGTTCATAAGAAACCATGATTATATTCTAAAATGTGAGTTTCCAAATTAAATATTAAATCCTTTTTATAACTATACATTTAACTGGTATTTTACAATGTATATTTGTAATAAGCTTAAGTCATAGTGTAATTTTTATGCTGTTTTTATCCTCAAACAGACAAGCAATATATGTGTAATCATTTCTTACAAGTAGTGTACAGAATACTTTAAAATATTTTCTATAATATAAAGATATATTCTGCTGGTTTTGTAATTTACTGTCAAAGTACTAAGGTATTCAGTTAGCTTCCATTAAATAATGATAATATTTATGGCCCAAACTTTTAAGAAGGAAAAGGCACATGAATTTACAGTAAATGTAAACATATATTTTTATGACCCATTTATCTTTTTAGGTGTGTTCCATAAATAAATACATCATCTACTTAGGAGATTAGATTTTCAGTTTATTTCAGATTGTCTTTAGTGCCTTTGCACGTATCTGTCTTCAGCTTTAAGTTAAGTTTGTTTAGGCACTTTGGATTTGTTGAGCAGCTGTCATCTTCCAGAAGGTGCCCTGATTTGTTTTGTGGATCAACTTACAGCTAAAATTATGGAAAGGTCTTTTCATTGGTCACAGATGATGCACAAAGCATTTTCAGTTCCAGTGCTGCATAGACTCACAGAGAGACCAACAGTTACCCTTCTGGGGCTATAACAGTTTTTCATTCTGTTTTAATTATCTAGATCCATAATAATAACCACAGTGACCTACAAGAAGGTATTGTTGGACATATTATAATTATATATAGCAATTATGTGTAGCACCAACAATGCATAAAAATCCCACTTATTAACTAAGGTTGGTAAAAATGAAATTATGCTAGTCTCCCTTAGGACATAACTTCACTTTTTGGAAAACAAACAAACAAACAACTAGTCCTTCAGTTTTTACATATAACTTTTTCTGGAGTATATTATTATGATGAGGAAAGTCAAATTTCATGGAATGATAATGCAATAATAATTTTCCAATGAATATGGAAACTATCTCTCACTCTACTTTCTTGCTTAGCTGCTTACTAGTATTTCCTATTATCTACTGTGTAATAGAAAGGGAAATGGAAGTTAAAAGCAAAGGTTAATCTTTGTAATACAGAATGTCAGGCAAGATGGTTTAGGACAAGTATCAATATATTTTTTTCTTTTTAACAATTTATTTAGTGTTTCAAACTATATCATATTCACACATATACTAATAATTCAGTTTAAAAGTTAGAGATGACAAGATTTGATGAAGTACAAGTAATCAGTGGTTTCAGCAATTTTTGTCATTACTTGGGGTGTCTCACCTAAACTTGCCAAGACCTTGTCTTTAATCCGTGCTAAACTGATGCACATGAAATGGTATCCCATAATTTATTTTTTTCTTACTGTTCATAGTTATATGGTGAATGAGCTGTAAATATCAGTGCTTGTGCCAGTAGGTTTAAATCTTAAACTAATTTTGGCAATTTTTTATGTGGCCACTATCAATAGTGTTTTATAATCTAAGGGAAATAATAAAACTTTTTATTAGACTTATACATCCAACATATGTAATAATATTTGTACTTTGAATCCAACCTTAATTTAAAATTACTGACATCATCCCAAGGCAATCGCTAGTAACTCAGAGTACCTCATAAAATAGGACATTTCAACTTGCGTGTCTTGTGAGCACATCAAACTTAGTAGTTCTCAAAGCCAATTCACTCTTCTTCCATCCCCTCCTCTCCACTTTCACCTTCTTTCTCTCATTTTGGTTTGCATCATTCATTATCATCCATATAGTTACCTAAGATGATCTGTGAATCTTAGGTCCTCCTGACCACTTACTATCACATTCAGTCAGTCACTTAAGTCTGTGTGTTCTGTATCCAAAATGAGTTGTGCACTATTCATTTCTCACAGTCCATCAACTGTCACTTAGGCTCCCCCAACAGCCTCCTACTGGTGTCTCTACCTCCAGTTTTTCCTTCAACTTTAATTTATCCTCTTTACTGCCATTACAGTAATCTTTCTAAAATGATCTGATACCTTATTTCTGCTTTAAAATTTTTAATTATATTTTAAGCCCTCAAGACACACTTGGCTCTTCCAAATCTAGCTCCAGCCTGTTTTTCTATCTCTTACTGTACCACTAGCCTCTATACCACTATGCTCTAGACTCAATGAAGTCTTTTCAGATGTTCATGTCTTAGCCATGTTCCTTTGACTGGAATGCATTTCCCACCTTTTTCTATTTGTAAATATCAAGAAACCTAAAGAAATCCCCACCTATAAATCAAATCTCCTTTCTGCCCTCTTGGTACTAGATGCATAATATAATAAAGGGGCATATAGAACAGGTCCTATTGAATCCCAAAGATGATATATTTATATGTTTATGTCTCCCAAACCCTCAGCAAGGACTCTTGAGAAAACAGACCGTGTCTGATCATAAATAGCCCCTGACATGCAGGAGGCGCCTGGTGTGTGTTGAAGGAATGAATGCATGGATTGAGTGAAAATTTTGTGTGCAGTCATATTTCTAGAGCCAACTTTCATTTTTTTAATTATTTTTATTATTTTTTAACGTCTTTACTGGAGTATAATTGCTTTACAATGGTGTGTTAGTTTCTGCTTTATAACAAAGTGAATCAGCTATACATATACATATATCCCCATATATCCTCCCTCTTCCATCTTCCTCCCACCCTCCCTATCCCACCCCTCTAGATGGACACAAAGTGCCGAGCTGATCTCCTTGTGCTATGCGTATAGCCAACTTTTAAAATTATATTATCCACTTATAATGTAGGTATCACTTGATGTCACCCTGTCAGTTTCTGCACTGGGACTCATTAAATAACTCTCCTGATGGCCATTTTGGAGACTACTTATCAGCTGAGCCATGCTGAGATCCCATCTGCCACCAGTATAAGTTGGGATTCTTTATGTTGAAAGTGACTGAAAAATACAACATAAATTGGTTAAAAGATGAAAGGGAGTTATTGGATCAATAAACTGAGATCAGAAGTAGGAGTGACTTCAGGTCAAGCTTAATTCAGTGTTTAAAAATATCACTAAGTACTTGATTTCACTGTTTTATGTTTATTCTGCCTTTTGTATTAGCATTATCCTCAGACTCCAGGTTCTCCTTTCAGTGGAGCAAAATGGCTGAAGTGGTTCTAGACTTCATATTCTTTCACAACGCCATCTAGGGAAGGGTCTCCTTCCATAGCTCTTAAAGGAAGAGAATGGAAGTTCTCTTTCCTGCAAGTTTAGGCAAGTACTACCCTGTGTCTCATTGACTGGTTGGATTAAGTGCCATCCCATAGTTGAATATTGTGATGAGGAAAATGGCCACTATCCTGATATAAAAAAATCAGTACTTAAGATGGGGATGGTATCAGTCCACATAGCTGATAATAAAGGGTGGACGGCTCCAAAAAAAAAATAAAAAGCCTGGGTGTTGTTAAAAGGAATGGATGCTGAACAAGTCTCAACTACATAATGCAGTTTCCCATCTCTGCTAGGTTTCATGGTAATCAGTGCTAACCAGTCCCTTGTTCCCCAAGTTGTAGTATATTCCAATGGGTTCCAACTAGTGTCTCTGGGTGTTTTCTCTGTTACTAAGTTTGAAGGTCCTCTTGTAATATTTAGCATTGTGTAGTAAAAAGAAAATTGCCACAGGTAATCATGCATGCAGCCATTTATTTGGCAACATTTGTCAAATGTACTCAGGACATTGGTCTATGACCTGGACAGATCAAGAAAAAGAAAACACTCCCCAGGCTGTAAGGATTCAATGAAATGGTCTACATAATAGTACACGGCATTATTCCTGGAGCATGATATATACTCAGTAGATGTTCTGCCTATCTGCTGTCTCTATCCTCTTCCTCTGACCGGGTCTCCTCTCACCAATGTAGTGACCTGAGACAGGGCCCCTTTTACATACAAAAATAGAGTTAAGCCATTCTTCAACTACTAACCTGGACCTGTAAGTATTGTACACCTATTGAGATTCATCTTTGAATTCTGATGCTGTTTGACTGAAAACTGGGTTAATTTGTGGTCAGTATGACTTGCTGTCCCACCTGAATCTCTGTTGCCATCTGCTTAGGCTCTAACCTCTGTGATTCTAGAACTAAGTCTTTTTTCAGATCTGATCATTCTTTACTCCTTCATTTCAAAAAAAAGTAACAGTAACGCATTGTAAGAAATGACAGTTTTAGATAGAGAAGTAGATTACTCATTTGACTGGAGCAAGATCTTCAGGAAAAATAAACGATTTACACTTTAAGCTTACTAAATAGAAAGAGTATCCATCACATTGTGTGCTTTTCTCCAGTAATTTAAATGATAAATGAAAGTAATAATTAGAATTCCCGCAGCCTTTGACTGACTGTTGATATTTTCTATAAATATTTCTGGGTGGAGGAGACCAAAATATTTACCACATCATAAACATGGTTCATAAATATCTCCGAAGAATTCACTATGACTTATTAAACCTTTGCCTGAAATCTTTAGTGCAATTATAAGAATTAAGGTCAAAAACAGAGAAGAAAAAGAGATGAGCAGTTTTAATATATATTGCCCTTTAATGGTTTATAGTTTTCTATTTGGTTATAACTTAAAAGATGTTCAGTGGAATTTGAGTGTATAATGGATAGAATAACAAGCGTATTTAATTTAATTTATTTTATTTATTTATTTATTTGCGGTACGCGTGCCTCTCACTGTTGTGGCCTCTCCCGTTGCGGAGGACAGGCTCTGGGCGCGCAGGCTCAGCGGCCATGGCTCACGGGCCCAGCCACTCTGCGGCATGTGGGATCTTCCCGGACCGGGGCACGAACCCATGTCCCCTGCATTGGCAGACGGACTCTCAACCACTGTGCCACCAGGGAAGCCCTAACAAGCATATTTTAGATGTTGATCATATAACTATACCCTTATTCTTAGAAATGGTACATGCTCTTTGTTATATTGTCCTCTGTAAAACCTCAAAATGGGTTGTTGGTGGTGCATTTCACAGAGAATAAAGTTTGGGTGGACGTGGTCAATGTGATACCTGTGAGTTGTATGTGCCTGTGAGACATCAAACTAATATGGATCTGGAGTTCAGAGGTGAGAATAGACTGAAGATTAAAAATGTGATTCATCTTCATATATATATGACAGTAAGTAATGAGGATGGAGGAAATGTTTGAGGGAAAGAGGGAAAAGAGTAGAAGACCTTAAAATGGAGCTTGAATTACTCATTTAATGAGTAAGTCAAAAGGAATTTGAAAGAAGAAAGTAAAAGGATAGGCAGATAGGACCACTGAATTCAGAAAGCAGTATGTCATGGAAAACTAAATGGGAGACATGGTCAATAATCTTGAATGCCACTGCGAGGTCAAGTTTATTTGGTCTAAAAATATACCTGCAATATTACAAGTCACTTTAAATATTACAGAGTCACTTTTTCATGGAGATAGTGGCAAAATGAAATTGGCCTTAGTTAATTAGTGAATTGGAAATGAAAAATTGAATACAATGAGCTCAGTTAATCCATACATAATTCTCAGGTATGTTTCGTACAGAAAGAACTTCACTGATCCACTAGGGAATAATCCACATTATTCCCTTCATAGCACTGTTTCTTTTCTTCATAGTTTAAACCTCAAAGCTCAACTTATTTTTAATAATTTGTCTCTTTCACGCAAACCTATCTTATTTGGTATTTAGATATTTACACATTGACTTATATTCAGACTGACTGGAGAGAACATTTTCATATGATGTTATTAGCTTTTTATGTCAAATAAACCAGGATGGACAGCTCAGGTAGGGACCTGGATTTTCGAGCAGGAATGAATTTCAAATGCCACTACTTTTGAAATATCAATCAAAAGCTAACATGATTTGGAGGCCAATTTCAGAGAAAATACCATTGTTTCCAGATTCAGAAAATATATATATTTAAATAAATCACTTCGTGTCTTCTTAAACTATAATCCTACTTTTTTTTTTTTTTTTTTTTTTTTTGTGGTATGTGGTCCTCTCACTGTTGTGGCCTCTCCCGTTGCAGAGCACAGGCTCCGCACCTGCAGGCTCAATGGCCATGGCTCACGGGCCCAGCCGCTCTGCGGCATGTGGGATCTTCCCGGACCGGGGCATGAACCCGTGTCCCCTGCATCGGCAGGCGGACTCTCAACCACTGTGCCACCAAGGAAGCCCCTAATTCTGCATTTTTGGTTGTAGTGTTTTGAAGTCAACTAGTTCTAAAAGCAAAATTTGATTTAAGGAAACAAATGTAAGGTTCTTCTACTGTATAATTATTATTTCTTTTATTTTAAAATTTTTCTTTAAACCCAAAGCACATCAAAATGGATTGTTGCTGCTTAGAAAAGGCCTTTATATCATGATTCATTTTTCTCTGGGATTTCTTATCCTTGATATAGTAATACTTTCCTAGTACTGTATTTTAAATTAAAAATTTTCTACCATCAAGCTTAAATTATTCTGGAGATACTTCTTACCTTTCAAAAGTCGTGTTTTCTTTAGGGTCTCATGTTCATTCTAGTCTCATCTTTGATAGACATAAAGTAATAGATTAAGGCTATATAAAAAAGAGGAACTAATCTATTAATATAAAATATAGTGTATTTTTCCCAAACTTTTATTTTTTATTAAAATATTTATACTCAATACTTTGATTCTAAGTTTTGTTTTATTTGTGAAGCCCAATAAAACATTATAGATGTGTAATTTTCCTTTCACGTTTAGGAGAAAAATGAAATAAAATACTATTACATTTTTGTTACAGAGAAGTACAGATTAGATTTTAGCTTGATTAGCTAAAATGGCTTTTAATATATAAAAGTCAGAGTTAAACTCTGTTATTGCGGGAACTCCCTGGCGGTCCAGTGGTTAGGACCCTGAGCTTTCACTGCTGTGGGCCTGGGTTCAATCCCTGGTTGGGGAACTAAGGTCCCAGAAACCACATGGTGTGGCAAAAAAAAAAAGAAAAAAGAAAAAATCTGTTATTGCAATGATGAAACAAATTTTCAGTGGCATCGAAAAGTCAATAATAGACAGAAATGCATATAAAGGGGGTAGAGCATAATTTAAACAAAAAAGAAACTAAAGTTTTGGATAAGCTGTTATATAAATGTACTGATTCTACTCCAAACATGTAGTATGGTAAATGTGGCTGAGTCATTCTCTACTTTGGATGTAGTACTTTGAGAAAGGGACCTCCAAGCTAGCTCTCCAGATATCTCTTTTATAACTCTGTCTCCAATATTCTATTCTTATCATGTCCTTAGGCAATTTTGAGCTTCAGGGACTTATACAATAAAAGTTTTTTTCTCACTAAAACTTGGACAATGGAGATTTTCCTATTTGGATAGCTTTCCCGGCATCTTTTTTCCAAACGTTGACTCGGGAAATCTCAGCGAGTTAGGATTTACATTTGTAACTCCGGCATCTTTAACACATGACCTTTGAGGTTCTGAGAAGAGTGAAAAAAGAGTGAAATATCCCTGTGAAGGTTTCATGGCCAGCCCTGGGAGTATTACACACCTCCAGAACTTAGTCATATGGTATTGAATTAGCTGCAGTGGAGACTGGGCAACATATGCTGAGGTTAGTAAGCACATAGAATCTCTGTCACATCATCTTTCTGTTTTATAATTAGGCTGATCCCCTTAATGTTTATGAAATGATTGCAGCAGCAAATCTATACACAATAGGAAAGAGAAAGAAATCCTCTCTTCCAACCATGGACTGTTGAGTTTTCCCTTATAGCTTGGTCACAAAGCATATTGCTGTATGGAGGAGAGTTCAATACCTGGACCAAAATCAGGATTCTATAAAGGGAGGTAGAAGTAGTGAATGAAGCCAGGCAGGTTGACTGTGAGTATGATAGAGAGCCAGGGCTGAATGGTATCGCAAAACCCAAGATAGAAGAGAGATTTGAAAAGATGGAGTGGCCGATGTTTAGCAAAGGCTTCAATAATATGAGGATTTTTAAAGAGGCTGATAGGGAAATTAGATGGTCCATAGTAAATCCAGTATAAGCAGTCCAAAAGAAACCAAGAGATTATTTCTCACATTGTGGTTTATTGAGGAGTGCATGGTTGCTGAGGAAATGGTCCCATGGTATTCACTTGTAATGCTGCCCTCCATGCAATTGACTTTCCTAAATGAATATTTCATTCTCAATGAAAGCTTAGGCTAAATAATATAAAAATATTATAATTATGGTTTACTTCATTAAAAAAGTTAGTTCTATCGAAATTTAGCATAATGTCATTATTTTTAATTTTTAACTTTCTCAGTTCTCATAGATCTAAAGTGAAATATAATTTATAAAATTGAAATTATTTATGATAATACAGATACAAGTCTATGCTAATTGTGCTAATAACCCAGATAATTAATTATTATGCATTCCTAAAATGGAATCCCATTAAGTTATTTTACTATGATAGATGTAATCATTTTGATAATATAAGTAATCTACACATTTTTCTAGATTAATCACAGATGCTGTTCTAAAGCTGTGTTAATGTGATAAATTATAATAGTTCCCTTATTATCAGCATCAAGGGTCTTTAAAGGCTCTTAATAATCATATTCAAATTTTATCACTTAGAAGTAAATTGATTTTTTATTCAAAGTAAATATCTAAGATGACTTATTTTCTGCAAAACAGTTAACTTGTATATAATCATGAAATGAACTAAATAAATATCCAACCAATAAATAAGTAGTTTATATTTGTAGATATCCATGTTATTTGAATCATTGTAAAAGTTACTTAAATTAGGTCTTCCTGATTTCTTCCCTGGACTCAGTAGCCTCCTACTGATTTCTCCTACTTCCAATTCATCCCCCAAAATCACTAAATTCTTTCAAAACAGGAAAACCTACCATGTAGCATTTATATTTTACTATCATATTGACAACTTCCTGTTATGGAAAGATGAAAACTAAATTCCTCTGTACTTTGACCCCTACTTCCAACCCCTGCTTCCCTCAGTAGCTTCCTGTCCCCTTGCTCTCATGCAGAGTGCTTCCTGAGCCATCCATGCTTGTGCATCTGCTCTGCCTAACACAAGCATAAGGTATGTGAATCAAAGAAATTATTGAAATATTAACTGATTTTTTTACCATGGCAGTCCCTTTTTCCTGTTGCCATTATCACAGTTGGAGTAGTTTGTGCTGTACTTCTGCCCAGTGGGGGAAAATATGACAGAAAATTAGAGAAGGAGAAAAAAGAGAATCTTTCTTACTTAGGAGAACTTTGGCCCTTAGGTGAGCAGAAAAGGCTCCTGGAATAGTTAAATCACAGTGGAGAAACATAATGTGTTAAGAGCAGGGCCTACTCCCTTTCCCTTACCTCCAACTAATTTTGCGTGGTCCAAGAACACAAGAGATCTGTGCCCCATTTCCTAAGTATAGCCCTAGGGATGTGACAAGATTCCAGAAAAGAAACAGCTGCATGGTGCGTCTAGACAGACAACATCACAGCTTCAGCCCTTCAGCATGGAGTAGGAATTGCCCAATGATTTCTGTGTTCCCAATAATGGAACAGAAGTAGCAGAAAGAGAGCTACTGAATCAAAATAGGCCACAGAACAGGAACCAAAAGTTTTTATTGAGACTTCTGTGAACTATTAACAAATTATTTTAGTGACACCTGTAAAGCCAGAAGATATTTATGTTCTTATGGTCTCATCTCCAGTGTTGTTATAAAATGAGACAACCTAAGAAATTATGCTCAAAGGAGAAACTCAGTTAAGACAGGGAAAGATAAAGAAGATACATTTCTTGCTCACATGAAATTATACTTTGAAATTCACATCAGCTGTGGAAATTTATACCTAGTTTTTTGTGTATTTAAGTAATGGTATAATAAAAATAATCAATTCATCACTAAGGCCCAATCATTTTTTTCTTTAATAGGTGCCCATACATTTTACTAAGGCTTGATAACAAAATGAAGCCCAAGATCTTTTGTAACATTGCATTGTTTTCCTTGAAATATGAACTGACATTAAAGCTTTTTTACTTTTAAAGAAAATGATCTACACTTTTTACTTTCTGAGGAATGCCCCTGGGTTAACGGTTGATTTATCATTACTCATAGGTCTTTCAATCATGGATTTATACACTCATTTATTAATTGATTCTAGAATATCTACTTAGCTATTAATATATGTCGGGCATTATTATAGATGGTGGAATTACAGAAATAAGGAAGTCCCTGTCCTCAAAGAACTCAAAGTCTAGTTGGGTGACATACTTAAAAATACAATATAATAATCACATTAGGGGGGCCACTTAAAGCAAACTGTGAGATAGTGTGGGATGTGAGAAAAGCTCCCTTCAAATTGACCTTTGAGTATAAGCATTGAGCAATGTTTATATTAGGTGGAGGGAATTTTTTTCAAGAAAATAAAATGTTGCTTTTTCATTAAATGGGAAAAATAGAAAAAGTTTCAACATAATTGATCTTCATGTTTCTGAATTTATTTAGTGCATTCTAATCTACTATCACTTTTTACATTAGAAACATTCCTGAAATGTTGAATATAAAGCTTGTAATTTTATGCCAAGTCATCCTCTTACAGTTTCTTATTGAGTTAACATTTTGTCCTTGAGCTATAATTAAAACTATGTCTCAGAATTTTAACATTTACTCCTAGAAACAATCTCTCTTCACCTCTGTAGAATGTGTTTGTATTCAACTCTCCTGTAGAATCTATGTAAGAAAATGAAATTAGAGCAAACATGTTTTTATAGAATAATGTTTGTTTCAGGTTGAATTGTGTCCCCCCAAAAGATATGTTAAAGTCCTAATTTCTGGTACCTGTGAATGTGGTCATATTTGGAAATAAAATCTTTGCAGTTGTAATCAAATTGAAGTCATTCTGGATTAGGATGGTCTAAATCCAATGTGACTAGTGTCCCTATAAGAAGAGAAGAGATACACACACACACACACACACACACAGAGTCATACAGGGAGAACACAATGTGACAATGAGGACAGAGATTGGAGTTATGCTGCCTCAAGCCAAGTTATGAGAAGGACTGCAAACAACCACCAGAAGTTAAGAGAGAGTCAAAAGAGACAGTCACCGGACAGTTTCTCTTTCATAGCCTCCAGAAGGAGCTGGCCTCGCCCACACCTTGATTTTAGACTTCCAACCTCCAGCACTGTGAGAGAATAAGTTTCTTCTCTTTTAAGCCACCCACTTAGTGGTACTTTGTTAGAGCAGCCCTAAGAGAGTGATACTGCCTTAATTCCCATTGCCTTGCTCATAGACTTCTTGGAAACAAAATTTTTCAAAACTACAACAAAGCAATCCACACAAATTTTGCTTTTATTAATAATTTAAACAACTTTTGATTATTCTACATAACTTCCCAGATAAACTATTCTCAAAGCACTGTTGTCTGGAAGCAGTTACTCAAAAGGAGTTTTGAGTATCTTTATTAAGGATCAGCAGCCAGTTTCACCCTTATCCTCAGACAAATTGGCCTCCTGCTCTTGCCCTGAGCCTCAGAGGGTTCTACCATTTGGAGTGACTTGCTTGAGATTTTTAAGTCCTCCTTTGGTATCTGAGAATGTCTGGGGCTGACAGTGCCATCTGCCGGACAACATGCTTGGCATCCCCATTTCTCCTTTTTGGGGGTCTTCTCTGATCCTCTCTCCTGAGTGTAGATTCAACCAGATGCCCTGAGGAGCTCCTGAATTTGTGCCTATGGGGTTTTTAAGGACCCCAATATCAGGATCCTGGTTCCAGGAAGGTGGCCTGGTCAGCAAATTGCTCTTGCTTACTGATACGGTAATTCTTCCATAGACAGCCCACAGGATTCGGCTGTCGTAATGGTCCTGACGTGCTGATTTGGGATGAGGTCTCAATCTGGACATTGGACAATTTAGGGATCTGGGTGTAGGCTCTTGTCCATCTATGAATGTGTTTTCTCCTGTCCATCTTCTGATTTGCTGTGCTAATCCTAGTTTGTAACATCCAAGGGTGGTCACCCATCTCCTCCTCAGGCTTGGAAGCATACTTTCAGGCAGTCTTCCAGGATGGCCAGGCCTGTTTCCTTTGAGGGCTTTTGAGACTGTGCTGCACAGAGCCGATGGGCTCTTCCAGTTGATGGCCTTTCTGTTGTCTAATCCATGTGGTTATATTATAGGCTTCTGAGTCAGCCTTAAGCCATGCCTGATAAAGGACAAACATTCCTTGCATGAGTAGCATGGTCATAGGCTCCCTGCCTATCTTCTCTGTTAGTGGTGGTGTGTAGAACTGATTATGACCTAATGAGTTCAACAGTAGTCATGTTTGAAAATTTATTGTTTTACATTTATGCTAATTCTATGGTGTAATGTGTTGCTTTACATTTATGTGTCACCATTCCAAGTGGTAAAGTTAGCATGACCGCAAAATAAATTATTGTTCATGCTTTTCTGCATGCTCTGCGTAAGACTTTCATTTGTGGTCAATGTCAATGAAACATCGCAGTATCGCTTGAGACTGTCATTGGAAGCCAGTATTCATGATGGATGATATTCTCATAAGCAATAATGTGGGCATCAAATAATAAACAGATTAGAGAACTGCAGAGCCAAGAATATCTATATTGTTCAATATAAACAAGTTCTGAAGAGGGATGGCATTGTGAAGTCATAATAGTATAGCTATATTTTTTCTTATGACTGGATAAAAGAAATTAGCCATGAATGGCACATTTGAAAGTAAAGAACAAGAAGATAGTTCCAGAATCTGAACATGAAGAGATGGAGCCTGGATACTGAGACATGAGACGATGTATTTTAAATAAAATTTTTCGTTTAAACAATATGTGGTATATTGTTAACATGTAAACATATATGTTTATAGGTTACATATATACAACATATAAACAGGAGCCTCACAAAAAAATATTTGCTCTTGGCCGCATATCCCTAGAGGTGGTCCTGTCAATAGCTGTGAAAGAGAGAGATAAGGACTGGGATCAGGGAAAAACTGACAAAGCCTCAGCCAACCCAGTGGGGTTATGCCCCTCACTGGACTAAAATGGTCTTGCCTTAAACCTCTGTCTGTCTCAGTTGCTGGCCCTTGGAAAGATATGACCTTGGGCAAGGTGGCCCTCTGCAGCTGAGGCCGACACTGAAGAAGCTGATAGCTGGTAGCACTCCCCCAGTGCTGGACATGGCTTGAAATGGGGATCTGGATGGCACATCTTTCTGTCTACCACAATTATAATTCCAGATTCAAATTTTAGAGAGGTTTGTAAATAGAGCTTGAATATATCCTAAAATGCTTATAACAAACAGAAAACAAAAATACGTATAATTTTATATGCTTTCAAAATTATGGAGAAACAGAGTCAAATAATTATTATTAAGTTAGTGCCTATTAATAGACCATTAACATTAAAAAAAACTGCCTAAAGGTAGATTTGCAAATTATCAATTAATCTTATAATGTTCTAATTTCCAAATGTCTGATTTTCTACATCACTTTTTTCCTACCTTTGGGCTTTAAAGTGTTTTCTTAAATATATCGATATAGATATTCTTAATTTTTTTACTTGTTACAAATGTTATAATTAACCAGGTCATCCACATATATATTTTAAAATGAAGAATACTCCGGTTATAAAAATAATAAAATTGCATTTTTGTGTTCTAATCCTCCCACCTCAAATATTCATTCTCTGAAATCAAGCAGCTTTGCCTTTTCCCTGTTATTTACCTCCACATTTTAAAAAAAAACCTCCATTTAAAATTGATTTTTCTACTTTAAACTGTTTATTCATTTGTTAATATAGAAGAGCTACCTTGCTTAAATTGCCACTTTTTTCCTCCACCCACTCAGACATTTTCTTGCCCTCCGGCCTACCAATTTATAATTATATCATAATTTTTCACTAATTCAATATTCAGTATTTACCTCCTATGATGAAATTCTGTTTTTTAGCTGAAGCAAGTTGTGATAATATTTCCTTCTTTGTACAGTCTTCTTTCCTCTTGGAGACAGACATCATCCCTGCAGCCCTGGGTTCTCCTGTTCTAGTCTGGACCACTTGCTCTCTGGGTTGGCTGCACAGCTGCTGTCTCGAGCCTCCTTTTGGCAACTTCCTAGAAGATTTCTTGGCCCCTCTTTATTGAATCCCATTTCCTGGACACCATATTTTATTCTCTCTTGATTTATCCCATCATTTTGGTGCTGCACGTTGTGGAGAGGAAAGACTTTTTCCTTTAACGCTCTAGGTTCAATAGCTAGGTCTATGAAATAAGCTGAAAACAGGCACATTAACATGAGAAAAGTTATACAAATTTATTCATTTTTGATATTGCATGCACAAGACATCACTGGGAAAAAAAGTGAATACCCTAAGATGCAGTAAGATTCGAGAGCTTATATATTGTCATAATAGGGGAAAGGAAAGGGGAGTAGGCCACTTAGGAGAGAGAATAAATGATTTTTAGGAGTGATGAATGGGCCCTTAGAAGAATAGACGAGAGATATGGTAGTTTGTGAGAAAGTTTGTCTGGGTGTGGTATTGATGTCTAGTCTCCTATCCTATGACAAGTCAATCTTCCCTGGTTGAGGAAACTCCTGGGGAGGGGATTTATGACAGTTGAATTCCTTTTGTAACATTCTTCTTTAGGCAGATAAGGGGAATTCAGAGAAAGCCTCTCCCTGCATTTGCTGTTTTTAAGTGCCTTCAACTCAAAATAATCCTTATGCCAAAGAGGCATCTAATATTTTAGGGTGGCATACTCTGCCATCCTCCAACATTGACTTTATGAGAAAGAAGGCAAACTAGAAGAAGGTTTTGAGAATTTGAAAATCTAAAAATGTCTTTATTCTTCATACTTGATTATTTGAGAAAATTCCTAGGTCAAAAATGACTTTTGCTCAGAATGTTAAAGTTTTACTGCAGTGCCTTATAGCTTGAGAATATGTAGGGGCTTGTCCAGAAGACCTCATCAAGGGGGAAACTCAAAAGGTTAGTATCTACAGGTGTTTTCTTTATAGGCTGATTTGTATCTTCTGGAGAAGAGTCCAGTGACCTGCTTTGGCTGAAGGGGGAAGGTGACTGAAGATTCTCACCCTTCCTCTCATCTGTGCCTGGAATCCTTGAGGCCTTGTCCACGATGGTTCAATGTCTTCAGAGTGTAAACATTTACCTTCTGCCAAGGAGGTTGCATATGCTGGGGAGGGACATCAGGGAGTTGAGAGAGTCTTAACTGTTGCTGATGGAAAGTTTCAGTGACTCTACCAATTTTCAGCTTTACTCAATGCTTCATAGTCCCCATAATTCTAGAATCTGTGAGAAAGAACTGACTTGCTTCTTGTGCATGTTACTGCTGCAAGCTGTTTGGTTTCAGCCTTCTCTGGTTTGGTTTCTTCTTCTCAGTTAGCATTCATATGCTTTGCACTTACCAAAATTTCATCTTCTCTCCACTGCTATTGCTCTTGTCTATGACTAGGGGGGATTTTTGTCTGTTTATTTCTTACTATCATTCTGGTTGAAGTTTGAGGAGTTAAGCATGTACATTTAATGTGTCAGTGAAATTGCAACTTCTGATCAACAACTTCAGTGACATTTCTGTCCTTTTTTGTCTCTCTGCTAAAATATTTCTCTTCCTGAAATTGCAAATATTGATATATACAAAAATTCTGATCAAGTATGGAAGACTGAATGTTTTATTTCATTTTCTATACTAAAAGCAGTCCTAAAAACTAAAATGACACACACAAAACCATACAGACATAAAATAAGCCACCAGTTTTAATTAAATGAGAAATCAGCCACAACTCCCCCCAAAATACTATTAAGAATAGCTTAGGAAATATAGGAAATAGTACAGGAAAAAAAATGCAACAAATTGTGGAAGTGAGGGTGCACATACATTTTTAAATTTCTTGCAGTATACAGAATTTTCACAAGTAAATTCCTTCATAAGTTAAAGTCAAACTAGAAGCAGCAAAATGGATCATAAGCACTGTTGAAATAAGTTCAGGGATATGGGTGAGAGGCTTAGACAAATGAAAGAAGTGAAGTGTCATGATATTAGTATCAAGCAAGGTGATATATACTGATAGACTCTAGACTTGCAAAATATAACAGTATATGCAACTGATATGGGATTCTAATTCTTAACAAACCCAGATTTTCAAAGGGCTGACCATCATCTTAATCTCCTCCATGACCAAAGAATATTCTACATAGTCAGTGGGTAATTTCAGCAGAAGTCGAAACCCCAATGTTATGCTGGAAATTAGAGAAAAATAGGATATCCTAAGATATTAATACCTGGAAAAACTCATCTCTTTGAAGAAAAGGTAAAAATTGAGCCAAATTTGATGTTTCAAATAAAATTATAAAGTATTTTTAAGTATCATTTGATTTTTAGAGTTGGAAACCTGTTTTGGTTTTACAACAGTAGCATTAACTTTAATATATAGGTGTATATATGATATTATATTTTCAATTGCATACATTCTACACTTGCGTGCATAATCTTTTCATTTAATTGGTTTCTCAATACAGAAAAATGCCACTAAAAATCATATACATAAATTCAAAAGTCACTTGCTGCTTCCCTGCTACAGCAAACCTGGCCTCATTCCTATATTTTTGCAGCCTGAGCAAGCTGGTTATCAGTCACATAGGCTTTCTTGCAACGAAATGAAATATTAGAAATATTATTTTGAAATGATAGATATTTGGAAAATTCCCTTTCTTAGTAGACAAGAACTTTCTGTAACATGTTACATTGTATGAAATTCTAATAATGAAGGTATGTTTTAGAGTAGATTTAAATTGATCTTTAGTTGATATCATTTCTCTGTGGGATTTAATTTTTTTTATTGACACATTAATAAAACCATTCTCTACTTTAGAGTAGTAGGAATGAAATAAATTTGTTATTCTAAGCCTTAGGATGCTTAATAGGTTTTTTAACATGATAAATGCAGCCACCATGGATATTGTTCTTTATTATAAGACCACTTCAGAATAATTAGTGGTCTGCTGGTAAACCAGTCCTCCCCACCAGTATAAAGCCCCGATTGGCAGCATTTGCTGATTTCTATGATGGAAATTCTCCCATCATGGCTGACTTTGAGGTACCCATCTGATGTCACTGAAGGCAGAGTTGGGGAGGGAAGTTCACAATTGGCTCTCCTTGGCTGGGTGAGCCAGCTTCAGTGTGCCACTGGATTGATATATTCATTTTTAAATTTATTTTTATTTTCCTCTCAAAGTTAATACACTTAAAAACAAACAAATAGAACAGAAGTGTTTATAATGAAAAATTATTCAAACCTCATTCTACCAACCCTAATACTGCTTCCCAGAAGTTACTCCTTTGAACTGTTTCTGTTTGTAGTGCTGTTGGTTATTATTTTTCTTTAAATCTAAAAAATTTACTAATATGGCTTTTTCTTGATTTGGCAACAGTACAAACACTTGCAACTCTTTCAGCTAGGAAATTTTTCCATTATCTAGTAACTTTCTTCTCTCCATTTTCTCTGTTCTCCACAATTCCTATTAATTAGACATAATCATCTTGAATGATAGTGTCTTTTCTTTCATATTTTTCTCTTTTTAATTGAAGTATAGTTGATTTACAATGTATATTAGTTTCTGGTGTACAGCAAAGTGATTCAGCTATACATATATATTCTTTTACATATTCTTTCCATTATGGCTTATTACAGGATACTGAATATAGTTCCCTGCATCTTTCATATTTTCAGTCATCTTTTTGCTGTTTCATCTTTCTTTTGATTTTTTTTAGTAATCATGTAATTATACACATGTTTTTTCTGTTTTTTCTTAGCATTATCTTGTTTAATGGATAAAGTATTATTACAATCTTATGATTCTAATTAGAACTATTTATAATTTTTTCTAGTTTCTGAATTGTCAGTTTTTCTTTCAGTTTTTTTTTGTTTTTTTTTTTGTCTTGAGTTTTATCGTTTGTACTGTTAGTTTTCACATAGCCATCGACCTTTGGTTGTCTATCGGTATTCAGTAATGTGGGACTGGGTTGATTTGTCTAATGGGTGTTTTGGGTGTTCTCTCCAGTTCTGTATGTAGTGTTCACACTATGACTTTCAGCAGGCCTGTCAGCACCTTTCATAAGTTGGCAGGTCTTCAGGCTTCAATTTGGGATCATCTTGGGGTACTCCCAAATGTCAGAATGGACAAGGCTTGAACCCTAGCACGTAATCTTAATCTTCCAGTCCTACTTCTGCTCATGCAACTGTTTCAATTTATTTAGAGAAGTGGTTTGTGTGGAGGGGGCGGGGGTGTTGTCGGAGGTTTATGGGTGTGATTCTCCTTGGCAGTATATGCCAGGTTGCCTGTACTCTGAAGGTGAGGAGTACAGGAGAGAGAAATATGGATGGGAAAGGGACATGTGGGAGAGCAGACCGGTGCAGTTGTTTCATAGACAGAAACCGCCACCAGTACCTTCCTCCTGCTCTCACTGCCAGTCTTCCAGGCTTTTCGTGGTACATTCAGATTCCAAACCCATTACCTTTGTAGGGTTCTGCTAGGGCTATATGCATTTTTCTCTGGTGCATACTGTATCCATACATTCTCGGTTATGGCTTCATTTTTTTGTTTCATCCAATGAAGGTTTCAGTCTGCCTTAATATCCCCAGAAATGTTTGAAGTATCTTGTCTACCCTGTTAATAATTTGAATGTGAATTGGAACTTGAAAGGAAAACTTCATCACACGGGGCCATTAAACAGTGAACCCATTTGGGATCCTACCATCAGTGAACCATTTCAATACCCTCTTTGGGTGCTCTCCACATTGTATCTGTTATATGTATATAGTAATATTTTTTGGATTTTGATATGAGCACTAGCTAAGTACTGAGCAATAGCATCAGGTTTTCTGTTTGTTTTTAAGAAAATATCAATATCAGGAAAGTATTTTCCTCTAAAAGTGTACCCATTTATAAAAATTCTTATTCCAATTCTGGCTTTTAAAATTATAAGCATTATATATGAAGTTTGGCGTATATTTAGGAAGATCTCTGCATTTGGAAGAATAAAACAAAATCTTATAAATTATTATAATATTGTGTTGCTGGATCTGATTATATTTTTATCACAATCAAAATATAAATTTGCATTTGTTAAAGCTTCCTCTGTCAAATAATCTTAGAAAATGTTTTAGTCATATTATTTTAGCCCAAACTATAAGGACTATTTCTTAATACTCTATTATATATTCATATTCCAAAAAATAATTTGATTTTGAGAGGGGCTTGGGAACCCAAAGCAATTGACATTCTGAAGATAAATTCAATTTATGGACTAAGAGTTTCACTTTATGTTGACTCAATGGAATTTAGAATAATTGAATATTATTTTACAATAAGATATCTTTTTTCTAAGTATTTTAAAACAGAAAATATAACTCTTACTATGCTATCTTCTAACCATTAATAATTATTTAATAAACTAGTTATTTAAAGATTAACCCTGAATTTTAATAATATTAAATAATTTAGGGAATTCCCTGGTGGCCCAGTGATTAGGACTCCATGCTTCCATTACAGGGGGCATGGGTTTGATCCCTGGTTGGGGAATTAAGATCCTGCATGCCATGCAGTGTGGCCAAAAATAATAACAATAATAATAAAATAAAATAAATTTTAAAACCCCAATATATTCTAAAAAATAATAATTTATGCAAAAATATGTGTACATATATTCTAGTAACTTTTAGAACTAATACAACTGGACAATAATCTAAGTATAATTGACCTCATTTATTTCCATGTATACTGCTATGAATGCAACTAATTATTCTTAGAATTTAGTTTTTCTACATCATAGAATAAATATCTACATGAGTATATATAGCTTTAATATATGTGTACATAATACTAAATGTGAAAATTAACATATATATGCATGCACAGAAGTGACTGTGGTCACCTATGTTTCAGATATACACAAAACATAAATATGGGTGCAGGTAATGTATATACATCATCTTTTTGTGTATGTATGTATATATATATATATATATATATATATATATACACATACATATATATACACACACATATATATATATATATATGTGTGTGTGTGTGTGTATTTTCAAGGCCAGATTAAGCAGAATACTTAAAGTCTCCCCCACTTCTCCCATGCCTTATTATGCTGCACCACGCATTCACTCTTACTGAGTGGTTAGGGTTAGGCTGACACTTTTCAGGCTGAAAGGCAGAAACATTTATCTTCACTGACAAACAATTTGGGAGTACGTTCCTAGGGTTGCAAGACATTTGCTCTAGCACAATTCTCATTCTATTCTATTATGAAGCCCTGGCAACATTTGGCATCTTCCTACTGAATTTTCATGTAATGAGCCAAATGACACCAGAGGTTGACTGTAATATATGTTTAAAAGTTCATGGAAAATTTTCTGTCTTTGAAATTTAAAAAGTAATATAGGAATTATTTTGCATACATTTTTTGAGGAAGAAACATTATTATTTTTTCTCTGAATATAAATGTAATATGCGTTTCTATTAGAAACTATTAAAATATTAGAAAATACCAGGAAGAAATAATAATATCTACAATCCTATTAATCAAAGATAATTGTTATTGATATTTTATGTGTGGCCTTAATCATATTTATGTATAATCATGCATTATATATATATTTGATAGGTGTATTTGGAATCATGCAGTTTACATTTACAGACTTTTTAACTTAATTTTCAAAGATATATGTCATTAAAATATGTTAAACAGCTTGATAGTTTGGCTTTTAATGGATGCATGATATTCATTCTATGAACATTATAACATGTAATCACCCTATATTGTTGGATATTTGTTATTTTCAATTTTTGCTCTTATAAATAACACCATGATAAAATACCTTTATAAATTATCATGCACATCTATGATGGCTTTGGTTATTTATTTATTTTGTGTAATCTGATCATGCTGTTAACATTTTTTATATCTAAATATGTGTGTTTTTAACTGATTTTGAAGAACCTTTTTTTTTTCTATAATGTTGTTAATCTTTGGCCTATCCTATGTGCTGCAAATTATTTTTTTTTTTACTTTTTTGATAGCTTTATAATTGTGATCATTTTTGATATGCATTTTAGTTAAAAATGTCTACTTTAGTACAGTCTTTGTGTAGAAGAAATTGGCAGTTTCTCAAAAAGCTAAACACATAGTACTTTATTATCCAGCAACTTTTCTCCTAGGGATTTACCCCCAATAATTAAAAACATATGTCCACAAAACACTTGTAAAAATGTTCATTATAAAACTCTTCATAATAACAAACTGTTGGAAACAACTTAAACTTACACCAAAAAAGAATAGATTAAAAAAATTGTGATGTATTCATAAAATTCTAAGAATTAAAAGAAATAAACTCTAGATTCACACAAAAACATAGAAGAATCCTAAAAGCATGCTCATTGAAAGAATCAAGACACAAAATAATATGTACTGTGTAATTCTATTTCTAAGATGTTCAATAACAGGTATAAATGATCTGTAGTGTTAGAAATCAGGAGAATGGTTACCTTCATGAACGGGGAAGGGAAAAAGAATGGAAAGGGACACATTGGAACTTTCAGAAGTTTTGGTAATGTCTATTTCTCATTTGCTGTATTGGTTACATGGGTTTATATTAGTCACAACTCAAGAAACTCTACTGTTATAGACTGAATTGTGTTCCCTCAAAATTTATAGGTTGAAGTCTTAACCCCCACTACTTAGAATGTGACCGTATTTGGAGATAGAGCCTTTAAAGAGGTAATTAAAGAATACCGGTCATATAGGTGGGCCCTAATGCTCTATGACTGGTGTCCTTATAAGAGGAGAAGGTTAGGACACAGGCATACACAGTGGAAGACCATGTGAAGACACAGAAAGAAGGCAGCCATCTACAAGCTGAGGAGACAGACCTCAGAAGAAACCAACCCTTCCAACACCTTGGTGTCAGACTTCTAGCCTCCAGAATTGTGAGAAAATTAACTTCTATTATTTAAGCCACCCAGTCTGTGGCATTTATTATGGTAGCCATAGAAAACTAATACATCTACTTTCTAGATTTGTGCAGATTACTGCAGGTTATTATACTCAATAAAAATGCAAAATTTTCGATTATTAGCCAATTCTGGCCAAGACAAAGTAACAGGGAAAGAATTGCTCTCCTGACTGAAATAATGAGAAGAGAACAGACAAAGAATATGAGTAGATGATTTTCAATAAATTCAGAATTAGCCAATGGAGATGGTTATCACTGAGGAACAAGAAATAAATGAGGTGAGCCCTAGAGTAATTTTCTGATTCCTGCCTGAAGAAAATTCCAGATTATTTCACAGTTTGGGGGAATCAGGTGGATTCCAGTGGTCTTTCAGAGTTGAGGAGATGGAGCTCAGAATTCAGAGAGTCCAAAGCAAGCTAGAGTTTTTCAAGACAGAGTATTAGAGAGTAGAGAGCTGTGTAGATAGAAAACTTCAAATAGCTACATAAGGTCTCTGAATTATCTAGCTGAGTACTTATCAATGCATGTGTATACAGGAACTACTTGAGACTGGTGAAAGAACCACACAAAGTGATCAGAGTAAAAAGTCCCTAGAGTTTCACATAGGGCTGAGAAGATTCCTCTTGTCACCAGCCAGAATGGAAAATTTTATCTTTCACAGGACATCTAATCAGAAAGGTTTTGTTTTAGTAGTTGGGCCAAATTATCCATATACTACTTACTGTCCATCTAACAAAACTTCAAAATAAGTTCTAAAAGGTAAAACTGTCCCAAAGTGATGTAACCATATCCCAGAACTAAGATCAAGAATATTCATTTAATATTAATTAATATTTAAACATATCAAGAACCCAATAAGATAAAATTACAGGGTTGGGCATCCAAACAAAAAACCATCCATGAAAAGAAGCAGAAAAGCATGATGCCAAATGAGTACAGAAACATCAATCAATTGAAAGTGATCTAGAAATGACACAGATAATATAATTATTAGACAAGGACATTAAAACATTTATTATAACTGCATTCTGTATGTTCAAGTACCTAAAAAGTTTAAGCATATTAAGTAGAGACATGGAAGATAACAAAAAATATACAAATGCAACTTCCAGCAATGCTGATTACACTGTCTGAGATGAAAAATATCAATTATGTCTATGCTTTCATTTGCATTTTTGCTGTGCCTATGTCCCACTTTGAGATAAAATATTCACCCAAACTTTCTTTTAATTTCTTTGCAGTTTCAATTACATAGTAAAGTAGGATCTAATTTATTTTTCTATATTATTAGACAATACTCAGAACATTAATTATATTTTCTATTATTGTATCATTGACTTAAAATGCTAGTTTTTAAAATCTATGAGTGCTATTACGTATTACTGTCAGTCACAGTTTTTTTGGTTTTCTGATGTCTCTATTTGGCAAAGCCATTTTTCTGTATCTGTAGATAGGTTAACACCTCTCCTTCTCAAACCATTCTAAAAAACTGCAAAGGAAAGCATATGTCCAAACTCATTCTACAAACCCAGCATCATCTTGATACCAAAACCAGACAAAGATATCACACAAAAAAAGAAAATTATAGGCCAGTATCACTGATGAACATATGCAGACATCCTCAACAAAATATTAGGAAACCAAATTCAACAGTACATTAGAAGGATCATACACCATGATTAAGTGGGATTTTACCTCAGGAATGCAAGTTTATTTCAATATCCCCCAGTGTAACACACCACATTAGCAAACTGAAGAATGAAATTCATAAAACCATTTCAACAGATGCAGAAAAAACTTTTGACAAAAATCCAGCATCCATTTATGATAAGAACTCCCCCACAAAGTTGGTATGTGAGACCATAACTCAACATAATAAAGGCCATATATGATAGACCCACAGCTCACATCATACTCAACAATGAAAAGCTGAAAGCATTTTCTCTAAGATCAGGAAAAAGACAAGGATGTCCACTCTTGCCACTTTTATTCAACAAAATACTGGAAGTCTTGGCCACAACAATTGGACAAGAAAAAGAAATAAAATTAATCCAAATTGGAAAAGAAGAAGTAGAACGGCCACTATTTGCAGATGACATGCTACTATACTTAGAAGATCCTAAAGACACCACCCCAAAACTATTAAAGGTCATCAATGAATTTTGTAAAGTCACAGGATACAAAATTAATGTACAGAAATCTGTTACATTTCTATATACTAACAATGAACTATGAGAAAGAGAATTTAAGAAAACAATCGCATTTACAATTGCATCAAAATGAATAAAATACCTAGGAATAAATCTAACTAAGGAAGCACAAGACCTGTACTTTGAAAACTATCAGACACTTATGAAAGAAATTGAAGATGACACAAACAGGTGGAAATATATATTGTGTTCATAGATTAGAAGAATTAATATTGTTAAAATGACCATACTAAAATGACCAAGGCAATCTACAGATTAGTGCAATCTCTATGAAAATACCAATGGCATTCTTCACAGAACTAGAATAAATAATCTGAAAATTTATATGCAACCCAAAAGACCCTGAATAGCCAAAATAATCATAAGAAAGAATAACAAAACAGTAGCATCACACTCTCTGATTTCAACATAAACTACAAAGCTACAGTATTCAGAACAGTATGGAGCTGGCACATAGATCAATGGAACAGAGTAGAGGGTCCAGAAACAAACCCACACTTTTATGAGCAATTAATCTATGACAAAGAAGGCAAGAATATACAATGAGGAAAAGACAGCCTTTTCAATAAATGGTGTTGGAAAAATTGGACAGCTACATCCGAAAGAATCAAACTGGACTAGTCTCTTACACCATGCACAAAAATAAATTCAAAATGGATTAAAGGCTTAAATATAAGACCTGAAACTGTAAAATGTCTACAAGAAAACATAGGCAGTACACCCTTTGACATTGGTCTTAATAATATTCATTTGGATAAGACTCCTCAGACAAAGGAAACAAAAGCAAAAATAAACAAATAGGACTCCATTGAACTAAAAAGCTTATGCACAGTGAAGGAAACTATCAACAAAACAAAAAGGATACCTACTGAATGAGAGAAGATATTTGCAAATGATATATCTGATAAGGGGTTAATATCCAAAATATATAAACAGCTCATATAACCCAGCATCAAAAAACAAACAAACAACATAATTAAAAAATGGCCAGAGAATTTGAATAGACATTTCTCCAAAGAAGACATATAGATGGCCAACAGGCCCATGAAAATATGCTCAACATCACTAATCATCAGGGAAATACAAAGCAAAACCACAATGAGATATCATCTCACACCTGTCAGAATGGCTGTTATCCAAAAGACAACAAATAACGTGTTAGTGAAGATGTAGAGAAAAGGGAACACTCATATACTGTTGGTTGGAATGTAAATTGGTGCAGCAACTATGGAAAACGGTATGGAGATTCCTCAGAAAATTACAAACAGAACTCTATACAATCTAGCCATTCTAATCCTGGGTATTTAAATAAAGAAAATGAAATCACCAATTAGAAAAGGTATATGCACCCCTATGTTCACTGCAGCAATATTTACAATAGCCAAGATATGGAAGCAACCTAAATGTTCACCAATAGATGAATGGATAAAGGATTTATGAGACATGTATATATATATATATACTCAGCCATAAAAAAGAATGAAATCTTGCCATTTGTGACAACATGGATAGACCTAGAGGATATTTTGCTAAGTGAAATAAATCAGACAAAGAAAGATATATACTGTATGATTTCATTTATATGTGGAATCTGAAAAACAAATGAACAAACGTAACTAAACAGAAACAGAGTTATATATAGAACAAAGAGGTGGCTGCCAGAGGAGAGGGAGGTTTGGGGAGTAAAGAAATAGGTGAGGGAGATTAAGAGGTAAAAACTTCCATTTGCAAAATAAATGAGTCACAGGTATGAAATGTACAGTGTGGGGAATATCATCAGTAACTATGTAATATCTTTTTATGGTGACAGATCATGACTAGAATATTCATGGTGATCATTTTGAAATGTATAGAAATATTGAATCACTCCATTATGTAACAGGAACTAATATAGTGTTGTAGGAAAATTATACTTCAAAAACAAACTCATAGAAAAAGACATCAGATTTGTGGTTACTATGGGTGGGGGAATTGGTTAAAGGCACTCAAAAGGCACAAACTTCCAGTTGTAAGATAAATGAGTACCAGGTTTGTAACGTACAACGTGATAAATATAATTAACACTACCGTATGTTCTATATGAAAATGGTGAAGATAAGTAAATCCTGAGTTCTCATCACAAGAAAAAATATTTTTTCTATTTTTAAAATTTTGTTATCTATATGAGATGACGGATGCTCACTAGAGCTATTGTGATAATCATTTCATGATGCATGTAAGTCACATCATTATGCTGCACACGTTAAACTTATACAGGGGCTTCCCTGGTGGCGCAGTGGTTAAGAGTCCGCCTGCCGATGCAGGGGACATGGGTTCGTGCCCCGGTCCGGGAAGATCCCACATGCCACGGAGTGGCTGGGCCCGTGAGCCATGGCCGCTGAGCATGCGCGTCCGGAGCCTGTGCTCCGTAACAGGAGAGGCCACAATAGTGAGAAGCCCGCGTACCGCAAAAAAATAAAAATAAAAATAACAAGAACACAAACAAACAAACTTATACCGTGCTATATGTCAATTATATCTCAATACAACTAGAAGGAAAAGAAAGATGGAAAAGGCATTAAATTTGTACAATAAGATATTTTGAGAAAGAGAGAGACCACATTCACATAACTTTTATTACAATATATTGTTATAATTGTTCTACTTTATTATTAGTTATTGTCATTACTCTCTTATTGTACCTAATTTATAAATTAAACTTTATCATAAGTATGTATGTATAGGAAAAACACATAGCATGTATCTGTTTTGGTATTATCTGTGGTTTCAGCAATCCACTGAGGTCTCGGAACATATCTCCGCAGAACAAAGGAGGTCTATTGTATTTATTATTTTTATTGTCAGAGACTGAAGTCCTACTAATCTAAACCTGGCTGGCCCAATTAAAAAACCAATTAAAATTTTTAATTTTCCAAAATCAGTACTCAAGTGGAAAAGTATTTGATATTTTGAAAGTTTGTGTTTCAAGTTTGTGTTCTTAAATATTAGGTCCTAGTGGAATGAATCATTATCTATTTATCTAATTTTTACTCCTTAAAGATGTAGCATAAATTTTTGGAAGTCATGTTCCAGGACTTCCTCAAATGCCTCTACCACACATGGCCCTATTAGGTCATATTTACAGAGATAGCGATTTCTGACTTTGAGGAGTCACTTTTATAATTTAAAACAGAAAGTTATTCAGAAAGTACAATATTTATAGTGTGATAATCTGTAATAATTTATATTATCTTCTCTTTTGGATCAAAGTAATTAAAGTGTTAGAAATCACCTGTTAATTTCTTCCAGTCATCCTTTCTTTCAGCTAAACTTGGCAACTCTTGGTGTCTCCCCAACTCATAAAGTTTTCCTGGAATGCTAAAAAAGGTATCATTTTCTTGTTCGAATGCAGTGGTTCCTTGGTCTACCCAGGAATCAAGAGACTGAGGGAGATAGCAGTCCTAAAATGAAAATGAAACTATACTTCACCACTTTGTAAGACCATCTGATGACCCAACATGGATGCAAATGAACATTATTGTACCTGGGGATAATTTTGCCAGCTAAATAAGGAAGTGTGAAGTAGAAGATAGGAAGAAGAAAACTGGAGGAGTAGGTTCTGGATCTCCAATGTAAAAATGGAGTTTGGAATGCATCAGCAAGTAGTTTACATTTCCCTAATTTTTCATGTTCTCAATTTGTATGTATATGCTCACTGAGTTACAAGTAAAGACTAGAGGTGGCTTACCTCTGCATAGCTTATTGCATATGTGCTATTTCTACTATTGATTCGGTCAGTATTATAAACATCATGATCTTCCTGTTCTCGAATTTGACACCTCCATGTTGGTTTCACTTATAGATAATGAAAAGTAAAGGCTGAGAATGGAGGCCATGAAGAAACATAAGTTGAATTAGTGATAGGGCAGTGGGGTGCTTGAAGGGAATTTTGGGGAGACAGCTCCTAATCTTCGGAGGAAAATCCCTCAAAAACCTATAGTGAGGGTATAGAGAGAACACATGAACATATGACAAAATAAATTTTAAAAATAGAATGTAAAAGTTATCATGGAGAATTGCACAGTTAACTGCCAGATTTGTGTTATAGATGATATTACTGCTTCTTCCTTTATAGGAGGTGAAGATTGCTGAGAGTTATGGCTCCTGAAATTTCTTAAAAGGTGGTGCAGATTTGGCTAGATATAGAAGAGTGAGAAGGAATCTTACAGCATGTATAATAAACATAAAAAGCAAAACTATCAGACCCCTGTCAACACACAGCTAAAAAGGAAAACAATAGTAGTTTTTTTTCCCTTTTGTGAAAACTGGCAATGTTCTATTTTGTCTAGATAAATGAATGTTTTTTAATAGATGAGAATTATTTTCCCTCAACTTAAATTATATGCAAAGAATCCTTCTTGAATGAGGGTGGAAGTATAATAGGACTGAAGAACTGATAGAGACTCTACCTTTATGGCTACCTCATTACTCCTGGGAATCACCCAGGTGCTATTGACCGCAGGTGTGACAAACTCAGGCTTAGGTTAATCCAGAAAAGAAAGTTGATTTTCATAGTTAAGTCCTCAATATTAAAACTGAGCTATACTTGATCTTTTAATCTACTTTGATGAGAATTTTCATTTTGATTTAAAAATAAACATAAATAATATATATTTTATTTTGGCAACTGTCTCAGTAAAAAATAAGGAATTTAAAAATCTTTGCTAGTATGTAATTTAAACTAAGTTAATGCATACTAAATTCCTTTGAAGATAATGGTAGTTATGATCATCTATCCCCTTCATTCTTGTTTTTTGTTACATGAAACCAGGCAAATATAATTATTTTAATAAAGCTTTACTTTATGGTTTTATTATTCATTAGGAAGAAAACATTATTCTTACAAATTACAGTTTATGAGATAAAAACCTGCCCAGTCCAAGTTTAAAATAAAGAAAAAATAAGGAACAAAATATTGAGTTGCTGTTGCTACTTAGTTTTTGTTTACATATTTTGTTGTCATAAAATCCCACCAATAAGCTATTGCATTAGTACAACTTCCTCAATTACTTTCCCTCACTGATGTCACTAATTGTGACTCATTAATCATGAGATTGTTAGTAGAAGGACCAGAAAAATAAAAACAACCTATACTAAGTATAAATATTTTTAATCATAAAATGAGTTGTATTTTCATTGCCACTATGCAAAGGCAAAGTGTAAAAAGCGAGGTGATTCAGCTATGTTTTTCTCTGATAGTGGACTTAATATTACTGAATATAATTCCTTTTTTTGTTAACATAATATATTTTTATAAAAAAGTATAATTCCAAATCTAATTCTTAACTTTAATTTTTCCATTTCCTCAATGCTATGCTTTTTCTTGAAACATGGAAATATTTGTGTCAGAGAAGAAGAACAAGTTAAACCTAAGTAAGCAGAAGGGAGGAAATAATAAAAATAAAATGAATCAATGAAATAGAAAATAGAGAAAGAATAGAGACATCAATGAAATGAAAAGCTGATTCTTGAGGAAGCTCAGTAGAATTGATAAATGTCTAGCCAGACTGATCAGAATAAAAGGAGAAAAGATTCAATTAACAAATATTAGGAATGAGAGGGGATCCATCAGTACAGATTCTACAAACATTTAAAGAAAAGTCAGGGAATATTAAGAACAATTTTATAGCTGATAAATTCATCAAATTAGATGAAATAAATTCCTTGAAAGACATAAACTACTAAATCTCACTCAAAAAGAAATAGATGACCTGAATAACTTTTTATCTAGTAAAGAAACTGGTAAGGTTGAGCATCTCGTTTTAAGTTTATTGCTTTTTTATGAATGCCCTTTACATATCTTTTGCAGATTTTCTGTTCAAATCTCAAAATTTTCTTTTTAACTGTTGACTTTTTTAAGTTATTTTATACATTGATCCCTTGTTAGTTTTAGACATTGCAAGTAACTTCTCCCTATTTTCTATTGGTTAATTTCATCTATGGTGTCTGTTATTGAATTAAAAATACTTAATTTTCATGCATTTAAATTCATTAAATTCACCACTTATGAATTTCAATTTGGGGGTTTTATTTAATTTTTCCTACCCCTAGATGGAAAACATACTCATACGTTTTCATTTACTGGCATTATACATTTCCATTCAGATTTATGTCTTTAATTCCTGTGAATTCCACTTTGAGATTTAATATAACAATCCATCTTCATATTGGTAATTTTCTGAGCTCTCTATCCTGTTCTGTTGGTCAGTTTGTTCTTGACCAATCAGCTTTATTACTATGGTTGTTTAATATATTTTAATAGTTTAATGAACCTCCCTACTTCCTTTACTTTTTTCTTCAAACTTCGTGCAAGCTTTACATAGACTATTATTTTCCTATAAACACTTTTGATTAAACATGTTAACCTCCTCAAAAAACCCCATATGGAATTCTTATTGAAATCATGTTGAATTTACAGGTTAATTTGCAGATAACTGAAAGTTGCAGTGCTAAATGGTTTTATCCATACACATGGTATACATTTTTAAACATCTTTCAGATCTTTTTTTTTTTTTTTTTTTTTGTGGTACGTGGGCCTCTCACTGCTGCAGCCTCTCGCGTTGTGGAGCACAGGCTCTGGACATGCAAGCTTAGCGGCCATGGCCCACGGGCCCAGCCGCTACGCAGCATGTGGGATCTTCCCGGACCGGGGCACGAACCCACATCCCCTGCATCGGCAGGCGGACTCTCAACCACTGCACCACCAGGGAAGCCCCCCAGATCTTTTAATGCAAGGTTTTCATATTTCTCAGTGAAAGTCTTGTGCATTTTAATTTCTTTAATAAGTTCCTCACAATTTTCTTGCCTTCTCTTTCAAGAATGCATATTAGTCAAATATTGAACATATTGAATTGGCTTTCTGTTTTTATGTTTTTCTATCCTGTTCAGTCAACCATTTTTTTTTCAAATTGTTCCACTCAATAATTTCTTTGACATTGTTTTTCAAGCACTTAATTAGCATTTTCATTAATATATATTTAATTTGAAAGATCTTTCTTGTTTTTGCAGTGTTCTTTATAGTATTCCTATTTATAGTACATGAATATTTTATGTCTCAGAGAAAATTATGGAACTTCTGAGGCATTTTTCTGCTTGTAGCAACTCCATCTATTCTGAGTTGCTTATTATTTGTTCATTTGTTTTGGGCCCTGTTTTTCATGTAGGAGGGTATCCTTTGATATCTGGTGATAACTGGCTGACCATCAGTGATTAAGAATAAAGAAGCACTTCATGCGTGGGAGGCGTTTGTGTGATCTGTTAGTCATCCACCATTTTAATTGGGGCTTCCCAAATGTTGATGTCTCTAGGTCTTTACTCTCTGCAGAGAATGAGCTATGATATATGAACTTCCAGGGATATAAGCCTGGTTTCTGTGTTCCAGAGCATATTTGAAGAAAAGGACTTGTGAGGGCGGGGGGGAGAGGGTCTCTACCATTCAATTTGTAGAATATTACTTAATCCCTTAGTTTGTAGTATGGCACCTCACCTTTGCCCTAATCGATAATGGGGTCCCTGAGTTAGAGCCTCTACTGTTGAATTTCTTTAGACAATATATCTTGCAATTCTTCTATTCATGAGAAGAGACTGGGACCAAGGACCCTCAGACCTAACTGCTTCTTAAACAAACGGAGTAGATTCCTTGTATAAACTTTCCTGCCTTTGCTTGACTCTTACTTGACGCTCTTGCCTCTTTGTTATGCCTCTTTGTAAACACTTAGGTTTGCGCTTTTCTCCTCTGAATACAAAGATCCAGAATGTTGTAATTTTGATCAATAGTAATGTTAATAAATTTCCCCCATTGTATTAGTTTATATTTTCCACATCAAAAATTGAGAGAGGTGTTTCCCTTACAATATCTTTTCAAGCTTTTTGGTTTGTACCAATATGATAGGTGAAGAATAATACCTCAGGGCAGTTTTAATTTTTATTTCTCATACTATAAGTGAGGATGAGAATCATTTTAACAACCACTATTGTATTTCTTTTTATATATTTTCACCATTTTTCTTTAGGGTTAGTTTTATCAATTTCTAGGGGCTCTTTATGTATGACAGAATTTATTTATCTTTTCTGTGTTTTTTACATTTTGTATCAAAAATCTAAAAGCCTTTCCCATTAAAAGTTTGAAGGATTATTCTCATGACTTCTGATATTTTTATGGTTGTATATTTTACCTTGTAATTTTTATACATTTAGAATTTATCCTGTTTTTTTAGATAAAGTATGTATGCCACTTAATTTTTTTCCAGATGCCACTGAGTTCTTCTGATACTATTTATATAATCATTCTTTAATTGATATATTTAAGGTATCACCCTAATTATATGCTATATTCTTGAATGTTTTGTGTTTCTACCTAGGGTCAATGGAACTCAAAGTAAAACTCAATTTTTTTTTGCTTTTAATAATTACTTTGAGGGAAGATCCATAATATAATATTCAAATAGGAATTTTTATATTATAAGTTTTATTTTTCCTATTATTTATTTTTAAATTTTTATTATATCTTTTACTCTAAATATTAAGGTACAAATTTTATTTGATGCATTATTAACAAAATCTCAAATTGGTGGGTTATTTTAAAATGTTTTAATAGTTAATTTGACAGATACTCAAGTCAACTTCTCTAAAACTGAATTTATTATTCTCTCTTAATCCTACCAGTGTCAAGACTCATATCTGGGTGTCATCCTTGTATCCTGCTTCTCACTCCCTGGTCTTATTAATTCTGACTCTTAACAGTCTCTTCTCTCCAACTTCTTTCCCAGACCAATCTTACTGTCTCCTTCTTGAAGAAAATTGCCATTATCATTCACCTATGTTAGGTCAACAAGTCCTGCTTAAAGCTATCTGAGTAAGTTCATTCTCCATATGGAAGCTAGGTTTAAAAAAAATTATTTGACAAAAAGATGCTTTTACGTTTTTTATTTATTCAAATCTATCATTATCTTCTGGGGGACTTCCCTGGTGGTCCAGTGGTTAAGAATACGCCTTTCCGATGCAGGGTAAGCGGCTTCCATCCTTGGTTGGGGAACTGAGATCCCACATGCTGCAGGGTAACTAAGCCCGCACGCCGCAACTACTGAGCCCACATGCCGCAACTATTGAGCCCACGTGCTGTAGAGCCTGCGCTCTGCAATGAAAGATCCTGTATGCCACAATGAAGATCCTGTGTGCCACAACTAAGATCCAACGGAGCCAAAAAAAAAAATCTTTCTTAGATGTTTGAGTGTGTGTGTGCACATGTGTGTTTCAGCTTTATTGAGATATTATTGACATATTACATTGTGTAAGTTTGTGGTTAACATGTTGATTTGATGCACATATATTTCAAAGTGATTACTACCATAGCCTTAGGTAAATCTTCATTGTCACGTTTCTTTTTTGTGGTGAGAACATTTAAGGTCTACTCTCTAAGCAACTTTCAAGTATAAAATACCATATATTAACTATAATAACTATGCTGTATTTTAGAACCCCAGTATTTATTTATCTTATAACTGGACTTTTGGACAAACATCTCCCCTTTCCCTTGACTGCTGAGGCCCTGGAAACCACCATTCTAATCTCTGTTTCTGTGAGTTTGGCTTTTTTAGATTCCACATATAAGTGAGATCATACAGTATTTGTCTTTCATTGTCTGAATCATTTCACTTAGCATAATGCCCTCAAGGTCCATACGTGTTGTTGCAAGTAGCAGGATGTCCTACTTTCACATGGATGAATAATGTTCCATTATGTATAAAACATCTTTATCCATTCATCCATCGATAGACACATAGGTTATTTCTATATCTTAGTTATTGTGAATAATGCTGGAGTGAACATGGGAGTGCAGATATCTCTTTAATACCCTGTTTTCCTTTCCACTGGATATATACCAGAGTGGGATGGCTGCATCATATGGTAGTTCTATTTTAATTTATTTTGTGAAACCTCCATACTGTTTTCCATAGTGGCTTCACTGATTTACATTCCCACCAACAGTGTAAGAGGGCTCCCTTGTCTCCTCATCCTTTCAAAAACTTATCTCTTGTCTTTTTAATAATAGCCATTCTGAAAGGTATGAGGTAATAGCTCACTGTGTTTTTGGTTTACATTTTCCAAATGATTAGTAACGTTGAGCACCTTTTCATGTACCTGCTGGCTGTTTGTATGTCTTTGGGGAAAAAAGTCTATTCTATTCCTCTGCTCATGTTTTAATCAGATTTTTGGTTTTTTTTTTTAAACAATTGAGATATATGAATTATTGATGTATTTTGGATATTAACCCCTTATCAGATACATGATTTATCAATATTTTCTCTTATTTCCCCAAAGGTTGCCTTTTCATTTGTTGATAGTTTTCTTTGCTGTTTAGAAGCTTTTTAGTTTGATATACCTGAAGTCCCACGTTTTTATTTTAACTTTTGTTGCCTTTGCTTTTGGTGTCAGATTAAAAAATCATCACCAAGAACAATGTCAAGGAACTCACTCCCTATGTTTTCTTCCAGTTTTATGGTTTCAAGTCTTAGGTTCAAGTATTTAATCCATTTTGAGTTGAATTTTGTGTATAGTGTAAAGTAGGGGTCTAGTTTGATTCTTTTGCATGTCGCTGTCCAGTTTTCCCAGCACCATTTTTTGAAGAGATTATTCCTTACCCATTGTATATTCTTGGTTCCTTTGTCAGAAATTAATTGACCATATGTGCATGGGTTTAATTCTGGGTTCACTGTTTTGTTCCATTGATCTATGTGTTTGTTTTTATGCTAGTATTATAGTGTTTTAATTATTATGGCTTTGTAATATAGTTTGAAGTCAAAAAGTGTGATGCCTCCAGCTTTGTTCTTTCTCAACATTACTTTAGCTATTTGGGGTCTTTTGTGGTTCCACACAAATCTTAGGAATCTATTTCTGTGGAAAATGCCATTGTAATTTTCAGAGGGAACACATTCAATCTGTAGATCAATTTGGGTCATGTGAATTATACAAGCTACCCTCTTTGTTACTGGTACCTCCCAGTAGTTAAGAGTGTGCCAAGTCCTGGCTGTGTCCTATGGGGGATGATCATGGTCAGCACATAGATGTAGTTTGATTGGAAGCCAGAACCTCAGACAGCAGCTGGGAAAATACATAGTTCCCGTCCAGAGAGGAACTGGGAAATGGGCATTTTGCCTGTTCCTTCTGCATTTGGCCTAGCTTTATAGCTACTGAGGGTGGTGGGGTTATGGAAGCTGTGTGTCTTGCACCTGTCAAGAACTACTGCTTCGTTTGCTACAGTCTATAAGACTCATGAAAGCAAACACCATTGACTAACTGAGCCAGGTGATCCAGAAGCCCATCTCTTGGGCAGCAGCTCCAGAATCTTGTATACCAGAGATGTGTACAAATTCCTTCCAGGGAGATTCTGGAGACTTGGAGTGGCCTAGAGGGAGAGGGCAAGGCAGGTGTGCATAGTTTTCCCTGGTCTTAGGGGAAGATCTCAGTCAGCCTCTAAGATTTGTATGTATTAGAATCTTGACCCCAGACAACAGATCTTAAAGCATGCAAATATAACTGTTTCTGGGAAGGACAGGAAAATGGGTGTTTCTGCTTGTTCCCTCTGCTCTGAGCCCTGGGAGGATAGCTGGTTAAGAGTTATTTATTTATTTGCTACATGCAAGACAGTTGTCTATGAGAGCCAGGAAATCCAGGGAGCTATCCCTCGGATGGAAGCTAGTACAGCTGGGGCACAAATGTGTATACAAGTTTCTTCCATGGAGACACTGGCAATTTGGGGCAGGCTAGTGGGAGAAGGTAGAGGAGGTATCTGCTGACTTCCCTGGTCTCCAGGATGGATGACAGTCAGCCCCTACCTGCATGCTAAATTAGAAGCCTACCCTCAGGCAGCAGCTTTTAAAAAGTATACAAATAGGCCCTTTAAGGGAAAGACAGATCTGGGTGTTTTCTGCCTGTCCCCTCAGATCTGAGACAAGGGGGTAGGTAGTCAAGGGCACAAGCCCCACTGGCTTTCAGAGCTAGGCAGAACTAGGTGTTTTGGTGTCCTTTCCCTCAGATGGGGGTCTTAAAAGTTAGAGCTATAGATATGGGGTCTAAACCCTTGCTCTTCAGACAGAAGCTGGGAGTTGGGTGTTTCCTCTGGATGGTATGGATTGTATGGAACTGTGCCTGTGGGTGTGGTGTGGATGGGGGTGTATGGGTGGTGTCATTTTATGGTGAGAATGTGTCTCAGCCTCTTCTACCATTTCAATGAGGGTATTTTTTCTTGTTTGACCAATGTGTAGGAGTCACTCAGCTAGGTTCTGGATTTTTTTTTCAGAATAAATTGTTCCATGTTTAGCTGTAGATTTGATTTGTACATGGGAGCTTACTATGTGGTCATCTTGGACTGGAACATGGGCCTGTGTGTGTATGCTCAGGGGTAAATATTCACCTGTTCTTATACCATGTTTATATTGCTCCCTTCCTACTCTTAAATTTTCTTCTGGAATTCGTTTCTATATAAGATTTCAATTAGGAATATAACATAGTTGTTTTTCTAAATAGCCAATTGACCAGCCTCATTTATTGAATAATGGTACTTTTCCACTAATATATAAATGCTGGAATTACCATGTTCTAAATTTTAGTCTTCTTTTTGTTACATTATGACATTATTTTTCACTATTCAAATTATGTCATAACTTTTAATATATATTTACATATTTATTTCTCTTTTATCTTAGAATTTTCATCTTCCAGATAAACTCTAGCAGTTCGTTTCCTTAGCAAAACATGCTGCTGAGATTTTGATTTAAAGTACATTTTATTTAAGAAATGCACTTTTTTAAAAGATAATTTATAGTTTTCAATATTGAGTAATCCCATTGAAGAATATGTTATATCACTCCACTCCATTTACTCAAGTATTCTTTTATATCGCTCAAGAAACTCTTGCCATTTATATCATATGATGTCTCCAAAATTCCTGTTAAATTTAATTTTACTTATATTCACTGTTGTGTATAGTATGTTTCAACATTTATACCTCTGATTTCACTTACCCATTTAATTGTATTTGCTATAACTTCCATAAAAATATCTTTATGAAAATAATGGAGCTAACAGTGAGCCCCTTTGTATTATTGCTGATTTTGATGGGAATGCCCTTCTAGTTTTAATAGTAAGTGTTATACTAACTGTGTGTTTAAAATAGATATTTAAAATATACTTTGGTTGATATTTGGAAGGAAATAAATTTAAATGTGTATGCTAGACATGCCATTTTAAAACAAAAAAAATTTCCAATTGATATTTTTAATCCTTAATTTTTTTTTATTTTATATGTTTATTTCAAAATTATGCCAGGAATATTGAAGGTAATCTATAATATTATGGATGTCTTGACATAAAGATTTAATGTAGTTCTTAAACACACTGAAATCTTTTACTCTATCCCAGTCTTGCTATTTAAATACATTTTTTTATCATCTAAATCTCTAATTTCCTTTCCCCCCAATATGTCTTCATATAACTTATGTTAGTATATGTCATTAAACAAAGAATGTGACTTTTTGAGTGTTCTGATTATTTATATTTATATCCGATGGGACATCAGATGTCTTTTTCTATCATTCCTCAACCAGATGCCCCATCCAACTCTAAATTAGTGAAAGCCTTGCCTGTATTTATTTCTTCATTGACTATGGCCTTAAGATTTTTTTCTTGCTATTGCCTAGAGTAAAACCTCACTTCAGTGAGATCATGTTTTCATTTGACATGGATGTTTATTTAATTGTTTCATACCCTAAGGGGAACAGACACAAACCTATTTACAACATAGATTTCTGCTTGTGCTTGTTTTGTTTCTTCCTTTATTTCTCAATTCATTCACCTGCCTGATGCAAAATAATATCATTTCTGTTAATGTTACATCAGGAAGTCAAAAAAATATTCCACTGAAATAAAATATTTGACTAAGCATCATGATTGAAATATACTAAAATTAGTACAGCTTGATCTGAAAAGTCATACTTATGTTATTTGTGGTTTTCCCTCAGTAAATTGATTTCATTTGCTCAGGTGACTGAATAGTGAACAGTGTTAGAATGGTACCCCTTTTAGAGCTCTTGAAATCTTCCAGCTGAGATAGTGTCTTCATAATAATGATCTAACCACTTCCCTTTTTAACTTTTTAATTGCCCTTTGCTTTTCTTAGTCTGTTTTTGTTGTTTCTTTCTAAACGCATGTGTGTACACACACATATTCAACCTCCATTCCTTTTAATTTTATATATTTTGGGACAGTTTTGAATAGTTGGAAAATTTTAAACCTTTCAACTATTTTGTCCTATTTCCTACATTTTTATGAAGTATAATGATATTTCCATGAGACAATATTAATCATTAAGAATGAAATATTTTGAAAATTTAAAAATTGCTAGTTCTTCCCAGGATATGGTATATGGAGAAATCAGGGTGATAAAAAAGGACAAAGAAAGTTATAAATGGAAAACTTATAATAAAAAGCAGATAGCTTATACATCTTTAAGGAGTTTGCATTTTTTAAAAAACTTTTTCAAATTCAAAAAATCTTTGTACCGACTGGTCTAAAATTAATTTTCTTCTCAAGCAGAAATACATTTGAAATGCATTCTTTTGATTTGTATTCACAAGCATAATCCTATTATCTCTTTGCAAAGATATTTTATTTTAATGAGGAAGAAGTCAGGAGAATAGAATAAAGTGATCTTTATAAGTGTTTTGTGAGTTTTCACTTCTAAAAGATACATGTTATCTACTTGAAATGTAAGAAATTTTCTTTTAAAAACATTCCAGAGTAAGAGATTTAATAGTGAACCAATAACTTAATAATACTTTATCAATCATGCCTTTGTAAAATGTATGTTTTTTATAAATATATTAGTACTTAAATGAATATAAATATATGGATGACTGATAAAGTTACCATGTGAAAATCAGTTCCACAGTTAAATTTCCTTTCACCTCCCATAAATCATTATAAAAATTTCTAGAAATTAAAAACATGAAACAGATGAACTCATAATAATATATTTAAGTATGGGATGTCTTTTAAATATCACCAAAGATTTGGTAAAAAAAACACATGATTTTATGATGAAAAGAACAAGTTAGAAACTTTTTATGACACCAATATTATTAAATGTTAATAAAATATTTTAATTATTTATAAATGTTGATTTAGCTTTATTCATTCTACTAGCATTTTATTAAACACTTTCTACATGTTAGTTATATACTAGGTACGTGGAGATAAAAACAATGTAAAAGATAGTCTTTATCCTTTATAATATATTTAAGAATATTTGCAATATTTTCTGCCAGAGAAGTGTAAATCATAGACAGGTATAATAGTTTTGATTCTTTGAGCTCTTTTGCTATGTTCAGAATATCTTTTTAGTTAGTTTTATGTTTTAATTATAGAAAATTTCAAACACCCATAAAAGCAGAATGTTACAAGGAACCTCCATATACCATTACTCAGCTTCAAAAGCCATCAGTTTTATATCCTTTAAAGTTTCTGTTTTTCTGTTTTTTCTTTTCTGAAGTATTTTAAAGCAAATCCTGACATCATATCATTTCACTCATAAATACTTCAGTATGTTTCTCTAATAGATAAAAACTTAAAAAAATCTTAATATCATTATTACATTAACAATATTGACAATAATTCCTTATATTATCTAAGACCTAGTCCTCATTCAATTTCCTTCAGTTGCATAGAATTCATTTTAAACATACAAGCTGTGACTGAAATATAGAAGAAATAAGACTATTAATTTTATCCTTTCATCAAAATAAGATTAAAATCATGGGTATTAGTTTTCTATGCCCTTATCTTCTAAAACAAAATAACAATTGTCATCCTAGAGATCTGTTCTGAATTATCTGTACAATTTACAAAAGGAATGGCTGTGTTTATTATCATTTCAACTTAGAAGGTCAGCAAGAGAAGGTCAGCAAGTGCATAAACTTCTTGCTTTGTGATGACAATGTGATGTCAGGCAGGTTTTCAGCGAAAGAATGCAATTAGTGTCAGGTGCATCAAATCACTGCAGGTAATTGCAATCATTTTTAAGGAGAAAGAAGAGGAAAGAGAAATCTCACAGACTGAAAAAAAAGTTAACAGCTCTAGGGCAGCTTTTGTGGGCCCTTGTTATTCAACAACCGAATTACAGTGGAAAGATCATGACATAAATTCATATTACAGTACATATCTAAAAGTCATGTTCTAATTTAAAAAGAAATGTTTGCTTGTCTGAATACTTGCATATTTAATCTAAATCATAAATTATATTTTAGTCATTGAATGTTGGTTATATTTTAAAAGATTTCCTCAGTATATTTGTAAAATTATAGTACACATATTTTAATTTTAATTACTCTCAAAATGAGAGCTGTGGAAATGCCAAAAAATATCCAAAACTTTGTAAAATTTTTATTCACTATCTTTTTCTAAAGATTTAATTTCCCAGTGGGTTATTAGATTAAGGATTTATAGAGATGATCTTTCTCTAATTAAAAAATATGTAAATACATGTACACTTACTTTGAAGAGCAAAAACTGGCTAATGATTAACAGGGGACCACTTTGAATTGTTCCCACATTGCTTTATGAGTGATAATCAGTATTTTAAATATAGTATTCTTCTAGAATGTATATAATTCACATAGGTATTTTCTTGCATTTTTTCCCTTTTATTAGGTCTATGCACATACAAATCAACTATAAAAGTCAAGTGAGATTCAAAGGTAAAGATGCAAACTGTTCTCTACCTCACTCAGCCTGGATATGGACACATATTGCTCATATACTGCTTATATATTATAAATGTTGAATTGTGTATACAGTGTTCACTCAGGAAACAAACGTGTGAAATTATATGTTTACTCTAAGTACCCTCTTATTTGTAATTTTCCTTTTATTATGAAACTTCCATAAGAGAAAAGGAACCTATTCAATTTTGTGGATCCCAGAAAAAGAATCTAGAACATAATGAAGTGTTAGGATATGGAGGGTCATAAGCAAGAGTGGATTGTTTATTTTTTGGAGACAAATAAACCTAGAAACCATGGTTTGAAAGTTTCTGTCTAACTACTTGAACTAATAAAACCAATAATGTGTCATTTGTCTTTAACAGGAATAATAAATCCACATATATTTCAAGCAATTCTAGGAGGACAAATAGAATCTATTTAGGTTTACAAGTAATGCTAGTGGACTGTTTCAGCACACGTCAAAAATACAATTTTATAATTTTAATACTCCATGACAAGGAAATAAAAATTCAAAAAGCATTGAAGAGGAAAAATAAATAGTAAAAGACTCCCTCTTAATCCACATTCTCAGTTCTTTTTTTTAATGTAGCTCCTTTTACCATCTCTATATTTAGTTCTCCTGGTATAAGTTATATGCTTGTGTATTTCTTGATATATCACCTCTAAGCAAAATCTAATGTTTCTGCAAAATGGAAGGTGAGAACTAGTTCTTTTCACTCTTTGTACTGCCTATACCTTAAGCGTTCTTTTTGTTTTTGTTTTATCAATTGGATATGTTTATACATTGAATTAATAAAAGTTAAGCTTTATTTCTGTATCCATCTATTTTGAACAGTTATCTTTGACTTCACACAATGAATGATGAATGAATTTAGCATCTATTAGTTTTCCTCCAGTATCCCTCCACATCTCAAATTCTGTCTCATACGCTAGTACTTTAATAATTTCTGGCATTAATATATATTTTAGGCATAAAGATCTTTAATTTTTTACTATAGATTCATTCTTAAAATAGATTTTAATAAATAGTATTTATAATATGATTATGTAGCTACTATTGACTAGGTAATGTGGTTGGATTTGTGCGTAAAAGAGTGTAAGTTTTTTACCTCTAACAAAACTTTTCTGCCTGAAGGAGTATAGTCATGTGTGCAGAACAATAGGATCCTCTTTTCTTAAATCTAATTTCTTGCTTAGAATCATACCACATTTTCATTTGCTGTATTTGAACAAGGACTTTGAAAAACAATATTCTGTTTATCCATACTTTTCAACTGCATTTGTTTTTATTCTTTTTGACAGGCAAAAAGAAGTTTGCCTTTTGTTGTATTACTAATATACTCTAGCTCACTGAACACATTATATCTTTAAAGTGCTACTCAGTAATAATTTCTTACTAGATCCCTTGGTCCGCTGTCATTCTGAAATCTCTTCTTACTGTAGTTCTCTCATACATACACAGTGTCTTGAATTTCAATTTATGCCTGTCAATTTCTCTTTCTTAACCTCCTCGTTCAATTTGTTTAAGTAAAAATGTCTTCCAGTAATTAAAAAACAAAACATGGAGATATTTTCTGAATTTTTACGTGTCTGAAATGTCTTTTTTTGCGTTCATATTTTATTGATAATTTCGTTGCCAGAGAATTCAATATTGAAAATCATTTCCTACAGGATGTTGAAGACATTTCCCAATTGTCTCTCAGAATTCAGAATTGATAACAAGGAATCGAACACTAACTGACATTTTCTTGGCAGGGTGGGGAGGGGAAAGTTCTGTATGTTTTGGGGATCTTCTAGTGATCATTGTTGTGAGATTTAATGAGATATGTCTAAGTATGTACAGTTTTCTTTTGCCCAGTGACATCTTGCATTCTGAAGATACCTATCTTTAGCTATGAAACAGTTCCTGCTGTTAATTATTCCTTTCTACTCTCTTATCCCTTTTCCCTTTTTCTAGAAAGTATGTTTATTGATGTTGACCTTCTTGAAATAACCTTCTGTGTCTTTCTTTCTCTTCATATGTTCCATCATTTTAATGTTTTCCTTTACATGGAGGAATTAAAATTTTTTTTTCTTTTAGTACTTAATATTGATTTTGCTTTTATTTTCACACTTATAGCTTTAATTTCTATGAACACTTTCTTACTCCCTGATGGCTTCTTTTAAATGATAGATTTTTTTCCATCTATGCAGGATGTTTTTTTGAATCTCTCTGAGAGTGCCAATTATAATTGGTTTCTAAACTTTGCATTATTTCTGTTTTCTCTGTTACCAATATATTATCTTTGTCTTTCTTTTTTCTCTTGCTTTTGTTCTATTCATCGTCCTTGGTGTTTATTATTTACACATATTTATCAATGAAGGACTAAATAGATTAATATAGGTGACTTGTTTCGGTTTTCTCTGCTATTACATTACTCTCCTCTGAGTGATTATGCTGACTACAGTGCCATATATGTGGAAGGACATGTTCATTGGCAAATCCACTCCATCTTTTGCTCTCCTTACCTGCCAATTAGGAAGAGAGAGGAGGAATTGGAGCTTTGTCATTATAAAGAAAACAGCATCCACCTTTGTGAAGCCTTCTTAGGTTCTAACCTAAGCTATGACTCCCACTGTTTGAGTTAAACTGCTTGTGCAATCCCATTCACCTTCTCTGCATTTCTGTAAATGTCTTTGGTCCTTGCTGTTATTTCAATGAGTGACTGAAAAATAGGAGGAGGTGGCAGAGGACAATACATGTGCCCTGTCTATCATCTTGAGTCACACATTTAAGAGGAATTTGAGAATATTATTAACTTTCTAAATTATAAAGTTCTGCAAAATAACTTAATTTGTGGGTAAAATATTTTAAGTGAAGATACTTGAAAATTACTGTGGTGACAACTTGTAATACATGCCTTGGAGCACATAAAACAATTAGAGAAATAGTTTGTGATAAAACTACCACTTCCTAACATTTATTGAACATGGCTCATGTCAAGCACTGTTTTGAGTATCTTATATTTATTAACTTCATTCGTACACACAAGAATCCTGTGAGTTTTATACCACTATTAACTACATTTTACACATTAGGAAACTGAATGTAGAATGATTAAGAGACTTGTCCAAGGTGAAACAGCTACTAAACAACCAAGCTAAGGTTCAGTCCTACAGTCCCTAAACCTACAAGCTAAATTATATCACTACTGTGATGAAAATGTTAAAAATCACAAAAATAAGATTATATGCTAAAATTCAAAAACGTATTGGTTGTATTATGGTCCCTAATATCAAAATATTTATTTTTAACAAATTTAGTAATTTTTTTAGAAGAGTTGTTTAAAGTAATGTGTCAGTGTTATTTTCAGTGGCAAGAATACCAGGCCTCCAATTCTAGATGTACTGCACACCCTAGTTCTGCAACTAGTATTGATTTATTTACCTTCTCTGCTCTTCAGTTTTCTTTTCTGTTACATGCTCATTTCATTCCTCCAGAAATATGTATTAAATGCTATATTCCAGGCTCCATTCTAAGGTGTGAGACACAGCAATGAATAGAAGAAGATTCTTCAGGAAATTAATATTCTTGTGGGAAAAACAATCCACGAGTAAATACAAACTCAATATGGACTTCTTCTTCCAGCAATGAAACTAGCTTGTTTCTGAGTTCTTCTATTCAAAACCAGAAACCTGAGCAAAGTATAAAATATCATCTGTTAAAAGTCATGGGAGGGCTACGTGCTAGCAGGAGGATTTGCGGGAGCCCAAATCCTGGAAAGGCAAACCTAAATAGGTGAACCTGACAGTTGAAGCTACTTTTCCCCTCGCTAGTGTCAATTCCAAAACAGCTGTTGAGAAGCTCAGTAGCTGAGTAGAAGTGGAAGCTAAGAGGCTGAGAAATAGGCTGGGTTTTGAACAATCAAAAGTTGGAAATAATCAGGGTCTACAAAGCAACAAGCTCCCTTGAAAAATCCCTGACTGTTAGTTGAGACCCTTAAAGGCTAAAAAAGGCTACAGCCTAGGACTAAGAATCAACCAGTAATGTCCCAGACCTCATTAGGACTGAAGACCAATTTTGAAACATCTCAGGGTCTTGAAGATTATCTTTTTAGCTAATTGACTACCTGAGCAATAGAGAACATATTGATGGTTCTAAGCAATGACGGAGGTGTTTTGGTAAAATAGAGAGTAGGGAGGAAAATGCTGGTCCTGCTGAGGGCATGTTGAATTAAATGATTATGGGGTCTGTATTGAATTGGGGAGGGAGGAAAAGAAAGAGAGGATTCACAGGCTGGGAGAAAGGAATGGCTTTAAAGCTGGAGGTCATGGTGATTGGACACAGGAAGTTGTGAACAAAAGCTAGTTTTTCCAGTTGAACAGTTCAAGTACTGACTGAAGACAAACTACAGAGATGGTAAAGTGGTTGCTGGAGTGAAAGAGAAGATAATTGATAAGAAGAAACCAGGAAACTGCACAGCTAGGTAGTTGGAGGAATTATCTGAACTGGATGGTGCATTTGCATGGAATACTGACAGGATTAATCTGAGAGGAAGTCAAGACCTCTCAGAATAAGAAGTACTAGAAAAGTTACGTAACTAATATTTTCTCTAAGGAGATTTCAACTTTAACAGGAGAAATATTCAGAAGGAAAAAACCCCCCACAAACCATTATTCTTTGGCTAAGCATCATTTTTCTCTCTTCCTCTTCAATGTTTTATTCTTCAATCCATAATTTAAGAAAAAGTATGTAATTTGAGGAAGGATTTTTTTTAATTTATTTGAAAATTCAGATAAGTATTGAGAGGAAAAAACCTTAAATTTCATAGCTATTATTTTATTATACTCATATAATTTACTCATAAGTAAATTGCTATTCTTCACAGTAATTTTTGACAACAGATTAATGACCTAAGCTCACTGTGTAACATATGGTATACCTTCTGTGGACTAAAAATCAATTAGAATTTTTAATTATTTTTGTGCAACATCTGCAAGACAGTCTAATTCAAAGGCAAATTAAATGGTCTCTCTGGTGATGGTATAGTTAGATACATTCATGGCTTAAGAACCTGCCCTTTCCTAGAGTGTACAATTTGAAAATATTTGGCTTGTCTTTTCTCATTTGGTTATTAGATTTAATTTATGCAGTTAATAGCATACACTATTGTACATTAATAGGTTTTGAGACCAATATCAGAAATCATTGCTTAATTTTCTGAGTACTTCTAACTCTAGCACTTGATTTCTTATCAATTTTTTTTTCAGAGTTGGAAAACAGTTTCAAATAATCCCCATATAATTAATTGATGATGATATGCTTTTCATCCGCTGGCTTATCTTGAGCCATTGCCAGTGCTGTTTAAATCTTCTGATTAGGAGAGTCAGATGCAAACAGAAATACAATAGAGTGACCAAAAGCTCTGGAGACAAAGTTGAATGCTCTTTTCCAATCAACACAGATTCTAATCAATTCAGATGTCAGTTTTTAATCCTTGATTAATTATAATCATCTATAATAATCATATTTGTTATTCTATGATAATTTTTGGCATCTCTGTTCTTCAGTAGGGTGCTATTATGCAAAGGGAAAAAGTAAATAAAACTCTTTCAACAAAGTTGACATTAAACTGCAGATGATTGGTGCATTCTATTGACCACCATCTCTAGTATTCGAAACATAATTGATCTGTGTTAATAGTAGCCATTTCTCAATGCTAAAAGCTCAGCCATTAATTTTGTACTTGTATAAAATTATCTTGAAATATTTTACTTTGTTTCCTTTTTAAAGTTTTTAAAATTTTATTATTATTTTTTACATCTTTATTGGAGTATAATTGCTTTACAATGTTGTATTAGTTTCTGCTGTATAACAAAGTGAATCAGGCATATGTATACATATATCCCCATATCCTCTCCTTCTTGAGCCTGCCTCCCACCCTCCCTATCCCACCCCTCTAGGTGGTCACAAAGCACTGAGCTGATCTCCCTGTGCTATGCAGCTGTTTCCCACTATCTGTTTTACATTTGGTAGTGTATATATGTCAATGCTACTGTCTCACTTTTTCCCAACTTCCCCTTCCCCCCACCCCCATGTCCTCAAATCCATTCTCTATGAATGTGTCTTTATTCCTGTCCTGCCACTATGTTCATCACAATTTTTTTTCTTTTTAGATTTCATATATATATGTTAGCATACGGTATTTGTTTTTGTCTTTCTGACTTACTTCACTCTGTATGACAGAATCTAGGTCCATCCACCTTACTACAAATGACTCAGTTTCATTTCCTTTTATGGCTGAGTAATATTCCATTGTATATATGTACCACATCTTCTTTATCCATTCATCTGTTGATGGACATTTAGGTTGGTTCCATGCCCTGGCGATTGTAAATAGTGCTGCAATGAATATTGTGGTACATGACTCTTTTTTTTTTTTTTTTTTTTTTTTGCGGTATGCAGACCTCTCACTGTTGTGGCCTCTCCCATTGCGGAGCACAGGCTCCGGACGCGCAGGCTCAGCGGCCATGGCTCACGGGCCTAGCTGCTCTGCGGCATGTGGGATCTTCCCAGACTGGGGCACGAACCCGCATCCCCTGCATCGGCAGGCAGACTCTCAACCACTGCGCCACCAGGGAAGCCCCATGACTCTTTTTGAATTATGGTTTTCTCAGGGTCTATGCCCAGTAGTGGGATTGTTGGGTCATATGGTAGCTCTATTTTTAGTTTTGTAAAGAACCTCCGTACTGTTCTCCATAGTAGCTCTATCAATCTGCATTCTCACCAACAGTGCAAGAGGGTTCCCATTTCTCCACACCCTCTCCAGCATTTATTGTTTGTAGATTTTTTGATGATGGCCATTTTGACTGGTATGAGGTGATACCTCATTGTCGTTTTGATGTACATTTCTCTAATGATTAATGATGTTGAGCATTGTTTCATGTGTTTGTTGGCAATCTGTATATCTTCTTTGGAGAAATGTTTATTTAGGTCTTCTGCCCATTTTTGGATTGGGTTGTTTGTTTTTTTGATATTGAGCTGCATGAGCTGCTTGTATGTTTTGGAGATTAATCCTTTGTCAGTTACTTCATTTGCAAATATTTTCTCCCATTCTGAGCATTGTCTTTTCATCTTGTTTCTGGTTTCCTTAGCTGTGCAAAAGCTTTTAAGTTTCATTGGGTCCCATTTGTTTATTTTGTTTTTTATTTCCATTTCTCTAGGAGGTGGGTCCAAAAGGATCTTGCTGTGATTTATGTCATGGAGTGTTCTGCCTATGTTTTCCTCTAAGAGTTTAATAGTGTCTGGCCTTACATTTAAGTCTTTAATCCATATTGCTTTTATTTTTGTGTATGGTATTAAGGAGTGCTCTATTTTCTTTCTTTTACATGTAGCTGTCCAGTTTTCCCAGCACCACTTATTGAAGAGGATGTCTTTTCTCCATTGTATATTCTTGCCTCCTTTATCAGAGATAAGGTGACCATATGTGCATGGGTTTATCTCTGGGCTTTCTATTCTGTTCCGTTGAACTATATTTCTGTTTTTGTGCCAGTAGCATACTGTCTTGATTACTGTAGCTTTGTAGTATAGTCTGAAGTCCGGGAGCCTGATTCCTCCAGCTCCATTTTTTCTTTCTGAAGATTGCTTTGGCTATTTGGGGTCTTTTGTGTTTCCATACAAATTGTGAAATTTTTTGTTCTAGTTCTGTGAAAAATGCCACTGGTAGTTTGATAGGGATTGCATTGAATCTGTAGATTACTTTGGGTACTATAGTCATTTTCACAATATTGATTCTTCCAATCCAAGAACATGGTATATCTCTCCATCTGTTTGTATCATCTTTGATTTCTTTCATCAGTGTCTGATAGTTTTCTTCATACAGGTCTTATGTCTCCTTAGGTAGGTTTATTCCTAGGTATTTTATTCTTTTTGTTGCAATGGTAAATGGGAGTGTTTCCTTAATTTCTCTTTCAGATATTTTGTTGATAGTGTATAGGAATGCAAGAGATTTCTGTGTATTAATTTTGTATCCTGCTACTTTATCAAATTCATTGATTAGCTCTAGTAGTTTTCTGATAGAGTCTTTAGGATTCTCTATGTACAGTATCATGTCATCTGCAAACAGTGACAGCTTTACTTCTTCTTTCCTGTTTTGGATTCCTTTTATTTCTTTTTCTTTTCTGATTGCCATGGCTAAAACTTCCAAAACTGTGTTGAATAATAGTGGTGAGAGTGGGCAACCTTGTCTTGTTCCTGATCTTAGAGGAAATGCTTTCAGGTTTTCACCAATGAGAATGATGTTGGCTGTGGGTTTGTCATATATGACCTTTATTATGTTGAGGTGGGATCCCTCTGTGCCCACTTCCTGGAGAGTTTTTATCATAAATGGGTGTTGAATTTTGTCAAAAGCTTTTTCTGCATCTATTGAGATGATCATATGGTTTTTCTCCTTCAATTTGTTAATATGGTTTATCACATTGATTGATTTGCATATATTGAAGAATCCTTGCATGCTTGGGATAAACCCCACTTGATCATGGTGTATGATCCTTTTAATGTGCTGTTGGATTCTGTTTGCTAGTATTTTGTTGAGGATTTTTGCATCTATGTTCATCAGTGATATTAGCCTGTAGTTTTCTTTCTTTGTAGCATCTTTGTCTGGTTTTGGTATCAGGGTGATGGTGGCCTCGTAGAATGAGTTTGGGAGTGTTCCTCCCTCTGCTATATTTTGGAAGAGTTTGAGAAGGATAGGTTTTAGCTCTTCTCTAAATGTTTGATAGAATTCAATTGTGAAGCCATCTTGTCCTGGGCTTTTGTTTTTTGGAAGATTTTCAATCACAGTTTCAATTTCAGTGCTTGTGATTGGTCTGTTCATATTTTCTGTTTCTTCCTGGTACAATCTTGGAAGGTTGTACTTTTCTAAGAATTTGTCCATTTCTTCCACTTTGTCAATTTTATTGACATATAGTTGCTTGTAGTACTTTCTGTTTCTGTTGCTATAATTGCTTTGGGAGTGTTTTTTTTTTCCATGTATATTTTGTATGTAATATGTCTATGGTTTGTGATTTTGTGATTTCTTCTCTTCTTTTCAGAATTTTAATTCTTTTAATTTTGTCATAAATATGCATATTTGTTTTGCTGGTCCAAAAACTTTTGATGATTTTCTAAACATTTCTAGAGACTTTGATTAGCTAACTTTGATAATAATGTGAACATATTTATGAAATATATAAAACTCTAGAGTTTAGGCTGATCTAAACCAGTGTGTTTCAAAATTTAATGTGCATACTTGTCTCCTGGGGATCTTTTTAAAAGGTCAGGTTCAGATTTACCAGGAATGAAGTCCACATTTCTAATAAGCTCTCGGGTGATGCCTATGCTGCCAGTCCTCAGACCATATTGTATAAAACAAAGATATAAATAACTATGTGTTTTAATATGTTTGAATATTTTTCATCAAGTAAAACTTTGAAGTTTATTGAGCATATTAATTGTGTTTAGTTGTAGATGATATACTATTCTTCTATCCTTTCACTATAAAACTCCTTAGAAAAGCAGCCTAATGCTGTTTATACAGTTTTTCATCAACCCTGCTGGGACCACTTACAATCAAATTTATGCCCACATCAGTTTCCATGACTGTTCTTTTAATGTTCTGTATCAACCCACTCATCTCCAAACTAAGGTTATTTATGCTCATTGCTTATAACAAATTAGTGTGTGGAGGGCAAAACCAAGCTTTCAAGGAAACAAGGAACAGCCTATATCACAGTAATTGTGACAAGGGAATCTGGGTGCTAGAGGCATTATTACTTAAGGAGCTGAGTATGGTGTTTGGGAGGAGAGGAAATCCTGTATGCCAGGATGGATATCTTGGAACCAGCACCACCAGTTACACATCACTATGTTCTTAGGCTGCTAGATAATGTTAACCACACTAGTTGTGTTCTTATTAATACCTCACCTTACTTGTGAGGATTACCATATACACATCAGATATGTATATATTATACATGCACATACGTCTCAAAATTTTATAAGCTGTGTCAGGTCATCCTTATTGCCCTCTTGGTCTGTCGTGAACCAGAGGACAAATTATGATGTTTGGCATAGGTTAGCATCTAGTCAATATCTCTTTACACCCACAAATACAAATAATATTTATATTTATATAATACACATGTACACACAAACCCATAATAATGGCTGACAGTGTCTGCAGTTCGCTTTCACATTTGATCCCGGAAGTCAATATATGGTCAAGTTTTTGGCCATTTCCTTTATTTTCCCTTTGCCCTCTATATCTTATTAGTCCTGAGATCCTTTTCCATCAAAAAAGGACCTAACCAGTGTAACCTCTTTTCTGCTTCTCCCATAAGGATAACCTCATGAACCATCATCCATCAACATAATGCTACACTAGTCTCTAAAATCCTGAGTTATAACTGCTTATTTATAAAATTAGTGAGGAGAAGAGACTGGCAAATAATTCCCCTATGCCAGATTGAATGAATTAGTTTATATATAAAGATATTACCTTCGAATTTTTATTCTCTCAAATAGCCTACAGTGTTACTTATACTTTTATAGGATTTTGTGTGGGACATAAGTATGCTGATACCTTGAATATAACCTTAAAAGCATTAAAATAGGGGCTTCCCTGGTGGCGCAGTGGTTGAGAGTCTCCCTGCAGATGCAGGGGACACGGGTTAGTGCCCCAGTCCGGGAAGATCCCAGATGCCGCGGAGTGGTTAGGCCCGTGAGCAATGGCCACTGAGCCTGCGCATCCGGAGCCTGTGCTCCACAACGGGAGAGGCCACAGCAGTGATAGGCCCGCATACCACAAAAAAAAAAAGCATTAAAATAATAGGATAGTATAGTATTTTTATAAACTAATGGGTATTTATTATTTTGTTTTGTATTTTTCTTAACCTTTATCTATTAGAGAGCTGCTTTCTTATTTCATTTCAATTGATTATTATATTTTAATGTCATATTGGAACTGAACTATTATAGCTTCAAAAGAAATTTATCAGTTTTTTGTTTTATGTATGTCTTTTTTCCCGTAATTTTCACTGGAAGTCCAGGCTATTTAATAAAATATTGACACATTAGTGGTCTATGAATTGCCATGCCCGTTTCTAATTGCTAGATTTCAAAATAATTCCATATTATATTTTTATTCATTCAATTGTTCATTGAATGAGTTGTTCAGAAATTCAAACCAACATTACGTTTGATTTCTGTTAGTTGATACACTCTGAATGGATATAACTCACTTGCCCTGCAATCTTCATTTTATGAGGTTTAAAATCATTGCGCACCATGCTCATTTTTTACAAATATAGTTGCAAATGGTCATTAATCATTTATCAATCTCTGTTTTTTTTCCAAATAGTTCTTGTATTATAAAATGGAGTTTCTGATAATGAGCATATACCAGAAGCCCATAAAACTACTCAATTGATTTCTATGTTTTTCATACTCCATTTTAATTTTCTTTTACTTTTTATTTGGAAATCCATTTTTTCAAAGTTAAAAAGATATGCAATCCAATTTTTCTCCTTCTCCTCTTTAGTTAAATATAATCATAAATGTGTAATTAATAGATGCTATAAAGGGTACATTTCAATACAGAGATCAGCATTATATGTTCCTCGTGGAAAGGAAAGGGAATTTTTAAGTTAAAAAAGAAAATCTTCCCTGGCAACACGATCCCAGATGGCTAGAAATACCCCCTTATTCTAAACACTCTACCTGACTTGAGCATTATTATCTGCTTCCTGTACCATCATTCCCTTGAGTTCTACAGTCTAAATTAGACCTTGTGTGGCAGGCAGATGGTTTTCTTCCTCACACCAGGATTTATATTACCCTTCTAGACTCGTGCTTTGTACTTGACATACCTGCTCTTGCTTAAGCAAGACTGTGACCATGTGTTTTTTCCCAGTCTCCGTTTCTGTTTTCCAGTGGGCTTGTCTTCCTGTCTGTCTTGTCTCTTTCCTCATGACCCTATCTCACAAGTATCTGTTTCTGCTCAGATGGTATATACCTGTTTGCAGATCTGCTCTAGAACTTCCGACAGATACTGTTCAATTTACAAAAGGGTGCAGTCCTGAAACTTAGGAAAATTCTGGTAGTGGTAATAACTTTATTTTCCCTTATAGTGTTCTGAATTTAGTCATGAAAATATTCACCAAGCATGTTTTAATCATCTTCACTTTATTCAAAGCTATTTGGTTCCAAGAAACAGAAACCCACCCAAAGCAGCTTAAATGTTTAAGGATACAAAAATGTTGTGGAAATGAATGAAATACAATTGGGCATTCTGGAGACAGGCACTGAGATGTTGAAAGCCACTGAGGACAGAGATAATGACTCTTTACCTTCCACTCTTCCTCTGGAACCACCGGCTCTCTGCTTCATCATTTCTTCTGTATATTTGCTTCAGTCTTCTCTGAGAAGAAGTATTTTTACTGTATATCTTGAGTGGGCTATTTTTCATACACTCTATTAAAAATATTCTCTTCATATAGGTATCTATATCAAGAAGGGATAATTTTTGTTTTCCTTTATAAAGGTTTTTTCTTTACTATTCTTTTTTTATAATCAATTTTCATGAACATTTAATCGATTTAACTCTATTTAGGTTGAGTGCATTTGTATTGATAAAATCTACAATTTTATGTACAACTTTTCATTAACATATACATTTTGTTAGTCAAAGTGATAAGTTTAGAAATAAAGTAACTGCTTCTCATTCTCCCTGGCTCTCCTCATCAACAGTGTTTTATCTGTAATCTAATATTAATTGACATGACATTATCATCATGTATGACATCAAAATAAAAAGCACAGTTATGCTACTGATTGTGATTTTACATAAATATCAGAAGATTGATGTTATTTATCTGAATACCCTTAAATATCCCATTACGTACTTCCATGGAACAGTGTATGTAGATTTAATTGTAATTGATGTTTCTAGATAATTTCCCCAAAGATTGTAGTGATTCACAACCCCAGCAACAGTGGATAGAGTGCCACTTTTTTTTTTTTTTTTTTCGGTATGCGGGTGTCTCACTGTTGTGGTCTCTCCCGTTGCGGAGCACAGTCTCCGGACGCCCAGGCTCAGTGGCCATGGCTTACGGGCCCAGCCGCTCCGCGGCATGTGGGATCTTCCTGGGCTGGGGCACGAACCCATGTCCCCTGCATCGGCAGGCAGACTCTCAACCACTGTGCCACCAGGGAAGCCCGAGTGCCATTTTTTAAAAATCCTTGTCAGCATGCGTGTTGTTGTTCATCAATTTTTTCCACTCAGAATGGAAAGTAATACATTGTTGTTTTAACTTCCTGGGTTGCTTTTCCCTTACTAATACTGAGATAGATAATCGTTTGACAACTATATTGATGATGTATCTCATAGCCTATCACTGTTCTGGTTTTGGCCATTTAACAATAAACTATGTAATTAAGCAAGCCTGTCTGCTATTTTATGGATTTCTTCCTGTTTTGCTTCATAAGACTCCTCCTTCTAATTCAAATTAACTTTTTTGGGGGGCATTTTACCTTTAAATATAAGAATGTTGCTCAGTTTTACAAATGAAGAAACAGAGACTTAGAAAGTTCAGTAACATTGTTAATTAACTCTATATCTCTTTCCAATTACTAATCATTTTTTGCTATATTTATCATAACTATTATAATAATATATGGTATCTGCTCTATTGAACATCTTTTATCAGATGCCTGGTAACCCTTTTCCCTCTTGATTTTTAAAGGCCTTAAATGTTCTTTAGCAAACAACACTTTTTAGCCATGTATTGTTTATCTCACCCCCAAGTCCAAATTGATATTGATTGGATTAAGCTAATCATCACATCTTACTTCTTGCCCATTTGGAGTCAGTGGAATTCTAGGAGATGTTGCAGTGGGAGTGGGGAAGTAGCAAAAAAGAAGCCTTTCTGTGTTCCTCTCTTGTGGTGTTAAGATATAAAGCATCTTCTGCCACCTTGTTATGATAATGGAAGCCAACTTCTGGATCTGATACTCAAAAGCATTATAGCTCAGACACAGAGGCTGTGATATGTGAAGTGTGAATCAAGCCTTACCCAAAGCTAGCCCTGTCAATGGACCTTTCAGTTAAAGAACCAAACAATTCCTTTCAGCATTAAGCCTTTTTCAGATGAGTCCTCTTCTCTCCTGTGTACATCATAAAAAGTCATCAAAGACATTCCCTAATTTTGGAAAATGTGAACTATGGAATGAAGAGAGACTCTCTTGCTTAAATGTTCTAACACAATCTGTATTTTGAGTTTTCTTAATCTAAATTATATTATTATATTTTATTTACAATATAAAAATCTTACCTTTTAGTTTCAAAGAGAGAATAGGTGCTATGTAGAGTCTATAAATTGTACCTTTGATACTATCCAGAGAGTTGTCTAAGTCTTTCAACTTTATAGCTTAGATAATATGACTTTTCCTTCTCTACTGTATCCTCTTAAATTATTATTTTAACATCATCATAAATCAAATGAATATGTCTTACCTTAATGCATAGTCTTATTTTTTAAATGGCCAAGTGTGCTGGGAAGAAAAAATTAGTTATTTTTAACAATTGTCCTCAAATTCTTCTTTATAGAAAAGCATTCTCTAATTAGAAGGTTTCTCAGTATAGTCATCTCTCAGTATCCACAGGAGATTGGTTCCAGGACCTTCTGAGGAAAGCAAAATCAGCAGATGCTGAAGTTCCTTATATAAATGGTGTAGTATTTGCATATAACCTCTGTGCGTTCTCGCATATACTTTATATCATCTCGACTACTTATAATAACTAATACAATATAAGTGCTATGTAAATAGCTGTAACTACAATGTAAATGTTATGCAAATAGTCTCCAGTGAGTGGCAAATTCAACTTTTGGCTTTTGGAACTTCCTGGAATTCTTTTCCCTAATATTTTCCATCGGAGTTTGGTTGACTCTGTGGATGTGGAACCTGAGGAGATGGAGGGCTGACTGCACAACTTTAGCCATGGCACATGAGGCCTGGAGGTCATGAACTGAAAGGGACAGGAGAACAAGAGAGAGGTGAAACTGTGCTGTATCATAAGTTATAGTGATTGGAGATTAGGGTCAGGACCAAGAGAGAAGTGGAAAACAGGGAACAACCTTAAACAGGAGTTTTTGATAATCAGTTTCAAGTTGTTTTCTGTGCTAGATGTTCAATGTATTGAAGTAAACTCAGTTGCAGGAGGTCATACATGATTCCTGATAATATTGAAAATTATTTTTTCAGTGGAAGAGTAGGAACTTAGGTTACTTCCTGCTTACATTTTGGTAGGAGGGAACACTGTTCTGCAATGAGTAAAATGTTCATTTTTATTTAGAAGTTCTTTCTTTAGGTACCAGGGACTAATTACATAAATAGGCAGAACTTCAATTTCTGGAAGCAATACTGTAAACATTATAACACTTAAATTTTAAAAAAATAGTATGGAAAAGGTACATTAACATTTATTAAACATTATTTAATTTATTATTTATGTTGAATGAATAGCTATGGTCATTTTAGCAAATTAAGCCATTGTTTCTATATTTTATTTCTGTTATTTTAAGTATGAGTATTGTATATGCAAAATAAAGTAGAGTGTTTTTAAAATGAAAACCCAATATAGTATATAGATATATAAATTAAATTGACTGTGCTATTTATTTACCAATAGTACATCTCCTCTGGAAAAACAGGCTTCTTTCCAGATGAGAAGAATCACATATCAACTTGTCAGTGAATGAAAAGTCTATATATAGTTTTAAAAATAATTAGTTACACTGAATCTAAAACAAAAGTATATGACATACTGCTTAATATTTTCTCAAGTGTTTAACACTGTTGTCCATTTTCCTTCAAATGTTCATTGCAACTGCTCTTAGAAATATCAGTTGTGCTACAGTATTTTTCCAAATTCCTATTAAACATTTTGGCCTTCTTTTGAAATAACAGATGGTAGAAAACCATGTTGCATTTTGTCCCTCAACTGCTTGTGTAGTGCTTTATATCTTGCTAAATCTTTATGCAAGACTGAAAATAAAAGGATTATGTCAGAGACAATTAAGGAGTAAATATTAATACTTTTTCAAATAGCTGAGGAGGAAAACACCATCTTGTCTGAAGTTTCAGTAACTAAATGTTAAAATACCTTCCCTACTGCCTTTTGCAAAGAAAGAAATGGGTGTCTCTGTAAAGTTTTTTTCCCTCAAATTTGATACTCCTTATGATCGCTTGATTTCTTTTTTAAATAATTCAAGTCGACAGTGAAAGAAGAAATTCTGTTGGAAAATCTGGATTTCTCTGTTTTTTTTTTAAATGACTTGAAATATTTTGTAGAAACTGTTAGATGTTAACAATAATTTTAGGTTTAAAATGTGGCAGTAGATTATAAACAAGATGAGTGCAGACAGTTCCACACACCATTTGGCTAATTAAAGAAAAAAAAAACATCTGACACTCTGACATTTTATGAAATATCATGGACTAATCTAATTGTAGAAATGTATATTTTAGTAAGATTATAATATTCTTGAAGCTAGGGATTATGTAATAGCTAAGTTCTGCTACCCCTGGTCACCCAGCAGAGTGCCCAGTCCTCTAACTTATGTTATTGGCTAAATCTATTTGAATTGTTTTTATCCTGCTAGTAACTTACTCTTTGTTGGAGTTTTCATATGACCAACATTTGAAGCCAACTTCTGGGAGACGAGGTTGGGTTACTGACCTGGGATCCTTCCAGTTGCAGTGGGAACAAACTATGACTTGAATAGAAAATGGGAAAACAACGATGAGGTTCAGAAGGAAATTGAGGTTGGGCTCAGAGCTGCCCAGGAAATCGTATTTTAACAAATGATAACGAAGAGAGAGCCCAAAGGGTCTTAGAGCAGAGAAAATTGCAGAACTCTTTGCTTATTATAGAAAGAAAGAAAAACCAACTAGACATGGGTGCAGGGCAGGCCTTTGAAGGGAGGATTAGGAAAAGAATATGATAAATCTAGGTGATATATTCATGGAGTAAGGAACCTGGCCATTTCAATAACTCATTCATCAGGATTATTCACTGATTTCTTCACTTTAAGAATTTATTGGCAGCTATGAAATATATTTTAATAGTAAAGAGTCCAAATAGCATGTGTTTGGGTGTGTTGGAGGAAGCATGGCTAAAAGGAACTCTTCTTGTTTTTTAATTTCTTAACTGATTAACAATAGTATTTAAAGGAGTTTTAAAATCCCCTGACTTTTATTTGTGAATGATGAAATAATTTTCAGAAGTATAAAGACTTTGAAGACAACCAAATATGACCGTATATTTCTTGCTAAACATATTAGTTTTATCCATTCAACTTATGGCATGTTTGGTTTTTTTCCCATTTTTAAGTGCATAATCTCTAAAATATAGCAAAGTTTATATTCTTGGAGAGGTAAAATACAGTATCTGTCAAATCAATAATTTGCACAAGTTTAACCTTAACTAATAATTTTTGGAAGTGACAAAATTGTCAGAACTTGTTTGAGTTATGACTTTTGTCCATGATAAGGAAATAGTACCAAGCAAGATTAAAAAGGGCTTTTGAAACATTTATTACCTGCCCCCTGTGTGTTCCATTGTTAGCTTCTAGGTATTCAGACATCAAAGGCTTGGTCCTTGACCTCCAGGAATTCATAGTAAGGGAAGATACCAACAACACAATTAAATGTTAAAGGCTATAAATACAAATAACAGGGGAGGAATTCCTACATCAGCCCGGGATGGAGTTAATCAGAGATAGTGTTTTGACAGGGATGATTATTGAACTGATTATTTATAATTTAGTCCAGGATTTGTGGGTGGGTCGGGTGGTGGGAAGTAAGTGGATGATGATGAAAGGATGAAAATAAAAAGGGCTCTGTTTTAGAAAAACCTAAAAATGTAGAAAATCATATGTTACAGGAGAATTGCAAGAAACTGAATATGTTGAAAGAAATCTTAGTTGTGGAAAAGATCTGAAAGAAATTAAATATTGTTAGAACAAAGTGTAAATGTGATAGATGAGATTAAAGTGGTAGGCATAGGCCAACTCACAATTGATGCTGTATGCTATCCATAAAAAGGAGTTTGAACTTTGTAAATTTTTTTTTAAATTTTATTTATTTATTTATTTATTCATTCATTCATTTATTCATGGTTGTGTTGGGTCTTCGTTTCTGTGCGTGGGCTTTTTCCAGTTGCGGCGAGTGGGGGCCACTCTTCATCGCGGTGCGCGGGCCTCTCACTATCGCGGCCTCTCTTGTTGCGGAGCACAAGCTCCAGACGCGCAGGCTCACTAGTTGTGGCGCACGGGCCTAGTTGCTCCACGGCATGTGGGATCTTCCCAGACCAGGGCTCGAACCCGTGTCCCCTGCATTGGCAGGCAGACTCTCAACCACTGCGCCACCAGGGAAACCCTGAACTTTGTAAATTTAACTTGGAGTTACAGATGGATTTTAAGAAAGGAACTGATGCGATGACATACACTTTAGAAATGGGGATGGGTTAGAAATTGTTAATATTGGAGGCAAAGAGACAAGATGCAACAGAAATTCTAGTGAAAAGAAAGGAGATCCTTCACTAGGGTAACTGCTTTGGGGATGGAAGGGCCTAGACCAATTACAAAGGATTTGGTGGAGTAGAGTCTAGATTCCATACTTAGAGTGAAGAAGAGGGAGAAGTCTTGGCATCCAGCTTGGTTCATGGAGTGGATGGTAGTTTCATTCCTTAAAATTAGGAGCATAATGAGGAAGACTGAATGGTGGGAGTGGGAGGACAAATAATGAGTTTAATGTCTGAAGAGTGACGATTACTAATAGAAAATTGGAGTACATCTGAAGTTGAGGAAAAATCAGCTTTGAAGATGTAAATTTGGGAGTCATGAAGTGTTCTTATGTTTATTCCTGTGTATTTCTATTATTAGATTGGGAAAATTATTCTCCTGTGGGATTTTAAAATTGTCCCCTGAGTAGTATGTGAAAGGGATTTTTTTTGTTATTTAAGCAATATATTAAATATCAAAGGCACATGAATAATTTAAAATGATTTCAGATAGTCCATTTTCTCCTTTTTATCTTTTTTAATAGAATATGTATATGTTGTCCATTACTTATCAGTCAAGAAGACATCTTCATATGCTTATATTAACAGGAAATTGAATATGAACCATTACAATGAAGGCCTATAGTAATTTAATGTGAGAATGACTTAGACTGTTGGAAAACTTTAAAATTATTTTTAAGCAAAACACTAGCCACCTCATATATTTGTGATTTTTTTCGCAAGAAAATTCAAAAATACAATAGAAGGACATTGTGCTATCCATTCTGAGAAACTACAATTGAATAGGAAAGTATCAGAAAATACAATCAGGTTTATATCAAAGTTCTTACATGGTATAAAAATGATGGTTTAGAAAAATGAGTTCAAATTTAAATGATAAGCTAATCAAATATTTCTTGAAATGGAAAGCCTTATTGCTGATAATGATTTTTCTCAAACATTAGTTATTAGGTTTTGTAGAAAAATAAACAAAAAGTATAGTAAACTGTTTACCAGATTCAACCATACTCTTGTGAACCAAAAAGAAAGAATAACATAGAATACTTACTTGATCATGTTCATGTGTAAAGTTTCCTCAGTTGTGTTGGGCTAATGTAGATTGACCAAACTTCTCCAAAATAGCAGAAAAGCAGATCACAGTGTGGATGAGCACACAATTATCTCTGCATTAGGACATTATGACTTTTTTATAACCAATAGCATAAATGTACCCTCATAGTTGAAATAATTTGTCTACAATTCACTTGGCTAAATATTTGTAGGTATTTTATTGGTAAACAAATGGAAGATGCTAATTTTTCAAATCAGTTAAAAGATTTATAAATTTTAATTAACTATCAAAGTTCACTCCTATTTCTTCCCAATATTGCAACTTGTAAATTGCTCCAGATTTCATACACAAATTGGAGCAGATGGGACCATGACTATAGCTCTGATTGTGGCAAATCAAGTTTCTTTAGCCATTTCCTATGCCAGGATAGGCCCCACTTTCCATCTTTCCTTCCCCAAAGAGCTCTACAACAGCTTCATCATTCCCTGAGAATAATTTCCCTTGAACATGGGGAGTGCTGGATGCTCTTCTGAGTTTACAAATTCTGTCATCTATACTTTAGGAGTGATAGTATTTCCTCCCATTCTTTTTCAGATCTGCACAGTTATGAATCATCTGAAAGTATCAATGTTCCTATGCTAATCTTCAACCCAAATTGATAGTCAAAAAATATATATATAACATGTAAAAAGGTCAAGGAATTTGCTATGAAAACATTCTTGAAAATGGCTGGTTTCTTTACAAAAGCTAAAACACCCAAATTCTAACAGTTTTTCAATATAACTGTACATTTTTGTTCTGCATCTGGTCATCTTTATCTTCCAGGCTTAGGAAGCTATAAGATCTGTTACTTCAGCTAAATTACATTCTAGAGTACATGTTTTAAAATCAAATCACTGGTGCTTCCCTGGTGGCACAGTGGTTAAGAATCCACCTGCCAATGGAGGGGACTCAGGTTCGAGCCCTGATCAGGGAAAATCCTATATGCCACGGAGCAACTAAGCCCGTGCACCACAACTACTGAGCCTGTGCTCTAGAGCCTGTGAGCCACTACTACTGAAGCCCGCGGGCCTAGAGCCCATGCTGTGCAACAAGAGAAGCCACTGCAGTGAGAAGACCCCTCTGGATGCTATTAGAGAAAGCCTGCACGCAGCAACAAAGACACAACACAGCCAAAAATAAATAAATAAAATAAATAAATTTATTAAAAAAAATAAAATCAATTCACTATCTGCTTATTTTAAGGAAAGATCATTTAATTATAACTCTAAAATGACCCTGTTTTGAAAATTTAGAGTCATTGATACTTTTAGGTATACTTCCTTTTTTTTAAAATAGATTTTTATTGGAGTATAATTGCTTCACAATACTGTGTTACTTTCTGTTGTACACCAAAGTGAATCAGCCATATGCATACATATGTCCCCATATCCCCTTCCTCTTGAGCCTCCCTCCCATCCTCCCTATCCCACCGCTCTAGGTCATCGCAAAGCACTGAGCTGTTCTCCCTGTGCTATGCTACAGCTTCCCACTAGCTAACTATTTTATTTCGGCAGTATATATATGTCGATGCTACTCTCACTTCGCTCCAGCTTCCCCCTCCCACCCCGTGTCCTCAAGACCATTCTCTATGTCTACAACTTTATTCCTGTCCTGCAATTAGGTTCATCAGTACCATATATATATATATATATATATATATATATATATATATATATATATATATTTTTTTTTTTAGATTCAATATATATGTGCTAGCATATGGTATTTGTTTTTCTTTTTCTGACTTACTTCACTCTGTATGATAGACTGTAGGTCCATCCACCTTACTAAAAATCATTCAATTTCATTTCTTTTTATGGCTGAGTAATATTCCATTGTATATATATGCTATATCTTCTTTATCCATTCATCTATTGATGGACGTTTAGGTTGGTTCCATGTCCTGGCTATTGTAAACAGTGCTGCAATGAACATTGTGGTACATGTCTCTTTTTGAATTATGTTCTCAGGGTATATGCCCAGTAGTGAGATTGCTGGGTCATATGGTAATTCTATTTTTAGTTTTTAAGGAACCTTCATACTGTTTTCCATAGTGGTTGTATCAATTTACATTCCCAACAACAGTGCAGCGGGGTTCCCTTTTCACCACACCCTTTCCAGCATTTATTGTTTCTAGATTTTTTGATAATAGCCATTCTGACCAGCATGAGGTGATACCTCATTGTGGTTTTGATTTGAATTTCACTAATAATTAGTGATGTTGAGCATCTTTTCACGTGCCTCTTGGACATCTTTATGTCTTCCTTGGTGAAATGTCTTTTTAGGTCTTCCTCCCATTTTTTAACTGGATTGTTTGTTTTTTTGATATTGAGCTCCATGGGCTGTTTGTATATTTTGGAGATTAATCCTTTGTCTGTTGTTTCATTTGCACATATTTTCTTCCATTCTGAGGGTTGTCTTTTTGTCTTTTTTATGGTTTCCTTTGCTGTGCAAAAGCTTTTAAGTTTAATTAAGTCTCATTTGTTTTTATTTTTATTTCCGTTATTCTAGGAGGTGGGTCTGAAACGATCTTGCTGTGGTTTATGTCAAAGAGTGTTTTTCCTCTAAGAGTTTTATAGTGTATTGTCTTATATTTAAGTCATTAATCCATTTTGAGCTTATTTTTGTATATGGTGTTAACGAGTGTTCTAATTTCATTCTCTTACATGTAGCTGTCCAGTTTTCCCAGCACCACTTATTGAAGAGGCTGTTTTTACTCCATTGTTTGTTCTTGCCTCTTTTGTCATAAATTAGGTGTCCATATCTGCGTGGGTTTATCTCTGGGAATTCTATCCTGTACCATTGATGTATATTTCTGTTTTTGTGCCAGTACCATACTGTTTTGATTTCTATAGTTTTGTGGTATAGTTTGAAGTCAGGGAGCCTGATTCCTTCAGCTCCATTTTTCTTTCTCAAGATTGTTTTGGCTATTCAGGGTCTTTTGTGTTTCCATATGAATTATAACATTTTTTGTTCTAATTCTGTGAAGAATGCCATTCATAGTTTGATAAGGATTGTATTGAATCTATAGATTGCTTTGGGTAGCATAGTCATTTTCACAATATTGATTCTTCCAAGAACATGGTATATTTCTCCATCTGTTTATGTCATCTTTGTTTTCTTTCATCAGTGTTTTAGAATTTTCTGAGTACAAGTCTTTCACCTCCTTAGACATGTTTGTTCCTAGGTATTTTATTCTTTTTGTTGCAGTGGTAAATGGCAGTGTTTCCTTAATTTCTCTTTCTGATATTTTGTTGATAGTGTATAGGAATGCCAGAGATTTCTGTGCATTAACTTTGTATCCTGCAACCTTACCAAATACATTGATTAGCTCTAGTAGTTTTCTGGTAGCATCTTTATGATTCTCCATGTATAGTATCATGTCATCTGCTAACTGTGACAGTTTTACTTCTTTTTTTCCAATTTTTATTTCTTTTTCTTGTCTGATTGCCATGGCTAAAACTTCCAAAACTATGTTGAATAAGAGTGAAAGTGCACATCCTTGTCTATTTCCTGATCTTAGTGGAAATGCTTTCAGTTTTTCACCATTGAGTATGATGCTTGATGTATGTTTGTCATATATGGCCTTTATTGTGTTAAGTAAATTTCCTTTATGCCCATTTTCTGGAGAGTTTTTATCATAAATGGGTGTTGAATTTTGTCAAAAGCTTTTTCTGCATCTATGGAAATGATCATATGGGTTTTATTCCTTAATTTGTTAATGTGGTGTATCACATTGATTTATTTGCATATATTGAAGAATCCTTGCATCCCTGGGATAAATCCCACTTGATCATGGTGTGTGATCCTCTTAATGTGTTGCTGGATTCTGTTTGCTAGTATTTTGTTGAGGATTTTTGCATCTATGTTCATCAGTGATATTGGTCTATAATTTTCTTTTTTTTTGTGATATCTTTTTCTGGTTTTGGTTATCAGGGTGTTGGTGGCTTCACAGATGATTTTGGGAGTGTTTCTCCCTCTGCAATTTTTTGGAAGAATTTTAGAAGGATCGGTGTTGGTTCTTCTCTAAATGTTTGATAGAATTCACCTGTGAAGCCATCTGGTCCTGGACTTTTGTTTGTTGGAAGATTTTTAATTACTGTTTCAATTTTGTTATTTGTGGTTGGTGTGTTTATCTTTTCTAATTCTTCCTGGTTCAGTCTTGGAAAATTGTACCCTTCCAAGAATTTATTCATTTCTTTGTTGTTGTCCAATTTATTGGCATATAGTTGTTTGTAGTAGCCTCTTATAATCCTTTGTATTTCTGCAGTGTCAGTTGTGATTTCTTTTTCATTTCCAATTTTATGGACTTCTGTCCTCTCCCTTTTTTTCTTGATGAGTCTGGCTAAGGGTTTATCAATTTTGTTTATCTTGTCAAAGAACCAGCTTTTAGATTTGTTGATCTTTGCTATTGTTTTCTTCATTTCTATTGCATTTATTTCTGCTCTGATCTTTATGATTTCTTTCCTTCTACTGACTTTGGGTTTTCTTTGTTCTTCTTTCTCTAGTTCTTTTAAGTGTAGGGTTAGATTTTTTATTTGAGATTTTTCTTATTTCTTGAGGTAAGATTGAATTGCTATAAACTTCCCTCTTAGCACCGCTTTTGCTGTGTCTCTTAGGCTTTGGGTCATTGTGTTTTCATTGTCATTTGTTTATATGTATTTTTAAATTTCTTCTTTGATTACTTCAGTGATCTCTTGGTTATTTAGTAGCACACTGTTTAGACTCCATGTACTTGTGTTATTTACAGCTTTTTTTCCTGTAATTGATTTCCAATCTTATAGCATTGTGGTCAGAAAAGATGCTTGATATGATTTCAGTTTTCTTAAATTTTTCGAGGCTTGATTTGTGACCCAAGGTGTGATCTATCCTGGAGAATGTTCCATGTGCACTTGAGAAGAAAGTGTATTCTGCCACTTTTGGGTAGAATGTTATGTAAATATCAATTAAATCTATCTGATCTATTGTGTCATTTAAAGCTTGTGTTTCCTTGTTTATTTTCTGTTTGTATGATCTGTCCATTGGTGTAAGTGGGGTGTTAAAGTCCCTTACTATTATTGTGTTAGAGTTGATTTCTCCTTTCATGGTTATTAGCACTTGCCTTATGTGTGGAGGTGCTCCTATGTTGGGTGCATAAACATTTATAATTGCTACCTCTTCTTCTTGGATTGATCCTTTGTTCATTATGTAGTGTCCCTCCTTATCTCTTGTAACAGTCTTTATTTTAAAGTCTATTTTATCTGATACAAGTATTGCTACTCCAGCTTTCTTTTGATTTCCATTTACATGGAATATCTGTTTCTATCCCTTCACTTGCAGTCTGTATGTGTCCCTAGGTCTGAGATGGGTCTCTTGTTGACAACATATATATGGGTCTTGTTTTTGTATCCATTCAGCCAGTCTGTGTCTTTTGGTTGGGGAGTTTACCCCATTTACATTCAAGGTTATTATTGATATGTATGTTCCTATTACCATTTTATTAATTGTTTTGGGTTTGGTTTTGTAGGTCCTTTTCTTCTCTTGTATTTCCCACTTAGAGAATTTTCTTTAGCATTTGTTGTAAAGATTGTTTGGTGGTGCTGAATTCTCTAAGCTTTTGCTTGTCTGAAAATTTTTTGACTTCTCCATCAAATCTGAATGAGATCCTTGCTGGGTAGAGTAATCTTGATTGTAGGCTTTTTCTCTTTCATCACTTTAAGTATATCCTGCCACTCCCTTCTGGCCTGCAGAGTTTCCACTGAAAAATCAGCTGATAGCCTTATGGGGATTCCTTGGTATGTTATTTGTTTTTCCCCTTGCTGCTTTTAATATTTTTTCTTTGAATTTAATTTTTGTTAGTTTGATTAATATGTGTCTTGGTGTGTTTTTCCTATGGTTTATCCTTTATGGGACTCTCTGTGCTTCCTGGACTTGGGTGATTATTTCCTTTCCCATGTTAGGGAAGTTTTTGACTATAATCTCTTCAAATATTTTCTCAGACCCTTTCTTTTTCTCTTCTTCTGGGACCCCTATAATTTGAATGTTGGTGAATTTAGTGCTGTCCCAAAGGTGTCTGAGATTGTCTTGAATTCTTTCCATTCTTTTTTCTTTTATCTGCTCCTTGGCAGTTATTTCCACCATTTTGTCTTCCAGCTCACTTATTCTTTCTTCTGCCTCAGTTATTCTGTTATTGATTATTTCTAGTGTATTTTTCATTTCAGTTATTGTGTTGTGCATCTCTGTTTGTTTGTTCTTTAGCTCTTCTAGACCTTTGTTAAACATTTCTTTTATTTTCTCAGTCCATGCCTCCATTCTATTTCTGAGATTCTGGATCATCTTTACTATCATTACTCTGAATTATTTTTCAGGTAGATTGCCTATTTCCTCTTCATTTATTTAGCCTTGTAAGTTTTTACCTTGTTCCTTCATATGTGACATACTTTTTTGCTGTCTCTTTTTTTTTTTTTTTAATTTTATGAGTGGGATTGTGTTCCTGTCTTACTGGTTGTTTGGCCCGAGGCTTCCAGCACTGGAGTTTGTAGGCTATTGGGTATAGCTGGGTGTTGGTCCTGAGACGAGGAACTCCATGAGACCTCACTCTGATGAATATTCCTTGGGGTCTGAGGTTCTTTATTAGTCCAGTGGTTTGAACTCAGAGCTCCCACCACAAGAGCTTCGGCCCAACCCCTGGCTCATGAACCAAGATTCTGCAAGCCACATGGGGTGGCAAAAAAATAAAAAATAAAAAGAGAACAATAACAAAGTAAAAAATAAAATTAGACTAGGAAACTGACAGATATGTTAGAAAGAATATCAAAATAAAAATATAGATGAATCAACAACCAGAAGGTACATCAGTACCACAATAGTAGAAAAGAGGAGGAGGGAAAAGAAAAAAAAAAAGTGGCAGGGAAAATGCCTTGGCTGTGGAGGGCTGGGCCTAAGAAAGGGTGAGGTTTGGGTGGTGGGCAGGGCCTGTGCTTAGGACCCACAGGGCTGTAAAAGGCCCTGGGGGCTCTGGTGGGTGGCGTGTAGGCTCAAGGAACAGAGGGGGCCCAGTCGTGACCCCCACCCCTGGTCTCAGAGGGTGGGGGACCTCACCTGGGAGCCCAGCAGGCTTCCTGGGCTCAAGCGGGTGGGACAATCACCCTCTGCTCTCCTGCTCCTCCCATATGGCCCCTCCTGCCTGCCTCTCTCAATCTTCCCATCCTCCCTTTTATGCCCCCAAGGACTCACTCAGCCTGGAGGGGGCTTTGGTAGGGGGGGTACTGCCGGGGAGCTCAGCAGGCTCCCTTGCCTGAGTGGGCAGGGCAAACGTCCTCCACTCCTCTCCCTCTCCTCCTGGAGGGCCCTTCCCACCTGCCTCTCCTGGTCTCCCCAGCCTCCCTCCTATGCCCCCAAGGACCCATGCAGGGGGGGAGGAGGGTTCTTGGAAGGCAGGGGACCAGCCTGGGAGCTCATCAAGCTCCCTGGCTGGAGTGGGTGGGGCAATCGTCCTCTGCTCTTCTCCAGCTCCTGCCGGAGGACCCCTTTCACCTGCCTCTCCTGATCTCCGTGGGCTCCCTTCTTTGCCCCCAGGACCCATGTGGCCTGGAGGGGCAGTATCAGCCTGGGAGCTCAGCAGGCTCCCCAGCCCGAGGGGGCCTTGTGATCGCCTCTGCTCCTCTCTTGCTCTTCCCAGAGTGTCCCTCCCACCCACCTCTCCTGATCTCCCTGGTCTCAGGGGCGTGGATCCTGTCTGGCCTCCACTTTTCCTCCCCTCTCAGTACACCCACGTCCTACCAGTTCACTTGGGGGTTCCTCTCATCTCCTTGGGTATCAGGGTCCCCCATCAGTGGCCAACAGGCACCCTAGCTGTGGGGAGATGCTGACTCCACGTCTCCCACACCACCATCTTGACTCCGCCCTCTTAGGAATATTTCTGCACAAATTCTTGTTTCTGTGTTCCTTGCCAGTATCAATTAGTAATAAGAATTATATAATTTTTAGTGATATGTTCCAAGGAAGAAAATGCCACTAACATAATAAACCATGAGCATCAAAATTAGGGATGGAATTCCGATATATATTATAAAATTTAACAGTTAATCAATTTCTATTGTTTTTACATTTAATATGCAATTTTAAAAGATTAGCACATTTAAAATTCCTTGCTCCATATCTCTCATTTATGTGTGAAATTTTATTTATATTAAAGAAGTTAATGCAAAGAAAAAGCTTTCATCTTTACAATATTGGGACCTAAAAATAAAAAAAAAAAAGAAAGGATCTCTAGTTCCAGAAGTATGAAATAGATCTATGCTTTCCTCTGGATACTGAAGTGTCACTATGTAAAATCGATAAACAATCACATGCACACATATACATAAATACATAATCATTAAAATGGGTCTACCTGCTTTACTCATGTGTAAAGTGAATATCCTTACAAAGGGCCTCTGATTGAATCTAGTCTAGTATTTTAACTTCCTATTAGGAAAAGTTAAGACAGTTATAATTCCCTATACTAATATTTGTTCTGAAGTATTTGCTTTAAAATAAAACATTTTATAAAAGCTACATACTTAAGTCACTATTGGTTGAAAAATGCAAATACATTTAACAAATTAAATAATTAAATATATACGTCTTTGCCCTGTCCCCTGTTGTTCAATATTCTGGAAAGCATCTGGCAATCTTAACAATGAGGATAAATAGACTAGATGACCCCTTAGTCCCTTTTAACTTTTACATTTTTATGGATGCCTGTGTGAAGTCCCTCTTCAAAGAAGGATCTTCAGTGCAGATTAGAAATGATGTCCGTGTCTGTTCTTTAAGAAGGGAGGAAGTTCAGAGTTTGAATGACGCCAACAAAGCTCCTTGCTGGCCAACACAGAGCAATCAATTTGAGGTTGTTGATGTGAATGAATCTCTAAAATGGAGTAACAACCTTGTCACTCTGAGTGTACTGTTCTTATAAGAGACCCTTTCTCCCTTTTCTTCTTCCCGATAGAAGGCAGTTCTTCTAACAGACAAGTGTAATATATTGTAATTTATTTTAATGATTTCAAAAGCTATATTAATCTTCACTTTAATAGTTACCACTCCCATGCCATCACCACCTCCATGTTTTTCTGAGTTTTCTGTATCCCTGCTTTGATCTGATTAGAGGAAAGCAGTTTCAGTCCAATTTTTTTCTACTTCTAGAAAGCACCTAATTTACCCATTTTTCCTTCAAAGATTAGCTAGCCAATGCCTTTTCTTGGAAGCCTCCTCAGAATTAAGAAAACCTGATGTAATGCATTTGGAGCCCTATTTCATGGCATACGTGCTTCTGGTTATTTTAATGTGTGACTCCCAATACCCCACTCAGTTATAACACTGTGTTTTCCTCTGGGTCCATGTCCTTTCCTAACCCCTAACCAGATCCCGCATACTAAGATGCAGTGTCGACCTCAGTCAAATTCATGGAAGCACAATCACAACTTTGATAATTTTGGAAACTGCCTTTTTCCTTCTTCCTTTATTTTCCTTCGTATCATCTATATCTCACTTCTGCTCATGAACTCTTAACATGACTTGGCTTTTAAGTTAACAATATACTTTAAAATATTGCAGCATTTTAAGTATCTGTGAGATTTTAGATATTTTTACTTTCAAAATTCAAATAATGTGGATCTTGTTTATAGTTGTATATTTCTTGAAGATTTGCCTCAATGTTTAAGTCCTCTTGTTTGCCAGGGAAAAAAAGTTTTCTCTGGAATTCTTCAGAATGATTTCCTTCTCTTTTCTAGATCAGCTTCTTTTTCTGCATGACCAATTAGCTAATGGTTGTGCCCTAACCAGAGAATCAAAGTAGACTTCGCTTACTTCAGCACTTCCTCTACATCTTATCAAATACCAATTCCTGTGCCTTTGATTCATACACATTTTTCAATGCATCACCTTCTTTCTGTCTCTACTGGCACTGCTGCATGTCAGACCCTCATGTGATATCTATCTCACACAGATTATTTCAGGGGTCTTTTATCTCCTCACCTTCAACCTTTCTCCTTCTTCTTCAGTCTAATCTCTGCTTTCCATGTAGTGGTGTCTATCTCATGGATCTTTCTTCAAAATAAAATCTCTTGGAGTACTCTGTGATCTACAGATTTAAGTTCAGATTCCCTGGAATCATGTATAAACCCTTCTGTGACCTGGAGGTGAGCTAATACAAGATAGCTCCTCCCTATACTTTGTGCTTCATTACAAGCCTCATGTTTCATTACAAGAAAAGTTCTTCCCAATGATCATGTTGTTTCATGCTTTTGTGTATTTTATCTTTCCTCTCTGCCTGCATCACTCTTCCCCCTCTTTCTTTACCTGGCAAGTCCCTATTCATCTTGTAAATCTCAAATATCATTGCTTCCTGAAAATTTTCCCATGTCCCTTTGGGTTCACTAAGTGATCCCTCTTCTGGGCCCCCAATAAATATTACTGTAATTAATTATTTTACATTTCTGTCTGCTTCAGTCCTTGAAGCAGGGACTTGCAGGTATGTATCTGGGACCTGATATAGGACCAGACACATAGGAGATAATAATCAGAATATTTGTTAAAATGAACCAAATTGAACTTCTCCATTCAATACTTAAAACCTTCATTTTGAATATATATGTTGTTTTAAAGTATATTCTCCAGTGTTTTAATGTACATCTTTGTGTCTGAATAGAATATCATAAAGATTGTAATGATTTTGGAATTCACTTAATAGTATAATAACCATATCCATGTCTGTCTGTCTGTTTATCTATGTATGTATGTATCTATCTATCTATGTAAATTAGTTCAAGGCTTTAGAGGGCTCTTTGGACTTCTGACAGTCAATGTTTGACAAATTATAAATGTAACTCTACTGTTGAATAAGGATAATACGTGAGTTTCTTGAGGGGGAAAAATACATTTTAGATGATAATTTAGAAACATATAATTTACCTTTTGAAGTGTGCAAATAATAAGCTGCTATTCCATCAAAAATAAGAATAACAAACTCAAAAGAATTCACATTCTCACCTGTGAACTTCTCTTATATCCAACATCATTCAATTAATTAAAACTCACTGGGACATTGTGGTGAAAATTTTAACATCATGTGGTTACTTCCATTAATAATATCATTGTTTTTTGTCAAGTTTAATAACAATTGAGTTTATCCAGCTGGAAAAAGTTAGACAAAGACAAATAGACAGGTAACTCCTTATTGTCAATTAGCTTAAGAAGAAATGCAGTTTTTCTTTCATCGTATATCAAACTTGACACATTTTTCACTTTTAATTTTACTTTAAAATGTTTTATGTGATTGCTGTGAGAAGTTTAGATAATTTAAATTTAAGGTAGTTATAGAGCTAATAGCTTTAGAATTTTCCTGCTACACCACGTGAAGTTTTTGCACTATCTATAAAGTCATACAACACTTGAGTAGAAACAAGTATTTCTAGGCATTGAATAAATTATATTGCTGTTTCAAGTAACATAGTGGACTTAAAATTCCAACTAGGCCAACAAATATTAGAATTTAAACATTCTGAGGTTTGTTTTACTATATTCCCTGGAAATATTAATCAAGTAATCCTCATATGTAAATGGAAGAACTAAGTGTCGTGCAAATTCGATGGCAATTTTTATTAAAATTAAAAGTATTTATTCTGCAAGTTATTGCATTCATTACTCAATAATATATTAAAATGTACTCTGATCACCATTGTGTACTTCATCAATGTGCTTTTGTGCTTCATTAATTAGCAGCTGACTGAAAGTTAATGTTCATCAGTCTCCTCAAGAAAAATCGTTTGTTATTCAATGCCAAGTCACAAAATATTATAAATTACCAGCAACATTACTTCTTCTTATAGCACATTCAAAGATCAAACTGGTAGTACATCAGATAAATAGAATAATACATTTTAATTTAATAAGGAAAAGGCCAGGCATATTTCTCTATGGGGAATAATATCTCCTTGATTGAGAGCAGAAGGAGGTTGTAAGCTTTTGGTTAATGGTACAGAGTTTTTTAGGCTGATTTGAACACTGAATAATTGTGTATTCTTGTCTCTCTTGGGAAATCTAACTTATTTTAAAATTTTGGTTTCTTAAGGGCACTTAAGGATGAAATTTTATTAAATAACATTTTACGTTTCCATTTATGCAGACGAGTCGGTTGTAATGTTTACTTCAGATCACACTACTGCTGCTTCAGAACATATTCACTTTTGTGTATAAAACCTGAAAATATGAGATTGAAATCCTTTAACTCTGAGGCCTCTCTCTGACCTAAATTTCAGGTCATGTTTTTAGGACTGACAATTAATAATATGATTAAACAAATTTTCAAATTAAAACAACTGAAGTGCAAAATTTTAGTAATTTTTGGATACTCACTTACATATTTTTAAATTTTTTAATAAAATTTTTATTGGAGTATAGTTAATTTAAAATTTAAATAAAATGTTATATTAATTTCTGCTGTACAGCAAAGTGAGTCAGTTATACATATACATATATCCACTCTTTCTTAGATTATTTTCCCATATAGGCCAGTACAGAGTACTGAGAAGAGTTTCCTGTGCTATATGGTAGGTCCTTATTAGTTTTCTATTTTATACATAGTAGTGCATATATGTCAGTCTCATTAAGGATTCTAAGAGGTACCAGTAATCCTAATGGGTTGTTTAGTATTGGAAGCTAAGGAAAAGGAAATTTATGAAAGTCAGAGGCACAGAGTGAGCTCTGAGATAGGTGTACACCAATTGTGGAAGCAGTGCAGCTTGATATACTAGTTAATGTTATCAGACCTTTGAAATTAAATACACTTCCATCAATCTGATTCCATCATCACTAAGCAAACTTCTGATTATTTGACACCCCTCTTAATTTCTTTCCTTGCAGAGAGAATGTATGGTCAGCTAAACAATGGCCAGCCAGTCTTCCCTGTTATGAAAGGGCTGGAAGTTGCAAAAGTATTTTACTGAGACTTATGAAAATAAAATGGCCATAATGGAAATACGAGATATTACTTTTCAGCACTCAAACAGTTGACTTTTTAAAAAAGCAAAAACTGATATGAGAATCTGCCTCAGCAGTAAGCAATGTTGCCCTAGGTTTTCCAAACTGAAGATGGCAGTTCAGTAGAACCTTACTCACTGAAGAAATTTTGGTACCCAAATTCTGATTTGTATTGAAAGAGATTCATATGTTTATTCATTTGTTAACTTAACACACAATTACTGCATACATTTTTGATCAAGGCACTTTGCTGGTCACTGGGGATACTGTGTTAGCTATACATTCCAGATCTCTGTCCTTATGAAGCTTATAGCCTACTTATAACATATGTAGATATAGTTGCCATATATTTTTATGATTTTCTCTATATCCTTAATTTACCTGGTCCTTGTTCTTGCTAGCTACAGTTCTACAAATATGAGAATATTTTTAAGAACATATTTCACACAGTTATAAAAGGTACACTGAATCACATTGCTAAAATCACGTGTTACACAGTTTCTAAATTCTAGAAATTTGCTACATGTTGACATTTTAATTAAAAATTTTATTTTGATCTATTAGAATTTCTCTTTTCTTTTCCTAAAGTTAATTTACTTCAGTATTGCTTTTGGCCAATTATATGTAGTAACTAAAGTCCATGAACTTTGTTTCTCTGAAATTTTGACAAATATTACTATTTTATTTAATAAACAGAAAGATATTATTACATGTTATGCAAATTATTTTCATCAAATAGTTTTCAAATACTAGTACTAATAACAATATTTAATGTACACTGAGCGGCTTTAAATGCCTTTTGAGATAATCAAATTAATCTTTGTCAATAATGCATCAAGCAATATGGTATTGGTTATAGAAACAAGGCTGCCAGATGCCAGGTTCACTGGAGTATAAAATTCAGAATACTCAGCACCACTGGGAAGAATTCCAAGTGATTGGAAACTGTGAACCCAATTGACTTCTGAGACTTAAATGAAGGGTTATAAGAATGAGCTGAACTATTCTAATGAATTGCTTCTTTTATGTTCTATATTAAAATTTTTGTTCAAAGGAAAATTTTCAGACTAAAGTCAATCAAGATCTCAAATGAACTAAGAAAGGCAGAGTTTCACATACTTTCTCTCTGTTGTTTTGTTTTGTTTAGGGGTGTGCTGACATGTTTTGGTAATGGGTCCTAAATTGAAACATAACATGTCGTCATGTTACATAAACTTTGGTGGGAAAACAAACTCTGTAGACAACCTACTTATTGCTTTGAATATGAAATACTTGAGTCAAAAAGTTGACCTTTAGAAAGTATTATCTTTATGTTATCTAAATTGAGCAAATGTGTATTAGGAAAGGTTATGTCTCTTCAGTGTCATTCTTTTATATTCTCAAATACTTATGATCTATTTATTTGTTCTTTAAGAAGATATGGCCCCAAGTAAAATATTCATTTCAGAATTTAAAGACTCAGTAAACAAATATAATTTTAAAGCTCAGTTTACTTGTAATAAGGTGAAAATGTAAATAGCCTGATGATTACAGAATGAAGAAAAGGCGAAACAGTTATTAAGAAAATATTTCTGAAGGGCTGTATAAGAATTGATACTTCTTCTTGTCTGCTCTCTTTATCTACTGTAGATTACTTATAATTCCAAACTGTTTATAGGCTTATTGAAGTAGATTATTGGCAAACAGTTTATGCTTAAATTTTCTTTCTCTTTTATATTTTTCCTTTAATTTTCTTTGATTTGATCTTACATAAAACATTACAATAACTGGATAATCTTCATAGCTTCTTAGCCAGTTCCCCTTTCCCCAACTCTCCATCCAAAGAGTCATGTGTTATAGTTATGGTTCTCTGTAGAATCAGAACCCATTAAAGATACATGTATATAGTTTATTTATAAGGAATCAAGGTCCACATTCAGAAAGCTGGAGACACAGGAGAGCCAATGCTATAATTCCAGTCTGAGTCTAAAGGTCTGAGAAACAGCCGAACCTATAGTAGAAGTTCTAATGTGGGTCTAAGACTGAAGGCAGTATAAGATCCATGACTGATCTCAAAGATAGTTAGGCAGAGAGAGCTAAAAGCCTTTTGTTCAGGCATTCAATAGATTGGATGAGGCCCAACCATGTTGAAGTGGGAAATCTGTTTTACTCAATCAAAAATTTAAGTGTTAACCTCATGCAGAAACCAGATATAATGTCTAACCAAATAGACATTTGAGCCAGTCAAATGATGCATAAGATTAACTATTACAAGTCCTACGTATACACATGGACACACAGACACACACACAGACACACACACACACACACACTGCAGTTTGGATTTGCAATATTCTATTCTAGCTTATTCTTCTTCCCTGAGGAAGGCTATAGAATCTTGAGGATTTTCCAAATTTTCAGTTATGAATCCCTGCACCTTCTTTTATCACTGCCTTTTTCCTAAGTGATACAAAACCATCAAGGTTAGAATTAATACTATTCTGACTTCAATGAACATGGGTTAGTTTTGCCTTTATGAACATTAAATGAATGTAATTGAATAGTGTCCCTGTGGTATATGGTTTCCTTCACTTAACACAGTATTTCTGAGATTTATCCATGTTGTTATATGGACATTGATAATTATTTCTAGTGTTCAGTAGCTTTCCATTATATAAATATACCACAATTCTATCAAGAGGCATTTATATTCTTTTTAGTTTTTATAATGCATAAAGCTGCTGTGAACATTCATGTATGTGTGTTTTTGGTGAAAATGTGCTAGATAATAGGGGAGATATATGTTCAGGTTTAGTAGATATTACTAAACTGTTTTCCAAAATGTTTGAACCGATTTATAATCCCAGAAACAACGTAACAGAACTCTATTTACTTCACATTTTTTGCCAGAAGTTGACATTGTTATTCCTCTTGATTATAGCTTTTTTGTTAATGTATATTGATATTTTGTGTGTGTATGTGTGTGTGTGTGTGGTATGTGGGCCTCTCTCTGCTGTGGCCTCTCCCGTTGTGGAGCACAGGTTCCGGATGCACAGGCTCAGAGGCCATGGCTCACGGGCCCAGCCGCTCCGTGGCATGTGGGATCTTCCCAGGCCAGGGCTCGAACCCATGTCCCCTGCATTGGCAGGCAGATTCTTAACCACTGCGCCACCAGGGAAGCCCTATATTGATATTTTAATTGAGATTTTCTGATAATGATTTGAGCACTCTTTTGTACGTTTCTTGGATATTATTTCCATTTTTACTAATTATAAATAATGTGGCCATGAACATTCCTATATAGGTCTCCTTACTTGATCTAGTTACTGAATGTCCACCTGACTGTGTATATTAATTTGCAGCTGGACCCACTAAAGATATTGAACACTTGTCTCATCTTCAAACCCAGATTTCATTATCTACCTCTAATCCTAAGCCTCTCTTGTTTAGTTTACTGATTTCAGCTGATTTCTCTGTCACTCCATCCATGTTTAGCAACGACTACTTCCCTAATTCTGCTGTCACTCACGCACTCAGTGAGAGATAAATCTTCATTTGCCCTTCAGTCATACTATCTTACCTTCATCGGAACAGAGACAGTGATGAATGAATTAATCCACAGAATATTATGGGAATCATCAGATGAAAATAAAGGTGAGAGAAATTGTTGATAGAGAAGGGCAGAATATTCTCAGGGAAGAAAATAGCAGAAGCATGTAAGAGAGTAAAAATCAGTTGATGTTTATAGTGCGTGTGTCTGACTCATCAGGAAGAAGGTGTATTTTGGTTAGGTGAAGGAAGAGATGGTAAAATACCTTGAAGTATGGTCAAATAGTTTCAATTTGATTTAATAGGAAATAGGGAGCAACCAGCCATAAGAGTTCTCAAATTATATTTCTTCCATGGGTATATTTTACATTACAGATTTTTAAAAGGGCATATTTGATTATTTAAAAATTAATATAGCTATAAACACATATTCTAGTTAAATATTTGTTTACTTCTTTTTATTGAACTTTTCTATTAAAAAAAGACAGGCTATATATTCCTCAGTGCTTAAGTAATAAATTAAGTATATGAGTTAACTTTCTAGATTAATATTGATTGATGTTTTGCACCTGCACCTGTGAAATTTAGAATGATTAAGTCTATTTACTCACAGCATCTATGTTAGTGAGAACATATCAAGATTTTCTCATGCACAGTCTAATTTAATAATTTACTTTTTAATGAGAGAGTTCTAGGAGACAATATTAGTGTCATTTTATACCTAACAAATTACTAAAATTGACTTAGCCAGTAAGGACAGAGATTTGAAAGACACCTGAGTCTAATGATTTGAAGCCCATTCCTCTGTCCATCTTGAGTTGTCTGTTCTATTTACTATGTGATCTACACCTATATACATTTAAAAATCTATCTAAGATACAGTTGATATTTTGACCAGGAGGTATTCATTTTCCTTTGCCCACAGATTACAGGGAATATTTACATTTTCCTCTGGAGAAAGTTGGTAATTTGCAGGTGCAGCTGCATCTGATTTCAGGAAGTTATTTAATTTCCCTTCCACTGAAGTTAATAAGCACCTTTCACAGTTGTTTAATTTTTTATTTTCCGGATCTCAATTCACTTTTAATATTTTCTAAGGTACTAAATTTAACTATGGTCCTTTATAGTGTGAAGGATAATACATTTTTTTCAACAAGAAGTTATCTCTACTGATTCTTGAGACCATAGATCCAAATCCATGCCCATCAACCCTTGCTAATTTTGTTTTACCTAAGTGTGTGTGTGTGTGTGTGTGCGTGCGTGTTGTGTGTGTTTGTGTGTGTGTGTGAGAGAGAGAGAGTGAGCTAGAGAGAGCTGGAGAGAGAGATAGGAAAAGAGCAAGGAGGTGGGGTTCATAAACATGATAGATATTGTACTTTCAAATAGAAAACAAAATCTACCAATAAATAAAAGCAGGCAAATTTTTAAAAGAACAGTCATTTTAAAATATTATATATTGTGTCATTTTACAAAGGTGATAATACAACTGGTTATTCATTGATCTCAGAGGCTTGACTTTACAGCAAAAATCAAGTAAGAGCCTGAATTTGTCCAGTGATTTTGTCCATTTAAAAAATAAAAGCCAGAAAACCCCCAGATTTTTAGAAGCCTCCCAGGAATGTTTCTGCACCTATTAGCTTGATTCTCTACATTCGTTCTAAATTACTGAAACAATGGTTTATATTGACCATTCTAACCCTTTTCTTACTGTTTACTAAATTCACTTTAAAGAAATAGTAACCTCTTTTATTCTACATTTATACATTTTGTTTACACCAATTCTTTTCTGCCACTGTTGCCATCTTAATTTTCCAGACTTTTGTTTTCTTCTCTGGGTATTTTTAATACATCCCTCTCTGTTTTTCTATGTGTGGCCTTTTAAATTTATTCTGAATGCTGCATCTTCCATTTGCTAAGTTAGTTTTCTTACACCCCATAGTGACTAACCAGTTCCCCTTAGGACTCATCAATGACAGTCTATCGACTTCCATATCTCAGTAAGCCTCTTTCAAAGTCCTATGCTAAAAATTCAGGTTATACTGCCTCTCTTCTATTTGAGGCCCATTTTTTTCTGCCCATTTCCCCATATTTCATTTTCAGTCCAAACTGTCATTTTACATGATTCTCATAATTAAAAATGAAGTTTAATCCTTATTTTCTCTCAGACTTTTCAGACTAAGAAAATTGACTGTTGATCTTTAATTCAGCTTTTAATGATAGTAGTGATGGTTGTGTTCTGGTGGTGTGTGTGTGTGTGTATGTATTTTTTTATTCATAGTATTTTTATTTTCTAATCCTCTAAACAAAATTTACTCTACCTATTCAAAGGCCAGCCAATGTAACCACCACAGGCACAGAGAAAGCAGTTCACAAGTAAGACTTAGACCCAGTCATGGTTGGCTGAGGCTCCTAGGCCCAGTCATGGTTGGCTGAGGCTCCTGGCTGGAACTCCTGCTAGGCCCTCTGTTATTGCCTCAGCACTGTAATTATGGCCACTTTTCTTTCAATATTCTTGACAGTTTTATTTCAAAGTTTGTTGACTGTTTTGTCCTCATTTTTTCCTATTTTAATGATAAGATTCTTGATTTTTTTACTATCAGGTATTATTATTGGTTAAAACAAAATAGTCAAGGACATTGATTAAAATGAAGATCAATAATTATATATTAATAGTTTATCTTTATATGCAGGAATCTGTACAAATGCTATAACTTCTTGAAAAATAAATCTAATTGTTACCATGAACTGAATGAAAAACATTTAAATATCTTGATAAGCTATATTAGATACAGTATAAAGGATTTCAATCCATTTTTATGGCTTTATTTGGCTTAAATGGAATGTTTAGTTAATAACACATAATGAATTATGTCATCTATTTTATTTACTTTACAGATAGCTACACTGTTAACTACCCCAGTTTTTAGGAGATATGCTATGTAAACTAGTAATAGAATTCCCACAAGAAATAGAATTTTTCACTAAGAAACACATTTTTGTAATTCATACATATCCTATTATTGCATTAGGTAATGATATCTGATAACATATGAAAGTATATAAATGATGAAGCACTAGGCTTCATTTTGGAGATGTAGAGAGATCTTTTGTTTCATATTTGTAACATTTTACCTTTTACAATTGAAACCAGAGATTTCTTTTTTTTTACTTTTTCTTCTTCTTCTTTTTTTTTTTTTTAATTAAAAGCAAGCTTCCCTACTTTGGTTTCACAGAAAGCTACCCATTTTTAATACTGCTTTTAGAATGTTCTCCACAATTAATATATTGTATGGGTGGAACTCTAAAAGCAAAGAAGTGATAGTTTGATGATATAATAATGACAGTAATAATAAAAGTTGCAGTGCTTTATATAAATACAGTGATATTTATGTATCTCAAAACTATGTTTGTGTGTATGTTATAATTTTGGCCAATTCGTATATATTAAACACCTGCAGCAAAAGTAGAGTGAGAGTTTGAAGCAATCGGTTTATACTTCCATCTGAAATGTTAATGTCTCTCATCTTTAGTTTAGATATAGATAATTTGCCCTTATTTTTCTTAATTAACAAACATACATTGAGTAACTAAGTATAGGTATTCAAATAATATTCAGAGAGGAAATATCAAGATTAATATATTTTTTACATAAATAAACATCTAAAATTTTAAGTGCCCCAGGATCAATAATTGCAAGTTTTCTTTTTTCTCTTAGAATTATGTCGAGTTGTAACTTATTAATTTCCAAATGTTTATCTTCAGTCGTGACACCTCCTCTGAATTCCAGCTGCTTATTTTGCATCATCACTTAGATATCTAAAAGGCATTTCCAACTTAACATGGCAGATATAACCCTCTGAACCTACTTCTTTCTGATTTCAGTTACTTCCCTTACTGCATTCTCATAGTTACTAGGTTAAAAAAGCTTAAAATCATTCTTGAATCCTCTCTTTCTTCCATACCATATATTCTGTTATGAAAATCTATTGGTTTTCCTTTAGATTATACCCAATATCTGACCACCCCATAACCATCTTTATTTTTAACCACTTATAATCCAAGCCACCATTACATATCACCTAGATTATTACTGTAGCCTCCAAACTGGTCTCTCTGTGTATACCTTTGTTCCCCTTCAATCCTAGCCAAGTCTGTTCTCAACACAGTAGCCAGAGTGAACCCATTAAAATATAATCAGATCATGTTACCCTTCTGCTCACAAAACCCATTGTCTACTTAACTTGAAACAAAAGTCAAAACCCTTCTCAAAAGTCAAAGACCTTACATGCTTTATAGCCCTGTTACTCCCTGACCTCACCTCCTGGTACTCTACTCCTTGCTTACTCTACCCAGCCATTACTGGTCTCCTTGACTTGCTTTGAATAGACCAGGTAATTCCTTACTTAGGGTTTTTGAAAATTGCCATTCCTGCTGCCTGAAATAATCTTTCCTCAAGTGTCTACATATTTTTTTCCTTTACCTACCTTAGGTCTTATCCATATGACAGTTCAATGAGACTTTTCCTAGCTAAATAATATGAACGTTCTCTGACACTTTCTATCTACCTTTTCTGCTTTTTTCTCCTTAGCTCATATGTCTATTTAGATTTTTATTCTCTGCTTCTCCTCTAAAATACATTTTCTATGAAGGCAGAGATTTTTTTCTTTTTTCTTTTCAGTACTGTATCACCAATTTTTGACATGTGATAGATGCTCAACAATATCTGATGGTTGCATGAATAGTTTATTCTAATTCTCTTCCTATAGGGAGCAAAATATGGGAGTGGGTGAGAAAGGATTGCTTTGTATAAACTGAGAGTAGAAGTACTCAGCTCAAAGGTTTTAAATAGAAACTCTGATGTTATGATGAATCCCACCTCTCAATCTCTTTTTCATACAGTGTGCTCAGGTAGCAAGAACTCCTCTAGCTTTGGGAACAGGATAGCAACCCATTTTAAAATCCCATCCTCATGTCTTGCTGGGAGAATATTCTGAATAGAAGGTATGGTAAATAGTGTTTCCAAAACAACTTACTCATTGAAATCTTGTTGATTTGGGTGTATCTATGAGAGGGGGAATGGGAGTCCTGGAATTACACAAAGCTAAGTTTGTTTTGCGAATGTAAAATGAAAGTTTTCATCATTCACTAGAATTGTTAACACCCTGCAAGGGGTTGATTAAATTAAGCTCTCATAATATTTGGATTTTTATAACAAATTTTATTTAGACAGATGCAAAGGTCATAAGATACCTGGCATATCTCTTCCTTTTCCCATCTTACCCTGCACCTCTTAGTGCTAGCACCAGAAGATAACCATTGATGGAATCAGCAGGTTTCAGTCAATCTAAAGCAGAAAGAGTAGAGACAATTAACTTAAAAATTTTCTCACTTCAACCTTTGATGCCTGGCCTATTGCAGAAGCCTGTCCCTTCTGTCTTCAGTGGTCTGGAGGCATCAAACAATGAATACCCATCACAACAACCCTGTTATTTTCCTTGGAACCTATATGCCCATTTCTTGAAATTAGGGTATGCCATCTGTTCATCTGCTTGGTCACAAAAGTTGGGAACAGTCCCAGGTAGGTCATTACTTAAATTTGACATTTATGTTTTGGAAAGCTTTATTCTTCTTTTAGCTCATCTGTGAAACTTCCTTATTATGCTTTCATAAGGCATTATGGGGCATTAATATATGGAGATTGTTTAATATTGTACTGTCAATGTGCAACTTATGCTTAAAATAAAGATAACTCCTGATTGAAATTATGTTTGAAAAGACCAACACAGGAACGATTGGCTGTGAGTTCTATAACTTTTACCCACTTGTGGAGTAAAGCAGCAGTCCCCAACCTTTCTGGCACCAGGGACCCGTTTCGTGGAAGACAATTTTTCCAGGGACATGGGTTGCGGGGTATGGTTCAGGAAGTAATGGGAGCGATGGGGAGTGGCAGTAAAGGGTAGAGAAGGGAATCGATGTTTCCTTTCAACTTCTCATTTCTGAGGAATATGCTAAGTACTTATATACATTTACATTAATTTTGAAATAATCCTTCAACATTTATATTATTAGAAACATTTTGCTGATGTGTAACCTGAGAGTGTGAGAATATTTGAGTTCCCCAAGACCAAGTTGACACTCAGACCATTAATCCACAGATATGTATTGAATACCTACTAAAGGAACAGTTATTCTAGAGAGATGATGCAGATTACATTTGTAATTGTCATGATTTGCCAGGTGAGAAAATCCCACCAGTGAGAATATGAAATTGTTATTAGGAGTGAATAGTGTGTTTGGATCCTTGGCTCATTAGAGCTATCTTTTAAAATGACTTCATTTTGCAAGTATAGACATGAAGTCTAATATTGCATTTTGCAAGCATCCTCTATAAGGAGTAGCCTGGAAGGGGCTTCCACTTATAGAAACAATGAGACCAAATGCCTGTTATGAACTCTAATGTCATCAGTGACAAAGTGCTAGAGGTTTAAAAGTCCTCAGTCCAGCCTACCTCAGCCCTTTGGTGGTGCTTCATGTCCTAAAAGCTTTCCCTTGTGCACACCTAATTATTACCTTATCCTCACTATAAGAGGACCTGGCAAGCTTTAGGCTGTAGCTCCCTAGTTTTGATTAATTCAATAATGTTTTGTTGTGAAAAAATAGCAGAGATAAATCACTTTTTTTATGGAGTATTTCCCACTTCAGTTAGTTGCTGGGTAAAGTTTAACTTTCATATAACTATAGTATTCATGCCATTAAGTTTCTGTTGTCTGTCCTCTGCCTTAACAGTCCCTCTACTTAGAACATTCCTCCAGATCATCATATTTGGACTCCTTATCAGCATCCATACTCAATGAATGGACTCAAATGAAATTTTCTCAGAGTTCTTTGCAACCATCAAATCTCCATAAACTTCCCCACCATTGACCCTGCCTTCCACTCTGCCTTCACTGCCTGATTGCTCCCTAATCCATTACAATGTGTTTCCTTCATTGTACTCATCATTATCTGAAATCATTTATTTGTACATTGGTTTACTTGTTTGATACATGTTAGAATATTAACCCGCTGTTCCTGCCACAAACACACACACACACACACACACACACACAAACTGGAAAGTGTTTGCTTCCTTCACTGTGGCACGCTTGAGAATGTCACTTATTTTGAATAAGGCATAATACATTTATATTTCTTACTTGAATACATAGTTCTCATAATGCCATTCTCCTTAGCAGGGGCATAGAAAACCCTTCTCTTCCTTCCTATCTTCAACCAAGTCTCATCATTCACCCCGTGGCTTAACCATAGTACTATACTTTAGAGTTTGCTGAATATGCTACACTCTTCCATTCTCCATCAGGATTTCTATTTTCTTTGCCTCCACAAAGAGTACCAAAAAATAGAGAGAAAAGTCACAGAGTGGATTGGATTGCTAGACCTTGTCACATCCCCTGATTACTTTGCTTCTTTTATCTTCTTTTTATTGCTAAATTTTCTCTCCAGATTTCCTTGCCCCCTTTTTTAGTAAGAGTTTAACTGTGCCTTGTACAAATCAGTAATTTAAATATAAATATATTCTTAGTAACTAGTTCTAATAAAGAGGTGAGATACTTGGCTCACATTAACAAACTTAAGCATTTTCTTTTTAAATTTAGCATGGCTGCTTCCTTAATTTCTCTTTCTGGTAGTTTATTGTTAGTGTATAGAAAGCAATATGCAAGTTTCTGTGTATTAATTTTGTATCCTGCAACTTTAACGAATTCACTGATGAGCTCTAGTAGTTTTGTTGTGGCACCTTTAGTGTTTTCTATGTAAAGTATCATGTCATCTGCAGATAGTGACAGTTTTACTTTTGCTTTCAAATTTGCATGGCTTTTATTTCTTTTTCTTGTCTAATTGGACTTCTAGTATTATGTTGAATAACAGTGGTGAGACTGGGCATCCTTATCTTGTTCCTGATCTTAGAAGAAATGCTTTCAGCTCTTCACTGTTAAGTATGATGTTAGCTGTGGGCTTATCATATATGGTCTTTATTATGTTGAGACATATTCCCACTATTCCAGCTTTCTGGAGAGCTTTTTTTATAAATAGATGTTGAATTTTGTCAAAACCTTTTTCTGCATCTATTGAGATGATCATATGATTTTTATCTTTAATTTGTTAATGTGGTGTATCACATTAATTGATTTGTAGATATTGAACCATCCTTGCATTCCTGAGATAGAGCCCACTCAATTATGGTATGATCCTTTTAATGTATTGTTGTATTGGTTTGCTAATATTTTGTTCAGGATTTATATATATATATGTTAATCAGTGATATTGGCCTGTAATTTTCTTTTTCTGTGATATCTTTGCCTTCTTTTACTATCATGGTGATGCTGCCCTCACAGAGTTCAAAAGAGTTCCTTCCTCTGCAATTTTTTTTTTTCTTCAGTATGCGGGCCTCTCACTGTTGCGGCCTCTCCCATTGCGGAGCACAGGCTCCAGACGCGCAGGCTCAGCGGCCATGGCTCACGGGCCTAGCCGCGCCGTGGCACGTGGGATCCTCCCGGACCGGGGCACAAACCCGTGTCCCCTGTATCGGCAGGTGGACTCCCAACCACTGCGCCACCAGGGAAAACCCCTTCCTCTGCAATTTTTAGAATAGTTTGAAATGGATAGGTTTTAACTCTTCTCTAAATGTTCGGTAGAATTCACCTTTGAAGCCATCTGGTCCTGCACTTTGCTCGTTGAGCATTTTTTTTTTTTTTTTTTTACCTACTATTTCAATTTCATTACTGGTAATTGTTCTGTCCATATTTTCTATTTCTTCCTAGTTCAGTCTTGAGAAGTTGTACATTTCTAGGAATTTGTCCATTTCTTCTATGTTATCCGTTTTATTGACATATAGTTTTTACTAGTAAGCTTTTATGATGCTTTGTATTTCTGTGGTGTTGTTTGTAATTTCTCCTTATTCATTTCTGATTTAATTGATTTAGGCCTTCTCTCTTTTTATCTTGATGAGTCTGGCTAAAGGTTTATTTATTTAAAGATAAATTTTATTTATCTTTTGAAGAACCAGCTCATAGTTTCATTGATCATCTCTATTTTTTTTTGTCAGTCTCTATTTCACGTATTTATACTCTGATTTTTATGTTTTCTTTTCTTTTACTAACTTTGGGTTTTGTTTGTTCTTCTTTTCCTAGTTCCTTTAGGTGTAAGGTTAGGTTGCTTATTTGAGACTTTTTTCTTTTTTTTCTTAGGCAAGCTTTATGGTAACTAATTAAACTTGAAACCTTTTGTACAGCAAAGGAAACCATTGATGAAATGAAAAGACAACTTACTAAATAAGGAAAATATTTCTAAATGATATGATCCATAAGGGGTTAGTATCCAAAATATATAAACAGTTCATACAACTCAATATCAAAAAACAAACAATGTGATTAAAAAATGAGTACAAGACCTGAACAGACATTTACCAAAGAAGGCATACAGATGGCCAACAGGCACATGAAAAGATGGTCAACATTGCTAATCATCACAGAAATGCAAATCAAAACCACGACATATCACCTCACATCTGTAAGAATGGCTATCATGAAAAAGACCGCAAATAACAAATGTTGGTGAGAATGTGGAGAAAAGGGACCCTAGTAGATTTCCAGTAGGAATTTAAATTGGTGCAGCCACTTTTTAAAACAGTATAGAGGTTCCTCAAAAAGCTAAAAATAGAATTACCACATGATCCAGCAATTCCACTGCTAGACATCTATCTGCAAAAAAAAGGAAAACACAAATTCAAAAAGATACATGCACCCCAGTGGTCATAGCAGCATTATTTACAATAACCAATATATGGATGCAATGTAAGTGGCCATCAATAGATGAATGGGTAAAGAATATGTGGTGTATATATACAATGGAATACTACTCAGCCATAAAAAGAATGAAAATTTGCAATTTGTAACAACATGGATGGACCTGGAGGGTACAATGCATATTGAAATTAATCAGACAAAGACAAATACTGTATGATATCTCCTATATGTGGAATGTAAAAAATAAAGCAAACTACTGAATATAACAAAAAAGAAACAGACTCACAGTTATAGAGAAAAAACTAGTGGTTTCCAGTGGGGAGATGAAAGGTGGGAGGAGAAAGATGGTTTAGGGGATTATACATACTAACTATTATGTATAAAATAAATAAGTTACAACAATTTATTGTACAGCACAGGGAATATAGCCAGTATTTTATAATAACTATAAATGGAGTTTAGTCTTTAAAAATTGTGAATCACTATGTTGTACACTTGAAACTTATAGAATATTGTAAATCAACTATAACTAACTAACTAAATAAATGAATAAAATGAGCATTATTTTCTGAATGTAGTCATTTAGAAGTAGCTTGTGCACCTTTAAACCATAAATGGAAAAATTATTACAGCTGTAAGGCACAATATAAGTTTCAACACAAGTATGAGTGTTTAAATTTAGGCAATGATTAGGAAAGATGAGAGGTGTTAGACCTGAAACATTAATAAACTGTGTTGATTACAGTAGCATTTACAATTTTGCTCTCAAATATAATTATATGTTTTATATGATTATGTATAATATATATATATTATATATAATATACATATGTTAGATATAACAGATAATCAATTTTATTCAATTAAATATATATTTAATTTGATATATATTTAATTTAATTTAATTTTACTTTATTTTATTTTTGCTTAGTATAGGACCTTTAGAACCTGCAGTTAGATTCTAATGCCTATGAAATTCAGATACAACAGGGTTTTTATTTTCAAATGCATGGGTCTTCCTTCAAGGGACTCTGTAAACTCATTTTTAACTATGTGCACTCTTCAATAAGTCACTTTCTATTGATTTATACCAAGTTTGATTTGTCTTTTTTAAATTAAATGCTAGTGTTATGATTTACCTATAATTTCACAAAGAAAGCTAGTAAGCTTGTTTAGATAACTTTATTGAAATATAATTTGTTATGAAGTCAGAATTTGATAGAAAAAATAAAAGATCTTAGATTTCATTAGTTTTTTAAAATTAAATTAATGGTAAATATTTAAAATAACCTTTATTTGTGAGTCAATGAATGATCACAATTTTCCAGTGGAGATGTTATTGCTTTCTTAAAAAAAAAGTTATATAAATCTTTTATGATGCTATGCATTTATAAATTTGAGAGAGAGATGAATGAGCATAGTTTAAGTAGGCTGAATTATTTTTATTTTTCTAGTTAATGACATAATCAATATTTAAATTTTAATTATCAATTTGAAAAAAATAACTGTATCAAATTTTATTTTATTACATTTTCAATATAATTACTACTTTTCTCAGAGAATAATATGAAGTATATTTTCATTTATCTTTCACACATATTAATGTTCTTGGAAGTGAAACAATTAATATAGAAAATGCAGACTTCAGTTCATGGGATAGGAACACTGTAGTGAAAAGAGTACTATGACATTTCCTATTATTGTAAAGAAATATACATACTAAATTTAAAGTAATTATCACAGTCAGGAACAACAAATCTGAGGACATTTTTGGCTAATTATGGGTCAGTGCATAATCAAATGTGTTAATTTTATCCATTTAAAATACAAATTTTCATGTGTAATGTGTGTGTATTAGTATATTTGATTTATAATGTATAAATATATTTTTATTAATTAGCAATCTAATATTTGAAGAGCTTTATTTTTATATTTAAGGCATTCAAATTACAGAAAAACGCTTTGGAATCATAAGCCATTAGATCTATCTATTTGGGCAACTGCAACACCTTCTGAAAAGATAAATAACAATGCAAACAATATACTTCATAAGTAAGGCAAAATATTATATATAAAGGGCAATCTACTTTTAGAAAGGAGGTGCTGTGCTATTAGAAGAGGTTACTGTTAGTTTGGCTAATGTGAAAAACTTCCTGATAGAGGATTTTTAATGGGCATAGAAAATTGTTTGATATCAGGAGGCAGAATATTGATGGATGGATGAGTCTTTCAAGAAAGAGTTGATGGAGATAGAAAAGGAAATAGAAATGGTTCATGTGACAGAGGGGATGTGAAATGACCAGAGAGGATTAATTGTGTATAGAATAGGATTAACAGTTTTTTAATCTTTGGAACACTTCTTAGAGAGGAAGATTAGATATATGTCATTTTCAAAGTGTGTGTACAGATGGACCACCCGATAGAATTATCTGGGGTGTTTCTAAAAATGCATATTCAAGATAGCTAAACCTCAGCCTTCTGATACAGTAAGTCTCAGTGGGATCCAGAACTGTGCATTTTTAGCAAGATCTCCTATATCTTATTTCACAGTGAAGTCCCAGAACCACTGGAAGAGAGACCATAGCCAGTGGAACTCTACTTTGAGGTTGCTAGAGCCTCAGTATCTAATGCCCCTCTCCAGGGCTTGTCTTCAAATGAAGAACATCTCAAACATTCTTTCAATAATACACCTGCATAGTTGAAGATGACTGCTTCTTATGCTAAATCTGAAATTATCAGAAATTGTGATTCTCTGCCAATCTATGTTCAGAGCCAAGGCCCTCAGAGAACATTACTGGTTACCTTTATTAAATTGTCATCATATTATTCAGGATTCTCTTGGTTGAATGAAACAGAATCCATAGAATATGCAAACTCAGCAATTCCATTTCTGTAACTATGATAGAAGAAAATTTACTTTTTTGTGAATGAGTTAATTTCACTTAGGATTTTGTTTTTAGGATTTTTAAAATTTGCATTTTTTAAAAAATTCAAGTCTAAAACAGCATTTAAGAAAAGAAATACAATTCCATACCTTTGTATAATGGTGTTTGTTAATCTGTCAGACACATGAAATGTGTGTGAAGAGTAATGAAGGATTCAATTCTTTGTTCAAGTACCTGTAAATGTTTTTGCTTTATTCCTTCCCCTTTGAAAAATCAAATCAGCACATCTTGGTGTTTATTTAAGAGTTGATTACTTATATCCACACAAAAACCTACACATAGATGTTTATAGTAACTTTATTTATAACTGCCCAAACTTGGAAGCAACCAAGATGTCCTTCAGTAGGCGAATAGAGTAATAAATTTTGGTACATGCAGACAATGGAATATTATTCAACCCTAAAAAGATTAAAGAGCTATCAAGCCATGAAAAGATAATGAGAAGCTTTTAATACACATCATTAAGTGAAAGGAGCTAATCTGAAAAACCTACATACTGTACAATTCCAACAATACGACATTGTAGAAAAGGTAAAACTATGGAGACAGTAAAAAGATCAGTGGTTGCCAGGGGTTGGGAGGGTGATGTTGTTTGGGAAGGGATGAATAGGTGGAACATAGAGGATTATTAGGATAGTGAAAATACATTATATGATATTATAATGACGGATAAATGTCATTATAGATTTGTCCAAACCCATACAATGTACAACACCAAGAGTGAACCACAATGTAAGTTACGGACTTTGGTGATTGTGATGTGTCAATGCAGATTTATCAGTGGTTACAAATGTACCACTGTGGTGGGGAATGCTGATAATACGGAAGGCTATGCATGTGAAGGGCAGGGGATATATGGGGAATTTTTGTATTTCCTCTTAATTTTAATGCAAACCTAAACTGCTCTAAAAACTAAAGTCTTAAAAAATTAAACCAACCATTCCCAGGTCTTCCATTTGCTAGGTATTGGTATTCAATTTTCACAGTTTCTGTACCCTGTGACTGAAGAGGGTAAGGCTGTCGTGAGAGATGCCATGTGAAGTTAAATGCTGAATTTTTCCTGTATAAATTGGTTGCTCAGGTAAAATCAGTTTTTATTGCTGCTGATATTTAAGACATAAACCCATCTGAACTGCTTTTACTCACAACACTTCTGACACCAAACACGTGCTTTCGTTTATACACCAACAACCAGTTTTCCTGCTCTCTGGATACCACTGGTTGTCCTGCAATTCAGTCCAATTCACTAACTACCCAGAGTTTGCATGGACCTCACAGATTAAGGGCTAATTTTCACAAGACTGTCCCCACTTCAGATGTCAGTCACAAGTCTCATGTTGCCACCTGTAGTTCTGACTAACTGGCCATAAATTCAGAGGGTTCCTGCAGTCCCCTCCCCAGGTTTGATAATCTGCTAGAACAACTCATAGAACTTAGGAAAGTGCTGTACATACTGTTATGACTTACTATTATGGTTTATTGTAAAGGATAAAACTCAGGAACAGCTAAATGGAAGAGATGCAGATGGCATGGCATGGGGGAAGTGGCATAGAGCTTCCATACTCTCTTCAGGTGTGCCACCCTTCTCCTGCCTGATGTGTTCATCAACCCAGAAGCTCTCTGAACCCCATCATTTAGAAGTTTTCATTATGTAGGCATAATTGATTAAATCATTAGTCATTGGTGATTGACTCAATTTCCAGCCTCCCCACTCCACAGAGATTAGGAGCAGGGCTAAAAGTTCCAGTCCTCTAATCATGGTAACCAGAACCCATCCAGAAACTATCTGGGGCCTCCAGGTGCCAGTCATCTCATTAGCATATAAAATATGCTAATATAAAACTCAGCACTCTGGAGATTCCAGGAGTTTTAGGAGCAGTGTGCCAGGAACTGGGGACAAAGACCAAATATATATTTCTTATTGTATCACAACCCACTACTTACTTTTCTTTTAAAAAGTGAAACAGTTACTGGTTTATCATGTGTTTAAAACTTTTTTGCTATGCTATCACTAAATTGAAGGTAAAATTTTATGTTTTTTGCCTGGACTGTATATTTTCTGTCTCCCTTGCAATAGATGAAGATAGACAAGTAACATATTAGAAGACTCGAAAATATTCATGAAGCATCCACCTTTAGGCTAATCTGAAGTAGTCAGGGTTTTCTTAGTAGTATTCTACTTTTATATTATGTGACCATTTTATACCATGTTCTTTTGTTCTCTCTAAAGAAATGGAAGCATTCTACCTAGCAACTAAACTAGTCTCCCCCCCCCCCCTTTTTTTTTTTTTTTTTGCGGTATGCAGGCCTCTTACTGTTGTGGCCTCTCCCGTTGCGGAGCACAGGCTCCGGACGCACAGGCTCAGTGGCCATGGCTCATGGGCCTATCCGCTCCGCGGCATGTGGGAACTTCCTGGACCGGGGCACGAACCCATGTCCCCTGCATTGGCAGGCGGACTCTCAACCACTGCGCCACCAGGGAAGCCCCCCCATTTTTTTTTAAATGAAGAATAATGTGCATTTATTTGATCTGCTTTGAAAAATAATAACTTAAATGGAGAGGCAGATTATTCTAGTAATAAATATTTTACTAGGAATGGGTTAGGTACTTTTAAAAGCATATAATGCACGTAAGCCATATTGGTTAACATTAAAAAACTGACATTCAGGCTTCCCTGGTGGCGCAGTGGTTGAGAGTCCGCCTGCCGATGCAGGGGATACGGGTTCGTGACCTGCTCCGGGAGGATCCCACATGCCGCGGAGCGGCTGGGCCCGTGAGCCATGGCCGCTGAGCCTGCGCGTCCGGAGCCTATGCTCCACAACGGGAGAGGCCACAGCAGTGAGAGGCCCGCGTACTGAAAAAAAAAAAAAAATTGACATTAAAAAATCATAAAGCGATATATAATCATAATCCAAACATACCGGAATAAACATCAATGAACCTACCCCTCTATCAACCTTAACTCGTTCCTCAATATCCAAATTCTGTACAGTGAATGTACTCTCAAGGGTCAAACAGACATTTATCCCATTTATATACAGGAAGATTACATGGCATTATTCTTTATGGTACCTGTTTAATAGAGGAGTAAATTAAATAAATTAAGAAAATTAAAAAGCACTTTATTAGATCAATTCCATGAGGTTTAATTAGTAATTATATAAACTATGGTATAAAGAACTTATAACAATTTAAGGAAAATACCTTTTTCTGTATCTTTTATTTATTTTTAATATCTCAGAATCTTGTAGAATATAAACTAGAGGGAAATTATATCTGCATTCTGGGATTTGATTATCAGTATTTTAAATTACAAATGCTTATACTTGAGCAAATTATATTATGGTAATTTTTTCCTCTAAAGGGGGAATATCAGTAGTTTAAGAATAATTCAAGCTACTTATCATCATCTTTGAAAAAGTAAAATAACAATAAAGTCCATTTAGGAGACACAATAATCTCTGTTGTGACTACAGAAACAAGCAGAATTTTAAAAAGCATGTTCAAATATTATTTGGAACATATCTTTTCTATTCTCTAAGAATATATCTCTAACATTCTTTTTAAAAGTTAAGACATATAGGCTAATGCAATACTAGAGGCTGATGCTTCAGGAAGTAAGTGACAAAGGCAAGTTTTGAAGAAGTGTCCTTCCTGGGGCCTTGAAAGAAAAGACTGAAAAATATCAGTAGGGGAGTAGTTAATTATAATGACAAAAACGATGTCTTCTTTTTGTACATTGTTATGTTAGGCCAGTGACAGAGCTGGGATTTGAACCCAGGTTTGTCTGAATCAAGTCTCCACACCTTTGACCACAATGCCTTGACATCGTGCTTAAGAAGGTTATCTGTTGAGCCAGGTAACCTGGGTTCAAACCGCTGCTCTATGCTTACCAGCTGTATCATCTTGGGCATGTTAAACCCCGTGTTTCCGTTTTTCAGCTCTAAATGGAGATAATAATAATAACAGTGCTTACTTCATAAGGTGGTTATGAGGATTAAATGAATTTGAACATTTAAAACACTCAGAATGGTCGATGGAACATAATCAGTGCTCAAGCAATTTAGCAAGTGGAATAATGTAGTTACCTAGGGGTATGTTTGCTATCAATTTTAGAGCATTTTCTGAGAATTTATATTGTTCACAGTTACATATTCCATTTTTAAATATGAATTAATTGCTACTTGAGTGCAAATGCAAGTGGGTTTTTTTCAGTGCTTCTGTACTTTTTGCCATTTGAGAAACTAGAAAGTACAAGTTTCTGATTCAGAAACAAGTTTGTCTTTCTAGTTCTCAAAACAGGCCAAATTTGTTCTGCTTTGGGCCTTGGCACTTACTGTTGCTTTGTCAATAGTGTTCTCACTGGATTTTCATAAAATCAGCTCCATCTCATCCTTCAGGTCTCAGCTTCATGGCACCTCTTTAGCCATCCCTGACAGTTCAATCTAACATTCTATCACCACCACAGCAACCCTGTCTCATCACTCTTTATCCCATTGCTGTATTGTTTTCTTCTATTATTTACCCTAAATTGCGTTCTTTTTCATTCATTTGTTTGTGTGCTACTTGTTTATTGTCTACTTTCCCTGCTTGAATGTAAGCTTCTTGGGAGCAGAGATCATGTCCTGGGGGTACCCTATTGGTTGCTGATTTTACTCCAGTGCTACTGACTTGTGAGGAGTATGCCAGTGCTCTTAATGGTCTTCTAGGTACTAGTTAGAAACCCATACTCTCTGCTCTTTATTACTTACCTAAAACTTGGTTGAGTGGGAAAATATATTTTTGGAGGTCTCTGAATTGTTTGTAACTTTATCCATTCTTCTAGATATTCTTTGTTTTATTTAGAATTTTTAACCAGCTATCATCAAGCTAGGTATCTGGCATCACTTTGCGACTGGTAAAACTGCAGAATTACTTTTATTGAACTGTGTATACATTATGCCCTAGCCCACACTGAGGAATGTTGTAAGACATAGAGTTGTAAAACTTACCATTATTATTTTGGAAGTGGTGTAATTGAGGATTTGACTTATGCCTTCAGTATCAGTTGACAAAAACAGAAACAACTTTAAGTAGTTAAAATAGAGGAGAGGGAATTTAAAGCAGGACAGTGGTTATGTGGGTGATGGAAGCACTGAGCAACCAAATGAGAGAAGAGGAAAATGAGAAAATAGTGACAGACTAGCTACCACTGCTAAGCTGGAGGGACAAAGTGAGTAGGTGACATTCCTGAATGCAGAGGGTCAGGGTTCCTGGAAGGAGGAAGCGCCCCCTGAGCAGTGAGAGCCAGAGACACAGCACCTTTCAGAGGTTCATGTTAGAAAGGTTGGGGAAGAAATACCCTGGCTGCTCCCTTTCTGTCCCCCTCCAATCTCCAGTTAATACTTTGCATTGGCTGAAGCCAGCTGGAAGTCAGCTGGTAGGGGACCCTGGGGGGAAGTGGCTTTCATATCAGCCCCCTGCAGCATCGAGCAAAGGAGTAGATTGATGAGGAAGAGAACTGAAGGCACACTGGCCCAGGACTGGTATACTACTCCATGAGGAAGCATAAGTGCAAATTGTACTCAGTCCACAGGTTAGGAAATAGGCATGGCCCTTCGTGGCAATTGAGTTGTTTATTTATAATGGGCACTAAAATATGACACCAATCATGATTCTCTCCTTGTGTTGGTTTCTAGAGAATGTAAAGTCAATTTTATGGCTCTCTTTTAGCATTGTGCATATTTTGAGTTGTACTTTACTCCCAGATTTATTTTTTAAATGTTATTAGTCACTTGACTAGGTGCTACAGCTGCAGCTGTGGGTTAGTAACACATGTAGTCCTTGGTGGCAATGACTCTGAGAAAGTGGCTACTGTGATTCTTGGTGCCATTCATCCTGGCCAATTTGTCCATTGCTCTTATAGTTAAGGCTGTTGAAGGGACAACGTCAGCAATTGTGACCTACTAACTGAGTTTGTCTTAGAGTTCTGGATTTCTAACTCTAAAACTTATGCTCCTTCAGCTGTGCTGACACCTTAATACTCCTTTCAAAACTGTTTTTTCAATCGTTAGTTTATGTGTTACTTCATCTGAGAAAGTTATTGCCTTACCTCTATCATAGCATTTAGAACACTGTAATAGGGCATTCAGCTTGCTCCTTCTCTTTCTTTTAGATACTTTGAGGATAGGTGCACTGTTATTTATATCTTTATTTTCACCACCTTCCATAGTGTTTGACACATACATCATGCTCAGTAGACACTTTGAATGAATGAATGAATAAGGGAATGAATGAGTAGATAAAAGGATTACCTTGGTTAGTTCAATCCATTTTCCTTATTGATGAGGTAAATAGGATATTTAATACTTTTACAGTTGACATTTAGGTAAAGATAGATATTACCAAAATTCAAAGTGACCCAAACCATTTGAAGAAGTGTAATGTGTAATGCCATGCAAAAAAAAACGAATTCAATTAAGACTAGTTATGGGCTGTAAACTTTGCAAAGCAACCAAGTCAAGAAATAGAAGATGGAAATTGCAAGTAAAACACAAGTGTGTCGATCTGTAAGTCGTAATGATATGCAAAATAAATGATTCCATGGTGCAATGTCCTATGATCAGGCATTAGGAACTTATATTTCCTTAACCAGTTTTCTAAATCTGGCACATACCTCTTCTTTGGTGAAATTGTACACTGCTTTGAATAATGACCATGTAGATGAGTAATAAGACTCTTCATGAGAGTTAGATATAAAGATAATATATAGACTAAATCCACTCAGTGCATAAAAATTCCGACGGACCAGCTGTATTTTTAGGTGCACAGAAGTGTCATAATAGGTAGAATTTACTTTGTGCTTTACTAGACTCCTGGGAGAAATCAGGAGCCTGATTCAGCTCCCGGGGCTACTTGTAAAACTGGAAACATTTGCATCTTAGGAAACACTCAGGATTTTCCTGACCTCACAAAAAAAGGCTGGAAACTTAGTTGCTGAGAAAACTTGATCTCATGATTGAACCATAACTAGATATTTATAGATCTGTGAAAAGTTGACTGTAGTAACTCTGGGAAGTGAAATTTCCATCTAGTGTTAAAAGAGCACAGCCTTGTTCACTGGCTTTTTAAGCAATGCAGAACATATGAACATAGGTGAGGCAGTGCTAAGGTCTATATTATTCTCTCTGAATAGAATTGTGTAGACAAAGTATTACACTCTTAAAAATGCTGTAAGTTTTCCATGGTGACATTTCTGGATTGAGGGGGCAGAGAAATACTACTTTGGACTTTGGTGATTTAAAGACTGGCGGAAAGAGTAGTGACAGTGATGTTGCTCTGTGAAGTGCTAGCTGGGCCAGAGAGCTTGACTTCAAGGTAAAGATGGGCTATGCCTGGTAAAGAGCTTTAAGGTACTTATACCATGGGTACACTTACTATGTGGAGTGTTCCATTGGTATACTGTTTTTGTTTGTATGTCTGAGATCTCAGGACTGTTTTATCATTTAGCTCACTTGTCAATTTATTCATTCCTTTTCATTCTTCCAATAGTCAATTATTAAGTTATTTTAATTTTTCAGTACTAAAAATAAAATGACAAGATGCTCTAAGTGTTCATGGTGTGGTAAAGGAGGAAGACACCTAAAATAATACATTGAAATTGCTAAAACAGTGAATAAAACTGCTTTGAGAGGAAAAAGGAGGAAATGATTAGTAGGGAATTTGAGAAGTAAAGGGAGACTTTGTTAGAAATGATTCTATTTGAGTACAGTCTTACATGATGAGTAGAATTCCTCCAGTTATTTAAAGAAAGCCTTGTAGGCAAGAAGAAATTATTACTGTGTGGTTTAGAAAAATAGTCAGTATTTCAGAGTTCAGATCCTCAGTAATTGGCGTTGAGATCACTGAGTCACATAGGCTGATTTTCATGTAAAGCACCTCTAACCCCATTGCAACCATCTCCCCAACCATGTGAAGAAGATCCTCTATGAAGCATGATCTTATATAACTTGCAATTCCTTCAATGGTATGGAAGTCTCTTATACTGTGTCTTGTGTGACAATTAGGTCTATACTGGTATTACACTAAATTATAAGTATCTGCATTACCTTTTCCCCAGCTGTGTCTTGCACAGATGGTGCCTGATACATGGTGGTCTCCTAAGTACAACTGTCTGGCTGTAACTTCATAGGAAGTGCAGAGGATAGGAGTTGGAATACAAAGATCAATGGAATGTTTTTGTGTCCCTGTCAATGGTTACTTTGGTCTAAAAGGAGAAAAATTATCCCAATACATACTACTACTACTACTACTAATACTTAGTATGTTATACAGTCTTATACTTGTCAAAGCACATGGATTAATACAGCAATCATTCTATAGCAAGATTTTCTAAATTTAAATTTGTAAACATTTGTTGATTTCAACTGCTGAACTAACTGGGCAAATTATACTTTCTTAGAAATGCAGAGCTTATATTGGCATCCAAAGATCTATGCAGTTTTAATACCTCTTTACTTACATTTTTGTTTAAAAGAGACAAAATTAGTTCCAATGATATCAATTGTTGCATTGAATTATTTAGTAAGTAAGTCGATTTAATCCATTTGAGTTTTAAGCATTGGATTGGATTGGAAAAGGAGGAAAACATAGATGTCTATATTTTAATTTCTAGATTCTTTTTTCTAGAAGAGAGAATAGTTGTTTTTTTTTTTGGTAGCTGTGTCTTATGTAGGAGTATTTCATAAATTATTTTATTAATTCTAGTGGTTTATGGGAACATCTTAGATTATCTAGGTTTAAAATCATGTTAGCAAAAAAAAGTTTTGTATTATTTAATTTTCTTTTCTTATTGCTCAAAACTCCAGTGTTAAATAATAACCTTGATATCACTATAAGCTTCCTGATTTTAATTAAAATAATTTTAAAGTTTTATTTTTAAAGTGATATTTTCTGTTGATTATGGTAAATAATATTTATCATATTTAAGTTATTTTTACTTATTCCTATTTTACAAAGTTCATGTGATGACTGCATCTGTTAACATGAGTATTAATATCAATAATTTCCTGGGTGGTTAATTTTTTTTTGTTTAACTTTTCCTCCTCTTTTATCTGTTATGCTGGAAATTTATAAGGTTTTTTGTTTTGTGTTTTTTTAGTAACATTTGGAGTTCAGTAATTTAGCAAGAATATACCTAATGTTATGATTTTTCTCATTATTTATGCCTCCATTACTGATCATTTTAATCTAGACACTTCATTATTTTTAAGCAAGTGAGATTTTCTTTGTTTACTTATTGCCTCCTATATGCATGCTTCCATTGATTTGCAAATCATATGCTTCCATAGTAGGAGGGTAGCTGAATATAGTGGAATAGACTGTTAAAAAGCAGTACAATAAATAAGCTACAATGGTTTGGTGATTAATTTTATGTGTCAGTTTGTCTGGGCTAAAGGATGCCCAGATAGCTGGTAAAACATTATTTCTCAGTTTTCTGAGGGTGTTTCTGGAAGAGATTATTATTTGAATTGGTAGACTGAGGAAAGAAGATTGCCTTTATCCATGCAGGTGGGCATCATCCAACCCAGTGAGGGCCTGAAAAGAACAAAAACATTGGAAGAAGGATGAATTTGATCTCTCTGCTTGACAGGGATATCAATCTTTTCTTGCCTTCAGACATCAATGCTTCTGGTTCTTGGACCTTCAGAATTGGACAGGGACTTACACCATCAGCTCCCCTGGGTCTCAGACTTCCCTTCTTTGATTGAATTCCACCATTGGCTTTCCTCATTCTCCAGCTTGTAGATGACAGATGGTGGGACTCCATGAGCCAATCACATGAGTCAATTCCGATAATAAATCTTTTCTTAAATATATCTTTCTATATTTTATTGGATCTGTCCTCTGGAGAACCCTGACTTAATACAAATGGTATACAATGGTATGAATGAATTCTAACAATATAAACCTGAGCAATTTAAACATAATACAGTTGAAATGAAAGTAAGTTTTTATTAATGATAAAGATGAGGTAAAACTATATGAAAATAAAAGAAGGGGGATGACAAACACAAGCTTCAGAAGGAGCTTGGGAGAGGGGAGAGAGGGAATAGAATGAGGGAAGACCCATAAATAGATATAAATGATTGGTGAATCCTACTTTTTGCATTGTGTATGGTGGACTCTTAGTTGCTTATTATACTACTCAAAAAGGATGAATTAATAAATACAGAGGTCCATGTATGGACCAGTTATGAAAGTGTTACATGCCAAGGTCTATGAGTGATCACATTCTGTATACCATGGTGTGGAACAAAGGGTGCTATTTGTTTTTCTAGACTGTTATTTTTCTAGGGACCCGTTCTTTCTTCTCTGTTTTGAGCCCGTCTTAGGAGTAAGCTATTACTTTTCTCCTTTGTTCAGGACTCAAGCCTAGCTGCTGGCATAGCATATATTGGGGCGATCCCTAGAGTGGTGAATGGCGCATTTGCTCTGCTCCTTTGGGTCTGTGATTTAGCAACAGGCAGATTTAGAGTTCCTGTTGAGGTCCCAGAAGGAAAACATCTCTGCTCACCAATCTCCTTGTAGAGTCCTAGACTTAGTTGTGTAGAGAACCTTGTAGCTCTTCTTCCAAGCTCTGAAGGCCAGCCAGACTAGAAACATTAATGAGACATATGGCACCATTCCCCAACTCTGAGGAGCTCTGTAGACAGAACTCTTCCCAGGATCTGTCTCAGCCTAATCTAAACCATCAGTCTTTTCATCCCCAGGCCCCAGGCTCTATCTGCTTGATCAGATATAAGTCATGTCCCAAGGATCTTCATCAGGACCAAAGGAGACTTGAAGGCTCAGTTGCCTCCTGTAATTAATTTCTCCCTTTTGGCCACAGCAGCCTCTTGGCTTATAGAAGGTAGATGTGTTGGACTTGAGAGTGAAGAGGAGCCAGGAGACTTAAAAATTGCTATTTATCCAGAAATGTCTAACCTCTGAAATAATTTCTTTAGCTTGGCTACTGTTTTTATTTTCATAGGATTACCAGCTCAAAATTTCAGAAATTTTCTACTTTACCTCTCTATCTATCCATTCACTCATTCATTAATCATTTGTATTCTCCTTCACTTGATAGACTTGAATATTTTTCAATTTAGACTTTGCAAAATAAAGGAAAGAAAAATCTCTAAGAATAGCAAGTAAAGTTTTAACATTTATAGCTGGCAGAGCAGGTTTCAGAATAATCTAACTTTGTGAATGACTACAAAGGGTGTTAATTAAGTAGCAGAAATTTTATCACCTATGTCTGTTTGAAAAAAAATGTAGCACAGATGTAGAAAGCTTAAGTACATCTATAGTTTGTATAACAAAACTCTATATTAATTGGATTCCATCTGCCACACTAACCTCAAACCACACTTTGTGCCAGACTATTAACACCTTGATTGAGCTATAGACCACCTGCAGCTTAAGCAATGTAATGAATTCACTCACTCTCACATAAAAACTCATTGTAATGTCTAGATTAAAGCAGCATAGTGAAAAGGGGAAAAATTCCACACTTCAGTTTTGGCATGTAACAGGTGCACATACACACACACACACAGGCATGCACGGTAGTTGTCTCATCTCTGCTTCTCTCTTCATTTCTTCATTCTCTCAGTCATAGAATATTTGGTCGAAGGCCTTGCAGGCTCATAAACACACAAACTGCAATCAGAAAAGAACATTATATCCTATTCCCTCAACACAAATTTGAAAAATCTCAGGCAAGTACTCAGATTTGCTTAGCTCAGGTCAGATACTGTTCTGAACAGGACTGGGTACCCTGGCTGATCCAGTTGAGGTTAGTTGCCTAATCCTGTGGCCACAAGAACAAGAGTCCATCATAACCACATGAGAGGAACAGATGAATAAAGTATTGTGGGTGTTGGAAAGAAAATAATCTAAATGAAAATGTAGGACAATTGATGCATGTATGTGTTGTTAGATAGACAATATAAATTCCTTATTGTCACATTTTAAAATAAAATCTACATTGCTCACTTATAAGTTGTAAAGTAGATTTTCCTTTCATACTAGGAACAAAATCAGAGAAAACTAAGGTACCAGTTAAATTATTTTTAAGCAGAAAAATGATATTTTGAACAGTGAGTTTCATGACACCTTACCTAATAGCAACTTGCAGAATTGATCATAGAAGAGTGAGCTGGGAAAATAAGACACTATCACTACTGTGGTTATCCGGATGCGGTGTTATAAAGGGAGTAGAGTTAGAGGATGAGGATGTGTTTCTACAGGAAGTTTCACAATGAGGGGGTAGATAGGTGATGACTAGTCTATTCATTCTGCCTCGTTGGTTGCAATAGTTATGAATGGATTTTTTTTTCTCAACTCATCATGAAAAATCATGCAGAATTCTGGAAGATGGGAAATATAAAAACAGCAGAATAAACTAGGGTAAAATAGATTTGATTTTGCACAGCTCATTTTATTAAGAAGATCACTGCAGTGTTAGTTATTCATCCAGTTACTCAGGACTCAACATAAGAGAACATTCTTAATAAAAGGGCCCAGACACTGTCATGACGTTAAGTATTATCATTCCATACCGATCCATCTGTAAAAAGGAAGAAAAGGAAGTTCCTGACTTTTATTATATTCTATTCTCAAGGAGAAGAAAGGCAGTTTTTAATTTATTTCAAGTCTAATAAAAATTAGCTTAAGGGCTTCCCTGGTGGCGCAGTGGTTGAGAGTCCACCTGCCGATGCAGGGGACACGGGTTTGTGCCCCGGTCTGGGAAGATCCCACGTGCCGCAGAGCGGCTGGGCCCGTGAGCCATGGCTGCTGAGCCTGAGCTCCGCAACAGGAAAGGCCACAGCAGTGAGAAGCCCACATACCGCAAAAAAAAAAAAAAAAAAATTAGCTTAAAAATCCTTTACTTACCATGAAATCGTGTTTGGATAAATGTAAAAGACCAATAAATATTCCCTGAAAGGTAATGGAATAAAGAATTTGTAACAGAGGTTTGACTGTATGCAATTTGTGGGGCTGATTAATCTCTATTAGTTGGGAAAGGAAGATGGATGTAAACTGAGGGAGAGCAAAGACAAGATGGAACCCATGGGCAGGTGTTGGAACCCATAAGAATGGGCTGAACATGTGTTCTCATTGCCCCCAGCCTTAATGTTATAGATGTCCTGCAAGAGAAGCTGGCACCGCTTGTCTCAGAGCTAAACACACACCTGGCTCAGAAATTGGAGAAGAATCCAAGGGAAGGTGGATCAATTGTGTGCTTGGGGGCTATTCATGCCAAAGAGATGAGCAGGCAGATCGATGACAATGTGTATGAGCTACAAAAGCACCTGGGGCCCTGCCCTGACATACTGAGGGTAACAAGTCATATGTCTACTGCTTTACTTCTGTCCTCAAAATCTTATGGGAAAAAATACCTCTTGCAGTCTGCCTTAACTGGAAATATACAGAGAAGGGAATTCTGGGAAACATAGTTCAACCTGGCCCAGTTGACACATTATAAAGTCACTACAGTTTACTGTTTTCAACCTGAAAGCTTAGGTTGAAAACAGTGAACTGTTTTTAGCCATAGTTAATCTATAAGTAAACAAAGTCATGCTTTTGTTTAATATGAAAATATAACAATTATCTTGCCTTATAAATAAATATACACTCATTTTTTTCTCACAAGCAGCATGCAAAGTTCCATTTTTAAAAAGTGTCTTTTCTTCTTTTTGCTGATTCACACTCCCCCCTTTGATATCCTATAACTTAAATAGTGAGACATATTTTGTTAACTATTAACATATTATATGTTACATGATAGGTGAGTGGGAAGTGCATAAAACAGTATTTGTTATATTTGCTTTAAATACATATATATGTACTTATGCATGCATGCACATACATGATATTCGTTTGTATCAGAATAAGGAAGGAAAACTCAACAATTATAGCCTTAATTTCTGCAGTTTGTCATGTGATTGTAGCAGATACTTCCATTTACCTTCTTCCACTCTCCATTCCATTTTCTCAGTTGTCCCTTGCAAGATACCTGCCTCAGGTGAGCCCATTACAGGTTCTTCAGTAAAGGGAAGACTAGATTTCTAAGGTAGGAGTAGAAAGCATGCCTTAATTGGCAAAGCACTCTTGAGAGAATTTAGGAGTTCGGTGTCCCAATTTTATCTAAGTTTGCCTATATGTTCTCATCCTAATTTTCAGGGTCCCATTCCTTTCCAAGTGCCCTAATTTTATCAAAAATGATCATGTGAGTTTGGGAAATCAATTTTCATTGTAATTCAGCCATTGTGATTAGGTTTTGGATTTGGTTTCAGATCTATCAGACCTGAGGTTACAGGCGATAAGGACTTATTTTAGGGTAGGCTTGAAAGTTATTAGGCCCCTTATGTGGACTTCAACTAGGAATGTAAAGCCCTGAAATCATTTCCTTTGATATTTACCAAGCACTGTATCAATTAGATCAGAATCACTCAAAAGTTGCATGTGCATGCACATTTGTTACAATCTGTTACAGGGATTTGACCACATGCATTATGGAAGCTGGTTACAACAGCCTGTGTAATCTGATGCTGGAGCTTGAAGTGTGTAGGGCAGGCAGTTAGGAAGGAAAAAGAAGAAGGGTATAAAATGAGAGAGACCAAAGGCAAGCAGAAACCCACACGTGTGAGCTGGAGCCCATGAGGACAGTCTGGAGCATGTGTCAGTTCTCACTCTCCCCAAGCCACAGGAGAAACTGATACTTCCTTCTTGAAGGTAAGCAGAAACCTGTCCCAAGGATTTGAGATGCTGAAGGAAGATCCAGGGGATGGTGGAGAAGTCATAGGCCCAGCTGCTGCCCCATGCCAACCAGTGGAGTCAGCAGATGAATGACAACAGGTGTGAGCTACAGAAGCACCTCTTGAGTCTGCCGCAGCCTCCTTCTGAGCATAAGAAATAGGGCTGCTGCTTCACCTGTTTGCTCTGAATCACAAGTCAAAATTATCTCTTATGGCCCACCCTAATCTGAAACAGAGAGGGAAGGAAATTCCAGAAAATGTAATTTAATTTAAGCAAGTCCACACATTACTAAGCCACCACAAGGTATCTTTAGGCTGTCTCTATATTGTTTGTGTACTGTGTATATAAAATTAATTAATATTCCTACATTTGGTTTAGAAAAGTAATTTTTATCAAGATTAATTTCTTATCAGGTCAAACATGTAGAAATACGAGTAAGTTTTGGGGCAAATGCTTGTCATTGGCTGTTTGAAACATTAAACCTATGACTTTAATCACTTTTCGTCATTGCTCTAAGCTCTTGAATTGGCATTTGAGTTTCCTTCCTCTTCCCTATTTTATCACACCCTCCCTCTATACACAGATAGTAATTACTTTTGAAGATATAATTCAATTTAGATAATTTGTGGTAATATTTAAATTTTTCATTCTACTTTACATAGACCAATCCTTTTTTATGATTTGAAGCCTTAAGCATAGCCTTGGTGTTTTATGAATTACTATTTATTGAGCAAAACGTACCTTTAAGAAGAAAATGTACATAGTGGCAAATTCTAAGATTTATCCATCTGTCAAAGTTATACAAAAAACAAAAAAAATGCACAGTAACTTTGTACTCCAAAATAGACCCAATTTCTCAAATTGGCAACCAGTGAATTATTTTTCTTTCTTTGGAGAAAATAAAAGATAACCCCTTCTAATTTCTGTCATATAAAGTGTATCCTCTATGTTTTACATGAATTTCCTTGATATATTCTATGAATAAAATATACAGTCCGGGCTTCCCTGGTGGCGCAGTGGTCGAGCGTCCGCATCGTTCGTGCCCCTGTCCGGGAAGATCCCACATGCCGTGGAGTGGCTAGGCCCGCCATGAGCCATGGCCACTGAGCCTGCACGTCCAGAGCCTGTGCTCCACAACGGGAGAGGCCACAACAGTGAGAGGCCCGCGTACCGCAAAACAAAACAAAACAAAACAAAACAAAAAAAAAAACAGTTCTAATGTAGTTACCACTTCTTTTCTATGCAATAATTAAATGTGTACTTGACATTAAAATGTGCTAAATTCTCGGGCTTCCCTGGTGGCGCAGTGGTTGAGAGTCCGCCTGCCGATGCAGGGGACACGGGTTCGTGCCCCGATCCCGGAAGATCCCACATGCCGCGGAGCGGCTGGGCCCGCGAGCCATGGCCGCGGAGCCTGTGTGTCCGGAGCCTGTGCTCCGCAACGGGAGAGGCCACAGCAGTGAGAGGCCCGCGTACAGCAAAAAAAAAAAAAAAAAAAGTGCTAAATTCTGACTTAAATTAAACTTACATTTTTATAATATTCATTTTAATAGACCTCTTTGATAATTTGAAACGGGATGTGAGAAAAATGAAATTTCTCATTTTGTAAATATAGAAATTAGTATACTTCACAGTAGATAATGGAAGTTTTTTTCATTTTTAAATTTAAGTACAGTTGATGTACATTATTACCTAAGTTACAGGTGTACAACATGTTGATTCACAATTTTTAAAGGTTATATTTCATTTATTGTTACTATAAAGTACTGGCTATATTCCCTGTGTTGTATGATATATTCTTGTAGCTAATTTATTTTGTACATAATAATTCTTACTTTTTAATCCCCTACCGCCATCCTGCCCCTCCCCCTTCCCTCTCCCCACTTACCACTAGTTTGTTCTCTATTTGTGAGTCTGTTTCTTTTTTTATTATAAATACTAGTTTGTTTACGTTTTTAGATTCCACATGTAAGTGATAACGTACATTATTTGTCTGTTGCTGTTTGACTTATTTTGCTTAGCACAAGTCCATCCACATTGTTGCAAATGGCAAATTTTCATTCTTTTTTTATGGCTGAGTAGTAGTTCATATATATAGATAGATATCTATATCTATATCATCTATCTATACCTATATATTTAGATATATATCTTCTATATCCATTCTTCTGTTAATGCACACTTAGGTTGTTTCCATGTCTTGTCAATTGTAAATAATGTTGCTGTGAACACTAAGATGCATGTATCTTTTTGAATTAGTGGGTTTTTTTTTTTGGATATATACTTAAGAATGGAATTCCTGGGTCATATGGTAGTTCTATTTTTAGTTTTTTGAGAAACCTCCATACTGTTTTACACAGTGGCTGCACCAATTTACATTCCCACCAAAAGTGTACAAGGAGGGTTTCCTTTTCTCCACATCCTCGCCAGCATTTGTTATTTGTGTTCTTTTTGGTGATAACTGATAATGGCAGATTTTTAGTTAAATTAGAAAGTCTGCTTCATATTCTATGCATATCTGTGATAATCAATATTAAATCAACAACTTGAGTAATATAAACCTCCAAAATTGATTTAATCCATATATTCACGTATTCAGATATCACTAGCCTGAATCTTAAATTATGGAGAACCTAACCAAAACTCAGTATGTCAATATAAAGGACTCTGAATGTCTAAATAACATATTTCAGAACCCACTGAATAATAAAACCCATCGAATCATTCTCAAGAGAATCACTCAGGTAACCTGCAAATCTAATGGACACTTACATGTCTGTTTTTCTAATGTCAGCAAATTAGACGTTACAATGTAAAGACAAAGGAGGCTTTAAAGACAAATCTTATAAGTGGCACCACTATATTTATTATATTATGTTTGATGAAGGGCAAAAAAAAGAGTAACAAAATCATAGAAAATAAGAACTTTAACAGTTATGGGTAATTGTTTAAAGAGAAAATAAACAAGGACACAGGGAAGGAAAGTGAGGAGCAGTAGAGTAAAATATTTAATGGTCATAGTGGTGACCCTGAGTCATTACAAAACACACAATGAACATGAAATTCTGATTTAAAAAACCTTGAATGACAGATGAATGGATAAATAAGATGGATAGTACATATACAGTGAAATATTACTCAGCCATTAAAAAGAATGAAATAATGCCATTGACAGCAACATGGATGGACCTGGAGATTATCATCTTAAGTGAAGTAAGTCAGACAGAGAAAGGCAAATATCATATGATATTCCATATATATGGAATGTAAAAAAAATGATACAAATGAACTTATTTACAAAACAGAAATAGACCCTCAGACATGGAAAGCATGTCTTAACTTATGGTTACCAGGAAGGAAGAGGAATGGGGAGGGATAGATTGGGAGTTTGGGATTGACATGTACAAACTATTTTAAAATAATTTTAATATGCTAAATAGGTGAAAAGCTACATAAATTTACCATAGAACTAGAGCTTTAAAACATCAAATGGAAATATTATAACTAAAAATAATAATAACTGAAATTAAAAATTCAATGGATTAGCTTAAGAGAAAATTGGGTGAAGCAAAAGGAAAACTAAACGAACTGGGACAGAGGTCAACAGAAAAAATTCAGACTAAAGCTCAATGATTAAAAATGATAGATAGTACCCCTTTCTAAATAAAAGAATATAAGACATCTAGGGCATATGTTGAAGGTCTAACATATGTGCAATTGGAGCTCCCAAGAAGAGAAGAAATAAAAAATGAGGCAGAAACAGGACTTGAAGATTCCAACACCAGAGAGTCCAAAACTGGCAAAATAAATTTAACATAACAATATATAATAAATACAGTAATGTTATATAACATCATACAATAAAGGTTATATGTAGCATACAGTATGAATGTAATATATAATGTACATTACATGTTATATATGTGTATATATGTATATATGTACACACATATCTATATCTGTTGCTGTCACACACAAATATATATATATATGTACGTATATGTATGTATTGCTGTCAGCATAATGCAGACACATGTTCCTGATGTCATCTATAACTATATAAAATGTATTGTTGTTGGAAGGGTGAGATAAGATCTGAGTTCATAATCCAGATCCATGATTTCCCAGATGTATTATTTTAATTCATTTATTTATATACTCTAGTCCTAAACATTTTAGTATTTTAAGGAATACCTTGTCTAATGTTATGTAATACAATGTAATGTAATATAATATATAATAATCCCAAAGTTTGGTTGGTACACAGAAAATATAATAAATACAATAATGAGCACAGAAGTAATTACTATTACTTGAAACTGTTCAGGTTGAATATCAGGGGCAAGAAGAAAAATAAAATGATTTATCTTGAAACCTTGGTCTTTAGCTCTAGAATATATATACCTAAAAACAAAACAAATATTAGCTGCTCAAACTGCAATATCTGCATTCAAAATACTCCACAAGTGCTTCCCTGGTGGTGCAGTGGTTAAGAATCTGCCTGCCAATGCAGGGGACACAGGTTTGTGCCCCGGTCCGGGAAGATCCCACATGCCGCAGAGCAGCTGGGCCCGTGAGCCATGGCCGCTGAGCCTGTGCGTCCGGAGCCTGTGCTCCTCAATGGGAGAGGCCGCACCAGTAAGAAACCCGCGAACCGCAAAAAAAAAAAAAAAAAAAAAAAGTACTCCACAATTGTACCTAGTAACACGGGGTGTGAACTAGCTTCACGTGTGTGTAACTCAGTGCTATGCTGGCATGGTATGGGATGCTGTTGGGAGTTAGGACAGCAGCTACCCTTTCAGGGTCAGTAATTTAAAGTGGGACTTTGGGATGATGGTAACATTCTGTTTCCTTGATCCAGACCTGGGACTGGCACATAAGTCTTTTCAGTTTTGGAATGAGTCTTACCTCAAAATCAATTTCTTATTGACTCCCCTTTGTAGATTAAATCACTCAGCTGCTTCATGAAAGTATACATTACATTAAAATTTAAGTGCACCTAATATTTACATATGTAAAATAAGTGGAAAGAACTTTGATCTGAGCCAAGTTCCAATTTCATAAATGAAAAAGAAATTGATTTAGTTGATGTTAGCTTTATGTTAAAAAAAACCACTAGTTTGAGGCTCTTCTGGAATTTCCTGGGCATCTCCGTAAACTATTTCTGGTAGTTTTTGAAATAAAATGTGGTTATGAGGCAGTATTTTGGGCTATGTAATCCTTTATTTCTAATTGCTAGTCATCTTCATTCCAGATAAAATATCTTGGATGATTGTAAACTTTCTTTTCCATCCTAATATGCTACCATAGACTAAATTGAATATATTTAGGAAAATACCCTTCTTTCAAAAGCATGTCCTGCTATTACTTTATGAAAATATTTATCATTTTGGTCTATGCCATTTTTATTATGATTAGAATCACTTACTGAACAGATTTGCACAGTACTGTACCTCTTTTATTGTGGGTCAGGCTTTGCAGTGTGTTTGTGTTCACCCGTGTTTATATATGTCATTTTGATTTTGTTTGCCCAGAGGGCAAAGAAAGATCTGTGGCTTTACTCACTAACAGGAGAGCCTATGTGAATTACCCACAGGAGCTGGTTTGGTTACAGTTCATTTACAACTAAGTAATGCATTCTTTTTTTAACAATATAAATGTTCTATGATTTGAAGAATCTCAATACCTTACATGATTCAGAATTGACAGTTTAATTTCAGGAATTTGTATTTTAAATGTTATGTGTTAGACTCTATGACATAAATCACAGCAAGATCTTTTTTGACTCATCTCCTAGAGAAATGGAAATAAAAACAAAAATAAATAAATGGGACCTAATGAAACTTAAAAGTTTTTGCACAGCAAAGGAAACCATAAACAAGACGAAAAGGCAACCCTCAGAATGGGAGAAAATATTTGCAAATGAAGCAACTGACAAAGGATTAATCTCCAAAACATACAAGCAGCTCGTGCAGCTCAATATCAAAAAAACAAACAACCCAATCCAAAAATGGGCAGAAGGGCTTCCCTGGTGGCGCAGTGGTTGAGAGTCCGCCTGCCAATGCAGGGGACACGGGTTCGTGCCCCGGTCCGGGAAGATCCCACGTGCCGCGGAGTGGCTAGGCCCGTGAACCATGGCCGCTGAGCCTGCGTGTCCGGAGCCTGTGCTCCGCAACGGGAGAGGCCACAACAGTGAGAGGCCCGCATACCGCAAAAAAAAAAAAAAAAAAAAAAAAAAAAATGGGCAGAAGACCTAAATAGACATTTCTCCAAAGAAGATATACAGATTGCCAACAAACACATGAAAGAATGCTGAACATCATTAATCATTAGAGAAATGCAAATCAAAACTACAATGAGATATCATCTCACACCAGTCAGAATGGCCATCATCAAAAAATCTAGAAACAATAAATGCTGGAGAGGGTGTGGAGAAAAGGGAACCCTCTTGCACTGTTGGTGGGAATATAAATTGATACAGCCACTATGGAGAACAGTATGGAGGTTCTTTAAAAAACTACAAATAGAACTACCCTATGACCCAGCAATCCCACTACTGGGCGTATACCCTGAGAAAATCATAATTCAAAAAGAGTCATGTACCACAATGTTCATTGCAGCTCTGTTTACAATAGCCAGAACATGGAAGCAACCTAAGCGTCCATCAACAGATGAATGGATAAAGAAGATGTGGCACATATATAAAATGGAATATTACTCAGCCATAAAAAGAAATGAAATTGAGTTATTTGTAGTGAAGTGGATGGACCTAGAGACTGTCATACAGAGTGAAGTAAGTCAGAGAGAGAAAAACAAATACCGTACGCTAACACATATATATGGAATCTAAAAAACAACCAAAAAAATGGTCATGAAGAACCTAGGGGCAATATGGGAATAAAGATGAAGACTTACTAGAGAATGGACTTGAGGATACGGGGAGGGGGAAGGGTAAGATGGGACAAAGTGAGAGAGTGGCATGGTCATATATACACTACCAAATGTAAAATAGATAGCTAGTGGGAAGCAGCTGCATAGCACAGGGAGATCAGCTGGGTGCTTTGTGACCACCTAGAGGGGTGGGGTAGGGAGGGTGGGAGGGAGCGAGATGCAAGAGGGAAGAGATATGGGGATATATGTATATGTATAACTGATTCACTTTGTTATAAAGCAGAAACTAACACACCATTGTAAAGCAATTGTACTCCAATAAAGATGTTAAAAAAAGTTATGTGTTAGAAAGAAGTTTGAATAGTTCATGGAGAATCTCTGAATTCTCAAAAATTGTCGTTCCATATAAAACAGAATAAGTATCAGATGCTGTTTTAAATTAAAGTTAAATAAGACCTTTCCCATACCTGTCTGGACTGTTTCCCACAGATCTTGACATTACTGGAGTGAAAATATTCTCCAACTCCTTCTTCATCATTTCATTGAAATTCCCAAGTACTTGACAGGATAAAATTCTTTCTTTTTGTTTCTTTAAATATTTGATGACCTATGCAGTTTCTTTTCGTTTTTACCAAGGCTGAAACGGAGTTTGTTAGGTTTTCCATTTCTATATCATGTTTTCTCCATAGTAATACATTGACTCTGTAAAGTGATAAGTACAAGGACACTACTGAGTATATTATGTAACTAGTTGTATTTGTAAATATACACAAATATGTATTTTTAAAACAACATTTTAAAATCCTAACAATATTGAGGGTTTTTAAATTGTGAACTCCAGAATCATAGGTCAAAGATTCAAATATCAGTTTAGCCTCTTATGAGTGGTGGACTTGATCAAGTTACTTAATTTCCCTTTTACTTAGTTCCCTTGTCTATAAGGTGGAGGATACAGTAATATTCACTTTATAGGGGGTTAAATGAGGTAATATATTTAAAATTTTAACACAGTGTCTGACACATAATAAGTGCTCATTGAAGATTAACTATATTGTTAATTTGCAGTGTTTTACAGTGGTATTGTATATTTGACTATGTATGTGACAGATTTCAAAAATATTTTTTCAATAAACAGATATCACAATAATCATGATAAGTTGAAGTAAAATAATATGTGTTGATCTCTTTAATTTTTATAACTTTATGCAAGCTTGGTTGCTTTTACCAACTTTCAAAATCCTTTCAGCAGCATGTTCCTATACAGTTATTGGTTTCAACATCTTGAAATCTCTTCCTTGGAAAAATCTTTACAGAAAGAAAGACAATGATCATAGAAAATTTGCAATCCCAAATCTCTTAAAACCAAATTTCTCCTTGCTAGTGGTTTCCTATCATGATCTAATCTTTGTAAAGAGAGAAAAGATACAGACTTGTATTCATACTAGCTTCTCTATAAATATTTTAGAAAGAGAAAGAAACAGAGGAAGAGTTGGTAGAGGTTTCAGTATTCTATTAATAAAGATGAAGAATGAGTCCTTTCACCCGGAATTTCTCCTATTTTTTTTTAAAAGAAAAAATGATAATGTCTCGTGAATTAGCTACTCAAAATGCATTTACAATTTTTTCCTTCTTTGTCTTTCATTACTTTATGGTGTGAAAAGCTTAAATTTTTGATTTCCCAGGGTTTCTTATATCCCAGGGTTACTCCTGCAACACCATTTTGGGCATGAGGAGGGATTTCTTTCCTCTTTAAAAAGGCTTCAATTCATCAGGAGAAACCCTTTTGCCCTTCATTCCTCTCTTGGTATAAAATCTTACAAGACTGCTTCACCAGTCTCATCTTAAGCCCTCTCCTCTCTCCGGACCACAGGCTACTGCTTTCACTTGCTTAAGACAAACCCTGTGGGCAGAACACCCTCCTTAGTGATCCCCTCCTTTTAGTATCAGTTTATTAGTTTCTTCCTTATGAAACAGCACCTCGCCTTCTTCCCCAACTCCTCCAGAATAGATCAGGCTCCTTTTTTCGTATATTTCTATGTAGTCTTCATCGTACTTTTATGTGTGTAATGGAATACCTGGCTACAGGCCACAAGGAGCAAGACCATCAGTCTTGTTTATGCCTGTGCCATAAAGAGCCAACATCTAATGAACCAAGCACTATGGGGTAAGCACTGTTCTAACCACTGTACATGTACTAAATTATGCTGTGCTCATTGCAACATCCTGTTTTACAGGTAAGCAACTGAGGTAGAGAAAGGTTAGATAGTGGGTGGGTGGCAGAGTCTGAGTCAGATGCAAGTAGCTTGCTCCCGAGCCTCTGTGCTTAACCATTGTGATCCACTCCCTTTCTAGAAATGTGCTGAAGAGTGGAGCTAGGATATTTTATATGAAAAAGAACACTAAGAGCCACTCTGTTGTGTAATTAGAGCAAGTTTTAAATGATGTTTAAAACTTTTTCTGCACTATATTCATGCACTCTTCAATATAACTCGTCTGAATACATACTGATTTTATAATTTTCTTTTGCTACATCTCTTTGTTATGTTATGTTTGAAAGCAGTTGTTCTCAAGTATTAAAGTATTTGATGATGAGAAAGGCTACAAAAACCTTTAAAAAGTATATATTCTCCAAGCTGTCTCCCAGGTATTCTGATTCAACAGTATTCAGGTGAGGGTCCAGTAAGCTTAAAGAAAATTCAACAGACTAACCGATAAAGTGGGTTCACTGATAAACATTTATATAAGAAGTACTGCATTAATGAATATGCTAAATGTAAACAGATTTGTATTAATAATAATAATAATAATTCTATAATTATAAAGTTAGGATATTCACATTATAAATTTTTTAAAATATAGAACCCTCTCTTGAAACATCCCGCTGGCCAGAGTTATTATCTTTATTTTTAGATTTCTTCTGGATGATACAACTATAAATGGTACCATGAGTACTAAAAACCAAAGTGGACTAATTAAGGCTCCTAGGAATTGATTTTTGATTCACAAAGCAACCTGCTGGGCTTTTTAAATACAGTTCAGCACAATAAACAATGCCATTTCAAAATGAGACAGATGGATTTTTTTCCTATTCCAATAACAACATATTACAGTTGATTTTTTATCCATTGCACTTATTTTATTGATGTGCCGTTGATTATATTTAACTCTATGAATAAGCAAAATTAAACAAAACTGTTTCTTGCTATTTATTTATGTGTTTGTGTTTTGCATTCATGCATGTACATAGGCATGTATGCATGCATGTAGGTCTGCGTGTATGTACTTATATATGTGTGTATGTAATTAGGTGGTCTTAGGTTCATAATGGTGTTAGGTCTCTGGTTGGTGTTTTGCCATTGTGTCTATATAATATTAAACACCTATAAACACCTATATGTTGGGCATATATGTTACCTTGTTATGAAAATAAAAATTGGAAAATCTTTGTGGAATGCCTTGATAGACCTTAAATCAAAGTGTTTATAGATTTTAATAAATATTTCTCTTGGTTCTCAGTGAAATCATAGATTGCTTTCTCACTGAATAGAATTTTTTTCAGATTGGATAAAAACAAAATAAATATATATATTCCAATAATTATTGTGATATATTTTAATTAAGATTTACATTAAATTTGATAATCAAATTGACTAAATATTTGTCTATCTCTAGCATGAATATAATTCTAGAAATAAATTAATTGGATTTCCCTATGATACCTCAATTTATTCTCAGTTTTAAATAGATTGATTAATATTTAATGTGCCCTAATATGTGAAAATAGGATATTCTAATTTCTTTTGATTTAAAAACAATGGATTCTGAAAACCTAATGCCTAATGTAGGCTTAAGGTTCTACTGCCACTTTAATCCAAAAATATTCTTCATAACTCAATTTTGTCTTATGTTTAAAAGGTCATTTTAAAAAGCAATGACATTTTAATGACAGTATAATTATTTTTCTTTGAAAGCTAATGCTAATTAATTTAAATCTTCAAAATATTGTAGTTTGTGGGAAAATTTGTGTTATTTATGTTCAGTCATCAATGAATAAAATATAGATAATAATTCCTGAATTAATCCACATTGTAATCACCCAAGAGAATTTGGTTTCCGTATGAAGATGTGTACCATCCTTCCTCCTCCTCCTCAAAGATGGTGCTATTGCTATACCAATATAATGGCTATGGTTATCTATTATTCTGGGTCATTTTCCTAGGATTTATAATAAATACATAACGCATATGTCTTTGCATATATTTTATATATATATATATATATATATAATTATTTTTTCCTAGAAGCTGTCTCAATCTATAATATGCAATAACAATAAACTTTATTCAAAACCTTCTCAAGGAGGAACATTAGTCTAGGTGCTTAGGTTCAATGGTGCTCAAATCAAATTACCTTTTCACTCATCCACTTTACAGAATTGTGGGGTGGGCAAGAAGATAGACACCAATCATTACAAGATTAAATATAGACCTGAGATGTGAAGTATGAATAGCAGTTAACAAGTTGTAGGAATTGTGAGGGGGAGATTAAGATCTCCCCAGACAAAAAGATTAGCCTACAAAAGACTTGAAAATCATGTGGGTGAGCATAGAACATTCTAGGAATTGAAAAAAAGCCAGTATGGATTTTTTCAAGAAGCCAAATACCAAGAGGGAAAGGGATGAGAGATGAAATTGGAGTGGTTGACAGAGGCCACGCTATGCCGTTTCAAATACTATGTTAAGGATTTAGGTTACTATCTCAAGAGCGGAAAAAAAAAAGAAAAGAAAAGAAAAAAAGAAAAAGCTAGTTAACAGTACAATTAAAATCTCTGTACTATCTAATAGGAAAATGATGATTGCAGATATGCTTACCCATATAACAAGTTCTAAATAAGGAGGCATCATTTGAAGTTTGAAGACAATACTTAGGGCTACCTAATTAATAATTTATATGTTCTTTTCATGGCACTCAGTCATATTCCTTTTCTTAAGGATCTTATAGTTTCATTGGATAAGCAATATACAAATAAATGTTATTTAACAGTAGTGAACAAATATAAGAAATATTAAAAATTAGCATCAAATAAGTGTAACAGATTATGAGTTGCTGAGTGCTCTAAAGAAGATTTGGAAATGAAATAATATAATTGAGTATTCCAAGAAGTTGTACAACCTATACTACAGATGGCTTCAAGAATAAATAAGACAGGATGATTCTGAGAAGATGGTAGAGTAGAAAGTACCTGGAATCTGTCTCCCTATCTAGACAACAATTACACTGATAGAAACTGTATGATGTAACTATGGGTCTATTGAAGGCTTGCAACTTCCAGGGGAAGGCTTAGAAGATAACTTGCAGTTAATTTTAGCCAATTTTAGATCTTAGCATAGTAGCAGCTACCTATCCTCCACTCCCCAGCCCCATGGCAGAATGTTGTGCATAAATTATTTTTCTATGGATAAAAATAAAAATAAAGAACTTTTATAGTGAGTTCTTAATCCCTCCTGTATACTATGACTATGTTCCTGTAATTTTTTTCAAGTATGGTTGAGAGTTTTTATGCGGTCTCAGTTTAGATGTATAAGAATGTATAAAAATTTTGTTAATATGATAGCATTCAACAATCCATGCTTTTCAAGTAATTTAAATAGTAATTGAAATGTAAAGATATAACCAAATAATGTAAATTAAACTGATGCATTTTATATATAAAATTAGCCAATATGTTTTAAAAATGAGATCGAGGCTTTTTATCATTTTAAACCTCATGCTTAGGTATATTGTGATTGCTAAAAATTTTATGGAAAGCAATTCGATAATGTATCTACCAAGGATGCTAAAAACATCTATCCTATTTGTCCTAGTAATTACATTCTGACAGTCTTCCACAAGAAACATTAAAACATTCTGACAAGAATTTATTAGTGAAAATACATTGTGAATTATTTGTATTTCTTAAATAATATTTAACAACCTAAGTGTCTAAAAACAGAGTTGGTTAAAAAAATTAGGGTTCATATATTCAATAATATTATTTGATCCCTAAAAGTAGTATGTACAAAGACTTAAATGGTATAAGAAAAGGTTCATGATGTTATGTTAATGGAAGAAAGTGGGAAATTAAACTCTATGGTATGCATAGTGTATCAGTTTTCTATTATCACTGTAACAAGTTTCCTCGAACTTAATAGCTTAAAACAACACACGTTTATTATCTTACATTTATGAAAGTCAGATGTCTAAAATCAGTCTCAGTGGGTTGATGAAATTAAGGTGTTGGTAGGGCTGGTTCCCTCTGGAGGCTCTAGAGAAGAATCTGTTTCCTTGCCTTTACAGTTTTTAGAGGCTGTCCTCATTCCTTGACTCATAGCCGTTCATCACATTGCATTTATCTCTCTGCTTCTGTTGTCAAATCCTCCATCACTGACCCTTCAGCCTCCTTTTTATAGGACCCTAGTGATTACACTGTGGTGGATTATTATCCAGATAATCCAGGATTATCACATCTCAAGATTCTTAATCACATCTGCAAGTTGCTTGTGCTATGGAAGGTAACGTGTTTACAGATTCTGGGACTTAGGATGTGGACATCTTTGGGAGGACATAATTCTGCCCACCACACATAGAGTGACCATATTTATCATTTAAACCAGGATACTGTTGAGTGTAAAAGAGGACACTATTAATAATTATTTCAGGATAACAGAGGTAAACAGGAGCTGTTTTTGAAAAACCTAGATGAGTGGTCATCTAGTATACCACCAGATTGATGAGAAATGACAAACTGTTTGAGTTCATTCAGATTTACATTTTTGAAAGGGATCTGTTTTTGTTAGCTTAGGAAAGTTTGATTTTTTTTCTCCTCTTCTTTATAGTTCTGGGATATTACTGTTATATATATAGATGTGGAACTTTTTATTCATTATATTCAAGGATTCTTGGTCTTTAATTTCAAGGTAAATTCTTTTCTTAGATACAGGAAACTTTCCTTTTATTATTACTCTGATGTTTTCCCCTCTAATATTTTTTTCTCTTCCATCTTTGTGAAACTCTCTTTATATGTATTGAACCTTCTGAGTAGGTTCTCCATGTCTTTTAAATTCTCTCATATTTTCTATCTCTATCTTTTTAAAATTCTGAGGTTTATTCCATTTTATCTTCCTATTTACTTTGGCCAACCTGGCTGCCACCTGGATCTGTGTTTTGAAACATCTCACATGTTTTGCACAGTATTTCCTCTGCTCTGACTTTCAATATTTCATTCCACATTTCAACTTCCTAAAATTTATAAAAATTTCTGATTCCTTGATGGTACTCTTTTCTATTCTTAGTGCTAATAAGTATTAATTAATTTTTAACTTTTCTACTGTAATTTATTTATTTATTTATTTATTTATTTATTTATTTATTTATTTTTTGCGGTACGCGGGCCTCTCACTGTTGTGGCCCCTTCCGTTGCAGAGCACAGGCTCCGGAAGCACAGGCTCAGCGGCCATGGCTCACGGGCCCAGCCGCTCTGTGGCATGTGGGATCTTCCCGGACCGGGGCATGAGCCCGTGTCCCCTGCATCAGCAGGTGGACTCCCAACCACTGCACCACCGGGGAAGCCCTCTACTGTAATTTAAATGGAATTTGAGGAGCTTATTTGACATTTCTATTAACTTTCTAACTTGAAGGTAAGCTATGGCTGCATTTTATTTCACTGTATGAAGAAGTTATGATTCAATTTACCTATACACTTATTATAAATTGTTTGTACTTTATTAGCTGTTATGATGCATATATATATATATATATATATATATATATATATATATATATATTTGCCCATCATGGAATACTTCATTACACACACACACACACAGATGTTGAGGCATATCTGTGATTATGCACTTATATTAAATGTCAAAAATACATCAACTTTAAGCCTTTCTTTTACAGGAAAGGTTGTACATCTTAAATTTCTATTAACTTGGTATGAAAATGCCTATACAGTTGATTCTCATTAGCCACAGCAGTTAAGTTCTATAAACTTCCTAGGGGAAGTACAGAGTTATGTTCCTGAGTGCCTTCGGTCACAACATTTTCATGAACCAATCAACACATACCTTGTTTTATGTGTTTCTGCTTAAAGATATCTTAATTAATATGTATGGTTGATTCAATAACATTGAACTCACCATTGACAGCACTGTAACTCATGTCTTAACAAAGCTCATCTAACATATATATTTTTTTGTAAGGTACATCACAGCCTTTTTGCACTTAGGAACACTAATCAGCACTTTATTACTATGCCTGGGGGCTGAAATCAAACCATTTAAAACAGAAAAGTCAACAACAAAAAACAAAACAATGTACAAGTATAGCCCTAAAAAGACCATGAAAAGAACACGTGTTTACAGTATTAGAACTGAAATATGAAGGGAGAGCATTACCCTGGACTTCAGCTGGGACCATGTAAGTTTGGTGACTCAAAACTTTAGTTGCTTTGAAGATGTCCATGAATAACCATGAAAGCACTGAGAGTATTAATTTGGAGGTGACAAAAAACTTTTAGTGAGTATGCAAATTCACAAATACAGAATCCCTAATAATAAAGATAGACTGTGCTTTCTTTCTACATATTCCATGAGACAAATTAATTTGACAAAACAAAAATGAATTCCCAAATACCTAGTTGTTTTTCAGAAAATAGACTACTTTCTGGGAGATCTCAAATTTCCTGTGGCTCTATTCACCAATCATTGAATTTCCCTTTCTTGGTCAATCATATAAAATCTGGAATTAATACAATATTATTTTGGGATCTCCCATTTGTAATAAAAGTACTATGTAATAATTTCTTCCCAGTAAGTATAGTTATATACAAAACAACAATTTCTTCCTCTTATATCAGTAATAATAATTGTTACTATTTGATGAGTGCTTTCTACATTTTCTCATATGTATATAAGAGGAGAAAACTGATTCCATTTTACAGATGTAGAAACTAAGGAGTAGATACAGTAAATAACGTATCCAAGTTCACTCCTTGGTAAATAATGAAGCAGAACTCTAATCCAAGTAGTTTGATTCCATGATGCACCTTTCTTAAATTATCACTTTCTTAAAGTATCACTGCTATCTCTCCACTATAGAGCCAATTGAACTATTACTTTTTTTTTTTTTTTTTTTTTTTTTGCGGTACGCGGGCCTCTCACTGTTTTGGCCTCTCCCGTTGTGGAGCACAGGCTATGGACGCACAGGCTCAGCGGCCATGGCTCATGGGCCCAGCCGCTCCGCGGCATGTGGAATCTTCCCGGACCGGGGCACGAACCCGTGTCCCCTGCGTCGGCAGGTGAACTCTCAACCACTGCACCACCAGGGAAGCCTGAACTATTACTTTTTAAAATGTCTGTTTTCTGCCTTTATTTTCAGAGGAAAACATTCTTTTTTAAGTTTTCAGGTTTCTTTGTTTTCTTGCTGAACATCTTAAAACATATATGAAAGAACTAAACATCTGTCTCATCTTTCCATTAGGATATCTATTTGGTTTTTCTGTTAACTACTTGTTTTTCTAGTAAAGGCAATCTGGGTTAGGGAAGAAAAGGGAATGAAAGCAACATTTATTAAAATTTTATTTTGCAATAGATAACTGGGGTAAGGGCTTTATGAAATTATTTAATCCTCATGATAAATTTGTCAAAATTGATATTATGACTCAATTTATGAAATAGGAAACTGAGGTTTTGGGAACGTTATAAAATACCTCACTTCACTCAGATAATAAGTGAGTGGAGGCGGCTAGAGGCAGGACTACACATGAGCCAAGGCTCCAAGCCTTTTGAACATATTTTTGTCCAATCTGATTTCACTTACAAAATAATTCAAAAACAACATTATTAAGAATTTCAAGATGGCAACCATAGATCATTAACCCCAACTACAGGTCTCTTCTGAGTATGGGACCCTGTGTGAGTTTGCTATTTGGATGCTCATGAAGCTAGCACTGAGTAATAAGTCTACTCTTTTGACTTATCCTATCTGTGGGAAGTCTTTTGTCTTTAGGGAAGGATACACTACTGAAGGTGCAATGTATCTTTCTACTTCCATTTTTTAAATCATCTACCACAGGACTGGCACAGTATCCTGCTTTCTAGTTTCCATCAATCATCTGATGGGACAGGGTGTTATTTCTTAGTGGAAATAGTGAGGAGCTCAGCAGTGTGGCCTTTATGGCCTCTGATCGAGGACATCCCTAGGACCTTTAAAGTTGCTTCTCTAAGACTGGGTCCTGTAAATATTCTATAACAAGACTTATCTGTCAATAAACAAGATGTATGTAGATAACAAGATGTATGTAGATAACAAGATGTATGTAGATGCAGACCTAAATGTATTAGCGTTTATTCCTTCATCCTTCAAATATTCTTAAGTACTATATTAGGTGCTAGATATGGAATTGTTTAAAAAAGTCAATTCTATATTAATACTGAAAAATATGATTGAAACAACTATACAAATACATGTATACTTTAATTACCCATTGCTATGAAAGAAAAATAAAACAGTGTTGCATGTAAGGAAAAAGTGGAATGATGACTTGCATTTGGTTAGTGTTAGGGCTTGCTGAGAAAATACTATTTTAGTATAAAAGGGTGAGAAAACTCTAGGTGCAGAAAGAGTTAGGAAAAGAAGTATTCCAGGTACAAAAAACAGAATGTTTAAGTTCTAGGTAAAAAGGAACTAAAGTTTGTTTAAGAAATTAAAAGAAAGAAAACCAAGGTTAGATAGAACATCATGAACAATGGGGAGAATGGTGAGAAATCATTTTGGAAAGTAGAGAAGGGTCAGAACAGCTGATCATGTTATGGAAATTGGATTCATTCGAAGTTCAATAGAAAGGCACCAAAGGGTTTTAAGCGTGAGTGTTGCATTGTTTGATTTTTATTTTATGATTCTTCTGGCTGCTGTGTGAAGAGTAGATAAGAAGGAGCAAAAGGGGAAGCAGGACGCAGTCCTAGCTTGACTAAGTAAGGGTAGTGAGAGGTGGATGGCAGGATTTGTTGTAGAAAATGGAACTGATAGGATTTAGTGATGTACAGCTTTGGTGTCTGAGGGTGGGGCTTTCTAAGATGAACTTGATAGGTGCCATTTACTGAAATCATGATGACTCTGTAAAGAACAGCTTCGGGGAAGGATGCAGAGGTGATCAGGGCTCAAGCTGGGGCAAGTGCAGTGTGAAATGTCTGTTGCCTGCTAGTTAACTAGTGTTAGCTCTACTCTTCTACTTTTTGAAATCCTTCGCATCCTGCAAGGCTCAGTGGTAGTGTTAGAATCTCCAAGGTGCTTTCCTGACTACTGCCCCCACCCCAATCCTACCCCCAGCTCCCCCAGTGCAGACTGCACTTTTCCTTCTCCTGAGCACTCATGTGCATTCTTTTACCCCAATTGAGTCATTATTTTATTGTGCCTTATAGCATAGGGAGTTGCTTACATGACTTGGTTTAACCACTGCACAGAGAACTTTGAAAGTAGGGATTCATCTTTATATCTCCAGTGACTTGCACTGGCTTTGCAGATGGCAATTTTGTGTGGCTTTTTAAATTGATTATTACCTCATGGAACTTAGCGTACCTGTTTCATCAAGTCCATATGTTTTTTCTTCTTGCTTGCTTTTATTCCGTTCTTGCTTATCTCATCTGTCTGGCCTTACAAACATATCACATTTAATAACAAGTGTCTTTACATTCAAATTCCTTAAGTACTAGGCTTTTGAACTTCTTAATATCTTAGGATCAGATCTAAAAAGTCACACTTGCCTATTTAGTATTCACAACAGATAAATTTATCTCAAAACTATATTTTTTGTAATCTTTGCTTTTGTTATGATAGAACTTCTCTCCATTTCTACTCACTTTTTTTTTCATCTTTACTGGAGTACAATTGCTTTACAATGTTGTGTTAGTTTATGCTACACAACAAAGTGAATTAGCTATATGTGTACATATATCTCCAAATCCCCTCCCTCTTTAGCTTCCCTCCTACCCTCCCTATCCCACCCCTCTAGTTTGTCACAGAGCACCGAGCTGATCTCCCTGTGCTATGCAGCTGCATCCCACTTTATTTAAGCAGTTGCACCAGTTATCACTCTAGAGGCATCTATATGTTAATATCATGGAGGGCTGTAGCTATTTGAATAAAGTATAGCCTGATACTGTAAATTTATGTCTGGACCTGGTCCCTTTTATCTGTATTTAATCATTTGGTTTTCTCTCTATTGTTAACTCATACAGCATGCTTACTGAGTCTTGTACTTCTTAAATGGGAGCAAAACTCTTGTACTGCACACACATACACACAATACACAAATTTCAGCGGTATCAGCAGCTATGCCATCTATATGCTTAATCTTATAAAATCTGGAAATGCATGGGTCATCAATTTTACATTTACTTGACCCTAACTAATATCCATTTGATAGGTTTATAGAGCTGTGTTTTCACATACTTTGAACTATACACCAGTTCAGTTCAAAGGGGGAGAAAACAAAGTCCATTGATATTCATTCATGAAAGTGTTTTTGATTTATAAATGTAACAGAGGGTTTGATGTGATTAATGGAAGAGGAAGAAGAGACTGTAGGAGTCACACTGAGGCTTGGCTACGTGGTTCTCTAGCTGGGGAAAGAAGATGAGCTAAAAGTGTGAGTGTCTAGATGTGAAGAGATACATCCATAGCCTAGGAGAGTGGCAATCATGATGAAGTGGAAAGCTTGATACAATGGAGCACCATAATCTGGTTGCCTAATGCATTTCTGGATAAAGTGCAGAAATGCAACATACACCAAGATCCCTTGCCTGTTGGAATGCAGAAGGTGTTTGATGAAGATAATGGAGAAAAGGTTAAATGGGCTCTTCTAATTCTTCTCCTTCATGAGCATCTAGTTTTAGATTTCTCATAGAAAAACTGTTTTAAAAGAATAAAACAGAGACATGAATCTGGATAGAGAGTGACATTTCATGTCAGTCAGAAAGTTGAACCGTGAGAACCCATGACATGAGCCAGATGTTGGGGGTAAACTAAAATATTAATATAAAGTGGTAGAAAATAGAGCACTGAGGGATTCCCGGAGGAGGAGTGTTGAAACAGAGCTGTAAAAAGTGAGCGGCCCTGGGAGTGAGGTGGTCTCAGAAACTCAAAATCCCAGCCAGGTTCTTGCACCTGCTCTGAGGTATCAGGCAAGTTAGGTTCTTGGTGCTTTAGGTTCCTCACCTGTAAAATGACTTGGGTAAACTAAGTGACCCCTAAGAGAACCCCCAAGGTGGCTCTGTATTCTAGGTACCTGTCTTAGTTGCTGTAAAGAATAAAGTGATAGGACTACAAGGTCAAGGAGATTGGCATTGGAGATTGGCAATTTAGTAGTCCTACTAAGTTATGGAAAATAGAAGTTGAAATGGGAAAGAAAGAAATAAAAATCTTTATATGCTGAATATAGCAATAAATAAATCTTTATATGCTAAATATAGCAATAAATATGGCAAGTCATGTCTCACATATGTAGAGATGTGAAAAAATGTAGTCAGTGGATATGGTTACTTTCTATTTTACAAAATTCTTTAACTTTTTTTCTTAGGGTGGTGAGGTGCATAGATAGAGTACATATTACTTTTATATAATTAGAATTGAGCATATGTAGTTAAAAATCTTATTTTTTAAAGTACATCTTACCCATATGTAGATAATTTCCTAGGTTTTAGTAGTGATATGGGTGCTTTTTTTTTTTAAAAGTCTGTACACTATTGGCCTTAGGGACACAAGCTCACCCACTAAATTCTATTAAAATAATTCAGGGACTCATCCATGCATGCAATACTTATGATTATGAGCATCCAAGGAAAATTAGTGTGTAGTGTTTTAATTAAAGCTGGGCAACATAATTTTATTTACAGATTGCATTTTATTAAATCTTTAGAGTGGTATATTTTTATTTTACTTTCATGTAATTAATATTTAACATAGCTCTTAGTGTAGCACATTGCATTCTGAATGCACACTTTGTGAGAAATATAATAGTATGTAAAAAAAATACCCTTTTCTTTGGAAGATAGCCCATAAATTTTGTTATTATATTCAAATGCAAATTTTGCCTCTTGCTTGACTGTTTAAAATACTTATGAGCTGCATATTTTCTTGTTTAGAAGTATTAGCTGAGAAAAATTGTAAACAATCAGTTTGATTTCATTTGGAAGTTTTCACGTTTTTCAACCAGTGTTAGGAATCTTTCCCAGTGGCATTCTTAACTCATAGTTATGATGTGAATATTTTGTTTGCCTTAATCCTGATCTTGTTTTCTTTAGGAAAACTGTGAATCATATTAGTAGCATATCACCAAAGCTACAGGGCAATTAAAGTTTGAGCTTTGGGATAGAAGATTAAAAATTTCAAATTCTTATTACTGCTCTTGTCACAAGATGTTGTTGTTTTGCCTGTAATATTCCCTCTAAGGCAACTTCTAAGAAAACATCATTTATCTTAGTTTAGCTATGAGAAGTCTGTAGACGCCCTTTCTTTGTTTTTTACAATGAGTTTTCAGAAAAATCCACAAATGAAACTAATAGTTAAGCACAAAACTCTGTAATGTTCAAAAACACCAAATAGATGTTCGGCTGAACCTTTTTTATTAACAGAAATAAATGGAGAAGAAGAAAATAAAAACTCCCAAAACTTTATGTTCCTTAATACTAAAATAAGACAGTATGAATCCTCCATTAATCCTGGTGGTTCTCAGATTGGGAGTAAAAAAGCCCCTGAGTTTCATGAGAGGTATTCTCATGAAAAGAAACTGGATTTTTGAACTCTAGGCAGTAAGTTTTTAATAAGTATTGTCCCCTCGCGAGCGTCAGTGCTCCCATCTCTCACTTGCTTCCAATCCTTTATTCTAATCTCCTGCATTAGGAATGGTGCCTCTAGGTGATGCTGTGTTCTTGGTGCAACTAGAAAACAACCAGCCTTTCCTTAGCAACATCTGATTTTGTACTGCTTCCTCCTGGGTGATTAGATTTAGAAATCTATGAAAATGGGGCTTTTCTACTTTTTGTTTGTTAAACATGCTCTAATTCTTAAAATTCATCTGAAAATGATGTTGAGCAATGAACAGATTCAACAATCTGTTGAATGATGTGTTGAACAGGTAGTCCATGTGTTACATAGAGTAACTTCATTATTGTTAAGTACCTTAATTAAGTACAATTAATACTAATAATTAGCTTCATGGCATAAAATTAATGTTTCTCATAAACTGTTAAATCACTCTTACAATCTAGAGTTTGAGGATAGGGTTATTTTATTTTGTTTTAATTCACTCATCTGTGACTTTTTTTTCTACGAGGGTAATTTCCCAATGATTTTTAGCCATTTCAAAATCAAAGTTTTTCTCCTTGAGTTAAAAGATTTAGTATGCTTCATATGTCCTAGGAAATATTAGAGAGACTTTTTCACATACTGGTAATACTTACATTAATATTCCAAAACTAACTCTCTAACTACTGCAGATTGATCATCAGAGCACTAATTTGTTCACCCTGTGCATGCAAAGGGTTCACCCTCTTGTCTGTTTTACTTCTAGTTTTTAAATGTTTGCAATATTTTAAAATGTTGGAGACTGTCTCAAATAAGCAAGCAAAATAAAGTCCATTAGAAAATTAAAGCAGAATCGGAATTTCAAGACAAAAATATTGGTAATTTTCACATGATAAACTAAAGGAGGTCAGAGTTGTTTCTCCAATTAGTTACTGAAGTCTGTACTACAAATCAGAAACTCCCACAGGGTTACTACAGAGTGTATTTAATTGTGAAAACAACTATGAAAAAATATTTCAGTTATCATCCATGATCAATTCCTAGATTTTTTTTTAAATTAAAAGAGGCCCAGCATTACGGAAAGTAATTTTAATGAGGTATATGGAATAGCTTTCTTTTCGATAATTGTGTCTTTATTTTAATATACTAAAAATGACTGCTATATTAAAACAAAGCTTTGGCTGATATTGTTTAAGATAAAGCATTAAATATGCTTATAAATTAAAGAAAGAAGTCACTTTAAAGAAAACATTAAGGAAAATATAGGACAGTTGGAACTTGGCTGTGGCAGCCATACTGAAGGTGATACATGACTTAGATGTTCAGGAAATGGTGGTCCAAAGTAGCCCTTTGGGTAGTAGTTGATTGTAAAGAGCCAAGATTTCTCAAAGGATTCTTGAAGCAAGAGGACTTGTTCTGGAGAAGAAACACATTACTGGGGTGGAGATTTTCACACTAACCCAGACAGTAACCAAGGACCACTTTCTCCTCTGATGCTTCTGCTGCTTCCAATTCCCTGTCATCTCCTCCACAAGATTTCCTTTTTTATCCATCCTTCCATACGTATGAGGAATTGGCTCATGTGATTATGGAGGCTGAGAAGTCCTACCATCTGCTGTCTGCAAACTGGAGACCCAGGAATCTTGGTGGTGTGTAGTTTCGTCCACATTTGAAGGCTTGAGAACCAGGGGAGTTCTTGGTGTAAGTCTCAATCTGAAGGCAGGAGAACACCAATGCCCCAGCTCACACACTCAGGAGGAAGGGAAGGGACAAAATCTCCCTTTTGTTCTATTCAGTCACTCAATGGATTAGATGATGCCCACCCATATTGGGGAGGGCAACTTGTTTTACTGAGTCTACCAATTCAAATGCTAATCTTGTCTGGAAATACCCAGAAATAATGTTTAGCCAAGTACCTGGACATCACGATTCAATCAGGTTGATACATAAAATTAACCATTACCTTCTCTAAATTTGGATGTCTTTGAGTTATGTACCTCAGTTTTGATATACTCAGTTATGGTCAGGGTGTTTTAGGGATGCCAGATCTATATAGAACTGTGAATAGGGCATACTTATTTAAACAGGCTGTGAGCTGATGATGACAGTTTGATGTCATCTCTAGGACATCATTAATGTCACTGATGAGGAAATTGAGGCCTAAGAATAATCATACAACAAATGAACACAGATCCAAGACTAGAGCCCAATTTTGATTATGCTCATTGCTAAGTGCTTATCACCACTTATCCGAAACTGATTTTTATGGATCAGAAGCACATAAGATATTATTAAGTGACTAAGAATGATTTCAGCATACAAAACTTTTTTCCTTTTAGGAAACTAATATATGAAAGAGATCCCCGTATGTGGAGGGAAAATTAAAGGACCATAGGAAGGAATAGTTCACTAGAAAGTTGTCAAGTGTTCAAGATCAGTTTCTGAATCTGCTGAATCACTTTGACTATATTTTATTTCCCTCTGTGGTTTTCCTTTCCCTTTCAGCAGCCCACTACTACCATGCTGTGCCCTGGTCTAGAAGTCCCTTCTATTCCTTGTTCAGTCCTTATCAGAATATAAATATATTTGCTACCAATAGAACAAATCTTCTCTCGTCTCTCTCTTTTTCTACATTTTTAAACATTGCCATTTGACAATTAGCTCTTCTTAGGACCTTCTTCCTTGGAATCTATGGCACTGTATTTCTCTTGTATCACTCTTTTGGTCCCATCTTTTAGATTTCCTGTATCATCTCGTTGACTGCCTACTGCTATTCTACTAGAGCTCTATATTTGTACCTCATTGTTTTTCTATTCTATTAAATCTATTCTCATGCATTTTTGCACCCCCTCACCCTATATTACCTATTCCTGTTCATATTTCCAATTATTTTGAAAACGTTTACACAGATGTCTGACTATTGCTTCACCTCAAAGCATTCAAAAATTAAAACATCATCTGCCCCACCCTACAACAGAGCTCTCCCAAATAACTGGTTCTCATCAATGATCAGGTCTCTAACTTGCTCCATAGTCTCCTCTTTCTTGAATTTCAGAGTTTTGCCACTTTTTGCTGTTTACTGATGATGTACATGTAGATGTTTGTTCATGAAATATTTGATCTCTTTTCTTCTTTATTCAAACTTTCCCTATCCTGCAAGGACCCAAATAGCACCACATTCATGAAATTGTCTTAATGCTGCAGTCTTTTATCATCTTTGTTTGTAACTGTATTTTCTGAACACCACAGAAATTGGCAATCATTAAAGAGATATTTTTTAAATAGTCATATTCCTAGAAATAGAATATTTTTATGAAAAAAGTTTTACAGAAAAGTCACTTTTTAGACTAATTAAACCTAATATGCTCATTATAATGTTACTATAGGTTGAGAGGCTTATACTGCTAATACATATTCGTTTTCAGGTTCACTTCTACATATTATTACTGGGTCTAGACATTAGAACAGAATGGATGAAATCCAAGTGTCCATTAACAAGACATTGGAAAAATAAATTATGACACTTCCATGTAGTGAAACATCACACAGTTTTGAAGAAGGATGCACCCATGTCAATATATGTCCTGCAGTACTGTAGTATTGTTCAGAGGGGGAGAAAAGTGCATTGCTGAAGAGGGTACGCAGTTTAACATCATTTGTATACAAAAATAGGCTCATGTATAGATAAGCAATCATATATATATATGTGTGTGTGTGTGTTTTATATACACACACGTACACACACACACACACACACACCTGTACAGGGGAGCTCTTGAAAATTATGCAATAATTTGTCAACAGTGGTTCCTACAAGGGAATGCAATAGTTACAGACATTTCATTAAATTTTGAAATTTTACAATAGGCCTAAATTAATATTATAATAAAATTAATTTATTACAAAACAACAAAATAAGGGTAGGAAAGAACAGTCAAGAAATAGCTATAACTTTAAAGAAAATACTCATTCCATCCCTAGTTGTTGAATTATTGTGAAAAAAATTTTAAATCTCATATGTCACAGTACATTCTTTTTTAAAAAATAAATTTATTTATTTATTATTTATTTTTGGCTGCATTGGGTCTTCATTGCTGCACATGGGCTTTCTCTAGTTGCGGCGAGCAGGGGCTACTCTTCATTGCAGTGCACAGGCTTCTCATTGTGGTGGCTTCTCTTGTTGCGGAGCACGGGCTCTAGGTGCATGGGCTTCAGTAGTTGTAGCACACGGGCTCAGTAGTTGTGGCTCGCGGGCTCTAGAGGGCAGGCTCAGTAGTTGTGGCACACGGGCTTTGTTGCTCCGTTGCACGTGGGATCTTCCCGGACCAGGGCTTGAACCCGTGTCCGCTGCATTGACAGGCGGATTCTTAACCACTGCGCCACCAGGGAAGTCCCAGTGCATTCTATATAAAATGTTAATGGCTTTAATACTTAACAGTTGCAAGCATAAATTATAAGTAGATATTTTTAAAATGGTTTCATTATCTTGGCTCTGCTTTTTTAAGTTTCTAAAGATATTTATATTAATTAATTGAAAAATATATAATACTTGTCTTTACCTGGGAGGTGTTATAAACTTTAAGCAAATTTAATTTGCTATATGTATTTCAGTTGAACGGGAAGATTTAATTAAATGATAATAGATTTTGGAGCGAATAATAATAATAACAAAATAACTATATCTGTCAAAATGACATGCTCTTATAACTTTGTAGTTATAATAGTTTGTAGTTTGAAATGTCATCTAGTTCCCTAACACAACATAGATTTTGGAGTAAATAAAGATGTGATGATTATTCTTACAATACATTATAGTATGAAATTGCCCAGGCTTCACTAATCTTACTGCTCCTAACCTCTATCTACATGCCTTCAGAGTGAGTCTCTCCTTTTATTTCATACTGGAAGCCCTCCCTTGTATAAGTTCACAAATCCTTTTGGTGTCTCACCTTCACCTATTATCAATTCTTCCCTACTTTTCTCTCCTCACCTCCTGCTGCAGAAAATCTCACTTAAGGGCAGTGGCCCAGTCACTGCTCCCAGAGCCACCCTGGGAGAATGCTGCTTTCTGCCTTAGGTGGTCTTCTGGGCTCCCAAAGTGGCAAAACAGAAAGATTGTAAATAGTCAACATTTCCTTTTGGTTTTACCTCACCAGAACTCTGCTGTTTATAACACAGAAATAGCAGGGACACGCTACTCTCCAACTCTTCAATCCAGATCACCTTTGTGTCTACTGCTATTTCATTTTCCTGCTTTGCTTTCTGGTTCCCTGCTCACAGGGATGCACCAACATCCTCCTGGGTCCTCCTTAATGAATGGCAACTTCTCTGAATGCAAATCAGCTTTAAAAAATGGATTCCTGGGTTGAGGGGTTACCTCGATTTCTAACACAGACCTAGATATCGATTTAAGCTTCCTCAATTTTGGAAGATTCTTTGTCTATTCATGTATTCCAGAGATGTAGGGTACATCAAGTTGATTGTGGAGATTTAATCCGCTGCTCCTGAGGCTGCTGGGAGAGATTTCCCTTTCTCTTCTTTGTTCGCACAGCTCCTCTGGTTCAGTGTGGATTTGGCCCCGCCTCTGCGTGTAGGCCGCCTGAGAGCGTCTGTTTCTGCCCAGACAGGACGGGGTTAAAGGAGCAGCTGATTAGGGGGCTCTCGCTCACTCAGGCCCAGGGGAGGTAGGGGTGCGGAATGCAGGGCGAGCCTGCGGCGGCAGAGGCCAACATGACATTGCAACAGCCCAAGGCGCTCTGTGTGTTCTGCCGGGGAAGTTGTCCCTGGATCACGGGACCCTGGCAGTGGTGGGCTGCAGAGGCTCCCGGGAGGGGCGGTGTGGATAGTGCTCTGTGCTTGCACACAGGCTTCTTGGTGGCTGCAGCAGCAGCCTTAGTGTCTCATGCCCATCTCTGGGGTCCGCACTGATAGCTGCAGCTCAAGCCAGTCTTCGGAGCTCGTTTAGGCGGTGCTCTGAATCCCCTCTCCTCAGTACCCCAAAACAGTGGTCTCTTGCCTCTTAGGCAGGTCCAGACTTTTTCCCGGACTCCCTCCCGGCTAGCTGTGGCGCACTAACCCCCTTCTGGCTGTGTTCACGCAGCCAACCCCGTCCTCTCCCTGGGATCTGACCTCTGAAGTACGAGCCTCAACTCCCAGCCCCGCCCACACCGGCGGGTGAGCAGAGAAGCTTCTCGGGCTGGTGAGTGCTTGTCAACACCGATTCTCTGTGCGGGAATCTCTCTGCTTTGCCCTCTGCACCCCAGTTGCTATGCTCTCCTTCATGGCTCCGAAGCTCCCCCCCCCCCCCCCCGCCAGCCCCTGTCCCCGCCAGTGAAGGCCTTCCTAGTGTGTGGAAACTTTTCCTCCATCACAGCTCCCTCGCCTAGGTGCAGGTCCCGTCCCTGTTCTTTTGTTTCTGTTTTTTCTTTTGCTTTACCCAGGTACGTGGGGAGTTTCTTGCCTTTTGGGAAGTCTGAGGTCTTCTGCCAGCGTTCAGTAGGTGTTCTGTAAGAGCTAGTTCCACATGTAGATGTATCTCTGATGTATTTGTGGGGAGGAAGGTGATCTCCACATCTTACTCCTCCACCATCTTGAAGGTCTCTTAGAAGAAATATTTTTTACTAACAATTTTGTTTAGTTTTTTTTTTTTTGCTTTCAGAATTTGAATCGGTATTTCCAAGAACCAGATAATAATAGAAAATTTCTATTCTTTTTCAGTCTTGCTACTTCCTGCAAATCTGGTACTCCAGAAAATAGAACCACTAGCCAAATAAGTCGTACAATTTGAATTAAAATTGTACTGCTGGTCCTGACACTATTGATAATTTTAATTTCCCCTTAACTTCCTTTTTCCACACTTACAGATGGCATTCAAACTGTAAATACATTTAAAAAACATCTGAGGAGAATCTCTTTTTTTCACTTTCTAAATCTTTTATTCTAACTATATTTCACAGTTCACTGTTGTTCCAGTGATTTATGTGTTTGCCATTTTATGTATGATGAAAATGTTAGGTTCACTTGGGTCTGAAGGTTGTATTCATTAATTTTATGGTTATATGATATTTAGTACTAAAATTTTAACATAACTTTGGTAAGGATATTATTTTAAAGAAATAGAGACTTTTTAAAAAATTTTGTTTGTTTTTCAACAAGTATGTGAGATCCTAAGGAAAAGGAACTTGAAATGGGAATCTAAATGGCAGGACCCTCACAGGAAGAGCCCATGGAATTCAGATACATACCTAAAAGGTTTTAATCACCTCCAATGCACCCCACTGGTGAGAAAGGGATTATCACTAGGACAATGGGGATGGCCAAATACACAAGACCCACCTGAAACTAAACATGTGAGATCCACAGATTAGCATATAAACCCATAACCCACTGGGGAGGGCACCGCACACCACTCACTCTGGGCCACAAAGGGGTTGCCTTCAGGAACATAGTGAACAAGTAGGGACTCTGGAAGATAGATTTTAAAGCATCAAGGGGGTAGGGTGACCCTGGTTCCTTAAAAAGGATGTGGTTGGCTTCTTTGAATAATTCCACCACCAGCAGGGAATTTAAACCAAGCCTCAGGGTTAAGGAGAAACTGTACTTAGTCCCTTTGATAAGAAGACTGATTGGCTAGGGGACTCTATTCACAGAAGCAGAGTTGAGAGGGGAGCTTGCAGTTAGGCCATTGGAGGCCTTGCAAGTTTCACCAGCTGTCATGGCAGCACATAGTATCAGGCCATAATATCAGGTTTTATTTTCAGGCCTTACAGCACAAAACCACTCTTATGTTGTCTTTTGTTTGTGAGGAACAAATATTTTCTCTGGTAGTATAAAAATGATGTTTTATTATAAAGGCAAAACAGAGACTCTTATGGAAATCCAAGACCCAGAATTATGGCAAGACTTCAGGAACCAAACTTGTGTTCTGTGTTCTTAAAGGATGGTTTCTCCCCCTTCCATAGATGATCTGCTTGGCTGTGTGTTTCTGATCCTTACACTCTCTCTTGACTCTTCCTCTTCCTAATAATCTTAGATGCTTCTCATGAGAGCCACACTCCTCAACCTTAGAAATACTTGACTTTCTAGCTCTAATGAGTGCTAACATCTGGCAACCTCGTTCTATGCTTCCAGGTTCAAATTCTTAAGACAGCATTTGATTGTCTTAGACTTTTGCATTCTTGAAGAGGCATCAACACCAGGCTAAGTCATATGCTCATGGCAAGCTTAGGAATGAGCTATTTCTGAGATAGACGTCTGTTCTTTTTATGTATAATTAGCCTCAGCTGATATAGATATGGGGATATATGAGAAAACATAGCTAAATAATTGAGCAGATACTGAGGGCAAAGATTTTCTCAGCCAGGAAAGGTGTGGGAAGCAGGACCTTCTGAATGTGCATAGCAAAATATCTCAGAGCATCAAATCAGTTCCCCTCTGCAGTTTTCTCTTTAAGGAAATAAAAATATAATTTCTCATCCACCAAGTCAAATGAGTGAATCAGCCTGTCTTTTTGTTCTTTCTCCTGCCCACTCCCTTTTCTTCTCTAATTTTGTTGCACTAAATATGTCATTTTCTTTCTTAGTACTTGTCTCTTTATTTGAAATATACAGCCATTAACCTGGTGCAAGCAGGCTCCTTTCCTTTCAGCTTGGGTCTGTTAAAACTGTCCTCTGGCACTTCCAGACTCTCTTCCTGCCAGCCCCTCCTATACCCAGCCCAACTGATCCTAAAGAAACACGATTTTCAATAAATTGCCTTATCTCTCTATCCCAACAGAATTTTCTTCAGAGCAATACCTTGCAATGATTTCTGTGTTTTGTTGTATCTGCTCTACTTCTTGATAAAAGGGGAACTGGCTCTCTAGAGAATTTTACATCTATATAAAAGATTGGAATTACAGGGTAGAAAAGTCAAGATTAAAAAAAATAATAACAGTAAGCCTCAGGATTATTATATTTTGTTGTCTTTGTCTGTTCCCCGAACCAGATTATAACCTCCTGGAGAATAAGAATTAAGTCTCATGGTTCTTTTTAACCCAGCCAGAATTCAATCATATATACTTTTGATGATGGTGATACTGTTGATTTCTTTATGCTTTGAAAGCATAAATAGTGAGTTATTTATATTGGTTATTTGATTCAGTTGCTTACAATCAGCCACACTAAGTCTTTAGAAGCCTTTGGTCTATTGACATTTGAAGTGATCATTTATACTTATATATTTATTGGTGTTTCATTACTTTTTTTCTGGTTATTTTGTACTTCTCTATTCTTTTCTTCTTTTTGCTTCCTTCCCTTATGGTTTGATGTTTATCTTAGTGGTATTCTTGTGTTCCTTTCTTTCTAGTTTTTATGTATCTATTGTAGATTTTTGATTTGTGGTTATCATGGGGGCTTTTATATGTTGACCTATAACTATATCTACTTGTTTTTAAACTGATAGTCATTGAAGTTCAAGCACATTATAAAAGATCTGTATTTTTCATCCTGTCCCTCAAATTTTGTGTTTTTGTTGTAATATTTCACATCTTCATGTTTATCCCTTAACTATTTATTGAGGTTATAGTCTATTTTACTTTTTTTCTTTTTTACTAGCTTATTTAAGTTGTTGATTCACAGCCTTTACTATATATTTTCCTTTACTAGTGGATTTTTTTCTTTTCCTATAAATTCTTCCCTTTTACTGTAGCCTTTTCTTTTCCACTTAAAAAAGACCATTTCACATTTTTTTGAGTCAGTTTAATATTGATGAACTCTTTTAATTTTTACTTATTTCAGAAGTTATTTGTCTCTCCTTCAATTGTGAATGATAACCTGCTGGGTAAAGTATCCTAGGTTGTAAGTTTTTTCCCTTTCAGCATTTGAAATATATCATGCCGCTGCCTTCTGGCCTGCAAAATTTCTTCAGAAAAATTAGCTGATAGCCTTATGGGGGTTCCCTTGTATGTTACTCTTTGTTTTTCTCTTGCTGCTTTTAAAATTCTCTCTTTATCTGTAACTTTGGCCATTTTAATAATGTCTTGGTGTGTGTCTCTTTCAGATCATCTTGTATGAGTCTCTCTGTGCTTCCTGTACTTGTGTATGTGTTTCCTTCTTCAGGTTTAGGAAGTTATCAGCCATAATTTTATTATGGCTTTTAATTTTTAAAATTTTATCTGGGATCCCCATAATGTGAATGTTAGTAGGTTTGGTGTTATTCTAGAATTCCGTTAAACTGCTCTCATTTTTTCTTTTTGTTGTTGTTGTTGTTATGATTGGGTGATTTCCATTACTATGTCTTCCAGATCACTTATGAATTCTTCTGCATCACCTAGTCTGCTCTTAATTCCTTCTAGTGCGTTTTTCATTTCAGTTATTATATTCCTCAGCTCTGACTGGTTCTTTAGTTTCTTGTTAAAATTCTCACTGTGTCCATCTATTCTTTTCCCTAGTTCACTTAGCATTCTGATTACAAATGGTTTGAACTCTTTATCTGGTAAATTATTTACCTCTGTTTCATTAGTTTTTTTTTTTTTTTCAGGAAATTTTACATGTTATTTCACTTGTTAAATCCCTCTGTCTTTTCATTTTGCTTAACTTTTTCTGTTTCTGAAATTAGGTGAAACACATCTGTTCTGGACTTGAAAGGGTATCCTTTTGGGGAGCATCCCTATATAGTCTATGTATATCCAGTGGCTTAGTGGGAGAGCTGGATCTGAAGTGAGCATGGGTCATGTCTTCTCCCAGGGTGATAGCTAGCGGCTATCACCTTGATGGGAGGTGGGGCTGGAGATGGTGGGACTAGGGCTAAAGCCAGGTATGAGCTGGGGCTTCCCCTATGCTCAGTGGCCATCATTTTCCTACTGGGGGTGGGGTCAGGTCCCAAGGTGATATAGCAGAAGGGTTTGGTCCAAGCTGGTTTTGATCCTTCTAAGTGTGCACTCTCCCCACTCCCAGAAGCAGCACCTTTGCCCCAGAGGGGAGAAGTGCTGGAACAACAGGGGCCAGAGTGGTTGCCCAGTGTGGGCCAGGGCATGCTCTGAGACAGTTCTGGCACACCAGTGAGAACTTCAGACTGCTTCTGATCTGCTGTTTCCATGAGTACCAGTAAGGGCCACCCTTTTCCCATTCAGATGAAGTGCCATGGTCAGCCAGCTCCATACCCCTCAAACTGTGCACTCTCTTTGCCAGTAGCAGTCTTTGCCCTAGTGTGGAATTGTGCCTGAGCTAGAGGTGCAGGGGCAAGCACATGGTGTGGGCTGGAGCACACTCTGGGGTCTGGGTCCTGGGCAGTTTCAGTATGCTTCGGCTGCCTTGTTTTGGAAGTAAGCAAGTAACTACTTGTTCTTCATGAGTGGAGTCTAGATTTCTTTTAAACCTCCTATTAGTCCCACTGTTTTTTGAAGCAGCTAAGAGGACTTGTCTTCCTGGTGTCAGATCCAGGGCTGGGGTACCCAATATGTGATTCAAACTGCTCGCTTTCTAGGGAGCATTTCTGAGCCCATGTAATCCTCCTCCTCTTCTATATCCCCTCCTAGGGGCACAGGTCCTGAACTGATCTCTTCTCTTCCTACCTGACTCTGTGTGGATCTTTCTTTACAGCCTTTATTGTAGAGGAGGCTTTCAGTCAGCCTCCGGTTTGTTTTCAGTGAGAATTTTTCACATATGGATGTATTTTTGATGTGTTTGTGGGGGAGGTGAGCTCAACATCCTCCAACTCCACCATCTTGATCTCCCCTCAACAAAAGATTAGTAACTACTTTATTTCTATAAAGTATAAAAGGATTAATATTAGCTTATAGAAATTTCACAATATTCTGATTTCAAATCAGGAAAGGATTATGTGTTTTTATAGCCATAGCTTCTTTTTTCAATTTTGTGGATCTGTAAATGCATAAAAAGAATTCATCCTGACTCCAGACTGACAAGATTGGATTGACAGCTGATAAAAGTTGTCAACATTGCCTGTCATATTGAAACTTAGTAGACTATAAAATGCTTATAAAAGCTTCAAGTTATCCAGTCAATACTGGGATTTCATTAAGAATTAATTAAAACAAATTTGCTTGTTAATAAAGCTCAAAATATCAGTCAGTTTTATCACTAAAACGTGTGACTAACTTGTGTGTTATGTGATGTATGTGTACATCCATGGTTAAGAAATGAGATCTCGGGGCCTCCCTGGTGGCGCAGTGGTTGAGAGTCCGCCTGCCGATGCAGGGGATACGGGTTCGTGCCCCGGTCTGGGAGGATCCCATATGCCGCGGAGCGGCTGGGCCCGTGAGCCATGGCCGCTGGGCCTGCGCATCCGGAGCCTGTGCTCCGCAACGGGAGAGGCCACAACAGTGAGAGGCCCGCATACCGCAAAAAGAAAAAAAAAAAAAGAAATGAGATCTCATAGGCCTTTTTTTAGTTTATACTGAAAGCAACAGTGTGCAAAGGGATGTGCAAAATTTTTAATTAAAATTAGGTCAGAGCATACACACGGCCAAGGTTAATTTCAATATTTTTCACAACGAGCAAAATAGGGAACAATATCTCTTTACTTTGATATGTCATTCCAGAATGGATTTTGTACTTAACATTCATATTGATTCACATATTAGAACAAAATTAATTTCATTGAGAAAGTGAAAATAGAGTACTTCCTATGTCCAACTTACTACAATATAACAGAGTAAAACTTGTTAAAGTTGTACTTAAATTATATATTAAATTAATTTAATGTATTTGTTTTATTTTATTCATTCCTTAATTAAATTACCCAGCCCTCATGACACTTTTACTTTCTTATAGAAATGATAAAAATATCTTTCTAAGCTTCTGCGTTACTTTAAGTCACTAACAAGCAACTTATTTGATTAAAAATAATCTTATTTATTATGCAATAATTTATTGATAGTGTACTATGTTCTCTGTATTCTACAAAGTGGTGGTGATAAAATAGTAAGCAAAACAGACACATTACCTATATTCATGGAGTTAACAGTTTATTGAGAGAAAATATACATATTTAAATAGTCCTACCATGAAAAATTGTATCTCAAACAAGTGTTATAAAGGAGAGGTTTCCAAGACTATGAGAGTCTGGGTAGGGGAATTTGACATAATGAAGCAGGTCAAGAAAGTCTTGAAGGAGTTACACTTTAGTTTAGATCTGAAGGATTGGTACCAGTTTTGGTAAAAAGAATCAGAGAAGGATCTAACAGCTCAGGCAGAAGAGCTGCATAAATGTCCATTGGCAAAATGCAGTTCAATGAATACAGGGAGTTTTGTAGGTTAAGTTGTGCTCTCCCTGAAAGATATGCTGAAGTCCAAACCTCTAGTACCTAAGAATGTGATCTTATTTGAAAATAGAGTCTTGGCAGATTTAACAAAGTTAAAATGATGTTGTTATGGTAGACCCCCAGTCTAATATGACTGCTGTTCTTATAAAAAGGGGAAATTTGGACACAGATATGCACAGAGGGAAGACTATGTGAAGAGACACAGGGAGAAAATAACCATCTTTAAGCCAGGGAATGCCTGAAGCTACTAGAAGCTTGGAGAGAGGCCTGGGACAGATCCTTCTCTGGCACCTTCGGGAGAGCATGGCCCTGTTCACATTTTGATTTTGGATTTCTGGTCTGAAGAAAACTGTGAGACAACAAATTTCTGTTGTTTTAAGCCACGCTGTTTGTGTTACTTTGTGACAGCAACCTTAGGAAACTAGTATAGGGATTGAAAGCAGGTTAATGCAGATGAAAAGGGAGAATAAGAGTAAATTGATCTGAAGAGAAGATGGAGCAATAGGTAGGAACCAGGTCATGGAGAGAGTCCTAAAGGCCATTGTAGGAGTTTTGTTTTTATTCTGAGAGCAAAATAGTTAAGCAATCCAAACAGAGATGATAGTAGCTTGGACAAGAGTGGTGATAATGGTTATGAAGAGAAGTCAATGGGAACAAGAGAGTGGATTGAAAATTATAAATAACTTACAAAAAAGCAAGTTTACTCAATGATATCACTCCAGAAATTCTCTGCTCTTTTCTTTTACCATTAAATTTTCAGTCTACACTGGATCATTCTCCTCACCATCAAAGGGTACCTCTTTTTTCTATCTGCTTCTTTTTTGGTTGTTGATAACAGATTCATTGAGATATAGTTGACATATTATGTACATATTAAAAGTGTGAAGTTTAATAAAAGTTGACTTATTGATATAGCCATCAAACTCTGACCACAGTCAAGATAATGAACATATCCAACCACGAAAGTTTTCTAGTATCCTTCTGCAGTGACTTTCTTTATCCCTAGTGATATTGCTATCTTTGAAATCAATTTTGTCTGGTATTAATATAACCACTCCAGTTTTCTTTTGCTTATTATTAGCATGGCATATCATTTGTCATCATTTTACTTTTCACCTATTTGTATCTTTGTATTAAAGTAGGTCCCTCACAGACAGCAAATAATCGAGTCATGCTTTCATACCTAATCAGATAATCTTTTGCTTTTAATTGGGAGTGTTTCATTTATTTACACTTAATGTTACTCTTAGCATGGTTAAGTGTTAATCATTTGCCACTTGCTTTCTATTTGTCTCATTTGTTCTTTGTGTTTTGGCCTTTTTCTCTGCCTTCTTTTGGATTGAATATTTTAATTTTTTCATTTTATTTATATTATTGTCTTATAGCTATTATTTTTGGCTATTTTAGTGGTCAATTCTACCTTTAATATTAAGTGGTGTACCACATCACAGATAGAGAAATTTATAAGAATGTAAGTCACACTTATACTTCTCCTGATCTTCCTATTGTTATCATTATGCTTATTATTTTACATATGTTAAAAATCTCACAAGTCAAATATCATTGGAATATATTTAAATATTAAGTTCTGGACTGGTTTTGATTGATATGTTTTTATTGTCATTATGGTTCAGATTTTACTTCTTTGCATATCTGGTAATTTTTCATTTTATGCCAGGTGCTTTGATTTGTTACCTTTTGGGCGCTATATATATTTTATATATCCTATAAATATTATTTAGCTTTATTCTGAGAAATAGTTAAGTTACTTAGGAGAAGTTTGATTCTTTTGGGTCCTGCTTTAAACTTAGGTGGAAACAGAACAGTATTTAGTTCTGGATCCTTTTTTTTTTGTCCCACTGCCTCGGCAGCGTCTTTCTAAGTACTCTTCCTAATACCCCCATGAATTATGAGTTTTCCTGGTCTGAAAAACATTCACTATTTCCAGCCTTGTGTGAACTCTGAAAATCATTTCCTCTAATCCTTTCAGGTGGTTATTTTCACAGCCTTTGGTAGTTTCCTCACAAACATGCACTGATCGGTACCCAGATGAATAATCAAGGGGACATATGTGCAAATCTCTGGAGTTTTCTCTCTGCTGCTCTCTTCTCTTCAGAATGCTACCCTCTTTAGATTCCTAGCCCTGTCTACTCCTGGAAAGATTGTTTATCTTTAAAAGATTGTTTATACTTTCTTTACTCATAACTCATTTCCTCCTTTTTTAAGTCTCTTTCCCTCTTGTATTCGCCTCTCTCTAAAATACTTAGCGAGTCACCAATGACCATCATTTTGATAAACCTATGGGCTGATTTTTGGTCTAAGTGATATGGCCTCCATAATTTTTGATCTCATCTTTACTGATTTCCCCCCTCACTCACTCCACTACCTTTCTTTTTAATTCCTCAAACGTAGTCTGTATGATTTTTTTCTTGATTATTTATACTGGCTGTTCCCTCTGCTTGGAATGACTTTTCTTCAGATAATTACCAGCCTAACTCACTGCCCTTTTCCAAGCCTGATCACCCGACTTAAAATTACAACAACTTCCTTTGATAGCTAGTCTTTAAAAATGACCCTCACTGAACATTGTGTAGCCCCCTCCCCTTGAATCTGGGCTGCCCTGGGTCTTGTTTGTAACCAATAAAATGTATCAAATGTGACAATCTAAAACTTCTGAGGCTAAGTCAGAGGAAGTTTTGCAGAATCTATCTTGGTTTCTTGAAATACTAACTCTCAGGATGGTCGCTGACAGAACACTGTCTCTCAGAACACAGCCTCCATGCTGGGAAGCCAAAGTCACATGGAGAGACCACCTATAGGCACTATGGCTAATCACCTCAACTGAGCTTCAACTGCTGGCCATGTGAGTGATTCATCTTGGAACTCCATCCAGCACAGACAAAAGCCCTAGTTAATATCTTTCTGAAAATACATGAGAAACCCAAGTGAGAACCAACCGGCTGAGCCCAGTTAAAGCACAATACTATAGAAAATAATAATACCTTATTTTAAGCCACTTAGTTTTGAAGTAGTTTATAGTTAAGGATGACTAGAAATCCCCTTTCCCTGCTTAATTTCAAATCCCCTATACTACATTTTATTTTTCCCCCTGAATATTTATTATTCTTTAATATAATTTATGACTTGCTGGTTTATTATGTTTAGTATTTATTTTTTGTCTGGCTGTCTTCACTAGATTAAAAACTCTAAGAAGGTGCTGATCATTGTCTATTTTCTTCCATAATATATCTTAATTTTCTAGAACAGTATGCCTGGTATACAGTAGGGATTCAATAAATATTTGTAGAAAGAATAACTGAAAAAAGCAGTAGTCTATCATAAAAATTAAACAACAATCATTCTAGAGATGATCATAAATTCACCTTAAATGTGACACATTTCCAAAACCAAAATGATAAATTAAGGTGTCAACAAATATCATAGAGTGTCTTTCAATTTAGGAACTTATAAATAGCAAACTGAAAGGTAACTATTAGGAGAACTAGAAGCTACTTGAAATTACTTTTAAATATTAGACCATTATATGACTCTTGGTAGTGATGTTACATTACTATAAAATTTTATGGAGTAATAATGAACAGAAGACCAAAGAATTTTTGTTCAAAAGTAACAAAACAAAATTTAAGATGAGGAGCATATAACTATAATTTTCCAGGAGAAGGATTTCTGGCCATACCTTTTTTGAGTGATTAAAGAGTTAACATAATTTGAGTTATACAGGTTTATTAACATCAATTTGGCACTATTTAATGGACTGTCTGCTGGAGATTGACTTGTATTTGTGCTCAAAATATATAAAATATATTTTTCAAAAAAAGGAGGGGGAGAGAAATTGATTTATTGTGTTGGTGTCCAAATGCAGTTCAAATTGCTTTTTGTGAAAGAGTGATGTCATGCTATTTCCTTAAAGATCTTTTATCTTGAAAACTGTATTTCAGTTCTTAGATAGTTATAAATAAGTGATATGAAGAATGGCTATGAGTTTTTAAGGAAAAATACTTTTTAAGAATGTTCACTGAAAATCCTTTTAAAACTATAGGCTCTGAATTTTTAAAACATTCAGATAGATTCATTTTTTTGAATCTACAACTAGAATCTTGATATTTTTGTAAAAGAATCATCAAAGTTTGACTTCTAATGCCAACATGCATTTTTAAGCAAACTAAAACATAGAAAAATGCCAAGCACCTTCCTCTAAGCTTTCAATGTACATGAATTTTATATTAATCCTTTTGGACTCCTTCTGAACTTGAATATCTTACAGGTCTGACTGGGACATTTATAAATTCTTATGCTCAATGAATTCAGTCATTGGGTATATGTAATTTAAAACAATGAGGCATAACTGTCGGGGGTGCTTAAAAACATCAGTATGGATAGATAGCACAGACTCAGCATACAGATTGAGATTTCATGTGAGCCAAGGGAAAAGGCTAAAATTTAGTCTGAATTTGGAGCAAAACCAAAATTAAGACCAAACCTTACTGCAACACACTGAAACTGAAGTTTTTTATGTTTTCTTTATAGACAGGACTATTTCTCATTTACTTAACTTCTGCTATACAACCTTCACATTAAAAAGCAAAACAAACAAAATAAAATGTCATTAAACAATAATACATTGGGCTTCCCTGGTGGCGCAGTGGTTGAGAGTCTGCCTGCCGATGCAGGGGACACGGGTTCGTTCCCTGGTCCAGGAGGATCCCAGATGCCACGGAGCGGCTGGTCCGTGAGCCATGGTCACTGAGCCTGCGCATCCGGAGCCTGTGCTCCACAATGGGAGAGGCCACAACAGTGAGAGGCCCGCGTACAGCAAAAAAACAAACAAACAAAAACCCAATAATACATGATGTAGTTTGCTAAACAATTTACAGTTTTTTTGTAAGTGCTGCTAACAGATTCTAACCTAACATTACCATTATCCTACATTCCTTTCCTTATAGAATGGACTATCATGATAACTAGGCACTAAGTTAAGTCAATAAAAGTTGCCAAGTTGCCCCTTTTGAAATAGTTTTACATAAAGAATGACTTGAGGTTATTTAGTCCTTGGTGGTAGAAATCTTTAACATGAAACCAAGTAGCTGCTTTTTTTAGGCTTTGATTTAAGGGAAGTCAAAATCAAATGCACAAGGCCTGAAACATGGTGAAAAGGAGTGAAGTGGGCATAGTGGAGACTGAAGCTTGTAAGCCCTATCTGAGTGGGACAGCTACCCCTCACCTCTACCAGATGGTTGCCATGCTGAAATGTGGGCCCAAGGATGCCAGATGTTTTGTTCCTGTGAGAAAAGCCAGGAATATGAGTTTATCATGTCATATCTCAAAACTAATAAACATGGAATTTACTTCATTTTTTGTACTCTATGTAAGGCAAAAAGAATGAAACAAACAAATAAACAAACATATGCATATATTAAATTTGGTCTACAGTTTACTAGTTTTAGGTCAACTCATGTTATAACTTTTTCTAAATAATGACCATCAGGATAACCTCTTAAATTTCCTCACATTCCTCAACTACCAACTTGTTGACACTAGCAAGGTAGCATAGTAAAACAAGAAAAATGCTGTGTTTCTACCTTAGGCTAATTTTTTCAACTGTCAGTTTACCACTGCTAAAACCTCCTCATTTTTCATTCATTTATTTTATATCTATATATCTTCTACTTTATGCCAGGTAATGTTTTAGGCTCTTGTGCCACAGCAATGAGTAATATATATTATGACCTGATTCTCAGAGAGCTTATACTCTATTGGAGGAAAAAATCGTTGCTAGGAAAATATGATTAGTTTCATCTAGTAGTAAATGCTTTGAAGAACAATAAGACAGGTCATGAATTAGATAGTGGATCTCTGGGTGTGTACGTTTATATCATTTGGGCAGGAAGGCTTCACTGAGGAAGTGATATTTGATCACAGATTTGAATGACATGAAGGAGCCAGTCATGAGAAGCTATGGAGAAGAAGCCTGTGATTTCACTGGGAAGAACAAGACATAAGTCCTAACTTGGGAAATGACTTGGTGTGTTACAAGTATAGATATAAGGTCAGTGTGGATATATATGAATGATCATGGGAAAGTACAGTGGGGGCTTAGTTCATAGAGTGATTCAGGAGCCAAATATAGGTTATGTAGGAAGCATTTCGTGGTTTTTAAGCATGAGAGTGAATGACATGATCTGATATAGATGAAAACACACAAACAAAAACAAATCACTCTGTTGGTGGATGAAAGTTAAGAGTGGAAGAAGAGGTGGGATCTTCAAGATGGCAGAGGAGTAAGACGTGGAGATCACCTTCCTCCCCACAAATACATCAAAAGTACATCTACGTGTGGAACAACTCCTACAGAACACCTACTGAACTCTGGCAGAAGACCTCAGACTTCCCAAAAGGCAAGAAACTCCCCATGTACCTGGGTAGAGCAAAAGAAAAAAGAAAAAAGAGACAAAAAAATAGGAACAGGACATGCACCTCTGGGAGGGAGCTGTGAAGGAGGAAAATTTTCCACACAATAGGAAGCCCCTTCACTGGCGGAGATGGGGGGTGAGCAGAGGGGAAGCTTCAGAGCCACGGAGGAGAGTGCAGCAACAGGGGTGCAGAGGACAAAGCAGAGAGATTCCCGCACAGAAGATTGGTGCTGACCAGCACTCACCAGCCTGAGAGGCTTGTTGGCTCACCCGCTGGGGTGGGCAGGGGCTGCGAGCTGAGGCTTGGGCTTTGGAGGTCAGATCCCAGTGAGAGGACTGGGGTTGGCTGTGTGAACACAGCCTGAAGGGGGTTGGTGTGCCACAGCTAGCCGGAAGGGAGTCTGGGAAAAAGCCTGGAATTGCCTAAGAGTCAAGAGACCTGGAACTGCCTAAGAGTCAAGAGACTATTGTTCTGGGGTGCGCAAGGAGAGGAGATTCATAACACAACCTAAACAAGCTCCAGAGATGGGCTGGAGCTGCGACTATCAGCATGGACATCAGAGACAGGCATCACATTCTGACACGGCTGCTGCAGCCACCAAGAAGCCTGTGTGCAAGCACAGGTCACTATCCACACCGCCCCTACCAGGAGCCTGTGCAGGCCACCACTGCCAGGGTCCTATAATCCAGGGACAACTTCCCCAGGAGAACACACAGCATGCCTCAGGCTGTTGCAATGTCATGCTGGACTCTGCCGCCACAGGCTCACCCCACATTCTGTCCCCCTACCTCACGCCAGCCTGAGTGAGCCAGAGCCCCCTAATCAGCTGCTGCTTTAACCCCATTGTGTCTGGGCAAAGAACAGACGCCAGAGGGTGACCTACATGCAGAGGTGGGGCCAAATCCAAAGCTGAACCCCAGGAGCTGTGTGAACAATGAAGAGATAGGGAAATTTCTCCCAGCAGCCTCAGGAGCAGCAGACTAAATCTCCACAATCAACTTGATGTACCCTGAATCTGTGGAATACCTGAGAAGACAATGAGTCATCCCAAAATTGAGGTAGTGGACATTGGGAGCAACTGTAGACTTAGGGTTTGCTGTATGCAACTGACTAGTTTCTGATTTTTATGTTTACCTTAGTTTAGTTTTTACTGCTTGTTATCACTGGTGGATTTGTTTATTAGTTTGGTTGCTCTCTTCTTCTTTTTCCTTTTATTTTTAAATTACTTTTTTATTCTTTTAATTTAATAATTAAATTTTTTTAATTTTAATAACTTTATTTATTTTATTATATTTTGTTTTCTTTCTTTTTTTCCTCCCTTTTCTTCTGAACCTTGTGGCTGACAGAGTCTTGGTGCTGTGGCTCATTGTCAGGCCTCAGCCTTTGAGGTGGCAGAGCTGAGTTCAGTACATTAGACCACCAGAGAACTCCCGGCCCCATGTAATATCAATCAGCGAGAGCTCTCCCAGAGATCTCCATCTCAATGCTAAGACCTAGCTCCACTCAATGACCAGCAAGCTCCAGTGCTGGACTCCCCATGCCAAACAACCAGCAAGACAGAGAGGCTGGCTAAAATCATAATAAGTTCACAAACACCCCAAAACACACCACTGAACGTGGTCCTGCCCACCAGAAAGACAAGATCCAGCCTCATCCACTAGAACACAGGCACCAGCCCTTCCACCAGGAAGCCTATGCAACCCAGTGAACCAACCTTACCCACTGGGGTCAGACACCAAAAACAACGGGATCTACAAACCTGCAGCATGTGAAAAGGAGACCCCAAACACAGTAACTTAAGCAAAATGAGAAGACAGAGAAATACACAGCAGATGAAGGAGCAAAGTAAAAACCAACCAGACCAAACAAATGAAGAAGAAATTGGCAGTCTACCTGAAAAAGAATTCAGAGTAATGATAGTAAAGATAATACAAAATCTTGGAGACAGAAAGGAGAGGATAAAAGAAACGTTTGAGGGCTTCCCTGGTGGCGCAGTGGCTGAGAGTCCGCCTGCCGATGCAGGGGACGTGGGTTCATGCCCCGGTCGGGGAGGATCCCACATGCCGTGGAGCGGCTCAGCCCGTGAGCCATGGCCACTGAGCCTGCACCTCTGGAGCCTGTGCTCCACAACGGGAGAGGCCACAACAGTGAGAGGCCTGCGTACTGCAAAAAAAAAAAAAAAAAAAAACAAACAAAGAAAAAAAGAAAGAAAAAGAAACATTTGACAAGGACCTAGAAGAACTAAAGAGCAAACAAACAATGATGAACAACACAATAAATGAAATTAAAAATTCTCTAGAAGGAATCAATGACAGAATAACTGAGGCAGAATAATAAATAAGTTACCTGGAAGATAAAATAGTGGAAATAACTACTACAGAGCAGAATAAAGAAAAAAGAATGAAAATAATTGAGGACGGTCTTAGAGACCTCTGCAACAACATTAAACCCACCAACATTCGAATTATAGGGATCTCAGAAGAAGAAGAGAAAAAGAAAGGGACTGAGAAAATATTTGAAGAGATTATAGTTGAAAACTTCCCTTATATAAGAAAGGAAATAGTTAATCAAGTTCAGGAAGCACAGAGAGTCCCATACAGGATAAAGCCAAGGAGAAACATGCCAAGACACATATTAATCAAGCTATCAAAAATTAAATAAAAAAATATTAAAAGCAGCAAGGGAAAAATAAGAAATAGCACACAAGGGAATCCCCATAAGGTTAACAGCTGATCTTTCAGCAGAAGCTCTGTAAGTCAGAAGGGAGTGGCAGGACATATTTAAAGTGAGGAAAGGGAAAAAGCTACAACCAAGATTACTCTACCCAGCAAGGATCTCATTCAGATTCGACGGAGAAATTAAAACCTTTACAGACAAGGAAAAGCTAAGAGAATTCAGCACTACCAAACCAGCCTTTCAGCAAATGCTAAAGGAACTTCTCTAGGCAAGAAACACAACAGAAGGAAAAGACCTACAATAACAAACCCAAAACAATTCAGAAAATGGTAATAGGAACATATATATTGATAATTACCTTAAATATAAATGGATTAAATGCTCCAAACAAAAGACATAGATTGGCTGAATGGACAGGAAAACAAGATCCGAATATATGCTGTGTACAAGAGACCCACTTCAGCCCTAATGACACATACAGACTGAAATTGAGGGGATGGAAAAAGATATTTCATGCAAATGGAAAACAAAAGAAAGCTGGAGTAGCAATTCTCATATCAGACAAAATAGACTTTAAAATAGAGACTATTACAAGAGACAAAGAAGGACACTACATAATGATCAAGGGATTAATCCAAGAAGAAGATATAACAATTGTAAATATTGATGCATCCAAAATAGGAGCACCTCAATACATAAGGCAAATGCTAACATCCATAAAAGGGGAACTTGACAGTAACACAATCATAGTAAGGGACTTTAACACCCGTCTTTCACCAATGGATAGATCATCCAAAATGAAAATAAATAAGAAAACACAAGCTTTAAATGAGACATTAAACAAGATGGACTTAATTGATATTTATAGGACATTATCCAAAAGCAACAGAATACACTTTCTTCTCAAGTACTCATGGAACATTCTCCATTATAGATCATATCTTGGATAACAAATCAAGCCTCGGTAAATTTAAGAAAATTGAAATTATATCAAGTATCATTTTGACCACAATGCTATGAGACTAGATATCAATTACAGGAAAAAAACTGTAAAAAATACAAACATATGGAGAATGAACAGTATGCAACTAAATAACCAAGAGATCACTGGAGAAATCAAAGAGGAAATAAAAAATACCTAGAAACAAATGACAATGAAAACACGATGACCCAAAACCTATGGGATGCAGCAAAAGCAGTTCTAAGAGGGAAGTTATAGCAATACAGTCCTACCTCAAGAAACAAGAAACATCTCAAATAAACAACCTAACCTTTCACCTAAAGCAATTATGGAAAGAAGAAGAACAACAAAAACCTCACATTAGCAGAAGGAAAGAAATAATAAATATCAGATGAGAAATAAATGAAAAAGAAATGAAGAAAACAATAGCAAAGATCAATAAAACTAAAAGCTGGTTCTATGAGAACATAAACAAAATTGATAAACCATTAGCCAGACTCATCAAGAAAAAAAGGGAGAAGACTAAAATCAACAGAATTAGAAATGAAAAAGGAGAAGTAACAACTGACACTGCAGAAATAACAAGGATCATGAGAGATTACTACAAGCAACTCCATGCTATAAATATGGACAACCTGGCAGAAATGGACACATTCTTAGAAAAGCACAACCTTCTGAGACTGAACCAGGAAGAAAGAAAATATAAACAGACCAATCACAAACACTAAAATTGAGACTGTGATTAAACAAACCAAACCAAACCAAAACAAAACAAACAAACAAACAAAAAAAAACAGCAAACAAAAGCCCAGGACCAGAGGGCTTCACAGGCAAATTCTATCAAACATTTAGAGAAGAACTAACATTTATCCTTCTCAAACTCTTCCAGAATATAGCAGAGGGAGGAACACTCCCAAACTCATTCTACAAGGCCACCATCACCCTGATACCAAAACCAAAGATGTCACAAAAAAATAAAACTACAGGCTAATATCACTGATGAACATAGATGCAAAAACCTCAATAAACTACTGTCAAACAGAATCCAGCAGCACATTAAAAGGATCATACACCATGTTCAAGTGGAGTTTATCCCAGGAATGCAAAGATTCTACAATATACAGAAATCAATCAATGTGATACACCATATTAACAAATTGAAGGATGAAAGCCATATGATCATGTCAATAAATGCAGAAAATGCTATCAACAAAGTTCAACACCCATTTATGATAAAAACCCTTCTGAAAGTAGGCATAGAGGGAACTTGCCTCAACAAAATAAAGGCCATATATGACAAACCCACAGCCAACATCTTTCTCGATGGTGAAAAACTGAAACCATTTCCTCTAAGGTCAGGAACAAGATAAGTCTGCCCACTCTCACCACTCTTATTCAACATAGTTTTGGGAGTCTTGCCGTAGCAGTCAGAGAAAAAAAGAAATAATAGGAATCCAAACTGGAAAAGAAGTAAAACTGTCACTGTTTGCAGATGACGTGATACTATACGTAGAGCATAGTAAAGATGCTACCAGAAAACTACTAGAGCTAATCAATGAATTTGGTAAAAAGCAGGATACAAAATTAATGCACAGAAATCTCTTGCATTGTTTTACACCAATGATGAAAAATCTGAAAGAGACATTAAGGAAACACTCCCATTTACACTGCAACAAAAAGAATAAAATACCGAGGAATAAGCCTACTTAAGGAGACAAAAGACCTGCATGCAGAAAACTATAAGACACTGATGGAAGAAATAAAAGATGATACCAACAGATGGAGAGATATACCATGATCTTGGATTGGAAGAATCAACATTGTGAAAATGACTAGTACCCAAAGCAATCTACAGATTCAATGCAATCCCTGTCAAACTTCAAATGGCATTTTTCACAGAACTAGAACAAAAAAATTCACAATTTGTGTGGAAACACAAAAGACCCCGAATAGCCAAAGCAATCTTGAGAACGAAAAATGGAGCTGGAGGAATCAGGCTCCCTGAATTCAGACTGTACTACAAAGCAACACTAATCAAGACAGTATGGTACTTGCACAAAAACAGAAACACAAAAACAGAAATACAGATCAATGGAACAGGATAGAAAGCACAGAGATAAACCTATGCACATATGGTCACCTTATTTTTGATAAAGGAGGCAAGAATACACATGGAATGAAGACAGCCTCTTCAATAAGTGGTGCTGGGAAAACTGCACAGCCACATGTAAAAGAATGAAATTAGAACACTCTCCAGCACCATACACAAAAATAAACTCCAAATAGATTAAAACCCTACATGTAAGGCCAGACACTATAAAACTCTTAGAGGAAAACATAGGTAGAACACTCTGACATAAATGACAGCAAGATCCTTCTTGACCCACCTCCTAGAGAAATGGAAATAAAAACAAAAATAAGCAAATGGGACCTAATGAAACTTAAAAGCTTTTGCACAGCAAAGGAAACCATATACAAGATGAAAAGACAACTCTCAGAATGGGAGAAAATATTTTCAAAGGAAGCAACTGACAAAGGATTAATCTCCAAAATATACAAGTAGCTCATGCAGCTCAATATCAAAAAAACAAACAACCCAATCCAGAAATGGGCAGAAGACCTAAATAGACATTTCTCCGAAGAAGATATACAGGTTGCAAACAAACACATGAAAGGATGCTCAACATGACTAATCATTAGAGAAATGCAAATCAAAACTACAATGAGGTATCACCTCACACCGGTCAGAAAGGCCATCATCAAAAAATCTACAAACAATAAATGCTGGAGAGGGTGTGGAGAAAAGGGAACCCTCTTGCACTGTTGGTGGGAATGAAAATTGATACAACCACTATGGAGAACAGTATGGAGGTTCCTTAAAAATCTAAAAATAGAATTACCATACGACCCAGCAAACCTACTACTGGGCACCCTGAGAAAACCATACTTCAAAAAGATTCATTTAACATAGTGTTCATTGTAACTCTATTTACAGTATCCAGGACATGGAAGCAGCCTAAGTGTCCATTGACAGATGAATGGATAAAGAAAATGTGGCACATATATACAATGGAACATTGCTCATCCATAAAAGGAAACGAAATTCAGTTATTGTAGTGAGGTGGATGGACCTAGAGGCTGTCATACAGAGTGAAGTGAGTCAGAAAGAGAAAAACAAATACTGTATGCTAACACATATATATGGATTCAAAAAAAAAAAAAGGTTCTGAAGAACCTAGGGGCAAGACAGGAATAAAGACAAAGATGTAGAGAATGGATTTGAGGACCTGGGGAGGGGGGAGGATAAGCTGGGGCAAAGTGAGAGAGTGGCATTGACATATATACACTCCCAAATGTAAAATAGATAGCTAGTGGGAAGCAGCTGCATAGAACAGGGAGATCACCTGGGTGCTTTGTGACCACCTAGAAGGGTGGGATAGGGAGGGTGGGAGGGAAACACAAGAGGATGGGGATATGGGGATATATGTATATGTATAGCTGATTCACTTTGTTATACGGCAGAAAGTAACACAACAATGTAAAGCAATTATACTCCAATAAAGATGTTAAAAAAAAAAGAAGTGGAAAAAAAGATATCATTTAGTAGGTAATTCAAGCAATGTTGATGGGAGAAAATGGTGGCTTGAGCTTATGTGATTAGAAAAGTAGAGAATGATTACAGATTAAGAATATATTTTGAGGGTTGAACCAAAAAGACTTTTTGATATATCTGATGTAGAAGGTGAGTGAAAGATAGGAACAACGATATCTGCAATTCTTTTTCTACTTTAGTAATTTTGTGGTATCATTCACTGAATTGAGGAGCATGGAAGCAAAATACTTTTAAGGTAAAGATAAAGTTGCACTCCAGAGTTAGGTTTTGGGCTTGCTAAATTTGAGATGTTTCTTAAACATGCAATTAGGAATGTCTAATTGGTAGTTGGATATTTGCATTTGGAATTCAGAAGAGAGGTCAGCACTGGCTATTAATATTTGAGACCCAATGGTATATGGGTTGTAAAGTCATGGGACCAGGTGAAATAATCTAAAGAGAAATTATAGAGAAAGAAGAGAAAAAAATCTAGGACATAGCTCTGGGACACTCCGATATTGAATAAAAGAGGAATACATATAATAGAGGAATCAACAAAGGAGACTGAGAAATAGCTAGTGAGGTAAGAGAAAAGCCAAGGAGGAGTGTTGCCACAGAAGCCAAGGAAAGAAAATATTGTAGTTCAAGAAGAAGCAAGTGGCCAACTGTTTAGCTGAGAGATCTAGTAATATTAAAACAGTGAAATAGCTGTTAAAGTTAGCACGAGGGAAGTCATATGTTACAAGAGCTATTTCAGTTGAACGATGATCTTTTGAGGAGAGAATGGAGGGCAAAGAAGAGGAAGACAATAAACAACTCTTCCAATCAGCTTATTGTGAAAGGGAACCAAGAAGAAGAATGATAACTGCAAGGCAATGTGGACCCAAAGAGGGTTTTATAAAGTAGGAAGATTCTAGAATATGTACGTTGGTAGCATTGACTTGGTAGAAAGAAACTGATTATGCAGGAGAGGGGATAATTGCCAGATCCAGGTTCATTAGAAGGTGAGCATTGTGAGAGCTAGAGCACAAAAGGAGAAGTTTAATATGAACAGGGACATTTCATTTATTGTAAGAAAAAAGAGAGGGGCAGAGATAAAATTTCAATTTCATGTAGGTCTGTAAATTTTGTGATGAAAGTGAAGAAACTTTAGACTGACTATTTTATAAATGTCAGCATTTGAGAGGGAAGAGTGAGTGGAAAGGAAGTGGGACTAGAGTTGAGGGCACCATTGGACAAAGGAGAAGGTATGAGATTCTCATTTTGGGTAATGTCAGAGTAAACATGCAGTGTAGTGGGGTTGCAGGGTATTAGAGAATACCATTTGTCACCCTGTGGTCATACATTTAGAGTGAGACAAGAGAGCATTATTGTGCATCATGAAGTTTGCACTGTGTGGTAGGCTGAATAATGGTCCCCCAAAATATCCAGGTTCTCATCTCTGAACCTGTGAATATTACCATATATGACAAGAGGGACATGGCAGATGTGATTAAATTAAGGATCATGAGATAATATTTTTTTGGGTTAGCTGGATCTGTCCTAAATGTAATCACAAGTGTCCTTTTAAGAGTGAGGCAGAAGGAGATTTGATTAGAAAAGAGAAAAAGTTAATATGATGAGAATAAATTTCTCATGTTTGAAGCCAGTAGGTTTGTGGTAATTTGTTATAGCAGTGATAGGAAACTGATATACTCCATTAATTAATTAATTAACTGATTCATTCCTCTTCCTTTGTATCTATAACTTCTCCCTTATTTTAGGATACTTCCTATTAGCATTAAACATGCTTAAGAGTCTCCTTTAAAAAGCAACAACATTAATAAACAAAAACAAGATAAACAAAATTTCTTAACTTCAACTGCTCAGCCCTAGCTAATATTCCCTTTAAAATAGTCCTTTTTAAAACTAAAGGTTTTAATTTTTATCTTCTCCTCCTCACCTTTCATCCATTCCTTAATCCACTGCCAACTGTCTTCAACTTTTTACTCCAGTAAACCACTCTAAATATTTAGCAATGTGCTTTTATTCTTAATTCCAAAGTAATCTGTTCACTTCTACTTTTCTTAGCCTCTTGGTTAAGCAATTGATTTCCCTGTTGCTGGTGATATTCTCTCTTCTTCTATTCTATGACACCGCTTTTTTTTCTAGTTACTTTTTCCCCCTTTCTGTCCATTCTTTCGTCTCCTTCATGAGCTGCCCTTTTCTCAATTTTTTCCTGAGTGTTCTTAACAGAAGTCTATTTTATTCTCATTCTATACACTTCCCTTGAGTAATCTTATCTATTTCCAGGACTTCGATTACCATCTGTATATTAATCACTCTAAATTTTCTGTCTGACGCTCAGAGTTCTCACCTGCTCAAATACACCCTGTTCCACTACACCTTCCTGTCACACTGAGATGTCCTGAGTTGGAAGGACAATCTCTGTCATCCTGTTCCACGGCACACTCATACTAGACTGCAGTGACTAAGAATATTGGACCTGGGGTCACTGAGTTGAATTTGAGTCTGGCTTTGCTCCCTTCTTTCCTGAAATAGCATAGGCAAGTGATTTCTCATCTTAATCTGTAAAATAGTAAACCCCCTCTAAACTCTGATGATTAAATGACACAAGTTACGAGTCAAGGCATAGTATGTGGCACAAGTAAGTGATTAATAAATGCTGGCCATTATTATTACTGCTAGTTTTCTTCTTTTCCTAAGTACTGTATCCACTGGTAATTACTACCATGGCACTTGTATTTTCTAGTGCTATTTCTGTAATAGCTTCTAAACTCTTCCACAGCTTTCGGTATTCACAGCCCACCATTGGTATCCCCACTCCTATTTGCATTTGTCTCCATCAGTTTTCCTGTCCCTCCTGCATTTGCTTTTCTGTTTTGTTTCACTTTCCTTGTCACTCCCACACTCATTTTTCTGTTCTCTTTGTCACTTCCCTCCTCCTCCTGAGTCTCAGTAGTCCAGACCATTCTTTAAGACAGTAGTCCGCAACCTATTTGGCACCAGGGACCAGTTTCATGGAAGACAATTTTTCTACAGACCGGTGGCAGGAAAGGGGGCGGGCAGGGGCAGTGGTCCAGGCAGAAATGCGAGCGATGGGGAGTGGCAGATGAAGCTTTGCTTGCTCCCTGCTCACCTCTTGCTGTGAGGCCCAGTTCCTAACAGGACCGGTACCGGTCCGTGGCTCGGGGGTTGGGGACCCCTGCTTTAAGAAATCTTCCTCTATGCCAAGTTCTGCTTCTTAGTTTTTATAGTTGTAAGATATTTTATCATTATTATTTATAGTAAAAATGGGAAGGGATGATTAGTAGAGACCTGTAAGGCTCCTTAACCTGAGGACAGCCCTGGAAAAGAAATTTCCTTGAAATAAGTTAGTGACAGATCACCTGGCAAACACTAATGGTATGAACTAGTGGGAGAGTCATTAACTATGGACTGCTATAGCAGGATGTCTAGGGTGCTTACAGAAAACAAACATAGAATCTATGGATCTATGTGGCATGGTCCCCTAGAAATGTAATGTATACTCTGTGACACTCCTAGTGTAACATGGAGATTTTTTAAAAAATGTCCAAACAGCTCCTTTTAGGTAAAAACTAGCACTTTACATATCTGTCAGGGGCTTCATTTGTTAACCTGGTCCTGATTGACAAGAAAGGCCTGGGAAGTTGTGTTCATCTTTCTGTATATGTCCCTGCTTTGTCTGTGTCATTTGATTATGTGTATCCTTTAAATCACTAGTAAAGCTTGATACTGGGTGAGGTTTATGATTTGTGTGAGTCTGATTTGACAATTCAAACCTTTGGGTTTTCTCAGTAGATATGGTGGCATTCAGATGGCTGAAGTTACTGGAAAACTTCTCTCTAGATATTTGAGTCAACGCTAGGCTATGATTCCAAAATAACTATCTGTAATGGTTACATTTCCCTTTGAGGCAATGCATTATCATAGTAATTCAATGAAGAAGTGTGTATACATTTGTATAATGCAATACATCATCAATGTCTGTATCTCTGAATCTTTATAATGCCACAGAGCAAACATCAATCTGATCAGTGATTTGCCATTACAGAGCCTCTAGAATATTTGACTATTAAAGTAAATAAATAATTCATTCATTCATTTAGCCTCCAACTGCCTAAGAAATCATTTCTATAAAAATATATTCATTTTCACTGAATTACATATGAACCAATTTACAAATAAAGTTTGCTTATTTTCAAAATATCCCATCTTCTTTTGAAAATTGTAGCCTAAACTATTTAGATATTATTTATGAGAGGTAGAAATATAACACACCATATATGTATCTTTTTCTTTTTTTTGCTGTTACAATGAATATTACATATTTTTCAAGTGTGCTGTTTTCCAAACGTGTATTTCATCATATTGTAATTAGGACCACAACATTTCCTAGAACGTTGCTTACATCTTAATGAAAGGATAATCATGCTGTGAAGCTTTATATTTTGGACATTACATTTATTTCTCAGTGATTCTCTCACTTTGTAGAAAAAAAATTTTCATTCTTTTGTGTTTTTAATGCATCATGTACCTGATGGAAAATAAATATATTCTTCAATGAGGCTATGTTGTCGCTTGATAAGAATTCAAATATCTATGTGAAGCCCCTTTTTTCTCCTCCTTTAACAGGTTTCCAAAATTCTCTATTTCTTTTTAGTAAGGGTTCCTTGGATACTTTTTAACATTGCTTTTCTTTCTGCATCTTTTGAAAGATGATCTATATGTAGAGAGGATTACAGTCTGAGGGGACTTGGGAATCTAAAAAGTCATCTGGGTTCAAGAGAAAGGGGAGAGACTTCCCTGGCGGTCCAGTGGTTAAGACTTTGCCTTCCAGTGCAGGGCATGAGGGTTTGATCTCTGGTCAGGGAGCTAAGATCCCACGTGTCTTGTGGCCAAAAAGCCAAAACATAAAATGGAAGCAATATCGTGACAAATTCAATACAGACTTTAAAAATGGTCCACATCAAAAAAAAAAAAAAAAAAAAGAAAAACTTAAAAAAAAAAAGAGAAAGGGGAGTCAGTACTAATTATAATGTAAGAACAATAATAGTTCACCTTTGTATTGTCCTTCACCTTTGTATTGAACTTTTCAAAATCATTTCAAGGTATTTCTAATATATAAATATCATAATCTACAGCACACAGAAGCTGAGTTCTCCACATATTCCAGTTTATTGAATTACAAGGGAGAGCAATTTTATAAAATTAAAATCTCAAAATGGATTTTCTTTTGACTGTTGTTTGGAAAGGCCTGTTTCCTTAGTTGATAAAAATCAAGAAGATTTAAGATTGGCCGTAAATAAAACAATCTCCTCATGGGAGGTGAAGCCTGACAGTAGTTCTGGCACCCAGCCCCACTGAGGTGGGCCTCTCCCTGGTTCTGCCTTGGACTGTGTTACTGTTCCCTGTATGCCCTGCCCTTCTCCCTGGGAGGATTACACCCATCCACAAAGTTGAACTTAGGTGTACCCATGTGATGATGTGATGTGTTTTGGTCAATGAAATGTGAACAAAGGGAAGGATGTCACTTGCTGGCACAGGCTTTAAGAGTTGGCACAGGCTTTGCCATTCTCTCTCTTTTTCCTTCTCCTGTGACAGACATATTGTGTCCTAAAAGAAGATGGCATGACAAAGCTGCAGGCAACCAAAAATGGACATGTATGGTGAGTGAGGAATAACATTTGTGTTGTAAGTCATGGATGTTTTAGAGTCGTTTGCACTGAAGCACAACCTAGGCTGACTTCACTGGTCAGGTTTGTTAAGACTATTCACTATCCTGTTCTCTAGTGTTGCTACTTACTCCCTTAGTAATATTTTGACCTAAATGTGGTCAAAGGCATTCCTCTTGATCCTCTATTGCTAAGTACCTTCACTAAAAATAGGTGTCAGAAAACTGTGAAAAAAACTGGAATCTAGCATAATCCCCCCTATTTTTACTGATTCTCTGGTTCCATATGGAACCCCAGCATAAAAACATCTTGATAGACATCCAGTCTTTAGTTCCTGTTCTTGGCTAGCAATTGAGTGGCTCTTACCACCTGTGGCAGACACTGCACAGTTGCACAGATCAGCACCTCCTTCAGGAAAATACGCATTACCCAGTTGTGAGGACCAACTGTTAACTCCTTTGGGTCCACCTCAGACTGAGCTGAGGCCATCTGCTCCTCAGAACACACAATATTCACCAACTTTTTGAGAGTGCCCTCCTAGGTATAAAGACAGGACCAAAAATATAAAAAACAAAATTTTTTTTAAATTTTTAAAAATTAAAAAGAATAAAAGAAAGAAATGGGGGAATTTATCTTCATTGTAGGTAGAAGTAATGGATACCTGAACTGGTATTTAACTGGTATTTAATGACAAGAAGTGGGAAAAAAAAAAGATTTGAAAAAAATTTAGAAAGCTCAAATTATAGGCTTATCTGCCACTAAATTGTGTCACATTAGTCTGGATGTTTAATTCGTCTGGACTTCGGTCTACTCACTTGTGTAAAGGAGTCATTTGAATGAGGTAACTGCTAAAGTTTTTTCAATACTATTCAGAGAGAAAAAGTGGGGGAGGATGGACAAAGGGGAAGGGGAGGGAGGGAAAAGTGTAGGTGGAATTATAGGGATGAATATAGCAGAAAAGATTTCAAGGAGCTTTGGTTGGGAAGATTTGCACATTTATGACATTAGTGAGAAGTCTTTTATTTCAGGCAAAAATCTAAAGTGCATTTAACATCCTGATTTATGTTCCTCTAGCCTCCTAACTTTCTTTTAAAATCTCCTAATACCATAAACATATTTTTATCTAGTCTTTTGAAAGAGAATTTATAACATCTTAGAACTGTCACTTAAATACGAAGAGGGAGTCAATCGTTATGGGGGTATTTGGTAAGTTTGTGAAAAGCATTAAGCAAAGTCCCAGTAAAATCAAATTTCCTTTTCAAAAAATTCTAGGATTTATGTAAATCTCATAAACTTTGGCAGTCAGGGAAAATAGATATTTGCCATAAAGAGTAGTGACTTGAGTCTACAGCTTAAGCAATACAGGTAATTGTAGGAAAAGTAAAGAAGTTCCACTTTACTCTCCTGTGCTTTGGCAAATTGTGTTGCATCTGCTACAGACCTGGCAAAGTACAGTGTATCATTTTGGAAATTGCTGCTGAGTGTGGTTATTGCACACTACTGCAACAGAGGTTTCCAAAGTCATTGCAGAACTGGGGTGACAGGGTCACTAGGTATGAGCACTTTCTGGGCTCTTTGTCAGTCTGCTGAATAGCTGACATCAGTTTCAGGAGGCAGAAAAGTGCCAGAGTCTGTTTTCACTTGGCAAGCCTTTGACAGATAATAGTTGAGTGAATAAAAGTTCTACTAACTTACTTGTACTTCTAGAACTCCACGATGTTTCTTGAGTGTTGAATTAAGTGAACAGGCAAAACAATAATTGATTTTAAGTTTTGTTATCATTCTAAAAATGTTCTGAAAGAATTCATATTTTATTTTAAAAATATCAGTAAGTGTAAATGTAGCAGTGAAGATAAATACAATACTAAATATTTATTCTAGTGTGGACACCATCACCTCTTGCCTGAAATACTGAAGTAACCTTTTTATCTCCTATTTTGCTTTTCTTCAGTCTTTCTACACAATGTAGCCAAAGAGACTTTTCTGAAGAAAAAAGAAAAATCTGATCATGGCATATTCCCTGTTAAAATATCTCGTGATCTCACCTATTTAAAAAACTTTAGTAGGTTAATCCATTAAGTAATGCTATGTAAGAAATCACACAAAAACTTAGTTGTTTATTTATTTATTTATTTTGCGGTACACAGGCTTCTCATTGTTGTGGCCTCTCCTGTTGCAGAGCACAGGCTCCGGACGCACAGGCCCAGCAGCCATGGCTCACAGGCCCAGCCGGTCTGCGGCATGTGGGATCTTCCCGGACCGGGGCACGAACCCGTGTCTGCTGCATTGGCAGGCGGACTCTCAACCACTGTGCCACCAGGGAAGCCTAAAGCTTAGTTGTTTAAAACAACCAAAATCATTTCTTTTCCTCACCATTTCTATGGGTACATAATTCAGGAGTGGTTTGGCTTAATGGTTCTGGCCTGAAGTCTCTCTAAGGCTGTGATGGCTTGTTGGCTGCAGCTGCAGTTATACGAAGGCTTGACTGAGGCTGGGGATCTGTTTCTAAGAAAGCTCACCTCACTTATGTGGCTGTTACATTGCTGATCACAAGTTGATTTCTCTCCAGAGGGCTGCTTGAATCTCCTCACAACATGATGGCTAGTTTACCCCAGAGTGACTCAAGCAATCAATGCAGAACTCCACTGATTTTTGTGACCTAATCTCAGAACTTTCTTTATCACTTCTGTCATGTTCTATTGGTCAAATAGGCCAGCATTGATTCATTATGGGAGGGGAGCACACAGAGGTGTAAATAATAGGAGGCAAAGGTCATTGGGTACCATCTTGGAGGCTGGCTATCATAGTTGGTTTTCATTTGTTTACTTTGGGGAAAAGTTCAAACTCTAAGACATTGCTTACAAAACCTTGGTCAAAATGATTTGACCATTTCTTACATCTTCACCTTCATCCTGCCACTCCCTGGATCATGTTCAAGCCATAAAAAAAATCTTTATTTAGTTCTTCTAATGCATACCGTACTGTTCTCTCTCTCATCTCAGATCTCATATTCCCATTATTTTATTGATCCACTTCTACTCATTCCTAAGGTTAACTTGTTAGATATTACTCTTTTTTGAAAGTTTCACCTTGACTTCCCAATCGTAGATTGGTGACTTGGTTCTGTTCCCACATAGTATCTTGTCTTTCTTAAATTATAATATCCATTACACTTCTCTTTTATAATTACATTTTTTTCCCTATTGTGTATACACTAGCAATCTTTGAGATCTATGAAGGAAGGAGCTTTGCATATTTTGTTCATCATTCTGCCTCATTGCCCACCCCAAGTGTAAAATGAAATATTTGTTGAATGAATGAATGAATGAATGATTATCAAAATGAATGTAAGAATATCTTCACTCTCAGTAAGTGACATTTACTTCTAATTTTCTAAGAAAACAGATACAATCTAATAGCTAAATTCACCTATAATCATTTTTATCTAACTTATCTCTCTTTATAAACATTAAAAACAGAAAAGAAAAATCCAGTGTAATATATCAAGACTAGGGTTTGGTACTCTTTAGGATGATGCTAGTAATTTGTTGACTCTAGAAATACATACCCCATATTTTTCTTCCGGTGATGAGTGATAAACTAATGAAAATGATTTTATCTTTCTAAGTTATAGATCAATACTCTGACATCTGAGAATCAGTGAAAGTCAATTAAGATATTCTACTAAATTAAAATATTTTTTCTTTCAAATCTGTGAAATTGCAATGTTGTGGTTAAAATAGACTGAGTCTAAATTTTCATGTCTTCAAATTTAGTATTACCTATATATTATATTCGTATTCCAGTTTTAAAGATGAACAAAACATCATTTAGCAAAATATAGAATTATTAATTAATTGTACAAAACAAAGATCACATAAAGACATTTCTATGAATTTGAAATGTTTTTATTAAATATGTCACTTTACCTCCCACTAAACATCACTGAATATAATCAAATCCCTATTCACAGTAAGAGACCCTACTGTGCATATGCTTAGAGAAATAGTAGTGCTTAAGAAAAGTACTTCATTGGTAAAGTTTCAGTCAATATTTCCATTATTTTAAAAGTGTTGGAATATCTACTTCTCCAGATATGTTAAATGACAAACAAATGGAGGGAAGCAGGGAAGGGGATAGATTGTGTTCCATCTTATTGACTGGAGACTCTGAGAAATCACTTCATGTAGGTTGATGTGGCATCTGTAAATACCATCTGACTGAACAGAACCTGGCTGGTTACTTGTCTCAATTATACTGTTTCTGGTCTTAATGCCTTTGGCGCTCACATTTATCCTTTGTCTGCCCCATGAATGAACTCATTTGGAAGACATTTTTATAAAAGGTCTCCAAATTGGAACAATTACTTTGAATTTTGTCAGTGAAATATTTACATACAGCAAAAATTAGTACATTATTTGATAAAAAGTTCATGGTAATCTGTGGTCCTCTGCTATATTGGCATCATTTACACATCACACAGCCTGCATTTTGTAAAACTTTCTTTGATTATTTGTGGTTTGAGACATGAAAGTAAGAGGTACAATGGAAAAGGAAAGTGTGAGTTTCCTTTCTGTTTATGATACTTATATAGGGTCTATTTAGGACAGATTTGGGGGTACTTGGACATATTCTTGTGAATTCACAACCTACCTTATGAACTTTGGAAAAAGGAAACAAAACCAGTATTTTGAGCTATGGCTCAGCTCATCAAAGTTTTACACTACGTATCATGTAGCCATGATAAAAGCTGCAGTTTGCTAATCAGGGGTTTATTTTACTCTCACCAACAGAAAAATATTCAAAAGAAATGAAAATGCTAGTAGGAGAAAATAAATACTATCAAAAGCTTACATTGTGGACTTAACTCTCAAGCTTTCCAAGTGAAAAGGTAGACTTTTTTTTAACTAATAAAGAAAAGTTATAAAAAATATGGAGAATATAGTTCTTTTGTCTACCTGAATCCTTATCCTCTAAAGAGTCAGAGAGTGGTGACGTACATTTCCTTTAAAGGGTGACAAAGTATATTTGATTTTATAAATTTTAAGGGCATTTCTTGGAATATACTAGTAAGTTTAATCATAGCCTAAATGCACATTTTTAACTCAAAGAATGCATTTTATTTTGAAAATAAAATTTTCTACAAGTTATGTATATTATTTTATTATTGAAACTACCAGTGTGCGAGTACATGTTACTGTACAAAAATTTAAGTTATAGGAGATAAGATAAATCTTAAGGAAAATTATAGAATTATACTTAATTCATAAGCAATTATTTTATAATTTTTAAGCTTAGTTTATTGTATCAACCTAAGTGCTCTTAGGTCTCTAGCACCAGAATGTAAATATGTATCTATGTAATAAGTAGTAATGTAACATTCATCATATATGTTATAGTTCAATATTCACAAATGTACTTTTGGATGTGAATCACATTGTATGGATGTGTTGGGTTGATGTTATTGTGAGGACACTGACAAACTGCCATTGCAACTGGGTAAAAATCCTCTCAGTAGACTTTAGTGAAAAATGTGTGTTCTCTTAAGGTCCAGGATACAATAGTTTCTTGGATACAATAGTTGAAGATACAATTGCTTTTGTAGCAAAACTTCTGTGATCAGTAACCTTAAAACTCAAAACGTATACCATTAATGTTAGGAGTTCATATTAAGGGCTCAGACTGGTTTCACAATGACTCAGGATGTTGACAATGTGGTCAGTTTTCTTTTCTCCCATCTCTATGGGATGTGATTCGAAATTAGCCATTTAGTAAGCTTTAAAATCATTAACTGATAACCATATTGTTTCCTCATCACATGCTAGGCAAACAGCAGGCAAATAAATAGCTTATTTTCAGCAATAATCCCTTCTGGTGATTTTATTAAAGTAATGATAAAAGAGTTTAAAAAAATGAAACTGTGGAAGTGACCAAGAATGTTTCTGTGTGTTTGTAATATGCTAATTATTCTAGATAGTCCTTGTAAAAGACTGCTTAAATAAGTCTTCAGCTACAATTGCAGTCAACAGTTTTAGCTGTTGGTGTTTCCTTGGTGGTACAAGATCATAAATAATTAATATTTCTAAATTAGCATTGTCCAGTCTCCCAATTTATTGCCTCAGTCACCCTATTTTCAAGTTGATCGATTTTTCTCTCAGGTGCTAAAAAGGGATTTTTGGATAAATTGTTTTGGCTAAAATTATCCCTAAATAATGGATGGTAAATATGTGTTGATCTGATTTAAAGACTTAAAATATCAATATCTTAGATCATTTAGAATGTGTTTATTTTTCATTACAAAATTCATTCATTATGAATTTTTATTATGAAACTGATTATGAAATTAATTTTTTATATATATAAAGAAAAATTTTAAAGTAAACAGAAAAGTAAAAACCCATTTCCACTTAACCTAACAAAACAATTACTAGCATTTAAATATAATTTATTCTAATCATTTTCTATATTTGTATACATTTTTGCATATACTTGTAATCATATCTGTTTGTCTTACAATTTTCTATTTCATTTTATTTATCCCTATAGACATCTAACACCATCTGTATCATCTAACACTATTCATAATACATAGTAGATATTTAATAAATGTGATCAATTGAATATATGAAATATATCCAGATACCAGAAGAATGCATACTTATACTTTCATGTAGTAGGTCCTAGGGTTTTCACACTTCCAAGATGCACTATTCTCACTATTATCTGTGTAAATAACACTCCCAAAGGTGTAACTCTATTTATACAGACCGTTATGCGCATGGTGTTTCTTTTAGAGATATGCAACACTGTGGCCATGTATTCATGTGTAATACATATACATACTTACATAATGCATAAATACACATGAATACATACACAAATATAATAGCCATAGGTATATATCAATCTATCTATAAAACTGTAGATAGATACTATTACTGCTACTACTTCTTAGATTTATATCTATCAATCTATCTATAAAACTAATATTTATCCCTACTAATAACCTCAAAATTAAATGCACTTCAACTCATTGGTTTAATAAATATTTATGTGTGCTGATACTGAGCTAAGGACTAGGGAAGCAATGTACCAGCAAGACAGACATTATTCCTATCCTCTTGAAAATACTACAGATGATAGTGTAAGAGAGTGTTAAAAGGAGACTTTTACTGATATCACAGCTCTAAAATCTCTAGCAGCTCTATGACTGCAGACAGTAGCTAGGAGGTATCTTTATATTCCAAACTGGGATGATGAACTCTCTATGCCAGAATTGTAAAAGGCAACCAGAGAAATGGTTCTGCTAGTATCACCAGCCCTCCACACTTAATAAGAAGAGGCTGGGAATTCATTTGAATTTGAAATTTGGAAGGGAGAATTCCTTTGAGGGAAGTCAGAGTCCTGTGACATTTGTCCTCCCTTCCTCTAGGTAAGGAGAAAGGCTCTTCTGTCTTCCTCCTACACCAAGTGAGAATTTGCTTGAGTTCTCTGAAATTGGAGGAATATCAAAGATGGCTCATGACTTACTAAATAAATTAAAAATAATATAAAAGTGTCTTGAGGCAAGAGAATAGTTAGCTGCCTTGCAGGCCTGGTGGCAAGGGTAGGAGAAACTCCCCTAGGGATGAAGGGCACTTCATGCCATACTTCTTGTAGATTGGAGAGAGATAACTGTGAGAAGTCTTGGAAAGAACTTTGTTCAAGATGACCTTCTGAAGGTATATAGTGACTAAGCAAAAAGCCACTGGAAGCAGAGAATGAAGGGGCATTGTAAGCTGCCTACACGGGAAGAAATCACAGTCTTAGGAATATTAGGAAAAACAAATGGAGGTCACCAGTTGGGGGGCTCTCTGAAGAAGTTACAAGTATCTCAAAGAAGGAAACAAACAAACAGATCTTGGGCCAGCTGCCATAGAGTGTGTCAATGATGTATGGCAACTGTGCCAGTCATTTGAGCTTTCTTCTGCTTTTCATCTCTTCTCCATCCCACCTGAGGAGTCAGAGGCAGCCTGGAGTAAAAGATCAAGGTAGGGAGAAACCCAAACTCCCTGCCTTGCCCATTTCAGGCCAAATTGGAAGAGAGAAGATTTAAAGTGAATGTCTTTTAATATTACACTAGACTAGCCTAGACATGGCATTTTTGATATGTTAATACCATGAAGTAACTTGACAAGCAATGAAATTTGATTGAAACTTCATCCATCACAGGGAGGAAATTAGTTAAAGGGGAAATTGTGAAAAAATATAAAGTCATGTTATTCTTTCACTTTATCCAGCGTAGTTCATTCTAGTAACTGGTCACAAAAAGCAATAACAACAAAGAATCACAAGTTCTATAATATAGGCTATGAAGCATGTTATGTGAGGACAGAGAGAGCTTTGCTTCCAGCTATTTTGAGCTACTCTGCTTACAACTACTCCATGATGGTAGAGGTGAAGAGAACATAATCTTGGATCCATGGTAAATCCTTCCTAAGACACTGACTGTAGAAATGAGGTGTCTCCAAGAGGTGGTTGGCAAGACAGAAAACCAGGAGCTGAGGAGGGTCAAAAAACTAGACGAAAATCCATCTCTTGTGCCTCAGAGAGTGTAGCAGAATATTCTCAAAGTACTGCACTTTCTCTCCTGGTGTCTCCAGGCACGCACAAAAGCATCCCATAAGGGGAAGGAAAACTTTCAAAACCTGTCAGGTTGAGAGATTGCTAAGCCATCGTATAATAAGTCCAGTCAAGTAGGAACTTTCATGTTCTTCTCGCCTTTCTTTTCTTCCTCCTCTTTGATCCTGGAGGAAGATAGAAAGAGCAGCTAATAAGCAATAGAGAAGGGCTGTAAAAGAGATCTGACAATGAAACAAAATTGGAAGCCCAGATTAATCATAAGAGATTTTGATTATAGGATATAAGATGGAGCATTTATAATTACTAAATTAAACTGTTTTGACATTAAAGTTACCCAAAATTTCCTATTTCCTTAGTAATAAGAGCTAATACATAGAGCCCCTAGTATGTGCTAAGCCTGGTTCTAATAGCTATTATCTCTATTATCTCTTTTAATCCTCAAAACAACCCCAGGATGTAGGAAAATATTATGCATTTTATAGAGGAGAAAACTGAGGCACAATGACGTGCCAAGGTTATGCAATTTGGAAGTGACACAGTTTGGGGCTTATATCCGGGGAGTCTGGTTCCAGAGTACATGATCCTTACCACTACTTTCTAGGCTAAAAGTAAAGATAAATGTCAGGGACTGCTCTACTTTTCATCAAGTGTCAAACATAGGGAATCTCCCTCCTCCCCACTAAACAGGTTTGAATATAGCAAGGGAAACAATTACAACGTTGCTTCTACAACTATAATTCCTTGTTCAGTGTATGTGTATATCCTGGAGAAAGAAATGTAAACACTCTGTACTTCTATGCCCTATCTATGTAGCACCAATACCTTCCTCATGGTGTATAGTGGGGATTGCATGAAAAGATTCCTGTTAGATCAGCATGGTTCCTGGCACACAACAGCCCTCAATTAATTCTACCCATCTTTTACTAGACCATTATCTTTTCATTTACCTGACATTAGTGATAAAGCTCTTTGGGGTAATTTCTACACATCACTAAAGACACACGGTTGCTCTCAGAGGAAGCTGAGATTTCGTGAAGTTCATTGCTCTTATGTAAATAGCAAAGATCTATTAGATGTCATTATCTACTGACAAAATGACTCTGTTTTGGCCTGAAACATGTGCAGAGGGTACTGGGATGTCACCCATTCCACATACATAACAGATGAGGCAATTAAGTAAGTGGGAAAATAATTGCAAACTAACTACAAAGTGCAATATTGTGTCAAGTAGGAGGTGATGAAACACTACCAAGGGTTAAAATGTTCCTCATCTATATGTTGAAGACCTCTGACAAAGCTGTCGCATTCTGGGACATTTTTGACATTTTATTTTCTGTATTCTACACGTGTTCTCTATATTGGTTCTCTTCCCTTCGTATTTAAACATATGGTAAATCTGCCAAAGTCAAATCAGCTCTTTCAGTTCTACTTCATTTTTTTCTCAAATGCATTACATTTTTTAGACATCTTTCTTTTTAACAAAACTTGGATTTTTCTAATTACATAAAGAGTTAAGATGCAATAAAATATTCAATTTGTTGCAAAAACACTGTTCCACATATCAAAATGGTGACAGATAAAGGGATTTACAGACTGATTTGCTACACAGCTCCATTTTATCATGGCTTGAAATGTTAATTAGCTGATGTTTAAGGTAATTTGGGGGTGTCAGTGAATAATATACAGAAGTGTGCAGGTTATAAACAAATCGCACAATTCAGAGTTGAATGGTGATTAAATCTAGAAGCAAACCCAAAATTTGTGTTGAAGGAAATATCATGAGGGAGAAAGAGAGTAACAAAGATTTTTTTTAACCAAGAATGAGAATAAGAACCTTCCCCCAAAAGAAAGTTGATGTCTTAAACTTCTATTGTTTTTGGCATCATTTATAATCATTTACTAACTGGCTTTTGAGGGTAAATCAGCTTATCTTCTGTTTGTAATTCTTGTGAGGGCAATTTAACTTCTTTTCTTTAATCTATCATTTCTAATTACTTTCAAGGTTAACTCTATACAACTTAAATCACATTTTGCTACACTTTATAGATCTGGGATTGTCTTACCGTTACTTTGTCATCAGTATAATTCTAAAAATTCTATTTGCAATCTGTAGGACCTGGAGTGGTAAACACAGCCAGAATTAAAATGTATTGATGAGTGAAAATAAGTTCTTTGATCTCAGTGGGAAAAAGAGAAATGCAGTCATACACGCTGAATTCCACTGCCTTTACATTCTAAGCCTTTGGAGTTTTTCTTTCCATACTTTGGTTCATAGTTTGTGTTTTATTTTTTTCCTGGTAGAGTTGGTTGATATGCTTAGAGTTGAAAAGACAAGGATGTTTTTTAATAAAGATGGATTAATAAAGACAGATAATAAGTGCTTGTTTCTATAAGGCTGAATACAATGGACATTTGTATCTACTCTCCACATACTCCTACTGTGTAGAGCAGTGCTTTTCGAACTTCTGTGTATATAGAAACCACCTGACAATCTCCTTAAAATGCAGACTCTGACTCAGTAGGTCTGGAGACCCTAAATTCTGTTTTTCTAACAAGTTTCCAGGTGGTGCTCTGGGGACCACACTTTGAGCTGTAAGGATAAATATTGAATGAAGAATGAAGGGAAGGCTAGGAGTATCCTAAATATTTTACTTTAATACTTTCACTGTATTAGGCACCTTAACATCTATTATCTGCTATTAACCTTCATAATAGCTCTAGAAAGTGATGTTATCCCTAAGATGTGGGAACATAAATAGACAGACATAGATATAGCAATTCAGAATAACAAACTCGTCTCTCTGCTCAATAAGCAAGGTGTGCATTGTGAAAGTACCTAACCTCTGAAGGTCTTAGTTTCCATTTTGTAAAAAGAGGATAAAATAGGTACCTCACAGGGAATGTTAGAAGGGGTTGAGATGTACGTACAGCATCTAGTTCAGTGCTTGACCCAAGTAAGCCCTTAAAAAATTATCTATTGTTATTGTTACAGCTCTAATTGTAGCAGTATATTTTGCCATTCAACTAAGAAAAATACTTAAGTGCCTATATTTCATATTTAGTGTTAGCCATTAAGAGATGGTATAATTTGAATTATAGGTGTAATTGACAATCTTGTACTTCTATTGACCCCATTGGTTAAGATACTAAATCATATAATATTACTTTCCCTCTTTACATAATAACCTTGATAATAAACATTCATTGCAAATTATGAATGTACTGACTTCTTTGTAGTTTTCATTAGTCAACACTGAGGCACACTGAGTATGTATTTTTTTCTCAGCATGGGAAAGTACAAGTCAAGTAGTGTACCCTAGTATGCCAATTAGGTAGTAATTTCAAGATTGTTAACATCATGTTGAAGTGGTAAGATTATCATGGTATAATGCCTTAATTTATGTTAATAAGTCTTTATTTTATCTTATAAAAGAATCACAAATTTCCACTAGATGTAAAAAGAATGAAAGCACCAACTGGAAGCTTTTAATAAAGTATTAATACATTTAAATTTGTAATTAACATTAATTATTTTACAATCCTTTATTTTAAAGGAAATGATATAATAAAACAAAAAACATATTATATATAAAAGTAAATTTTTCTTTCTAAACATAACTGAAATTTCAGTAACTGAAGTGAGAATCACTGTAGAAGTATAAGAAATGCCCTTTTCCCTCAAGAAAAAAAAAATCACACACAAATAATTAGAAATTAATTATTGTTTAAATTTTGTGAAAATACAAAGTAAGAATTCAAAAATAGGAGAAGACAGGAGTAATTATAGGGATGATAAATGAGACAAGCTCAGATTTGAAGGATCCTTGAGGTTCAAGTGGATGTAGTATGAAAACAAAAAACAACCACTTAGAAGATAGCATCTCTTTTTCTTTTTTAGAGGAGCATGGAAATAAGGATCAGAAAACCTGAAGTTAAAGTCGGTGCTAGTTTGAGCAACTGACTATACGTTTCTTGAACCATATTTTCTCATTTGTCAAATGAGAGATTTATAAGGAACCAATGACTGAGGTACTGTTCCAGTATTAATCTACTAAAAGCAACAAAACTAACTTTAACTTTGAACTAAATTCTTCTGAATAGGGTGCCTTCTGTAAACTTTTTCTCAAGTCTTGAACTGGGAAGGGGGAGCTTTCAAATTAACTAGCACAGCTGACCCTCTTGGGATGGGGCCTTCCATTTGGAAGGATTTTGAAAAGAGTAACATTCCTGGTCTTTTCCCCTACCCCTCATTTTCTCTTCTTCTTTGGATGAAGAGTGACTTATTTGATTGGTAATTTGAGATTTTTTTTGCTTTTAATTTTATAATCAGATAACCCTTCTGGACTATTCTCTCTCAATCAGTAAGGAGCCTGCCCTTGCAGAGATGGCCTATGGCTATCCAGTTTAGTCATTCAGTAGGATTTAGATACTAACTCCGGGGTAAGGTATTAGGAAGCCCTTATGTGTGCATAAGTCATGTTCTATAATCCAAGCTACTCTTTCTTTCACACTTCTGTCTATATTTCATTTACTACTGAAATTTAAGGGAAAGGTGGTTGTTCTCATTATGCCCTGAACTAGCACAGAGGATCAGATTGTCAAATCAGAAGCATAAAATAAGTTTACCTAGTGTTATATATTGCCAATTGTTTCAAGGAAACAAGCAATCAAGAAACATGGACGGAAAAAAGGTGGGGGTGGGTGGGCGGGGGTGAGATCTAGGACATTCCAAGTGGCTCCTCAGGTCTTTATTTTTTGCATCAGGCATGCCTTCCAACCTGGAGTAATAGAAGACATTTTCAGAAAGTTTTGCAAATCACCTCATCTAGCAGAGATTTTTAGGTTATGAAACATCTGTATTTTATAGCCAGATTGTTATAGGCCTCATGTGGCATTTTCCAGGGAACTGTGTTTCAAAAACCCACAGATTCTAGATTTGTCTACCATAAGCTAACCAAACCATGGACATCCTACTGAGAGCACTCTATAGATAAGAACTCTCTTCCTAGTAAATGTTATTCGTTTATTTACCAGAAAGTGCCTTATGAGCATGTTTACAAGAAAGATAATGCAGGAGGTCACTTTCTTTCCCTGAGTGTGTCTCTTGGTAATCAGAGAGAAATAAATCACAAGCCACTGTTTTAACATCCTCTTCCCCAGACCCACTCAATTCCTACAGACTAGGGTAGAAAAGTACATACAGGAGTGGGAATAGACATAGTATAGCTTCTGACATTAATCCAAATAATTATTATTGTTTGTTATGAGCAGAAATAATATAAGAAAACTTTTATCTTGGAGAAGAGCCTAGCCAGACATTATAGAAAAGTTTAGGGGTGAGTAAATGGGGATAGATTGACCAGTCAGAAGGCATGAGAATGGTGAGTCGAGCCTTACAGTAGTAACAATGACAATGGGGAGGAAGGAGTGAAACCCAAAGGTATTTTTAAAGAAAGAAATGTAAGAAACTGGCAACTTTAAGAATAGAATAAAGGTAAGACAAGAGTGTCCTCTACAACTTCTAGTGAAGGAGATGAAACTGAAAGTGGTAAAATTAAATAAATAGCATTATTTGCAGAGTGAATCAGTCATAAAAAAAAGAGATAATCTGAATTTAATTGATAAGTGAGAATGTATGACATCATCCAAAAGGCAGTAAGCCAGATAGTTTTATTGGAAAAAAGCAAGTTTGGGGAATATGAGAAAATTTGGAAATGAGAAAAATCTAATAGTTCATTGATTCCATTAACAAATGTGCATTGAACATAATACTTTGTGTTATTTCTAGCCTTGGGGATATAGATGTGCATAAAACAACTGCAAACAAACAAAAACAAACAAATATCCCTGCCCTTCCTTATTCAGTTCCCCTGTGCTTTTCTTATCTGATCTCTTACTACCCCCAGACTCTGTCCTCAGTGAAAAAAATCATATTCTTAATTTCATCTTCCTAGAATGTGCTTCCACCGCATCCTTCACCAAGAGATCATGTCAGGAGATTTCTCTTCTTAAACACTTTTACCTTCTGAAGCATATGCAGTCAGTGCTCTGCTCATGTACGCCCACACTTACCCCTCCAGTGCATGTCAGTCTGATTCCCAACTGCCAACATGATGGCATTTTAAATGTTTCTATATTCTAAATAATCCTTGAAAGTTTCCTTTCACTGATGAAGTCCACTTTGGCCACCCCTATGGCAGTCAAGAAGTGATGTGGCATTAAAGCCTGTGAAGAACAACCCACAGTCAGTGACTGGTAGTAGTCAGTGTATACATACTCCACTTCCCTCACCCCTAAGGTTGGATGTCTTTGAGAGATGTGGCCTGTACTGCAGAGGTTCTCCAGCAAGGTCATGGTCCAGTCCCCCGCAGCGGAAGCTGGCTTACTAAGCCTTCATTAGCCACCTTTCCTTGTCTTAGTTAAATTGCTATAGGCGAGGATAACTGAACACAACCTTTCCTATCCAAAATATCATTTACTGACAATTTTTTTAGCTGTGAGAATACAGTTGGAGATTGTTAGTTGCCAATCTTTCCTTTGGAAAAAGCAAAACAAAGCAAAGCAAAAAACCTAAGACTTTTAGTTGCTGAAATCCTTTGCAATCAATGACTGGGCAATATTAGTATCTTGGCAAGTTCCATCAGAAATGTGCTCCTTACAGGCACCACGCTACACTGGTCACTAATTGGCATTTGGCATTCACTTTGAAAGTTTCAGGAACTAAACAGTAGAAGCAGCAATATCAAGGATGTCAAGATACCATGACATGACACTACTCATATCAAGTTGAGTAGGGAAACTACTGGTTTTACTGGTGTGATCACACTCATAAGGGTTGCTTTAAAATGTGCTGCTGGTGGAGCTGATGACTCTAACAGAGGTGGAGCTCTTTATGGGGAAATGAGGAGTCTGAGTGTCAGAGGCAAATGCCTGACTGTTTTGTTCAAACTCACTACTTTCAGTTTAAGGATTCTCAAAAGATAGTTGATAATATATACATGCACTAGACTTCCTGCTCTGCAAGTTTAATTTTGAACATATAGTCAAGGTAGAATTTTATCTTCAGAAAAGATTTATGGACATTTTCATGCATTCCATCTTGATATCAATCATAGTCTTTATGGTTGATTTGATATGAATCTAACATTATAAAGTCACTATCCAAAACTTCTCAGGATATAATGAACATACACTAAAATTTAAAATAACTTTCCTTGACACACATGCCAAGAGAAAATAAGTCATTAGATTTCATGATGTAGACATGTCAGTTTTCTAGCAAATTTCATTCATTGATTCATTCAGTCATTTATGCCAGGCAATAGATTGAACAGTGACTTAAATATACAGTAAAAAAAAAAAAACAAGAAACAAACAAACAAAAAAAAAAAACACCTGCCATCATGGAGATTAATTCTAGAGAAGAAAATGGCAGTTAGAAAAAAAGTTTAAAAAAATAATATAGATGTTAACAAGTGCTATGGAGAAAAAATATATACATCAAGAGAATGTGACAGGACATGGTGAGGTGGGTTTGGGGGAATAGCTATTTTAAATGAGGTAGTCAGGGAAAAACTCTTCAAGGTGATTCAGTAAAAGCAGAAAGGGGGTGACAGAGTGAGCCATGCCAGTATCTACTGTAAGAGCCTATCAAGCAGAGAGAACAGTGGATGCAAAGACCCTAACATAGAAATGTTTCTGCACAGTAATTAACTCAGCACCACGTGGAGAGGAATACACGTGAAAAGGAGTAGTGGAGATGTGGTAAGAGAGGTAGCAATGTTCTGATCATATAAGCCCCCGTGAGCCATTCTAAGGTGTTTGGTTCTTAATATTGTATAAGTCGTTTGGGAAACCACTGGAAGATTCAGAGCAAAGGAAGGACATTAATTGACTTATATTTTAGTACCATCAATCTGGCTAACATGTTAGAAATGGAGTATATTAGTCAGATTAGGCAAATGGCTGTTAAAAAATAAATCACCTACAAGTCACAATGGCTTAACATAATAGCAGTTTGTTTATTTATTTTGTTCATAGAACTAAGTGAATATGAGTGTTTGGCAGAGAAGAGCTCTGATCCAAGTAGCCAATAAGGGATTCAGGGTTGTGATTCTTGTGGCTCCCTCAGAGCCCCAGCCCAAGGGTGTCTGCTACCTCCTTCTACTCCTCAGCCAGTCAGAGGAGGAGAGAAGGAGAGCCTCTGAGAAACAGTGCATATTATTTCCAACAATAATTCACTGGCCAGAACTCCATCACATGGCTGTATCTAACAGTAAAGTAGGCTAGGAAATGCTGTCTAAATCCATGTTCAGGAGGAGAAGGAAGTGGGTTTTGGAGAACAATTATAGTCTTTGCTATAGGAAAGAGAGGCAGAAACAGGGAACTAGTTGGGAAGTTGATTTTGTCCAGGAGAGAGATGATGGCAGCCTGCTCCTCAGTGGCGGCAGTGGACATAATGCAAGATGATGTGAAGAATTTCCCAAGCTCTTGTTTTTCTATTTTTGGTGGAGGAGAAGCAATATTAAGAGATGCTATATGAAAAAAATTGTTCAGATCAAATATGATTAGAAAATGCTGGACGTCTTTACAGAAGATTTCTTAGAACTTTTATTAAGCATAGGATTTTTTGTTTGTTCTGTTTTTCTTTTTTATTGCCTAAAGATAAACATAATAGGCAGTTGTCTAAAAGAATTCTTCAGAAATTTTTTAACAGACAGTATCACGTAAATAGTATTCCATAGAATATCCTTTGGGAAGAGAAATGAATTATTGTTTAGAAGACAAGACTTTGGTCTTTGACCCATGCTTCCTGTGTGACTTTGGGTGAGTTTTTAACTCCCTTTGAAATACTATCCTTGATTCTGAAATGAACCTGTTACTACTTAGACTGCTGTCCTTACAGGGTTATACAAGTCAAATAAAATATTGTACACGTGAGCACGTGTTAGAATAAGAATGTTATTATAACTGTTATAACTGTTTCTGTAACTTAGAAAGAGCAGAGCACATGACAATGCAGAGTTTTTACCATGAGGAGGCTGCATGTCTGACCATCAAGGAGTCCTACAGTGTAGTATCATCTTGACAATGGCCACTGGGCTGGGCCTCAGGCTTTTACACCCTGGAACTGGTGAAAATAGATCTGCAAAGCCAAAACTCTACCTGTCAACTCGTAACATAGAGTTGTATGTAAACAGGACTCCTAAAGTATTAATTTAAAATAGTCTGGGACCACTATGTTTGTGACCCCCATTCATGACACCTTCTTTCCAATATAGGAATATTTGAGAATGCCAAGTAAAGAGTTTAATGTTTGTTTAATGAACACATTGAATCAGAGAGAAAAACAATACATATGTTGTGGAGGGTATTCTCTTTCGGCCTTGATGAGAACTGATGCACATAAGCCCTCGGCTCTTCAGTGAGCATGTCAGCTGTGTTGAGTGTCTAGGTCAGCTCTCCATTACTGGGCTGAGAGGATGCCTCTTTCTAAGCTACACAAATTGAGCAAATTTTTCACTTCAAACTGTCTTGTTACAAATTGGGCAGAGAACCAATGATTTGATTTTAATTTAGTCATAGTCACTTTCTTTTTGTAGTTTCCTGTGATTACATTGGGTTACCTGGGAATGCCCAGTGGCCTGAATGACTCATTCACAGTTGATTAATCTTATCCATTATGTCAGGTGCTATCAGTTAACCATGAGCAGTCTCATTACTGATATGAAAGACTTGGGGCTTAACATCAATGAGGGAAAGACCCAGCTAAGGAGAAAATGGTAGTGGCTATGGTTGATGCTAAAGTTTATAAAACATATAAGAATTTTAGATTGGGTAAAGTAGAAGTTAGGAATCAAAATGCAAATATAGAGCAATGAGCAACATGTTTCCACTGCGAGAGCATCTGCCTGCCCTCTGTTGAGTATAATGCCAGGTGGTTGGAATGGCTTAGCTGCTTTCATTCTATCACTTTCACTTTATTTTTCCCCTTCACTTTTGAAGGATAATTTTGCTGAATATAAAAACAGATTGGTAGCATTTTCTCTCAGCACTTTCAATATTTCACTCTACTTTCTTCTTGCTTGTGTGGTTTATTACAAGAAATCTATTGTAATTCTTATCATTGTTCCTCTACAAGTAAGGCAGTTTTCCCCTCTGGCTTCTTTCAAGATTTTGTCTTTGGTTTTCTGCAGTTTAAATAGGATTATTTATCCTGTTTGGTATTCACTGAGCTTCCTAGATTTTGGTTAGATGTTTGTCATGAAATTATGGGAAGTTCTAAGTCATTAATTCGAATATTTTCCTGCTCTGTTCTCTCTCTCTTCTCCTTCTGGAATTCCAATGAGTTACACCTTTTGACTGTCTCATATTTATTCAGTGTTTTATTATGTCTATTTATCTTTTCCCATTCTTTTCTCTCTTTGCATTTCAGGCTGGGACGTTTCTACTGACATATGTTCAAGCTCACTGATTCTTTTTGTTGCTATGCTGTCTACTGATGGGCCCATCAAAGACATTCTTCATTTCTGTTACAAAATTTTGATTTCTATTGTTTCTTAGTATTTTCATCTCTCTGCTTACATTCTCCATCTGTTCTTGCTTATTGTCTAACTTTTCCACTAGAACCCTTAAATCTTAAACATAGTTAAGTTCCCTGTCCAATAATTCCAACATGTGTGTCATATCTGTCTTGTTCTGATGATTGCTTTATCTCTTTCTACCGTGTTTATTTCTTGCCTTTTAGAATGCCTTATGATTTTGTTGTTGTTATTGTTGAAAGCCATATATAAGAACTAAGGTAACTAGGTCTTTAGTGGGTATATTTATATTATTCTATCTGGATGTTGAACTGTGTTTAATGCTTGATGTGGCCACGGGTTCCAGAGACTTCAAATTCCTCATGTCTATTTTTTTGGTCTTTTTGACTTTGGACTTTTCTAAATATGTCTCTTCAGAGTCAGTCTGTGTTTCGTAGCTCTTTCAGCTATAATTCTCTATTACTGTACTGGGTACAGTGCAGCTGGGGCTACTCTTTGTTGTGGTGCACAGGCTTCTCATTGTGGTGGCTTCTCTTGTTGTGAAGCCCAGGCTCTAGGCGCGTAGGCTTAGTTGCTCCACGGCATGTGGCATCTTCCTGGACCAGGGCTCAAGCCCATGTCCCCTGCATTGGCAGGTGGATTCTTTTTTTTTTTTTCCTTTTTAACATCTTTATTGGAGTATAATTGTTTTACAGTGGTGTGTTAGTTTCTAATGTATAACAAAGTGGATCAGCTATACATATACATATATCCCCATATCTCCTCCCTCTTGCATCTCCTTCCCACCCTCCCTATCCCACCCCTCTAGGTGGTCACAAAGCACCGAGCTGATCTCCCTGTGTTATGCGGCTGCTTCCCACTAGCTATCTATTTTACATTTGGTAGTGTATATATGTCCATGCCACTCTCTCACTTTGTCCCAGCTTACCCTTCCCCCTCTCCGTGTCCTCAAATCCATTCTCTACGTCTCCGTCTTTATTCCTGTCCTGGCAGGTGGATTCTTAACCACTGCACCACCAGGGAAGCCCTATGATAGAGTTTTTTAAATTAGAAGGCATGGGCTATATATCAGAACTTTAATAATCACAACATAGAGATCCCATTAAACGTTGATCTTAAAACTTTAAAATTTTCCTCACTTGATTTTTGGTATTAGTTTACTACTTATTATTATTTTGACACATTTAAAAATGTACTCTATGAAAAATATGGCACTTATAATACTATTCACCAATTATTTCCAACTCTCCATTTCTAGGCATTTGGTTGGATTATAGTTTTTAGCATGTGCCGCTTCTGGTCAGAATTCATTGAGCATGGGTAGTTCTCTGGAGTTCATTTTCCCTCTGACACCACAATTAACCTTTTTACAGAGAATGGCTTCTCTGTCCACATTGGTCTTGATGCATTTACAGAATGAACAAGAAGTAAACATTTGTTGATTTAAACCACTGTGATTTGGGGATTGTTTGTTACTGCAATGTAATGTATCATATTCTGCTCATTACAGAAAAGTCAGTTCTTATTTGTATTTGAATATATACCATTTGCTTATCTAATTAGTCCTAGTAGCAATTTATGCCAAATAATAAGAGTTCTGATTTCAACTTATTGATATCTTTTTTTTTTTTTTTTGTAATCTCAGTAGGAAAAGATAGTTTGGTTAAGTTGCCCCCCTGTGATTTATTCTCCAGCAAGTTAATTTTATAGCTGCTTGCTTTATAGTAAGTTTCATTGCTTTCATACACTTCAGAATTAAAAATGTGTCCTTTGTATAGCAACATTTCATTTACAGAATAAATATTGGTTAAATAAAGTAGTGAATGCAGATTTAGTACTTTATTTTTTCAAATTTTTCTTCTCTAAGTACCATTTATTTTTTAATTTAATTTTACATATAACCACAAGTTTATCAGGAATTCATTATAAACACATCTTTATTGATTTACCTGTGGGAATATTCCAGACATTTATTATTTAAGGGAGCATTTTCTGACATATTTTTCATGGAATAATTTGTTTTGACACCATGTTACAGTGTGTACTCATTTGATATATCTGCATATTCCTTAAAATGTTAAGTATAGTGGGAATTTATGTTAATATATTTGAATTTCAAATGCATTTGGAGAATCTTGCTGCTTTTTAGGGCAACATTACTATGAATTCTTTTGGAAAATTAAGATTTATCTTATCTTTATTTCTCTTTATTAATGATTAAGATTTTATAAAATGACTTTACTTACAGTGAAAAATCAGCATCCTGTTTACTCCCAAATTAAATTTAATATCAGCCTTAAATTTCATATCTTGTTAAATCAGAGTTGTAGCTGTAAGATAATTTATAATTGTAAACTATTTCCAATAATTTCTCTTGAATAAGAGATAAGAGTGGTAAAATAATCAATATAATCAATATTTTGAAGTTTAAACATTTGATTCCAGGAATATAAAAATCTAGGGTAGAGGTTCAGTCAGATGTGTGAAGGTTCTGTAACAAAGAAGCTGTAAACAAAGATTGATATCTTGTGAAATTTGAAGGATTTATTAGGAGTAAAAACCTGAAAGGAACAGCAAGGCACTACCAAAAATACGTGAGTCCCATCCAAACATATGTACAGGGCCAAATTGCTTTTCAAGAGGTCAATGTTAAGTCCTTTGGAAAAGATAGTGATATGAGCACCAACCTTCAATATTTGTCTCCCTCTCATCATACTGACTAAAATGATAAAATGAAAATAAGTAAGCATGGGGAGGAAAACTCATGTCAGCATGGAGTGAATGCCATCTCAATAGATGCAGAAAAAGCTTTTCACAAAATTCAATACCCATTTATGATAAAAACTCTCCAGAAAGTGGGATAGAGGGAGCATAACATAATAAAGGCCATATATAACAAACCTACAGCTAGCATCATACTCAATGGGGAAAAGCTAAAAGCATTTCCTTTAAGATCAGGAACAAGACAAGGATGTCCACTCTTTCCACTTTTATTCAACATAGTTCTGGAAGTGCTAGCCATGGCAATCAGATACGAAAAATAAATAAAATGAATCAAAATTGGAAAAGAAGAAGTGAAACTGTCACTGTTTGCAGATGACATGGTACTATGCATAGAAGATCCTAAAGATGCTACCAGAAAACTACTAGAGCTCAGTAACGAATTTGGTAAAGGTGCAGGATACAAAATTAACACACAGAGATCTGTTGCATTTCTATACACTAACAACAAAAGATCAGAAAGAGAAATTAAAGAGGCAATCCCATTTACCATCACATCAAAAAAAAATAAAATAAAATACCTATGGATAAACCTACCTAAGGAGGCAAAGACCTGTACTATGAAAACTATAAGATGTTAATGAAAGAAATCAAAGATGACACAAACAGATGTAAAAGGTATACCATGTTCTTGGATTGGAAGAATCAATATTGTCAAAATGACTATACTATCCAAGGCAATCTACAGATTCAATCCAATCCCTATCAAATTATCATTGGCATTTTTCACAGAACTAAAAGAAAAATATTTTAAATTTATATGGAGACACAAAAGACCCCGAATAGCCAAAGCAATCTTGATAAAGAAAAATGGAGCTGGAGGAGTCAGGCTCCCTGACTTCAGATTATGCTACAAATCTACAGTCATCAAAACAGTATGGTTCTGGCACAAGAAACAGAAATATAGATGAATGGAACAGGATAGGGAGCCCAGAAATAAACGCACTCACCTATGGTCAATCTACGACAGAGAAGGCAAGACTATACAATGGAGAAAAGATAGTCTCTTCAATAAAAATGCTGAAGAAACTGGACAGCTACATGTAACAAAAGAAATTAGAACAATTCCTTAATACCATACACAAAAATAAACTCAAAGTGGATTAAAGACCTAAATATAAGACCAGATACTATAAAACTCTTAGAGGAAAATATAGGAAGAACACTCTTTGTCATAAACTGCAGCAATATCTTTCTTGCCTGTCTCCTGGAGTAATGGAAATAAAAACAAAAACAAACAAATGGAGATATATGTATAGCTGATTCACTTTGTTATACAGCAGAAAGTAACACACCATTGTAAAGCAACTATACTCCAATAAACATGTTAAAAAAAACTTACTATCTTCTCACCTGTGAGGTCTGTTCTGATCTTTCCAGGCATGCAATGGTAGTTTAGTAGTTCTGCCTTCTCCCTTATCTTGTAATTTTTGTTATCTTCCCAAGCAGTGATCACTCCTCTCACATCTTCTTGCTCTGAGGAGGCTAATTTAGAAATATCTCTTGATGTCTTTTTCCTTTTCCACAAGCGTTCTCTCATTCTGGGCTTAATCCTCTTAGCCACTATTCTTTGTCTGTTATGGCTATTCAACAAATATTTGTAAATAAAATAAAATAAACAAATGGGACCTAATTAAACTCAAAAGCCTTTTCACAGCAAAGGAAACTATAAACAAAACAAAAGGACAATCCACAGAATGGGAGAAAATATTTGCAAATGATGTGACCTACAAGGGATTAATCTCCAAAATTTACAAACAGCTCATGCGGTTCAATATCAAAAAAACAACCCAATCAAAGAATGGGCATAAGACCTGAATAGACATTTCTTCAAAGACATACTGATGGCCAAGAGGCACATGAAGAGATGCTCAACATCACTATTAGAGAAATGCACATCAAAACTACAATGAGATATCACCCCACACCATTCAGAATGGACATCATCAAAATGTCTACAAACAATAAATGCTGGAGAGGGTGTGGGAAAAAAGGAACCCTTCTACACTGTTGGTGGGAATGTAACAACCACTATGGAGAAAAGTGTGGAGGTTCCTTAAATAATCAGAAATAGAGCTACTGTATGATCCATTAATCCCACTCCTGGTCATGTATCTGGAGAAAACCATCGTTTGAAAGGATACATGCACACCAGTGTTCACTGCAGCACTGTTTTCAATAGCCAAGACATGGAATCAACCTAAATGTCCATCAACAGACAAATGGATAAAGAAGATGTGGTACATATATACAATGGAATGTTACTCAGCCATTAAAAATAATGAAATAATGTCATTTGCAGCAATATGGAAAGACCTAGGGATTATCATACTAAGTGAAGTAAGTCAGACAGGGAAAGACAAGTATATAATATCACTTACATGTGGAATCTAAAGAGATGATACAAATGAACTTACTTACAAAATGGAAACAGACTCACAGACTTAGAGAATGAACTTATGGTTACCAGGGAGGAAGAGTGGTGGGGAGGGATATACTGGGAGTTTAGGACTGACATATACACACTGCTATATTTAAAATAGTTAACCAACAATGACCTACTGTATAGCACAGGGAACTCTGCTCAATATTCTGTAATAACCTAAATGGGGAAAGAACTTGAAAAAGAATGGATACATATGTATAACTGAATCACTTTGCTGTACACCTGAAACTAACACAATATTGTTAATCAACTCTACTCCAATATAAAAAAAATTTTAAGTACAAAAAATAAATTTCATGAAATAAGTATATAATAACTTAAAAAAACAAAAAGCTAGGGAATGAGAGCAAGAGAATCAAACTGTTATTTAAAATGTTGTTGTGATCACAAAGTTGCATCAGATTTAGTCTCTCTTCTTGGAACACATGGGCAACTAGCAGTATCCATATCATCTTCCCATTTCTCCTTCATGAATGTACTGCAATTCAACAAATACTGGTATGGATCACGAACTGTTCTCAGTAAACAGAACGATAAAAAAAAAATCTTAACACAGATTTCACACCCTTCACAAATATTAACTCAAAATTGATCCTAGACCTAAATGTAGAATGTACAACAGTAAAACTCCTAGAAGGTAACATATGATGAAATCTAGGTGACCTTCAGCATGGTGATGACTTTTTAGATGCAACACCAAAGACATCATCCATGAAAGAAATTACTGATGAGCTGGATGTCATTAAAATTGCTCCACATTTTATGTCTTCAGGGAACTTCAAATTCAAACAACAATGAGATACCACTACACACCTATTATAATGGCCAAAATTCAGATCACTGACAACACAAATACTGGTGAGGATGTGGAGCAACAGGATCTCTCATACGTTGGTAGTGGGAATAAAAAAATGGTCCAGCCACTTTGGAAAACATTTTGGTGGTTTCTTAAAAAACAAAACATACTCTTACCAAATTATTCAGAAGTCACATTCTTTGGTGTGATTACTCCCAGAGGAGTTGAAAACTTATATCCTACAAAACTTATATCCTACAAAAAATCCTACACATAGATGTTTATAGCAGCTTTATTCATAATTGATAAAACTTGGAAACAAGCAAGATGCCCTTTAGTAGGTGAACAGGTAGACTGTGGTACATCAAAACAATGGAATATTATTCAGCACTAAAAAGATGTGAGCTATCAAGTCATGAAAAGATATGGAGGAACTTTACATGCATAATTCTAAGAGAAAGAAGCCAATCTGAACGACTACATACTGTATGTCTCTAACTATATGATATTCTGGAAAAGGCAAAATTATGGAGACAAAAGAGATCAGTGGTTGTCAGGAATAGGGATGAGGAGAGATAAATAGGAAGAGCACAGAGGATTTTTAGGGCAATGAAAGTACTTTGAAGATATTATAATGGTGGATGTATATCATTATACTTTTGTCCAAACCCACAGAATGTATGATACCAAGTGTGAACCCCAAGTAAACCTTGGATTTTAGGTGATTATGATGGGTAAATGTAGGTTCAAACTTTGTAAAAAATGTACCATTCTGGTGAGTGACATTGATAATCAGAGACTCTACGCACGTATTGAAGGTACAAATGGCTGTACCTTCTTTTCAATTTGTTGTAAACCTAAAATTGCTCTAAAAGTTTATTTTTTAAAAATCAAAGAATGTACGTACAGAGAGATTGAGTGATATGCCCTCTATTTTATGTTTGAATTTGGATTGAATCTAATGTTTTGCTTTGTTTTTTCCTTCAGGAGTTTGAGTACACTCTGTTGCCTTTAAAAATAGAAGTAGGTTCAACCATATCTGATAGGACCATAATCCTAAATGAGTTATACTTACCTATTGAAAGATTCAGAAAAAAAATAAATAAAAAGTTAACTACTGGGCTTCCCTGGTGGTGCAGTGGTTGAGAGTCCGCCTGCCGATGCAGGGGACGCGGGTTCGTGCCCCAGTCCGGGAAGATCCCACATGCCGCGGGTCGGCTGGGCCCGTGAGCCATGGCCACTGAGCCTGTGCGTCCGGAGCCTGTGCTCCGCCACAGGAGAGGCCACAGCAGTGAGGGGCCCGCGTACCACACACAAAAAAAATAATAAATAAATAAAAGTTAACTATTGACTAAAATAAAATGATGCAAAGAGATAATAAATTAAAGGTTAGGCAAAGATATATTAATCAAATGCAAGGAAGAAAGCAGAGGTTATATATTGATTTCAGATTTAAAATGAAGTAAAAGCAAAATAAAATTGAACATTTCAAATATGGTCATTTTTACTGAAACATAAAATCCCTAAGTATGCAATTACAATCATTGTAAGAATGTGCCAAATAGTTCAATAGGTATTTTTAAAATCTGCTTTATATATTTAGAAGTTATGTTAGTAATTTCATTCATATTTGGAATTGTATGTACCTGATGAATTAATTTTTACTGTTATTCTCTTTAAGATTTTTTTCCTTAAAATCTCTTTTGTCTGATATTAATAAAGTTATACTAGGTCTCCTTGGCTTTGTATTTATTTGGTATATCATTTTTTGTTCTTTTTATAAAATTTATGTATAATTATATTTTAGAAGTCTTTTGTAAGTGTCTTAGAGCTTTGGTTTTTAAATCTAGTCCTCAATACTCAATATTTTTTTAAATGGAGCATTACATAAATTGATTTACACATCATATAATACTAATGTGTTTGGGTTTAAATCTTCTATCTTCTTCTATCACATATAATACTAATGTGTTTGGGTTCAATGTTTCTTTAACTCACCTTTATTGGCATCCTTTTTATTATAAAAAGTATTTTCAATTTTTTCCTATGAAGTTTGGGACTTATAAAAATTGATTACTACTTTGGGGGGATTACTCTAGAGATTATGTGTTACGTTAAGTTCTTAAAGTCTAATATTAATAATTTTATCCTCCCTCTCAAAAATACAAGGATGTTAAAATACTTTAGCTTCATTTGCACCCCTTCTGACTTATATGTTATCATTTTTGTATATCCTAATTTTATTCTGGTGTTATAATAAACAAAAAGAAATTATTATTGCTTTATTCAATTAATAGTGTTTAGATTTACTCATCATGTTTACCACATTCACTGATCACCTCAGATAAACTTGCAAATACTTCCATATGTACACTCTTCCTCCTCTTACTTTGATCTATTTCTTAATTCTGTAATAGTTACCAATTTCTAACATTCCACATGATTGTCTTTTTAGAAAATTATTTTGTTGTTAATTCTATATCTTCTCCTAACTAAAATTTAAGGTCTGAATGCAGTGCTTTTGTCACTTGTGTTCATGGATTTGCTTCAATCACCTGGAATAGTAAGCACAAATTATATATTTATTGAGTAAAGTAAATTTATTCTAACACCTCTTAAGAGCCATTGAAACATCAATATGCTTCTGTCCAAAGTACATCTTTTAGAAGTTCCCTTTGTAGAGGTTTGTTGGTGTGCTCTCTGATTTTTTAAAAAAACTTTTCATAAAGGATATTTAGTATAGAATTCAATGTCTTTGTTATTTTATATTAAAACTTTTAAGATATCAGTTATCTGGCATCTGGCTTTTGCTGCTGAGCAGTCAGATCTCAGCCCAACTATCCCTCCTTTGTGGTAATCTGTATATTTTCTCTGGCTACTATTAAGAACTTCTTTTCACATTTGATCTTCTGCATTTTCACATTGTTGTGTTTGGTATGGATTTCTTTATCTCTTTCTTCTGGGGGTTCATTAGATTTCTTGAATCTATGGGCTGTCTTTCATCAGTTCTGAAAAATTCTCTGCCAGCCTCTTCAAATACTGTTTCCAGCCCATTTTCCCTCTATGCTTCATTTAAACTTTGGACATGTGTTAAACCTCACTCCTTTATGCATTTTCTCTGCTTCTGCTGGCTCTTATTCTTACTTGTTTTCCTTGACAGTGCCTTGCTTCTTGTGTGCTGAGTTAAGTTTTACTGTGAGCTGTTCTTTTTCCTTGGAAAATTATTTGTAGGAGTTTTAAGACTAAGAATGAACATGTATTCTTTCAGAGGGCGATATGTTTTTGCTACCTAAAGGGCCCTACCTCTCCAAGAACTGTCTATGTTAAATTTGTGGCTGGAGGTCTTTTTTAGTCTGCTCAGTTGATGTGAAATTGGATTGCATATGTATGCTAGTTCAGGGATCTCTTACCCATTTGCTTTACTCTGTGCCAAAGCATATTTTCTCAGCCCCCTTGGGATTGCAGTGAAGTGGGGTACACTTAGTTATGGGTCACCTTTTTCCTCTGAGGATACAGCTTTATTGTTAAGAATTTGATCTTTGACTTTGGTTGGAAACTGAGTTTTACTTTCTCTCTTCCCAGCCAAGCTCATTCTCTGTACCCATCCATGCTCAGGTAGCCTGTGATAACATTAAGCTTGAATGCCCCAAGTTTGGTAAAAACGTGGACAAAATAAGCTTTAATGCTATGCTAACTTCTCTGGATTTCTGTCTTTACTTTTTTGTTAGTTCTTTGGTGAGATATTTATACATGTAAGCATAAAATAATATATTATCATCACCATGTTGAATAGTTTTCATTTTCAGCTAGAGATTCCATCCCTTAACTTAATCAGTCATAGTATCTCTGTTTCACTGCTCTTAGAAATAGTTTCAAATCAATGGGGATTAATAGGGACTGTTTAATGAATAAAACATCTGGGAGAATTGGTTAACAATAATTAGAAGTGTGAAGGAACACTTCGGAAGAAGAGAAGGACTGACACCTATGTAATTTGAATCTAGTTAATTTTCACACTATGACTAGATACACATTTTACTACACTTGTTAATATTTTTGCTGAAAAAGAATATCTAGGATAAAATCCTGGCATTCATAGGCTTTCAGGCACAAGTTTGTGCTTACTCGTAAAGCCATTTTTGCCCATTTAAAAAATTTATAATCTTTTCTGGGTTTTGTGTATTGCATGATATAAGTAGACCTTTCCCCACTCAAAGGTCAAACATAAATTTACCTGAACTTTCTGTTTTGTAACTATTATTGGTTTCACTTTCTTAACCTCTATTTTTTAGAGGTTTAATCAGGAGTTTATTTTTTATGGATTAATATTGTCTTTTTTTCCAAAAAGTTAGCCAGTTTTTTAAAATTAACCAGTTGCAATTTATTAAATATAAATATTATGTCATTATGTCACTATTTTAGGATTTTACTTATATCATAAATTAATTTGGCCTATTCATGGACCATACCTTTCTGTTATATAATTATTTCCTACCTATTATTAAATAGTCTTCTAATTTTATACATTTAAATTACAGATATATTAATATTTGAAGATAAAACTTATCTTTATTGTCCTATAATTATTATATTTACAAATAGTTTTGAATTGCACCTATATTTTTGACTTAATTATGAGCATTTCTTCAGTTCATGGTAGCTTATTCAAATGCCATATCTATAAGAATATCTTATAATAATCAATTTTAAAAGGAGGCATCCTTTTGGTCAAGGGGAAAAATTTCTTGCCCTAAATATCAGAATGGGATAATAAAAGAAGTTATCTGAAATGGTAAACTGAGCACATCTATGTACCTTAAATTTGAAAGTGAATTTCATCACACATTTTCTCTGGTTTATGATTTCTTAATGTCTTTATGATTTCTCATACAGTTGATCCATGCTCTGATTCTAACATAGGGATTATAGATGTTGCCTGGTTGAAGTTTAATTGACTCAGTTGCTCATAATATATGCTTTTTTGACCTGTGACAGTTGGGCCTGGAGAAGCAAATCTACTGAAATTCTGAGCCCTGGTAATTTTCCTTGAAAATTGTACACATGAAGCATTACTTGAAACAAAATGTGTATTTCTCATTACACTTTATTCGTTAAGGCCCTAAAGTCTTCTGGAATATTACATAATTTTTGTAAATGCCATACATGTCAGCTCATCTGAAATTGAGAGGTTTTGAAATTATTGAGAATACTACTACCTGAAAACTATCTCATTAATTTGGTATAAAAGATCCTTTATCTATAGCATTTGAGTCAGCTTTTCTGATATTCTAAATTCTTACCATAATAAAACACTTTATCATTCAGAAATATGCTGTCCTTAAGATGGCTGAACTTTGAACTACACTGCCTATATAAAACTCAACCTTATATAGCAATTAACTTATTTAGATTGTCAGATTATTGTTAGCAATTATCCATTTTAATTGTTATTCTAATTATTTTAGATTACTTTAAATTTTGTTGAATCAATTCTTATTTTTTCTTCTTCCAGTACCCATAATAAAGTTACAGTATGGTCCATATATATCAGAGGGTCTCGATGTTGTACTCAAGAATATTTTATAAAAAAAAAGAGAAAGTGAACATATCCCTAAATGAAAAAATACTTTCTGGTGCATGTTTCAGAAGCACTTTATTCAAATCTGCTTAATGAATAGAACTTGAGTGAACATCTGTTTAGACTCTTTCAAATAAAACACAAATGTGTTTTACTTTCCTTGGGAACATAAACATGTCCTAAAATAAATCTAAATAAAATTGCATTGTTATTGAGTTTATATTTCTTTTCTTCCTAAACTATATTTGCTTTTATAAATTAAATTTGAAAAAAATATGAAGCAATCATTAATACAGTTAACTGGCTACTTTATTAGTTCTTTTTTAAAAATACAGCCACAATATGTAAAAATAGCTCATGCCACTGAAAGATATTAATTGTATATATTTACTGTGTTTATTTTTACCTGTATCATCTATTAACACATAACACAAATTAGGAATATCATCTGAAAATAATTATAAATTTTGTTATATACAATCGTGTGTATTTTTCCATATCCAGATATCCATACATATGCTAAAGTTACTGATACATAATCTATTTTAATTCCTTTTTAGACATAGGATATAAATAGCAAATTTATTATTCAGGACTTAAAAACAAGAGTATTCTGGTATCTTTTTTGTGTATAAAAATATATTCATTTGACTTATCCTGTGCCTGTTAAAAAAATATTCAGAAAACTTTAATTGCTGCCACTTACTTTCCACTGTCTCTTCCCCCCCCCTTTCTACTGTATCAATGGCTATTTGATATGTTTCCTACATTTCTCAGTTAGTACACTCTGGCAGCATAAACGGAGTTTGATGGTCTCATCGTCTGTTATCTGAACAAGTTTTGCTATCCGTGCTGTATGAGTCTGTGCTTGGCATGGGAAAGCTTCAGGAACTGGGTTAGGGCTCAGGACGGCAAAGTAAATGACAGCAAATGGGTGAAAGCAGCATTTAAAAGAGAGATTCTGCTCCCATATTCCTGAACTAGATCAGTTTATGATTCTTCTTTCCTTAAAAAGAGTGAGAAGATGATTGTGTTTTATATTATCAATTTAAATATTATAATGATGTATCAGATATAACTGCTTGAGCTGAACATATTATATTGGCTATTAGCTACCACTCTTTGTGAAAATATCTTAGTTTATTGAATCTCAAAATTGGTATTATTTTTATAAGTACTATTTTATTTTGTTCCTCTGTTTTCCTCTTTGTAATTTCTGTACTTGGACTGTAAGAATTATTTTCAAACTTGAGTTTTCTCTTGGCCAATTCTCCTCCTGAGTAATTTCACTTGTTTCAGTACACATTGAGATACAGGAACGTGTCAATAAGTTCTATTCTGTAGCAGAAATGACATCAGTGAAACCTTAGTTAAGATAACTGTTAGCCTTATTTTTCCACTTATCAACCCTTCTGGCCCCCTTGGGTTGTGTTCTGAGAACTGGCATTATTCTGTATTTTGTGTGTTTACAGTGAGCTTAGAGAAACACTCTATTGAACCCTAGACACAATAACTACATTGAATAATAGGACCCAAATAATAAGTTTTGCTGTGTTTTGTACTGGCAGAGAAGTATTCCAACAAACACGATATGTTAACATAGTAAAGACAGAAAATGCTATACAAAGACTTTGTAAATGTTAACGCTAGTACAGTTATGCAAGCGCATATTTTCCCTAACAGGATTAGTATTGCCAGCTGTCTGCATTCAAAGAGACAATTTTAATATTATATGAAACACTGAATAAAGAGACTATAATAGTTAAATTAAATTGAAATATGTATCATAACTACAAATGAAGAAATTAAAACATACCTTCCTGTTACCTGCTGTGATTGTTAATAAATGAACAAAATGGAATATTTGAATCTCAATTATGGAGAGGTATTTGCAAAAAATAAAAAAAAATAATATTTTATTATAATGTACAATTTTTAAAAAGATTTTTACACTTATTTTAATCCTCTTTTATGGTATGTTCTCTTGACTGTAAATCCCAGGAGACTAAAAATTCATGTTCCTTTATCTAAGTGGAGGGTATAACGGATTGACACTTGCTTACTTCACTCCCTACAACCTTTCTGATTTCTAGAGGCTGGGAAGTTAAAAAGCTACATTTCCCAGAAACACTTGAAGCTCAAGTTTTGTATGTAATTTGGGTTCTGCCAATTAGATGTACTTACGTGAAACCTAGAAGGTGGAAGGGAGTCTAGGGTATGTGTCTGAGGTTTTTCTGCTGAAAGACATCTGCTGGAATTGTCAAATATCTCTAGGGTGCCTTTCCAGGATCATGGTTTCCTTGATCAGAGCTGTATCCTCATAATAACTTCCTAATCATGACCAGCTTCTATGTCACAGAAGATGTATTAACTCCCTGGGTGGTTTGGTTCTGTGGCAAAGCTCTCAGGATTGTTCTGTTAAATGCAGTTTGGCATCTGTCCTTTCAGCCTTCACTATGAATCTGAAGGCCATTTAATACATCTTTTTTCTGCTGTTAGTAGCAAACTGTGTCCTCTGCATTTGAACCAGCTGCTAACATTAAAAATAATTTATTTTCTGTTTATTTACTTATTTCAATTTTTTTAACCACAGAAACATATAAAGTAAAATAATCCCAAAAAATAGAGATGATCCTATAATAATAAGTAGGCATTCCCTGGCCCTACCTCCAATCCCTTAGCTAGAGATAATAACTTTTCAATATTTCAGGGTTTTATTCTTTTAGTACTTCATATTCTTTTGTACTTCATATTTCTGAATAGTGAAAACTGCAGCAATGTTGATTTGCTCATATCAGACATGTTCTGCTGATTTTCTACTAGGTGATCCCTATGCTCTTTCCCATCTCTTTTCTCAACAGCCACCCAATACAGTTATATCACAATTTTTTTTTCTTTATTATGTTTCTAACTTCAATAATATATCTATACTTTTATCCCCTTTCCATCAACTCTAGAAATAATATTTTGACTCCACTCTTGTAAGATAAGGATATATCACCCCTGCCCTTCCCTGACCTCTGTCTCCTCTCTCTCACTCCTACTTCCATTGTGTTTTTGTTTCTTTAGTTATAAATAGAATATCTATAGTAAATAACACATTTTCTTTCTCTTAAAAATTTCTATTAAACTTCAAAAAGGTTTAAGCTTTCTTTAGACATATTAGGATTTGATAATGAAAGTCTTATTTCTGTTATCAGATTGTTCATAATTTTATTACCTTTTCTCATGGTCATTTAATTCCTGATCTTTCAAATCAGAAGTTCCACTTTAGTTTTTTCTCATACTGCAATCCCTCTATTGCCTTGGTGTTGTATTTGATGTTCTCTTCATATTTTTCTCTGCTTTGTATTCTATGAAGCACCAGAAACTACACACTACACTAAAACATAACCAATTCTACTTGACAAAAAAAGAGTAGGCTTTGCTTTATTATGAGTTTCCAAAACGTAGAAGGTCATCACTTTGTTAACCTTATTTAGTTTGCAGCAGAATAACTTCAGGGAACAATTTAAACAATACAATACACAGAGACTCCCTTTTCCCTTTCCTGGACAATAATTGAAAGTTTACAAGCCATCATGTTCATGGATTACTTTTCCACAATACTTTACTATGTACTTGTTTATATTGAAAGCTATTAGCTTATTGTATGGTAACTCACAAAGTTATATATATTTTTCTATCTTAACGTCATTTAGCTTAGTAATCTCTTCCTTATAAGTGCTTAAGGCAATTTGACACTGCTGAGATTCCACTGGATTTTTTCATGATTCCTCTAGATTATTTACTATTATATAAGATGTCTCTCTATCCCTTTGTGAGTTAATTTTAATATCTATGTATATGAATTATTATATGTATAAATATTAGAATATATATTCAGATAAAGAATATATATATATTCAGATAAAGGATATTAGTTTCTTGTAGTATTAACTTCCAAGCATGCTGAAGTCCCAGTAGTCACAGGTAGAGGAGAGATAGGAAGAGACAGGAAACAGGTGGATCCAGAGTCAGGTCCCTTGGAGATCTCTAGGACTACTCTTGTAGGGAGTGACAGTAAAACAGATGACAATATACAATGTGGCAGCAGGTTCCTCCAGGGCAAGTCACGATGCTTGTAGATGGATCAGTGTCATCATTGTAATTGTAGATGGTGTGAGTGATTTGCATTTGAATAGAGACATGAAGACATGTGTGGTCTTGGAGAAGGGGATGGCAAAATATGTCCAGATTATCAGGAATCAGGGCAATGTTCTACCTTTAAAATGGAGATAGATTATAATCAAGAAAAAAAGACATAATTCTAGCTGCATATTTTGGAAGCCATGGCCTAGGTCAGAAGAGAAGATTGCAGTTCACTGGGCACAGAGGTGTCTTGGGAGTTCATTCTAACCTAGTGTTTATTAAAATGTCATCTATTATGATTCCCTGGAGTTCTGACTAAAAATTCAGATACTTAGTGTTGTTCCAATTGTTAGGCCTGAGAGAGGATCTAGAAATCTGTATTAAACTCCCTGGGAGATGCTTATGAAACTTAAAATTTGTGAACACATCTCTAAGCATACCAGATACTGGGCTTAGGACAGGAAGATAAATACTAGGCATTTTATTTCACTTGCTTGCTCCCCTTTACCCAGGTATTGGGGCCAGTCTTTCCAATCCACTATCAGCCTTGTCAGTGAGGACAAAGAAATGGAAAGGCTATGCCTATAGGTTCAAAGAATTTATACCTGCTGTGGAGGGAACTAGAAAAGGATGGGACTGAGAAGGGATTGCTTGTCTTTACTGTGTCCTCTGTACTAGCTGAATATGGCAATAAAACATGAAAACTCATTTTAGCTTCATCACATTCCACTGTTTTCCATAACAGTTACTAAAAGATATCTAATAGGTGTAGCTTCATAATCAATATAAAACAATGTATGAACATATTAAACATAATATAGTTTATGAGATCTAATTTCCCTTTGTAACTTTCATTGATATGAAAAAAATCTGTTTTTTTTTCTTTAATAAAAATGAGAGCTATACTAGTCCTAAATAGTTAAAAATAAGTCTTAAATATAATGTTGAAATAAAATAAAAATAAAGTTTCACAGCCCAATGACTAGTTTCTTTTCATTCACCTGGTGAATATAAAGAAGGCTGTTAGTTGGAATAAAATCATCTGGAGTATGCTGAGCTGCATTAAACTGTAGAGGCTTTCAATGTTAAGGAATGTGATTTTGATTTCACCTGCTGACTTTTTTGAAGGCAACTTATAAGAAACAGTTGAGAGTGATATCATGCTGTTGGCACTTGAGCTTTCTGCTGGAGGTTGTAATATAGTTGTTGTAAACCTGTAATTACTATTTCCTTAGTAATTCTAGGTTTTCATTATTGAGTCTGGATACGTCTAAAATGTATTGAGAAGTAATACGCAAACAGGCATAGTGATTGAATGATAAAAATAATTGTGTTAACAATATTAAACTTTGATCTTTCTAGTGATATAATGACACACTACTGGCAAGAACATTTAGTGCCACTGGCAGGCTAAGTTTTATTTTTTGATGTTATTGTTATTGTTTTTATAGTTACCAAATCTTTTAGTATTTCAAAAGGAAAGATGTTTTATTACAGTGTTATGAATCTCTATATCATAACTTTGAGAAAGAAGTGAAAGATAGATTAAATTAAAATTTAAATGTTTGATTATTCAAGGTAAATATTTTAAAATAGTTTTCTATCAATAGCACTTTGTATAGAAGATGTGGAAGCCATGAGAATCCCTATAATGGAATGTGAAAAAAAATTTGCTTGTTTATTTTGAAAAACAATCCTGGTAGAGTCATCATTGCTCCTATGAAATATATATAATAGATAATATAATATAATATATTATATAATATAATTCCACCAAACAGGTAAATATCCCAAATCAAAGTTTAATTCTGCATGTGAAAATATATCATATATAATACCTTCTTTTTGTGAAAGAGAATGAAAACTTTCTCTTTTTCTTTTTCTTAAGATCATTTTACTTTAATATGTTTTAGGAATTGTCCTAGGCACAGACAATAGAATTATGAAGAAGAGCAATGGCTTGCCCTTGGAGACCATATATTCTGTGGGGGGATATAGAAAGTAAGCAGCCTTTACAAATCTATAACCACTCCTCTACAGTAATTTTGATGCCACATGTTTTCAAAAGTATCAGTAGATTCTAGGATCTAGGAGTGGGAGCCCCAAATTTTTCATATACATCAGATTGATTAAAATTTGATAGCTTAGGCTATGTGTGTGTGCATGTGTATTCATAAAAAATGCATTGGAACATTTTTCTAAAGGGCTAAAGTAAATAAAGTCTTGACATCAAAGTTAACTGCTGTAATGATTATTTTAAACCCACATGTCAACGTCGGCATCAAGTAAGTTGGTAGTGGCCAGCCTCTCTTAAGAAGTGTTTTTGAAGGCTTAAACATAAGGAAATGGCACGGGGTTACCTTTATGGAGGAAAGAGAAGACAAAGAAATGAACTGGGGGTTTGGAATTGAATTTTATCTGTGATGAAGTCTGTATTGTGGAAAGAGCACTGTACTAGGATGCAAAGATACAAATTTAAGACTTGCTTTGTTCCTTTTGAGTTATTTTACATAGGGCAAGTTACTTAAGCTCACTGACTCATTCAGGACTACTGTGAGAATCAAATGAGATAAACTTTAAAACAGGGGTTCTTAACCTGAAGAGCGCTAATGGCGGCAGCTGGTCTGTGGACCAACTAAAATTGAATCTAAATGTTAAGGGTGTGGTTTCTTTTCTTTCTTCACAGCCTCAAATGGATCTCAATGATACTCTAAAAACCTCACTATTGCTCTTAAGTGTCACACACCTTCCCGTTGTACCTAATTTCTCCACTACTTTGCCCATTAGGGGTGGTGTTTGTTTTATGATTTTTGAGACAGAGCACAAGCGATTGCTTGCAATTGTTTCTTTTTTTTTTTTTTTACTTTCTTTTGTTTCCCCTACAGTACTTTGCAGTGCTTCTATCAGTAGGTGTGACATTGACACACGCAAGGAAAGGAAAAAAAAAACAGTAAATTCAAGATGTCAGTTACTGAATATGAGAATAACCTGCAAAAGGCAGTAAATTGACAGTGAACTAGAATGTAGCCTTAGATTTACATTTTGCAACTTCATAGATTACATACTGTATTCCAAATATTGTTTTCAAACTCTCTGAAAAAATAAAGCACCTAGGGCTGAAACAACTTCTCAGAACTTCTTTTATTTAACTAGCTAAATTGTTTCATTTTAGGGTTGTCCTCTCTTTGAATTCAGTTCTGGTGTTATTACTTGAATAAAAGCAAAATATGTCAAAATGTTGAGAGGAAATTGCATTATTCTCCCACAAGTAGCATCTACCAAAAGAATATAGAGAAGATTATAAAACTATGAAATATGGAATTGGAATTATAAATGTTAATATATGTAGTAATATTATATAATTAATATTTTAATAAATTTATTGGCAGCGAGTCTTTATTTATAACTTTCCCATCTTAATATTTTATTTCTCAAACAATACTCATTCTGAGAAGAATAAAGATTTCAAGAACAAAAGTCTGAGAGAACATCATGACAATTGTAAATGCTCAACATTGGCAAAGGTCACTGTTCCCCCATATACTGATGTGGCCCTTTCTTACCATTTCAGACCTCTTATGATCATTGACTCAGGTGAAAAGCAAACAACAAAGAAGCCAACAAAAATATAAAAGTAAAAAAGCAAAGCAGAAAGGTCAGTGATTCTTTGATCAGGTTTAGAAAAAGTAAGCAGATCCCCAGTTAGAGAATCCCTTTATGTTCTCTTGAGATTTTACACATGAATTATTCTTTACTTGGCTCTACTATCAAATATCTCCAATACACACTCACCCCACCTTCCTAATATCTTCTCTTAAAAATATAAACCTCTTTGTAATTAAGATCGTAATATAGAGTCATTAACTTCCAGTTAATTAGGAAGAATTGCTCTTTCCTGACATTGAAGCACTAGGGGAGTTCTGTTTTTGGTGACGATGGAGGCCTGATTATGCTGGAAGTTAATATTTTTGTAGTTGGAGCTGCTATGAGATAGAACAAACTTGAATAAGGAGCTATATAGACATGTTTAGGACAGTGGGGTCAGGGAAAAAGAGGGGCTAAGAAATGGGAACGTGTTGCTCAGTGAATGGGAACAAGCCAAAGCCAAAGGAGAGCAGCAATTGTAACCGTTGCCTGGAAGAGACGTTGGAGTGAAGAGGATAAGGCATTTCTGCTTCCTGCTCTAGGTACTCAGAACTCAGTCTAGGGGCCTTAACACTGTATTTTAGCTGCCTTCCGGATTGTGTGTGTGGAGTGCTGTATTCAGGGCTCTGAAAAACAGACTTCCACAGTAGTTTAGTGGGTGGTAGGGGTGGGAGGAGGGCAGAGCATGGGAGAATGGGGAGTGACTGCCAACACTATGGGTTTCATTTTGGAGTGATGAAAATGTTCTAGAATTATGTACAGGTGATATTCACAACCTTGTGAATATGCTAAAATCCACCGCCTTGTAAATTTTTCAAGAGTGAATTTATGTAAATTGTATCTCAAAGAAAAGAAATCTGCAGTGATTTCCGTCAGGAGCTCAGTTGAACGGGAGAGCCAGCCTTGAGCTGTCAGGTTCAGGTTATTAAAGTGATAAGCCAAACCGAAAGAGTCAACCTGCAATCACTTACTGCGATGGTGTAAGCAAGAGGCTAAAACTAGAGAAAATGCCGACTCCCCCTGTTCCGTTTGCCCCAGATGGAGGGTCTGGTGGATCAGGGGGTCATCTCAGTGTTGAGGGAGCCACGAACAAAAGGCTTCAACAATTTTATAGACCTCGGGATGTGGCTGGAGAAGGGCTAGGAATGGAAGCGGAAAGCACAGGACATTGAGGCAGAGTGGGGAAAAGTGTTTTCAATCAATCTTAAAACTCCGTGCCGCCCACGCCGCAGGCTCCCACGCCGCCCAATAAGGTCTCAGCAGAGGTGCCTACGCAAGACTTCAGCCCAAGGACTCAGCTAAAGAGACCTAAGGTTGAAGGTACCTCGCTAGAAATGCAAATGTGCAAAGAGCATAACGCCAGAGTTCCTGACTGCGACACCCTTCAGAGACTGCAATGCGCCGACCGTGCACCAAGTCTGGAGTCGGGAGGGCAGCTTCGCTCTGTGAAGCCCGCCAGGTAAAGCCTTAGTAATTGCCTATGGTCAGCCCTGAAGCATCACGCCATATTTTTAACCACAAGCCAGACTGCTTAATCTCTAAATCACCAGTTGTTTTGTGAGGCATATTTTTTTTTTTTTGGTCATCCCTTTAATTCTTTGCATTAGATTGCCAAGTAAGTTATCATCTCAGTCTTAAGAGGAAAAAAAATAACTTTTCAGTATCTTCTAGGTAGTAAATTCATTCATACGTTATTGGGCTTCCCTTTACCATCAATGATTTGTTTGAACATACATTTTATGTTCTGTTATCAAAGTATAAATATCAGCTGATATTTAATACATGCCCATTGAATGCACTAGGGCATCATGTAACGAATGGTCTCCTCTTCAGTGTGAGGAATGAAAATTGATAATGTAGACAGGTATATTAAGAAAATTAAGAAACACTGCACAAAAATTTAGATAAAAGGTAAAGATTTATGAACCTTTCAGATAACTAAAGGCAGAACTTTGAAGTTAGGATGTCATAGATATTTGCCTACTTTCTCCACTGGAATAACTAAAATTAATGTAAATCATATTAATGCAACATTTATTGAGCAGTTTATTATGAGCATGATAGTAAGATGGCTGTTAAGTGATAAAATGATAAAGAAGTAAACAGTCTTTACCTTCTTCAAGCTTATAGAGTAGCAGAGGGGTATATACAAATAGCCAATTATAGTATAATAAATGCTCTAAGGAGGGAAATGTAGTTTGTTAAAGGGCTGCACTGGAATAACCCTTAATTCAGTTTTGCAAGTGATTTGGGCTGGTTTTTAAGAAATGTCTACCTGGTTAAAGTAAGATCTTATTCCCAACTTAAATAATGAAAATAGAAAGGAAGCAATAAAAAGAAAAGGGTATCTAGTGAAAAGGGAAGAACACATGCCAACACCCACAAAACTAAGTTGTGTGGGATCTGAATGGAGTGTAATATGGCTTGAGCATGGAGTATTACTTAAGAGATCAGTGAGAGAAGGAGCTAGAAAAAGAGGTGATGACTGAATAAGGAGGACGTTCTAAGATAGGTTAGAGGGAAACAATTGAATGCCATACAGGGTGATGACATAATCATATTTACATTTCACGAAGAGTCTTCCTGATGTCAATGCCAAGAATGAATTGGTACTGAGTAAGAACAAAGGCAGAAAAGATATATTAAAAGTTTGGCTTTAGTTCAGATAATATAATGGTGTTCTAATTTAGGATATTGGCCATCACAATAGAGAATGGTATATGGATACAAAAAATCTTTATGATTTAAAATGCATTGGGCTTCCCTGGTGGCGCAGTGGTTGAGAGTCCGCCTGCCGATGCAGGGGACACGGGTTCGTGACCTGCTCCGGGAGGATCCCACATGCCGCGGAGCGGCTGGGCCCGTGAGCCATGGCCGCTGAGCCTGCGCGTCCGGAGCCTATGCTCCACAACGGGAGAGGCCACAGCAGTGAGAGGCCCATGTACCGCAAAAAAAAAAAATAATAAATAAATAAATAAATAAATAAAATAAAATGCATGGGGGGCTAGTGGTTGAATATGGAAGGTATGGGAAAGGATCTAAATTTTTAGTTTGGACAATGGGGTGGACAGTAGTGCAATTTACTCAAAAAAGGGAATGAAGAAAGAGGAATAGATCTGGGAAGGTGACAAATTTTAAATATGTTGAATTTGTAATATATATGAAAAATCCAGATGGAAGTATTCAATGATGTGTGTGTGTGTGTGACGCAGGAAAGAGATCTGAGTTGTGGCTGTAGATTTGGAAATCATTAGTCTATTGGTGGTAAGGAATGTATGACAATAGATATTCAGGGCAAATACACATCAGAAAGGAATGTCTATAATATCCACCAGATGAACAGAAACTTTAACAAAAGGCAAGCGAAGAAGAGGCAATAAAATAAAGAATGAGTAAGTAAGGGTCAGATGTAAGGGAGAAACCAGAAAAGTGGTGTTATGAAATCCAAGGAAAGATATGATTATAAGAAGGAAGTAGTCAGTGGTATTAGAAACAGGTGAGAGGTCAGGTAGGAAAAGGATTGGAAAGGAACCAGTTCCCTTAGAATCAAGGTCATTGTTAGCTTTGGCAAGAGTACTTTCAATATAATACTGGGGTTGAAAACAAACATCAGTGAACTGAAGGAGGAAGTAGAGTGAGTAAAGTCAACTCTTAATAAGTTAAACAGTGAAGGGTTTAGGGACACATTTATGAATTTGGTATGGCCAATTTTATATTGAGGAATTCCTTCTTCTTTGACATCTCAGTAAGTTGCACAGTTCTCCTCCCCCTATGGTGAAAACTTCCACAGAAGCTGAAAGTACCATATCCTAAGTTCATTTGCAATAGGATGTGGACATGAGACAGGCTCAGTCAAATAGACTTTGAACTGAGGACTGTTGATAAAAACAAACAGGACCAAGAGAGCATCTTTTCTGTCCATGGCATTTGTGAAAACGTATCAGATTGGAGATATACCAAACTGAGCAGTGGAAGCTGTGGAACCCACTTCCCAATACCAGTAGCAGAGACAATGACAATCGGGTCTTCATCTGTGAGTTATCTGGCATGATTTTGAATACAATTCTGAATTCATAACCTCTCTGGTTTCCCCAGCCTGGCTTTCTAGGCTTCCTGGAAATTGCTAGCTACCCAATATATTTTAAATATGTTTCTATCTGCTTAATTAAAAGTCAGTTTCTGTTGCTTCCACACAAGAATCCTACTGATGTACCACTTTTGAGATATAATTTGCATAAAGTGAGATGCACAGATCTTAAGTGTACAGTTTAATCAGCTTTGACAACCATGTAACCCCTATGAAGACACAGAACATTTGCTTCACATGTACAAAGTACACCCTGTTGACCTCCCAATCCTTCCCAGAGCAGTCAGTATCTGATTTTTATTACCACAGATTAGTTTTGCCTGTTCTAAACCTTCATATAAATAGAAAGATATATATATACTCTTTTGTGTCTGGCTTCTTTGACTCAGCACAGAGTTTTGAAGATTCATCAGTTACTGCTTTTATCCACGCTCTGTTTCTTTTCATTGCTGAGTTTTGTTTCATTATATAAACATAGCACAGTGTGTTAATCCTATAGCTACTGATGAACACTTGAGCTGTTTCCAGTTTGGGTCTACTATGAGTAAAACTGCTATGAGCATCCTTGTATACTTTTTTTTGTTTTGTTATGTTTTAGTTTTTATAGACAAATTGTCATTTCCAGTAGATATTTATGGTATAGAAGTGGAATTGCTGAACATCAGGGTAGGGGCATATTTAACTTTGTAAGAAACTGAGAAGCAATTTTTCAAATTTGTAAGAGTTTTCACTTCCATCAGTAATAGATGAAAGGTCCACTTGTTCCACATCCTTGACAAGATTTGCAGTTGTCGGTTTTGTTAATTTTAGTTTTTGTTGAGGATGTAAAGTGGAATCTCATCTTAATTCCAATTTGCATTTAAGTGATAGTTAATAATAATACTTGTTCATATGCTTGCTTGGTATTTGTTGATCTCATTTTTAAATGAAAGATTTGTTCATGTCTTTTGTTTTGAAAAAAATCTGGATTCTTATGTTTGAGTGCTAAGTTTTTTGTTTAATCTGGTTACAAGTTCTTTGTCAGAAATATGTATTTAAATATTTTATTTCAGTTTTTGGCATGACCTTTTCACCAGAAATATGAGATTTTCAGTTGCTCAGTATCTTTATCAGCACATGATATTATCAGTCTTTAAAAAAAAGAAATTAACCATTCTAGAGAGTATGTGTGGTTTTTTATTTGCATTTCCCTAATGACTAACAACATTGAACATTTTTAAATTTATTTTTTGCATATTTTGGGGTGTTTAGGTGTCTGTTCTAGAGTTATTTTCAACTATGTTCTAGAGTTGTTTTCTAGCATTTTCACTTAACTCCTTGCTATATTCTCCATCACAATGCCAAAATTTCACATCTGTTCACACATGTTGTTCATCTTTTTCATTTAATCCTTTAACATATTAATTATAGTTATTTTAATCTCTGATAGTTTCAATATATGCATCATATCTTGATATCATTCTGTTTATGTTGTGACAAAGAGTTCTTTTCATCTTTTTGTGTGTCTCAAAATTTTGTGTTGAATGTTGGGCTTTATGTCTTTATTTTTGTCAGTTCCTAAATATTTATGTTTTGTTGATGATGCTTTCTTAGCACTTGTGTCTCTTCCACTTAAGGCATTCACACTCTTCCTTGAATCTATGAGAAAACTTGTATGGGAGATAGTTTCTGTTCCCTTCCAGAGGCAAATGAATTTTGCTCATATTCATCCCTTAGTGGTAGTTTTCCTTTGTCTGGGACCTTTGTTTCTTTTTGTTTTAATTTGGATAATTTCTATTGACTCTCTCGAAGTTTAATGACTCTTTACTCTTGTAGTTCTAGGCCACAAATAAGCCAACTAAAATATTTTTCAGCTTCATTATTATATTTTGTTTGTAATATTTCCTCTTAGCTTGTTTTTATAGCTTCCATTGCTCTATTGAAATTTTCTACCCATTTCCTCACATTGTTTACTTTTTCTACTGATATATACTGTAAATAGCATACTTTCTTTTGTATTTTTAAAAACTTTATTTACTTTACAAAAATAAATACAATGTAAAAGGACTAATTCACATAGATTAAAATCAGTACAATTAAATGCATAATATTTTCAAAGGTAGAAAGTAACACAGGCTTAAATATTGAAAATTTATCTGAATTTTCTGCTAATTATCCATGACAACAGAATTTGCAGCAGAATTTTAAAAGTCTATTTCCAGATGACAGTTTTATTCCAAAACCAGGATATATATGAAATAAATACTGAAATATCTAGAACAGTCTGTTGCCAAAGGTAGGCACTCAATAAGTAAATGTTGAATAAGTAATAATCATGTTCCTTTGTAAGAGCCATGATTAGATTACTTTGTCCAGAATGAGATACATTTTTATTAGATATAATTATTAGAGGTCTATTGGTCTGCTGCTTCTTAATAGAAAAATAACTTCATTATCTACAATTTCATTCTTACCCCATAGCATATTTAATATTCCTAATTCATAATTTAAAGAAATGTAATATGTTTAAAAGACTAAAGATTGCAATATTTATTGATAATATGAATATGCTAGAATCAGATATGTATGGAACACAGCCACACCTGGAATTATCAGTCAATTGTTAGATTTGGGAGGAACTTATGGTACTAAAAAAATTGCATGGTTGCACAGTACATACTAAGATTTTGTTCACGTTAAGTATTGTTACTTAACAATAAATAGTTATAACAATGTTGAATGAAATAAGTGAAAAATTTAGAAAACCTAGTCAGATGGACATGAAGAACAAAGTTGAGACCCTAATTTAACTATTCCAATTGCATCTTTGCAATTAAGCACAGGTCCATGGGTTGACAGAAATTTTACTCTTAGTAGGGTTAAATCTTAGTAAAAATTACAAGTATGTCCTATGTTTAGTCTGAGTCAAAAAATGCTCACTATTGTTAAGCACATAGATAGTTAATCAAATTTTTCAATGCATTAGTAGTTACTGCATATGAGAAAAACTATTGAAAATGTGGCTGACTTTGAACATGGAGGTCAGCAGCCACTAGAAGCTGGAAAAGGCAAGGAAAGGGATTCTCCCCTACAGACTCCAGAATGAAATGAAGCTCTTCTGGTCCCTTGATTTTAGTCCGTGAGACCCATATTGGACTTCTAACCTACAAAAGTGTAAGATGATTAATATTTTTTGCTTATTTATTTTTGAAAATTGTGGAAGCAAAATTACAAAAGAAATAATGTTTTTTTCTTTTATTCTCCTATCTTTAGTTTGCCAAGAGAGTAAGATAAAAAAGAGATTAGAACACTGGAAGAAATATTAACATTTTTATAAACATTAATTTAAAAGACTAGAGTAGAGAAATATATATATTTTAAAATCTGAAGATTCCCCAAGGAAAGGAGATCTCATAACACATTCTCTTTTCAACATTCAGTAGCCCTCAGGTTCAGAGCATCGTTCTTCACATATGACTTAAAAATGTTCCATACGTCATCACTAATATCATCTTAATAAAATATAAGTATTTTAGAATTAAGTATTTTTAATGGAACTGTAATAGTACAAAATAGGTAAATTTGGGGTTGTGTAATATTCAGTAAAGGAGCAAAAACAGAAGCAACTGATTTAATTTTAGAACAATATCAAACTTAATAAAACTTCATAGATTTGTTGGTCATAATTGAGAACATTATAATATGCTTTCCTTTTTAATCTATACCATTTGAAAAATATTTCCTAAAGACAGTGCTATTTTTCCTACTAAAATCCAACCTTTCTAACACTGCTAAACCCAGATATTCCCTTGGTTCTCTAGCAAGTGGCCAGTTTTTAAGTATAACTTAATTGCACTCCAATTGTGCCTAATTCAACTGCACTCTAAATTTTCTACAACCAATCTAATTGCACTCTAAAATGTCATCTTCCTAAAGAGTGAAGCATAAAGATCCTTGAAAATCTGGCTTTTTAGTTTTGCTCTTGAGATTATAATAAGGTGCTGGCTAAAGACCAAAACGTTCTGTATATAATCTCTACAGTATAATTACAGATGAGTTGTGAGAGAATGTGTAAATACATAGGATAATTGTTACACTGTTTGATATTAAAATTGTGTGCTCTAAAATATCCTGATATTGGATGAGAATTGTATAAATACTTATATTATCAACTCACATGATCACTGTTATTTCCAGAGGGTGCTTAAAGTCTTCAATCAGAGTCTGATTTTTTAACTTAAAGCGTACAGTCAGCTACAGATAAGAAAATCATTGCTAGCCTTTTTTTTTTTTTTTGACATCGACTGTTTTAAGAAGTGATAACTAAAATCTTGACAGTGAGGATAGAATAACAGGGAGAAACTTAAAAAATAGAATCAAATAATCTTTAATGATAGAGACAAAAATCTTTATACTCTTTTATTTCCCAAGGGCAGTATGCAGTATGCTTTGTTACTGTCTTAATCCTATTGCTTACATCTGTACTATATCTTCATCCATCTGTTCCAATAACTGTACCCTAGAGTTTGTCATAACTCTTAATACTCGGTGCTCTGAACATAAGCCAAGGGCTTGCTGCCTCTTATTAGTACATATTTTCTTCTTTTCCTCAATATTTTTATCTTTTCATATCTCCTCTTCTGTACCTACCTGAATCCATGGCTCATCACTTCAACCAACCTCTGCCAAAATCCTCTCAGTCTCTGGCCCCAGTGATCCAGCTGCACCAGTCTAGCTGTCTACCAAGTAATCCTTACACAACTGGAAAGGTGAGAATTAATATTAATTAGTGTTTGCCAGTGTCATATTCGTAGTGTTTCTCAGCAAGCCTTCTTTGTCCTCTTAGTCTTCTCTCATCTTCTCTGTCCAGTAATTTTCAAATATGTCTGCTCTCTCTAGCTAATTACAGAGTCACCGTATGTCATTTCACTCTCATCCCATCAATTTACTTACTTCTTTCCAAATAACATAAAAATCCTCTTGAGTGAATGTAATCAACCTACCACCAGACCTGCACAGGTGTCTCCATCTACTTCAACACATTCCAACTTGCCTTATTTTTTTCCACAATAGAAGAGGGGTCATCTTTCCTCTTTAATGTTTCTCCAGGGCCTACTCCATCACTTTCCTCTTTTTTAAAGCTATTTAAATCTCTAACTTCTCTTTGTCTGTGAGGTCTTTTATTGACGTCTCAAATACGTTGGCATTTCTTTTATATTAGAAGGCAATAACAATAGTAATAAACTCAAATCAAATCTTCCCTCACTTCCACACTCCATTTTCATGTCTTTATCATTTGATATGGTTTTGGCTACAAGTTATAGTAAATCTGACTTAAAATAGACTAAACAATAAGGAGTTTTTAGCTTACGTAAGATGTCCAGTCAATCAGGATTCTAGTTCTATTCCTGTGATTTTCTTTCAGTTTTGCCTCTTAAATGTTGTCTTTGTTCTTCATGGTTGAAAGACAGCAACCATCTATAACTGAAGCAACATCTAACTTATTAATATGCAGAGGGAGAGAGAGACACTGTCTCCTCCAACTACGAAATAAAAATTACTCCCTGAAATAGGACTTCTGTCTTATGCCAAGATAATTGAACCAATCATTGGCAAGAGGGATGGGTTTGCCACGATTGGCTTATTCTACTCAGGCCCCTTGTGTGGAGCTCAGGGTAGGTTTAACATCTCCTGAGTCCTAAGGACTATGTAACAGAAGTGTATATACTTAAAAAAAGTGGGGGGTTGCTATTTTTCCCAGTGAGGAGGAAAGGAGGATGCTGGATGAGCCACCAATGGTGTCTATTACACAAAGAAGCAAAGAGACTAGAGTGAACCCAAATTCATAATAATGATTGCACAGAGAGGTACAGATCCAGGATTCTATGAATATTTAAATAAAATTCCAGATTTATTGCTAGAAACAGCATTCTAGGTGTGCTGGCTCCTGTTCCTTTACTCACTCTGTCTGAGGGACTTTGGCTGGGGTGGCTTTAGGTTACTGATCCTGGGAGCTAGCTATGAACCTTAGGCCCCTTGAGACCAATGTCTAGATTTGGCTTTACTTTGGCTCCTCTTCGACCAACTCTGGGGCCTTTCCCCTCCCCACTTCCCCCAAATTTTTGATGAGAAGTTCTTTCACATTTGTCATATGTTTCTACCAAATTCAAATTAGCTACCTTTAAGGATATCCTTTCACTGTGTTTAGTTTTTCTGATTCCAGGCTTCTGCCCATTTTTCTCTGTTTGATTTGCATGAAGTATATATACATCCTTGATATTTAGTGTGTCTTCTCCTCTTAAGCAATAATACCATTCTCTTCTATTATTCTTGACTATTTTTTTAACCTGATTATTCAGCCACGTGGAATCTGATGGTGGGTTCAAATAGAGCCTTGTTAAATCTGCAGCTTTGCCAAGGCAGATCTGAGCAATTTTCTCATTGTTTGGAAAATCTCAAATATCTTAGAAATCCAAAGTCAATCCTATTGACTTTGGATTTCAGAACTGGGAGAAAGCATTTATCTCTGTGCATTTGCAAAGGGAAATAATTTATGTACTATTACTTTGCTTCTTTTCTAACTCATGTTCTCAAATCTGAGAACTCTATATAGTTTCCCTAAAGATGACCATATTCTTTTCTCTCACAGAAGTAGTCTTAAAAATACCTAATCATTTATAGTTTGGCAATCATGGAATCTAAAACATGAGATTATGATTACACATATAGTAAAGAATGGTTTGTTCACAGTCAGTGCCTCATGGTACATGTTACTAGTTACATACATCACATACAGTATGATACCCCTGGTAATCACATAAAGCTAGGCCTTTTTGCTTCTACCTGATAGTCCACCTCTGGACATTGTCATTCTAAAAAGCCCTGAAAAATAATGTAGGCTTCTACATTATTGCCTCTTGAGGAGATAGCAACAGGAGCGACATTGTAGATATTGCATAACACTCAGCAAAATTTAAAGATCCTCTTTGGATACGTCTTCCCCTTAATTCTTCCATCTCTCAAGTCCTCAATCCTCAGAGTTCACATTACGCTTCTCTGGTGACTTCCTTTTTCTTATGCAAAGCAATCTGTTAGCTTTTGTCCAAGACTTCTCCCTTATGAGAAGGGAAGACATTGAGGACTTATATATAATATTTTGTCCTTGTCACTCATTGAGAAATAATTTGCTTCTGACAAACAAGCATTAATGGTCGTAAGACATTGCCTTAATTTATTAAAAATTAGAAGCAAAAACTTTGTGCCTTCTTGTTCTGACTCTCCTTTCCATCTCTGTTATTTGGAGTTTTTATTTTCCTAACTTCTCGCCTGTCCCTACCTTCCCGTGGAAGGAAAAAATACCTTCCTTTTTGCCTTATAAATGACTGAAACATTTTAACATGGCTCCTGTTCACAGCAGTATTCACATCTAAGCAGCAGGCAATATTTTACATTTAGGGGAAGAATCTTTAATTTTGGATCTGCAGGTATCAACACTGTAGCTCGGGAGGGATTCTCTAAGCTGGGTAAAATTTCCAAACTTCTGAAATCATGTCATGTGTTCAATTTCCTTTTTGCAGTTTAGTCTTGAGTAAAACTATTCTTGAGTTTGTTTATTGAAAAGCTTTTAATTCCTGTGATTGTCTTTTGTAGTGTGATGGTCAAAATTTAGTAAACGTTTAGACTACAGTTTAAAATCTCCAAGACATTTTGGTAAATAATTCCATAGTGCATTTTATGACTAGAGGAAAAAAGCTAACAGAGGCATGTTTTCTATAACAATAACTATCTCCTTTGTGTTTTCACCTCTTGAGAGGCTAATAAGACTGTCAAATTGATGGAAAGCTTCCTGCTTACTAAATTATAGCATCTCGATTTACATTAGCACAATATGTGCCAAAAATGAAATATTATCTCACTTCGAAGTTTGTGTATCTATTTTATTACTTATAGTTGATTTTCCTAGTACTCTTAGCTTTAATAGTCCTCTTTAAGTTGTTGTTGTGTTTAACAAATGAACAAAAGACGGAAGAGAGGAGAAGAAAGAAGGAAGTAAGGGGGGAGGGAGGGAGAGGGGTGGGAGAGGGAAGGAGGGAGAGAGGAAGAAATCAAAGAAAGAAGGAAAGTAATTGTGAGCATTAGTGTTCTTCCTCCCAACATGTTACATGACTAATACAATAGGATTTTTTAACCTTCCATTAATTTGGTTTGAATTAGCCTGTTTCTTTTACTTTCTCTTTGCGATTTCATAGCAAGTTATCTTGACAAAAACATTAACATTGAACAGTAATATGAGAGATCATATAGAGGCTCTTCCTTATGTCACCTCCAATATCATCTCACTGATGTGAGAGGATCTGTTTTGTACTGAGATTTGATTTCGATAGTGTAAAACAAATCTGAGTAATAAATTTGACTGGAGATGGCAAAGTAGAGACGTGGAGAGACCTTATTCAAAAGAGAGGCTACCATCTAGGGAAATCTTCTCAGAAGGAACTGGAACATTGAATACAGTGAAGTATGGCACTTTATCAGAAAGAAATCTAGGAGGAATTACAGTTCCAGAGGTAACAACTCAAAAAGGATTACATCACTGTCTTTAAAAGAAGTCTTTGTCTTATGCTGATCTGTAATCCTTGTCAAAAAGAATATGCAAAAGCATTCATCAATAAAAAGGTATATGGAGGTAGGTGGAATTAAAGGTTGAAATTATGAATATCTATATTGGTTATAATATAGAACTTTTGAAAGCCTTGCAAAAACCCTAAGAAATAGGTAGAGTAGATGCTAGCCTATTTTATAGATGACGAAACTGAGGCTCAGGAGAGATTCAGTGATAAGAGTAAGTATGAGAGAGCTGACAGTGGGATATTGATGTTAATATTCTAGGTTTAGTAAAATTCTCACTACACCGTACTATTTATTTTTTGACAGTGGATGCTCTTGAAATGAGAATTAAAGGGTTTTTTTGACCTCTTTATTGGAGTATAATTGCTTTACAATGGTGTGTTAGTTTCTGCTTTATAACAAAGTGAATCAGTTTTACATATACATATGTTCCCATATCTCTTCCCTATTGCATCTCCCTCCCTCCCACCCTCCCTATCCCACCCCTCTAGGTGGTCACAAAGCACTGAGCTGATCTCCCTGTGCTATGCGGCTGCTTCCCACTAGCTATCTATTTTACGTTTGGTAGTGTATATATGTCCATGCCACTCCCTTGCTTTGTCACAGCTTACCCTTCCCCATCCCCATATCCTCAAGACCATTCTCTACTAGGTCTGTGTGTTTATTCCTGTCTTACCCCTAGGTTCTTCATTACATTTTTTTCTCTTAAATTCCATATATATGTGTTAGCATATGGTATTTGTCTTTCTCTTTCTGACTTACTTCACTCTGTATGACAGACTCTAGGTCCATCTGCCTCATTACAAATAGCTCAGTTTTGTTTCTTTTTATGGCTGAGTAATATTCCATTGTATATATGTGCCACATCTTCTTTATCCATTCATCCAATGATTGTGTTTTTTTTTTTCCCTAAAGGAGACTTATTTTCTCATTTAATGTTGAGGTGCCTTTGCTGTGAAAGACAGAGTGCTAAGAACTACAGAAACTCTGTAGTAGAATCATGTGGTCCTTGCTCTCAAAGAGATTACAGTCTAATGGAAAGGAAAGAGAAGCAAATATCTTCAAGTTTTTACATGCCTTTATATAGAAGCTTGGGCCTGCAAGTTTTGAACAATTCTTTAACCTTTCAGAGCTAATTTTCCTATTTCATTGATCTCCTAGAATTCCGTGTATACATAACAAATGTATGATTTTCACATGTATTATGATTACATGTAATTGTATTTCATAATTATTTCTAATCTTATCTTGGGCTTGTTGAATGTGAAGATTAGTTCCTACTCATCCTACTTTTACAAGGCTAAGCCCAGTGCTTGGCACACAGTAAGTGCTCAATAGATGCATGGGTTTATTATATGTTTATTATTAGAAAGGTACACACACCTTGTGGGAAATTTAAGCAGTCTAAAAGTGTGTAATGTAAAAAGTGAAACTTTTCCATCTCTTTCACCCACTTCTATTGCCCTCTGGTAACCACTTTAGCATTTTGATTCAGAAACTCCTAGACATTTTTTACATGTACAAATACAATGTGATTTTTGAATTAATAAGTTAAATCCATAAAATGCTTTGAGAATACAAAAAAAAAACCTTTAAAGTATAGAAATTCTATGTGATTAAAAACTCTAGTACTAATTTATATTAAACTACTTCAATGCCTTTCTATAAAAGAAAAGAATTTGATGTGAGGATGACCATGAATATTAAAGGAAATAAAAAATAGTGCATTATAGGGCTTCCCTGGTGGCACAGTGGTGGAGAGTCCGCCTGCTGATGCAGGGGACGCGGGTTCGTGCCCCGGTCCGGGAGGATCCCACGTGCCGCGGAGCAGCTGGGCCTGTGAGCCATGGCCGCTGAAAAAAATAGTGCATTATAGAGAATAAATGAGTTATGTTTGAACTAAATAGATTTTAGCTAGCCACCGGGAAAACTGGATGGTTAAGAAAGCAGAATTTTCTGTTCCCTAAGACAAGTTATAGGTAATTAGTGGATATCTTTTTTTATTTTGGAATATAAATAAGTAAGTAAACTATAACAGATCACCATGTACTTAAATTGAACTTGGTATGGCATAAACATTATGTGCCTCAGATAGAGGAAGAATTATAACCATGAAAACTATATATCAAAAATATGGCAGAAAAGCTCTAAGAATCATAGCGGACTAAGAGCTTAATATATGTCCAATAACAGTTTGACATAGATTAATGGAAAATAAATAGACAACAACAGAATAAATTGCATCCTTAACATTGACTTGACTTAGGTCTTAATTATCTCACTGTGCATTAATTTAATGGTGTATAAAAACTGGGATTAATGTAAATTCATATTTTATTGAGGGATTTGAGACAAAATCAAGAGAGTTAAAATAATTCTGCTTAATTTCATGTGGAAAGGGCTAAAACTATATAAATTGGTATTGAAACAGATGAGGATTATTTAGAAGTAAAATTGATTACTATCTTTTTTGGGTGAAAGGTCTAAGGAAAGTTATATAACCAATATTAAGTGTGGTGTTTGTTATATGCAAGTTGGGTACTACTAGATAAATTAGAGAGTTAGAAATATATGTATATTAGGAGATTCTATACTCTTTCCAGGATGAAAAACTGATGATGATGTTGAGGACAATAATATTGATGCTTCCTATATGCTCTTGGGAATATGAAATAAAAATAAATCAAGAACTACTATTTACTGAATTTTCACCCCATCCTAGGTTTCTTCACTATATTTCCTGTAGGCCCTGAGTTGAGGGTGTGAGGAAGTGAATGAAATATAACTGTAACATGGGATTCATGATGAAGTAATCTTGGAAATATGAAGGCTGTAGATTTTGGACAGTTGTGTAAGTCATGTGCCCTTTATTCCATGGTCAGTGGGAAAGCAGTAAAATTATATTATAGGATAGAAATATGATTACACATGATTTTCCATCATGCACTAAAATTTGGATTTATTTCATTATTAGATTGGAAAATTCCTTAAAGTTTTAGCATAATCTCAAGTTAGTGAAATGTAAAGAAACAGACATTTACACACTGTTTTAGGAGTATAAGTTGACAAATTATCACTTTTGGATGATGGTGTATTATGACATGAAATTTAAATGTCAAGTACCCTTTGACTTAGAAACACAACTACTAGAATTTACATTCTAGATTGTCCACACATAAATTCATTCTGAAATGGGTATTTGAGAGGGTATCCATATATCCTAGACGATCATGTCATTACTTGAGAAAGACTGACCTATCATATGTACAAATAATGAGAAAGAATCATAACAGCTAGTGTTGTTGGTAGTTAGAAAATTTTTCACTCTTATGCCCTGATGGATTAAATCATCATTTTATTCTTGCAGGGTAATTTGACCTTTAAGAAAGACTTAAGACAGACTCAGAAATTTAACTTTTAGTTACATATTCTCAAGAATGTGTTGGATTGATATTCAAAGACTTAAGTACAAATGTGCCATTATAATGGCATTTAAAAACAATTTTTTGGCTGTGCCACGCAACTCGTGGGATTTTAGCTCCCTGACCAGGGATTGAACCCAGGCCCTCAGCAGTGAGAGCACAGAGTCCTAACCACTGGACCACCAGGGAATTCACATAATGTCATTTATAATAGCTAGGAACTAGAAACAAAAATAAGAGAGTTAAATAGATTATGCTACATTACACAGTTGAAGTTATGCAGTCATTAATAAAAATATTTATAGAATTAAAGGGCAGTCATAATAAATGTAAAAAGGGGAAAAAGTTACAGAATCATGTCTACACAAATCCCATATAAAACATATTTACATTTGTGTAGAAATATGAATATTATGAAAACCTATACCAAGCTCTTGGTAGTAGTAGATCCATGATGACAGAATTTTAGGTAGTGTTTTGTTTTGTGGTGGCATTATAACTACTTCCTATTTTTCTACAATGATTGTTATTTATTTAATTAGAAACATTAAAACCTTGTTTTATGTGAATTCTAGATCTCATCACGAACATCTGTAAAGGCTTTGTCCTTTCAGAGGACTCATATATTCTTCCCCTAAAGGATTTACCTGGCATGTTAAATACCACAGGAAAGACTTACAAAAGACTGGATCACTGGGGTGCTTGGTATCATTATTTGCATAAGGCTGGCTTAATCCCTTTGTTCAAAAATTTCTTCATGGATTAAAATATATTGCATTATCTATAAATGATGAAAATAATAGAAAAACTTCTAAACCAATCTCATCTTTTATTAGTTTTGTGTGCTTGCTTTGTAGCTGTGAGAGACTGCCCGTATACTTGTGTGGCTTCTTCCTGGTGGGATGTTACATTTGAATCTAGCATGTAGCATGACTGTAGTATGTTGTAAGTGTCAGACCTTACTTTGCATTAATATCTTTTAAAAACTTATATGAGACTTCAATTTGTCAAAACTTAAAAAAGTTTAGTGTGAAACGTTCACATGTTTCAGCCACATAAGGCCATCAAACCCTTTTGCTACTTAATTGATTTTCAGTTTGTCCTAGGTTTTCATGTATGTAACTAGTCTTCGTCAGCTTCCTAAAGGATGTATATAAAAGTTGTCTTAATTTCACAAGTTACATCAAATTCTTGATCACCATGCCAGGTATCAATACTATTGAATTTGTAGATGAATCCACGGTTATTAATACTAAGATGCTAGCTCTCAAATCATTGCTCAGTTTCCATAGGTAGGGTCTTTCCTTTTATATTAATGCTAAGTAATATCATTCCTTCTCTCTCCTCTTTTAGTATCATGTTTGCTTTATGAAGATAGATGAAAAACAGAAGTCTGAATAGTTTCACTGAAAGAAAAACATTGGTGTACTTAAAGATAAGCAGTTGAATGCTAATACTTTGGAAGGACCATTTTAATCACTATGATTGTAGTGGAGCACTTAAAAATGCATGTAATAGAATCTAAAAATAGATTAACAATTTCTTCAATAAATGCACTCACTCATTTGATTACTCGGTAGTTGGAAATAAAAACATCCTTTCTGTAAGCTATGGTATTTCATTTTGGGTTCATCGCTAAAGAAGGTGAATTCGGCTCTTGACATTTAGCATGAGTCTTGATGTTTTATCAGGTATGTTAATACATTTGACTTCAGTGATTTATATGGTTTCTCACTGAGATTTTTCCCATAATCATACCCACCAGTAAGAGTGACTAATTAGTACCTATGCTTGTTCAATAAGTAAGACCACAGTGCTGAGAATTAGCATTGCCCCTGTGTTAAAGTGTGTCTGGGATAGTGTCTGGAATCTCTCCTGATAAATGCACACAAGAGACTGTTGGTTGCTATTTTGTTGGAGATGCTGCTTGCAGAACTTAAATTTGCTTATCATTCTATCTTTTGTTTAACTAGCAGCTTGAAAATGACACACCATTTCAGTAAATTGCATTCAACATTTGACAGTTCTGCTCAGTGATTGCCTTATTTACTCACATGATGCAATGATTCCTGTTGTTTCAAAGGACTTTCCCTGATCTTCTCATGTTCCCACCATACTTTCCCCATAGGATCTATGATGCTTGACATTCCAGATAGATTCATTTTTCGACTAAAATCGAAATAGTTATATCTACCTATCCACTATCAACCCCAAAATATAATCATCTATTTTGCTTCAAAGTAAAAAAATAATATGTGAGTCCTTTATGTGCCCAATTTTTGATAATGACATTTTAATCATCCAGTCCATTTTGAATCAAAACCTTTATCATTTTTATTCTTTACTTTTCTAAATCATTCTTACCCATTTATCTTAAAATCTACCCTCCAAAAGTGACCGTTAACCTTGCCTCTCATTTGTTCTGTCCTCTCGATCCACTTGTTACTGACTCTCAATATCATTTAATTTGGTTTTTGCTATTGCAGTTAACTTTTAATCCCATGATACCATCTACTCCCTTGTCCTTCCCCAATATAGTACTTCCTGATTTATGATGGGGTTACCTCCCTTTAAACCCTTCCTAAGTTGAAAATATCTTAAGTCAAAAATGCATTTAATACACCTAACCTACAGAACATTATAATTTATAATTTGTAGAATTATAAATTCTACAGCCTACCTTACACATGCTCAGAATACTTACTGATACATTAGCCTATAGTTGGACAGAATCATCTAACACAAAGCCTATTCTACAATAAAGTGTTGAATATCTCATGTGATGTAGTGAATACTGTACTGAAAATGAAAAACAGAATGGTTTTCTGGGTGCAGAATCGTTGGAAGTGTATTAGTTGTTTACCTTCTTTTTTTTTAAGATGTTGGGGGTAGGAGTTAATTAATTTATTTATTTTTGCTGTGTTGGGTCTTCGTTTCTGTGCGAGGGCTTTCTCTAGTTGCGGCAAGCGGGGACCACTCTTCATCGCGGTGCGCAGGCCTTTCACTATCACAGCCTCTCGTTGCGGAACACAGGCTCCAGGCGCGCAGGCTCAGTAGTTGTGGCTTACGGGCCTGGTTGCTCCGCGGCATGTGGGATCCTCCCAGACCAGGGCTCGAACCCCTGTCCCCTGCATTAGCAGGCAGATTCTCAACCACTGCGCCACCAGGAAAGCCCGGTTGTTTACCTTCTTGATCGTGTGACTGACAGAGCTATGGCTTGCTGCTACTGTCCAGCATCACAAGAGAACATCCTACTGCACATGATTATCCCAGGAAAAGATTAAAATATAAACTTTGAAGTACAGTTCCTACTGAATGCATATCACTTTCACATCATCCTAAAGTTGGAAAATGGTTAAGTCATGCCAGTGTAAGTTGGGGACTGTCTGTATTTTCTTCTTATGGCCAAAGTGGCTCTTACCAAACATGGATTTCATTAATTTAATTCCTAAACATCATTGATGACTCATCACTGCTTATAAAATAAGGTGTATTTTTTTCTTACGGTATGCAAGACTTTCAACAGTAATTCTACAAATTATCTTTTGAGCTCTATAATTCACTTCTATATTTTTCCAACTCCCCATCCCCCAACTCTTAGGTCTCAATATTCTTATGTTCAATCCCAGGGGATCACTTACCATTCTCTGAATATTTTCTTTCTAAAGCACTATTCTCACCAGCTTAAATGTTCTCCACAACCCACATCATGATAGTCAAAAATATATACATATATAATATGGTTTGATTTTAATACTGTCTTTTCCATGAAGATTTCGTGGGTTATTTCTGAAAATTTTGTCAATTTCTACCACTTCTGTACTTGTATTGTTATTAATTTATTCAAAATATTAACTTTAGGTATTATTTTACATCATTTTTGTATAATTCTGTTTTATATTATGGATAAAAAAACAACTGATTGTATGCAATATATACATATCTAAGAGTGTGTATATATGTGCTCATGCATGCATAAGCATGTGTGTGTGTGTGTTTGTGTGTGTGTGTACACACAGAGATAGAAGAAGAAAATAGCCTAAGTTGGAGGAGGTAACCTTTGCCTATTTCACAATTTTGTCACCGTCCAACTCTGACTACTCCACATCAGTGAAGTTGCACATCAAGATGTCTTAAATAATTTTCTTCTGCCTGTTCTGACCTTTGTTGTCTCACTTTAACTCATCATCCAGCAGCTGCCTGTGTATCTTGCTTTAATCTATTCTCTACTTAGCTAATTTAGAAATACTATTTTAGATGAAAATAGCATATAAGTATCCACTGAGAAATCCCTGGTGGTTTAATAATCACTGATTTTTTTTTAGAAGCAATTTGAAATGGTCTACAATTGTGGTTAATTTAGCAATAAGTTTTCTGTGGTATGGATATGGCAGTGTCTTAAAATATTAAACAAGCCTTCATGGGTTTAGAGTAGTTTTAATTGCCAGGTTTCTTTTAGAGCAAAACTAATATAGGAGTCCTATAGGCAAGGATTCTTTACAAATCCAAATATTTATTGTGTGTTTGTTCATTTTTAAGCTTATGGTGGAAAAATGAAAGTCTTCTTGGAGAAAACCAAAGTTTTAAAACACCCTAATCCTTTCTATATACACTTCATCTTTGAATCATAAGACATGTTCAGTAAAAGTGGCGAGCAAATACTATCACTGATCTTTAATTCAACTCCTGTTTGTTTATACAAAGAAGGCAGATTTGAGGAGTAAAATGGTACATTGGGTTCAGCTACTGAGTATATAATCGTAGTTTTTAGGGGAGACTATTTGACAGCAGCTTAAAGGATACACAAAATGAGAGTATTAAACCATGTAAAGGGATTAAACTAGTGTTCTCTAGGAATGGGGTGAATTGCATAAATCTCGAACTTGACTGGGAGAAGAAATGTATGCAGCCTAATCCCAAATGTGAAAATCATGTTCATTTTAAAATATACATTCAATATTATAAATACTAAACATGTTCTTAGAATAGCCACATGGATTTTCTAAACTCTTTTCAAAATGTATGTCAAGCATGGTAAGACAAGTCCTTATCATATAATGGAAGGGATTAGGTGTGAGTGTAAAAATATTTTTAGTCATATTTCCCAAAGTTTATTTTGTGGGAAATAAGATAGATGTTTAATTAAAAAAATGTATTCGTGAATAAATGTTTTTTAAAATATTGCATATGTTATGTCATCCTATAGGAAAGTCGCTCATTAACATATTAAAGACCCTTGAGTATTTTGTGACACACTGGAAACCAACTTTCCTCAAGATTATTTCAGTACAAGATACCTTCCCAAGCCAAATACATTTTTTTATTCCTCAAACCACCAAACCAGTATTCATCAAGACAGATGCTCTGGAATACTATTTTAAAATATCACCAATTGAAAAAAAAAATCTGTACAGTTAGAGAAAAGAATTGAAGTAAGAAGTTCTTTGCAATGGCCCACAGTCTTTAGCCCATGGAATGAAACTGCAGAGGAATCTCTGGCTGGTGCTAGGGGGAAGTGAATTTTCTGTCGGTGTACTGACTATGTTATATTCCATTTGACCTCACCGAACTTTTGTTTTCTCATCTATAAATAAGCAACAGTGCTGCCTCCCTGAATGTGTGGTTGTGAGGATTCTATACAGAAATTTATTTCACCAGTCCTAAAGTGCTACAAAAATTCCCATGTTTTCCAACTTCATTTTGCCTCACACCGTCTAGCAACCTCAAGTTTTCAAGTCAGTTTGGTTTTACCAGTCTGAAATATCTGTTATGAACATGTGCTACTCCCCTCCCATCTTTGAAGACATGCCTCTAGCTGTGTTGCTCATCTAGTGACAGTGCTTCCTACTCCTCGGTGAAAATGTAAATCTTATGGGAGTCCTCCGTGTTCTGCTGCCATGTCTCTAAAACTCACCTACAACTCGCCAGTGCTTTCATTCCTATTAAAATGGTTGTGTACTTTCTTCAGTCACAGGAGGGCTGAATCCCACCCTCTTCAACATCCTCAGAGCTCTAAGCAAATTTTTCATCTCTGTCTTGTATTTTCATTGAGTTTGTCTCCTTTCAATTCTTTCCATCAATGTTTAAAAACAGTTTGTTGTTCCTATCAAGCCAAGACAAACAACACCAAAAACATACAAAACAAAACAACAACAACAAAACATGCAAACTTTTATTGTGCATGTACCCTTCAGTTACCATCATTTCTCCTTCCTCCCATTTGGAATCAGATTTCTTTGAAAGAATTGTCTGCACTTGCTACCTCTTTTCCTCACCATCTAGTCACTCTGAATAAATAAATCATCACCTCAGCTCTTGCACATATAATTTATTCTCAAATTTACTTCCAAATAGTTAGCTGCTAGTTATTTGTTTGTATGTAAAAACTTTAATATCCTTTGAAAAATACTTTGAGAAGTGATTTCAAATTTCTAAGTTTCTGTGATTTACATAAACTTAGACTTATAAGTTTACATATACAAATGATCACTGTAAGCACTGATAACAATTCAAAAAGGAATTCTCTAAAAGGCGTTAAATAGATAATGCAAGATTTTATTTCCAAGATAAAAAATAAAGAGACAAATATATTCATGTTGCCTTTCTAAAATGCTAGTTTCTTTCCCCTGTGGTTCCATTTGAATATCTCAGAAGTCATAAAGTATCACATCTTAACATCTCTGGGTATCTCCTCTATACCTACATAATTTATTGATGGGCCATGCATAAATTAGACATTTCTCAGTGGATTATGAATATGCAATGCTTCTCAAATGTCTTAGGTTGATTTCTTTTTTAAATACCTAATACCTTTGAATTTAACAAGGTCTTCTATTCACAAACATCATTCATTAAATTCTTAACCCTTATATCAAATCCAGACTTAAGAAACTCTTCAACCTTTTATAAAGTATAATAAAGACTTCTCATTACATCAGTGAGGTGTTTAAAAGACCAGGGTGTTTTGAATTAAAGTTCAAACTTTGTCCTTAACTATTCATTTTATTCCTATTCAGAATGTGCTTAATATCAGGGAATTACTTTGATAATTTTCCTATTGTATTCTAAAAAACTCACTGAATTTGAAATGAAAATTATTTTAATTACAGTGACAGAAAAATCAATATAATATTTCTTTCAGGTAGTTTGTTTCATATGAGTTCATTTAAGAAGTGAAATTATATCGGATATAACATATGAACATTATACAGTTTTAGAATGTAAATGGTAGCTCAAGTCATAATGGTAACCCAATTTTATAAGCAGTGATTTAAAAGAAAGTATCTAGGCTCTCTGCAAAGAGAAAGGGGTACTAGAATTAGATTCTTGGCTTTCTGCATGTTCTCTTTCCTAGTGTTTTTGCTCTTTTGCCTTGTCTTTTTCCATTCCCTTCTGTTGATTATATCATTTTATTTTAAACTTTTCTTTCCAAAATTCTTATCTGCAAAGACAGTTGTTGAGATGCAGGAAATAAAATTGTTGGACTGGTAGCATGAAGAACAAACTATATTTTAGAGAATATGCTTCATATTTTATGTTACATGGATAATTTAATACCTTTTAAAGCATTATCTCATTTAATTCTTTCAACATTCCTTTGAAACAGGCAATAAAATTATGCCCTGCATCTTACAAATGAAGAAACCGATTTAGATTTGTAAGCTAAATAACACGAGATTACAGTTGATAAGGGACTTAGAATTGGAACACAATTCTAATTCTATCTTAAATCAATTCTGTCTTAAATTTCATGCTTTGGTTTCTCTGAAATTACTAAATGACATGAATCTAAACTTTATCCAAATTCCATTTAAATTTGGCTTTAGAATATTAATTTGCTGTTTATTTGGCCATTATTAAAATTAATATGTAGATTCTGAACGTGCAGCAAATGAAGGTGAAAGATTTCTGTGAAAATGTGAACCTATGAGAATAAAAACCAGTGTATTTTTTTTTTTAATGCTAAGTGAGCCCCACTTAAGTATATTGTTGGAGATAATTGAGCGTTAATTCTAAAAGTCTAAGAAGGTTCTGTCCAATGTGATAGTTGTGAGACAAACTCTGTAAGTATTGCAAGTAATGAGATTTTATGATTAGTACTTATTAAGGATTCATATTAGCAAATTCTGGAAGAGAAATTATTTTCATATGATTGGACGCTTAGATTAATGTTAAACATAAGCTATTTACATAATAGTATGTATAAGTCTATTGTAATTAATCGACATAAAATTGATACTAATACTACTAGTCGTTTCTACACATTTTTTTAATGTATTTGTTTCATTTATTTAATTTTGGCTGCATTGGGTCTTCGTTGCTGCACACAGACTTTCTCTAGTCTAGTTGCGGGAAGTGGGGGCTACTCTTTGTTGCGGTGCACAGGCTTCTCATTGCGGTGGCTTCTCTTGTTGCGGAGCACGGGCTCTAGGCACGCGGGCTTCAGTAGTTTTGGCACGTGGGCTCTAGAGCGCAGGCTCAGTAGTTGTGGCACATGGGCTTAGTTGCTCTGCGACATGTGGGATGTGGGATCTTCCCGGACCAGGGCTTAAGCCCGTGTCCCCTGCATTGGCAGGCGGATTGTTAACCACTGCACCACCAAGGAAGTCCCCACATTTATGTTCTAACATTGGAAGAGAACCTTAAATTCTTATGCTTTCAAGCTTTTCCAATTTGTGATTCATATATCCCTTATCTAAAAGGATAAAATTTCTGCCTTCAGAAAACACACCACTCCTTTTATTAGAAATTACATACAAATTTATATTTGCTTGTTCTTGTTCACATTAATAAAATTAGTGGCATAGATAAATAGGTGATATTTATAATTCTTTATTCTTTGGATCTGGTCTGATATCCTTGGAAAACTGTTATTGTCAAAGCAGTCATAAAAGAATATTGAATGATGAAATAAAGGAGTGAGGAAGAATCTGTGCTTGTTTTTTGTGCAGAAAAGACTTTCTATAGTTCCTAATTTATGATTCTAGAAATCATCTGTCTTTGAAATGGTAATGCATTCTTTGGCAAAACAAATCTGAAAGCTGTCACTAATTCTGTCATTTATTCCCATTGTTTTCATCATGCACTAAAAGATTAAAAGTACAAAACTGTATTTCAGAAGATTGACAGATTGTCCAGGCATCTGCCATATTAGCTCCACAGTCACATATGTTTTGCAGAACACGAGGTACACAATCTTTTTTAGGGCAACAAAATGAGGCACACATCTTTCCATACTGTCCAAACAACCTTCTTACAAGCCAAGAAGATGGAAGAACTAAAGGTAAATTCTGAAGAGAGTAAGGTAAACAAAATGAGGCCAGGTATGAGATACTAGGAGAAAAAGAAGTAGAAAGATAGAGCAAGATGGCAGAAACAGAGAATCTGAGATGGAACTTTGAGAATGCTGAATTGCCACCCTCAAACTCATTTTCTTATGGTCCCTGCATTTAGAAGCAAATTTGGAAGGGGCTGTAAGTATTCTAAGCTTGGGAGTAATTGAGCTCCTGATCGTGATTGTGGAAACCACATATTCAATGTGAATAATAATTTGCTTATTTGACAAGATTTGAGTTTGCTTTATTCATTTATAAAATCAGAATGAAACACTTTATAAATGCCAAGTCACTTTGTTATAAATTCCACGTAAAACATAGGCATTTATATTTGGCCCTCCATATCCAGGGATATTCACAGATACAATCAACCACAGATTGAAAATATTTGGGGAAAAATTTCGAGAAAGTTCCAAAAAGAAAAACTGAATTTGCCACATGCCAGCAACTGCTTACCCAGCATTTACATTACGTTAAGGTTTTTTTTTTTTTATTTAATTTTTTATTGAAGTATAGTTGATTTAGTGTTGTGTTAGTTTCAGGTGTACAGCAAAGTGATTCAGTTATATATTTGAATATATATACATATTCTTTTTCAGATTCTTTTGCATTGAAAGTTATTGAATATAGTTCGCTGTGCTATACAGTAGGTCTTTGTTGTTTATCTTTTTTATATATACTAGTGTGTATCTGTTACTTCCAAACTCCTAATTTATCCCTCCCCCACTTTCCCCTTTGGTAACCATAAGTTTGTTTTCTATGTCTGTGAGTCTATTTGGGTTTTGTAAATAAATTCATTTGTTATAAATAATCTAGAGGTGATTTAAAATATTCGGGGGGATGTGCATAGGTTATATGCATATACTGTACCATTTTATATAAGGGTCTTGAACATCCATGGATTTTGGTATCCCTGGGGGGTCCTGGAACAATCCCCTGGGGAAAAGAGGGACCACTATATGTAAACATAGGGCATTTGTGGCAAATTATCACTAACTTTCTCAGGTCATCAAAAAACAAAAAATGACTGAAAAGAACATGAGAAAAGACCACATATTTTGTTTTGCATTTTTTTAATAGGAGATGGAGGATTCTGCTCTTTTTTTAAAAAAAATTAATCAATTAATTAACTTTTGGCTGCATTGGGTCTTTGTTGCTGCACGTGGGTTTTCTCTAGTTTCAGCCAACAGAGGGTGCTACTCTTCATTGTGGTGCGCAGGCTTCTCATTGCGGTGGCTTCTCTTGTGGAGCACAGGCTCTAGGCACGTGGGCTTCAACAGTTGTAACATGCGAGCTCTAGAGGCTCAGTAGTTGTGGCACAGGGACTTGGTTGCTCCGCGGCATGTGGGATCTTCCCAGACCAGGGCTCGAACCCATGTCCCCTGCATTGGCAGGTGGATTCTTAACCACTGTACCACCAGGGAAGTCCCCTCAGACTACTTTTTTTAAAAAAATATGTCATCATATAACAATGGTTGTTAAAAGCTGTGTTCTAGGCAATGTGATAAATTAAACATACCAAATTATATAACAAAAGATCAGTTCCTTGAAAAGCTTTCTTGAGTTTATTGATCATTAATGAAAAAAATTTAGACATGTTAGAAATTGCTGTATATGTAAAATAAATGGAGAATTATTATCAGGTTTTATATCTAACTTGATTGTTGGTTTAAAATTGATGGTTCCTTTGTTAGACATTATTAATGTGCTCAGCACACATCTAGCAATGTTCCAAAAAACTACGGAGAGCATTGTCCTATTAAAAAACAAAAACAAAATTATAAATGTTGAAGTTTTACAAGTGAAGAATGATACCTGCAATCTGGGATGTTAATTTATCATTGCTCAATGAAGCCTGTTTTACAGCCTTGGTACCAACAATGAATATACCTTTTGCTTCTGCCACCAGATGGCAAAAGTAGGCATTACTTAAGTACAGTTTACAGTTAAAGTGCTTTAATATTTTTTAGGTAATGAGATTTAATCAAAACAATTTGAATATTTTAATAGCTCTTGTAACAATTTTGGTAACAGTAAAGATGGAAAATATTAGCTAAAATGAGATTTTGGAATTAAATTCATTACAATTCTTTTTAAAGCATTCCCTTAGAATAGCAGTTTTCTTTATTTAAAGAAAAAGGAGTCTCACAAGGAATTCCCACTGATGTGTTTTAATGCATGAGGTAAATATTTTAATTATTCCTTTATATATTAATAACTGCTGTGTAATTCTAAAGGTGCTCAGTGGATTTATAAATAGGGGTAAATTTTAAAGCATTATGCATGAGTAAAGGACAGACCAAGAAGAAATGTATAATATAGTTATTGAGTTGATTTCAAAGAGAATTACAAAACACACACACATATGGTCACCTTATCTTTGATAAAGGAGGCAGGTATATACAATGGAGAAAAGACAGTCTCTTAAATAAGTGGTGCTGGGAAAACTGGACAGCTACATGTAAAAGAATGAAATTAGAATACTCCCTAACACAATACACAAAAATAAGCTCAAAATGGATTAAAGAACAAGTGTAAGGTCAGACACTATAAAACTCTTAGGGGAAAACATAGGCAGAACACTCTATGACATAAATCACAGCAAGATCCTTTTTGACCCACCTCCTAGAGAATTGGAAATAAAACCAAAAATAAACAAATGGGACCTAATGAAACTTCAAAGCTTTTGCACAGCAAAGGAAACCATAAATAAGACGAAAAAACAACCCTCAGAATGGGAGAAAATATTTTCAAATGAAGCAACTGACAAAGGATTAATCTCCAAAATATACGAGCAGCTCATGCAAGTTCAATATCAAACAAACAAACAAACAAACAAACAAAAAAACCCAGAAGGCTATTAGGCAGAAGACCTAAATAGACATTTCTCCAAAGAAGATATACAGATTGCCAACAAACACATGAAAGAATGCTCAACGTCACTAATCATTAGATAAATGCAAATCAAAACTACAATGAGGGGCTTCCCTGGTGGTGCAGTGGTTGACAGTCCCCCTGCCTGTGCAGGGGACGCGGGTTCGTACCCCAGTCCGGGAAGACCCCACATGCCGCGGAGCGGCTGGGCCCGTGAGCCATGGCCTCTGAGCCTGCGTGTCCGGAGCCTGTGCTCCGCAATGGGAGAAGCCACAACAGTGAGAGGCCCACGTACAGCAAAAAAAAAAAAAAAAAGAAAAAAATACAATGAGGTATCACCTCACACCAGTCAGAATGGGCTTCATCAAAAAATCTACAAACAACAAATGCTGGAAAGGGTGTGGAGAAAAGGGAACCCTCTTGCACTGTTGGTGGGAATGTAAATTGATAAAACCACTATGGAGAACAGTATGGAGGTTTCTTAAAAAACTAAAAATAGAACTACCCTTTGACCCAACAATCCCACTACTGGGCATATACCCTGAGAAAACCATAATTCAAAAAGAGACATGTACCACAATATTCATTGAAGCTCTATTTACAATATCTAGGACATGGAAGCAACCTAAGTGTCCATCGAAAGATGAATGGATAAAGAAGATGTGGCACATATATACAATGGAATATTACTCAGCTAAAAAAAGAAATGAAATTGAGTTATTTGTAGTGAAGTGGATGGACCTAGAGTCTGTCATACAGAGTGAAGTAAGTCAGAAAGAGAAAAACAAATACCGTATGCTAACACATAGATGGAATCTAAAAAAAAAAAAAAAAAAAGATTCTGAAGAACCTAGGGGCAGGACAGGAATAATGGCGCAGACATAGAGAATAGACTTGAGGACAAAGGGAGGGGGAAGGGTAAGCTGTGACAAAGTGAGAGAGTGGCATGCACATATATACACTACCAAATGTAAAATAGATAGCTAGTGGGAAGCAGCTGCATCACACTGGGAGATCAGCTCAGTGCTTTGTGACCACCTAGAGGTGTAGGATAGGGAGGGTGGGAGGGAGAAGCAAGAGGAAGGGTATATGGAGATATATGTATATGTATAGCTGATTCACTTTGTTATACAGCAGAAACTAACACAACATTGTAAAACAATTATACTCCAATAAAGATGTTTAAAAAAATATAATTAAAAAAAAGAGAATCACAAGTGCTACAAACAAGATCCACACAAGTGCATGTCTATTCATATAAAATGACCTGACTGGCCTTAATAAGTTAAAAAGATTTAAATTCCTTCATCTAGACCCTAGGCATTTTTAAAAAGCTATTCCAAAGGGATACACATTTTCTTTGCTAAATGGTAAATGCTACAGCTTATCAAGAAACGTTTTTAAAGATCGAGGACACATTAACTTGTTTTCCATATCAATTAACATTTTTGTTCTAATGCTGTTGTTCTGTTCTTTAAAAATTCTACTTCCTGTGCTCCATTAACTCTTCAGCCCTCTACATCTGACTTATCATTCTACCTACAAAGGGAATATTCGTATCTAGTAAGTTTGTCTGGTTAGAGTCATTTGTAAGGACAGCTTCTTCTTTGTCAACCCAACAGATTGTTTTTATTTTAAACTCACAGTACCAAGTGAGAATGCTGTCTGTGCTTTCCTTCTTAAAACATGATATATCCTTGACTTGTATGTACCACACTCCTCTATGTTCCCTCTTGCATTCCGTTTAAATCTATTTGGTAGGAGGAGCTTCTGGTCCTCTACCCCACCTGCAGATGTCAGAGATCATAGAACAGTTTGTTTTCTCCCTCAATAATGCTTCTTTATATGGTGTCATTCATTCTTTCACCTCCAAATGTTCTCTATATCAAGGGTGCCCAACCCCCAGGCCGCGGACTGCTAATGGCCCACGGCCCATAAGGAACTGGGCAGTACAGCAGGAGGTGAGTGGTGGGCAAGTGAGCTAAGCTTCCTCTTTGGCTTCGCATCACTCACATTAATGAACACTGCCACCCCCACCCCCACCCCTGTCCGTGGAAAAATTGTCTTCCACAAAACTGGTCCCTGGTGCCAAAAAGACTGGGGACTGCTGATCTATATGATGAAGTCTCCCAGATACCCACCCTAGTCCACTTATCTCTGTTGACTTCTGGACTCATATATCCAACTCCCTCCTTGAACTAATTCTCTTTTATTCTAGTACCTTTCCTTTTTTGATGTCATTGACTTTATGTAGGGGCTAGACTAGTTTTTCTGCATAATGTTCCACTTTCTGGTAAAAATGTAAAATATATGCTCTAGTAAAAACCACAACCTACATTCTTATCACAAGTTAAAAAGAAAAGTGACTGTATAATAGAAGGGCCAAACTATCATAACTCTCCTTCAGAAGTAGTGTGTTTAAAAAGGATTTTGAAAGTTTATTTCTACATTGGGCAGTAATAACTATATAATTGAGGTATGCTTTAATTGACAGACTAGACAACTCAGGGCTCGAATGTAAACTTGGGCCAGTGAGTTTTCATAACTGTGGTAATTCATAAATTTTTTAAAGTGAGGATTCTTGGTTTGTACTGATTGTTTTATATTGAAAAATCTGTCAACTTGAATATGTCTATAACATATATTTTACAGTTATTGTTTCATCTGGTTTGGAGTGGGAAACTGCCAAGAGTCATCCTCCCACAAGGCTAGTTAGTGGCCTATGGCATGCCTTGGTGTGAAATATTTTGCCCAGCTGAAAACAGGAGTGCAGTACAGACTCCCTTTTTTTTTTTTTTTTTTTTTTGCTGTACGCGGGCCTCTCACTGCCGCGGCCTCTCCCGTTGCGGAGCACAGGCTCCGGACACACAGGCTCCGCGGCCATGGCTCGCGGGCCCAGCCGCTCCGCGGCATGTGGGATCCTCCGGGACCGGGGCACGAACCCGTGTCCCCTGCATCGGCAGGCGGACTCTCAACCACTGCGCCACCAGGGAAGCCCCAGACTCCCTTTGAATCTTGAATTTGAATCAAGAAGCATGGAAAGAATGAGACATCAAACAGTGGTATCTGAAGTTGCAGACTCATGGATTAATTTGCTGAAGGAACAATAAGTGAGGCCAGTTATGAGTGAAGCTGTCCTTATGAGGAAGAAGTGTTAAAATGAGGATAGTGACTAATGGCGTAAGATCCTAGCTTAGGTGTCAAAAGTTAAATTCAGAGAGTTGACTTTTATCCTGCCAGATAGATTCCATTGTAACTGTCTCAAGTTATACAAGACACTGGAACAAATTTCATAGCATCTAGCATGAATGGTAGAACCTTTATTGGAGAAAGGGAAACGTTGCATGGCTAGAATTAGCCAGCTAGAGATGTAAAAGTGTCCTTTTATCATCCCACAGAGAAGCATACTAGGAACGGGACATCTGCTGGACATGGCAGGTTTTCATTTTAGTGGAAGAACCCTCACTTCCATGTGTCTCCTATTAAGAGAGCAAGCATGATAATTGGCCTCGTCAGTAAGGGGAATACATTGGTTTTGGGCATCAAGCAATCTGGATTTGATGTGCCAGCCTATTATTGAGAATTTTCTGGGAAAGCCAAATGCTCTATATCTGGAGAAACAGGGATCCTAGGGGTCTGAGGAATTCTTCAGTCCACCCTGGCTGGAGGAGGAAGCCATAAGCTCTATGGGAAGCTGGACTTGGGTGTGTACTTTGAGCTGGGAGAAAAGTGAATTCACCCAGGTCCTAGCAAACTCACTGTTCATGCAACCCAGCAGAAGCTCCTAAGGTCATGTTTGAGTATTTCTGCCGATAGTATGACAGCTTTAAACCAGAGAAGACATACTCCATCTAAGACTAGAGAAAAGAAGTGATTATATAAAGTATCTGAAATGGGAAGGGATAGGCCAAAAAAATTTTAGTGATGTTCCCAATTTTCTCAGTGAAACAGGCAGGGAGTCTTTTGCTGAGAATAGGAGGAATTGTGTTAGGGAGCTTGAAGAACATAGTGAAAGTTTAAAATCATCAATATGAAAATGAGAGAAGATGAGAAAAAGTAAGAAGATTGATAAATAATGCTAAGGTCCCAGCTGATGGGTCTTCATGGGGGTGGGGGGGTTATGAATTTCAGTGCTACTGACATGCATGTGTTTATGTGTGCTTGTGTGTACATTCTTTTAACAACATTTAGCCTCTGTTCATGGAAATATGGTAAGCAGCTATAGAACTGATAGATGCTTGGGATTTTTCTAAGTATATTTGACAGAAGAATGAGATCCATGGTAACTGAAGAAACTGCCCAGTGAGAGATTAGTTTATATGTTAAAACATACACCATAGCATCCACATTTAGTGAGAAAAGTTTAGAAGACATCGAGGAACCTACAGGTCAAGAGAAAAGTATTCATCAAGAGGCCAATATTCTCCCTATTTCAGAAGTTCCATGGATTGTGAGTAAGAACCTGAGAGCCTGGGGTAGTTGGAGGCCTTTATCAAACTGTGGAGTGCTGGCATTTACATAGTTTTAGGTAGAGCCATTTAAGGTGAGAGCTAGACTGTAACAGTAGGATTTTGTTGACAAAGTGGATTGAGAACAGCACTGGAATTAAGAAGTTCCTGGATTTCTTTAGTTTCATATTGGATAGGTCATATTCATAAATTCTGAAATCTTCTAATATTATAATGGAAATTCTGATGAAAAGAATGTGAGATCTCCCAATTTTGGCAAATTAAAAGAATTTACTGAGAATTTAGTTGATAGAAGTACCAAGGAAAAAGTAGTGTCCATATGATATTATGGCATAAGCCTTCAGAAAAGGCATTATAAAAGGTCAAAGTTTTCCAGAGAATGTTTTCGCCTCCTAACTGTATCCAAATGGCACAGATGTGGGGACATGTGTCACCTCTTCAAAGAAGGAAAATTTCAGTTCAGCCATTTGAGAGAGTTTGAAGATATAGAGAGCACATCAGAAGAGCTTGAGAAAAAGAAGTCAACATAGCAGGAAGAACAAGGGGCAACGCATATTGAAGAATGAGGATTTAGAAAAATGCTTGCTTTTAGTTTGGTGGTGGAGGATTGCTGGGAATGGCATAACTAATAGTATTTAGCTTTGAATCTGAATCTGGCCTCTGTACCCAGACACCAAATTGAATCTCAGAGACAGAGTTTTGGGTGAAGTATAATAGAAAAGAATAGCTTTATTGCTTTGCCAGGCAAAGCTGGGCCACAACAGGCTAATGTCCTCAAAACTGTGTTTCCCAGCCTGGAGCGGGGTAGTGAGGAGTTTTATAGCAGTGGTTCAAAGAGGGCATGATCAGCTCATGGATATTCTTCTGATTGGTTGGTGGTGAGGTAAGTGGGAGTCAGCACCATCAACCTTCTGGTTCCAGCCACCCTGGGGTCTACATGCTTGTGGGGAATATACCATTAACTTCTCCCATTTGGGGGTGGGGATTTCAGTATCTGCAAAACAGCTCAAAGATATTGTTATGTATATCCCTTGAGAGGGGGAACCAGGATCTTGTCCCAAGGTGGCACTATTGTTTCTTTTGACTGTTCCTCCCTTGTCTCCACCCCCTCCCTTCCCTTATTAACAACTGTTAGAATCTGCTCCTTGGAACTCAGGGAAGACATGGAGGCTGAATGAATCCTATTTCCTGTAATCAAAGAAATGAGAGACACAGAAAAGCTTTTGTGCCCATGAGTCCCACAAGGTCCTGTTCAGTTTCAGCTTCAAGTATTCTGATGTTGGCTTCAGATGTTTTGGTTGTAGAACTGGCTGAGGGTCCCAGGTAATATCTGGTCCACTGTTACTAGAAATGTGAAGGTGATCATATTTCAGAGTTGCACTCAGTGTCTTATTGTTCAGCAGGACCGTTCTCTTCTGGAGCAGTGGCCAGGGCCGTGGTGAAGCAAGGACTGCTGTGAGGATTGTGGAGTAGCCATGTGGTCCTCCTTCTGGGCCTGGCTTATGTATAATATGGAGAGCAAGAGAGTAGCAGTGATGAAGCTAGACCATTTTGGAAATCTTGTTTTAATACTGTTATTAGCTATGAAAAGGAAGGAATAGTTAATGCATATACTTTTAAGAATAATTAGGGGTGGTGGTGGTGGGATGAATTGGGAGATTGGAATTGACATATATACACTAATATGTATAAAATAGATAACTAATAAGAACCTGCTGTATAAAAAAATAAATAAAATAAAATTCAAGAAAAGAATAATTAAAACATATTAATATTCAATTTTTACACTTCTGCTTACTTTTAAGCAAAGACTTCTCTCCTGGATTAATAGTGTAAACGTAAAGGCTTGTCACACAATATACCTCCTGGAAATGCAAAATCTCTTTCATTTACTAATGACTGTAATTAAGGTACATGTTTTCTAAAAGGCCAGCAATTAAACTCCATAATAAACATACCATAGTGTTAGCTGTGACAGATAAACCAGGGCAAGATGAGAGTTTGCTTCCCTTTCTCTTTCCCTTCAGTTTATGCGCTCTCTTATAAAACTCTTAAATACTGTATGTCAGTACATGTTTATGCATGTGTGCTTTTTACATGTAATATGGTCATTACAGCATGAGAGTGGTGGGCTCTCAGGGTAGTGAGGAGGACCAGTGGTCTCATTTGATGAAAAGCTGGGAGTTTTCCTCTTTGGTTTGTCTTCTCCATTCCTTCTCATCTTTCTTCTATACCCCAGCATACTTCACTCCTGACAGGAAAGGGGATGAAATGGAAAATGCAAAAGAGCAGCCAGAAAAAGAACAAAGGGCAGATGTCCCAAATGTCTGCTAAGAAGGAAATGCAGTCTCCCAAAGTATGATATTTAGTCAGGCAGGTGATTGAGAACTGAAGTGATTTTATACTTATAATTTATATAGATAAAATGTTTCTTTACAATCCTAACATAAAATCAGCTGTAACTATCCATAAGATTGCTGATTGATGGCTTTAGCATGGTAGGTCATTGGGGAAAGTCAAGTAGGGAGGGGCCAATCCTGGAAACTGCACAGGGGTGGTAGACAACATGGGTTGACTCAGCTGCAGACTCCTGGAAGAAGTTCAGGCAAGCAGAAAGAGTATGGAAAGAGATAATACATAATCGTACTTGCAGGGGTAGGGTCAACTCAACAAGAGCTAAGAAGTGGGCATAATAACAGGAATCAGCAGCACGGTAAAGCTATGAGATAGGAACAGAGATGGGGAAGATTCAGGGTCACAGAAAGAGAGGAACTAGGGTCCTTGACACTTTATCAAGGTGAGGCACAGATGAAGAAGAGAGAGGTCAGGAGACTGGAACAAGTGTGCAGTAACTTGAGAAATGCTCATTTGCTGGAACTGGGACTCAGAAGTAGAGCAAAGTCATAAGAACAATGTTGTGCTGAATTGCCTGTGCAAATGAAGCCAAGACTCGGCTAGGAGGATATTTGTCTCTGATCCACTAACAGAACCAAGTCTGCAGCTGAGGGCTAAGAGACTCAGCTCTAGGTGATGGACAAAGATAAGAACAGGAAATATAGCAGGTTGTTACAGCCAGAACATATTTTAAAAAGTAATGAGAATTGAGTTCGAGAAATGTGATTCTTTTAGCTGTTGTACAATAATTACCTAGTAGCAGGAGTATGCTTGCTTTGGGAAAGAGGGTGCAGTGCGGTACAGAGAATTGTTTCTGGGAAAAATGAACTGCATTTTTTAATCTTAGAATATACAAGGAGTTTTCTCTCTCCTAACATATGTAATATTTGGTATCCAAATGTTTTAATGCTGCTTAACCTAATAGAGAACATTTGATTGATTCATTCATTCATTGCTTCATTCATACAACAGACATTTATTGTTTTGCCCTTTATGTAACAAGGGAAAACCTATCTTACCTGTAGGAAACTGTATTGAGTATTTAAAAACAAAAACACATTATTTCTTGTGTTATTAACTTTTTAAAATAATACGAAAGGAGGTTATGAGATTTATATGTTTAAAAAACAAGATAGGATTTTTAAAAGATTGAGAAACTCTCCTTAATCTATAGTTTCACATTTGGTAAACAAAAAATTAAAATTAAAAACATCAGAGGTTATAAAATCGATGCTTTTTCATGACTTAAAAATTTTTGAGAAGTTCTGCTTCACCTTAAAAATAGAAAACCTGTGATAAAGTCACTTCAACCCTAACAGTAAGAACAAACCAGATAAACTACAAAATCATAACATTTCTTGAGCCCATAAGAGAACAAATGTTACAGGAAACAAGGTGAACTAAATTCCAAAGGGTGACAGAACCTTCAAAGAGTCAGGGCACATGAATGATATCACCTTTAGCAGAGCAAGGGAGGAAAATGTGGAAACTGTAAAAGTGGGTAAGAAGAAAAGAACTAAAACTTTAATGAGTTCTTAAAGGTCAAGTGTGGGCTAGTATAGCTGAATAGAATCCCTAGGAGCCCGGGACCCAAGGTGACTCAGTACCTACTCACCAAATCTTTTCCATAGACTTCTACCTTATGCTCACTAGGAAGATTTGGAGCTGGCGGGATATCTGAGAGAGCTCCCCTCAGTGGTGCACAGACAAAAAATTACATCTGCTTTCCACACTTAAATCTCTTTGCAGCAAAAGCCATCTGCACTGGAGGAAGGGTAGGAAACCCACCTGTCCCCTTTTCATAGGCAAAGGTCAGTTGCAACTGGGGGACAAATCAAAGTGAAAGTTATTGACCTTGAGAGAGGAGTAAGAAATAAGTTCAGTTCCAGATTCTTGTGCTGATAAAAGGCATAGATCTGCTGCTGCTGGAGAAGTGCAGGAAGATTGCTTACATGACAACCTCTCCCCTTCAAAGATACATAACATAATTTAGCTGCCATTATGAGGAAGGGCAGAAGTTCTGAGAAAGCCAAACCCAGAAGCCAAAATGCACAGGCATGGCTGAGGCTGGACCAGGGAAGTTGTCCGCTTTGGACCAAGTAACATGCAACATACAATAGTCTACTGCCAGAGGTGGAGAAAAACTATGGAGGGAAACTCCCTCTTTGGTGCAGACATTTAGGTACTGAGAGTGAAGCAAAAACACTGTGAAACACTCTTGGATATATCAAGCCTCACAATAAATGAAGAAAACAGAAGTACACCACTGGAGGAATTCAAGTCTCTGTGATGAAGTGAAGGTAACTACAGCAACAACAAAACCCAAACTCAGCTTAACTACACACTAGATTGATATTAAAGACCTGACTGAAGAACTATGTTCATCTCTGTGTGTAAATACTATTTATCTCTGTCTCTATGTGCAATAACCAGCCTTGAATCAAAAATTACAAAACACCAAACAATGCAAGAAAAAAAAAAAGACTCATTATCAAAAGATAAAGCAGTAATAGAGTCATATGCAAAGATGGCCTGGATGATAGAGCTTTCAGCAGACAGGAACTTTAAAATTGCATTGATTATTATGTTAAAGGACATAACTGGAAAGTGTGGAAACTGTGCATGAACAGATGGGGAATTTTAGTAGAGAGATAGAAACCTTAAAAAAAAAAGTCAGTTGGAAATGCTAGATATAAAACTCATGATATCTGAGGCAAAAAGCCCTTTCTATGGGCTTATCAGCATACTGAACACAGAAAAAAAGCATTGCTGATCTTGAATATACGTCAGTAGGAATTATGCAAACTGAATAAAAAGAGAAAAAAAGGATGGAAAAACAAAAAAGAATATCCAAAAGCTGGGAGGCAATATTAAGTACCATAACATATAAGTTATTGGAGTACTAGGAGGAGAAAATAGAACAAGGAAGAATATGGAATTCAGCCAAAGAGAAGAAACACGTTACACAGAATGATAATGCACATCACAAATGGAGTACAACAAAAGGCAATGAGAAACGTCTTTAAAATATTGAAAGAAAGGAAAACAAAAGCAAAAAAAAAAAAAAAAACCCTGCCAATCCAGAATTCTTTACTTAGCAAAAAATAAAATTTTAAAAATGAAGATGAAAGAGACTTTTTCAAAAAACTAAACAAAGAATTTGATTTCACCAGACCTGCACTACAAGAAATGTTAAACGTTTATTTAGGAAGAAGTAAAATGGTACCATATGGAGATCTGTATCTAAACACAAGGCAATGAAGGGAACCAGATATGGTAAATATGTGGGCAAATATAAACAGGATTTTTCTCATTTTTACTATATTGAAAAGATTATTTCTGCTTAAGGCAAAAAATAGTAACACTTTATTTGAAGTTTATAATAAGTATAAAAATAAAATGTTACCAAAATTAGTACAAAGGATGTGAACAAAGGACATGGATGTATAGTTGTTGAGTTTTTACTGTAAACATAAAGTTATATCACAACATATACTGTGATAGTTAAAGATTTATACTCTAATCACTGTAGGAATAACTAACAGAGATAAAATGAAGAGGTATAGCTTAGTCAATAATGAAGATGAAATGGAATAATAAAAAATCTAATAACTTGGTAAAGGTGTTAGTTAACACTATAGGGCAAATGTATTGCAATTTATAAATGTATCAAATCATATACATTGTACACCTGAAAAGTACAGAGTGTTATATGTCAGTTATATCTCAATAAAAATTTAAAAAGTCAATCTAGAAGAAGGATGGAAAAGAAAAAGCAACAAAGAATGAACAGGACAAATAAAAAATAAATATCAAGAAGGTAGATTTAAACTCAATTGTATCAATTAATACATTCAATATAACTTCTCTAAAAACCTCAATTGTCAGGCGATTTTTTTTAAAAAAGACCCAGCCATTCATTTTCTTTGTGTAAGACATCACTTTAAGATATAAAGATGCAGATAGGTTAGAAGCTAAAAGATCAAAAAGCATATGCCATAAACACTAGTCATAAGAAAACTAAAGTGACTTCTCCAGAGTCAGTTTTCCTCAAAACACAGGTTTTTCTCAAATGGAATTTATTTTTCTAAGTATGACATTTATATTAAATTAAGATGTGTTAAATTATTAAGAATTGATAAATTATGACAAATGATTAATGCTACTATATGCTTGGCATCCTAGGAGACACCTATTCCAATATCCAGAACACATTATTTTATATCTTTTTGTGATAGAAAGATAGTCTTTACACACATCTCTTAGGTTCATAATTAGTAAGACATTAGTAAGACCTCTAGTGGCACTTTACTTTGACAATGCATGATAATAGTGCTATGTTCACAGATTAAAAATCTGCATAGTTTTATATTTCATCACTCTAGAAAATATTATCACTGACCTTATAGTGAATGCAATTGTCAGTGTTTCACTTGCAGAGTCCAATATTACTGTAATAAATGCTCTAGAAATGTGATGAGAAGCTTATTTGAGTGCCAAGAAGAATCAAGACAAAAAATGACCAGCAAGGACAGGCTTCCCCTAGGGAAATTTGCCTGGATCTTGGGTGAAGGATCTCCTCACAAAACCTGCTATTCAAAAACGACAAACTTAAAAACAAAAAAGAAGTAGTGTTTGTATATTTAATAGGTGTAAATATACCATACTTACATAATTCTTCAAAAATAACATGAAATAATTTTAATAGTTTTAATCTATTACTCAACAATTCAACTTAATACCTTATATATTCTCTCTCTTTCCATATATATATACATATATATGCACACACATATATTATAATAATATATATATATAATAAATTGACTTCTATAAAGTTTATTTTTACAAAAAACAGGAAAAAATTAAGGAACAGAATACACAGTAAAGATAATGTTAGTCATATGCATACAATGATATTGACATACATGCAACCATAAAGGCTCAAGAGGTCATATGGAGGCATGTATAAATGAACATATATGAATGGATGAATGAATGTGTACAGTTATCCTTCTGTGTAATTATCCTTTAAAAGAATTACTGGTTACGTTTTAGTGATTTTTTCTAAATGAATGAATGTGGTGAATTTCTTTGTAAAATTGAGCTTTAAAATGTGTAGAGGCATTGAATAACGTTGCCTTTTTACTCCCATGGTCCTTTATTAAAGCAGGCCCTACAGTAGTATAGTATCTGAACATCCAATTCTAATCAGGTAGTTTTGCATTTCTTTCTATTTTCTAGAAAAGGCTATTCAGTATATAATGTTGAGAAAGTTTGGAAGTTTGAAAGACCCTTACTGATAAAATTGTGTTGACTTTAAGCCCTAATGTGGAACTAATCACTAGCCAACATTTTATTATAGATTTGTTAATCTGTTTTTTTAATCTCTGTTTTCTTCTCAGAAGGTATATGGTGACTATTTCTTGTTCTTATATTCTCAGTTACTAACTAGCACAGATGTTCAATTAATATTTCTAAAAGAATGAATGAGCCTTTTTATGAAACTAATTTTGAAGATAGAAACTGATCTATTTATGTTCCTACTTCTTTCTTGATTTTTGATAACATAGTTTTTGCAGGAAATTTTTTTATTCCATCAAAGTTTACAAATTCCTTTGTAAACTTAGCACCTGGGTGATTTTTTGGCAGCTTTCATAAGAATAAATGCTTGAAAAGTCCTAATTTCAGTTTCCATAGGCACTTGAAAAAAAGTATAATTTTTGTTTACTGACTATAAAACATGAGAAACTTTTTGAGAACATGATATTATTATATTTGGATTATTATATGTCTGTCTACTTAATCTGTTAATTGTTGAGAGAGTTATAATAAAGACTCCTAGTTTCAGATTTGCTATATATATTTTGATGATATCCTAACAGATGTATATAGGTTTATGACATTAACTAATCATTGTGGACTATATCTTTTATCAGTGTTAAATGAACTATGTTACCAATTCTATCCTCTTAATGTTATTGCTAATTGTGTAAAATTAGTACTATTGATCTTATTTTGTTCACTTTTCATATGTGTAATGCATTTGTTTATATTTCACAAGTAAATAATTATTAAATGTGTCCTAAGTTTGCTATGCAAGGATCTCGCCATAAAGAAGTAAACAGATACAAGGAATTCCTCTATGAATTCTGATAAATATTTACCCATCCTTTTTTTTTCCCTTAACATTTCTGTATTGTGTTCCTTATAAATAGAATACAGGTAAATTTTGTTGTGTGTCTTCTTTCTTTAACTCAGTCTGTAAAATCTTCTTTTTTAATAGGCTGTTTAAATCCCTTAAGTTCATTCTTCTGTCATACAGTTTTCTGTTGTATGCATTCATGCAAAGCATAACTTTATGTTCTAACTTCTGCCTTATGAAGTATTTTCTTGCTGTTCTTATTCTCCAGTAAATTGGGAAGCTTATAGCTTTTCTAAGTCTACTTACCTTGACATTTGCAAAACATTCTTTGACCTATATTTTTTCATCAAATAAAAATGATATAAATTTTAAATTTCATCTTTTCATTATAAAAAAGTATTTGACTTAAATTGCTTTTAGTAAGTTACTCTTTTATTAGTAAATTATTGCTTATTGTAAAATGTGCAGGTTTATTTTCAAAGATTATGATTTAATTTTTGTGTTACATTTTGGATCCACATTTATAACAATTATTTGACTTTATCCTATATTCATTTTACTCAATACTTGCTATAATCTGTTTTTCTTCCTTAAAGGCTCACTGCCTTCAAATTCCCCAAACCTGAGTTCTTAGTTTTGATATTTTGTTGACTGCCAAATATTTTTAAGTGCTTCTTTTCTAAGACATTTATTGTAAGTGCTGCAGTTTTTGAGATGTTGAATAGCTTAGATTGGCTTTTTCTGATCTTTTCATGTGAATGATGATTTAGCAGCATAAGGGTCTGATTTACAATTATTTCCTCTCAAAATTCTTCAGTTGTTTCTTCAGTTTCTTCTAATTTACTGTTGAAAAGTGAAGCATGACTTCTTGTCTTTGATTGCAACTGATATTTTCCCCTGCCAAAACATTTTTAGCTTTTTGGTTTAGTTTAGCTTTGTTTTGTTTAAAACGTATTTTCAGTGTATCCCTTTGTTACACTTGTGTAGAATAGATAAATCCTGTTAGCCAACATTCACAATTCTTTGTTGTTGTCTTTGTTGTGGTGGTTAGTAGTTTTTGTTTTATATTTGTTTGTTTGCTCGCTTGTTTGTTTTTAGCTCAGGAAATTTTTCTTCACTTGTGTCTTTGATTTTCATTTCACTTCAGTTATATAACTTCCTTTTAAGGAACTTGTAACACTTTAGTATGATAATTCCCCCCTCCTCAACCCATGCCAGCTCCTTGAACTTCCTCTGCATTCTAGAAGAGTGTATGCATGCCACATGCCACACTACTGATTTGGTATTATTTATAATACCTAATATTTATTGTTTTAAAACTTTACAAGTATTAATTCATTTAATCCTCCTAATAATTCTACATTAAAGATGCTATTATTATGTCCCCATTTTGTACATGAAGAAACAGAGACATAAATAGTTTTTGTAATTTACTCCATAATCACACTACTGGTAAGAAGTAGAACAATCTTGCTTCAAACCAGTACCCTTGACCACTGGTCTGTATTGCTTCTGAAGTGCATATTTTTCTTTTAACTGTCTATAATACAGATTTTAATTCTGCTATCAATGTTGTATGTTTGTTTTATATAATCCTTTCTTATCTAAGTCCTCTCTGAACTCCAGTCTGAAATTGTGCTGTTCCCCCTGCCTTTTTTCTCATCTTTATGTGTTGTCTCTTCATGGTATGGAACCAAAATTTATTTCTGTGCCCATACAATGTTCCTGTTTACCTGGAGGGTCACCATAATAGATAATAGTTTAGTGTTGTGCTAAGAAGCTAAGTTGGAGAAAATTTAATCTATTTGCTATATAGGCCTTAGGTCAAGTATAAAAAAAATTCTTTTTGTTATCTTAATACATGTTAAAATAAATATCATTTATAGCCTGACAACTTTTGTACTCTTCCTAATTGAAAATCGTAAATGAATCCCAGTTATGCCAAATGTATTTGTTCTATGCAAAGGTCACTTTTAAATCTGCAAAAGTTATTTCTATCTCTCAGAATGTTTTATGGATTTTTAAAACGTACTTTTCCTTACAATGCCAGTATAATGTTGCTATTTTGTAGCTAAGGGCATTGGGTTATTTTCATGGCAATGTTTAAATCACTAGAATTCCCATCTTTATTTTTTGCCAAAAATAAAAATGAATATTGTGGTAGGCAGAATAATGTCCTCTCAAAGATGACTGTGTCCTAATCCCCAGAACCTGAGAATGTTACCTTATATGGCAAAAGGGACTTTGCAGATGTGATTAAATTAAGGATCTTGTGATCAGGAGATTATTCTGGATTATCCGGATGGGCCTGATGTAATCACAAGGGTCCATATAAGAGAAAGAGGGAAGCAGGAGTCAGGGGATATGTGCTAATGGAAACAAGCTTCAGAACCTGGGAGAAATTTGAAGGTGCTCCACTTCTGGCTTTGAAGATGGGCGAACCATAAGCCAAGGAATGCAGGTGGCCTCTAAAAGCTGGAAAACGCAAGGAAATGGAATCTCCCCTAGAGCCTTCAGAAAGAATCAGCCTGGCAACACATTCATTTTAACCCAGTAAAGTCCAATACAAACTTCTGACCTTCAGAACTGCAACATAATAAGTTTGTGTTGCTTTAAGCCACTGTTTGTGGCAATTTGTTACACCAGCAATAGAAAATATAAATATCCACAGTCCTTGAACAGTTTATGTATCCTTAGACCCCATTAGTGATCAGTAGTTTGTGCTTCTCTGAAAAGAGCTCAAAGGGCCCTGAAGAAGCAGCAGCTCCTTGAAGAGGGAAGACCATCCATGGCCAAAGGCTAAGTCCATTTATCAATAATTGGCTACTGCTAGTTTGAGAATATATGGCAACCCAGGGAATAACATCCTCCATCCTTCTTACTTGATGGTTTTGCTTCATTGTCTTTATGGAAGTGGTAGCAATGTGAATATTGGGTATCCAACCATTCTAAGCTTGAGAGTTAGTAATTTTTAAAAACTATAACAAGCACACAAGTATATATTCGTTGATATGTCCTGTTGATAAGTATGCTGTCTGCATATAGTATATGTGGACTTGAACACATTTTTTACCATCATGTTACCAGAGTTATTAACCTTCTAGCCTAAAATTCTTAGGTCTGTAACATGTGTCTTCTCCCCTAGAGCAGTTCCACCTTTTAGGTTCTGACACTACAGCAATGCACTTTTCAAGTGCCAAATGGAATATCAGTTAGAATGTGTTCAGCTGACAAGAGGCAACATAAGACTAATGGTCATTTAAACATAGAGGGATTCATTTATCTCATGCAGACCAGCTCAACAAAACCATAATGGAATTTGACTCCTTCTTTCCTTCAGGACTGTCATCCTTAGTGTGTTGCTATTGTCCTCATGGTTACAAAACGTGTTGCTGCACTTTCAGGCATCATGTTCATGACTGGCAGGAAAAATAAAATAAAATGAATAGAGCAAAGGGCAGAAATCAAAAGGCAAAGAAAGAGCTTTGTCCTTGTCCCTGCTTTTACTTGCAGAAAAGAATCTCTTTGCCAAAAACTTCAGTCCATATCTCATTGAGCAAAACTATGTCACATGGTTACTGTTACTATAAGAAAATCCAGGAAGGTGTTTTACATTTCCAAGCTCTGTAGTGAAGAAAAGAAAGAGAAATGACATTGTGAATGATTGGGGGAGCCAATCCTCAGAAACTGTGAAATACAAATTTAAATGAGTAATTTCTGTCAGATGGATTGGCTAACTCTACTATAGATACCACAGTTCTTCAGCTGCCATCCTACTTAAAATACTGAGCTGCGTAACACTTCTACAGAAAGACAGGGAGAATGGTCACCAGATTTATTATTAGTTGAGCCTTTTACTCTTCTTGCTGTTCTTTAATTCAAAAAGAAAATACTTGCAATGTAGAATTTTAATGAAATTATTAAAAATGTACTTTTCCTCTATATATAAGGAAACATTTTTCATACTCTTAACCAAAAAAAAAAAAAAAAAAAACCAGTATTGGAGTCACAAATAATCCCTAAGAAAATGTCGAATATCTCAACCGATTTTCTCTATCAAGATCTTAGCCATAACAGTGATTTAAAATAAATGATCCTGCCACTTATACAGGCTAATCAGGTAGCAAAATTCTAAAACATTTTGCAAGCTCTCCCACAGATAGTATCTAGCCAAAACCAAAAATTCTGAAATGAGATCTTTTTATTATGTATTGCAAGTTTCCTTAAAAGAGAACATATTTCACAACGTGGAATGTGAGATTATTGTTGCACAGCAGTAAAGTTGATGTGTACAGTGTGTGGCATGCATCCAACCATGTCATCCATCAATGAAATTTCAAGGGTTGATTATACTACAGTACAATCCTATAGTGGAAAATTACTCACTTTCTCATGAGCTACCATTTAAAGCATCTTTTCTGAAATGAAATTTGTGACTTCCTGCTAACAGCTATAGAAGGCAGATGAAGAGGGTAAATGGAGGGGAAAGCTCTTCCTATAAATAAAAGGAAGAGATAAACAGAAAAGGTAGGAAAAGAACACTTTGGGCAACATTTCTTAAGAGAAAGCCATATGCTCAGCAAGCTTTTCATATTCCAGTGTTATAATTACTCTTTAGGTTCCTGAGGGTTTCTAAACCAGGCCATTTCTGAAAGAGGCCATATTTTTGGTTGTTGTTTCAAATTGGGATAATCTTTTCACACTTGAAAATTAGGAATGTGCATTAAAATGTTGATAGGAAATTAAGTAGATAGAGAAGGAATTTAAATTTGTAATCACTTAACTTTAATAATAACCATATTTAGGCCAGGTCTCTATTACCCAGTGAAGGAAAACATTGAGACAATTACCTTGACAATTGAGACAAAACCATACAGAGGATATGATACTGTTTGGTTAGCTGGATGCTAGACAAGAGGTCTGAAATTGATGGTGCTTGTTCAGGAGGTCCTGAACTACCCAAAATGGAAGAGAACATTCTTTTTTTCCAGTCTGTGACAAACTCTTGCATTGATTTCCCTTTTGATAAGAGGTAATTTAAAAGATGAATGAGAAATAAAATAGTGATTGTTTGACTTTGGAAAATCACCTAGAATTTAGGAAATTTGATTACTATTTACTAATTTGGGAAAGTGAAAAAATTCATTTGAGGCAGGGTAAGGTACATTCTGTAAATGTCTATAAAACACTCTGAAGGTTCAAATGTGGAAGAAGGCAACCAGTTAGAGGAAACAAGAAAGGCTTCTTGAGGAAGAGGTAATCTTTGAAATAGGATTTCTAAGTCTCAAATAGGGCTAGGATTGGTAAGTGGGAAGAAGGGTATGGTAGTGTGTGTTTTATGGAGGAATGAGTGTATTTAATAGTGTGTATTAGGCAGTGGAAGAAAAACAGTAAGGTTGAAAAGAACATTGTATGTATTATCAAGCTTGTTTGTGAGTCAGAGAGTGGTATAGTTTGGTGGAAGAAAACATTGTGCTTTTCGTGCTTTTGTTTTATGATCAATTTCCCTTAGAAAGATGAGAGATGACAGATAGACATTTTGTCAAACCTAGCCCACCCCTGAAAAAGTAGCGATGAGCATGACAGTTGTGGATTAAAGGGCAAGAACAATGGAGAGGTAAATACAGACTTGGGTTGGCAAGATTGTTGCTTCTCTTGGTGGGAAGCTGATTGGGCAAAAGAGCATTTTAGATTTTTGGTCTACTTAATTGCTTGACTATTTGTGTGATGGATATTAGTGCCATTAATTTTTTTCTGAAGAAATCCCTTCCTTAATAAAATGAGTGAAATAATCACTTTAGTGGAAATAGAGTTAAAATTTGAAAATCACTTAACTGTAACAATAATTTACATGGGCTTAACATTACTATTTTCATGCTTACAGTTTTGATTTAATTGTTGATGTATTTTTAAGGTTCATTACTTTCAGGTTTAAAGTGGAGTTATATTAAATTAATGAAAATAATGCAGCCTTTTTGGTAATTGAGGACTTATTTTTTATGTACATGGAATACTCTTTCTTGTAGACTGTAATTATAGCTGCGTTCATTGTGTCAAATTATACATGCATTATTAGACCTTCAAACCCCTAATAAATTCTGTACTTTACTATTTGGGGGCTTTGCATAGTGTCACAAATATTCATATAACTGAAATCTAGGTTGTATTAATAAGAAAAAAACTTATCTGAATCTCTATATTCTTCAGAATCCACTTTCTCTTAATGATAGGAAAGAGAATATTTTAATGGCCAAAAACTGGGATGAGATATAGTTACTAAATGATTTTTAAATTCATGGTTAAGCATCATATTCATTTCTATAGTCTTGTAGAATCGGTCTGTATCATATAACCTTTTTTAACCTTTTAATGAAATATGAAAGCATCATAACATTCCATGTAATACATGAGTTAAGAATTGTGCGTTTTGAATAATCTTCTTCTTCAGGTTATAATTTTATTTCATTTCTGAATTAAGAAAGTTTACAATCTTATGAAATGGAATTCTTGCATGTGGAGAACAATCTACTGGTAATACAAGCAAGGGACTAAAGACGTAATCTGAATAACATTTATTATTACCGTGGTACATCCAGTGTACACTTATATTTTGAAAGTAGACTTATTTTCTCGGCAGTCTCCTAGGAACTCTTTGGTGTTTATTTGTCTTTTGTATTTTTGTTTTTGTTTTCATGATTCATTTAATAGTAAGAAATGAGATGTCTGTATTTTTTAACCAAAAAATTACATATATAATTTGTAAATAAGCATTCAATTCCTTTGCATATTTTGCCACTTAGATAAATTTAATAAGAAGTGAATTGTTTAAAAAAAGGAGTTGAATATATTAGGTTTAATGTCTTGCTTGCCAAAGGATCATTTTGTTAAGGTCCAAAACTAAATATTATGGAACATCTGCTCATTGAAAAATTTGTTAGTGTGGTGGGTTCATCTCCTGCACGTGGGTTGCCATTGAATGGGGAGGTAAACATTGCCCAGATGATGACATGTAACATTTCTGTATTTCCAGAGAAAGCTGAGGTAGAAAACTAACTTACCTGAAAAAATATTCTTAGGTAACTTTAAAATTATGTTTATATAAAATAACATTCATCATCATTCTTGGCCATTGGCCTCTGTTAAAACCAGTAATTCTCATTATTAGATATGACAAAGATAGGGAAAACATATGTTACTGCTGTCAGATGGGGGACTAGAAAACCAACCATTCTGTGTTACATGCAGGCAGCAAAGTACTCATCAACAGTTTTGGATCTTTTACAGCCTTTGCCCATAACCTAACCTAGCAAAAAATCTATAGAGACAGTTCTTTGCCTGGGTTGGTGTGAAGCAAGAACCTATCTCTAGCTTCTTTCCATTAGAGTCTACATTTTCAGTTAGCATGAAAAGACTGGAAAACACCAACAGGTAACCATCTGACTTTTTTTCATTAATATTCCAAACAGTTATATAAACACTTTCAACATTGCATAAGTCTGAGGAATTTAGATATGAAATAAAATAGATATTTAAAACCCAATTATTATGTGGCTTAAAATTAGAAAAAAATAAATTTTCTGAGAAATTTGAAAGTGATTTGTAAATGTGGAAATAATGAAAAAATAATAGTAACCAACATTTAATTGAGCACCTAATATGTGATAGCCACTTTCCTAAATGCTTTCTATGTAATTTAATTTAAATTCTATTTAATTCCCCAACATTCATGTTCTATAAATGAGAAAATAAATGTACAGACAGGTAACCCAGATGATTTGTTCAAAGTATGAAGAACATTATTTTAGAAGTCTTAAGAAAACTATAGAAAGGAAAAACCTTGATTCTTGTATATCTCAAGAAAACATTTTTTATAAGTAATTTCTAGGGAAAAATCTGATTTTTAGAGTTTAATGTTTCCTGTTGTTTGAGAAGTTTTTTCATAAACCTAGTCACAGACAGCCATACAATTCATGGTTCCTAGTCTGTGGATTTGTCCCACATTAGTCACAACCATCCTCTATAGGTCTAAAAAAGCAGCCACAAACCTAAAAGCACAAGGCCCATTAGGAGTTACCTAAAACTGTTAAGATCAAATCCAGCATGCCCCAAGATTATGAAAACCATGTTATTCTAGTCTTCCAAATGCTAGTGCTTGTTTTTGCCTGAAGAGTTGGAATTTAGAGAGCCAGGAAATAAAAACCCTCTTTCCTTGATCAAGTCAAGAATCAATTGGGTGTTAAACATAGGACTCTGAAAGATGGAGATAAAATATTAGCTTTTACTGATAAAAGCTAGATTAAAGGGATATTGCAACGTGTTGCCACAATGGGCTTTCTACTACTCCACTCTTAGGAATAGGCTAACCTACTGGGGCACAGATAATGCTGAGTGACTGATGACCTATCACACAGGGGCCTATCCTTGTAAAGCACAACACAGAAGAGCTGGAAATGTGTGTTCACTCCAGGCAGGCTGATCCAGAGAAGAGACAGAAGTTAGAAGAAGCTGTCCATTGTAAATCTAACCCTTTACTCAGAGTTGCCGTACAACCCTGCAGTTAAGTTTTTCCCACATCCTCAGAAGTAGTGAATGATGGGGTGGAGAGAGGCCAAGACTATAACTTTTACAGGAAATTCCTCTTTACAACACACAAGACCTGCTGAGAGGCTTCCCTCTAGCCATCTTTTATAATTAAAATATGAAAATTATAATAAGTTAAATTTTTTAGACCCATTTGTAACAGTTGTAGATTGTTCATAGTTCAGAGCAGCAGGTTTAGGTGGCAGTAGTATTAGGAATAAGAAAGCTAAAACCTAAGGTCAAGGAACTAGTTGCCTTCTAATTGCTGTCCTTTTATCTTCAGACTGTCAGAGAACAGGGGGTTATAACAAGGAATACTCATTTTGCATAAAGATTTTCTACTTCTCTCCTTTGACATTTCCAGCAACTTAGTAGTAGCATGGCCAAATGACACCAGAAATAACGGATGGAAAAAACTAGATGGAAGGAGTATTCAGTGTAATAGTTCTGTCTCAGCCTAATTAACATTCAAAGATCAGATAGAAATCATAAAGTCAAAAAGAAGAACAAAAACTACAGGGAACCTATGGTACTTGATAAAGAGGGACTATAACAGATAGAAATAAATTGAAGCAGTGGTTTTGGTCATCTCTCATTTCTAACAAGACTGCAGGCACTTACAGCAAAATATTTTGGAATTTCTAACAGGTACCAGATTCTTAGATCAAAGAAAATGAAATTTGAAAAATATATCATTTAATATCACCATATTTATCAGTTTTCACACAAAAGGTATTTTATATTCTCCTTGTTTTACTGATTAGTGAAATCTTGAAATCATAATAAATAGTTAGTAATGGTAATTGATTATGGATAAGGTGTCGGCTCTAAGAAGCATAGATTATTTTTTAAGTTGATTTTAAATATTTAAAGCTATATCCAAGTTTTTACTATTTTTAGAAGTAGAAGGAAGCAGTGTCATAAATACTAAATATTTTTTGAAAATGACTTTTTAATCACTCATCTATATGTGATATAACTTTTTTTTAATTGGAGTATAATTGCTTTACAATGTTGTGTTAGTTTCTGCTGTACAGTGAAGTGAATCAGCCCTTTTTGAAATAGATTTGCTTTCCTAATTAAAGGTTGTCATAGGATACAGATACATTGAAAACACAGGATTAGGCCCCAAGTTATAGAGGCAATGGAGAGTGAACTTGGAATTAAATATTTTTCACAATGTATGTATTACATGGTATATATCCAAATGGTAGTCCCTCTGGCTCCAATGTTCAGTAAGTATGACTCTAAATGCTATGATTTATACAATAGTTTAAACACTTTATCTTGTGCAAACTGTCATAAAAAATGCATAAAATATTAAATGGAAAAAAGTTTTTAATTGTTAACATTTTATTTTTATATACCTAGTTAGATTCTTAATCATAATGAACATAAAGTTTAATAATAAATTTGAATTAATATATACAAGGAATGTTTTATTTCAATAGCAGCAAGTGGGAAAATGTGAAAGGAAGATTTTTTTCTGATTTTGAAATATGAATATCTGAAAAGACACAAAAATCTGTATCAGTTAGCTTTTCTTACCTTAAGTCTGTGTTCCCCCCCCAAAAAACCCCAAAAAGCCATGTGCACTCAGTGATATACAACAATAAGTATTTAATGCTCAAGCATCTGAGGCAGTCGTCCAGGCACTTCTGCTCTTTGTATTGGGCTGGGATGGTGGTCCTTCTGGTCCTGACTGAACTCACTCAGAGGTGTGTGGGTCAGCTGACCCAGTGTGAGGTGAACATCAGGATATCTTGGCTTTGTTCTATGTGTCTCTCATGCTCTGTCAGGCTAGGGAAGGTACATCCTTCTCAAGATGATGATTCAGGGCCAAAGGGAGAGGAAGCCTAATCACGCAAATACTCTTTAAGCCTCTTGGGTGTGCCACAGTTCCTGACATCTCACTGGCAGTAGAAATCACATGGCCCACATTCAGAGTTGGGAGAGATACTGCAAAGTTACACTGCAAAAGAGTTGGATACGGGAATTGGTGGTAGAATATCAGTGTTCAAGCTGATATTTATCTATATTATGTAGAATTAAGTAAATTTCAGAAGAGACATATATGTAAAATTTGATTAAAACTATTACTAAGTTGCAAATATATGAAAAGATCCAATTTCTTCTTCTTCTTTTCTTTTCTTTTTTTTTTTTTTTTTTTTTTTTTTTTTTTGCGGTGAGCAGGCCTCTCACTGTTGCGGCCTCTCCCGTTGTGGAGCACAGGCTCCGGACGCGCAGGCTCAGCGGCCATGGCTCACGGGCCCAGCCACTCCACGGCATGTGGGATCTTCCCGGACTGGGGCACGAACCCATGTCCCCTGTATCGGCAGGTGGACTCTCAACCACTGTGCCACCAGGGAAGCCCCCAGTTTCTTCTTATAGTTGTTTTTACTTTTATCAATGTTGCTAAACAAAAGTAAAAGAAAAATAATTTTAATAATTATTTCTAATTATATATATTTTATATTGGAGCCATGGAGTTTCATCATAATAAGAATAATCAAAGGTTATTTGGTAAAGAAAAAGCTACATGTGGCAATACATAGTCAGATGATTTAAGTCAGGTAAATTCATGTGTCTTAATTATTTTTTACAAGTTAAATATATTAACAACTATCATAAATATAAAAAAAACTGCTCTGACTGTATAAAAGGTTAAAAGTTATTGCTTTAAAAATTAGTTTCACATCCATATTTTAGGAAAAGAGAACTTACAATTGGCAATCAACTATTTTTCCAATAATCTAGTAAGACCAGCTGAAGGCTGTTTGGAAAGATTTAGAACATATAAATACATATATAAGCTATCATGGTACTGTATGAAATAATGTATATTATGTACATATATGCAATATATGTAATATAACATTACATAATGATATAATATTATATACATGTATATGTATATGTGTATTCCTTGCTAAAATCACCTGCCTAAAGTGCCTAAAGAAACTCCTCTTAGAACAAGATGCCCTTTAACATTTCACTGGGGAGAAAATTAAAGTAGCTTAATTTATATATGTTTCTTTGCCTACAGTTACTCTGACTTAATTACAGAGGTCCCTAAATTAAATTATTCGACTTATGATTTTTCAGCTTAACAATGGTGCAAAAACAATGCACACAAGTAGAGATGAAACTTCACATTTTGAATTTTGATCTTTTCCTGGACTAACAATATGTGATATGATACTCTTTTTTCTTATTGAAGTGTAGTTGAATTACAATATTATATTAGTTTCAGGTATACAATATAGTGATTCAATATTTTTATAGATTATACTCCACTTGAATTTATTATAAAATGTTGGCTATATTCCCTGTGCAGTACAGTGTATCCTTGTAGTTTATTTATTTTATGCATAGTAGTTTGTGCCTCTTAATCTCCTACCCCTATTTTGGCCTCTCCTCTCCCCTTTCCCCACTGGCAATCACTAGTTTGATCTCTAAATCTGTGAGTCTCTTTCTGTTTTGTTATATTTATTCATTTGTTTTATTTTTTAGATTCCACATATAAATGATAACATACAGCATTTGTCTTTCTCTGACTTATTTCACTAAGCATAATACCCTCTAGGTCCATCCATGTTGTTGTAAATGGCTGAATTCCATTCTTTTTTATTGGCTGAGTAATATTCCATCACGTATATATGCCACATCTTTATCCATTCATCTACTGATGAACAGTTGTGTTGCTTCCATATCTTTGCTATTGTAAGTAATGCTGCTATGAACATTGGGGTGCATGCATACTTTTGAATTAGTGTTTTTGTTATCTTCAGATATATACTCAGGAGTCGAATTGCTGGATAATATGGTAGTTCAATTTTTAGTTTTTTGGGGAACCTCAATATTGTTTTCCATAGTGGCTGCACCAATTTACATTCCCACCAACAGTTCAAAAAAATTGAAAAGGTCGAAGCACTCTCAAATTCATTCTACAAGGCCACCATTACCCTGATACCAGGAGACTGAAGTTTAGGTATTTTTGCAAGTGCCAGGTCCAGGGTACAGAGACCAGGGTACACAGAACCTTTAGGGTAACTACTATATAGAATTCCATTGCCTATACTATTGCTGTGATTGTTTTTAGCCAAAAAAAAAAAGAAAAAAAGTTTGATCATGACATCTGAAATCCTTTGTATTTTTGTTAAACTAACAACAAAATAATTTTCATTTGGCAAAAGTATTCTCGAATAAGAATGATGTTTAGTACATTTGCAACTTCGTGTTAGGAATTGTCAGTGCCTAAGTTTACCCAAAATGAACTAAAGAAGTATTTTCCGTGATTATCTGCCCACATCATTCTTTTTATCTCCTACAGTGTGAACATTGCTTTAAGGTACCAGAAATATTGATAAAGGTGTGGGGCAGGAGCCAGGGGGACAGCTGATCTGCCATATAAGAGGATGGAAAGATATCAAGTAGATTTAAGATAAGTGAAGTTATTAAATCAGATGAAATTTTACAGGTCACTGGAACCTTATATTGCGAAGAGATAAAGCAGAATGTGCAAGAACACAGAACCAAAGACTCTTATGCATTCTTTTACCTCTGTGAGTGAGGTAAAGAGAGGACTTCAGACTTGGGAATTTAAACAAGCAGGGTTAAGGGGTTAACACTACAGCAAACACTTAACCATCTCTCCTGATTGCCCTTGCAGTGAGATTTCCTCTCCTCGCTAAGGAAAACAAAACGTTAAAACATAAACAAACTACACACACACACACACACACACAAATACACAGACACAAATATAAGCACATAATGCAAAAATAACTGGAAGCAGAGCTTTATGGTATAGGAGAAGCACTGGGTAATTTCCAGAGGGGTCTGTGCTACAGACATTGAGTGCTGCAGTAAGAAAAGTAATTTGAGTTATTTATTAAAGGAGGGTTGATTAAGCTGTGTGCTTCAGAGAACTGGGAATGGTGCATAACCTTTTATTTCTCCCACTGGATTTGGTAGAACTCAGGGTAGACAATAAATCATGGTATTGAATATCTGTGCAGTTGCTCCTGTTCTAACTGATTGTAATATTGGGCTGGGCAAAAACAGAAGGTCCAAGGCTTACCTGAAATCGTAGCAGGTTGCTGCTTGGATTGCTCTCTCTGTCCCCTTTTCTTACCCTAAGTGGGTAGTTGGAAATAGAATAGGGAATCAATACATACCTCTATAGTTTTGTTTCTTTCACATGGAGTAGAAGAAGGAAGAGGTCAGTAGCATCTACGATGCAGAGACAAATGCATGGTAACAAAAGACATATGAAGCAGCATCTTACTCCATGGACAATTATCAGGACCCATTTCATATCTGTTTCTTGCTTTTCTTAATCTGCCATTGTGTGGATCCATTTTTGTCTACCTTGTCCCCTTTAGGATTTCTGTCCCACCATAGCAAATCTTAGCAGATCTCACTTTGGCCTGAATGGCCATCTAATTCCTCCCCTTAAACTTACACTTTTTATTTTATTCATCAATTCTGGCTGTGTACCTCTGGCCACCAACCCTGAATTCCACTTGTCTGTGTTTTTAAATAGCTTTAGTAAGGTGTATTTATAATCTCAGTTCCTACTACTGTCCCCTTCATCCGACTCCCTGTTCCTTCTCCCCAGTCCCCTGGAAACTGATGGGGGCTCACTCACTGGTGATCTTCAGCTTCCTCTAGTGTCACCAGCTACACACAGGGAGTGCCAATTAGTTCCC